>NC_091977.1:221791268-223059618 GCF_044704955.1 Pristiophorus japonicus | reverse complement strand
GACCCTGTGTATGTGCTAAACTATGGACATGGTCCCAAGTGGATCGCGGACATGGTGATAACTAAAGAAGGGAATAGGGTGTTTGTAGTCAAACTAGACAATGGACAAATTTGCAGAAAGCATCTGGACCAAATGAGGCTGCCGTTCACAGACCGCCCTGAACAACCCACAGCAGACACCACCTTTTTCGAGTCCACATCACACACCCAAAGGATCAACGACACCACGCCAGACCAGGAAATCGAACCCATAATGCCCAACAGCCCAGCAAGGCCAGGCTCACCTAGCAGCCCTGCAGGGCCAACAACACGCCAGCCCAGCGAGGGCACAGCCAACACACCAGAACCGACATTTGTACCGAGGTTGTCCACCAGGGAAAGAAAGGCTCCTCCACCTCACCTTGTAAATAATTTTCACTTTGACTTTGGGGGGGGGAGCGATGTTGTGTATCTGTAAAGCATGCACTCCCATGTTCTGCCACCAGGGAGCTCATCCCCTGAAGTCCCAAGGGATCCCAGCACCCCTTGGGAGCACTGTATATAAGCCGGCCCCTAA
The DNA here is from genome assembly GCF_044704955.1 of Pristiophorus japonicus. Classification (NCBI taxonomy): domain Eukaryota; kingdom Metazoa; phylum Chordata; class Chondrichthyes; family Pristiophoridae; genus Pristiophorus; species Pristiophorus japonicus. The sequence goes on along the minus strand of NC_091977.1, from coordinate 223,059,063 downwards.
GGCCTGTTCCTCACTCTGGAGTGTCTTATTAAAGACTGAGGTCACTGTTACTTTAACCTCCCTGTGTGCAGCCTCATCTGTGTTAGGAACACAATACACCCACCTCCTCTGGTCCCGGTGCCTTCTTGCCGTGTCCCCATGTTAATCTGCTCCTTCGAGCAGGCAAGCGGCTCGCCTGTGGGAAGGAAGCAAGGTCCTGCTGGAAACATGCAGATCAGCTCTGGTTTTGTCAGCAGGACCTGGTCTGTAATTTTAGTCTGAAGCCCCTCCTTGGGTCGGGGGGAGGGAGGGGGTTGGGGATTCAGTGTTGTGTCCCCAGTCAGGCCAGCCATATCAGGAGCCAGATCTTAGACCAGATGAGGCCCAAGCAGGTAAGTTTAAAGGTTTTATTTTTGATATATTGGTGGGCCAGGAGTGGAGCAGGCAGGCCCGTTGCTACGGGACCCCGCCTGCTACCTCCTGCCACCAGATTCACTGCGACTGCCCACCTGTCAAGTAGTCGATCTGCTAAGTTTTGTCCACTTCCCGGTCTTGCTGGGTTTGTCGCCCACTACAGGGTTCCCCACGCTCTCCCCGCCTCCCCTGCCTCCCCGACTCCCCCACACCCTCCTGGCCTTTACACCTGCCTCGCCGCCTCCGCCGCCTCCCCTCACCTACACCTTCCCCACATCAACCCCACCTCCCCCGCTCCCTCCCCACCTCCCCATACCCTCTCCTACCTCCCCACATCCTCCCCGCCTCCCCCCTTCCTCCCTCACCTCCCCCACACCCCACTTCCCACCTGCCTCCCCTACCCTCCCCACACCATCCCCACCTCCCCCCCTCCACCCCGCCTTCTCCCACTTCCCCCGCATGCTCCCCGCCTTCCCCTGACTCCTTCGCAGTCTCCCAGCCTGCCACACACCCCACCTCGCCCCACCCTCCCCCCTCCCCACCTCCCCCGCACCCTCCCCCAACCCCTCTCCCGCACCCTCCCCCACCTCTTCCCCCGCACCCTCCCTGCAGATGGAGCACACGGTGTCTACCAGTACGCTCGAGGCCTTGGGACTGGAGTGCATCATTACAACAGGGAAGAGAATTTTAATTAGACTGGTTACCATTCACTTTAACGTTTATTTGTTAATTGGTGGTCTCTGGTCATTGTGCCCCTTTACCAAAGGGGGCACTTTGCTTAAAGTTATAATGTAAAAGAGTTGTAGAGCTGTTGCATTGTGAGTGGCTTAGCCAGTCACATCATTTTACAAGACTCAATAAAACTCCAGTCAATTGAGTCCAGGTCATCTACGATGAGGTATGCAGTTGTGGGCCTTGTGGATGAACTGGTGTGATTGTTAAACCTTTGTTGATAAACCAACTAGTTCTCAAAAGCATTGTGTTGGTATGAATTCTGAAGCAATGAACCCATGAAGCAAATAAATTGCAGTGCCTGACACACGTTTAAATGGCCTCCTATTCACCAAAATCTTCAACATTCCATGGAGCCTGTATTGGGCCAGCTTGCCCAAGGCTATGGTGGGATTTCTGCATCTAAAATTATGGGGTGATCTAATTGGGGTGATTAAGATGAGTAAACGAGTCGATAGGGTGCATAGAGAGAAACAATTTCCTCTGGTGGGGAATCCAGAACAAGGGGGCATAACTTTAAAATTAGAACTAGTGCAGTCAAGGATGAAAACAGGAAGCACTTCTTCCCACAAAGGGTAGTGGCGATCTGGAACGCTCTCCCACAAAAAGCAGTTGAGGCTGGGGATCAGTTGAAAATTTCAAAACTGTATTAAAGAATACGGGACCAAGGTGGCTGGATGGAGTTATGATTCAGAAGCCATGATCTAATTGAATGGCGGAATGGCTCAAGGGGCTAAATAGCTTCCTCTTGTTCCTATGTAACAAGTGTCCACTACCAAAAAAAAATGTTCCCTTTTGCTTACCTTCCTGTGCAGTTGGGAGGAGTTGGAGGAGTCAGGAGGAGTTGGAAGCAGTGGAAGGAGTCGGGAGGAATTAGGAGGAGTGGGGAGGGAGGGAATGGAGAGGGAGGGAGGGAGTGGGGAGAGAGGGAGTGGGGAGGGAGTGGTGAGGGGAGGGAATGGGGAGGGAGGGAAGGAATGGGAAGGGGGGAGTGGGGAGGGAGGGAATGGGGAGTGAGGGAGTGGGGAGGGAGGGAATGGGGAGTGAGGGAATGGGGAGTGAGGGAGTGGGGAGGGAGTGGGGAGAGGAGGGAATGGGGAGGGAGGGAGGGAGTGGGGAGGGGAGGGAATGGGGAGGGGGGGAGTGGGGAGGGAGGGAATGGGGAGGGGGGAGTGGGGAGGGAGTGGGGAGAGGAGGGAATGGGGAGGGAGGGAGTGGGGAGGGGAGGGAATGGGGGGGAGTGGAGAGGGGGGAGTGGGGAGGGAGGGAGTGGGGAGGGGATGGAATGGGGAGGGGAGGGAATGGGGAGGGGGGGAGTGGGGAGGGAGGGATCGAGCCACACGAGCACGAGAAGCACTGGCAGTTTGCCCCGAATGATCAAAACAAGGCCCAATAGCCCTCCCGGTTCAGTCATGCGCTGGAAACACACCATTGATTATGTCCCCGAAAACGGAGCAGAACAAATTATTACCCAGGTGGCTTCAATCTTCTAACGTTTAGCTGGAGGAAATGATAGCTCATCGAAGACTGGGAACTCACAGAGATAGTGGAGAGATCGGAACAGCACTGACAGGGGCCAACATTCTTGTTCAGCTTACCGATAGGCACAAAATAATATTTTTTTGTGCCCACCTGAATGATATTTGTTGCCCTGTGCTGAGATTAAAAGCTGGCCCATAATACTTATTGAGATCTGCTATAGCACGATCATACTTTTGAGATATCTTTATACCTTCTGCTGATCTATCGGTTGCCATCCTTTGCACTGTTGCTGCGTGGGCACACATGCCAGAAATTCTTGACTTCTCTTCCCTTTTAGGAGACATGTCTTAGAGCAACTATTAAGGGAATCATTAACAGGCACAGTGGAACCCTTGGTACCTATTTTATAGCTTGAACCCTTTTAGTATCGCGCTCAGTATACAAGAAATATTTAATGTATTTAAACTATGCCAAACAGTTGTGAATAATATTTAAGTACATGGCCATCACAGAGCTAAGCAGTTCTTTGGGGTATTTTGTTATACACAATTGTCTTTGTCAGGTCTCTATGTCTATTCTTCTATTTGCTTTGCCACATCGTTGGTGGCTGTGCCTTGAGCTGCCTAGGCCCTAAGTTCTGGAAGTCCCTCGCTAAACCTCCACATTCTCACCACTCCCTGGGTAAAGAAGTTTCTCCTGAATTCCCTATTGGATTTAATAGTGACACTCTTATATTTATAGCCCCCTAGTTTTGGACTCCCCCCACATTTAGAAACACTGTCTCTACGTCTACCCTATCGAACCCCTTTATAATTTTAAAGACCTCTATCAGGTCGCCCTTCAGTCTTCTTCTGTCTTGAGAAAAGAGCCCCAGCCATTTCAATCTTTGTTGATAGTTGTAACCTCTCAGTTCAGATATCATCCTTGTAAATCTCTGCTGCGCTTTCCTTAGTGCATCTATATCCTTTTCTAAATATGGAGATCGGAACTGCGCACTTCATTATTAAAAGGATAGATGGAGGGGGCGGAGGTTGAGTGGGGGGAGGAGTCGCAAGGATCATCTGGAAGTGGCCTGGAAAGTTTTCATCAATGCTCCTCCTGGCCTCACAGGAATCGGTAAAAGAAAAACACAACTAACCCGTGTTTGGAAAAGTCCGAAAACTGACCCTTCTTGGGATCACGCTCTACCCATTGGTACCTCAAAATCACATCCAGCATAGCGCCCCAAATTGCATCTCATAAATGTGCTCCTATCTGAAATAGGCAGGTGCCTAGGCCATCTATGTGAAGACAGATGGATTGGGAGTGGGAATGGACAGAAAGTTCACACACCAACCCCGCTTCCTGATTTTTGCAGCGCGACTGCTCCATTCTAGCTGCAAAACGGGGATGGTGGGGGGGGAGCGGCGGTGAAAATCACACCCAGCATGTGTGCAGAGCACCTGCTTCCAGGTCTCTGCCAATACTGGTCTATTAGAACATAACATAAGAATTAAGAGCAGGAGACAGTCATTCGGCCCCTCGAGCCTGCTCTGCCATTCAATAAGATCATGGCTGATCTTCGACCTCAACTCCACTTTCCCATCTGATCCCCATATCACTTGATTTTCCTAGAGTCCAAAAATCTATCTATCTCAGTCTGAGCATACTCAACAACTCAGCATCCACAGCCCTTTGGGGTAGAGAATTCCAAATATTCACAACCCTCTGAGTGAGGGAATTCTTCCTCATCTCTGTCTTAAATGGCCAAACCCCTTATCCTGCGACTGTGCCCCTGAGTTGTAGACTCTCCGACTAGGGGAAACAACCTCTCAGTATCTACCCTGTCAATCCCCTTCAGAATCCTATAAGTTTCAATGAGATGACCTCTCATTCTTCTGAACTCCATAGAGTAGAAGTGGCCTGGGATCATTCTCAATCTAACATTCCCCTCTTTCCCTGTAAAATAAAAGTACCGCCACAATGGTCTGGATGAGAAGAGCGATTTATAAAATGGAGAACTATGGATGCAAGTTGCTGTTCTCAAACTGTGTGGCATAATGTCTCTGAGTTTCCACACAAAGGACTACTAATCCAGCTGTAGTTCAGTGGGTAGCACTCTTGCTTCTGTAGTCTGAAGGTTGTGAGTTCAAGTCCGACTCCAGAGACTTGAGCACATAATCTAGGCTGATATCCCCAGTCCAATGCTGGGGGAGTGCTGCAATGGCAGTAGGTGCTGTCTTTTGGTTCAGAGATGCCCTGTATGCCCCCTGACGTGAATGTGAAATGTCCTACGGCATGATTTCAAAGAAGGGCAGAGGCGTTCTACCTGGTGTCCTGGCCAATATTTATTTCTCAACCAATATCACTAAAACAGATTATCTGGTCATTATCACATTGCTGTTTGTGGGAGCTTGCTGTGTGCAAATTGGCTGCTGTGTTTCCGACATCACAACAGTGATAGACTTCAAAAGTACTTCATTGGCTGTAAGACACTTTGGGATGTCCTGAGGCTGTGAAAGATGTTACGTATATGGAAATATTTCTTTCTATTCATTTGTATACATTTCATTTTGGCATTTGCCAATGCTATTTTACTGAAGATTTTAATAAAACGTATCTGAATTTTTTCCAAGCTGACATGATTTGTTTGGTGTTAAGCCCAAATTACTAAAATAGTCAGTTATATTAACAAATGCACTTGACAGTTAGGGACTTACCACTTCACTTTTAGCTCTGCTTGGCTTTTAAGTCTTGGTGTTTGTTTATTTCATGGCCTCCTTCAGGATTGTCAGGCATTCTCAAAATCTCCCCATCCTACGGCAGCTGTACCACTAACCCTTCAGTCCCTGAGTTCCCTGGCAACTCTCAAAGCACGTAGCATGTTTGTGTCATGAGTCATTTCCAGAGCTGACTCTCAGTGCTGTTAGAAAACGGAATATTGTAAACCAGTCAACCGGAATGGAGAGAATGTGTGAAATTGCAAAGCATGTCCACGCTCAATAAAACCAAATCTTTATTACATTTTTACTTTGTTATATCCCGATTGTCAAAGGATTCAGAAAGAGCGAGCTGGGGATTTGCACATTCTAAGCTGCCACGTGATGAATCTTTATCTCTCCCTCCCTCCCTTTGCCACCCCATACTAAGCAAGTTCAGTTCCCAAGCTCCCACCTGCCCCCCGCAACACAGTTATCCTTAATCAAGCATTAAACAGTAGATTACATTTCTACATCATATGTACTAAACACGCTACAATGTTATTTGGGCTCCAAATGTAAACAACAACAACAACTTGTAATTATATAGTGCCTTTAACACAGTTAAACATCCCAAGGCGCTTCACAGGAGCGTTATCGAACAAAATTTGACACCGAGCCACATAAGGAGATATTAAGGCAGATGTTTGGTCAAAGAGGTAGATTTTAAGGAGCGTCTTAAAGGAGGAAAGCGAGGTAGAGGTTTCAGGAGAGAAGTCCAGAAGTTGAAGGTACGGCCGCCAATGGTGGAGCGATGAAAATCGGGGATGTTTGAGAGGCCAGAATTGGAGGAGCGCAGAGATCTCGGAGGGGTGCAGGGGCTGGAGGAGATCACAGAGATAAGGAGGGGTGAGGCCGTGGAGGGATTTAAAAATCATTGAATGTTGCAGCAAATAATTATCCAGTCCCATCTCCTAAAATGCATGTCAACAAATTGCTGGAAAAACAAAGCTAGAAATCTTGAGATTATTAGAAGTTCGAGACCTGAACTTGATTCTTATCTTTTGTGGTAATGTTGTCATTTATGGGTGTTTTGTATTTTCTCATCGTGGGTGACGAGGGGAAAGGTCCGTTCTGGTGTGGCAGTGCAGAATCAGCAAGCCCCCCCACACACACACACACACACCCTCCCTCAAAAATCTCACAGATGCTTAGTTTGCTAAAGTTACACTCACAGCTGTAGAATGCCCGAATTGCACAGCTGTTGTAAGCTTTCCTTTGGTGTTTCAACTATGTAGTTATTTGCAGTAGTTAGTGCGTTCAGCAGTTAAGTGGAAGGAGATTGGGAGTTTAGCACTCTTTAGTTAGGCTACAGATATAGTACCTATTTGTTACTCAAAGGTAAAAGATTGAAAACCCGTAATTGTTGGGAACTTTCATTTTATAAAAGTGTTGAAAATTACCCAGCCTGGCTAGTTTGGAACCAATGTCAAAAATGACCCAATCTAAATAGCTACAGCATTTCAAACTTTTGCTTATCTATCTAATCAGAAGTCTCACATCAACGCGCATTTCATTGAGTTTAGGAATAAAAGCAGAAAATGCTGGAAATTTTTGAAACGGTCAGGCAGCATCTGTAGAGGGAGAAACAGAGTTAACATTTCAGGGCGATGACCTTTTATCAGAAGTGGAACATGTTAATGATGAACAGTTTTTCTAGCAAATACAAGGAAAAGGGGCACCGAAAGAACAAAAGGGAAGGTCTGTGATCGGGTGGTAGCAGGAGAGATTAAATCACAAAAGGGACGATGGTCCAAGGCAAAAGGAGGTGATAATGGGAGGAAGTAAAAAAAAATTTTTTTCTAACTCCTGGCATTGCCATTTGAATTTGGGCTTTTGTCTCTCCTGTCTTTCAACCTATCGCAGACCTTCCCCTTTGTTCTTTCTTCCCCTTCCCCTTCACTCTGCTTGTTAGGAATCTGTTCTTTCCGAACACTCTCCAGTTCTGACGAAAGGTCATCGACCCGAAACGTTAACTCTGCTTTCTCTCCACAGATGCTGCCTGATCCAAAAGATTTCCAGCATTTTCTGATTTTATTCCAGATTCCAGCATCTGCAGTATTTTGCTTTTGAAAAAAAAAAGGTGGGTCTAGAGGAGGCGTAAATGGCAACAACAGAATAGCAGGAGAGATGCGTGGCAAATATGACAAAATGGAGAAGTATCCTGTGTCTCAGGAATGTGGTGGAAGAAAGGTGGGTAACACCCAATGTGACTGTGGATCAAAAGATCCCGATTGTTTGAAAGATCGCGCTCATACAAAATCAACAAATCACAATCCACGGGTAACAGAGCAAAGCTGTTTGTCTCAAACATGACTAAATAGGTAGGAAAATCATCAGTGAAAGACCAAGGGCTGGATTTTCATTCTGATGTCGCCTCTGTCCCAGAGGGCTGGTAATGGCTGTGGAAATGGGTACCGACCAGGCGGTCAGCTCCCAGCACCCCGCCGGGACATTTGGTGCTGGTTTTGCGGACGCGCTGAGCAGTTTTGGTCTCCTAACTTGAGGAAGGACATTCTTGCTATTGAGGGAGTGCAGCGAAGGTTCACCAGATTGATTCCCGGGATGGTGGGACTGACCTATCAAGAAAGACTGGATCAACTGGGCTTGTATTCACTGGAGTTCAGAAGAATGAGAGGGGACCTCATAGAAACGTTTAAAATTCTGACGGGTTTTGACAGGTTAGATGCAGGAAGATTGTTCCCAATGTTGGGGAAGTCCAGAACCAGGGGTCACAGTCTAAGGATAAGGGGTAAGCCATTTAGGACCGAGATGAGGAGAAACTTCTTCACCCAGAGAGTGGTGAACCTGTGGAATTCTCTACCACAGAAAGTAGTTGAGGCCAATTCACTAAATATATTCAAAAGGGAGTTAGATGAAGTCCTTACTACTCGGGGGATCAAGGGGTATGGCGAGAAAGCAGGAATGGGGTATTGAAATTTCATGTTCAGCCATGAACTCATTGAATGGCGGTGCAGGCTAGAAGGGCTGAATGGCCTGCTCCTGCACCTATTTTCTATGTTTCTATGTTTCTATGTTCTGGGGGAGGTGGGACCAGTACAAACCGGACGGTCTGCATCTGGGCAGGACCGGAACTAATGTCCTAGGGGGAGTGTTTGCTCGTGCTGTTGGGGAGGGGTTAAACTAATATGTCAGGGGAATGGGAACCTATGCAGGGAGACAGAGGGAAGTATAATGGGGGCAGAAGTAAAAGATAGAAAGAAGAAAAGTAAAGTGGAGGGCTGAGAAACCCAAGGCAAAAATCAAAAAGGGCCACATTACAGCAACATTCTAAAGGGGCAAAGTGTGTTAAAAAGACAAGCCTGAAGGCTCTATGCCTCAATGCGAGGAGTTTTCGTAATAAGGTGGACGAATTAACTGCGCAAGCAGCAATTAACGAATATGATATAATTGGCATCACGGAGACATGGCTCCAGGGTGACTAAGGCTGGGAACCCAACATCCAGGGGTATCCAACATTCAGGAAGGATAGACAGAAAGGAAAAGGAGGTGGGGTGGCATTGCTGGTTAAGGAGGAAATTCACGCAATAGTAAGGAAGGACATTAGCTTGGATGTTGTGGATTCGCATGGGTGCAGCTGTAGAATACTAAAGGGCAGAAAACGCTAGTGGGAGTTGTGTATAGACCACCAAACAGCATCAAACAAAAAATTAGGGATGTGTGCAATAAAGGTACAGCAGTTATCATGGGCGACTTTAATCTACATATAGATTGGGCTAACCACACTGGTAGCAACACGGTGGAGGAGGATTTCCTGGAGTGTATTAAGGATGGTTTTCTGACCAATATATCGAGGGACCAATTAGAGGGCTGGCCTTCCTAGACTGGGTGATGTGTAATGAGAAAGGACTAATTAGCAATTTTGTTGTGCGAGGCCCCTTGGGGAAGAGTGACCATAATATGGTAGAATTCTTTATTAAGATGGAGAGTGACACAGTTAATTCAGAGACTAGGGTCCTGAACCTAAAGAACGATAACTTCGATGGTATGAGACGTGAATTGGCTAGGATAGACTGGTGAATGATACTTAAAGGGTTGACGGTGGATAGGCAATGGCAAACATTTAAAGATCACATGGATGAACTTCAACAATTGTACATTTCTGTCTGGAGTAAAAATAAAACGGGGAAGTTGGCTCAACCGTGGCTAACAAGGGAAATTAGGGATAGTGTTAAATCCAAGGAAGAGGCATATAAATTGGCCAGAAAAAGCAGCAAACCTGAGGACTGGGAGAAATTTAGAATTCAGCAGAGGAGGACAAAGGGTTTAATTAGGACGGGGAAAATAGAGTATGAGAAGAAGCTTGCTGGGAAGATAAAAACTGACTGCAAAAGCTTCTATAGATATGTGAAGCGAAAAAGATTAGTGAAGACAATCAATCAGAATCAGGTGAATTAATAATGGTGAACAAAGAAATGGCAGAACAGTTGAACAAATACTTTGGTTCTGTCATCACAAAGGAAGACACAATAACCTTCCGGAAGTATTAGGGGGTCGAGGGTCTAGTGAGAAGGAGGAACTGAAGGAAATCCTTATTAGGCGGGAAATTGTGTTAGGGAAATTGATGGGATAGAAGGCTGATAAATCCCCAAGGCCTGATAGTCTGTATCCCAGAGGACTTAAGGAAGTGGCTCTTCAAATAGTGGATGCATTGGTGATCATTTTCCAACAGTCTATCGACTCTGGATCAGTTCCTATGGACTAATGTAACACCACTTTTTAAAAAAGGAGGGAGCGAGAAAATGGATAATTATGGACCAGTTAGCCTGACATCAGTAGTGGGGAAAATGTTGGAATCAATTATTAAAGATGAAATAGCAGCGCATTTGGAAAGCAGTGACAGGATCGGTCCAAGTCAGCATGGATTTATGAAAGGGAAATCATGCTTGACAAATCTTCTAGAATTTTTTGAGGATGTAACTAATAGAGTGGACAAGGGAGAACCAATGGATGTGGTATATTTGGACTTTCAAAAGGCTTTTGACAAGGTGCCACACAAGAGATTGGTGTGCAAAATTAAAGCACAAGGTATTGGGGGTAATGTACTGATGTGGATAGAGAACTGGTTGGCAGACAGGAAGCAGAGAGTCCTGATAAACAGGTCCTTTTCAGAATGGCAGGCAGTGATTAGTGGGGTGCCACAGAGCTCAGTGCTGGGACCCCAGCTATTTACAATATACATCAATGATTTAGATGAAAGAATTGAGTGTAAAATCTCCAAGTTTGCAGATGACACTAAGCTGGGTGGCGGTGTGAGCTGTGAGGAGGATACTATGAGGCTGCAGGGTGACTTGGACAGGTTAGGTGAATGGGCAAACACATGGCTGATTCAGTATAATGTGGATAAATGTGAGGTTATCCACTTTGGTGGCAAATACACGAAGGCAGAATATTATCTGAATGGCGGCAGATTAGGAAAAGGGGAGGTGCAACGAGACCTGGGTGTCATGGTACATCGATCATTGAAAGTTGGCATGCATGTAGAGCAGGCGGTGAAGAAGGCAAATGGTATGTTGGCCTTCATAGCTAAGGGATTTGAGTATAGGAGCAGGGAGGTCCTACTGCAGTTGTACAGGGCCTTGGTGAGGCCTCGCCTGGAATATTGTGTTCAGTTTTGGTCTCCTAATCTGAAGAAGGACGTTCTTGCTATTGAGGGAGTGCAGCGAAGGTTCACCAGACTGATTCTCGGGATGGCAGGACTGACATATGAAGAGAAACTGGATCGTCTGGGCCTGTATTCACTGGAGTTTAGACGGATGAGGGGGGGATCTCAGAAACATATAAAATTCTGACGGGACTGGACAGGTTAGATGCAGGAAGAATGGTCCGAATGTTGGGGAAGCCCAATACCAGGGGACACAGTCTAAGGATAAGGAGTAAGCCATTTAGGACTGAGATGAGGAGAAACTTCTTCACTCAGAGAGTTGTTAACCTGTGGAATTCTCTACCGCAGAGAGTTGTTGATGCCAGCTCACTGGATATATTCAAGAGGGAGTTAAATTTGACTCTTACGGCTAAAGGAATCAAGGGCTATGGAGAGAAAGCAGGAAAGGGGTACTGAGGTGAATGATCAGCCATGATCTTATTGAATGGTGGTGCAGGCTTGAAGGGCTGAATGGCCTACTCCTGTACCTATTTTCTATGTTTCTATGTTCTTGAACCGTTGATGTCCTTGTGAGGAAGGCACTCCCACATGCTGTTCGGGAGGGAGTTTCAGGATTTTGACCCAGTGACATTAAAGGAACTGCGATATACTTCCAAGTCAGGATGGTGTGTGACTTGGAGGAGAACTTGGAGGGGGTGGTGTTTCCATGCGCCTGCTGCCCTTGTCCTTTTAGGTAATATAGGCTGAGGGTTTGGGAGGCGCTGCTGAAGAAGTCTTGGTGAGTTTCTGCAGTGCATCTTGTAGATGGTACACACTGCACGTCGCTGATGCAGGGAGTGACTGTTTAAGGTGGTGGATGGGCTGTCATCAAGCGGGTTGCTAAGTCCTGGATGGTGTTGAGCTTCTTGAGTGTTTTTCGAGCTGCCTCATTCAGGCAAGTGGAGAGTATTCCATCACATTCCTGACTTGTGCCTTGTAGATGGTGGAAAAGCTTTGGGGAGTCAGGAGGTGAGACACTTGCCACAGAATACCCAGCTCCTGACCTACTCTTGTTGCCACAGTATTTATGTTGCTGGTCCAGTTAAGTTCCTGGTCAATGACCCCCAGAATGTTGATCCAGACCCTAGTACCAAAAAGTAACCAATGAACAACGAGCAACCAACATGAACCAACTAAGTAAATAGTTCAGAATATTTTTGCAGCTTTTCGCAGCTTTATATTGACTTTTAAGCCACATATGTAAAAAATTAATTTATAAAATAATAAACATAACATTTAAAGAATTCTCAAAGAAATCACTAAACTTAGAATCACAGGGCTCAATTTTCCCCAGTTATGTGCACCTTTTTTTGGTGCGTGCCGCTTTCTCTGGCCTAACTTACAATAGCCAAGTTTCCCCAAAGATTGTGCGCCAGTTTGTCACGATTATTTTAGGTTAGATTTTTCTTGCGTCATAGGGGGCGTAACCTGATATTTGCGCCAGTTTTTCAAATTTATGCAAGTTTGGCCAACCTACTTTTTTTCTAGGTCGGCATACATGACCACTCCCAAAAAACCTTCTGGGCACTTAAGAAAAAACTGCGCACATTAAACAATTGGTGCAGAAAGACACCATTGTTTTTAATGCGAAGTTTTGGAGGGAGTCAAGAACACATTAAATATCATGAAGCTTAATTTTTTCAAACTTAAAACAGAGAAAATGGAAGTCTAATGCAATTGTTTAATTTTGGATTTTTTTCAAAGTGCCACGCCACCACTGAACGTCTCCAAACTGGGCTCGAGGGTCGGAGCGTCGGCCGGCAGAATCGGTCCCTTGCCTGGACACAGGGGCTTGGCTTCAAAAGAAGTCTGGGGGAGTGGGAGGTGGAAGCCAAACTGAAGGCATGAGAAGCCTTACACTATGCAGCAGCATCAAAAAAAGCCGGAGTGGGGTGGTGTTTGCCGAGCCCCTGTGTCCGGACGAGGGAGCGATTCTGCCGGCCCTTGAGTCCGGTGAGGAGACGTTCATTTGGTGGTGGGGTGGTACTTTGAAAAAAATCTAAAATTAAAGAATTGCATTGGACTTCGTTGCCCCAAATGTCCTCATTTGATTTAGACAAGGGGATTAAATGTAATATCTCCAAATTTGCGGATGACACCAAGTTGGGTGGCAGTGTGAGCTGCGAGGAGGATGCTATGAGGCTGCAGAGTGACTGGGATAGGTTAGGTGAGTGGGCAAATGCATGGCAGATGAAGTATAATGTGGATAAATGTGCGGTTATCCACTTTGGTGGTAAAAACAGAGAGACAGACTATGATCTGAATGGTGACAGATTAGGAAAAGGGGAGGTGCAATGAAACCTGGGTGTCATGGTACATCAGTCATTGAAGGTTGGCATGCAGGTACAGCAGGCGGTTCAGAAAGCAAATGGCATGTTGGCCTTCATAGTGATTTGAGTACAAGGGCAGGGAGGTGTTACTACAGTTGTACAGGGCCTTGGTGAGGCCACACCTGGAGTATTGTGTACAGTTTTGGTCTCCTAACTTGAGGAAGGACATTCTTGCTATCGAGGGAATGCTGCGAAGGTTCACCAGACTGATTCCCGGGATGGCGGGACTGACATATCAAGAAAGACTGGATCAACTGGGCTTGCCTTCACTAGAGTTCAGAAGAATGAGAGGGCATCTCATAGAAACGTTTAAAATTCTGATGGGTTTAGACAGGTTAAATGCAGGAAGAATGTTCCCAATGTTGGGGAAGCCCAAAACCAGGGGTCACTGTCTAAGGATAACGGGTAAGCCATTTAGGACCGAGATGAGGAGAAACTTCTTCACCCAGAGAGTGGTGAACCTGTGGAAATCTCTACCACAGAAAGTTGTTGAGGCCAATTCACTAAATATATTCAAAAAGGAGTTAGACGTAGTCCTTATTACTAGGGGGATCAAGGGGTATGGCGAGAAAGCAGGAATAGGGTACTGAAGTTGCATGTTCAGCCATGAGCTCATTGAATGGCGGTGCAGGCTCGAAGGGCCGAATGGCCTACTCCTGCCCCTATTTTCTATGTTTTCTATGTTTCTATTTGAATGCCTAGCTTCCCGTTCTAAGCAAGCCTATTGCGCATGCCAAGACCTGAGTGCGGTCCATATTAGGGCGTCGACCTTGCGGAGAGAGAGAGAGGAAGGAAGCTTTAACTCCTTGACCTGCTGTTTTGAGCTTCTTCCAAAGGTACAATTTAATCATGGGGGCAATATTGACAATGCCATACCTCGTGCAAGCCTTCTGTATGATGGTGCTGCGGAGGAGATGATTGATTCGACGTCACCGCATGTAAAACCTCAGAGCACGTAGGATGATGGGCAGGAGGCCTTACCACATCGGGTATATCGAGTCAGGCTTTCATACCTGCACCTGAGTGATGTAGACTGTGTGAGAAGGTTGTGTTTCTGCAAAGAAGTTGTAACCGAGATCTGTGAGTTAGTAAAAGCAGACCTGCACCCTAGAAGCGTCAGGAAGACTGCTTTGTCAGTTGAAGTGAAGGTTATAGCTGCACTTTCATTCTATGCATCTGGATCATTCCAGGCCACAACTGGGGATCTGTGCACCATTTCTCAACATGCAACACATATCTGCATTCGGCAGGAGACTGCTGCACTAGATGCCCAGAGGAATGACTACATAAAGTTCTCCATAACCACCCAGGCAATGCGTGAAAGGGCTGTGGGCTCCTCCAGGATTACTGGCTTCCCAAAGGTACAGGGCTGCATTGATTGTACCCACATCACCTTGCGAGCACCTCTGGGGGATTCTGAGATGTACAGGAACAGAAAAGGCTTCCACTCCGTGAATGTGCAGCTCGTGTGTGATGACATGCATCGCATAATGTCAGTTGATGCGAAATACCCTAGGAGCACCCATGATGCATTCATCCTATGCGAGAGCGCTATAGCTGCCATGTTTCAGCAGCAGCCAGAAGGGCAGAACTGGCTACAGGGAGGCAAAGAGTACGGCCTCGCTACCTGGCACATGACGCCCCTATGTGTAACCCGGACGGAAGCTGACCAGCAATACAACATGTCGCACATAGAGAGGATCTTTGGCATCTTGAAACAGCGTTTCCGATACCTGGACCATTCCGGAGGCTACTTGCAATTCTTCCCTGAGGTTGTCGGTCAGTTCACTGTTGTGTGCTGCATGCTGCATAACTTAGCCATCATGAGGCAGCAGCAGCTGTTGGTAGAAGATTCACCTGAGGTGAGAGTGGCTGATGATGAGAAGGAAGATGCAGATGACGAGGAGGAGGAGGAGGACTAGGACGAGGACGAGGAAGCCATGCAACTACCTGAACCCGGAGCATGACGGCAGAGGAGGGCGGGCCATCATGCCCCTTTAACAATTGCTTGAGCTTTGCGCAGCAGCTCATCCGTAAACATTTGCTGCCTGAAGGCTCAGCGGCAAATGTTCCACATGGACCATGTTTACTGTTTGGACCTGTTCTGTAATGTTGTGTTGTGTTAATGGAACAAATCATGGAAATGATTCTTTAGTTCAAAAAGTTGTGTTAATAATGGAACAAATAATGAAAATGATTCTTCTTTAGTTTAAAAAGTTGTGTTAAATATGGAACAAATAATGGAAATGATTCAGTTATAATTTAAAATATATTTTATTCTAAAGTTTAACACTTGTTTGTACTTAACTTAACTTTAATACAAGAATATTTTTATCAAACTTTAAAGTTTTCAGTTAAGATCACTTACCAACTTTAAGATCACTTAAAAACTTTAAGATCACGTACAAACTTTTAAACTTGTAAATTTATATAACTGACAAAAAACTTTTAATTTGAGAACAGTTACAACAGTAACAACAATAATAATAACAACAACAATAACAACAACAGCAGCAAAGAAAGGCTGCAACCATCTTTCCTCCACCTTATTTTAAGACCGCCTGCTGTGCTTGGTCTTGTTGACTCCACCCTTGCCCACAGGCATTTCTCGGGTTGGTACCAAGCATATTCTTTCAAACATCTCGGGTAATGCACACTTCTTGATGGGTGGGGTGGCAGGCGGTAATGTGGAAGGCCCGGCTTGGGCCTGTTCAGAGGCTGGTCTGGGGATTGGAGTGGGAATGGCAGTTGATTCTGTCAATGGGCGCGGGGTCTGGGCAAATTGCAGCAGCTAACTCCGACATTCCCTCCCTCATGTGCCCTGATAGTGTCTCAACACCTGCAACATTTCCTCTCTCATGTTCACCGACAGTGTATCAACTACCTGCAACATTCCCTCTCTCATGTTCACCGACAGTGTATCAACTACCTGCAACATTCCCTCTCTCATGTTCACTGATAGTGTATCAACTACCTGCAACATTCCCTCTCTCATGTTCACCGACAGTGTATCAATTACCTGCGACATTCCCTCCCTCATGTTCACCAACAGCGTCTCAACTACCTGCAGAGTGTTGTCACTTCTTCCGATAGCCCCGATTTCTCATTACCCACCTCGCTGATGGTGTCCAGGAGTGATCAGGTAAGGTTAATGCTTTCCGCACTCATTGTCATCATCTGAACCACATCTCTTAGATCCTGCACTCAGGAGAGCACTCTTGAGCTCTCCTTACCCTCCTCCCCCTGGGTATGCCTCGCTGCATCCCACTGGGACCCGCAGCCTCAGACGGTGGGACCCTGGGTGTACCTCGCTGCATACCACTGGAATCCCCAGCCTCGGACTGTGAGAAACCATGGGATGTCCCACCAACACTCATACCACTCAGGAAAGGGCCTGGCACCTCAATGGATGGCACCTGCACCTCCTCCAGAGTGAGTACAACAGTGGGGGCTTCATCCATCCCCTCCCCCTGCCCCTCCCCCTCACCCCCATGTTCTTGGTCTGGAAGGTGGGACTGGAAGATGTTCTCCTCTTCAGGCTCATCCACGTCTGAATCCTCTTCAGCTCTGATTTTTCCAATGAGAATTAAAGTTCTCACACACAACTGGCTCTTTAAAAATGACCGAATGCAGACCGGGAGCTGTACTGGGCATGCGTGTCCATAGCAGTCACGTTGAAAACGTCCTTTTTTTTTGCGCATGCACAGAAGGGGGGCATCGTTTTCTTGGTGCAGACATTAGGCTCCACCCCGCCCCCGCCCCCCACACCCCCCGAAGCTAAAGGACAGGCTGCGCAACGCCAATTTCAAACAATAGAACAGGGAAACTTGCAAGTTATTTTTTTGAATTAGTCGGGGCCAAAAAAAATGGGTGTAACTCTTGCAATACACCAAAAAATGGCATTGGGGAAAACTGAGCCCAAAATCTTACAACACATGAGGAGGCCATTCAGCCCATTATGCCTGTGCCAGCTCTTTGAAAGAGTGATCCAATCAGTCCCACTCCCCCTGCTCTTTCTCCATAGCCCTGCAAATGTTTCATTTTTCAAATATTTATCCAATTCCCTTCTGAAAGTTACGATCAATCTGTTTCCACCAGCCTTTCAGGCATTTCATTCCAGATCATAATAACTTACTTAGTAAAAAAACTCTTCTCATTTCCTCCTTAGGTTTTTTTGCCAATCACCTTAAATCTGTGTCTGCTAGTTACTCACCCTCCCGCCACTGGAAACAGTTTCTCCTTATTTACTCCTCATAATTTTGAACACCTCTATCAAATCTTCCCTTAACCTTCTCTAAAGTGTGGTGCCCAGAATTGAACACAATACTCCAACTCAGGGCGAAGCAGTAATTTGTAAAGGTTTAGCAGAATGTTCATGCTTTTGCAGAACTTGCAGGGACAGATTTTCCTGTTTCCGTGGCCTTGGATTGGATCCAAGGTATTGGATCAGCCTGAGTAGATTGAGGAATATTGAGTGGGGTTAAGAACCTGCCTGTGAGGGAGCTCACCTGACTGCTCTTCCTGGCTCCAACAGAAATGAAACTTTGAAAAAGTTTGCTTATCTTTCCATTGATACTTAAGACCTGGAACAACTGGGTCCTTTTGCTGACCTAGTTCAATCGGGGTGCTACATCATTAGGCATTAGGTACCCCATCAAGGCAATTAATGCTTATTTGAGGCAAGTGCCTGCTACATTTACAAGTTGCTGGCTTCCAATTTGTCAGGTGGCGCAATTCAGGTGGGACATCGGGCACTGTGGATTGTGGCCCAAAATTCTTCTCCCCAATGTTGACTTAACGTCCAAAAGAACGTGTGCGATGACGTTGGTTTTCTCGCCCAAACTGTATGGCCAAATGCAATTCTTCGTGGTTAAGTCAACAGGTGCATCGGGCATCTGGAACTGCTTGGTGTTTGCCCTCTCAGCCACAGAATGTTGCATGGCACAAGGATCAAGCTGAAAATGGAGAGTTTTTTTTAAAAAGAGGCTCTGCCTTGAAGTAAAAGTACTTGGTAAACATTTTTCACTTGCTTACAAACAAACCATGTGATGGCATAACTGATGTTGAAGTGTACCAACACATCACCTGTACAAGATATTACCTGGTGACAATGACAACAACAATAAATTGCATTTATATATCGCCTTTAACGTCCCAAGGAATGTTATCAGACAAAATGTGACATTGAGCCACAGAGAAAATATCAGGACAGGTGATTAAAAGCTTCGTCGAAGAGGTAGGTTTTAAGGAGCGTCTTAAAGGAGGAGAGAGAGGTAGAGAGGTGTGGACATTTAGGGAGGAATTGCAGAGTTTAGGTCCTAGGCAACTGACAGCATGGCCAGCAATGGTGAAGCGATGGAAATCGGGGATGCGCAAAAGGCAGAGACCTGGGAGAGTTGCAGAGCTGGAGGTTGTTACAGAGATTGCTCGCCTATTGTATATCATTTCACCCCCCCACCCAAAAATATTGCCAGAAGCTTTTTCATGAAGGCAGTGATTCTTTAAAACAGTGAGGAAGATCAGCAGATCTTGAAAGCAAATGAGATCAAGCCCACTATCACTTCGTCATCATACATTCTCAGAATAAAATTAACGGCTTTTGTCTATTTTAGCTGACAACAGCAGTAGGATGGATTAAAATCCATTGCAGATCAAAATTCCGAACAGATAACATTGTTTGAGAAAGGTTTGGGCTTGAAAGAGTCTGTTTTAGACTGTGCTGAACCTCTGTGTCATCCAGCTGTGGTTTTAGTGGTCACCCACAGAGGTTTAAGCGGCAGGAAGAGCAACGTCCATTTCTGGTAAGAAGAGGAATCGCTGACGTGGCTTACTTCCATAGATTAATCATGTCAGCAGTGAAAAGATTACACAGATAGGAATTAGGTTGTGTAGCGAGTGTAACAATTTCTGCAACAATTGGAGGTAACCAGAAATATTGGAGACATTTTAAAGATACGGTGAAAAAAGCACCAGGGGCTTGTTTTGTAATGGAGATCAGTTATGCTGTGGGGACCAGAGAATAACTCGCAGAGAAAATTGACAAAAACACAATATTATTGTTGGTAGCCAGAGGACACTGATTTAAGATAACTGGCAAAAAAGTCAAGGGGGTGGGGAGGTGGTGGGGGGTGAGATGAGTAGAATTTTTTTAGATTCAATAGTAATTTTCAAAAGGGAATTTGATATATTCCTGAAAAGGAAAAAATTGCAGGGCTATGAGGTCAGAGCAGTGGAGTGGGACAGGCATGATAGGCCAAAAGGTCTCCTTCCGTGCTATATGATTCTATTTGCAGGCTTCAAATATTTCAGTTGCCAATTCCTGATCTGAATGAGAAATGTGTGACTGACTTCTTCAAATAGAAGATCATCTACTCATTCCTCCACTTGATTGGCTGATCCACTCTCTGTTCAGATTCTGGAGGTCCACAAGCATAGTTTTGACAAGATACGTATACATGCATTGGATTTTAGAGGAGCTATCCAATGTGAAATGGATGTAACTTTGCCCACCATCTGGATAATGGATTCATTTTCAGTTTGACATCCAAAGAAGACATCAGTGTCTTCTGGTCTCCATTCAGAGTAGATCAGGAGTCACTGGAGAAATTTTGCAACCTGGGCAGTAACCTGGCAGAGCAAATTCCTGGCCTTTATACGACCTCAATGGAATGAAAATCATCTGTGCTCCACAATGGGTGGGCCACCCATTCGGCTAACTTACTCCCTGGCTGGCGAAGTTGAAGATGATCCTCATTAAGTCTAGCTTTAAATGACTGTAGATTAGGGTGGGCTGGTCTAGGAACATCTTGAGTTTATATTTGAGAAACCAGTCTAAACTGGATTGGGACCTATCCTTAGTCCATCCTTGTGTAACTTTTAGACTCAGTCTGGATTGGATTTGCATTTGTATATTCTTGTGTGTTGTGCTCTCAGTGTAATTGGGAGCAATCCTGGTTTTGGCCTTGGACACCTCAGGTGCAGTCCAAATTGCTTTGGATCCATCCAGTTTTAGCTTTGAGCACACTTTCAGAATTGGACGCAGATTGGTTTGGGAGTTGTCCAGTCTAGTACTGAACATCTGCAGTACTCCATCCACATTAGAATTAAATAGCTCTGTGGCCGCACTGAGTCAGAATGTGAGAACATTCACTGTTGCTCCGACGATGTTCTTTGCTCCGAGGATTGCTGATCCTGCGGACATTGTGGAGCCTGTTTTTATTTGGGAGCGGGGGGAGGGAGGGGGTCCTTCCTGTTGTCGTTGGTCTGCCAACTCTTCAATCAGCAGCGACTGAACCACGATCCCATCTTCCCTTTCCAGCACAGAAAATTGCATTGGTCTACCGACCACACCATTGAGGTTTATGAAAAAGTCCAATGACAGCTA
The DNA here is from genome assembly GCF_044704955.1 of Pristiophorus japonicus. NCBI lineage: Eukaryota > Metazoa > Chordata > Chondrichthyes > Pristiophoridae > Pristiophorus > Pristiophorus japonicus. Next base: position 223,038,339 of record NC_091977.1, on the reverse strand, counting down.
GACAAAGAAACATCTGAAGACCATGTGCTTACGTTCAAAGAACGGCCTTTGCATTGTGCATATTTCTGGTGCCTCCTGGCAGTACATTTTGGATTTGCTTATCGAATCCTATTCTAACTGTCACCCTATTGTCTCATCACAACTTTGGTTTTGGATGATATCAATACTGAGGAGGACTGCAACAAATTACAAGAAGACAAAAAACTTGCAGGCTGGGCAGATAATTGGCAAATGAATTTCAAAACAGTTAAGTGTGAGCTATTTCTTTTTGGTAAGAAAAATAAGGAAGTCACATACTACTTTGAAAATAGGAATCTAAATGGGGTAGAGGAACAAGGGGATCTTGGAGTACAAATACACAAATCATTAAAAGTGGTGACAGAAGTTAACAAGGCTATAAAACAAGCAAACCAAGCACTAGGGTTTATTTCTGGAGGGATGTAACTGAAAAGTAGAGAAGTTATGCTTAACTTGTATCGAATCTTGGTTAGACCACACTTGAAGCACTGCGTACAGTTCTGGTCACCATATTATAAAAAGGATTTAGAGGCACTGGAAAGGGTGCAAAAAAGATTTACAAGGATGATACCAGAACTACGAGGTTATAATTATCAGAAATAGATGAACAGGGTGGGTCTCTTTTCTCTTAAAAAGAGAAGGCTGAGGGGTGACCGAATAGAAAGGTTTTGATAGAGTAGACTCACAGAGAATGTTTCCATTTGTGGGGAAGAACAAACTAGTGGCCATCAATATAAAATAGTCACCAAGTAATCAAATAGGGAATTCAGAAGAAACTTATTTACCAGAGAGTGGTGAGAATGTGGAACTCACTATCGCAGGGAGTAGCTGAAGCGAATAGTGTAGATGCATTTAAGGGCCAGTTAGATGAGCATATGATGGAGAAGGGAATAGAGGGGTATGTTGATACATTTAGATGAGGAAGCATGGGAGGAGGCTCGAGTGCACCTTTAAATAAAGGTTAGTTCTTAGTCTTTTAAATAAAGGAGCTGCAATTAAATTGATAAGTGATATTTCTAATCTAAAAAACCTAATTAATTAAAGCAGCTGATTGCTGAGTAGCTGCTGGGTGTGTTTTGCTAAGGTTTAGAGTTTATTTTTGCTTGATAGCTCCGAGTCTAACTAGAGGGACGGCAGGGCAGCTTATTCCTGTGGATTGCACATCCTGTGGCATGTGGGAAGTCCTAGACACTTCACGCAGCCTGGACGACCATGTGTACAGGAGGTCTCCAGCTGCACCAACTCAAGCTCCGTGTTTTGGAGCTTGAGCGGCGGCTGGATTCACTGCAGTGCATCCGCGAGACTGAGAGCTACATGGATAGTGTTACACTCATAATAAATAGTGAGACTGAGTACTATGTGTAATGAACAAGTGTGACCTTAGCTCTTATTAAGGTTCCAGAGTGCATGACCTGCTTATATACTGTGCTCCCAAGGGATGCTGGGATCCCTTGGGACTCCAACAAGTGGGCCCTCTGGTGGTCAGGTGTGATGCAAGTTACAAAGGGTTAAATGCATAACATCACTCCCCCGTGAAGTCAACAGTACACTTATTTACAAGGTGAGACAATCTGGGGCTTTGCGCTCACTTGTCGATCGTCTCGGTACCAAATGCGGGTGTAGGTGGGTTGGTCAGTTCTTCACTGGGCTGTTGGGCAGCCGGCCTTGCCGGGCTGCTGGGGATGATGAGTTTGGTTTCGTGGTCAACTATGATGTCAGTTGCCACTTGTGTGTGTGTTGGAAGGTCAAAGTTGGTGGTGTCCTCTTCAGGTTGTTCGTAGCTGTTGGAGAACCGCAATTTGATTTGGTCCAAATGTTTTCTGTGCATATGTCCATTGGTCAGTTTGACCTGAAACACCCTACTCTCCTCTTTGGCTGTGACCGTGCCAGCAAGCCATTTGGGACCATATCCATAATTGAGCACAAACACAGGATCATTGATCTCAATATCGTGTGACAAATTTGCACGATCATGGTACATACTTTGTTGATGCCACTTGCTCTCCACGTGATCATGGAGATCAGGGTGGACAAGAGAGAGCCTTGTTTTAAGTGCCCTTTTCTTGAGCAGCTCAGCTGGGGGAATCCCAGTGAGTGAGTGGGGTCTGGTGTGGTAGCTGGACAACACTCGGGACAACCGAGTCTGCAGGGAGCCTTCCGACACATGTTTCAAGCTTTGCTTGATGGTCTGAACTGCCCATTTTGCCTGGCCGTTGGATGCGGGCTTGAACGGGGCAGATGTGACATGTTTGATCCCATTGTGGGTCATGAATTCCTTGAATTCAGCACTGGTGAAGCACGGCCCATTGTCGCTCACTAGGACATCAGGCAAGTCGTGCATGGCAAACATGGCTTGTAGGCTTACAATAGTGACCGTGGATATGCTGACAGACATTATTGTACATTCAATCCATTTTGAGTAAGCGTCCACGACAACCGAAAACATTTTGCCTAGGAATGGGCCCGCATAGTCTACATGGATCCTCGACCACGGTTTGAATGGCCATGACCACAAACTTAGCGGTGCCTCGCTGGGTGCGTTGCTCAACTGAGAGCAAGTGTTGCACTGGCGCACGCATGACTCTAAATCTGAGTCGATGCCAGGCCACCACACGTGAGATCTGGCTATGGCTTTCATCATTTCGATGCCTCGGTGGGTGTTATGCAGTTTGCAAATAAATGTGTCTCTGCCTTTCTTGGGCAAGACCACGCGATTGCCCCACAAAAGACAGTCCACCTGCAGGGACAACCTGTCTTTGCATCTGTAGAACAGCTTAATCACTTCCTGCATCTCCACTGGACACTGGACCAGCTCCTATGGAGGACACAGTTTTTTACCAAGGACAGTAAAGGATCCTGGCTGGTCCAGGTCCTGATCTGGCGGGCCTTAATGAGGTACTTCTCATTCTCAAATGCCTCCATGACCATGAGCATGTCCGCTGGCTGTGCCATTTTCACCCCGGCGGTGGGTAATGGTAGCCGACTGAGAGCATCTGTGCAGTTCTCTGTGCCCGGTCTGTGGCGGATTACATAGTTGTATGCTGACAGCGTGAGCGGCCATATTTGGATGCGGGCGGAGGCATTGGTATTAATCCCTTTGCTCTCAGAGAACAGCGATATGAGCAGCTTGTGGTCAGTTTCAAGCTCGAACTTGAGGCCAAATAAGTACTGGTGCATTTTTTTTACCCCGTAAACGCACGCCAGAGCCTCTTTTCAACCATGCTGTAGGCCATTTCGGCCTTGGACAAACTCCTAGATGGCAAAATCTCCAAATCATTAGCCTGTTGTAACACACATCCGACCCCATATGACGACGCATCACAAGCTAACACTAATCATTTACATGGATTATACGGGACAAGCAGTTTGTAAGAACACAATAAATTTCTGGCTTTCTTAAAGGCAGCCTCCTGAGAATTCCCCCATACCCAGTCATCTCCCCTGCGCAGTAACGCATGTAGGGGTTCTAGCAGGGTGCTTAACCCAGGTAGGAAATTCCCGAAATAGTTAAGGAGTTCCAGGAACGACCGCAGCTCCGTCACGTTCTGTGGTCGCGGCACGTTCTTGATGGCCTCCGTCTTGGCGTCGGTGGGTCTGATGCCGTCTGCTGCAATTCTCCTTCCTAAGAATTCAACGTGCTGTGCCAGGAAAACACACTTCGAGCGTTTCAACCTGAGCCCCACGCGATCCAACCCACTAAGAACCTCCTCCAGATTCTTCAAGTGCTCCATGGTGTCCCGACCTGTAACTGATATGTCGTCCTGGAAGACCACTGTGCAAGGAACCGACTTTAGCAGGCTCTCCATGTTCCGCTGGAAGATCGCCGCGGCCGACCGAATCCTGAACGGGCACCGGTTGTAGATAAACAGACCTTTGTGCGTGTTGATGCAGGTGAGGCCTTTCGAAGACTCCTCCTGCTCCCGCGTCATGTAGGCCGAGGTCAGGTGCAGCTTAGTGAACGCCTTCACGTTGCAGCCTGACCAGCTCAATTTCCACTTTTTCACGCATCATGTACGGTACCGCCCGTGCTTTGTGGTGGATGGGTTGCATACCGGGAATCAAATGGATCTGCACTTTCGCCCCCGAGAAGCTTCCAATGCCTGGCTCGAACAGCAATGGGAACTTGCTTAGAACCTGGATACATGAGGCATCATCGACGGACGAAAGCGCTCGGATAACGTCACAGTTCCAGCGGATTTTCCCCAGCCAGTTTCTGCCAACAACGTGGGGCTATCCCCTGGCACAATCCACAGCGGGAGTTCGTGTACTGCTCCATCATAGGAGACTTTGATTTCAGCACTGTCAATTACAGGGATAAGTTCTTTGGTGTAAGTCCTTAGTTTAGTGTGAATGGGGCTGAGCTTGGGCCTGTGTGCCTTCTTTCCCCACAGCCTGTTGAAGGCCTTTTTACTCATTATGGACTGACTTGCCCCCGTGTCCAGCTCCATAGATACTGGAATGCCATTCAGTTCAACTTTCAACATTATTGGTGGGCATTTCGTGGTGAATGTGTGTACCCCGTACACTTCTGCCTTCTCCATACGAGTTTCCAACTCCGTCTGATCCACTGTGGATCAATCTTCCTCTGCAACGTGGTTTGCAGGGTTTGCAGCTCATCTGCACATTCATTGGAGGTGTCTCATTGTTCTGCAACCATTGCACGCATAGTGCTTAAAGCAGCATTGATGGGGCCGATGATCATCTCTGCAGCACCAACAGGGTGTTAACTGCCTCGCATTAACAGATGATGGCGGACTCTGGGTCAATTGAAGTCGGGCCACAGCAACCGGCGTGTAGGTTCTGCCATGTACATTTCTGCTCAAAACCGATGTTATTTTATGCACAGCACTGGCCGAGACTTTTTTGTTCTGCGAAATCTGCTTGGTGTTGTCGCTGGTGGACATAAATGCCTGGGCTATCGTTATGGCTTTACTTAGATTCGGAGTTTCAACAGTCAACAGTTTGCGAAGGATTGTCTCATGTCTGATGCCCAGTACAAAAAAGTCTCTGAGCAGTTGTTCTAGGAATCCCTCAAACTCACAATGTCCTGCGAAGCGCCTTAGTTCGGCGACATAGCTCACCACTTCCTGGCCCTCCGATCGCTGACACATGTAGAACCGATATCTCGCCATCAAAACGCTTTCCTTAGGATTTAGGTGCTCCCGGACCAGCACACACAATTCTTCATAGGATTTCTCTGTTGGTTTTGCCGGGGCCAGGAGATTCTTCATGAGGCCATAGGTTGCTGCCCCACAGACAATTAGGAGGATCGCCCTTCGTTTGGTGGCGTTCTCGTCCCCTTCCAGCTCGTTGGCCACAAAATATTGGTAGAGTCTCTCCATGAAGGCCTCCCAATCGTCCCCTTCTGAGAACTTCTCCAGGATGCCGACTGTTCTTTGCATTTTCGCGCAGTTGTTCGTTACCTCGTCACCAATTGTTACATTCATAATAAATGGTGAGACTGAGTACTGTGTGTAATGAGCAAGGGTGACCTTAGCTCCTTTATTAAGGTTCCAGAGTGCAGGTACCTCGTGGGTGGCCTGCTTATATACTGTGCTCCCAAGGGATGCTAGGATCCCTTGGGACTCCAATAGGTGGGCCCTCTGGTGGTCAGGTGTAATACAAGTTACAAAAGGTTAAATACATAACAGATAGCACATTTCTAGAGGTGGTCACCCCACAGCTTAAGAGTGTGCAGGCTGAGAGGAGTAGGTGACCAGCAGACAGAAGAGGAGGACTAGGCAGGTAGTGCAGGAGTCCCCTGAGCCTATCTCCCTCTTTAACTGGTATTCTCTTCTGAGTACCGGTGGGGGTGATGGTGCCTCTGGGGAGTGCAGCCAGAGTCAAGTCCACGACACCACGGGTGGTTTTGCTGCACAAGGGGGGAGACAGAAGAATGGAAGAGCTATAGTGGTAGGGGATTCGATAGTTAGGGGAGCAGACAGGCGTTTCTGTGGCCGCAGACATGACTCCAGGATGGTATGTTGCCTCCCTGGTGCCAGGGTCAAGGATGTCACTGAGCAGCTGCAGGGCATTCTGGGGGGATTGGGTGAACAGTCAGAGGTCGTGGTCCATATCTGTACCAACGATATAAGTAGAAAGAGGGATGAGGTCCTGCAGGCAGAGTTTAAGGAGCTAGGAGATTAAAAAGCAGGACCTCAAAGGTAGTAATCTCCAGATTACTCCCGGTGCCATGAGCTAGTGAGTACAGAAATAGGAGGATAGAGCAGATGAATGCGTGGCTGGAGAGATGGTGCAGGAGGGAGGGCTTTAGATTCCTGAGGCATTGGGACTGCTTCTGGGTGAGGTGGGACCTGTACAAGCTGAACGGGACGGGTTGCCCTCAACAGAGCCGGGACCAATATCATCGCGGAGGGTGGGGGGGGGTTGCTACTGCTGTTGGGGAGGGTTTAAACTAGCTTGGCAGGGGGATGGGAACCCAAGAATAGATTCAGAAGGGAGGGGAGTAAAGCTGGAATTAGAAAGCAAAAATTAGAAAGTGAATTTGAAGGACAGAGGAAACAAGTAGTCAACAAGGAGGTCTGGCTGTATTAAATGGTATATACAATGCAAGGAGAAAAGCAAGGATAAGACAGATGAGCTGAGAGCACAGGTAGATACTTGGGAGTATGATATTATAGCTATTACAGTGACATGGTTAAAAGTGGGGCAGGTATGGCAGCTTAACATTCCTGGTTACAGGATCTTCAGACGGGATAGAGAGGGGGTAAAATGGGAGGAAGGTTGCGGTATTGATGAAAGAAACTATTACAACTGTGAGGAGGGATGATATGTAGAGGGATCATCAAACGAGGCCATATGGGTCGAACTGAAAAACAAAAAAGGGGCGATCACACTGCTGGGAGTGAACTATAGACCACCAAACTGTGAGAGGGAGATAGAAGAGCACATTTCTGAGAAGTACAAAAGCTATAGAGCAGTAATAGTAGGGGATTTCAACTATCCTAATATTAACTGGGACAAAATTAGTGTGAAAGGTACAGAGGGTGCGGAATTCCTAAAATGCGTTCAAGAGAACTTTTTTAGCCAGTATGTAGCAAGCCCAACATGGGAGGGGGCGGTTCTGGATTTAGTTTTAGGAATGAAGCTGGGCAGGTGGAAGGGGTATCAATGGGAGAGCATTTAGGTGCTAGTGACCATAATTCAGTTAGATTTAAGGTAGTTACAGAAAAGGACAAGGATAGACCAGGAAATAAAAATTCTAAATTGGGGAAAAGCCAACTTTGCTCAGCTGAGAAGTGATTTGGCCATAGTGGACTGGAAACAGCTACTTGAAGGTAAATCAATGTCAGAGCAGTGGGAGGCATTCAAAGAGGAGATCCGGAGTGTTCAGGCCAAATATGTGCCCTTAAAGCAAAAGGGTGGGACTAACAAATCTAGAGCCCCCCTGGATGTCTAGGGACATACAGGGCAGAATAAAGAAAAAAAAGGGAGGCTTATGACAGATACCGAGGGCAAAATACTGTAGAATCTCTACAGGAGTATAGAAAGTCCAGAGGTGAAATTAAAAAGGATATTAGGAAAGCAAAGAGAGAGCATGAAAAATTCTTGGCAAGTAAAATCAAGGAAAACCTAAAGATGTTTTATAAATATATTAAGAGCAAGAGGATAACTAAAGAAAGGATAGGGCCTATTAGAGACCATGAGGATAATCTGTGTGTGGAGGTGGAAGATGTGGGTATGGTTCTTAATGAGTACTTTGCGTCTGTTTTCAAAAATGAGAGGAGCGGTGCAGACACTGCTATCAGGGAGGAGGAATGTGAAATATTAGATGAAATGAACATAGTGAGAGAGGAGGTATTAAGGGGTTTAGCAGCTTTGAAAGTAGCTAAGTGCCCAGGCCCAGATGAAATGTATCCCAAGCTGTTAAGTGAAGCAAAAGAGGAAATAGCAGAGGCTTTGACCATCATTTTCCAAACCTCTTTGGCTTCAGTTGTGGTGCCAGAGGATTGGAGGACTGCTAATGTGATACCTTTGTTTAAGAAGGGAGAAAGGGATAGACAGTAATTACAGGCCATTCGGCCTAACCTCAGTGGTGGGAAAATTATTGGAAAAAGTCCTAAAGGACAGGATAAATCTACATTTGGAAAGACATGGATTAATCAGGGACAGTCAGCATGGATTTGTTAAGGGAAGGTTGCGTCTGACTAACTTGATTACATTTTTCGAGGAGGGTTTGATGAGGGTTGTGCGTACGATGTAGTATATATGGATTTTTGCAAAGCTTTTGACAAGGTCCCACATGGCAGACTGATCATGAAAGTAAAAGCCCATGAGATCCAGAGCAAAGTGGTAAGTTGGATCCAAAATTGGCTCAGAGGCAGGAAGCAAAGGGTAATGGTTGATGGGTGTTTTCGTGACTGGAAGGCTGTTTCCAGTGGGGTTCTGCAGGACTCAGTATTAGGCCCCTTGCTTTTTGTGATACATCAATGATCTAGACTTGAATATAGGGGGTTAAGAAGTTTGCAGATGATACTAAAATCGACTGTGTGGTTGATAATGAAGAAGAAAGCTGTAGACTGCAGGAAGATATCAATCAACTGGTCAGGTGGGCAGAACAGTGGCAAATTGAATTTAATCCAGAGAAGTTTGTGAGGTAATGCATTTGGGGAGGGCTAACAAGGAAAGGGAATACACATTAAATGGTAGGACACTGAGAAGTGTAGATGAACAAAGGGACCTCGGAGTGCATGTCCACAGATCCCTGAAAGTAGCAGGCCAGGTAGATAAGGTGGTTAAGATGGCATATGGAATGCTTGCCTTTATTAGCCGAGGCATAGAATACAAGAGCAGGGGGGTTATGCTTGAACTGTATAAAACACTATTTAGGCTATAGCTGGAGTACTGAATGCAGTTCTGGGTCACTGCATTACAGGAAGGACGTGATTGCACTGGAGAAGGTACAGAGGAGATTTATGAGGATGTTGCCAGTGGAGAATTTTAGCTATGGATAGGCTGGATTTGTTTTCCTTGGAACAGAGGAGGCTGAGGGGCGACCTCATTGAGCTGTATAAAATTATGAGAGGCCGATATATAGTGGATAGAAAGGGCCTATTTCCCTTAGCAGAGGGGTCAACAACCAGGGGGCATAAATTTAAAGTAATTGGTAGAAGGTTTAGAGAGGATTTGAGGGGAAAGTTTTTCATGCAGAGGGTTGTAGGGGTCTGAAATTCACTGCCTGAAAGAGTGGTAGACGCAGAAACCCTCACCTCATTTAAAAAGTACTTTGATGTTCATTTGAAGTGCCGTAACCTGCAGGGTTACGGACCTAGAGCTGGAAAGTGGGATTAGGCTGGATAGACTCTTTTTGGCTGGAAAGGACACTATCGGCTGAAATGGCCTCCTTCCGTTCTGTAAACTTTTATGATTCTGTGAATCTATAAACACTGGCATGGACCAGTTGAGCCAAATGGCCTGTTTCTGTACTGTAATTCTAGGTAATTCTATGAGTGTAAATTATCACTGATGTAGGAGTTTCAATATTTTATTGGTCAAGTAGAAAGAAAGACTTGCATTTATATATGGCCTTTCACGACCACCGGATGTCTCAAAGTGTTTTACAGCTAATGAAGTACTCTTTGAGGATGTAATAAACTGGGTGGATCAAAGGGAACCAATGGATGTGGTGTATTTGGACTTTTAGAAGGCATTTGACAAGATGCCACATAAAAGGTTACTGCACAAGATAAAAGTTCATGGGGTTGTTGTAATATATTAGCATGGATAGAGGATTGGCTAACTAACAGAAAACAAAGAGTTGAGATAAATGGTTAATTCTTGGGTGAGCAATCAGTAACAAGTGGGGTGCCGCAGGGATCAGTGCTGGGACCCCAACTATTTACAATCTATATTAATGACTTGGATGAAGAGACTGAGTGTAACATAGCCAAGTTTGCTGATGATACAAAGATGGGAGGAAAAGCAATGTCTGAGGAGGACACAAAAAATCTGCAAAAGGACATAGACAGGCTAAGTGAATGGGCAAAAATTTGGCAGATGGAATATAATGTTGGAAATTGTGAGGTTATGCACATTAGCAGAAAAAAATCAAAGAGCAAGTTATTATTTAAATGGAGAAAAATTGCAAAGTGCTGCAGTACAGCGGGACCTGGGGGTCCTGGTGCATAAAACACAAGATTAGTATGCAGGTACAGCAAGTGATCAGGAAGGCCAATGGAATCTTGGCCTTTCTTGCAAAGGGGATGGAGTATAAAAGCAAGGAAGTCTTGCTACAGTTATACAGGGTATTGGTGAAGCCACACCTGGAATACATATTTTGCTTTCCATATTTAACAAAGGATATACTTGCTTTGGAGGCAGTTCAGAGAAGATTCACTAGGTTGATTCTGGAGTTGAGGAGGTTGACTTATGAGGAAAGGTTAGAAATATAGAAACATTGAAACATAGAAAATATGTGCAGGAGCAGGCCATTCGGCCCTTCAAGCCTGCACCACCATTCAATAAGATCATGGCTGATCATTCCCTCAGTACCCTTTTCCTGCTTTCTCACCATACCCCTTGATCCCTTTAACCGTAAGGGCCATATCTAACTGCCTCTTGAATATATCCAATGAACTGGCAACAACAACTCTCTGCGGTAGGGAATTCCACAGGTTAACAACTCTCTGAGAGAAGATGTTTCTCCTCATCTCAGTCTTAAATTGCCTACCCCTTATCCTAAGACTGTGTCCCCTGGTTTTGGTCTTCCCCATCTTCGGGAAAATTCTTCCTGCATCTAACCTGTCTAGTCCCATCAGAATCTTATAAGTGTCTATGAGATCCCCTCTCATCCTTCAAAACTCCAGTGAAAAAGGCCCAGTTGATCGAGTCTCTCCTCATATGTCAGTCCCGCCATCCCGGGAATCAGTCTGGTGAACCTTCACTGCAGTCTCTCAATAGCAAGAATGTCCTGCCACAGATTAGGAGACCAAAATTGAACACAATATTCCAGGTGAGGCCTCACCAAGGCCCTGTACAACTGCAGTAAGACCTCCCTGCTCCTATACTCAAATCCCTTAGCTATGAAGGCCTTCTTTGCCTTCTTCAACGCCTGCTGTACCTGCATGCCAACTTTCAATGACTGATGAATCATGACACCCAGGTCTTGTTGTACCTCCCCCTTTCTGAATTTGCCGCCATTCAGATAATATTCTGCCTTCGTGTTTTTTCCCCCAAAGTGAATAACCTCACATTTATCCACATTATACTGCATCTGCCATGCATTTGCCCACTCACCTAACCTATCCAAGTCACCCTGCAGCCTTTTAGCGTCCTCCTCACAACTCACACCGCCACCCAATTTAGTGTCATCTGCAAACTTGGAGATATTACACTCAATTCCTTCATCTAAATCATTAATGTATATTGTAAAGAGCTGGGGTCCCAGCACTGAGCGCTGCGGCACTCCACTAGTCACTGGCTCCCATTCTGAAAAGGACCCATTTATCCCGACTCTCTGCTTCCTGTCTGCCAACCAGTTCTCTATCCACGTCAGTACATTACCCCCAGTATCATGTGCTTTGATTTTGCACACCAATCTCTTGTGTGGGAGCTTGTCAAAAGCCTTTTGAAAGTCCAAATATACCACATTCACTGGTTCTCCCTTGTCCACTCTACTAGTTACATCCTCAAAAATTTCCAGAAGATTTGTCAAGCATGATTTCCCTTTCATAAATCCCTGCTGACTTGGACAGATCCTGTCACCGCTTTCCAAATGCGCTGCTATTTCATCTATAATAATTGATTCCAACATTTTCCCACTACTGATGTCAGGTTAACCGGTCTATAATTACCGTTTTCTTTCTCACTCATTTTTTAAACAGTGGTATTACATTAGCTACCCACCAGTCCATAGGAACTGATCCAGAGCCGATAGACTGTTGGAAAATGATCACCAATGCATCCACTATTTCTAGGACCACTTCCTTAAGTACTCTGGGATGCAGACTATCAGGCCCTGGGGATTTATCGGTCTTTAATCCCATCAATTTCCCTAACACAATTTCCCGCTTGAAAAGGATATCCTTCAGTTTCTCCTCAGTCCCCAATATTTCCAGAAGGTTATTTGTATCTTCCGTCGTGAAAACAGAACCAAAGTATTTGTTTAACTGGTCCGCCATTTCTTTGTTCCCCATTATAAATTCACTTGAATCTGACTGCAAGGAATCTTTTTTTTTCACATATCTATAGAAGCTTTTGCAGTCAGTTTTTATGTTACCAGCAAGCCTCCTCTCATACTCTCATTTTCCCCCTCCTAGATAAATCCTTTGTCCTCCTCTGCTGTATTACAAAATTTCTCCCAGTCCTCAGGTTTGCTGCTTTTTCTGACCAATTTGTATGCCTCTTCCTTGGATTTAACACTATCCTTAATTTCCCTTGTTAGCCACGGTTGAGCCACCTTCCCCGTTTTATTTTTACCCCAGACAGGGATGTAGAATTGTTGAAATTCATCCATGTGATCTTTAAATGTTTGCCATTGTCTATCTACCGTCAACCCTTTAAGTTTCACTCGCCAGTCTATTCTAGCCAATTCACATCTCTTACCATCGAAGTTACCTTTCCTTAAGTTCAGGGCCGTAGCCTCTGAATTAACTGTGTCACTCTCCATCTTAATAAAGAATTCTACCATATTATGGTCACTCTTCCCCAAGGGGCCTCGCACAACAAGATTGCTCATTAGTCCTTTCTCATTACACATCACCCAATCTAGGATGGCCAGCCCTCTAGTTGGTTCCTCGACATATTGGTCTAGAAAACCATCCCTAATACACTCCAGGAAATCCTCCTCCGCCGCATTGCTACCAGTTTGGTTATCCCAGTCAATATGTAAATTAAAGTCGCCCATGATAACTGCTGTACCTTTATTGCACGCATCCCTAATTTCTTGTTTGATGCTGTCCTCATCCTCATTACTACTGGTTGGTGGTTTGTACACAACTCCCACCAGCGTTTTCTGCCCTTTGGTATTCCGTAGCTCCACCCATACAGATTCCACATCATCCAAGCTAATGTCCTTCTTTACTATTGCATTAATTTCCTCTTTAACCAGCAACGCCACCCCACCTCCTTTTCCTTTCTGTGTCTATCCTTCCTAAATGTTGAATACCCCTGGATGTTGATTCCCAGCCTTGGTCACTCTGGAGCCATGTCTCTGTGATGCCAATTACATCATATCCGTTAACTGCTATCTGCGCAGTTAATTTGCCCACCTTGTTCCGAATATTCCTCGCATTGAGGCACAGAGCCTTCAGGCTTGTCTTTTTAACACCCTTTGCCCCTTTAGGATTTTGCTGTAATGTGGCCCTTTTTGCTTTTTGCCTTGGGTTCCTCTGCCCTCCACTTTTACTTTTCTTCTTTCTATCTTTTGCTTCTGCCCGCATTCTACTTCTCTCTGTCTCCCTGCGTAGGTTCCCATCCCCCTGACATATGAGTTTAACCCCTCCCCAATAGCACTAGCAAACACTCCCCCTTGGACATTTATTCCGGTCCTGCCCAGGTGCAGACAGTCCGGTTTGTACTGGTCCCACCTTCCCCAGAACCGATTCCAATATCCCAGGAATTTGAATCCCTCCCTTCTGCACCACTCCTCAAGCCACGTATTCATCTGAGCTATCCTGTGCTTCCTACTCTGACTAGCATGTTTTGAGGTCCTACTTTTTAATTCAGCTCCTAGCTCTCTAAATTCATCTTGTAGGACCTCGTCACGCTTTTTACCTATATCATTGGTACCTATATGCACCATGACAACTGGCTGTTTACCCTCCCCCTTCAAAATGTCGTGCACCCGCTCCGAGACATCCTTGGCCCTTGCACCAGGAAGGCAACATACTATCCTGGAGTCTCGGTTGCAGCCGCAGAAACGTCTATCTATTCCCCTTACAGTAGAATCCCCTATCACTATAGCTCTCCCATTCTTTTTCCTGCCCTCCTGTGCAGCAGAGCCACCCACAGTGCCATGGATTTGGCTGCTGCTCCCTCTCCTGATGAGTCATCACCTCAACAGTACCCAAAGCGATGTATCTGTTTTGCAGGGGGATGACCGCAGGGGACCCCTGCACAATCTTCCTTCCACTGCTCTTCCTGTTGGTCACCCATCCCCTATCTGGCTGCGTAACCTTTACCTGCGGTAAGACCAACTCACTAAACGTGCTATTCACGTCATTCTCAGCATCGTGGATGCTCCAGAGTGAATCCATCCGCAGCTCCAGTGCCGCAATGTGATCTGTCAGGAGCTGCAGTTAGATACACTTCCCGCATATGTAGTCGTCAGGGACACTGGAAGCGTCCCTGACTTCCCACATAGTACAGGAGGAGCATAAGGTGTGTCCGAGTTCTCCTGCCATGACGTAACCCCTAGATTAACTTAATTTGGCAATAATAATGCTAAAGGTTACTTACTGATAAAGTAAAAAAAAAGAAAAACCTACTCACCAATCACCAGCCAATCACTGACCCCCTTGGCTGTGACGTCACCTTTCGATTTCTTTCTACTTCTTTTTTGCCTTCTCTTCCTGCTGCAGCTGCACCAGCTGGCCTTTATAGGCCGCTCCGACGTCCCCGAACTCCCGCCTCTCCGACTGCCGCCGCCTCTCGACTGCCACTGGGCCTTTATAGGCCGCTCCGACATCCCCGAACCTCTTGCTGTGATGTCACACTTTGTTTTCTTTTCCTCCCAGGTCGGGGAGTCAGCACTGGTGGGGAAAACAAGACAAAGCAACACCTCCCGCTCCCACTTGCTCGAACTCTCCCACTTATCAAATTCTTATCTTTGCACTCTGACCTGCCTCTGCACTCCGAGCCAGACTGCACCAAGCCCCCTCTTTTTATACTGTTCCTGGCTGACTCACCACTGGCCTGTTTAGGGACCAGTTTTTACTAGCTGTCCAATTAACTAAGCTAGCTTGCTTGTTTGTCTCTGCTTAAACCTACAAGAATCCTATCTATTTAATATTGCAGTTTTACTTAAACTTGCAATCTTATTTTAACTTTAGAAGCTACTAGAAATTGTCACTAGTAATTTACACCAACCTTGAAATGGTTTAAAAGGGATTAACCCTTAAAGTTCTCCCAATTACCAAACTCTTACCTTTGCACTCTGACCTGCCGCTACACTCTTGAGTAGGTTGGGCTTCCATTTATTGGAATTCAAAAGAATGAGTGGTGATCTTATCAAAACGTATAAGATTATGAGGGGGTTTGACAAGGTGGATGCAGAGAGGATGTTTCCACTGATAGGGGAGACTAGAACTAGGGGGCATAATCTTAGAATAAGAGGCCGCACATTTAAAACTGAGATGAGGAGGGATTTCTTCTCTCAGAGGGTTGTGAATCTATGGAATTCGTTGCCTCAGAGAGATGTGGAAGCTGGGTCATTGAATAAATTTAATACAGAGATAGACAGTTTCTTAACCGATAAGGGAATAAGGGGTTATGGGGAGCGGGCAGGGAAGTGGACCTGAGTCCATGATCGGATCAGCCATGATCGTATTAAATGGCGGAGCAGGCTCGAGGGGCCAAACAGCCTACTCCTGCTCATATTTCTTATGTTTTTATGAAATATAGTCACTGTTGTAATGTGGGAATTTTCTGTAGGTGAAAAGAAAAAGGAAGACTTGCATTTCTATAGCACCATTCACAAACTTAGGGCTTCACAGCCAATGAGGCACTTTTGAAGTGTCGTCACTGTTGCAATGTAAGAAATGCAGCAACCAATTTACACACAATAAGACCCCCCAAACGCCAATGAGATAATGACCAGATTTAGTGATGTTTCATTGGTGTCAGCTGTGGCTCAGTTGGTCGCACTCTCACATCTGAGTCTGAAGGTCATGGGTTCAAGTCCCACTTGAGAGACTTGAGCACAAAGATCTAGATAGATACTCCAGTGCAGTACCGAGGGAGTGCTGCACTCAGAGGTGCCATCTTTCAGATGAGATGTTAAACTGATGACCCATTTGCTCTCTCATGTGGATGTAAAAGATTCCATGGCACTATTTGTGAAGAAGAGCAGGGGAGTTATTCCTGTTGTGCCAGCCAATATTTATCCTTCAACCAATATCACTAAAAACAGATTATCTGGTCATTATCACTTTGCTGTGCGTGGGACCTTGCTGTGCGCAAAATTGGCTGCTGTGTTTCCGACATTACAACAGTGACTACACTTCAAAATATACTTCATTGGCTGTAAGGTGCTTTGGGATGTCCGGTGGTTGCGAAAGGCGCTATATGAATGCAAGTCTTTCCTTTCTTTATGTTGGTGGAGGGATCAATACTGGCCATGACACCAAGGAAGAACTCGCCTGCTTTTCTTCGAATAGTACCATGGGATGTTTTTTGTCTACTTGAGAGAGCAGACGTCCAAGGTCTCATCTGAAATATGATACCTCCGACAGTGCAGCACTCGCTCAACACTGCATAGCGAGCAATAGCCTGGATTTCGTGCACAGGTTTCTGGAGTGGGACTTGAACACACGAGCTTCTGACTCAAAGCTATCCATTGAGTCTCGGCTGGCATTACACATAAAGAGAGCCTGCTGTAATAAATAAGGAATTTCTGTCTATATTATATGTTTTTTTAAATATTTAAGTTAAAGTGGGGTCTCCTCCATCGTCACTAATTTACAAAATGGAGTACAAGAACTCAGCCCATGGAAACATGGATTCCTTTTGATGGATGGGGCAGTGGGATTAAAAGGTATTGGTGCTTATGAGAATGAATAGCACACTGAGTGAGAATGGTGAAAATATGTGGATAGGAATGAAGGGGCAGGGCAAAATATCAGATTTTAAAAAGTATTTCATAGACTTTTATTATGAACATAAGAACTTAAGAAATAGGAGCAGGAGTAGGCCATATGGACCCTCGAGCCTGCTCCGCCATTCAATAAGATCATAGCTGATCATCGACTTCAACTCCACTTTCCCGCCCAATCTCCATATCCCTTGATTCCCCTAGACCCCAAAAATCTATCCATCTCAGGCTTGAATATATTCAGAGACTCAGCATCCACAGCCCTCTGTGGAAGAGAATTCCAAAGATCCACAACCCTCTGAATGAAGCAATTCCTCCTCATCTCTGTCTTAAATGGTCCATCCCTTATCCTGAGACTATGCCCCCTAGTTCTAGACACTCCAGCCAGGGGAAATAACCTTTCAGCATCTACCCTGTCAATTATTGTCTGGAGTGTAGCACTCTCTCGTCTCTGAGTCAGAAGATGGTGAGTTCAAGTCCCATTCCAGCGACTTGAGAACAAAATCTAGCTGACACTCCAGTGCAATGCTGAGGGAGTGCTGCATGTCTTTGGGATCAGACGTTAAACCAAGTGCTTCTCAGGTGGACATACGAGATCTCATGGCACTATTTTGAAGAAGAGCAGAGAAGTTATTCCCGGTGTCCAGTGCCACTAAAAGCAAATTATCTGGTCATTATCACATTGCTGTCTGTGGAAGCTTGCTGTATGCAAATTGACTGCTGCATATCCTCTATTGCAACAGTGACTACACTTCATTGGCTGTAAAATATTTTGGGACGTCGAAAGGCGCTGTATAAATGCAAGTCTTTCTTTTTGAAAGCAGGAAGAGAGGACATATGGTGGAGCCATAGCAGAAGAGAAACAATATGGTTTATGGGGGTTACACTGTCAAGAGATATTAGGGCTGATTTTACCACCCTCCCCTTCCGTTAACAGGGCAGTACTGGCCCCAAAATGGCATCAGGTCACTTACCGTTCACTAACAATGGCACTTAGGTAGTCGTGTTGGGCAGGGTCGTGAGACGGGCGATTGAAGTGTCCTCCGGTTCAGGCTGACTACAAGAGACAATACAAAATTATCCATCTGTACGTTTATGTCACAGACATTAGTGAAACTCGTTTCAAGTGACACTTACAGTGCCAGTGGTGTATCAAAAAATGGGGCTCGAATTAATTGGCTGTGCTCTTTCAGAATCAGCTCACGTGGTTTTTAATTGCATGAGTTGCAAGCGTTTACCGCTGAGTTAGAGAGAAAAGTGTGACTTGCCATTAATATTGCCGAAGGAAACATTACTACCAAGCCTTTGCTGCAATTGGCTGGTGCCCTGTCAGTGTGCTGATTACTGACACTCAATAAGGGAGGAGGGTGACAGATGTTTGTGTGCCACAAGATAGCCAAAGCATTGTTTGTCTATTAATATAGATAGACCCCCTTTATACAGTGGCTTTCATGATCTCAGGATGTCCCAAAGCCTTTACAGCCAATGAAGTACTTTCGAAGTGTGGTCGCCGTTTTAATTTAGGAAACGCGGCAGCCAATTTGCGCACAGCAAGCTCCCACAAACAGCAATGTGATAATGACCAGGTAATCTATTTAGTGATGTTGATTGAGGGATAAATATTGGCCAGGACACAGAAACTGAACTTTAGTGAACTAAACTGCAACATACCAGATGTTGCAAGTTGCCCTCCAGAATTTGCAATAAATTATTATCCAGTGGAATTTACACATTGCTCTGTGCAACTCACCAGGCATTTTGTTTAGAGAATGAGACAACGACCTCTTCTAATAACAGGTGCTCTCACCACAAGTGCTGATGCGTTACTTTAATGCGTTAAAGTTCAAGAATGAGCTTTATTGACTCTTCCAGTCTCTTTCTATTACTTTGTGATTCCTTTTTCTAGCGAGATACACGAAACAAGCATTTGATAATGTTGGGTTGAGTTTTATTGACATATTTCTTTGCACCCTTGACTTGCAAAACACATGCATGAGTTCAAACTGCATCCTGTTGGTGGAATGTGCTCGAACTGCGCATTGTCTTCCCATTCTGCCACTAAGCATTGCTGTAATGTGATTAAGAATCATTACTGGCAGACAATTTTTAGACCTTCTCTGCTTTAGAGTGGAGTAATATTGCAGGTAGCCTTATTAAAAGCTAAGCCAAGCGCTGAATGACAGCATCAGTGCTTGTGGTGACAGCACCTGCTATTAGAAGAGGTTGTTGCCTTGTTCTCTAAACGAAATGCCTGGTGAATTACACACAATGAGAAAAATTCCATCGAATAGGAACTTATTGACATTTCTGAAGTTAACTTGCAACATCTGGTATGTTGCAGTTTAGTTCAGCAAGTTCAGTTTCTGAACAATTTCAGCTGGAGGCAGTAAAAGCATTTCAGGAAATATCAGTGTTTTTTTTAAGCGTGAACTCCAATAGGTTATATTGCCTATAGCATAGTTTATAGCTTTGAAAGATTGCTGCAACTGTAGCAACTTTTTTTTCTCTACAACAGAATGACGATTCCTTGTATGTTAAAGCATCAATAGGTAAGCGAAGCTTTGGACATCTTGTAGCACACAATACTGCTCCAACCTTCCTGCCATTCCATTAGCAGGCATGAGAAGAGGATGTGGCTACCCTTTCCTCACCCCCTCTACCCCAAACAGGGAATGCAGCATAATTGCAAGTACTCCATCTCATTGCCCAGGCCCGAATTGACCAGACTCCTTCTCTACTGTGACTAGCTGGTTCGAGTGACAGGCACCCCTGTGATTTGAAGCCCGAATTATTCCATTGGCAGGCAGATGATAGCGGATAAAAGATAACAAACATGCATTTCTTTGTCATGCATTGCAAAGATTATTGGGGTGACTGATTGAGTGTCAGTAATCTGTACACTGACAGGGCACCAGTCAATTAAAGAGAAGACTTGGCATTAATGTTTCCTCAGGCAATGTTTAAGGGGAGTCACATTTTTCTCTTAACTAGGCGCTAAATGTTTATAGCTCGTGTACTTAAAAAACGCACGAGCTGATTAAATTAGGATCACAGCCAATTAACTCAAGCTCCTTTTTTTGATACACCACCAGCACTGTAAGTATCACTTGAAACGAGCTTCACTATTTCCTGTAAGATAAATGCACAGACGGATAATTTTGTATTGTATCTTGTGATCAGCCTGAATAGGCAGACACTACAGCTGCCCGTCTCAAGACCCAGCCCAACACGACAACACAAACACCATTGTAAGTAGGGCAGTAAGTGAGCTGAGGCCAACTTTGGGGCACTTTGTCTTGATAGCGGAGGGGGGGGGGAGGAGGTAAAGTCAGCCCTAATATCTGTTTGACAGTGTAACCCCCATAAGCCATATCGTCTCATTATTATTTTTTCCCAACTTGCTCCTCTTACTCTTCTCCTCTTGAAAATCTGACTTATTTGGGGGATTTATTTCCACCTCTCTGGTATCTTGCTCAATGGTAATTATGTAAGTTCTGACTCTGCCATCAACAGTGACCTCAGTACTTGCAGCAAGGAGCATTCTGTCTAGTGATCAGAGATGGGAATCTTGGGATGATTTCCCAGGGAAGTGTACCCTTGAGTCACTGGCCCTTGTTTTCTACTTTAGCGGCATTGGGGTGCACCTCTGGTACAGTGTAACTTCCTCAGGCTTTTGCTGGGCTCTATTATGGAGTGGGCCAGGAGAGGGGTTAATGTCAGGCACAGTCTTGGTGGTGGCCATGAGCTACCAGTACAACTTTGAATTTTAAAAAACACACAATTTTTGCTAACCCTTTATAAATCACTGGTCAGGCCTCAGCTGGAGTATTTTGTCCAGTTTTGGGCACCACGTTTTAGGAAGGATGTCAAGGCCTTGGTGAGGGTGCAGAGGTGGATTTACTAGACTGGTATCAGGGATGAGGGTTCTGTGGAGAGACTGGAGAAGTTGGGATTGTTCTCCTTAGAGCAGAGAAGGTTCAGGGAAGATTTAATAGAGGTGTTCAAAATTATGAATGGGGTTTAATAGAGTAAATAAGGAGAAACTATTTCCAGTGGCAGAAGGTTCGGTAACCAGAGGACACAGATTTAAAGTAATTTGCAAAAAAACAAGAGGGGAGATGAGGAGACAGTTTTTTTACACAGCAAGTTGCTGTAATCTGGAATGCGTTGCCTGAAAGGGTGGTGGAAGCAGATTCAATAGTAACTTTTCAAAGGGAATTGGATGCATATTTGAAAAGGAAACAATTGCAGGACTAAGGGGAAAGAGCGAAGGAGTGGGACTAATTGGAGAACTCTTTCAAAGAACCGGTACAGGCACAATGGGCTGAGTGGCCTCCTTCTGTGCTATATGATTCTATGATTTTGGCACTAAGGCCTCTGCAATCGACCGCTCTGCAATCAATTGCACGGGGTTTCTGATGCCAGCCTCCACTGCCCAAGCTATGTGTGATCCTTGTGCTCAGTGCTGCTGTGGGGTAAATGATGGAAAAAATTTTGTTACTTTCCGATCAGACGTCGAGAAGCAGTGAGCTGGGGCTCTAGGATTCGCAGAAGTTGCAGGATTCCTCATATTCTCAGGGGTCATTGTGGGAGACCTGTGTGGTTGAGTGGTATATATTGGATGCCAAGGTGACATCTTTCATGGCTCTCTTTGTCCAGCACAACAAGACATAATGCAACAATCCTCAGATCCCAGCAGGGATCTGCAATTGTAGAAAGCATCGGCCAGAGAATTGGTGCTATAACCCTATCTCTGACCACGGTCCTGTAAGAATTCGGCGAAAACATTGGCGTAAACTTTTGGACTTTTGGACATTGCTTGGACACATTTTCTGTTACTGCAGAGAGAAGACAGCACTGACTTGGGACAGGTCCATACATGCCCCACGGGAATACACATCAGGTGGACAAGGAATCAATGGCAGGAATAGTTGATGGACAGGCCCTTTGTCTTGCAATCAGTGAGACATTAAGTAAAGTGGCCCGTGTTCAGGCCATCGAAAGACAAAGGAAAGCTATTCGACCACAGACTCATCAGAGCCACACATCGAGGTACAGCCCAGTTGACAAAGGAACAGGCCAAGGACTTGATATTGCTTTTCAGTTTCGCAACCTCAGGGAAAACAGTTGAACTTTTGGCACGAGAAGAAGCATCTTGCAGGTATAAGAGATGGTGGTTGGCAACCATCACTTTCTGTCTCTTTCCCCTCTTCTACGCCTACTTGCTTCGTTCAACGCACAAGGACTGAACACCGTCTGGGGCGGGGAGAAGAAACACCATCTATAAGCAAAGAGAGCCTCGCTATTTCAACTGAGAAGCTGACCTTGAGACTCGACTTGAATACCACAGAAGATACACCTCATCAGGAGAAGCAGCGAGTAAGCCAGAGGGATAATTGGTGAGCATTTATCCCAGTCCACATATCTTTAAGACCACTGCATAGTGTGAAAGGGTGTCGTGTATCCCAACCAAGCCTTCGGGGTTTTAGTGAGGAGTTTTTTGCAAGGATCATAAGTGTACACACAAATCCTTTGAACAGATCCGGTGGTACTTCTGAATCTGAGCTGGGGTGTTTTAGACGTGGGTACTTTGCGTTAGGGGCCTGTTTAGACTGTGTGTTGTACTGTGTTTGTTTGTTTTACACTACCAGGGTGTGTTTTTACTGGGTGCAGATGTGTGCTTTAACTTGAATAAAAGCATTGTGATGGTTGAGACCGAAAAGATCTGTCTATGACTGTGTATTACTCTTCATGACTATAATTCTGGTGTCTAGAACTATAGTAAGGGGGGTGATTCAAAACTACCAAGAACAAAACCACTTACAGTCCCTATGAGCATGGCTCCTCACTCCAGGGATGGAACTGTCCCTTTAAATAAAGAACAAAGAAAGACTTGAATTTATATAGTGCCTTTCACATCCTCAGGACATCCCAAAGCACGGTACAGCGAATGAAGCACTTTTGAAGTGTAGTCACTGTTGTAATGTAGGAAATGCAACAGCCAATTTGTACACCGTAAGCTCCCACAAACAGCAATGTTGTAATGACTAAATAAAATGTTTAAAATGTGCATTCTATTATACCAATTTGAGACATGCATTTTTAGTAAGTTGCGCATGGCATCCCAGATCTACGGACAACAATGAAGATATTGTTTGGGTTGACCTATCACCTGTAAACGTTTACCTCTGCTAATGATTGCACAGTGTTCAGTTCTAACAAAAACCACCATCAATTCTGGAGATGTCAAAGGCGCATATAAGGGTTTCAGCAGTGAAGGGACTTAGGTGGGGATGCAGGAGGTGTGTTTTTTTTGCCTCTCGCAGGGGATTACATTGCTGTGTGGTGGGGATGAGTGGGAAGGTGTCAATAGCTTGAGCAAGGTTGTGCCATGAGGTCAGAATGGGGATGTTTGCTGATGACTGCACAGTGTTCAGTTCCATTCGCAGCTCCTCATATAATGAAGCAGTCCATTCCTTTATGCAGCAAGACCTGGATGACATTCAGGCTTGAGCAGATAAGTAGCAAGTAACATTCGCGCCCCACAAGTGCCAGGCAATGACTATCTCCAACAAGCGAGAGTCTAACCACCTCCCCTTGACATTCAACAGTATTACAATCACTGAATTCCCCACCATCAACATTGACCAAAAACTTAATTGGACCAGCCCCAAATATATTGTGGCTACAAGAGCAGGTCACAAGCTGGGTATTCTGTGGCGAGTGTTTCACCTCTTGACTCCCCATCTACAAAGCACAAGTCAGGAGTGTGATGGAATACTCTCCACTTGCCTGGATGAGTGCAGCTCCAACAACACTCAAGAAATTAGACACCATCCAGGACAAAGCAGTCTGCTTGATTGGCACCCCATCCACCACCTTCAACATTCACTCTCTCCATCACCAATGCACAATGGATGTACCATATACCAGATGCAGGGCAGCAATTCACCAAGGGTTCTTCAGCAGCATTGCCCAAACCAGCGACCTCTACCACCCAGAAGAACAAAGGCAGCAGGTGCATGGGAATATCATCACCTGCGAGTTCCCCTCCAAGTTACACACCATCCTGATTTGGAAATATATCACCGTTCCCTCATCGTCACTGGATCAAAATCCTGGAACTCCCTCCTTAACAGCGCTTCAAGAAGACTGCTCACTTCCACCTTCTCAAAGACAATTAGGAATGGGCAATAAATACTGGCTTCGTCAGTGACGCCCACTCCCAGAATGAATAATAAAAGAAGAGTTTTGTCAGATGTTGAGACAAGCCAAAATTTGAATTCTGACCTCAATCAGCATAAACCAAATAAAACAGAAGAGTGAAAGGAAGAGTTTCATCTCATCAGTCTGGGCTGGTTCCCAGTCTTGTCACTTGATGTGAAAGGTTCTCTGCACCAGCCAGGTTGCAAGGATCCTCTGTACAACATGCACAATAATTATTACTTTGATCAAGTTTAATATTTGTTTATCAACAGATGTTTGCGAGATTTAATGTTATTTCTAATCCACTTCTTCCCTTAAATTAAGTAATCTTTCAAGCTGCCATTATCATTCTCCACAGCAGTAACTCATGTAATAAAATATTAAGCACTTTGGGATGTTTTACGACATTAAAGCCGTTATATAAATGCAAGTTGTTTTTATTGTTATATTATCACTCTCACTGGAGGCGAATTGAAAGAAAATACCAAAGTCTTATGTTTCTAGTGCCTAGAGAAAGTAATGAAAAGTGCATCTTTGAGGGAGGATGCTGATACTGAAGGGCAAAGAATGCAAAGTTTGTGATTAAATGTGTTAGAAAGTCCGTTGCCCTTCCCCAGTTTTCTTTCTTTTTGCCAAAAAGATTTACGGAATATGGAACAGATTTCTGATGATTTGAAAGTAGCTAATGCAATTCCATTATTTTAAAAAGTGTCAAAAGACGTCTCTGCCCCCATGTCTCTAACTTCAACACACGTATCAATCTGCGATTATTTTCCCAAAGTCACGTTTGAATCTAAATTCTGATTCTAATCTTGAATCTGAATTTAAATTAGCAATACCTTTCTGTGTAACACAATGGTTTCAGTGGCTCAGTGGGCAGCACTCTTGCCTCTGGGCCAGAAAGTTGTGGGTTCAAATCCCACTCCAGAGACTTAGAGCACATAATCCAGGCTGACACTCCAGTGCAGTACTGAGGGAGGGCTGTCTTTAGGATGAGATGTTACTCTGATCCCATGGCACTATTTAAAGAACTGCCTGGTGTCCTGACAACTATTTATCCCTTAACAAATATTACCAAAAAGGCGATTATCTGGTCATTTATTTCATTACTGCTTGTGGGAGCTTGCTGTGTGTAAATTGACTACTGTGTTTCCTACATTACAACAGTGATGACCCTTCAATGGAGCTGAGCATCTGATGGGGAGTACAAGGTGCAGCCCATGTGATATCATCTAAGACAAATTTCTACCCTGTTGTATCTTGAGGGCGTAAAGTGCATAACAAGAAAAGTAAGAATTAAAAAAATTTTGGGGGAACACCCTATCATGCTAATTAAATAAGACAACTAGAAATCTGAAGAACAATATCCACATGCTTACAGGTTTTGCTATGGAAACATCGAAAGACAGCAACAATCCCCATTTTTGTTTTAGTTTTTTCTTAGACAGGGAACTTAAACGTTTTAGATGTCCTTTAAGCCCTACAGTCTTGGCTGCAGTAGAATCAGTCTGTCAATCTGTGGTAGTGAAATATTAAGTATCACGGTGGGGCACTTTACCCGGGCAGCAATAGTTGCCTATTGGCACTTGGTATCTACCTTGACACAGCATGCTACAAACTAGACTTTTCTTATTTTCCTCATTTGCTCCCTCAAGGACTTGTATTAAGTTCTGCAGAACTCATCACACTGTAGGCTGCCCAGAAAATCCAAACAGCTCAGGGCCAGAAACATATCCTGGCTCAAAACAAGCCTTCATTCAAGAGATACTCAACGGCTTGATGTGATTAACACCAACCTGCGTTTTTAAATAATATCACTCCTGCCAAGAAGACACAATACAGGACAAAGGCTCCACCCTAAAAAAGCTATGGTTACAATAATCAAGCATGTCTCCATCTTCTTGGATGTTAGAATAAAGGTGAGTGTTCCAATCCCTCCTTGGCCTCACCCCCGTCCTATTTCTCCAACTTCCTCCAGCCCTACAATCCTCCGAGATCTCTGTGTTCCTCCAATTCTGGACTCTTGCGCATCACCGATTTTCATCACTTCACCATTGGCGGCCGTGCCTTCAGTTGCCTGGGCCGTAAGCTCTGGAATTCCCTCGTGGAATCTCTCCGTCTCTCTACCTCTCTCTCCTCCTTTAAGATGCTCCTTGAAACCAACCTCTTTGAACAAGCTTTTGGTCATCCGTCCTAATATCTCCTTATTTGGCTCGGTGTCAAATTTTGACCAATAACACTCCTGTGAAGCGCCTTGGATGTTTTACTACATTAAAGGTGCTTTATAAATGCAAGTTGTTGTTTTCCTCTGCAAGTGACATGTACAATAATGTTGTTTGTTACAGTTGGTCATCGTCGGTGGGTCAAAATCCTGGAACTCCCTCCCTAACAGCACTGTTGCTGTACCTTCACCACACGGACTGCAGCGGTTCAAAAAGACAGCTCACCACCACCTTCACAAAGGCAATTAAGGATGGGCAATAAATGTTGGGCATACCAGTGATGCCCAAATCCCATGAATGAATAAAAAAAAAGGTTGCCTGCAGCATTGGGTAATTCTGAAACATCACCAAAGAAAGAGAGGCCGGTTATGGTGATGACTGTAATTACAAAATTAAAAAAGAAAGACTTGGATTTATATACAGCCTTTCATGACCACCAGACGTCTCAAAGAGCAATGAAGTACCTTTGGAGTGTAGTCACTGTTGTAATGTGGGAATGTACCAGAAAGAAGTGGTGAAAGAGATTGAAAGTCAAGAGGAACCTGTCTTGGTGATCCCAAGTACTATAGAATCCATCTTCTCTATACCGTAGAATGGGGTCCCACTAGCACCAGCAGCAACAGATTGATAACTGAATTTTAGACTACAACTTTATTCTTTGGCCTTGTGACCCTCTCTGAGGACGGTGAAAGGCCAGTAGAGGTCAGAACAGGCAAAATCATATTGTTGGGCCTGCGCAACTATGCAGAGACTCTACCCATCCGTGACCAGGCAAAATGGCAGCTATATAAATTAAAACAAATTGCAAACATTGACATCTGGAATAAAAGCAGAAAATATTGGAAATACATGACAGGGGCATTTGTATCTGTATCTGTAAAGATACAAAGCCCTCAAGGATAGAATTGGCCAGAAAAACAGGCGTAAAGCAGAATGATTTAGCAGTGGGATGGCTGCACCTGACCTTCACAGGTGTTGGTCCCACTGGTAAAATCGTGAGGCCCTATTTTTGGCGTCCCAAACGCAAAGGTAATTTAAGGTTTTTTTTGCTTTTTAAGGAAATCTGTTCCCGTGGAGCCAGGACTAGCAGGAGTCCTCCTCCAGCTTTCGGATGAGATGTTAAACTGAGTCCTCGGCTGCCCTCTCAGTTGGACGTAAAAGATGCCATGGCCACTATTTCGAAGAACAGCAGGGGAGTTCTCCCGGGAGTCCTGGCCAAAATGTATCCCTCAACCAATATAACAAAACAGATTATTTCATTGCATTTTGTGGGAGCTTACTGTTGTGTTTCTTACATGACAACAGTGACAACACTTCAAAAGTACTTAATTGGTTGTGAAATCTCTTGGGACGTCCTGAGGTCGTGAAAGGCGCTATAGAAATGCAAGTTCTTTCTTTCTTTTTTTCCAACTCCACAGGAGTACTGATCACTTAGGCCCCATGCTCTGGAATTCCCTCCCTAAATCCTAGACCTCCCTCTTCTCTCAAAGGCCCGCCAGAAAAGCTACGTCCTTGACCAAGCTTTTGGACCCCACTCTTAATATCTCCTTTCCTGGCTTGGAGTCGATTTTCGTTTCTGCGAAGCGCCTTGGGGCATTTTCCTACAATGAAGGTGCTGTATAAATGCAAGTTATTTTTGATGTTAACGTTTTGGATGCAGACTCTTTGTTGGATCTGAAAATGGAAAGATAAGAGAGCGCTTTAGTAGGAATAAACAAAACAAAGGGTGGAGGAAAAGAAAACAACAGATGAAAATATCAGAATTCCTGACCCCTGTTACAGAGAAGAGCCAGTGGGTTAAATTGGCAGCTATCAATTATTTTCTGAAAAGCTGGAAACAAAACATATTGCAGTGTAAATGAAGCTCATCTCAAGGAGCCAAAGAAAAGGCATTACAATTACAAAAGGATATGGAAAGGCACGAAAAGATGCACAGATAAAAGGGTAAATGCAGAAAATATAAAATAAAGACAGAAAATGCTTAACACAACAACAATTTGCATTTATATAGCGCCTTTAACATAGTAAAACGTCCCAAGGTGCTTCACAGGAGCAATTATCAAACAAAATTTGACACCGAGCCACCATAAGGAGATAATAGGAGTTTTGACCAAAGCTTGGTCAAAGAGGTAGGTTTAAAGAAGCGTCTTAAAGAAGGAGAAAGACAGAGAGGCGGAGAGGTTGAGGGAGGGAATTTCAGAGCTTAGGGTCCTGGCAGCTGAAGGCACGGCCATCAATGGTGAAGCGATGGAAATCAAGGATGCAAAAGATGCCAGAATTGGAGGAGCACAGAGATCTGGGGGGGTTGTAGGGTTGGAGGAAGTGGTGAGGCCATGGAGGGATTTGAAAATAAGGATGAGAATTTTGAAATCGAGGCATTGCCAGACCAGAAGCCATTGTAGGTCAGCGAGCACAGGGGTGATGAGTGAACAGGACGTGGTGCGAGTTAGGACACGGGCAGCAGAGTTTTGGATGAGCTGAGGTTTATGGAGGCTGGAGGATGGGTTATTGAAATGGCACCACTTACTTCTGCAGCACAGCCGTATATAAAAATATGAGTTTGTGCTCGGGTCTCGGGGCAGAATCTCTTGCATATGCAATTGTGCCCACTGCCTGCTGGCCAACCATATGCCAGAATGGAGCCAAGTTTCAACTTGTGTGAACAGCTATATTGACATCAGTTTATTTACACAGTCCAACCTGCCAATGCAAATACAGTAGCATGCGTGGGATACGGTTGATGGTGTGGGGGTGCTTGAGGGATATATGCCATGCCTAACACATTACACAACAAATAACTGTACATGTTTTTGCTGCTGCAACTCCTACATAATGATTCACAAGAGATTCTGACAGAAAACATCAGAATGTCTTTAAGGGGTGCTATTTTCATGAAATTGCACTTGGCAATTTTTTCCTCCTGTCTGGGAGTTACAATTTTGATTAATTGTCATTAATGTGATTTCAGCTGCAAGCAAAATTTTGACCTGATTTATGTCGCTGCAGATCATAACAAGCAAAATCAGGTTTTCAAACATTTTTTTGTTCGTGACAAAAAAAGAAAACCCTGCCCTTTGAGAAGAATGTGAGATCTCCATCGGCTGAACTGAGATGCTTGACACTAGGACAAGGTCAGTGACACTGTGTGCCCAGAGTGCAGAGTGCAGTCTCATTAGATGGGCACTTGGGGCAGAATTAGGAACTGAAGTCTTAGGGGTCATTTGCGATTCCCGCTAGTGCCCCTGGACGCAAATGACTCCCACTAAATTTGGCGGAGGTTTAGTGGCGGCATTATGGCATTACAGCGCCCCGGACCCTAAAGTGGGTGTCGCCCCCTGAAGCTGCACCGATCGAAGACAGCTTCAGGTGGCTGGCCACTAGTGGGGTGAAAGTTAAAGGGGAGGTGACCGGTATTGTGTTCCATGTTTCTCTGGAAGATCGCTGCAGCCGACCGAATTCTAAATGGGCATCTGTTGTAGATGAACAGTCCCTTGTGCGTGTTGATGCAGGTGAGGCCCTTCGAAGACTCCTCCAGTTCCTGCGTCATGTAGGCCAAAGTCAGGTCGAGCTTGGTGAACGTCTTGCCTCCTGCCAGCATCGCAAATAGGTCGTCTGCCTTAGGTAGCGGGTATTGGTCCTGTAGCGAGAAATGATTAATAGTTACTTTTTAATCGCCGCAAATTCTGACCGTGCCATCACTTTTGAGTACTGGAACAATCGGACTGGCCCACTCACTGAATTCCACTGGGGAGATGATGCCCTCGCATTGCAGCCTGTCCAGCTCGATTTCCACTCTCTCCCTCATCATGTGAGGTACCGCTCGCGCCTTGTGGTGAATGGGTAGTGCCTCTGGGACCAAGTGGATCCGCACCTTCGCCCCGGAAAAGTTTCCAATGCCTGGCTCAAAAAGGGAAGGAAATTTGTTAAGAATCTGGGTACATGAGGCCTCATTGACATGTGATAGTGCTTGGATGTCATCCCAGTTCCAGTGGATTTTGCCCAGCCAGCTCCTTCCAAGCAGTGTGGGACCATCGCCCGGGACAATCCAGAGTGGCAGTTCATGCACTTTGCCCTCGTAGATGACCTTGACCATGGCGCTGCCCAGGACAGTGATAAGCTCTTTGGTGTACGTTCTCAGTTTTGTGTGGATGGGGCTCAGGGCTGGTCTGAATGCCTTGTTGCACTACAGTCTCTCAAACATCTTTTTACTCATGATGGATTGGTTAGCGCCAGTGTCCAGTTCCATGGCTACGGGTAAGCCATTCAATTTTACGTTTAGCATTATAGGTGGACATTTCGTCGAAAATGTGTGCACCCTGTGTACTTCAGCATCTGCCTCCTCTCTCTGAGGCTCGAAATTGCTTTGATCCACCATGGACCGATCTTCCTCTGCCACGTGGTGGTTAGCAGGTTTTGCAGAGCTTGCAGCTCGTTTGCAAGCTCGTTGGAGGTGCCCCATTGTTCCACAGCTCTTGCAAACAAACACTTTGAAGTGGCATGAATAGGCTGAATGCAAGCCTCCACAGCTCCAACAAGGTGTGAATTGCCTTGCATTCATCCTTTGTTGGGAACTCTGAGTCATCTGGGTCACCTGAGGCCTGCTGGCGGTTGCAGACTCGTGGGTTCTGCCCTGTACATTTCTGCTCGCAAACAAGTTCCAGTTAATTTATGAACATTGCTAGCACTTGTGTGCTGAGAGATTTGTTTGGTGTTATCACTGGTGGACATAAACGCCTGTGCTATCGCAATGGCCTTACTGAGGGCCGGTGTCTCAACAGTCAAAAGTATTCATAGGGTGGTCTCGTGGCCAATGCCCACTACAAAAAGGTCTCTGAGCATTTGCTCCAGGTAGCCATCAAACTCACATTGTCCTGCAAGTCGCCTTAGCTCGGCGAAGTAGCTCGCCACTTCCTGACCTTCAGATCACTGGCACGTGTAGAACCGATACCTCGCCATCAGCACGTTCTCCCTCGGGTTAAGATGCTCCCAAACCAGTGTACACAGCTCTTCATACGACTTATCTGTGTGTTTCACCGGAGCCAGAAAATTCTTCATGAGGCTGTAGATCAGTGCCCCGCAGACTGTGAGGAGGACCGCTCTCCTTTTTGCAGCACTTCCTTCTCCCTCCAGCTCATTGGCTACAAAGTACTGGTCTAGCCGTTCGACATAGGCTTCCCAGTCCTCACCCTCCGAGAACTTCTCCAGGATGCCCACAGTTTGCTGCAACTTTGCGTTGGATTCGTATTCTCGTCACCAGTTATTGTGTTCCTAACACAGATGAGGCTGCACACAGGGAGGTTAAAGTAACAGTGACCTCAGTCTTTAATAAGACACTCCAGAGTGTGGAGCAGGCCTCAGGGGCCGGCTTATATACAGTGCTTCCAAGGGATGCTGGGATCCCATGGGACTTCAGGGGATGAGCTCCCTAGTGGCGGAACATGGGAGTGCATGTTTTACAGATACACAACAGCCAGCAACCCCAATTTCTTGCGAGAGGCGAAACTTCTGTGCCTGGCGCAAAGTCTCACGAGCGTTACTGCCCCCAAACAGGGTGCACCCGAAGTCTTAACCTTGACAAAGTAGCATTCTGGAAACACAGCCTTACAAAATTTGCCTTTTATTTCTTCCATTGTCCCTTCAGCAGCTGGAACATATCATCTACCTCAACCATCAAAGCCCCAGGAAATCGCTGCAGGAGTTCCTCAGGGCAGTGTCCTGGGCCCAACCATTTTCAGCTGCTTCATCAATGACCTTCCCTCCATCATTAGGTCAGAAGTGGGGATGTTTGATGACTGCACAATGTTCAGTGCCATTCACAACTGTTCAGATAATGAAGCAGTTTGTGCCCGCATGCAGCAAGACCTGGACGACATTTAGGCTTGGGCTGATAAGTGGTAAGTAACATTCGCGCCACATAAGTGCCAGGCAATGACTATCTCCAACAAGCGAGAGTCTAACCACCTCCCCTTGAAATTCAACAGTATTACAATCACTGAATCCACCACCATCAACATCCTGGGGGTTATCCTTGACATAAACTTAACTGGAACAGCCACATAAATATTGTGGCAATAAGAGCAGGTCAGAGGCTGGATATTCTGCAGCGAGTGTCTCACTCCTGACTCCCCAAAGTCTTTCCACCATCTACAAGGCACAAGTCAGGTGTGTGATGTAATACTCTCCACTTGCCTGTATGAATGCAGCTCCAACCACATTCAAGATGCTCGCCACCATCCAGGACAAAGCAGCCCACTTGATTGCTACCCTATTCACTCCCTCCACCACCGGCGTACTGTGGCTGTAGTGTGTACCATTTCAAGATGCAGAGCAGCAACTCACCAAGGCTTCTTCGGCAGTACTTCCCAAACACGCCTAGAAGGACAAGGGCAGCAAGCTCATTGAACACCATCACCTCCAAGTTCCCATCCTGACTTGGAAGTATATCGCTGTTTCTTTATCGTTGCTGGGTCAAAATCCTGGAACTCCCTCTCTAACAGCATTGTGGGAGTACCTCCACCACAGTGACTGCAATGGTTCAAGAAGACGGCTCACCACCACCTTCTCAAGGGCAATTAGGGATGGGCAATAAATGTTGGCTTTGCCAGCGACGCCCACATCTCATGAACGGCATTTAAAAATAAATTTATATGGCGCCTTTATGTAGTAAAACATCCTAAGGGGTTCACAAGAGTGATTATCAAATAAAATGTGACACCAAGTCAAATTAAAGCCAAGGAAGTGGCATACAAATTGGCCAGAAATAGCAGCAAACCCGGGGACTGGGAGAAATTTAGAACTCAGCAGAGGAGGACAAAGGGTTTGATTAGGGCAGGGAAAATAGAGTACGAGAGGAAGCTTGCAGGGAACATGAAAACGGACTGCAAAAGCTTCTATAAATATGTAAAGAGAAAAAGGTTAGTAAAGACAAACGTAGGTCCCCTGCAGTCAGAATCAGGGGAAGTCATAATGGAGAACAAAGAAATGGCAGACCAATTGAACAAGTACTTTGGTTCGGTATTCACTAAGGAGGACACAAACAACCTTCCGGATATAAAAAGGGTCAGAGGGTCTAGTAAGAAGGAGGAACTAAGGGAAATCCTTATTAGTCGGGAAATTGTGTTGGGGAAATTGATGGGATAAATCCTCAGGGCCTGATGGTCTGCATCCCAGAGTACTTAAGGAGGTGGCCTTGGAAATAGCGGATGCATTGACAGTCATTTTCCAACATTCCATAGACTCTGGATCAGTTCCTATGGAGTGGAGGGTAGCCAATGTAACCCCACTTTTTAAAAAAGGAGGGAGAGAGAAAACAGGGAATTATAGACCGGTCAGCCTGACATCGGTAGTAGGTAAAATGATGGAATCAATTATTAAGGATGTCATAGCAGCGCATTTGGAAAGAGGTGACATGATAGGTCCAAGTCAGCATGGATTTGTGAAAGGGAAATCATGCTTGACAAATCTTCTGGAATTTTCTGAGGATGTTTCCAGTAGAGTGGACAAGGGAGAACCAGTTGATGTGGTGTATTTGGTCTTTCAGAAGGCTTTCGACAAGGTCCCACACAAGAGATTAATGTGCAAAGTTAAAGCACGTGGGATTGGGGGTAGTGTGCTGACGTGGATTGAGAACTGGTTGTCAGACAGGAAGCAAAGAGTAGGAATAAATGGGTACTTTTCAGAATGGCAGGCAGTGACTAGTGGGGTACCGCAAGGTTCTGTGCTGGGGCCCCAGCTGTTTACATTGTACATTAATGATTTAGACGAGGGGATTAAATGTAGTATCTCCAAATTTGCGGATGACACTAAGTTGGGTGTCAGTGTGAGCAGCGAGGAGGATGCTATGAGGATGCAGAGTGACTTGGATAGGTTAGGTGAGTGGGCAAATGCATGGCAGATGAAGTATAATGTGGATAAATGTGAGGTTATTCACTTTGGTGGTAAAAACAGAGAGACAGATTAGGAAAAGGGGAGGTGCAACGAGACCTAGGTGTCATGGTACATCAGTCATTGAAG
Organism: Pristiophorus japonicus; assembly: GCF_044704955.1. Classification (NCBI taxonomy): domain Eukaryota; kingdom Metazoa; phylum Chordata; class Chondrichthyes; family Pristiophoridae; genus Pristiophorus; species Pristiophorus japonicus. Next base: position 223,004,109 of record NC_091977.1, on the reverse strand, counting down.
ATTGGCATGCAGGTACAGCAGGCAGTTAAGAAAGCAAATGGCATGTTGGCCTTCATAGCGAGGGGACGTGAGTACAGGGGCAGGGAGGTGTTACTACAGTTGTACAGGGCCTTGGTGAGGCCACACCTGGAGTATTGTGTACAGTTTTGGTCTCCTAACTTGAGGAAGGACGTTCTTGCTATTGAGGGAGTGCAGTGAAGGTTCACCAGACTGATTCCCGGGATGGCGGAACTGACATATCAAGAAAGACTGGATCAACTGGGCTTGTATTCACTAGAGTGAGGAAGAATGAGAGGGGATCTCAAAGAAACGTTTAAAATTCTGACGGGTTTAGACAGGTTAGATGCAGGAAGAATGTTCCCAATGTTGGGGAAGTCCAGAACCAGGGGTCACAGGCTAAGGATAAGGGGTAAGCCATTTAGGACCGAGATGAGGAGAAACCTCTTCACCCAGAGAGTGGTGAACCTGTGGAATTCTCTACCACAGAAAGTTGTTGAAGCCAATTCACTAAATATATTCAAAAAGGAGTTAGATGTAGTCCTTACTACTAGGGGGATCAAGGGGTATGGTGAGAAAGCAGGAATGGAGTACTGAAGTTGCATGTTCAGCCATGAACTCATTGAATGGCGGTGCAGGCTTGAAGGGCCGAATGGCCTACTCCTGCACCTATTTTCTATGTTTCTATATAAGTAGATATTAGGACAGGTGACAAAAACAAAGAGATAGGTTTTAAGGAGCGTCTTAAAGGAGCAGATGGAGACGGAGAGTCTTCGGGAGGGAATTCCAGAGCTTGAGGATTATGCAGCTGAAGGCACAGCTGCTAATCGTAGAGCGATGGAAATTGGGGATGTGCAAGAGGCCAAAATTGGAGGAGCGCAGAGATCTTGGAGAGTTGTAGAATTGGAGAAGGTTACGGAGGTGACGAGACCATGGAGGGATTTGAAAACAAGGGTGAGAATTTTAAAATTGAGGCATTGCCAGACCGGGAGCCAATGTAGGTCAGCGAGCACAGGGGGATGGGTGAATGGGACTTGGTGCGAGTTCGGATACAGCAGTCGAGTTTTCGATGAGCTCTGTCAGCTGCGCCCCCCTCCCCCTCCCCACCCCACCTCCCCTCACCCCCACACTATTACCACTATAATTTGATAAGATTATTGTACACCTCATCACACACACTTACACAGTACTATTGTCAACAAAACTCATTTTCTAAAAGTTCTAAAAAAAAACACCTGGAGATTTTAACACCCTATCAGCCTATCCATTCTCCTTAATACTTTGAATACTTCGATCAAATCATCCCTTAACCTTCTAAATTCTAGGGAATACAACCCTAATTTGTGTAATCTTTCCTCGTAATTTAACCCTTGGAGTCCAGGTGTCATTCTGGTAAATCTAACCAATGTCTTAAGTGGTGAGATAAGCAGTGAGAAACCCACCAACACTTTGCTGGTAAGTTGCACTTCCTCCAAGGCCAATATATCCTTCCTAAGGTGTGGTAGCCCAGAACTGCTCACAGTGCCCCAGGCGTGGTCTAACTGGGGCTTTGTATAGCTGCAGCATAACTTCTACCCATTGTATTCTAGTCCTCTAGCTATAAAGGGCAGCATTCCATTAGCCTTTTTGATTATTTTCTGTACCTGTTCATGAATTTTAACCATCTATGCACTGGGCCTCCACTGTTTCTAGTTTTTCATCATATAGAAAGTACTCAGATCTACTCTGATTCTTCCACTGGGCTCCAGATAATAACAACAACAAGAAGGGGATTGATATAGCACTTCAAAAAAACATCCCAAGGTGCTTCACAGGGGCACAAGAAAAAGAAGGGATGCTGAGTCAAAGCAGAAGATATTAGATTGGTCAAAGAGGTGGGTTTTAAGGAGCGTCTTAAATAAAGAAAGGGGAGGAGGTGAAGAGCAAGAAAGGTTTAGGGAGGGAATTCCAGAGAGAATCCATTTCCAACCAATGCTTTAAGTGCCGAGACAGCAGTGAGAAACTCACCAACACTTTGCTGGTAAGTTGCACTTGTCCAGTAGGTTAATTTCCAGCAGGTGCCCTGCACCCACTCAGGGATCCCTAAGCCTTGGCTCTTAACAACCTGCACCTACATTCCCTGGACTTTAGTAAGCAGGATATGTGGTACAGAGAGAGAGTATGAACTTCATATAGTTTGGAGATTCCTAAACATTCGTGAAGTCTTTCCACACAATTTAATTTGAATTTCAGCTAAATTAGAAAAGACAATCATTCACAGTGATGAACAGATGAAAGTATCGCCACGAGATATCTCCACGAGAGCTGCTAGCAAACTGGGTGACCAGAAACGGACAGTTAAACAAGTCCCCTTCCCCAGGCTGTAAGACACAGTAACAAAAACAAGAGGTTTTGTTTTAAATTCCTCATTCCAAGAACTCTGATGTACTCCACCCTCATCATAACATAACCTTTGGCAGCCAAACATTTCACAAGTCACAGTAACATTGCAGTGAAAGTGCCAAACACTTCATGGAATAGAGCGTAACAAAGTCAGGAGCCAAGGTCCAATAGTTTTATAAGAGTTGTTATCAGTGAGAACCCAATCATCGGGGTGAGGTGCATGTGTACACAGCAAGCATTATGACACCTGCATGTACTAAAGTGTCCACTCTGGCTTCTTTCCCTTCTCTCGTGTGTTTCATTTAAAAAAATCTTTGTCATGTCCCATGCACTTACGTCTATGTACGTAAAATGACAGCATTTAAAGGAGAAGAAATAACTTGCATTTATATAGCGCCTTACACAACTTCAAGACATCTTAAAGTGCTTTACAGTCAATGAAGCACTTTCGAAGTGCAGCCACTGTTGTAATATAGGAAACATGGCTGCCAATTTCCACACAGCAAGCTCCCACAAACAGCAATGATATAATGACCAGATAGTCTGTTTTTAGTGATGTTGGTTAAGGGATAAACATTGGTCTCGGACACCAGGAAGAACGCCCTTGCTTTTTTTCGAAATGCCTTGTGATATTTTTCATCCATCTGAAAGGGCAGACAGGGCCTCGGTGTAATGCCTCATCCAAAAGACAGCACATCCGGCATTGCAACGCTCCCTCAGTACAATAATGGGAGTGTCAGCCTGGATTATAGGCTCAAGTCTCTGGAGTGGGACTTGAAACCATGATCTTGTGACTCAGAGGCAAGTGTGCTACCCACAGAGCCACAGCTGACACTTGCTGTCAGTTTGGGCCTGATGGCCTCCCCACTCTCGTCTGGAGTTAAAATTATGATTGTGCCTGTTCTGCATATTTAAAGAAGGACCCCGCTACCTTCTGGAGGGTGTCCTGCTCTCGCCTGCTGGAAAAAGCAGGTTAAAATTCCAACCTGCAGGAAGGTAGTGGGATTAGAGTGGGGTAGGTCCCTGTGGCCATTTTAACTGCCCACCTGCCCAGTTTCTACAGGGCCCTCAAAGGAAAGCAATATTCTGGGATACTATGGATGATAAATCTGCCTAGCTGGCTCACTAATGACCCGGAGCAACAGACTTTTGACCAGGAATTCTACTTAATATTTTGGCATTGTACCTTTGCTAAAGAATTAACAAACCATTAAAAAGTCCCTTAGTTATAGGGGATCGTTCTGTGCAAGTAATGTTGTCACACAACTATTGTGCTTGTGGGTGGATGTATTGCTGTGTGAGTGATGTAGCATTTTGGTATCTCACCCAAGTAGCCATTTGTCGTATATCTGCCTAGACAATTAGTCCCAGCAGGCTACATGACCATGGTGCGTACCACAACTGAGCCCTATCATGTGTTCATCCAATACCAACAGGCATCCATGTCCATCAAAGGTCACTGGACATCAATCAGGATCAAGAACCCTGACTGATCTCTTTCTGCCCTCTCCATAGCAGAGAAATGTGAGGCCCATATCTATCATTCCAGCTGAGATCAGTGAGCTCTCTACAGACCAGGAATCGAACATGGGACCTCCCTCCTCTGCGTGTCTGAGCTCTACATCCTTTGGTTCATTCACCAATTGAGCTATTAGGGCGACCCTGATGACCTTTCTTTTATTGAGTGCCATTTTGAATCCAGCCCCAGATTAAATATAAAATTCTTAAGGGGGATTGACAGGGTAGATGCAGGGAGGATATTTCCTTGGCTGGAGAATCTAGAACTAGGGATCACAGTCTCAGGATAAAGGGTTGGCCATTTAGGACTGAGATGTGTAGAAATTTCTTCACTCAAAGGGCTGTGAGTCTTTGGAATTCTTTACCCCAGAGAGCTGAGAATGCCCAGTAATTGAGTATATTCAAGACTGAGGTAGATAGATTTTGGTATAGTAAGGGCATCAAGGGATATGGGGTAGTGTGGGAAGGTGGAGTTGAGGTCGAAGATCTTTGTTCCATGGTCCTTTACTTCCTGAAAAGACTTTGTAAACTTTGGGGACTTTTAGTTCACTATCGTGTTGCATTCTAGACATTTATGTTTCATTTTCAGGAGATGCAGTGTCATGCATGACTTCACTAAAACAAACACATCAGCCTCAATGATATGTGCTCTGCATTGTGTCGTTCCTTGTTTCCAGTTTCTCTCCTGCACTGCCAGACTGCATTTCAAAAGGTCAAGTAGTTCTACTTTTATTTGTTAAATTGCTACATTAGAAATTACATCAACTATCTTCCCATCGGGTGGTTTAAGTTCCTTTGGCTGGCAATGATATAAGAAGCAGTGGATCAAATGTTGGCTGTGAGCAGCAAGTGAACAGAATTAATGACCAGTTAATAGAAATTGTGCTTTTATTCCTGCAGATCCCAGTATTGGATCCACATTGTTTGTAGATCTTGTACATCAGCCAGAGTAATTTAATATTTACAGATTGTCGCTTAGTAAGCGAATAATCATTATTCCTCCATGTTATAAGCTGTCATCATTTAGGAACCTATCTAGCAAAAATATAATGGCAGTCACTCAGGAAGTGAATGCTCGCCAACAACGTGACATGTTAATTGGACCACGGGCAATTTGTATTAAAAGGATAGACGTGCATTTATACAGCGTCTTTCACGACCTCTGGACATCCCAAAGCACTTTACAGCCAATGAAGTATTTCTGAAGTGTAGTCACTGTTTTAATGTAGGAACCGGGGTGGCCAATTTACGCACAATAAGCTCCCACAAACAACAATGAGATAAATGGCCAGATATCTGTTTTCAAACATTTGTTAAGTGATAAATAATAATCAGCACAACTGGGTGAACTCCCTTGTTCTTCTTCAAAATAGTACCATGGGATATTTTCAGTTCACTTAAGAGGGCAGACATTTCATCTGCTTAATGTTTCATCTGAAAGACGGCACCTCCAACAGTGCAGCGCTTCTTCAGTTCAGCACTGGATGTGTCAGCCTGGATATTGTGCTCAAGTCTCTGGAGTGGGACTTGAACACACAACCTTCTGACTCAGAGACGAGAGTGCTACCCACTGAGGCATGGCTGACACCTGTAATTTGTATTTGTACATTAAAAATATATACAGAATAAAATAACAAAAAGCGAAATCCATTGAAGCATTTTATATTACACAGACGCACTTCAAATAGAAGTGGTTGTGTTTGTGTTGGCTGCTTGTGTCCTGGAACGAATCCTGTTTACATTGTGGAGTGGATTTCAGAGCACCACTCCCAACACCAGTGACCTGAAAAACTAGCAATTGGATGGAGCCGGCAACAGTATCACCAGAGGCATAGTGCAGTGCAGGGAAAAACCGCCTCTGGAAGTCATACTGCTTTGCCAGTTGAAGCACCGGTGCTAACTCAATGATATCACCGAGCTCCTGCCAAAGCCAGGGCTTCAGTCACCGGAAATGTTGTAATATAAATGCAGTGTAGGTGTCCTGGGAGAAGATATTCCTTTGCTCACTATTGCAATGAAAGTGTAAGGGGTAGATCTTGACCGTGCACAATAGTGTAAAACCAGTGATAGCGAATCGGCCGCCCGGTAACTTTAATGGAAATAAAAATCGGGAGAGATGTAAAAAGGGCCGTCGACTCACAATCACCTACTTTACACTATCGCACAAAGTCAAGATCTCAGTGGGTAGCACTCTCGCCTCTGAGTCAGTGGGTTGTGGGTTCAAGCTCCACTCCAGAGACTTGAGCACAAAATCTAGGCTGACACTCCCAGTGCAGTACTGAGGGAGTGCTGCAGTGTCAGGGGTGCTGTCTTTTGGATGAGATCTTAACATGAGGCCCTGTCTTCCGTCTAATATTCATTTAAAGATTCCATTGTACTATTTCGAAGAAGAGCAGGGTGGTTTTCCTGGTGTCCTGGCCCATTATCACATTGCTGTTTGTGGGAGCTTGCTGTGTGCAAATTGGCTGCTGCGTTTCCCGACATTGCAACAGTGGCCACACTTGGTGGCTGTTTCAGCTGTGGCTCAATGGGTGGCACACTCACCTCTGAGTCAGACGGTTGTACATTCAAGTCCCACTCCAGGGACTTAAGCAGATAAAATCAAGGCTGACTTTACCAGTGCAGTGCTGAGGGAGTGCTGCACTGTCAGAGGTGCTGTCTTTCAGATGAGATGGTAAACTGAGGCCCTGTCTTCTCACTCAGGTGGACAGAAAAAAAATCCCATGACACTATTTTGAAGAAGAGCACGAGAGTTATCCCTGGTGCCTTGGCCAATATTTATCCCTCAACCAACATCACAAAAACAGATTATTTGGTCATTATCACAAGGCTGCTGTGTGCAAATTGGCTGCTGCGTTTCCCACATTCAAAAAGTACTTCATTGGCTGTCAAGCGCTTCGAGACATCCGGTGGTCGTGAAAGGCGCTATATAAATGTAAGTCTTTCTAAGCACTTTGGGACGCTTGGAGGTTATGAAAGCCGCTGTATAAATGCAAGTTCTTTCTTTACCCCTAACTGTGAGTATAAAGAATGATTTTTCAATTTCAGTAGAAATAGTAAATGGGGAACGTCTCCTACTCACACCCCCTCTTGTGCCATCGTTTCCCGCAGGTACTACGCCTGAAAGTTCTACTGCGGCTCAACCCGGTCTATTACCGAAACTTCAGCAGAAAATCGGCAGAACCTCTGGGGCCATGACGTAAAAAGGCAACAACAAAAAGCACCATCTTTGCTGCTCCTCCAGGGTTTGCGTTAATCTTCCGCTAAAACTCTGGCAGTGTCTTGGGATAAGCCTGAGGGAATTCTCCCACTTAGAGGTCTCTCTGCTTGTCGACTGACACGCTCTTCTGCAATGTGCACTGCGACCCAATCCAGCTTACGGTTCTAAAACTCAGCAATGGATAAAGGAATCGAAGGTTATGCTGATAGAGTGAGATGAAGAAGGATGGGAGGAGGCTCGTGAGGAGCATAAATGCTGGCATGGACTAGTTGGGCCAATTGGACTATCTCTGTGCTGTACATGCCAATCTCAAGTTAGTCATAAAAATATCAACGGTGTTTTTCCTCTCACTGAATTGGTTACATCAATGTCCGTGATATCAATCCCAAAGCTATGCTTTAATGCTGTAAGAGGACCAGAAATAACAGGATTGATGTTGGGAGACTGTTTCCCCTGGCTGGAGAGTGTAGAACTAAGGGGCATAGTTTCAAGATAAGGGGTCGGCCATTTAAGACTGAGATCAGGAGGAATTTCTTCACTCAGAGGGTGGTGAATCTTTGGAATTCTCTACCCCTGTAGATGCTCAGTCGTTGAGTATATTCAAGGCTGAGCTGATAAGATTTTTGGATTCTAAAGGAATCAAGGGATATGGAGATCGGGCGGGAAAGTGGGGTTGAGATAGAAGATCAGCCATGATCTTATTGAATGGCGGAGCTAGCTCGAGGGGCCGTATGGCCTACTCCTGCTCCTATTTCTTATGTACTTACGTTCTTAAAGGCAGAGTAGCCAATATAATCCACACCAGCTAATTTAGAAACTGAATCACTTCGGAATTTAGTCATTAGAGGGATGAACTGAATCAGATTTTGAATTAAACCGAGCCACAGTAAAACCTGATGTGTGGAGCCTGTGGTAGAGAGAAGCATTCCGTTTGATGGAAATTGTTTGAATGTTTAAAATGCATGAGCGTGTTTTTCCCTTGGGTGGACACTGGCACATCTGCTTTTGTCCTAAATCTTTATTCTCCCCACAACGGCAGAAACCAAAAAAAAACATGCACCGGAATTGTTTAGAGTGCGGTAATGCTCACCACTTATTATAGTATGTTGCCAATGGCAAGCAGCATTAAACTTACAGTAGCTATTACATGTGTGCATTTTCCACAGTGAATTGAGCCCTGCCCATACCATACGGTATTAACATATGATGACTATAACCAACGTTATTAGGGGGCGAAGTAGAGTTTTCTTGTGTTCTCGTAGCTCTTTCCTATTTTATGGCTGCTGAAAAAAACAGCAAGTGGCCTCCGCAGTTGTTATCGGAGGAAACTAGCTTTTTGTTTTCTTGGGACAATCTGCCATTCATAGGTCGCAGAGAGCAGTGAATCAACACATGCTCTGTGTTACTGCACTACTTTGACAGTTATCCACAGTTCACACACGCCAGGGTTTGTTTTGTTTCTCCAGTGCTTTCTTGTGTTGTGAAGAGGCTGCAATTGATTAGAGCTTGGAGCTGTACTTGGGACTCGCAGTAAGTGCCCAATGCTCGTCAGCAAAGTACACATCTGTCACCATGGTTTTTGTTTATCCGAGCTGGAACAGATAACTCTGTCCAATCTATGTCTGACCATCAGCCCCATACACAATATCTGCTTTCTCTTCCCTTTCTTTCTTGTTAAAGATGAAAATCCCCATTTTGAAGGTATGTTAACTTTATTTTTTCTTTCTATCTCCCAATTGTAATTTACTTCCTACAGTAAGCACTGGGCTATGATTCCACAGATTCTGAATGTCCAGTGGTACCTTTGCCCACCTCCCCTCCCGCCCCCCCCCACCCCCCCAGCCCCAAGTGGTCCTCATTTGTGTGTGAGCCTAAACTGTAAGGCTTGATTTTCCTGTTTTACCATCTAATTTCGACCAATCCTGGAATGATCAACTGTGAAAGATTGGCTGCAATGTCCTTTCACTGGATCCCTGCCGATCACAGCCGCTTCTGTGAATTTTCCTTTAGTCGTTGAATGTACCCACCCAAACACAAGTGTGTTTTTCAAAGCAGTGGGTAATGAGGGAGTCACATTTCCTGTCATTATTATCATAGCAAAATTAGACCCAAGCAAAGCCAGCATGTTTCTGGTGTCCAGCATTGCTAAAGTCTAATGGCGGGGCATTTAGAATTTAGATCTTTCCTCCTCCATGACCACAAGGCAATCAATTCACTCAGTGGCCCATGAAATTGGTGTTTATTTTAAGCGAAAGGCCCCTCTGGTAATGCTGCCACATTGTCAGCTATCCCGCTCCACTGTATCAGGAGCCTGAGGCCTCCAGTAGCCACTTTGTGCCTCCACCTGCTGAAATAGGTTCCTCAGCACAGGCAGGAATCTCACTGGGAATGTGTCAGAAATATGCAAATTAAGATGATACTTGGTGATTCACTGGGACTGAGGAAAATCTGGGCCTAAGTGTATCCCGACTGTGGAATGTATCCTGCTAGTCAAATCCTGACCTTATTCAATGTCTACACATGAGCATGTCCAGTAGGACTCAATGGGCAGCAATCAGCAGTGGAACGCGTTGATTTTGCCCCTCCCTGGCTCGGATACACTGTGGCTAATGGAGCCAGCCAATAATGTCACAACAACAACAACATACCGCCTTTAATGTAGTAAAACGTCCCAAGGTGCTTCACACGAGCTTTATCAGACTGAATTTGATCTCGAGCGACATAAGTAGGTATGAGGACAGCTGACCAAAAGATTGATCAAAGAGGTAGGTTTTAAAGAGCGTTTTAAAGCAGGAAAGAGAGGCGGAAAGATGGAGAGGTTTAGGGAGAATATTTCGGGGCTTAGGACCTTGGCAACTGAAGGCACGGCCACTAAAGTTGGAGCAATGAAAATCAGGGATGTTCAAGAGGCCAGAATTGGCAGAGCGCAGAGATTGTAGGGCTGGAGGAGATTACAGATATAGGGAGGAGCAAGGTCATGGAGGGATTTGAAAACAAGGCTGAGAATTTTAAAATCGAAACATTGCTTAACTGGGAGCTAATGTAGGTCAGCGAGCACAGGGGTGATGGGTGAACGGGACTTGGTGCGAATCAGGACACGGGCAGCAGAGTTTTCGATGACCTCAAGTATATGGATGGTAGGACTAGGGAGGCCAGCCAGGAGTGAGTTGGAATAGTCAAGTCTAGAGGTAACAAAGGCTTGGGTGAGTTTCAGCAGCAGATAAGCTGAGGCAAGGGCAGAGACGGGCAATGTTATGGAGATGGAAATGGGCGGTTTTAGTGATGGCGTGGATATGAGGTAGAAAGCTCATCTCGTGATCAAATATAACACCAGACTGGTTCACCCTCAGACAGAAAATGGAGTTTGTGGCATGAATTGAAGACAATGGCTTCAGTCTTCCCGATATTGAATTGGAGGAAATGTCTGTTCATCCAGTGCTGGATGTCGGACAAGCAGTGTGTCAGTATAGAGACAGTGGAGGCTTCGCAAACGGTGGAGGAGAGCTGAGATGAACTAACAGTACTAAACGAAAGATTAAACCTGGTGGCTTCCTGGCAACTCCAAACCAATGTCATTTATTAACTGATCCGTTTTTATTGCTGTTTTTACATTCTGCACATCCATGGCGAACAGGCTAGATGTGCCCTGTTCTCTGCGAGAGCTTCCCTGAAATCAATCAGCAGGAGCTGACTCGGAATAAGCTGGAGAAAACTTTAGCCTCTGACATTCCTTCTACTGTGCTCCACTTGCTACCATCCTAAGGTGTTGAGGAAATTGGGAGCACAGTGCGTGAAGGAATTGCAGTTACGACACACATGCTACCAGCACACTGCCACCATGAGATGGGATTTCTAGAATACAACACAGTAATCACTGGGTTGGCTAAAAACTGAAGGAGCTACAAGACTATGCCCTGGGAATGACTTTCTTGCTCTCAACTCATGAGGTTACAAATATGATCATTTATTGTACTTGGCAAGCCTGAAGGCAGATATTATCTGACACCATAAGCTTGCCCTGTCCCTTTGTGTAAATAAATAACAGGGAGTGTGTACCAATCCACATATTGGGAAGGAGCTGCTGCTTTCCATCATATACCCCCAGCACTACAATATTTTAATAGCCATCAACTCCTTCCAAGTTCATTATCATGGGTCCATCCTTCCAGTTTGCTTTCTTCTCCTCTTTCATTTCTAGTTTTTACCAAACTGACATGCATGCAGGTCATCGCTTTGCATAAGCTGCATCCCAAACTTTAATCTTCCTCTGGAACAAAAAAATAATTCAGGTATGGGCCACGCCTTCAGTGGGGGGCAGGGGTGGGGGGGTGGGTGGCCTCTCCGCAACTTATTATTTTTCTTTAAAAAGGGTGCAGCCTAGATACAAGTCAGTATCCTCAGCTGCTTTTATATGGAGTTCTTGCTGTACGAGAGCCACTCAGCTGGCGACAATGTAACGTAGACTTACTGGTCTTGGTACGGCCAGAGACCGGGAAAATCTGGTTAAAAAAAGACTTCTTCCTAGCTATTAGTGAACCTGGTAAGTATACTTTGAGGCTGCCGCAGGCTGCATGGGACACACACCTCAGGATCCGCTGCCATTACATGTCACAAAAACAATGTGAAAATAGTTTCTCTATCTCTGTAACCTCCTCCAGCCCTACAACCCCCCAGGTCTCTGCACTCTTCCAATTCTGACCTCTTGTGCATCCCCGATTTTTATCGCGCCACCATTAGCAGCCGTGCCTTCAGCTGACTAGGCCTTAAGCTCTGGAATTCCCTCCTTAAACCTCTCTACCTCTCTCTCCTCCTTTAAGATGCTCCTTAAAACCTGCCTGTGCTAATATCTCATGTGGCTTGGCGTCAAGTTTTGTCTGATAATGCTCCTGCAAAGCATCTTGGGACTTTTCACTACATTAAAGGCACTATATAAATGCAAGGTGTTGATGTTGTTGCTCTTTTTCTTCTATTGGTAGAAACATTAGAAAGGGTTCTACCCAAGACATGTGGGTGTATACTTTCAATATCTTTTGTGTTTTATAACTTCCTTTAAACTTATGAAAATAGATTTCTTATCTTCTAATGTTGTGCATGAATTCAACATACAGTTACAAAAAATATGGAGTTCAGAAGGCGGGGAAATTGAAATGTCCAGCACAAGGATTTAGTTAAGATTCAATAAAACGCTACGATGCCTAACAATGTTATACGTGCTCTCTGTTTTATGCGTATAGATGTTAGCTGGAACACAGGCTCCTAGTTATGAGAGCAGAACTTGAGATAGGACATGAACCATCGTCACACACAGGGAGACAGGGTAAGAGCTATCAGGGGGATAGAGCAGGAGAGTCAGTGGTAAGTGGGGGAGGGAATGAGACAATTCCAATGAAGATACTGGAGTCTGACCCGACTTTGACCAGTCTGTTTCCCAATCATTGTGACTTGAGAGTTGCAGAATTTGACCTTAGATTTACACATGAATTTTCTGGGAGTAATCTCTGCACCTCTTCTTAATGTTTGTTTTTTTCCCTTGTGCCACCCCTAAAAAAAAATTGATGCCAATTTTTCTTCATGCAAAAATGGAGAATTCGGGGGAGGGGGTTTTAGAACTGGAGGAGGTTACAGATGGAGGAGGGGGGGGGGATTTTAACCTGAAAAAAAAGTGGGTTGGAGATATGGGGGTAGTTAGAGTGTTAAAAATTTGGAATCCCGACCTGAAGGCTCCTCCAATCCGCCCACTTCCGGTTTAAATGGAGACAAGACGGGAGTCGGGATGGGGACGGACAGCCAACCCGCTGCCAGGTGATGGGCTGTCTATTTAAATATTATAATGAGGTGGAAGCCTCTTCTTTAACCTCCATTTTGTGCTTACCTGTAGCTGGTTCGGTTTAGCACACTTCGTAAAACTCGTCAGTTACAGCAAGGCACGGACTGCTGGGTCCAGGAGGTAAATGCCTTTACACCTACCTCCTTGATCCAGGGTCCCTGCCTAACCCGCCTCCCCCGCCCCCCATGATTATGGATCCCTCCCCCACGAGGACTGCGATCGCCATCCTGAACTCCCTCTCACCCCACCGATGATCCTCAGGCTGGCCCCCTTCCTCTCTTCCCCCCCTACCGATGATCCTCACGCAGGCCCTGTGTCGCTCCCTGCGCCCCCCCTTACCCCACCAATGATCCTCAGCTTGGCCCTATTCCTCCACCCACCGCAGCCCCCCCACCCCGCACCACCTTCCTGATGCTCTAGCCACGATGCTTTCCTCCCTCCCCCAAATATTCCGGCCCTGATGCATCCCTTCACCACACACCCAACTGCTCCATCCCCCCTGATGAACTGACCCTGATCCTCTCTCCTCCCCACCCGATCCTCCTCTGGCCTCGTCCCCACCCAATCCCTCCCTACTTTAAAACGGCAGTGCAATTCAATATAGCCCCTTTGCTGAGAATGAGCTAGGGATAAATTGACTTTGTGTTATCCGCTGCTATTATAGATTTGGATTAGACTCATGCCTGGGTGAGGTATTTATCTGCAACCAAGTATTCTTGCAAACAACAAAACACTTATCGAGTCTTGCTGCAGAAAATGACCTCTCAAGCCAATTAAATCCACATCAGTCAGGATGAGATGTGCTGGTGATTAGGGTTAATCCTGGAGGCTGAGTATCATTGAGGATATAATGAGCATGGTGGACAGAGGTGTGCCGATGGATGTGGTGTATTTAGATTTCCAAAAGACATTCGATAAGGTGCCACACAAAAGGTTATTGCAGAAGATAAAGGTACGCGGAGTCAGAGGAAATGTATTAGCATGGATAGAGAATTGGCTGGCTAACAGAAAGCAGAGAGTTGGGATAAATGGGTCCTTTTCGGGTTGGAAATTGGTGGTTAGTGGTGTGCCACAGGGATCGGTGCTGGGACCACAACTGTTTACAATATACATAGATGACCCGGAAGAGGGGATAGAGTGTAGTGTAACAAAATTTGCAGATGACATAAAGATTAGTGGGAAAGCGGGTTATGTGGAGGACACAGAGAGGCTGCAAAGAGATTTAGATAGGTTAAGCGAATGGGCTAAGGTTTGGCAGATGGAATACAATGTCGGAAAGTGTGAGGTCATCCACCTTGAAAAAAAACAGTAAAAGGGAATATTATTTGAATGGGGAAAAATTACAACATGCTGCGGTGCAGAGGGACCTGGGGGTCCTTGTGCATGAATCCCAAAAAGTTAGTTTGCAGGTGCAGCAGGTAATCAGGAAGGCAAATGGAATGTTGGCCTTCATTGCGAGAGGGATGGAGTACAAAAGCAGGGCGGTCCTGCTGCAACTGTATAGGGTATTGGTGAGGCCGCACCTGGAGTACTGCGTGCAGTTTTGCTCACCTTACTTAAGGAAGGATATAGTAGCTTTGGAGGGGGTACAGAGACGATTCACTAGGCTGATTCCGGAGATGAGGGGGTTACCTTATGATGATAAATTGAGTAGACTGGGTCTTTACTCGTTGGAGTTCAGAAGGATGAGGGGTGATCTTATAGAAACATTTAAGATAATGAAAGGGATAGACAAGATAGAGGCAAAGAGGTTGTTTCCACTGGTCGGGGAGACTAGAACTAAGGGGCACAGCCTCAAAATACGGGGGAGCCAATTTAAAACCGAGTTGAGAAGGAATTTCTTCTCCCAGAGGGTTGTGAATCTGTGGAATTTTCTGCCCAAGGAAGCAGTTGAGGCTAGCTCATTGAATGTATTCAAGTCACAGATAGATAGATTTTTAACCAATAAGGGAATTAAGGGTTACGGGGAACGGGCAGGTAAGTGGAGCTGAGTCCACGGCCAGATCAGCCATGATCTTGTTGAATGGCGGAGCAGGCTCGAGGGCTAGATGGCCTACTCCTGTTCCTAATTCTTATGTTCTTATGTATGTTCTTATGAACAGTTATCAGTCTCTTCTCTGCCACTGTGTGAAAATTGTGTCTTACACTACAGCAACGTACAGTGGTACAGCAGATCAGAGGGAGATTAATCTCAATGCTGTGATTGGCTAGAACTGCATCAATACACTTCACACACAAAGAGTTGCCGTTGAAATCTTTGGTTGCCTTTTCTGAATCTTCATCTTCCTCCCAAATACAGGTTTACATTAACCCTGAACCTTGGAAGAATGCTCCTTACTATGCCACAGTGCCAGATGCACATTCTATTTTCCCTTCTCTCTGAATTTAAGGGGAGATTTCTGCTTAACTTAATGGATAGAATGGATTAGAGGGAAGTGAAATTTCACAAAACAGAAAATCTCCCTTTTAGTACCGATTGATGCTGAATTCAGACCAGAGAGCCTCCCCTCCCAAAACCTTTTTTGGATAACCTCCTGTCACCTCGCATTCTCTCTATTTTTCTCCAGTCCTCCACCTTTTCTCCCTTTTTCCGCTAAATATCCCTAGCCCTTGGCATCTGGCAACTTTGCAGCTCTGGATGAGAAAGTGGTTAACTGTTGATTAGTCGCAGAGCTTGAAGCTATTCAGCTCATAGACCAGCGAGACCTTCAGCACAAATCATTCTGTTTTGATTCATTGTCCATCCCCCACCCATGCTTCCCTCCCCCCGCACCGATGCTCTGGATCTGATCCTATCTCCCTCTCCCCCAATCCTCCGGAGTCTGACCTTGATTCATTCATCCCTCCAGCTTCGATGCTCCATTCTCGATCCATTCTTCCTCCCCCCCGCCCCCCCGTCCGATACTCCAGCCCCGATCCATTCTTCCCTCCTCCCTCCCCCTCGATGCTCTGGACATGATCCTCTCTCCGCCGCCCCTCTTGCTTACCGATCCTCCTCTTGGCCCCTGACCACCCCGGCCTCCACCCGATTCCTCCATCCCTACTCTCTGCAGCTTAGTGCTGCAGGCCTACCCACCCGCAGCCAACCAGCCTCTCCATTTAAATCAGGCCCTGCCGTTAAAGTCAGGTGGGCCTGCGGGAAATCCATTCTTCTGGGTTTTCCGACCACTTTGGAGTCCCCGCCGCCTCTCCCCCCCCGACCCCAACCCCCAACCCACCTTCACCATTAAAATTCAGCCCAGGGAATGGCAATGCCATGAAGGGATTTAGACATGAGAATGAAAATCTTATATTAGAGATGTTGGGGATCGGGGGCTAATGTAGTTCAGCGAGGATAGTGGTGATGGGCAAGAAGTATTTGGTCTGAGATCGGATATGTGCATCAGGGTTTTGAAGAAGCAGAGATTTACAAAGGGTGCAGGTTGGGAGGACGGCCAGAAGAGCATTGGAATAGTCGAGTGTGGAGGTAACAAAGACATGGATGACGGTTTGAGCAACAGATGGGATGAGGTAACGGCAGAGGTGCGCAATGTTATGGAGGTGGAAGTAGGCGGCCTTTGTGATGGAAAGTGTTATGTCCATAATAAAGTAATGTAACTGAGTACTGTAGACGTGAGTAAGTGTGACCTTAGTTCCTTTATTCTAACTCCAGAGTGCTGGTGCAGCATGGGAGGCCTGCTTATATACAGTGCTCCCAAGGGATGCTGGAATCCCTTGGGACTCCAACAGATCCGCCCTCTGGTGGTGGTAGGATACTAGTTACATAGGGTTGCATACATAACATCACTCCCTCCCAAAGTCAATAGTACTCTTATTTACAGGGTAAGATGATCTGGGGTCTTTCGCTCCCTAGTCGATCGTCTCGGTACAAATGAAAAGTGCCCTTTTCATGAGCAGCTCGGTTGGGGAACCCCGGTGAGCAAGTGGGGTCTGGTGCGGTAGCTGAGCAGGACTCGGGACAGGCAGGTCTGCAGGGTGCCTTCCGACACGCATTTCAAGCTTTGCTTGATAGTTTGGGCTGCCTGTTCTGCCTGGCCGTTGGATGTGGGCTTGAACGGGGCAAATGTGACGTGCTTGATCCCATTGCGGGTTATGAATTCCTTGAATTAAGCGCTGGTGAAGCATGGTCCATTGTCGCTGACAAGGACATCAGGCAGGCCGTGCGTGGCAAACATGGCTCGTAGGCTTTTGATGGTGGCAGTGGATGTGCTTACAGACATTATTACACACTCAATCCATTTTGAATAAGTATCCACAACAACCAAAAACATTTTGTCTAGAAATGAGCCAGCAAAGTCAACGTGGATCCGAGACCACGGTCTGGAGGGCCATGACCACAAACTTAGCGGTGCCTCCCTGGGTGCATTGCTCAGTTGAGAGCAAGTGTTGCATTGGCTCACGCAAGACTCTAAATCTGAGTCGATGTCGGGCCACCACACATGGGATCTGGCTATAGCTTCCATCATTACTATGCCTGGGTGGGTACTGTGTAGGTTGCGTATGAATGTTTCCCTGCCTTTCTTAGGCAAAACCAAGCGATTACCCCACAAAAGAAAGTCCACCTGTATGGACATTTCGTCTTTGCGCCTCTGGAATGGCTTGATCTCTTCATGCACTTCCGCTGGGACGCTGGAGCAGCTTCCATGGAAGACACAGTTTATTACAAGGGACAGTAAAGGATCCTGGCTGGTCCAGGTCCTGATCTGGCGAGCTGTGATGGGTGACTATTCGTTTTCAAATGCATCCATCACCAAGAACAAGTCTGCAGGCTGTGCCATTTCCACCCCGGTGGTGGGCAATGGTAGCCGACTGAGAGCATCAGCGCAGTTCTCTGTGCCTGGCCTGTGGCGAATTACATAGTTATATGCAGACAACGTGAGCGCCCATCTTTGGATGCGAGCAGAGGCATTGGTATTAATACCTTTGCTCTCTGAGAATAGCAATATGAGTGGTTTGTGGTCAGTTTCTAACTCGAACACTCAAACTTAAGCCCAAACAGATAGTGGTGCATTTTTTTCACCCTGTAAACGTATGCCAGAGCTTCTTTTTCAATCATGCTGTAGGCTCTTTCGGCCTTGGACAAACTCCTGGACACATATGCAACCGGTTGCAATGTTCCGATTGATTTGTTTGTTGTAACACACATCCGACCCCGTACGAAGACGCATTGCAAGCTAGCACTAAACATTTACATGGGTCATACAGAACAAGCAGTTCGTTGGAACATAACAGATTTCTGGCTTTCTCAAAAGCAGCCTATTGTGATTTCCCCCATACCCAATCATCTCCCTTGCGTAGCAACACATGTAGAGGTTCTCGCAAGGTGCTTAACCCGGGTAGGGAATTACCAAAATAATTGAGGAGTCCCAGGGACGACCGCAGCTCCGTCACGTTCTGTGGTCTCGGAGCGTTCTTGATGGCCTCCGTCTTGGTGTCGGTGGGTCTGATGCTGTCTGCTGCGATTCTTCTCCCTAAGAACTCGACCTCTGGTGCCAGGAAAACACATTTCGAGTGTTTCAACCTGAGCCTCACACGATCTAGCCGACTTGGAACCTCTTCCATGTTCTTCAAGTGTTCGATGGTGTCCCGACCTGTGATCAATGTCGTCCTGGAAAATCACAGTGCGTGGAACTGACTTTAGCAGACTTTCCATGTTCCTTTGAAAAATAGCCGCGGCCGATCGAATCCCAAAAGGCATCTATTGTAGATGAACAGACCTTTGTGTGTGTTGATGCAGGTGAGGCCTTTCGAAGATTCCGCCAGCTCTTGCATCATGTAGGCCGAGGTTAGGTCCAACCTGGTGAATGTCTTTCCTCCTGCCAGGGTCGCAAATAGGTCTTCTGCCTTGGGTAACTGGTACTGGTCCTGCAGCGAAAAACGATTAATCGTTACTTTACAGACCCCACAAATTCTGACCGTGCCATCGCCCTTGAGGACCGGAACACTCAGACTGACACACTCGTTGAACTCCACCGGCGCGATGATGCCTTCTCACTGCAGCCTGTCCAGCTCAATCTTCACTTTCTCCTGCATCATATATGGCACTGCCCGTGCCTTGTGGTGGATGGGTCGTGTACCGGGATCCAAGTGGATCTGCACCTTCGCCCCCGAGAAACTTCCGATGCCTGGCTCAAACAACGATGGAAACTTGCTCAGATCCTGGGCACATGAGGTGTCATCAACGGACGAAAGCGCTCAGATGTCATCCCAGTTCCAGCAGATTTTCCCCAGCCAGTTTCTGCCGAACCAGGCCATCTCCTGGTACAATCCATAGCGGAAGTTCGTGCACTGCTCCATCATAGGGGACGTTTACTGCTGCACTGCCAATTACAGGGATCAGCTCTTTAATGTAAGTTCTCAGCTTGGTATGAATGGGACTAAGCTTGGGCCTGTGTGCTTTGTTGCACCACAGCCTGTCGAAGGCCTTTTTGCTCAAGATAGACTGACTCGCACCCGTGTCCAGTTCCATGGAAACTAGAATTCTGTCCATTTCGACTTTTAACATCGGTGGACATTTCGTGGTGAAGGTGTGTACCCCATACACTTCTGTCTCCTCGGTTCGAGTCTTTAATTCAGTTTGATCCGCCATGGATCGATCTTCCTCTGCAACGTGGTGGTTTGGAGCATTTGCAGCTCGTCTGCACATTTGCTGGAGGTGTCCCATTGTTCCACAGCCTTTGCATACAGTGTTTGAAGCGGCATTGATGGGCTCGATGATCACCTCCGCAGCACCAACAAGGTGTTAACTGCCTCGCATTAACGTTTGATGGTGGACTCTGGGTCATCTGAGGTCATGCAGCTGCTGGCGTGTACGTTCTGCCATATGCATTCCTGCCTAAAAACGACGCTACTTTGTGTACAATACTTGCTGAAACCTCTTTATGCTGTGAAATGTGTTTGGTGTTATCGCTGGTGGACATAAATGTCTGGGCTATCGTTATGGCTTCGCTCCGGTCTGGTGTTTCAATAGTCAAAAGTTTGTGAATGATAACCTCATGGCCAATGCCAAGCACAAAAAAATCTCTTAGCATTTGCTCGAGGAATCCATCAAATTCACAATGTCCTGCAAGGCACCTTAGTTCGGCAATGTAGCTCGCCATTTCCTGGCCTTCAGACCGTTGACATGTGTAAAATCGATACCTTGTCTTCAGAACGCTCTCCTTCGGATTTAGGCGCTCCCAGACCAGTGTACACAGTTCTTCATACGATTTGGTTGTTGGTTTCACTGGAGCAAGAAGATTCTTCATGAGGCCATAGGTTGTTGCCCTGCAGACGGTGAGGAGGATCGCCCTTTGTTTGGCAGCGTTCTCGTTCCCTTCTAACTCATTGGCCACGAAGTATTGGTCAAGTTGCTCCACGAAGGCCTCCCAATCGTCTCCTTCTGAGAATTTCTCCAGGTTACCAACAGTTCTCTGCATTTTCCCGTGATAGTTCGTTATCTCGTCGCCAGTTGTTACGCCAATAATAAAGTAATGTAACTGAGTACTGTAGACATGAGTAAGCGTGACCTTAGCTCCTTTATTCTAACTCCAGAGTGCTGGTACAGCATGGGAGGCCTGCTTATATACAGTGCTCCCAAGGGAAGCTGGGATCCCTTGGGACTCCAATAGATATGCCCTCTGGTGGCAGTAGAATGCTGGTTACATAGGGTTGCATACATAACAGAAAGGATATGGGGTCAGAAGCTCAGTTCAGGGCCAAACAGGATACCAAGATTGTTTACAGTCTGGGTCAGCCTGAGAGGTACTGAGGAGGGGGGTGGAGTCAATGGCGAGGATTTGTGGAGGGGACCGCGGTGGCTTTGGTGTGGCCGATATTTCACTGGATGAAACAGTGGCACATCTGAAGCTGAATGTTGGACCAGCGGAAGGGTCGTGAGAGATGGTTGAGAGATGGAGCTGGGTGTTCTCTCCATACATGTGGAAGCTGACCGCATGTCTGCGGATGGTGTTGCCAAGAGACAGTGTTTAGAGAAAGAAGAGGAGAAGGCCAAGGATGGATCATCGAGGGAACCCCCTAGGTAACAGTGCAGGGGTGGGATGAGAAGACATTGGTAGAAATACTGTGGCTATGATTGGACAGGTATGAATAAACCTTGAAAAAGCAATCCTGCCAAGCTGGGCAATGGAAGAAAATTGTTGGAGGAGGTTGATGTGGCTGCATGGAGTTGAGGAGGAAAAGGAGGAATATAAAGGTATGCGGAGTCAAAGGAAATGTACTAGCATGGATAGAGAATTGGCTGGCGAACAGAAAGCAGAGAGTCGGGATAAATAGGTCCTTTGCCGGTTGGAAATCAGTGGTTAGTGGTGTGCCACAGGGATCAGTGCTGGGACCACAACTGTTTACAATATACATAGATGACCGAGAAGAGGGGACAGAGTGTAGTGCAACACAATTTGCAAATGACACTAAGATTAGTGGGAAAGCGAGTTGTGTAGAGGACTCAGAGAGGCTGCAAGGAGATTTAGATAGGTTAAGCGAATGGGCTAAGGTTTGGCAGATGGAATACAATGTCGGAAAGTGTGAGGTCATCCACCTTGGGAAAAAAAACAGTAAAAGGGAATATTATTTGAATGGGGAGAAATTACAACATGCTGTGGTGCAGAGGGAACTGGTGGTCCTTGTGCATGAATCCCAAAAGGTTAGTTTGCAGGTGCAGCAGGTAATCAGGAAGGCAAATGGAATGTTGGCCTTCATTGCGAGAGGGATGGAGTACAAAAGCAGGGAGGTCTTGCTGCAACTGTATAAGGTATTGGTAAGGCCGCACCTGGAGTACTGCGTGCAGTTTTGGTCACCTTACTTAAGGAAGGATATAGTAGCTTTGGAAGGGGTACAGAGACGATTCACTAGGCTGATTCCAGAAATGAGGAGGTTACCTTATGATGATAGATTGAGTAGACTGGGTCTTTACTCCTTGGAGTTCAGAAGGATGAGGGGTGATCTTATAGAAACATTTAAAATAATGAAAGGGATAGACAAGATAGAGGCAGAGAGGTTGTTTCCATTGGTAGGGGAGACTAGAACTAGGGGGCACAGCCTCAAAATACGGGGGAGCCAATTTAAAACCGAATTGAGAAAGAATTTCTTCTCCCAGAGGGTTGTGAATCTGTGGAATTCTCTGCCCAAGGAAGCAGTTGAGGCTAGCTCATTGAATGTTTTCAAGTCAAAGATAGATAGATTTTTAACCAATAAGGGAATTAAGGGTTACGGGGAGAGGGCGGGTAAGTGGAGCTGAGTCCATGACCAGATCAGCCATGATCTTATTGAATGGCGGAGCAGGCTCGAGGGGCTAGATGGCCTACTCCTGTTCCTAATTCTTATGTTCTTATGTTCTTAATAATGCACCGTGGTCACAGTTACAGAAAGAGTCATTCGTGAAATGGTTAGGAAAATTTCGAGCTGTGGCAGGGCAGACACTTGATTGGGAAGCTTCAATCAGGGCATTGTGGGGTGATGCACACAGATCTGGGAAGCAACAACACATTCAAACACTTTGGAGATGAAAGGGAGGTTGGTGATGGGGCAGCAATTTGCCGGGACAGTGGGATCGAGGTGTTGGATGATGATGTCATCTTAAAAGGGAGAAGGACAGTGCCTGAAGAGAAGAAACAGTTTTCAATGTCATCTAGCATAGGCTGTGGTGGGGGGGCAGGGAGGTGGGGGTGGGGGAGGGGGTGCAGGGAGCGTGGAGAAGTGGGCAGCAAGGAAAGTTGAATGTAAGAACTTAAGAAATAGGAACAGGCATAGGCCATATGGCCCCTCGAGCCTGCCCCGCCATTCAATAAGATCATGGCTGAACTTTTACATCAACTCCACTTTCCTGCCCGATCCCCATAATCCCTTGATGCCCAAAAATCTATCGATCTTAGTCTTGAATATACTCAATGACTGAGCATGCACAGCCATCTGGAGTAAAGAATTCCAAAGATTCACAACCCACTGAGTGAAGAAATTTCTCTTCATCTCAGTCCTAAGTGGCTGACCCCTTATCCTGACACTATGACCCCCTAGCTCTAGACTCGTCAGCCAGGGGAAACCAAGAGTGGTCAGCAGATGAGTGGGAATGGGATTTGAGGGGGTACCAGCCAAGTCACAGACAAAACGAGCTAGGAGAGGGCATGAACAGAGATGGGAGAGAAATTAAAGTGTCGCAGGGGTTCAGGGCTAGGATGGGGAGGATCTGGAGAAATATTGGTTTGCTGGTCGAGGGGATGCAGTAAAAGTAGCTGAATGGATGTTGGTGTTCCATGAACCCCTCATACTAGTGTTTTAAGAAAGAGTAAACACTGTTCCTCCTCCCTTTCCCAAAACCTGGCATCTCTACAGAAACATCAAAAACAAGAAACAAAACATACTCCAAGCATCTACACATACACTTTGTGCAGATCAACTCATAGCAACCTCAGCAGCTCTTCTAATGTTTTTTTGTCTTATCTCTGAAATAATAATAAATTAGGACCCAAGATAACAAAGCAGTGCTGGCCTATAACAACATTGGATATCCTTGTGAAAGCACAAAGCCATAGCTCTGTGTCTCTTACTGAATATAAATTTACACAAACCTCATAAGCACGTAAATGGGAGGAGAGAGCAAACATGGCTCCCAGTTCCCCTCCCGCTCCCCGCAAACCAGTCTGTGATCTTTGCGAAATTTTCAATTTGAAATGCATGAAGAAAAATTGACATAAATTTTTTTTTGGTTTTGGGGGTGGGACAAGGGAAAAAACAAACATTAAGAAGAAGTGCTGAGATTACTCCCAGAAAATTCATGTGTAAATCTAAGGTCAAATTCTACAACTCTCAAGTCACAATAATTGGAAAATAGACACTGGTCAAAGTCGGGTCAGACTCCAGTAGCTTAATTGGAATTATCTCATTCCCTCCCCCCACTTACCACTGACTCTCCTGCTTTATCCCCCTGATAGCTCTTACCCTGTCTCCCTGTGTGTGACGATGGTTCATGTCCCATCTCAAGCTCTGCTCTAATAACTAGGAACCTGTGTTCCAGCTAACACCTATATACATAAAACAGAGAGCACGTATAACACTGTTAGGCATCGTAGCGTTTTAGTGCATCTTAACTTAATCTTTGCCCTGGGCATTTCAATTTACCCGCCTTCTGAACTCCATTATTTTTTTGTTACTGCATGTGTTGAATTCACGCATCATATTAGAAGGCAAGAAAGCTATTTTCATAAATTCCAAAGGATTATATCATAGATCCACCTGGAATGAGCAGTGAGTTTGACTCCTTTATCCGACCCTGAAAGAGAAGGAAAGAAAGACCTTGCATTTCACAACCTCAGGATGTCCCCAAGCGCTTTAGAGCCAATGAAGTACTTTTGAAGTGTAGTCACTGTTGTAATGTAGTGGTGGGGGGGGGCTATCAGCGAATATGTGTACAGCAAGATCCCACAAACAGCAATGCAATAAAACCATCTATTATAGGTGATAGCTAAATAGTGGGATAAATATTGGCCAGGACACTGGGGAGAACTCCCCTGCTCTTCTTTGAATAGTGTCATAGGATTTTTTATATCCACCTGAGAGGGCAGATAGGGCCGCGGTTTAACATCTTACCCAAAAGTCGGCACCTCCGACAGTGCAGCACTCCTTCAGTACTAAATATGAACATAAGATTTAGGAGCAGGATTAGGCCATACTGTCTTTCAAGCCCACTCCGCCATTCAATAAGAACATAGATGATCTTCGACCTGAACTTTCCTACCCAACCCCCATTTCCGTTGATTCCCCTAGAGTCCAAAAATCTATCTATCTGTCTAAAAATCTTCCAACAGTGCAGAACCCCCTCAGTACTGTCCCTCTGAAAGTGCAGCACTCCCTTAGTACAGCCCCTCCGACAGTGCAGCACTCCCTCAGAACTGCCCCTCCGACAGTGCAGCATTCCCTCAGTACTGCCCCTCCGATAGTGCAGCACTCCCTCAGTACTGCCCCTCCGACAGTGCAGCATTCCCTCAGTACTGCCCCTCCGATAGTGCAGCACTCCCTCAGTACTGCCCCTCAGACAGTGCAGCATTCCCTCAGTACTGCCCCTCCGACAGTGCAGCACTCCCTCAGTACTGCCCCTCCGACAGTGCAGCACTCCCTCAGTACTGCCCCTCCGACAGTGCAGCACTCCCTCAGTACTGCCCCTCCGACAGTGCAGCATTCTCTCAGTACTGCCCCTCCGATAGTGCAGCACTCCCTCAGTACTGCCCCTCCGACAGTGCAGCATTCCCTCAGTACTGCCCCTCCGACAGTGCAGCACTCCCTCAGTACTGCCCCTCCGACAGTGCAGCACTCCCTTAGTACTGCCCCTCCGATAGTGCAGCACTCCCTCAGTACTGCCCCTCCGACAGTGCAGCACTCCCTCAGTACTACACTGGGAGTGTCAGCCTGGATTACATGCTCAAGACTCTGGTGTGGTACTCAAACCTCCAACCTTCGTGACTCAGAGGAGTGAGTGCTACCCACTGAGCCACGGATAACACAAAGACAATGGGCTCAATTTTCCCGGGTCATTTGCGCAATTTTCTTGCCGCGCGGGTTTTTTCTGGCATAATTATTTAATGCAACGTTTCTTCTGGAATCTGCGCTGGTGTAACTGCTTTAGTTACGATTTTTCTACGTTAGATTTTTTTGACGTCAGCAGCAGTTTTCAGCATTTTTCGCAGTTTGCCCAAAAAATTTTTATCCTAGATCGGCGTATCTGGCCACTCCTGAAAAATCTTCTGGTGAGTTAATAGAAAACAGCGCACATTAAGAAATCGGCGCAGAAAGACGCCATTGTTTTTCATCTAAGTTTTTGGGGGGAGTCTCTATCACTTGAAATATCCATAATAAAGTTCACACTTTCTTTACCTTCCAACGGAGTACATGGAAGTTTCTTGGATTTCTGAAGTTTTAATTTTTTTTTACTCACGCGCCACCACTCACGTCTTCAAGCAGGGCTAGAGGGTCGTAGCGTTGGCCGTCAGAATCGACCCCACGCCCGGACACAGGGGCTCGGGGCTCGGCTGGAAAACAATTCCGGGATGGGGGGTGGTGAGGGGGGGGAGGAGGTGCCGATCGGAACGCTTCGGCACTAGGTACAAGCCCGCAATGAGTTTGGGGGAGGGGGGCGGAAGGGGAGAAGTCACAAGACTGTAATGAGTTGGGGGGGGGGGGCGCGGGGAGAGAAATCCATCCACACAGACCTTGGGGAGAGAGAACAAAGTACCTGTCCTGCCTGCTGTGTTAATAATGGAACAAGCAATTAAAATATTCAGATTTAATGTAAAATAGATTTTATTCAAAAGTTTAACAAACAGTTCTTTGTACTTAACTTAACTTTAATAAAATTATTCTTGTATCAAACTTTAAAGTTTTCAGTTATGATCACTTAAAAACTCTTAAGATCACTTACTAACTTTTAAACTTGTAAATTTACGTAGCTTACAAAAATCTTTTAATTTGAGAACAACAGTAACAATAATAATAACAACAGCAGCAGCAACAAAGAACGGCTGCATCCATCTCTCCTCCACCTTATTCTAAGACCGCCCGCCGCGCTTGTTCTTGGTGACTCCACCACCCCTGCCCGCAGGTGGTGGTGCAGTGTTTCTGGGATTGGTACCAAGCTTATTCTTTCTAACATCTCGTGTAATGCTCACCTGTTGAGGGGGCAGCAGGCAGCAATGTGGAGGGCCGCATTGGGCTCTTCAGAGGCTGGTGTGGGGATTGGAGTGGGAGTGGCAGTTGAATCTGTCAATGGACGCGGGGTCTGGGCACGTTCCCTTATCGCAGCAGCTAACTGCAACATGCCATCCCTCATGCGCCCTGACAGTGTCTCAACAACCTGCAACATTCCCTCCCTCATGTTGAGCAAAACTGTCTCAACTACCTGTGACATTTCCTCCCTCATGGTCACTGACATCATTCCCATTTCTCATGAGATTGCTGTAACTTCTCCTGACAGTCCCGCTACCTCATCACCCACCCCACTGATGGTGTCTAGGAGTGATGGGTAAGATCAATGCTCTCCCCACTCATTGCCATCATCTGAACCGCATCTGTTAGATACGGCACCTCAGGAGAGCACGGTCGAGCTCTCCTTCCCCTCCTCCCCTCAGTTGTGGCTCGCACCACAGCACTGGGACCCGCAGCCTCGGAAGGTGTGAAACCATAGAATGTCCCACCAGCACTCAAACCACTAGTCACGGAAGGGGCTGGCATCTCAATGGGTGGCACCTGCACCTCCACCAAAGTCAGTAAAACAGTGGGGTCTTCATCCATCTTCATCCCACTCCCCTCCGCCCCCCCCCCCCCCCATGCTCTTGGTCTGTAAGGTGGGATTGGAAGGTGTTCTCCTCTTCAGGTTCATCCTCATCTGAATCTTCTTCTGCATCGTCAGGGTTGGCCTCAAGTTCTCCAAAATATAACAGAACACAGACAAATGATTAGCAGCAGAGGAGGGGGCAGAGTGGGTGGTATGAGTAGGGTCACACAGCGCAGGCAGCAGGCTGATTTGAAGGACCACGATGAATGATAGCACATTGCATCAACCGAAGCGTAGTTGACGGAGACATCCCCATGAACCAAAGCAGGGCTAGCCCTTGCAGTATTTAACATTTAGCAAAGCCAGACTGTGGAATTTGCAGGACTTAGCCTCTCCCTCGAATGTGGGCCCAGTTTGTGCAGTTGCCTTTCTCCAGGCAGGACCCATCAAAGCAGCGACCCTGTCTTCCAAGGGTGTCAGTAGGTGCAGATTTGACAGACCTCCTCCTGTTCGAGTTTTTTCCCTTTTATTATGTGCCACCTTCCTCTGCAAAGATGAAAATGCAACTTTTTAGAGAGGGTGTCTTTCTGCTGGGTGGGACATATACAGAGGTTACATTTGCAATTGCAATTCCAATGAATAAATGAAAATGTTACTTACATAAACTACTTGACCAAGGTCCTGCCATTTCTTTTTATAATGGCTTCCAGACCTTCTGCAACTTGGTTCCAGCGTTTCTTCATTTCTTTGGGTGGAACTTTTATGTGACCTCTGCTGGTGTCCAGCTCCTGCCTCTGTTCTCAATCACAGTAACTAGTGCCTCCACTTCATCCTGTAAGAAATTCTTGGCCCTTGCACGTGTTGCATCTTGTATTGCTGCAGATCTGATTTTTCCAATGCTCTCACACAGCACTCCTCCTCACACAACTGGCTCTTTAAAAATGGTTGATTGCCAACCCGAAGCTGTACTGAGCATGCGCGTCCATTGAAATAACGTCAAAACCGTCACTTTGTTTTGTGCGCATGCGTAGAAGGTACAGCCTCGTTTTTTCGGCGCAGACAGCAGGCTCCACCCCCCGTGGCAACTGGACACGCTGCGCGGCGCCAAATTTGAATTATACGGCGGTGAAACTTTGGCAAAATATTTCTGCCGCATTTCTGGCCTATAAAAACGGGCGTAACTCTGGCAATATGCCAGAAAACGGGCTTGGGGAAAATTGAGCCCAATGGTAGTAACTGTCAAAACTTTTCTTCTCGAGTTCACTACAGTTGGCAAGAGAGCCTAATCAAGGCTTGTCATTTAGTTACAAGCTCATTTGGAGCTTAATGCTGGATGAAGCGAGCTGAGTGGGTCATGATGCAGGGTCTTGGACTTGCAGACTTGAGAAAAACATATGATGAGAGACGATAAAATACATTTTGAACAATTGGACCTGTCGGCTGTAGGCTGCCTCAGAGATGAAATAGAGACATACGGCGAGACTTCGGCTTGCAGTTAATTTTTATTTTTGTGCAATTTGATGTACTCTTTTATAGTTAGATTGTATTTATCTTTTGACGATGCCCTTTAATTTAGTACACTGCACTAAACTTTGGTAGGATTTTCTATGCTAAAATGAGTTTGCTGCTATTTCCAAAGCAAACAAACACATGCACATGTGAAGCGGTCTGCAATAAAACCTGCTCAAATAAGCATGTAATTCCCCGCACTTCCTATAAACACTTTGTTTTCATAGTTTTTAAGTTCAAAGCCAAAATCTTGCAGAGGATAAACAGTAAGCACGGTCCCAGCCAGTGCAAACCTGCCAATATGCTAATTAAGAAGCAGCGGGTTTTTAATCTGCTCCGTGAAAGACTACAACAATCATTAAAACATTTCTCAGACGCTCAGTACATATTTAGTACTGTAATAATGCACCCTTCCTTCTTGTAACAAGGGTTGGGTTTGCAGGTCCATTGGAGCATGATGCTTATTGGTTATTGCCGATCTCCAGTATCATTGCTCGTGTTAAGTCAGTGAAGATATTTCTGGAGGTTTCATCACATGACCTTCTGTCTCCAGCCACCCCGCCCCATTGGTCAGCCTTGCAGTGGCCCGTCCTCGCACGCCCCATTGAACAGACTCATCATTATCCGATTGGATGATTCTTGACTGTCAGTCAAACAGCCTTTTTACTCCACCTCCAATATTTTTCATAACTAAATGAACAAATGTGTTGAAAGAAAATAAAGGAAAGCACAATTTATTTTCGTGCCTCTCCTGATATTTTACCCCTAGGTTGCTCTCAGCAGTGTCCAAGGAGATTAAACTTGAATTACTGACGACTCCGGGGCACTCCTGGAGGATTGGTCACCCCTAGCCCCAGGGGAATTTCGGGCCTACGATGAACTTTGGGTAACACTTTAACAGGACTTGAGTACGAGTACTGTAACAGCACGATTTCAACATTACGCCATAGTTGTTCAAAGACTATTAAAAGGGTAGAGTCACCAACGTATTTGAAAAAGACTTTAAATTGTTCCTACCTTGTTGCTCAGTGCTGTCCAGCTGTTAATTATATCCTGTTTACAGTGTACTCAACAGATAACAAGGGAGCCAAATGCAGGCAAATCAATAAGTGGCTCTGGCATGTGGAATAAATGTCTATGGTCTCTGTTTAATGTGAGCTGGAGATAATGTTTGGTGGCCTGAACTCTGAAAGTATCCCTTAAAGGGGAACTCTTTTCCTCTGAGTTGCCACATAATCCCAAATGCTACAGAGGTCTGCGTATTTGTTATACTTGTGCCGTTTAACCTTCCTGCAATTTCTTATTTAAAATTACTTTATGAGGTGGCCTGCAAACAGACATTTTCTGTAGAATCCCCCTTTGTGATGGCATCAGAAATTTCTGTCCAGTGAAATGTGTGGGGGCTTTGAACAGTGAGCTGTACCTTCAATTCAGAACTAATGCAGTTAGAGGTGTCAACCATGCCTCAGTGCGTAGCGCTGTTGCCTGTGAGTCAGAAGGTCGTGGGTTTGAGTCACACTACAGGGACTTGAGTCCATAATCTGAAACTTCTAGTACAGTACTGAGGGAGTGCTGCAATGTTGCAGGTGCTATCTTTTGGATGAGATGTTAAACCGAGGCTCCGTTCCCTTCTCAGGTGAATGTAAAAGATTCCATGGCACTATTTCAAATGAGAGCAGGGGGGTTGTCCCTGATGACCTGACCCTCAACTAACACCTAAAATAGAAAACCTGGTAATTTATGTAATTGTTGTTTATGGGAGCTTGCTGTGTGCATTTTGGCTGCTGCATTTCCTACATTACAACAGTGACTACGCTTCAAAAGTATTTAATTGGGACGTCCTGATGTTGTGAAAGTTGTGGGAAAGATGGGCATGGATTTGGGAAGCAAAAACACATTGAAGACATTTGGAGAGTAAAGGGAGACTGGGTATGGGGTAGTAGTTTGTAAGGACAGAGGATCGAGCATGAGATTTTTGAGGAGGGGTTGAGGATGGCAGCTAGCATGGAGGCCAAGAAGGGAAGTTAGTTGGTCAGTGGTTTAGTGGTAATGGGGTCTCGGAAGCAGGATTTGGGCACATTTTGGCTGTCAATCCGGACCCGAGTTCCATCACTTCTTTCCTCTTTCTTCATTAGCCTCCCCCAACCTTCATCCTTTCTTTTCTTTCTCCACCATCATGGACTGTGTCCTCGCTAACCCCTATTCTCCACTCCTCATCATCCTTCATACTTTCCTGCCACCGCTCAAGGCTTGACACCCTCCTAAATAATTCCACAGCTTCCCCATGTGCTTCACTTGGCATCCATCGAAAGGCCCACCGAGGCACTCATTGCTACCTCCAAGTTAGCAGCAAACCAAACTGCACTATCTCACCCTCTCCCCGCCCTCAGCGCCTGCTGCGAGCTAAACTCGCCAACCTCCTCTCTGTCCCTTCTGCTCTGCCACTCTGGACTATGCCAGTAAGTTAGGTATCATTGTCCCTCTTCACATTTCCCATCAAAATGTCCGTTCACTTGTAAATAAGGGCCTTGTCATCCATGTCCTTATTGTGGATGATCAAATTGATATCATAGCATTGACGGAGACAGGATTGAGGGGTGATGACACCTTTCCTCTTAATGAAGCTTCCCCACCTGGCTATACTTTCCACCTTATTCCACGCACAAACCGCCCTGGTGGTGGTGTAGCCCTGATATCTAAATCATACTTTGGTCTGGCTCCCTACTCCTCCGGCAACTTCTCCTCCTTTGAGCATCTCACCTTGTTTCACCCCTCACATCTCTCTTTTAGAATTCTCATTCTGTATCGTCCACCCAAATACCACACCAATTTTCTCAATGAGTTATCTTCTCTGCTTTCCTCCCAATGTCTCTGCACTCAGCGACTTCTATTCCTCAGTGATTTCAACCTCCATTTCAACTCTTCTTTCTCCCTTTACTCCCTTAATCTCTCCCTTCATGTCAACTCCCCCACCCACACACACAGTCACCCTTCGATTGTATCATCTCACATGGCCTTGCTAACCGATAAGGCAATTTCCGACCATTTCCTTATATCACTCTCTACCCTTATTCCCCTTCCCCTCCTAAACCCACTTCTTTTCATATCTGCCCCTGGAAAAAACTCTCCATCAAGTCCCTTACCATTGCACTGTCTAATTCCCAACTACCCAGCCTTTGGCCTACTATTCTCCATGACATCTCTGCAGCTACTGACTTACAAAATCACAACCTCTCCACCAACTTTGATGCCCTTGTCCCCACTAAAATCATTACACTCTCTCACCCTAGTCATTCCCCCTGGTATACCCCTCATCTCCGCTCCCATAAGTCCAAGGGATGCAGACTTGAATGTATTTGGCGGACAACTGGTCTAATCATCCATCACCAGATCATATAAAGCACTACCAGGTCCTGCTCTCCATCACTAAATCCGCCCACTATTCTAAGATCATCTAGGATGGCAAAAAAACACCAGGCTTCTCTTCTCCACCACTAACCATCTTCTCAAACCATTCCCCCCACCCCTCCACACCTCCTCCTCCCTCACTTCCAACAATAAATGTGAGGAGCTCATGGACTGCTTTGTTAAAAAGATCGACAACATCCGTTCAACTGTTTCTGCTTTCAATTCCCTCCCTTCCCTTAGCCCACCAGACCTTACTTCCTCTCCATTTTCCCCCATTGCCCTAAATTTGCATATTTCGCTAATTTTTCTCCGATCTCCCCACTTGCCCTTTCAAAGCTCATCTTGTCAATGAGACCGACCTCCTGCTCTTGTGATCCTATTCCTACTAAATTGCTGACAACCCGACTTTCCTTCCTGACCCCCATATTAGCAATATTGTCCCCCTTTCCTTCAAGTCTAACATCATCACACCTCTCCTCAAAAAAACAACCCTTGATCCCTCTATCACTGCAAACTATGGCCCCATCTCCAACTTCTCTTACCAAAATCACAAATTACATGCTAATTGACTGCGGCACAGGTAATCTATTCCTTCTTGTCCTTCAGGACATGTCTGCAGCCTTGTATGGTTGACCACACAGTTCTGCTCCAACTCTTCTCCATCGTCGTTCAGCTGGGTGGGACTGCACTTGTCTAGTTTCATTCCTATCGTTCCAGCCGTAACCATTGAATCACCTGCAATGGTTTCTCTTTCGAATCCCACATTGTCACCTCTGGTGTCCCCCAAGGAACTATCCTTGGCCCCCTTCTTATTTCTCATCTACATACTGTCCCTCGGTGACATCATCTGACAACACAATGTGGATTTTCACATGCACGCTGATGATACAGCTCTACCTCTCCTCCACCTCTCTCGAACCTTCCACCATCTCTATACTATCAGACTGCTTGTCTGACATCCAGCATGGATGAGTAGAAATTTCCTCCAATTAAATATCAGGAAGACCGAGACCATTGTCATGCCACAAACTCCGTTCCCTTTCCACTGATTCGATCTCTCTCCCAGGCAACTTTCTAAGGTTGAACAAGTCTGTTCGCAACCTTGGTGTAATATTTGATCACAAATTGAGCTTCCAACCTCATATCCGTTCTATCATTAAGACCGCCCATTTCCACCTCCGTAATATCATCTGGCTCCGCCTTTACCTCAACTTATCCGCTGCTGAAACGCTCATCTATGCCTTTACCACCTCCAGACTTGACTATTCCAATGCACTCCTGGACAATTTCCCTAGTTCTACCCTCCATAAACTCCATATCTAAAACTGTGCTAACTTTCACCAAGTCCTGCTCACCCATGACCCCAGTTAAGCAACACCTTGATATTAAAATTCTCATCCTTGTTTTCAAATCCCTCCATGGCCTCACCCCTCCCTATCTCTGTGATCTCCTCCAGCACTATATCCCCCTAGACCTCTGCGTTCCACCTGTTCTGGCCTTTGAAACATCGCCGATTTTAAATGCTCCACCATTGGCAGGCGTGCCTTCAACTGCCTAGGTTCTAAGCTCTGGAGTTCCCTCCCTAAATCTCTCCACCTCTCCACTTCTCTTTCCTCCTTTAAGACATTCTTTAAAACCTACCTCTTCGAACAAGCTTTTGGTCAACTGCCCTAACATCTCCTTATATGGTTTGGTGTCAAAATTTTTTAGAACACTGCTGTGAAGCACCTTGGGTCATTTTATTAGGTTAAAGGTGCTATATGAATATAATTTGTTGTTGTGGGTATCATGGACAAGATGATCTTGGAGATGGTATGAGGGGAGATCGGACAGAAAGTAGTGAAAGACATGAGTTCAGGGCTAGGGCAAGGGGTGGACTGGAGGGATGTTTGGCCTGGTTGGCAAAGGGAAGGGGGTAAAACAGCAGGGGCAAATGGCCTCAATCATGGTGGCAAAGAAGCCCATGAGCTCCTCGCACTTGTTTTTGGAGGCGATGCTGGAGGAGGCAGAGGGGTTTCAGGAGATGGTCGGTTGTGTTGAAGAGAAGCCGGGTGTTATCTGTGCTCTCCAGAATGATCGTGGAGCAGTGGATGGTTTGAACTGAGGATAGTGATGCTTGATGTGGTCCAGCCAAATCTGGCGATGAATGGTTAAACCAGTTGTGCGGCAAATATGCTCAAGTCTGCATCCCTTGGATTTGAGGGGTTGTATCTGGGAGAACGGCCAGGTTTTGCTGGGAACAAGAGCATCAGAGGTGCAAGTGAGGGAGGGGTGAGCAGACGACAGCTGCAGAAATATCATGATGAAAGGAAGGTCACAGGGAGTTTGCTTTGCATTGTGGGAGTTTTTGTTCTAGGAGATGCGGGTGCAGTTAGGATTGGAATGGGCTCGCAAGGCGTGGATGGTGAGGGATGCAAGGAAATGGTGGAGATGGCCTTGTTTGTGATCAAGGCCATGAGAGTAGAGAGACCGCATGAAATGGCAAGGGCAAAGGGGTGACCATGATTATGGGTAGGCGAGTTTACATAGTGGGAGAGGAGAGGAGGACAGTGAAGTAAGAGGAGAAACGGCAAGTTGAGCTGAGACAGAGGTTGAAATCACTGAGGATGAGGAAACCTCAATGTGGTTGCAGCTGCGGGAGATGGCTAACGGGCAGCAGCAAGAATGATACTTTTGGAGATAAAACCTCCTCAAGTCCTATAACCTTCCATGAACTCTGCGTTCCTCCGATATCCTGCGCCCCACGACTGGTGGCCATGCCTTCAGCTGCCTAGGCCCCAAGCTCTTGAATTCCCTCCCTAAACCCCTCCACCTCTCTCTCCTCGTTTAAGATGCTCCTGAAAAACCTACCCCTTTGGCCAAGCTTTTGGTCACCTAACTTAATACCTTCCTATGTGGCTCGGCATCAATTATTGTCTGATAATGCTCCTGTAAAATGCCTTGGTATTTTATACGAAGTTAATAGCGCTACGTTGTTGTTGTTGCTATGTACCAAAGGATTATTGAACTACAGACAAAGAGCAGTAAGTAACAGAAAAAAATACATAAATACACAAGCAATTAGTTCATTTGTCAAGTCAAAAATACCCGTCAAAATACAGCTCTTATAAACATGGCAACTGAGCTTGAAATGGTTGCATCTCATGATCCTTCGCAAATGAGTGCTCAGCAAATCAGGAGCCGTGCTGCAGAACAGCACAGGAAGTTCATTATGGGCCAATTCAAGTACATTATTGTTGTCTATTCAATAAGTCAATAGACTGAATACTGTAAACTCCGAACAGGTACAAACCTGGCTCTACTTTATTAGGGCCCAAAGTGATTACATTAAAAGATGGCTGGCCTTTTATACCTGGGCCGCACACACGTGCGCACAGCCCAATGACCTCCGACAGTGGCGCCACCTGGTGGCTAGTGAAACCAAGCATACATACATGACAATATCCTCATTTAAGATATTAGTAATGGTCTTTTTACAAATTGAGATGGTCCGGGGCTTTCCGCTCCCAAGATGAACGTCTCAGTTCAACTCCAACCTTGGGCGAGCGTTCTGAGTCTGTTATGACTGGGGGCTGGGTAGCCGATCTGATGGGAGTGGCAATGACCACATCAGGGATTGAAAGTCCAGAGTCATGACCATGTCAGGGATTGAAAGTCCAGATTCGTTGACCATGTCAGTGATTGAAAGTCCAGATTCACTGATGACAGCGGAATCCTCTGATGACTGAGGGTAGGTTGCTTGGTCACTGATTGTGTCTTCCTCAGACTGTTCCGGTTCATGCGTGTGCTGCAGCTTTATCCGATCGACATGTTTCCTGCATGTCTGCCCATTCTTGAGCTTGACGATAAACACTCTGTTACCCTCCTTGGCCGTAACAGTACTGGTGATCCATTTGGGGCCTTGACCATAATTCAGTACATACACAGGATCATTGATGGAAATGTCACGTGACACAGTAGCACGATCATGATACCCTTGCTGACTTTGACGTCTGTATTCGACACGATTATTCAAGTCAGGGTGGACAAGAGAGAGCCTGGTCTTGAGACCTCTCTTCATCAATAGTTCAGCACAGGAGACCCTGGTAAGCGTATGGGGTCTTGTCCTATAACTAAGCAATAAGCGTGACAAGCGAGTTTGCAGTGAACCTTGAGTTACACGTTTCATATTCTGCTTGATAGTTTGGACCGCACGCTCTGCTTGTCCATTGGATGCGGGTTTGAATGGTGTTGACCTCACATGTTTGATACCACTGAGTTTCATGAACTCTTGAAACTCCATACAGGTGAAGCAAGATCCATTGTCGCTTACAACGATGTCAGGCAGACCATGCGTAGCAAACATGACACAAAGGCTTTCAATGGTAGCTGTGGATGTGCTGGATGACATGATTGTACACTCTATCCAATTGAAATAAGCATCCACCACAACTAAGAACATCTTTCCCAGGAAGGGACCTGCAAAGTCGATGTGGATCCTGGACCTTGGTTTAGATGGCCACGATCACAGACTCAGCGGCGATTCTGCTGGTGCTTTACTAAGCTGCATGCAAGTGTTGCATAGACATGATTCTAGATTAGAATCAATTCCAGGTCACCATACATGAGACCTGGCAATGGCTTTCATCATGACAATACCAGGATGCATGCTATGTAGATCATGCACAAATTTCTCTCTCCCTTTCTTGGACATAACAACACGATTACCCCACAGTATACAATCTGATTGAATGGATAGTTCGTCTTTGCGACAGATGTAAGGTTTGGTCTCCTCACACATTTGCTTGGGTATGGCAGACCACTAAGGATACAACGTTTCACAACTGATAATATCGGGTCCTGGCTGATCCAGGTCTTAACTTGTTGGGCTGTGAAAGTGTTCCTTCACTTTCAAAAGGATCCATGACTAACAGTAGGTCTGCCGGTTGTGGCGTTTCCACCTCCAGTATGGGCAATGGTAGACGGCTCAATACATCGGCACAATTCTCATTGCCAGGTCTATGGCGAATGACATAATCATAGGCAGATAATGTCAACGCCCACCCCTGGATGCAGGACGCTGCATTGGTATTGATACCTTTGTTTTCCGAAAACAATGTAATGAGTGGCTTGTGATCTGTTTCCAGTTCAAACCGAAGACCAAACAGGTACTGATGCATCTTTTTAACCCTATTCACACAGGCTAGTGCTTCTTTCTCTACCATGCTGTTGGCTCTTTCCACCTTTGACAAACTTTTTGAAGCATATGCAACAGATTGTAATTTGCCCAACTCATTAGCTTGTTGGAGCACGCAACCAACTCCATATGACGAAACATCACAGGCCTATACTAGACGCTTACACAGATCATAATGTACCAGAAGCTTGTTGGAGCAAAGCAGATTAGTAGCTTTCTCAAAAGATCTATCTTGAGATGCAATCCAAACCCAGTTGTTGCTTTTTCTTAGCAGCATGTGCAGTGACTCTAATAAGGTGCTCAATCTAGGTAAGAAATTACCGAAGTAGTTAAGTAGACCAAGGAATGAATGCAGCTCTGTCATATTCTGAGCTTGGGTGCACTTTTGATGGCCTTGGTTTTCTAGTCCGTAGGCCTGATACCATTGGCAGCAATTTTCCTCCCCAGGAATTCGACTTCCGGTGCCATGAAGACGCACTTTGAGCGTTTCAGTCTGAGTCCCACTTTGTCCAGACAATGTAGAAACTCTTCTAGGTTTTTCAGATGTTCGGCAGAGTCACGATCTGTGACCAATCTGTCATCTTGGAACACGTCGGTTCTGGAGACGGACTTCAGTAGACTCTCCATGTTCCTCTGAAATATGGCTGTAGCCGAGCGAATTCCAAAAGGGCATTTGTTGTAGATAAATAGTCCTTTATGAGTGTTGATGCATGTAAGTTTCTTCGACGTGTCGACCAACTCCTGTGTCATGTAGGCCGACATCAGATACAATTTTGTGAATGATTTCCCCCCGGCTAGCATTGCAAACAGGTCATCAGCCTTCGATAACGGGTATTGATCCTGTTTCGAAACTCGGTTGATCGTAACCGTGTAGCCTCCACAAATCCTGACAGTGCCATCACTTTTCAACATGGGAACAATGGGGCTGGCCCATTCGTTAAATTCAACCAGTGATTTGATCGCTTCACGCTAGAGTCTGTCCAGTTCAATTTCGACCTTCTCCCTCATCATGTACAGAAATGCCCAAGCTTTATGATGGACAGGACTTGCATCTGAATCCATATGGATCTGCACTGTGGCTCCCGTGAAATTGCGGATGCCTGTTTCAAATAGTGAGGGGAACTTGCTCAGCACTTGAGCACATGGAGTATCCTCCTCCGATGACAACACTTTGATCTCGTTCCAGTTCCATTTGATTTTTTCTAACCAGTTCCTGCCGAACAGTGTTGGACCATTGCCTGGAACAATCCATAATGGTAAATCGTAAACCGCACCATCATACGACACCTTGATTGCTGCACTGCCAATCACCGTTATGAGTTCTTTAGTGTATGTACACAACTTGGCATTGACTGGACTCAGCTTAGGCCTCACAACCTTAGTATCCCACAGCCTGTCGCATGTCCTCTGGCTTATTATTGATTAACTCGCACCCGTGTCCAATTCCACCGATACCGGCACACCATTAAGTTTTACATTAATCATTATTGGTTGGTTCTTTGTTAGGAATGACTACAGTCCATACACTTCCTCCTCTGGTATCTTGAATTGCATATCCAGATCAGCGCTAGACTGGTCATCATCCTCCATGTGGTATGTTGCAGCACGCTTGCTCAGTTGCAGAGACATGCGCTGGAGATGTCCCACTCTCGAACAGCCTTTACAAATATACTGTTTAAACCAACACTGATGATGCCGATGATTTCCCCCACAACACCAACATGGTGATATCGGGTTCATTCTCTTTGGCAGACTTTGAGCAGCCACAGATTTCACATATGTAATCGGGTAGGCCCTGCCATATGCAGCTCTGCCAAACGACAATACTATCTTGTTTACAGTACTTGTCGAGTTCTGATTTTTCAATGATATCTACTTTAAGCTTTTGTTCATCGTAATGCATGATTGGGCAATCGTGATGGCCTTGCTCAAATCCAGCATCTCCGCCACCAGTAGCTTATGCAGGATCATCTTGTGGTTGATGCCGATTACAAAGAAGTCCCGCAGCATGTCTGCCAACGCAGTTTTGAACTTACACGGTCCAGCTAGACGTCTTAGGTCAGCAACGAATTCCTATCCATCCTGGCCCTCAGAACGAACATGAGTATAGAATCGATATCTTGAGATGATGATGCCTTCATCTGGTTTGAGAGGGTCACATACCAGAGCACACAATGTTTCATAGTCCTTGTCCATTGGACTTAAGGGCGAGAGGAGATTCTTTATGAGTCCATAGATTTTCGGACCGCAAACCGTGAGGAGGACCGCCCCACGCCGAACTGCGTCTGCTTCTTTCTCCATTTTGTTGGCCATGAATTACTGGTTCAAGCGGGCTACAGAGTCTGCCCAATCTTCTCTCTCCACGAATCGCTCCAGAATTCCAATTGTGCTCATTTTTGCATGCGAAGGTTCTTGTTACCTCGCCAAATGTTGTGTAAGCAATAACTCAATAGACTGAATACTGTAAACTCCGAAAAGGTACAAACCTGGCTCTACTTTATTAGGGCCCAATGTGATTACATTACAAGATGGCGGGCCTTTTATACCTGGGCCGCATAAACATGCGCACAGCCCAATAACATCCGATGGTGGCGCTACCTGGTGGCTAGTAAACCCAAGCATACACACGTGACAATTATCATATTTGCATAGGTGCTAATGAGTCCGACGCTTCCATAGTGCAGCTTCCAATGCTGAAAGAAAAAAATGTCCCCCGGTGGATTGGGAGGCTTGAGGCGCGTGGACTGAAGCCTCAAACTTTGCTGACGAGAGTCGCGGAGCTAGACCCAGATAAAACTGTGCTCAGTTCTGGTCTACTTATGACTAAGATGATACCAGAACTGAGTGGTTATAATGACCAGGAAAGCCTAAACAGACTAGGGATCTTTTCTCAAGAGAAGAGAAGACTGAGGGGTGACGTGACAGATCTTTAAAATTATGAAAGGGTTCGATCAGGTAGAGGTAGACAGGATGTTTCCACTTCTGGGGAGTCCAGAACTAGGGGCCATCAATATAAGATAGTCACTAACAAATTCATTGGAGAATTCAGTAGAAACTTCTTTATTCAGAGCATGTTTAGAATGTGGAACTTGGTAACACACGGAATGGTTGAGGCGAATAGTATAGATGCATTTAAGGGGAAGCTAGATAAACTTATGAGGGAGAAAGGAATAATAGGATATGCTGATAGGATGAGCTGAAGAGGGGTGGGAGGAGGCTGGTGTGAGCATAAATACCGGCATGGACCAGTTGGGCCGAATGGCCTGTTTCTGCACTGTACATTCTATGTAATTCTAGGCGCTGTTCCCTAAGGGCAATGTAGAGGAATTGTCCCACGTGACATCACAAATTATATGTCGTATTGAAATATATTGTGCAGCGTGCAATTTGTATTGTTTAGTACCTGTGCAGTTATTCGGGTGATGATTATAGGGACTGATTTAGTTGGTTAGTTTAGGCCTGTTGTCTTTATTCATTGGTGGCCGTGTGGTTGCTAAGGGAATGTTTAGTGTTTGGTGCTCAATTCTCTGTAGCCTCTGGATAAAAGAAAAACAGCTGCACTCAGTTTAATAGTTCAGTGTTTTTGGGGATGTGACTATAAAAGTCATGCTGTGAAAATTGTTCATGATGGACGATTAAGTCAGTGAATCTCTGGGTACAAGCAGATAATTTACTCCATTCCAGCTACAAGACTTCAATGGTTTTTCTTGTTCCTTTAACATACAATTGGATTTTAAAGAAAGAATTCTGATTTATTTAATTGGAAATGTGATACGTGTTTTTGATACGTCCCTCTATTTCTTTAGTAAATAAGTTAATGATTAAAGTATGGCAGAGATATCTTCCGTTGGTTCTCTCCATATTGTTCAACCTGTGTGGACGGGATGGGAGTGTGGGGTGGTGCCTGGGGCAGAAGCGCAGCTTTCTATAGAACTGGCAAATCAGCTGATTAGGAGCCTTTTATGCAACTGTTGTTGTGGCGTTTTTAACGTCTGAATGTCCTGATTAAAACAGGATACAGGAGTCATCATAGGCAGTCCCTTGGAATTGAAGAAGACTTGCTTCCACTCCTGAAGTGAGTTCTTTGGTGGCTGAACAGTCCAATACGAGAGCCACAGACTCTGTCACAGGTGGGACAGATAGTTATTGAGGGAAGGGGTGGGTGGAACTGGTTTTCCGCATGCTCTTTCCGCTGCCTGCGCTTGATTTTTGCATGCTCTCGGCGTTGAGACTCGAGGTGCTCAGCGCCCTCTCGGATGCACTTCCTCCACTAAGGGCGGTCTTGGGCCAGGGACTCCCAGGTGTCAGTGGGGATGTAGCACTTTATCAGGGAGGCTTTGAGGGTGCCTTTGTAGCATTTCCGGTGCCCACCTTTGGCTCGTTTGCCGTGAAGGATCTCCGAGTAGAGCGCTTGCTTTGGGAGTCTCGTGTCTGGCCTGCGAACTATGTGGCCTGCCCAGCAGAGCTGATCGAGTGTGGTCAGTGCTTCAATGTTGGGGATGTTAGCCTGGACGAGGACACTGATGTTGGTGCGCCTGTCCTCCCAGGGGATTTGTAGGATCT
The DNA here is from genome assembly GCF_044704955.1 of Pristiophorus japonicus. Lineage (NCBI taxonomy): Eukaryota > Metazoa > Chordata > Chondrichthyes > Pristiophoridae > Pristiophorus > Pristiophorus japonicus. Next base: position 222,962,252 of record NC_091977.1, on the reverse strand, counting down.
TGCGGAGAAATCGTTGGTGATATTTCTCCATCAACTTGAGGTGTCTGCTGTACATGGTCCATGTCTCTGAGCCATGCAGGAGGGCAGGTATTACTACAGCCCTGTAGACCATGAGCTTGGTGGCAGTTTTGAAGGCCTGGTCTTCAAACACTCTTTTCCTCAGGCAGCTGAAGGCTGCACTGGTGCACTGGTGCACTGGAGGTAGTGTTGGATCTCATCGTGGATGCCTGCTCTCGTTGATAGGAGGCTCCCGAGATATGGGAAGTGGTCCACGGTGTCCAGAACCGCGCCATGGATCTTGATGACTGGAGGGCAGTGCTGTGCAGTGAGGACAGGCTGGTAGAGGACCTTTGTCTTACGGATGTTTAGCGTAAGGCCCATGCTTTTGTACGCCTCAGTAAATACGTTGACTATGTCCTGGAGTGCAGCCTCTGTATGTGCACAGATGCAGGCGTCGTCCGCCTACTGTAGCTCGACGACAGAGGTTGAGGTGGTCTTAGACCTGGCCTGGAGACAGCGCAGGTTGAACACGTTCCCACTGGTTCTGTAGTTTAGTTCCACTGCCGCGGGGAGCTTGTTGACTGTGAGAAAGATTGAGAAGAGGGTTGGGGTGATGACGCAGCCCTGTTTGACCCCGAGGTAGAAAAAGCCATAAGACAGCTTAAAAACAAGGCTACGGGTGCGGTCGGAATCCCTGCTGAGACATTGAAGTATGGCAGAGAGGCACTGCTGGCATGAATTCACGACCTCATCTCTCTCATCTGGAGGGAGGAGAGCATGCCGGGGGATCTCAGAGAAGCAGTAATACAGGAGTAGTACTGTGATCATTGGGTCATTTTTGTGGTCAGAGAGTATAAAAAGAAACAAAAGCCTCGCATTTCTATTGCACCTTTCACAACTTCAGGATATCCCAAGGCACTTTATAGCCAATGAAATACTTTCAAATGTAGTCGCTGTTGTAATGTAGGGAACGCAGCAGCCAATTTGCATGCAGCAAGCTCCCACAAACATCAACTTGATAATGACCAGATGATCTGTTTTAAGTGATGTTGGTTGAGCCATAAATATTGGCCAGGACTCTAGAGAGAACTCCCCTGCTCTTCTCCGAATAGTGGCCGTGGGATCTTTAACATCTACTGAGAGGACCGACTTGGCCTCGGTTTAACATTGCATCCAAAAGATGTCACCTCGTACTGTGCAGCACTCCCTCAGTATTGCGAGTGTCAGCCTAGATTTTATGCTAAAGTCTCTGAAGTGGGGCTTAAACCCACGACCTTCTGACTCAGAGGTGAGAGTACTACCCACTGAGCCACTAGCTGAAAGGTGAATGGGCCAGCACTGGGTGTGTGAATTCACCATGCTTCAAGCAGGCACCTGCTGTTGTCTGTGGTGTTGAATGGGGGGAACAGACTCTCTCTCGGTGCTTGCCCTGTCCAATGACATTGCCCTAATGCCAGCAAGCTCATGTCCAAGTGCTCAAGGGGTGTAATGTATGCATCTATGAGTATGCTCACAGTTTTGTAGAGCTGTTGAGCTGTGAGTGGCTCAGCCAGTCATGTATGTTCACAAGACTCAATAAAACCCCAGCCAGTTGGGTTCAGGGGATCCACAATGAGGCAGGTGATTATGAGCCTGGTGGATGAACTGGTAATATGTAGTGTGATTGTTAAACCTTTGCTAATAAACCAACTTGTTCTTAATAGCAATGTGTTGCTATGAATTCTTAAGCAAAGAACCCATGAAGAAAATGCATTATAAGAGGAAAATCAGGTCCAGAGTGTCAAATCTGATCAATACGATGACATCATTTTAAATCAGCTTATTGCTCTCCTGTCAAATGAAATTCTTCATTTCTCGTAAGGTACTGGTGAAATTAGATGTAAATTATATCCAATCACCCTAATCCCTAGCTCTGTGCTTGTGGGGCAAGTTTAGCATCAGATCAGCTCCCTCAGAGAAGACCAGCTTGTTCATGTCAGCTCAATCAGGCCAAGGAGCAAGAGTTTTGGAAATCTGTAATGAAGTGTGTGCCATTGGAAGGAATAAACTACAGTTAAAAGTGAAACATACTGAAAGTTTTAGATTTATTACAGGAACTTTGGCTTCAAACCCTTTCTGGTCGCAGCTTAAATGTTTCACGTTTCAGGTTTTAATGAACCCCCTTTTAAAATGCAGAACTCAATTTCTGTCATTTCTACTTACTTCGTTTGAACACAGAAACACTGGAGCGCCAGGGTTTGTTTTTCCTGTAAGTAGTCCTATGGCTGAGACTGCATATTTCAATTTGATACCAGCACCGCTCACTACTGCCACGTGGCACTGGTGGATAACGTGTGACATCTGCCACTTCTCAAAATGGACTCGGGTTATTATTTTAATCTCCGTCTTAACTCACCTCTCCCTCTCTCCTTTTAACTCACTTCCCCCCCTGTCCTCTCTATACCTCTCCCATTGAGAAAAAGGAAACTCGCGCAGGGTATATAATAAGCGGATGAACTGATAGAGCCCGATTTACGTCAAAGAAATGGTTACCCGTTAAAAACTTAGCGTTCTCCTTCAAATAATGTCTGGTCAAACAATGCAATACTCCCCCAGTGCTGTGTCAGCTGCGATTATAAGCACAAATCCCAGGGTGAAGCTTGAACCCATGCCCTGCTGAGCCAGAGGTGAGAGTGCTATCAACTGAGACAAAGTGAAGCCCTTAATAAAAGCTAGGTGCTTCCCCAGAAGGCAAGAAGGGAAATTAGAGGGTGTCAGCCTATGGGGCACTCTGGTGCAAAACTATTGTAGGTTTAGGAGTATGATGTTCAGAGACATGGTGGTATGCACTTAGCATGCATTTGATCTGTTCTTCTTATAGTCCTTCCATGTTTGTCTTCCATATCTTTCCCTCCCCCTGCCTACCCCCCCGCCCCACCACCGCACCTGGAAAACATTCAGATGAAACATTAAACCAAGTTGTTATGTATTTAACCCCTTGTAACCTGTATTACACTATTACCATAGGGCCTACTGTTGGAGTCCCAAGGGATCCCAGCATCCCTTGGGAGCATGATATATAAGCAGGCCGCCCACGAGGTACCTGCACTCTGGAGTCTTATTAAAGGAGCTAAGGTCACACTTGCTCATTGTAGACTGTACTCAGTTTCAGCCTTTAATTTGAATGTATCAATTGGCGACGAGGTAACGAAAAACCGCGCAAAAATGTAAAGAACAGTTGGTATCCTGGAGAAGTTCTCAGAAGGGGACGATTGGGAGGCCTTCGTGGAGAGACTCGACCAATACTTTGTGGCCAATGAACTGGAAGGGGACGAGAATGCTGCCAAACGAAGGGCGATCCTCCTAACTGTCTGAGGGGCAACAACCTGTGGCCTCATGAAGAATCTCCTAGCTCCAGCAAAACCAACAGCTAAATCCTATGAAGAATTGTGTACACTGGTCCGGGAGGGCGCACCTAAATACTAAGGAAAGCGTTTTGATGGCGAGATATCGGTTCTACACGTGTCAATGGTCGGAGGGCCAGGAAGTGGCGAGCTATGTCGCCGAACTAAGGCACCTCGCAGGACATTGCGAATTTGAGGGATTCCTAGAACAAATGCTTAGAGACTTTTTTGTACTGGGCATTGGCCATGAAGTAATCCTTCACAAACTGTTGACTGTTGAAACTCCAGTCTAAGTAAAGCCATAACGATAGCCCAGGCATTTATGTCCACCAGCGATAACACCAAACAAATTTCTCAGAGTAAAGAAGTTTCGGCCAGTATTGTGCACAAAGTAACGTCATTTTCGAGCAGGAATATACATGGCAGAACGTACACGCCGGCTGCTGCTGCCCGACCTCAGATGACCCAGAGTCCGCCATCAATCGTTAATGTGAGGCAGTTAACACCCTGTTGGCATTGTGGAGGTGATCATCGGCCCCATCAATGCGGCTTCAAGCACTATGCGTGCAATGGTTGTACAGCAATGGAGCACCTCTAGCGAATGTGTAGGTGAGCGACAAACCCTGCAAACCACCACATTGCAGAGGAAGATCGATCCACTGTGGATCAGGCTGAATTGGAGTCTCGTACTGAGGAGGCAGAAGTGTACGGGGTACACACATTCACCACGAAATGTCCACCAATAATGTTGAAAGTTGAGCTGAATGGAATTCCAGTATCTATGGAACTGGACACGGGTACGAGTCAGTCCATAATGAGTAAAAAGTCCTTCGACAGGCTGTGGGGCAAAAAGGCACACAGGCCCAAGCTCAGCCCCATTCACACCAATCTAAGGACTTACACCAAGGAACTAATCCCTGTAATTGGCAGTGCAGAAGTCAAAGTCTCCTATGATGGAGCAGTACACGAACTCCCGCTATGGATTGTGCCAGGGGATGGTTCCACATTGTTTGGCAGAAGCTGGCTGGGAAAAATCCGCTGGAACTGGGACGACATCCGTGCGCTTTCATCTGTTGACGATGCCTCATGTGCCCAGATTCTGAGCAGGTTTCCATCGTTGTTCGAGCCAGGCATTGGAAGCTTCTCGGGGGCGAAAGTGCAGATCCATTTGGTTCCCGGTACGCGACCCATCCACCACAAGGCACGGGCGGTACCATATATGATGCATATACCATGTACCATATATATACCATATATACCACATATAGAGGGGAGAGTGGTGGAGGTGGGGGGCGGAGAAACCCAGGGCGGGGGACAGGAGGGGCCACATTGCAGCGGAGGTCTGGGAGGGCGAAGTGTGTTGGAGGGGCGGGCCTGGGGACTCTGTGCCTCGGTGCGGGGAGTGTTCGGAGTGGGGTGGATGGGTTGACTGCGCAAATGGCAGTTGGTGGGTGTGGTGTGGTTGGCATCGCGGGGGCGTGGCTCCGGGGTGGCTGAGGCTGGGGGCTCGACATCCGGGGGTGTTCCGCATTTGGGAAGGATTCTGACGGGATGGGGCGGGTTGGGTGCGGGGGGAGTGTTCCCGGTGTTGGGTGGGTCCGGAGCCGGTGGGGGGCACACTCTTGGGATGGGGGGGGTGGGCTGTTTGGGGCTGGGATTGGGAGAGACTTCTTCACTCGGGGAGTTGTTGGCCTGTGGGGTTCCCTGCCGCGGAGAGTTGTTGATGCAAGTTCATTGGATGTGTTCAGGAGGGAGTTGGATGTGGTCCTTGCGGCTGGGGGGGGGTCGGGGGATGTAGAGGAGGCGTGGGGGGGAGGTGCTGGGATGGGTGATCAGCCATGATCTTGTTGAATGGCGGTGCAGGCTCGAAGGGCCGAATGGCCTACTCCTGCACCTATTTTCTATGTTTCTATGTTTCTATGATGCGTGAGAAAGTGGAAATTGAGCTGGACAGGCTGCAGCGAGAAGGCATCATCGTGCCGGTGGAATTCAATGAGTGGGCTAGTCCGATTGTCCCGGTACTTAAAGAGGACGGCACGGTCAGAATTTGTGGGGACTATAAAGTAACGATTAATCTTTTTTCCGCTACAGGACCAGTACCCCCTACCTAAGGCAGATGACCTATTTGCGACCCTGGCTGGAGGGAAGACGTTCACCAAGCTGGATCTGACCTCGGCCTACATGATGCAGGAGTTGGAGGAGAAATCGAAAGGTCTCACCTGCATCAACATGCACAAAGGTCTGTTCATCTATAACAGATGCCCGTTCGGGATTCGGTCGTCCGCGGCAATCTTCCAACGGAACATGGAGAGCCTGCTAAAGTCGGTTCCTCGCATCGTGGTTTTTCCAGGAAGACATACTGGTTACAGGTCGGGACTCCATTGAGCACTTGAAGAATCTGGAAGAGGTTCTTAGTCGGTTGGATCGCGTGGGACTCAGGTTGAAATGCTCGAAGTGTGTTTTCCTGGCGCAGGAGGTCGAGTTCTTGGGAAGAAAAATCGCAGCAGACGGCATCAGACCCACCGACACCAAGACGGAGGCCATCAAGAATGCGTCGAGACCACAGAACGTGACGAGCTGCGGTCGTTCCTCGGACTCCGTAACTATTTTGGTAAATTCCTACCTAGGTTAAGCACCCTGCTAGAACCCCTACATGCTCTACTGCGCAAGGGAGATGACTGGGTATGGGGGAATTTACAAGAGGCTGCCTTTAAGAAAGCCAGAAATCCGTTGCGTTCAAACAAACTGCTGGTCCTGTATGACCCTTGAAAAAGATTAGTGCTAGCTTGCGATGCGTCGTCATACGGGGTCGGGTGTGTGTTACAATCGGGGATTTTGCAACTGATCACTTCTGCATCCAGGAGTTTGTCCAAGGCCGAAAGAGCCTACAGCATGATTGAAAAAGAGGCTCTGGCGTGCGTTTACGGGGTGAAAAAAATGCACCAGTACTTGTTTGGCCTCAAGTTTGAGCTTGAAACTGACCACAAGCCGTTCATATCACTGTTCTCTGAGAGCAAAGAGATTAACACCAATGCCTCTGCCCGCATCCAAAGATGGGCGCTCACATTGTCGGCATACAACTATGTAATCCGCCACAGACAGGGAACAGAGAACTGTACAGATGCTCTCAGTCGGCTGCCATTGCCCACCACCGGGGTGGAAATGGCACAGCCAGCGGACTTGCTCATGGTTATGGATGCATTCGAAAACGAAAGTCTCCCGTTATGGCCTGCCAGATCAGGACCTGGACCAGCCAAGATGCTTTACTGTCTTTGGTGAAAAACTGTGTCCTCCATGGGAGCTAGTCCAGCATACCAGCAGAGTTGCATGAGGCAATTAGGCCGTTCCACAGGTGCAAAGACAAAATGTCCCTGCAGGCGGACTGTCTGTTGTGGGGTAATCACGTGGTCTTGCCCAAGAAAGGCAGAGCTATGTTCATTTGTGAACTGCACAACACCCACCCAGGCATTGTAATGATGAAAGCCATAGCCAGATCCATGTGTGGTGACTCGGCATTGACTCAGATTTAGAGTCATGCGTGCGCCAGTGCAACACTTGCTCTCAGCTGAACAATGCACCCAGAGAGACACCGCTAAGTTTGTGGTCATGGCCTTCCAAACCGTGGTCGAGGATCCACGTGGACTATGCGGGCCCATTTCTAGGTAAAATGTTCTTGGTTGTCATGGATGCTTACTCAAAATGGATTGAATGTGCAATAATGTCTGTAAGCACGTCCACAGCCACTATTGAAAGCCTACGAGCCACGTTTGCCACGCACGGCCTGCCTGATGTCCTAGTCAGTGACAATGGCCGTGTTTCACCAGTGCTGAATTCAAGGAATTCATGACCCGCAATGGGATCAAGCACGTCACATCTGCCCTGTTCAAGCCCGCATCCAACAGCCAGGCAGAACGGGCAATTCAGACCATCAAGCAAAGCTTGAAACTCATGTCAGAAGGCTCCATGCAAACCCGGCTATCCCGAGTGCTGCTCAGCTACCGCACCAGACCCCACTCACTCACCGGAGGTTCCCCAGCCGAGTTGCTTATGAAAAGGGCGCTCAAAACAAGGCTCTCTCTTGTCCACCCTGATCTCCATGATCACGTGGAGGGCAGGCGGCATCAACAAAGTGTGTACCATGACCGCGCAAAATTGCCACGCAATATTGAGATCAATGATCCTGTGTTTGTGCTCAATTATGGACATGGTCTCAATTGGCTCGCTGGCACTGTCATAGCCAAAGAGAGGAGTAGGGTGTTTCAGGTCAAATTGCCCAATGGACTAACGTGCAGAAAACATTTGGACCAAATCAAATTGCAGTTCACCAACAGCTACGAACAACCCGAAGAAGACACCACCAACTTTGACCCTCCAACACACACACAAGTGGCAAGCGACATCATGGTTGACCACGAAGCCGAACTCACCATCTCCAGCAGCCCGGTAAGGCCGGCTGCCCAGCAGCCCAGTGAAGAACCAACCAACCCACCCACACCCGCATTTGTACCGAGACGATCGACAAGGGAGCGAAAAGCCCCAGATCGTCTCACCTTGTAAATTACTATTGACTTCACGGAGGAGTGATATTATGTATTTAACTCCTTGTAATCTGTATTACACGACCACCAGAGGGCCTACCTGTTGGAGTCCGAAGGGATCCCAGCATCCCTTGGGAGCACGGTATATAAGCAGGCCATTCACGAGTTACCTGCACTCTGGAGTACACTTGCTCATTGTACATAGTACTCAGTTTCATCCTTTATTTTGAACGTATCACAAGTCTTTCCTCTCAGGTGGACGTAGAAGATCCCATGGCACTATTGAAAGAAGGACAGGGGAGTTCTCTAGGTGTCCAGGCCGATATTTATCCCTCAAACCAACATCAGTAAAACAGATTATCTGATCATTATCACATTGGTGTTGATAAGATCTGGTGTGCACAAATTGGCTGATCTGTTTCCTACCTTATAATGGTGACTGCACTTCAAAAAGTACTTTACTGTAAAGCGCTTTGAGATATCCTACGGTTGTGAAAAGCACTGTATAAATACATTTCTTTCTTTTTCTTTCAGGCTATACTTTGTGCTACACTCTGGGTTCAGAGCAAGTTTAAAATTAGGAAACTAATAGGTAATGCAAGTTAGGACTTCCTAAATCATGTTGGTCGTGCACTCCCTGGTGTGTTGAGTCTCTGTGCAACCGTACTGCACCATAGGTCACTGCCTTTGGAAAGACGGAGTGGGAAAAAAAGAAAAGCATTCAAAAGGCTGTTAACTTAAGGAATAAAGTTCTGACGCCACACAATGCAGGTTGCCAAATTAGACTTTGTCGAAATACACAGCGAGATAAATTTCTGAGTCAAGAGAGAGGAGAGCAGCTTAAAACTAGAGCAGCAATGAAACAGTGGAGGCCTAAGGGAGATTAAAAGGGACTTGTATGACAGGAGTTCAAATGCTGCATCAAAAAATGGCAAAGAAAAAAGTTAAATGTGTTCTCCAACATCAATCAAATAGATTAGATTGTAGATGGAGCCAGAAGAGTCAAATGGGATTTTATTTTTCTCCCATATCCTTAAAACCTGACAATCAGTGTACCATTGATTGTATTTGTAGTTTAACTGCATGTTTTTTTCATGTTATTTAAAAATGGATATAATTTATCTTCTGAAAATAAGATACTGTCCATAATTTTCTGCAGACTTTGGCAGTTTTTCAAAAAATAGCTTCTCATTGCAGCAGCTCCCATTTCATTCTAAACCGGCAGAAAATGTATTTAGAAGCTGATGAATATTAAACCATAAATCAGTCGTAATAATAGTTTTCAAAACCCAATACGTACTTAAAGTGACTCCCCGAGTGAAGCGGCTAACAGACGCTCTTAAAAGCCTGACAAATTATGGTCTTTTTATTAAAACTACGATACACTAAAGCATGGCATCGGTACTAAATATCTCCAATTTTACTGTAAAATTGCTCTCTGTGGGCTGTTGCACTGCTGGGTCGAAGGCATACTTCTCGCATTCTCTGTCCAACTCATGACAAACAGCCAGTGCAATCATTTATTTGATGTTAGGAGGCAGAAGAAAATTTTCGCAATAAAATTTGAGGCACAGATTCAGAGTTACTGGAATACAATAGGTTTGCAGAATTTAATCGTAAAACTATTCTTAAAGTTAGATGTTCCTGGTACATAAGAACATAAGAACATAAGAATTAGGAACAGGAGTAGGCCATCTAGCCCCTCGAGCCTGCTCGCCATTCAATCAGATCATGGCTGATCTGACCGTGGACTCAGCTCCACTTACGCGCCCGCTCCCCGTAACCCTTAATTCCCTTATTGGTTAAAAATCTATCTATCTGTGATTTGAATACATTCAATGAGCTAGCCTCAACTGCTTCCTTGGGCAGAGAATTCCATAGATTCACAACCCTCTGGGAGAAGAAATTCCTTCTCAACTCGGTTTTAAATTGGCTCCCCCGTATTTTGAGGCTGTGCTCCTTAGTTCTAGTCTCCTCCACCAGTGGAAACAACCTTTCTGCCTCTATCTTGTCTATCCCTTTCATTATTTTAAATGTTTCTATAAGATCACCCCTCATCCTTCTGAACTCCAACGAGTAAAGACCCAGTCTACTCAATCTATCATCATAAGGTAACCCCCTCATCTCCGGAATCAGCCTAGTGAATCGTCTCTGTACCCGCTCCAAAGCTAGTATATCCTTCCTTAAGTAAGGTGACCAAAACTGCACACAGTACTCCAGGTGCAGCCTCACCAATACCCTATACAGTTGCAGCAGGACCTCCCTGTTTTTGTATTTCATCCCTCTCGCAATGAAGGCCAACATTCCATTTGCCTTCCTGATTACCTGCTGCACCTGCAAACTAACTTTTTGGGATTCATGCACAAGGACCCCCTGGTCCCTCTGCACCGCAGCATGTTGTACTTTCTACCCATTCAAGTATAAAGTAATCACCCAAATGCCATAATATAAACACAAAAGATACTGTAATATTAAATGTACATCTCAAAATGGTGAATCTAGCAGAATATTTATTGATTCATTCCTGGGATGTGGGCATCGCTGGCAAGATTAGCATTTATTGCCCATCTCTAATTGCCCTTGAGAAGGTTGTGATGAGCCACCTTCTTGAATCGCTGCGGTGCTTCTGGTGAAGGTACTCCCACAGTGCTGTTAGGGAGGGAGTTCCAGGATTTGATCCAGCGACGACGAAGGAACAGCGATATATATCAAAATCAGAATGGTGTGTGACTTGGAGGGGAAATTGCAGATGATGGAGTTCCTATGTGCCTGCTGCCCTTAGAAACATAGAAACGTAGAAAATAGGTGCAGGATTAGGCCATTCGGCCCTTCAAGACTGCACCACCATTCAATAAGATCATGGCTGATCATTCATCTCAGTACCCGTTTCCTGCTTTCTCTCCATACCCCTTGATCCCTTTAGCAGTAAGGGCCATATCTAACTTCCCCTTGAATATATCCAATGAACTGGCATCAACAACTCTCTGCGGTAGGGAATTCCACAGGTTAACAACTCTGAGTGAAGAAGTTTATCCTCATCTCAGTCCTAAATGGCTTACCCCTTATCCTTAGACTATATTCCCTGGTTCTAGACTTCCCCAACATCGGGAACATTCTTCCTGCATCTAACCTGTCCAGTCCTGTCAGAATTTTATATGTTTCTATGAGATCCCCTCTCACCCTTCTAAACTCCAGTGAATACAAGCCCAGTCGATCCAGTCTCTCCTCATATGTCAGTCCTGCCATCCCGGGAATCAGTCTGGTGAACCTTCGCTGCACTCCCTCAATAGCAAGAACGTCCTTCCTCAGATTAGGAGACCAAAACTGAACGCAATATTCCAGATGAGGCCTCACTAAGGCCCTGTACAATTGCAGTAAGACCTTCCTGCTCCGATACTCAAATCCCCTAGCTATGAAGGCCAACATACCATTTGCCTTCTTCACCGCCTGCTGAACCTGCATGCCAACTTTCAATGACTGAGGTACCATGACATCCAGGTCTCGCTGCACCTCCCCTTTTCCTAATCTGCCTTATATATTATTCTGCCTGCGTGTTTTTGCCACCAAAATGGATAACCTCACATTTATCCACATTATACTGCATCTGCCACACGTTTGCCCACTCACCTAACCTGTCCAAGTCATCCTGCAGCCTTTTAGCATCCTCCTCACAGCTCACACTGCCACCCAGCTTAGTGTCATCTGCAAACTTGGAGATATTACACTCAATTCCCTCATACAAATCATTAATGTATATTGTAAATAGCTGGGGTCCCAGCACTGAGCCCTATGGTACCCCACTAGTCACTGCCTGCCATTCTGAAAAGGACCCGTTTGTCTCGACTCTCTGCTTCCTGTCTGCCAACCAATTCTCTATCCATGTCAGTACATTACCCCCAATACCATGTGCTTTAATTTTGCACACCAATCTCTTCTGTGGGACCTTGTCAAAAGCCTTTTGAAAGTCCAAATACACCACATCCACTGGTTCTCTCTTGTCCACTCTACCAGTTACATCATCAAAAAATTCTAGAAGATTTGTCAAGCAGGATTTCCTTTTCATAAATCTATGCTGACTTGGGCCGATCCCATCACTTCTTTCCAAATGTGCTGCTATTTCATCTTTAATAATTGATTCCAACATTTTCCCCACTACTGATGTCAGGATAACCAGTCTATAATTACCCGTTTTCTCTCTCCCTCTTTTCTTAAAAAGTGGTGTTACATTAGCTACCCTCCTTTCCATAGGAACCGATCCAGAGTCGATAGACTGTTGGAAAATGATCACCAATGCATCCACTCTTCCTTAAGTACTCTGGGATGCAGACTATCAGGCCCCGGGGATTTATCAGCCTTCAATTCCATCAATTTACCTAACACCATTTCCCGCCTAATAAGGATTTCCTTCAGTTTCTCCTTCACACTAGACTCTTGGACCCCTCGTATTTCCAGAAGGTTATTTGTGTCTTCCTTTGTGAAGACAGAACCAAAGTACCTGTTTAACTGGTCCGCCATTTCTTTGTTTCCCATTATAAATTCACCTGAATCTGACTGCAAGGGAACTATGTTTGTTTTCACTAATCTTTTTCTTTATCATATCTAGAGAAGCTTTTGCAGTCAGTTTTTATGCTCCCAGCAAGCTTCCTATCATACTCTATTTTCCCCCTCCTAATTAAACCCTTTGTCCTCCTCTGCTGTATTACAAAATTCTCCCAGTCCTCAGGTTTGCTGCTTTTTCTGGCCAATTTATAAGCCTCTTCCTTGGATTTAACACTATCCTTAATTTCCCTTGTTAGCCACGGTTGAGCCACCTTCCCCGTTTTATTTTTACTCCAGACAGGGATATCCAATTGTTGAAATTCATCCATGTGATTTTAAATGTTTGCTATTGCCTATCCACCGTCAACCCTTTAAGTATCACTTGCCTGTCTATTGTAGCCAATTCACGTCTCATACCATTGAAGTTACCTTTCCTTAAGTTCAGGACCCTAGTCTCTGAATTAACTATGTCACTCTCAATCTTAATAAAGAATTCTACCATTCCCAAGGGGCCTCGCACAACAAGATTGCTAATTAGTTCTTTCTCATTACACATCACCCAGTCTAGGATGGCCAGCCATCTCGTTGGTTCCACGACATATTGGTCTAGAAAACCATCCATAATACACTCCAGGAAATCATCCTCCACCGCATTGCTACCAGTTTGGTTAGTCCAATCTATATGTAGATTAAAGTCGCCTATGATAACTGCTGTACCTTTATTGCATGGATCTCTAATTTCTTGTTTGATGCTATCCTCAACCTCACTACTACTGTTTGGTGGTCTGTACACAACTCCCACTAGCGTTTTCTGCCCTTTGGTATTTCGTAGCTCCACCCATACCGATTCCATATCATCCAAGCTAATGTTCTTCCTTACTGTTGCATTAATTTCCTCTTTAACCAGCAATGCCACCCCACCTCCTTTTACTTTCTGTCTATCCTTTCTAAATGTTGAATACCCCTGGATGTTGAGTTCCCAGCCTTGGTCACTCTGGAGCCATATCACCGTGATGCCAATTACATCATATCTGTTAACTGCTATCTGCACAGTTAATCAGTCCACCTTATTCTGAATACTCCTCGCATTGAGGCACAGAGGCTTCAGGCTTGTCTTTTTAACACACATTGCCCCTTTAGAATTTTGCTGTAATTTGGCCCTTTTTGCTTTTTGCCTTGGGTTTCTCTGCCCTCCCCTTTTTCTTTTCTTCTTTCTATTTTTTGCTTCTGTCCCCATTCTACTTAGCTCTGTCTCCCTGCATAGGTTCATATCCCCCTGCCATATTAGTTTAACTCCTCCCCAACAGCACCAGCAAACACTCCCCCTAGGACATTGGTTCCAGTCATGCCCAGGTGCAGACAGTCCAGTTTGTGCTGGTCCCACCTCCTCCAAAACAGGTTCCAATATCCGAGGAATTTGAATCCCTCCCTTCTGCACCACTCCTCAAGCCACGTATTCATCTGAGCTATCCTATGATTCCTACTCTGACTAGCACGTGGCACTGGTAGCAATCCTGAGATTACTACTTTTGAGGTCCAATTTTTAATTTAGCTCCTAGCTCCCTAAATTCTTCTTGTAGAACCTCTTCCCGTTTTTTACCTATATCATTGGTACCTATATGCACCATGCTGTTCACCCTCCCTCTTCAAAATGCACCCGGTCCGAGACATCCTTGACCCTTGCACGAGGGAGGCACATACCATCCTGGAGTCTCGTTTGCGGCCGCAGAAACGTCTATCTATTCCCCTTACAATAGAATCCCCTACCACTATGGCTCTTCCACTCTATTTTCTTGCTTCCTATGCAGCAGAGTCACCCACAGTGCCATGAACTTGGCTGCTACTGCTCTCCCCTGATGAGTCATCCCCCTCAACAGTATCCAAAGCGGTGTATCTGTTTTGCAGTGGGATGACCGCAGGGGACCCCTGCACTACCTTCCTTGCATTGCTCTTCCTGTTGGTCACCCATTCCCTATCTGGCTGTGTACCCTTTACCTGTGGTGTGGCCAACTCAATTAAACGTGCCATTCATGTCATTCTCAGCATCGTTGATTTCCAGAGTAAATCCACCCGCAGCTCCAGTGCCGCAACGCGGTCTGTCAGGTGCTGCAGGTGGATGCACTTCCTGCATATGTAATCGTCAGGGACACTGGAAGCGTCCCTGACTTCCCACATAGTACAGGAGGAGCATAATATATGTCCGAGCTCTCCTGCCATGACTTAACCCTTAGATTAAATTAATTTGGCAACAACAATGCTAAAAGGTTACTTACTGATAACGAAAATAAGAAAAACTACTCTCCAATCACTAGCCAATCACTTACCCCCTTGGCTGTGACATCACCTTTCAATTTCTTTATACTTCTTTTTGACTCCCTGCTGCAGCTGCACCAGCTGGCCTCTCCGATGTCACGCTGGCTCCCGACGCCTGTTGGGCCTTATGTAGGCCTCCCCATGCTGCCGCTCCGCCTCTCCGATGTCCCGCTGGCTCCCGATGCCTGTTGGGCCTTATGTAGGCCTCCCCATGCTGCCGCTCCGCCTCTCCGATGTCCCGCTGGCTCCCGATGCCTGTTGGGCCTTATGTAGGCCTCCCCATGCTGCCGCTCCGCCTCTCCGATGTCCCGCTGGCTCCCGATGCCTGTTGGGCCTTATGTAGGCCTCCCCATGCTGCCGCTCCGCCTCTCCGACGTCACGCTGGCTCCCGATGCCTGTTGGTCCTTATGTAGGCCTCTCCACGCTGCCGCTCCACCTCTCCAATGTCCCTCTAGGTAGTAGAGGTCACGGGTTTGGGAGGTGCTGCTGAAGAAGCCTTGTCAAGTTGCAGCAGTGCATCCTGTAGATGGTACAGACTGCAGCCACTGTGTCCCAGTGGTGCAGGAAGTAATTGTTGAAGGTGGTAGATGGGGTGCTAATCAAGCGGGCTGCTTTGTCCTGGATGGTGTTGAGCTTCTTGAGTGTTGCTGGAGCTGCACTCATCCAGGCAAGTGGAGAGTATTCCATCACACCCCTGACTTGTGTTTTGTAGATGTTGGAAAGGCTTTGGGGAGTCAGCAGGCGAGACACTCACTGCAGAATACCCAGCCACTGACCTGCTCTTGTAACCACAGTATTGGCTGGTCCATTTAACTTTGTGGTCAATGGGCATCCCCAGGATGTTGATGGTGGGGGATTTAGCGATGGTAATAGCATTGAATATTAAGGGGAGGTGGTTAGACTCTCGCTTGTTGGAGATAGTCATTGCCTGGCACTCGTGTGGCGCGAACGTTACTTGCCACTTATCAGCCCAAGCCTGAATGTTGTCCGGGTCTTGCTGCATGCGGGCATGGACTGCTCCATTATCTGAGGAGTTGCGAATGGAACTGAACACTGTGCAGTCATCAGCAAACATCCCCACTTATGACCTTATGATAGAGGGAAAGTCATTGATGAAGCAGTTGAAGATGGTTAGGCCTAGGACATTGCCTCGAAGAACTCCTGCAGCGATGTCCTGGAGCTGAGAAGATTGTCCTCCAACAACTACAATCATCTTCCTTTGTGCTAGGTATGACTCTAGCCAATGGAGAATATATAGATTCCCTGGGGTTGAAGTACGAGTGGTTAAGGCACCGTTGACCCCAGCCTAAGTTCACGGAGACAGGGGGAGGGGGCCACAATGAGTGGGCCTTTTGGGGTGAGGGGGCACATCAGTGGCACCCCCCATCTGAGTTGTTACGATCTGAAATGCACTGCCTAAAAGGGTGGCGGAAGCAGATTCAATAGTAACTATCAAAAGGGAATTGGATAAATACTTGAGAAGGAAACATGTGCAGGGCTATGGGGAAAGAGTAGGGGCACGTGGGACTAATTGGATAGCTCTTTCAAAGAGCCGGAACAGGCGGATGGGCATGGTAGCCTCCTTCTGTGCTATATAATTCCATGATACATTATTAAAATGTAACTGCAACTATTCAGGGGCATTTTTATCATAAGGACATGTTTGAGATTGCCAAAACTGGCTTCACACAAGATGTTTATGGCCAACAGAGAGGAAATTGAAATCCCTTCAGTCTGAGGTGATTTTGAACTTCAGTCTCAGAGATAAGAAAACAATGTTCTCGTCCACAGTCCCACTTAGGGTTACCAACCATCCAGGATTGTCCTGGGGTCACCAGGAATTAAAGATTAATCTCCAGGACACTGTTGCGAGCAAACCAGAAGAAAAATCATAAGGGTATTAAAAAAATAATAATTTTCTCTGATTGGTTTTGTTTCTTAGTTATAAAGGCTTTGGAGATGGAAAAAATGTCTGTTTGACTGGCAGTCAAGATTCATCCAGTTGGGTAATGGAAAGTCTGTTCCCTTTCTGATTGGCCGTGGGAAGGTGTAGCAGCGGGAGGATGGGCGTGTTGGGTGACCAATGGGGGGAGTGTGGGGGTGGGGCCATTGGAGGCAGGAGGTCATGTAGTGAAACCTCCCGGAGTACATCCAATCAGAGTTGGCAACCCCTATCAACATTGTCTCGTGAATCCGAAAATCTAATAGCGGAGAGAACTTTGGCTGTGGTCCAACTACACTGCGGCAGTGTGTCAGTGCAATTTCAGTTCATCACACCAGCTTCACTTTCACAACCAATTAGGTTAACCTACAGACATGGCTAAGTCTAAAAGCACAATTTCACACTATGCAAACTTATAAACAACGGCAGCG
Source organism: Pristiophorus japonicus (assembly GCF_044704955.1). Taxonomy (NCBI): domain Eukaryota; kingdom Metazoa; phylum Chordata; class Chondrichthyes; family Pristiophoridae; genus Pristiophorus; species Pristiophorus japonicus. The sequence continues at coordinate 222,945,106 of NC_091977.1, read as the reverse complement.
TGATATTGTGCATGGAATAATGTATGGGTTGTAGTATTTAGATTGAAACTCTTCCCCGCGTCTCCGCCTCACCCTCATCTCATGTGAAAAGGCATATGGCTTTCACTTTCCACTAGAACTATCACGTGGCAAAACGTGCTAGTCATAACATCTGCAGTGAGAGAAAGGTTGGGAGCAGTAATGGAGGATATTAACACAAATGTAAAATCTCAATGCACTATTTTACAGTCATAATAGGTAGATTAACTTGGTAAAAATAATAAAACTGCTTGGAGCGTGTTACGAGCTGCAACACACCCCCAGTGATAGCTTTTACTCTCAAAATGTAAGTGTAGACATTCCTTAGATCAAGGCCCTTATTTATACACAAGTGCTGTTTTATGATAAAACAGTAATATATCATTAGAAATGTTGAATATTTTTAAAAGAATGTTGCAGCATGCTTTATGTAGCCTGCACAGGAAAGAACTGTCATTTTAAATTACCACATGATAATATTGGACATCATCATACAGTTTATGAATTTTATCTTATCTATCTATCCTTTTCTATCCAGTTGTAGCCATTGAATCACCTACAATGACTTCTCTTCCCACTCCTGCATCATTATCTCTGGTGTCCCCTAAGGATGTGTCCTTGGCGCCCCCCTCCTATTTCTCATCTATGTGCTGCCCCTGATGACATCATCCAAAAGCACAGTGAACGTTTTCACATGTACGCTGATAACATCCAGCTCTACTTCACCACTACTTCTCTCAACCCCTCCATTGTCTTTAAATTATCATATTGCTTGTCTGACATCTGATACTGGATCAGCAGAAATTTTTTCCAACTAAATATTGGGAAGACCAAAGCCATTGGGCTAGAAATTCGGTTGTGTAGCACTTCAGTTAGCACCCCGGAGGGACGTTAATGTGCCTTGAATGGCTTATCACCCGGTCACGCAAGTTGTAGGTGTCTCCACATCATTTAGCATCCGCTGCTGAACATGCCGGGGAAACCAGGTGGTCCCAACTTCTTTAGGCGATAGCTGGAGACTATTTGAAGGGATTAATCAGAGGTCACAGCGAGTGCAACGTTTCGACAGAGCACTTTGTTTGAAGCTCTTACTCGTCAGCGGCAGCTTTATCTGACCGTATAGGTTCCGAGCAATTTGAGTTTGAGAATTTAATTGGTGCATTACTAGCATGCCAGCGTCGCCTTCTACATGCTCTTGTTAGGCGGCATCAAAATAGAAGGGCTGTTGGGCATGTTGACCCACGATTGAGGAGACCCTGTAGACATCGGGACAGAAGAACTTACCCACCCAGGTTTACCGGCAGCAATGCTCACACCTCGACATGTCGAGGAACAGTGTGTCAGAAGGCTGCGCTTCTGAAAGGAGTTCCTCTCAGAGATATGCCTTCTACTGCAGCCGGACCTGCAGCCTGAAATTGGCACCAGGACTGCATTGCCCGTCGCAGTGAAGGACACTGTTGCACTGACCTTCTATGCCTCCGGCTCCTTCAGGCTGCAACAGGGCACATATGTAGCTTCTCTCAATTTGCTGCACATTGCTGCATCCGCGACATCACACAGATGGAGAATGGACTTCATAATGTTCCCAATGAGCAGGGATAAACCTGATGAGCGGACATGTGGCTTTGCCAGGATAGAGTGCTTCCCGATGGTTCAAGGAGTCATTGACTGCACACATGTGGCCTTGCAAGCACCATTCCAGAATGCCGAGGTCTTCCGAGACAGAAAGGGATACAAATCCCTGAATGTGAAGCTGCTGTGCGACCACACACAGCACATCCTCACAGTGAATGCCCAATATCCTGCCAGCGCACATGATGCATTCATCCTGCATGAGAGCAATGTGCCACAAATGTTTGAGCCACCACGGGAAGGGCGCGGCTGGCTGCTTGGCCTAGCCACCTGGCTGATGACCCCCCCTCTGCAACCCCACCACCCAAGCGGGGCAATGCTACAACGACAGCCATGCGGCCACTCACAACCTCATCGAGCAGACAATAGGGGTGCTGATGCAACATTTCCGATGCCTGGACCGCTCTGGAGGCAGCCTTCAATACTGCCCTCAACAGGTGTTGCTATTCATTGTGGTGTGCTGCATGCTGCATAACTTGGCCATAATGAGCGACCAGGCGTTGCCAGTGGGGATTGCAGCCTCACCTCAGGAGGAGGAGGAAGAGGAAGAGGAGCCGGCCGAGGCCCTGAATGGCCAGCTACATGAGGAGAAGGAGGAGGAGGAGCAGCAACCATGGAAGTGGCACCGTGGTAATGCTTCAGGTGTAAGGGCCACACGTCAGCGGCTCATAATGCATCACTTCTCTTGAATGGAAGAAGCTGCCAGATGCAGCTAATATTGGCCGGGCTATGTGCTATGATAATGGCACATCTCCGTGACATTACACATTAATACACAAGATGGGAATGCAAATGATTCAATGAACATTTTTTAAAAACTCCATCAAAAATCTTGCCTCAAACATCACACCAACAACCCCTCACCAGCAACAAATAACAAATGTAATAAATGTCCCTTGAAACAGCATAACACACAATCAACTTCAGCACTATGTGTACAAATGCCCCTGCCATTTGTAATTCGACACCAGCTTCCATGTGCCATATTGGGCCCAGACCCATACACCAATAGCAGGCGTCAAATAACAGCAAAAAGATATTTACAATGACATACAGGATGAGGACATCTGTCCTTGGTGGGCAAAGCCTTTATTGAGACTTGCTCAGAGATTTGCCACCCCTTTCGTTAATCCCCCTCCCATGCCTACTGCTCCTCCTTAATGAGGCCACAGTGTCTGCAGCAAGGCTGCTTGAGGACTGCTCTGTCTGTAAGGCAAACACTACAGAGGGTCTAGCAGAATGCTCTGGACCAGCTCTGGGCCTGGAAGGCCCGACTGCAGACTGCCCCACCTCAGCACCGGTGGCAGAAGTCTCGGATGGCTGGGGTGTAGGCCGCGGCAGGTGCAAAGGTGGAGTGGCAGTGGTGGGAGCTGGAATGCTGTCATCTTGAGCAAGGACAGCAGCTTTCATTTCCAATGGCCCACTGCCATTATCCCAGGGCAGAGCCTCAGCATCCGGAGCAATCTGTGGCCTGCTTCAGCACTGTCACTTCCCCGTTGGACTGTGGGGAAGAAAGAGAGGATGGCAGCATGCAGTGATTGCCTGCCATCGATCTGAGACTGACTCACAGCAGACTGGGTCTGAAATGCAGCAATCTGAGAGCTGAGACCAACAACCAGTGACTGCATCACACCACGAAGGCCTTGTGTGGCTTCAACCTGTGATGTGATAGCTGCTGCCACGTCAACCATGGCACGCGCCATCACTTCTGGCACTCCACTGTTGCTCATTGAGTCCATCTCCCTGTGTAACCAGGTAAGGATGGGCTCGTTGGGTTGTTGAGAGTGTAAGTATTGGCGCAGGCTTCAGGAAGATATTGAAGGATATTGGACAAAGTGCTTACGCCAGAAGGTTTTTATTAAAGAACATGCGGGACACTGTACTGTTTCCCAAAGATTGGGAGTTTTGGACATATTGTGTTTCATTGTTTGCTGAAAAGAAGACAGCAGCCTGTTTGTGTTAATGTCTGGAGCAGACCGGGGTCTCTGGGCAACAATAGCCAGGAGAGAAAACTCATCCCAAGTGATTGGCAGGATTGTTCAATTATGGGAAACCACTTAGCCCAAGATCGGGTGCGAAGCATAAATCCATCAAGAGCCATTTATGCCATTACCTGGATGAAATAGCTCCGAAAGGCAGGAAACCGAACAAAGAACTGTCATTAAGTCCCAGACCCAGTGGAAGCAGAAGCCATCAGGAGCCATCAACAGAATACACAAACGTAAGATCTGGGAAGATGGGCCATTCGGACAACCACCCTAGACAAAAGAAATACTCTATTTTGTCAGGAAGAAGCATGGACTGTAACATATAAGAGACGGCAATTTGCTGCCATTTCTCTCTCTTCTCTCTTCACTTCAAGAATTGTGCACTCCGTCCGGGACGGAGAGGAAACCCACCAATGAGGGACCAAGAACCTCGCTACTCTACCTTCGGAAGGATCCTCGAGACCAGGACCTGAATGCTGCAACGGCGGAACGGAATCAGAAGAGAAAGCTTTCCCCAAGGAAGAAGCAGCGAGTAAGCCAACGGATAATCTGGGTGAGCATTTATCCAAGCCCATGCACCATTAAGACAACTGAATCGAGTGTGAGTGGATGTCGTGTGTCCCAAACCAAGCCTTAGGGGTTTAGTAGGGAGGTGCTGCGTGTGATTATAGTGTTTGTAAGGTGGGATTTGTTGGACGAATCCAGTTATACCCTGTACATTACCGTAGTGTGTTGTTTTCTTAATCGTCATAATTTGTGACAGGGGCCTGGTAGGACGGGCCAGTTTTTATACTGTTGTTAATGCCACCAGGTGTTACTTTTACTGGTGTGTGTGTATGTGTGTGTGTGGAACTGAATAAAGTATTGTACAGTTGAGGCTGAAAGACCTGTCTCTGGTTCAGTTTTCTGTTCCACCAAATAATTCCCGTGTCTAGAACCGTAGGCTGGGGTGATTCGAAACCATCAAGGCAAACCACCTACAGGAGGCACGGGCATTGCTTGAGGCGGCCTCCGCCAACCTCAAGGCAAGTGCATCCATACTATGTGGCACCCTTTCCAATGCATCCATAAGCTCGCGGAGCATTACTATGGACTCTCTCGACATAGCTTCCAAGTCCAGGTCCACATCTGAGTGTCTCTGAGCAGGTCTCATGGGCTGACTCACCCTCCAGGGAAGTGGCGCCTGAGCTACACCTCGTGTTGGGCCTTGCTGCAGGCCACAGGGGCCAGAAGCCTCAGGTTCTTCAAAGCCCAGGAGTGTCGGCTCTTCCATCAAGGTGGGGTCCACACTTGGTACTGCAGATGGGGGCTTCGGCTCTGTCGCTAGACTTCTGTACCCCTTGCTCCTCGTCTCCGCCGTCATTCGATGGGGAGGGCTCACAGGCAGGAAATTGTGCTCTGGTTCATCATCTGTAAGCACAAAGCAACACAACTGTGGTTAGCAGCAGGAGAGGGGGCAGGAAGGGAAGAAGGAGGTAGCAATGGATATTTATATGTAAAGGGGGTAAGGCATGTAGTATTAAGGGTAAAGGGTCTCACATAAAACGCAAAGGGCATTAACATATCGTCGCTGTCCACAGGTGGCTCGGCTTCGCTGACTGCTACCACACCAACTGGTGTGTCCATGTGTGCCAGTTTCGACTGCAATAACAAACAAAGGAAGGTATGATGAGTGAGCAGCTCATCGTGTGCCACGTGTGCCTTCCATGGTTGAATAGCTGCTACTGTATGGAAGTGTGTCGATCTACATTTAAATCTGTGTGGCTGTGCAGAGTGCCTGTGTGAATGGTAGGATTACGTGACAACCACCTAAGATGAAGTATGAGGCTGAAGTGTTGCGAACGCATAACAAGAGTGAAAGGGTAGTGCGAGGAGGGGGTCAGGCTGAGTAAACATAGAAACATAGAAAATAGGTGCAGGAGTAGGCCATTCGGCCCTTCAGGCCTGCATCACCATTCAATAAGATCATGGCTGATCATTCACCTCAGTACCCCTTTCCTGCTTTCTCTCCATACCCCTTGATCCCTTTAGCCATAAGGGCCATATCTAACTCCCTCTTGAATATATTCAATGAACTGGCATCAACAGCTCTGGGTGGTAGGGAATTCCTCATCTCAGTCCTAAATGGCTTACCCTTTATCCTTCGACTATGTCCCCTGGTTCTGGACATCCCCAACATCGGGAACATTCTACCAGCATCTAACCTGTCCAATCCCGTCAGAATTTTATATATTTCTATGAGATCCCCTCTCGTCCTTCTAAACTCCAGTGAATACAGGCCCAGTCGATCCAGCCTCTCCTCAAATGTCAGTCCTGCCATCCCGGGAATCAGTCTGGTGAACCTTCGCTGCACTCCCTCAACAGCAAGAACGTCCTTCCTCAGATAAGGAGACCAAAACTGCACACAATATTCCAGGTGAGGCCTCACTAAGGACCTGTACAACTGCAGTAAGCCCTCCCTGCTCCGATACTCAAATCCCCTAGCTATGAAGGCCAACATGCCTGTTGTACCTGCATGCCAGCTTTTAATGACTGATGTACCATAACACCCAGGTCTCGATGCACCTCCCCTTTTCCTAATCTGCCGCCATTCAAATAATATTCTGCCCTCGTGTTATTGCCACCAAAATGGATTACCTCGTATTTATCCACATGCCACTCATTTGCCCACTCACCTAACCTGTCCAAGTCATTATGCAGCCTTTTAGCGTCCTCCTCACAGCTCACACTGCCACCCAGCTTAGTGACATCTGCAAACTTGGAGATATTACACTCAATTCCCTCATCCAAATCATTAATGTATATTGTAAATAGCTGGGGTCCCAGCACTGAGCCCTGCAGCACCCCACTAGTCACTGCCTGCCATTCTGAAAAGGATCCAGTTCTCTATCCATATCAGTACATTACCCCCAATACCATGTGCTTTAATTTTGCACACCAATCTCTTGTGTGGGACCTTGTCAAAAGCCTTTTGAAAGTCCAAATACAAAACATCCACCAGTTCTCCCTTGTCCACTCTACTAGTTACATCCTCAAAAAATCTAGGAGATTTGTCAAGCAGGATTTCCTTTTCATAAATCCATGCTGACTTGGACCGATCCCGTCACTGCTTTCCAAATGCGCTGCTATTTTATCTTTAATAATTGATTCCAACATTTTCCCCACTACTGATGTCAGGCTAACCGATCTTTAATTACCCGCCTTCTCTCTCACTCCCTTCTTAAAAAGTGGTGTTACATTAGCTACCCTCCAATCCATAGGAACCGATCCAGAGTTCATAGACTGTTGGAAAATGATCACCAATACATCCACTATTTCTAGGGCTACTTCCTTAATTACTTTGGGATGCAGACTATCAGGCCCCGGGGATTTATCGGCCTTCAATCCCATCAATTTCCCGAACACAATTTCCCGCCTAATAAGGATTTCCTTCAGTTCCTCCTTCTCACTAGACCCTCGGTCCCTTAGTATTTCTGGAAGGTTATTTGTGTCTTCCTTCGTGAAGACAGAACCACTGGTCTGCCATTTCTTTGTTCCCCATTATAAATTCACCTGAATCTGACTACAAGGGACCTACGTTTGTCTTCACTAATCTTTTTCTCTACACATATCTATAAAAGCTTTTTCAGTCAGTTTTTATGTTACCAGCAAGCTTCCTCTCATACTCTATTTTCCCCTTCCTAATTAAACCCTTTGTCCTCCTCTGCTGTATTACAAAATTCTCCCAGTCCTCAGGTTTGCTGCTTTTTCTGGCCAATTTATATGCCTCTTCCTTGGATTTAACACTATCCTTAATTTCCGTTGTTAGCCATGGTTGAGCCACCTTCCCCGTTTTATTTTTTCTCCAGACAGGGATGTCCAATTGTTGAAGTTCATCCATGTGATCTTTAAATGTTTGCCATTGCCTTTCCACCATCAACCCTTTAAGTATCACTCGCCAGTCTATTCTAGCCAATTGACGTCTCATACCATCGAAGTTACCTTTCCTTAAGTTCAGGACCCTAGTCTCTGAATTAACTGTGTCATTCTCCATCTTAATAAAGAATTCTACCATATTATGGTCACTCTTCCCCAAGGGGCTTCGCACAACAAGATTGCTAATTAGTCCTTTCTCGTTACACATCACCCAGTCTAGGATGGCCAGCCCTCTAGTTGACTCCTCGACATATTGGTCTAGAAAACCATCCCTACTACCCTCCAGGAAATCCTCCTCCACCGCATTGGTACCAGTTTGGTTAGCCCAATCAATATGTAGATTAAAGTCGCCTATGATAACTGTTGTACCTTTATTGCATGCATACCTAATTTCTTGTTTGATGCTGTCCCCAACCTTACTACTACTGTTTGGTGGTCTGTACACAATTCCCACTAGCATTTTCTGCCCTTTGGTATTCCGTAGCTCCACCCACACAGATTCTACATCATCCAAGCTAATGTCCTTCCTTACTCTTGCATTAATTTCCTCTTTAACCAGCAATGCCACCCCACCTCCTTTTCCTTTCTGTGTCTATCCTTCCTAAATGTTGAATACCCCTGGATGTTGATTCCCAGCCTTGGTCACCCTGGAGCCATGTCTCCGTGATGCCAATTACATCATATCCGTTAACTGCTGTCTGCGCAGTTAATTCGTCCACTTTATTGCAAATACTTGCATTGAGGCACAGAGCCATCAGGCTTCTCATTTTAACACCCTTTGCCCCTTCAGAATTTTGCTGTAATGTGGCCCTTTTTGCTTTTTGCCTTGGATTTCTCTGCCCTCCACTTTTACTTTTGTTCTTTCTATCTTTTGCTTCTGCCCCCATTCTACTTTCCTCTGTCTCCCTGCATAGGTTCATATCCCCCTGCCATATTGGTTTAACCCCTCCCAAACAGCACTAGCAAACACTCCCCCAGGACATTGGTTCCGGTCCTGCCCCGGTGCAGACCGTCCGGTTTGTACTGGACCCACCTCCCCCAGAACCGGTTCCAATGTCCCAGGAATTTGAATCCCTCCCTTCTGCACCACTCCTCAAGCCACGTATTCATCTGGGCTATCCTGCGATTCCTACTCTGACTAGCACGTGGCACTGGTAGCAATCCTGAGATTACTACTTTTGAGGTCCTACTTTATAATTTAGCTCCTAGCTCTCTAAATTTGTCTTGTAGGACCTCATCCCGTTTTTTACCTATATCGTTAGACCTATATGCACCATGACAACTGGCTGTTTACCCTCCCCCTTCAAAATGTCCTGCACCCACTCCGAGACATCCTTGACCCTTGCACCAGAGAGGCAACATACCATCCTGGAGTCTCAGTTGTGGCCGCAGAAACGTCTATCTATTCTCCTTACAATAGAATCCCCTATCACTATAACTCTCCCACTCTTTTTCCTGCCCTCCTGTGCAGCAGAGCCACCCACGGTGCCATGAACTTGGCTGCTGCTGCTCTCCCCTGATGAATCATCCCCCTCAACAGTACCCAAAGCGGTGTATCTGTGTTGCAGGGGGATGACCGCAGGGGACGCCTGCACAACCTTCCTTCCACTGCTCTTCCTGTTGGTCACCCATCCCCTATCTGACTGTGTAACCTTTACCTGCTGTAAGACCAACTCACTAAACGTGCTATTCATGTCATGTATTTAACTGTCTTTGAACCCATGTATAAGCTGACCTAAGTTGTACACTGTGAGAACATTGACCACTAGGTGGTGAACTTGTGGGAGACACTCCTAACCTGGTCTTTCAGGTATAAAAGCGGAAGCTCCACCCACCTTCATCACTTCAGTGCTGGAATAAAAGTTACTGGTCACAGAGTGACCTTCTCTCAAGCATGCGCCTCGTGCGCATTTGTACCGTATAGTAAGGACCTATCATTGGCGACGAGAAACTGCGATTTAAACCATGCGAGCATGGCCACTAGCAGCACAGAAGAGAGGTACTGTGTTGGTGATGATTGGGACGACTTTATTGAGAGACTACAGCAAAGCTTCGTCAGTAAGGAATGGCTGGGACAGGATTCGGCCGACAAACGCAGGGCTCATCTCCTGACGGTTTGTGGGTCCAGGACGTACTCCCTGATGAAGGACCTTCTAGCGCCAGAGAAACCGACAGACAAGACTTTTGAAGAGCTCAGTAAGTTAATCGGGGAACACTTTAAACCGGCGAGCAGCATGCACATAGCGAGACATCGGTTTTATATGCGCCGGCGGCGAGAAGGGCAAAGCGTTCCAGACTTCGTGGCAATTCTCCGGCGACTGGCGAGCCTATTAAGTTCCCAGATGCATGCAGAGCAGAGATTCTGCGAGACTTTTTTATTGAGGGCATCGGGCACGCTGGGGTTTTCAGGAAACTGATCAAGACCAAAGACTTGACCCTGGAAACCTCGGCTTTGATGGCCCAGACATTTATCTCAGGGGAGGAAGAGACCAGAATGATGTTTGACAAAAATCTTGATTTAAATGCAGCAAATGGACAAGGAGTCAACATTGTTAACGCGGCACACAGTTCCCCAGGCAGACAGTGGCAATTGGACATGCCCGAGCATGTAGTCGAACCCAAAGGGTGAATTCAACAGAGACAATGGCTAGCTGAACGGCGATTCACGCCATCGCAAGGGACAATGCGGCCAGTAATGGGGCCATCAACACCTGTTAATGGTGTGCTTAAAAATAGTTACACAGACAGTCAGAGACGATCGACTGGTAATGGGCCTTTTGTTTCCAACAACGGCTCATGTTGGAGGTGTGGAGGCAAACACACAGCCAGAGCTTGCAGGTATCAGCCATACACCTGCAGAAATTGCAACGTCAGCGGTCACTTGGCACGTATGTGCAGGAAGCCTGCAGCCAGGTTGATGTACGAGGAGGACGGGGGTGCTGTAAGCCCTACAGAGCCAAATGGACACTGGGGGAAATCGCTGGAAGCTGAAGTTCAGCGAGTTCAAGTGGAGCACATATACAGTTCATACACCAGGACACCACCGTTAATGATGAAAGTGCTGCTCAATGGCATCCCAGTGTCAATAGAGCTAGACACAGGGGCCAGCCAGTCCCTGATGTCTATCAAACAGTTCGACAAGTTGTGGGCATCTAAGGCCAGGAGGCCAAAATTATTGCCAATTGATGCACAGCTACGGATATACACAAAGGAGATCATTCCGGTGCTAGGCAGCACCACGGTAGTCGTGACCCACAAAGATTCGGAGAACAGGTTGCCACTCTGAATTGTTCCGGGGGACGGTCCCGCACTGCTGGGAAGGAGTTGGCTGGCTGTCATGAACTGGAAATGGGGCGATGTCAATGCAATTTCTTCTGTGGAGCAAATATCATGCTCACAGGTCCTGGAAAAATTTGCCTCACTATTTCAGCCCAGCATTGGCACTTTCATGGGGACCAAGGTGGTGATTCACATAAACCCGGACGCCAGGCCAGTACACCACAAGGCCAGAGCGGTACCGTACTTGATGCGGGAAAAGATAGAAGGCGAATTGAACTGCCTGCTGAGAGAAGGCATCATCTTGCCAGTCGAATTCAGTGACTGGGTGAGCCCGATTGTGCCGGTGCTCAAGACGGATGGGTCGGTCAGGATATGTGGTGATTACAGGGCCACCATCAATCGGGTGTCACTCCAAGACCAGTACCCGTTACCGAGAGCGGAGGACCTCTTTGCGACGCTATCCGGTGGCAAACTTTTTTCAAGATTGGACCTAACCTCAGCCTACATGACCCAGGAGCTGGCGAGTGAGTAGAAGAAGCTAACCACCATCACGACACACAAGAGGTTGTTTGAGTACAACAGATATCTGTTTGGGATTCGCTCGGCCGCTGCGATCTTTCAACGTAATATGTAAAGCCTCCTCAAGTCGATTCCAAGGACAGTGGTTTTTCAAGACGACATCCTCATCACGGGTTGCGATCCTGAAGAACATCTCCGCAACCTGGAGGAGGTGCTACGCAGACTGGACCGGGTAGGTCTGCGACTGAAAAAGGTGAATTGCATCTTCCTAGCTCCAGAGGTAGAATTCCTGGGGATGACGGTAGCAGCAGCCGGGATCAGACCTACTGCATCCAAAACAGAAGTGATCCAGAGAGCACCCAGACCCCGTAACACGACAGAGCTGCGTTCGTTCCTCGAGCTCCTGAACTATTTTGGTAACTTTCTTCCCAAATTGAGCACGCTGTTAGAGCCACTACACGTGCTTCTACGCAAAGGTCGCGAATGGGTCTAGGGGGACAGCCAGGAAAAGGCTTTTGATAGAGCACGAAATTTGTTATGCTCCAACAATCTGTTAACGCTATATGACCCATGTAAGAAACTTGTTTTAACATGCGACGCGTCGTCCTATGGGGTGGGGTGTGTGTTGCAGCATGTGAATGCCAATGGTCAGTTACAGCCGGTAGCTTATGCCTCTAGAAGTCTGTCCCAGGCAGAACGGGGCTACGGGATGGTAGAAAAGGAAGCGCTTGCATGTGCATATGCTCTAAAAAAAATTCGGCAGGAAATTTGAGCTGGAGACAGATCACAAACCCCTAACGTCCCTTTTGGCCAACAACAAGGCCATAAATGCAAATGCATCAGTCCGCATACAGAGGTGGGCACTCACGTTAGCCACCTATGACTATACAATTCGGCACAGACCGGGCACTGAAAACTGCGCCGATGCACTCAGCAGGCTCCCACTAGCCACCACCGAGGGGGCAACCGAGCATGCTGCTGAGATGGTCATGGCTATGGAAGCTTTCGAAAGCGAAGGCTCACCCGTGACAGCCCGTCAGATCAAAGTCTGGACAAATAGAGACCCACTACTGTCTTTAGTCAAGAAATGTGTCCTTAATGGGGACTGGGCAGCTACGACAGGGCATACCCTGAGGAATTCAAACCATTTCACAGGCGCAAGGATGAACTCTCGATTCAGGCCGATTGCCTACTATGGGGAAACCGAGTAGTCATGCCCCAGATGGGCGGAGAGATGTTCATCAGAGAACTCCACAATCAGCACCCGGGCATTGTCATGATGAAGGCAATTGCCAGGTCACACGTTTGGTGGCCAGGGATAGATGCAGACCTGGAACTTTGTGTTCGCAGGTGCAACACGTGCACCCAGCTGGGCAATGCGCCCAGTGAAGCCCCCCTTAGCCCCTGGTCCTGGCCCGCCAAACCATGGTTACGCATCCATGTGGACTACGCAGGTCCTTTCATGGGAAAAATGTTTTTGGTTGTAGTAGATGTCTACTCCAAATGGATCGAGTGTGACATTCTCAATTCAAGCACATCCTCGGCCACGGTAGAAAATCTACGGGCAATGTTCGCCGCCCATGGTCTACCTGACGTCTTGGTCAGTGACAATGGCCTGAGCTTTACAAGCATTGAATTCCAGGACTTTATGGCAGGAAATGGAATCAACCATGTCAGAACGTCACCATTCAAGCCGGCCTCAAACAGCCAGGTGGAATGAGCAGTGCAGATAATCAAACAGGGGATGCTCAGAATCCAAGGGGGTTCCCTACAAAGCCGCTTATCATGCCTCCTGTTGGCCAATAGATCCTGACCACACTCGCTCACAGGGGTCCCACCCGTAGAGCTGCTAATAAAAAGGACACTCAAAACCAGGTTATCCCTTATACACCTCACCATGAAAGAAATTGTTGAGAGCAGGCGTCAGTCACAATGTGACTATCATGACGGGAATGCGAGGGCGTGATGTATTGATGTCAATGACCCTGTCTTTGTTCTCAACTAAGCTACAGGGCCTAAATGGCTTGCAGGCACTATGATTGCCAAAGAGGGAAATAGGATTCTGGTCGTTAAACTTACCAGTGGACAAATCTGCCGCAAACACGTGGATCAAACAAAAAGGAGGTTCAGCAACCCCATAGAAGAAGCAGAGGAAGAACACGATGTAGAGTTCATTCCTCCACAGGTGACCGAACACCGGAACCAAGTGGAGGATAGCCCAGTCACTGTGGGCAGTCTGGACAGGGCTGAGGCACCGGAAACAGCAGACACTCAGGCCAGCGCCCAACAACTGGAGCCCCAACTCAGACGCTCTGCAAGGGAGCGTAAACCACCAGAGGGACTTAATCTGTGATCCCATTAAGACTTTGGGGGGGCGGTGATGTCATGTATTTAACTGTCATTGAACCCATGTATAAACTAACTAGTTGTACACTGTGAGATCATTGACCACTAGGTGGTGAACTTGTGGGAGACACTCCTAACCTGGTCTTTCAGGTATAAAAGGGGAAGCTCCAACCACCTTCATCGCTTCAGTGCTGGAATAAAAGTTACTGGTCACAGAGTGACCTTCTCTCAAGCATGGGCCTCATGTGCATTTGTACTGTATAGTAAGGACCTATCAATTCAGGTCATCCTCAGCATCGTGGATGCTCCAGAGTGAATTCACCCGCAGCTCCAGTGCTGCAATGTGGTCGGTCAGGAGCTGCAGCTGTATACACTTCCCGCACATGTAGTTGTCAGGGACACTGGAAGCGTCCCTGACTTCCCACATAGTATAGGAGGAGCATAACACGTAGGGAAGAAGAAGGTCAGCTCCACTTCAATGCCAGGGCATGGCTGCTGAACAGAGCCTGAACTTTTATGGTGTCTTCACCAATGAAGACCATGACCTGGTGCACATAGAGAAGGAGCAGGTGCTGCAAAAACTTGACATTATGTGAGACAGTGAGGGTCACATTATGGCATTGCAACGTTAGTAGAAAGAGTGTACACCCCCACGACCCTAGTGAGGTCGTTGAACCTCTTGCGGCACTGTATCGCAGTTTTGGGTACTGTGTTCCTCGCAGAGATGTGCTAGGCCACCTCCCTCTAAAGCCTCCTGAATATTTGAGGAGCGGGCCTCCTCCCAGTGGAAGGTTGGAGAACGTGGCCATGGCCGAGAAGCGCCGTGCACAATGGCGACCTTCTTGTTCTTCCATTTTCCCGCTCTGAGCTGACTGAAAAGTTGAAACTGCGCATGTGCATACTTATCTTACCATGCCATGAAGAATCGGCTGTCCACAGGATGTATAGCAGCCTTCGCAGCAAGTGCATTCTTTCTGGAAATTTACCGCTGAGATTTTCGATTCCAATGCCCTAAGAGAATTGTGGAATGACTGATTTAGTGCTCCCTTTCCCTCTTGGGGCACTGAAACCTAACTTCATGGTAGGCAGCACAAGCTTTCAAAGTGCGCTATTGTTACCGCCCCGACAGGATTAATGCCTCAAAATGGGCGATACTGAATTTCTAGCTGATTGTCTTTTGTCCCTGCCATAAACTCCATTCCCTAGCCACCGACTCCATCCCTCTCCCTGAAAATTGTCTGGCGTTGAACCAGAATGTTTACAACCTTGGTGTCGTATTTGACCCCGAGATGAGCTTCCAACCACATATCCATGCCATCACTATGGCCACCTATTTCCACTTCCATAACATTGCCTGACTCCACCCCTGCCTCAGCTCATCTGCCTTTACTACTTCTCGACTTGATTATTTCAATGCACTCCTGGCTGGCCTCGCATCTTTCACCCATCATAAACTTGAGGTAATTCAAAACTCTGCTGCCCATGTCCTAATTCGCACCAATTCCCATTCACTCATCACCCTTGTGCTCGCTGACCTACATTGGCTCCCGATTAAGAATGCCTCAATTTCAAAATTCTCATCCTTGTTTTCAAATCCCTCCATGGCTTCGTCCCTTCCTATCTCTGTAACTTCCTCCAACACTACAACCCTCCGAGATATCTGCGCTCCTCCAATTCTGGCCTCTTGAGCATCCCCAATTTTAAAAGCTCCACAATTGGTGGCCATGCCTTCAGCTGCCAAGGCACCAAGCCCTCCCTAAACCTCTCTGCCTCTTTACCTCTCTTTCCTCCTTTAAGGCGCTCCTTAAACCGATCTCTTTGACCAAGCTTTTGGTCATCTGCCCTAATATGTGGCTCGGTGACAAATATTGTTTGATAACGCTCTTGTGAAGCACCTTGGGACATTTTACTATGTTAAAGGTGCTATATAAATACAAGTTGTTGTTGTTGTTTATGGGACTGTTCTCCTTCGAGCAGAGAATGTGAAGGGAAGATTTAATAGAGGTGTTCAAAATTATAAAGGGTTTTGCAGCGTAAATAAGGCAAAACTGTTTCCACTGGCAGGAGGGTCAGTAACCAGAGGACATAGATTTAAGGTGATTGGTAGAAGAACCAGAGGCGACATGAGGACAATTATTGTTACGCAGTGAGTTGCTATGATCTGGATTGCACTGCGTGAAAGGGCGGTGAAAGATTTAATAGTAACTTTCAAAAGGCAATTGGATAAATACTTGAAAAGAGAAGATTTACAGGGTTATAGTAAAAGAGCAGGGCGGGTGTGGGCTTAATTGGATAGCTCTTTCAAAGTGGCGGCACAGGCACGATGGACCGAATGGCCTCCGTCTGTGCTGTATAATTCTATGATTATAATTCAGGTTGAATTCAGAGAAGCTTGGTATAGTAGATTGTGATGTGCAGCAGATTATACACTGGGTTACAGTGTGAACCATCACCATTCCCTGAGTGAGGGGGCTGCTAGATCATCTGGTGCCATCCAACTACAAGTGCTGCTCAGTAACCGGTTACAAGGAAGTGCCTTGCTTGCTGATGTCCTTACCCTCTAGTGGCAAAGAGCTTAGCCTCTGTCCTGTGCCACCTCTGAGGCATGGCTAAGACCATGAGCGGAATGTTTAGGCACTAACCAGGGCTCTGCCCTTTGAGGGCAGAGCAGTTGGAAACACTATCGTGCTGTTCCACACCAGTGCCCTAATAAATAGTATCTCATCCTGCGTTTATTACATAGTATTTATAACACAGAAAATGGCCATTTGGCCCAGCCGGTCTATGCTGGTGTTTCTGCTCCACATGAGCCTTCTCCCTCCTTACTTCATCTTACCCCATCCTTCTATTCCTTTTTTCCTACATTTATCTAGCTGCACCTTAAATGTATCTATGATTTCCATCTCCAATATATTTATACTGGAGAATCCTTTTCTGACATTGCAGTAGAAATTGGCTTGATGCTGTGGCTTGGTTATTGTGTGACAGGATCAGTAGTAAAACGACTCGAGCCTGTTTTTCTGGGCAGTTACCTTCCCCAACCATGCTATAATCCCTGCTCCTCTGGCCTGAGTGAGCACGAGTGTTTAAGGTGCTCCATCTGTTGGTGTCCCAAGACAAACATACGCTCCTGTGCCAAGGGGTAGCGGTGAATTCATGGCCCCGTTCGAACCGTGGGCAGAAGCCACGTACTTTGGATAATGTGTCACCTTGCTTACATTGTTGACTCACTGCCAACCTCAGATCTACAACCAGGAACAATCTGGCAATTCAAAGGCACCATTAAGAGTTGCTGGTAAGAGTTTCCACATGTACAGAGTGCAAATATATTCCCGTTTTGACAGTGCTTAATAAAATGTGCTTTTCTGTGAATCCATTGCAGCAATTGCTTTTTAGTAATTGCCGCTTACCTAACTTTTCCACTGGGACATAGACATGGCCATTTTGATGCAAAAATAAAAGACCTGATGCACAATTATGGTAAATACTGATCTATCGATGATGTTCAAGCATTCTTGATGTTACAATAAGAAGGAGCTCCTTAAGATTCACAGGTAATTAAGGCATCCTTGAAAGCCTGATTTTAGATCCACACTAAAGTCTGAAGGCTGTCAAATGAAAGGCTAATCACATCAGGATTATAGACTGTCTGAAAGACCACTTACTTCTGACAATGTTATCATCCAGGCTTCATAAACAGGCAATTAGGCATGCTCACACAAGAATTAAACACATTCATCTTCTGAGATCAATGACAAGACAACTTGTTCTGAGCTTTTTTTTCTGCCCAAATTTGCATTTTCTGAAGAATGCAAAGCCTTGCAGAAGAAATGCATCAATGGAAAACAATTTCCAATGTGCATTGGTGTCACTTTGTAGCCAGGTTGAACTGTTGCTTAAACTGACGGTGAAGGATTTGTGTCTGTGAAAACAATTTGAGGAGAATCCTACTGCCCACTAGCCACCCCGGCCTATAAAACCTCACTATCTGAATGAGCAATCAGTATTCGCGCCCAGAATAGGTGGGAGCATTATTTAAATTGGGGTTCTGTGGCAGTTTTAGGACCTTAATGTATTTTTCAGGTACCGATGTGCAGAATGTGCGAAGGGCAGAGAGTCGTGGGCAGAGTTTGATGAGCAGAGTTTGATGGACAGAGTGTAATGGGCAGAGTTTGATGGACAAAGTTTGATGGGCAAAGTTTGATGGGCAGAGTTTGATGGGCAGAGTTTGATGGGCAGAGTTTGATGGACAGAGTTTGATGGGCAGAGTTTGATGGGCAGAGTTTGATGGGCAGAGTGTAATGAGCAGAGTTTGATGGACAGAGTTTGATGGGCAGAGTTTGATGGGCAGAGTTTGATGGACAGAGTTTGATGGGCAGAGTGTAATGGGCAGAATTTGATGGGCAGAGTTTGATGGGCAGAGTTTGATGGACAGAGTTTGATGGGCAGAGTGTAATGAGCAGAGTTTGATGGACAAAGTTTGATGGGCAGAGTGTAATGGGCAGAGTTTGATGGGCAGAGTTTGATGGACAGAGTTTGATGGGCAGAGTTTGATGGGCAGAGTGTAATGAGCAGAGTTTGATGGGCAGAGTTTGATGGACAGAGTTTGATGGGCAGAGTGTAATGAGCAGAGTTTGATGGACAAAGTTTGATGGGCAGAGTGTAATGGGCAGAGTTTGATGGGCAGAGTGTAATGGGCAGAATTTGATGGGCAGAGTTTGATGGGCAGAGTGTAATGGGCAAAGTTTGATGGGCAGAGTTTGATGGACAAAGTTTGATGGGCAGAGTTTGATGGACAAAGTTTGATAGACAGAGTTTGATGGGCAGAGTGTAATGGGCAGAGTTTGATGGGCAGAGTTTGATGGGCAAAGTTTGATGGGCAGAGTTTGATGGGCAGAGTTTGATGGACAAAGTTTGATAGACAGAGTTTGATGGGCAGAGTGTAATGGGCAGAGTTTGATGGACAGAGTTTGATGGGCAGAGTGTAATGGGCAAAGTTTGATGGGCAGAGTTTGATGGGCAGAGTTTGATGGGCAGAGTGTAATGGGCAAAGTTTGATGGGCAGAGTTTGATGGGCAGAGTTTGATGGGCAGAGTTTGATGGACAGAGTTTGATGGGCAGAGTGTAATGGGCAGAGTTTGATGGGCAGAGTTTGATGGACAAAGTTTGATGGGCAGAGTGTAATGGGCAGAGTTTGATGGGCAGAGTTTGATGGGCAGAGTTTGATGGACAGAGTTTGATGGGCAGAGTGTAATGGGCAGAGTTTGATGGGCAGAGTGTGATGGGCAGAGTTTGATGGGCAGAGTTTGATGGGCAGAGTTTGATGGGCAGAGTTTGATGGACAGAGTTTGATGGGCAGAGTGTAATGGGCAGAGTTTGATGGGCAGAGTTTGATGGGCAAAGTTTGATGGGCAGAGTTTGATGGACAAAGTTTGATAGACAGAGTTTGATGGGCAGAGTGTAATGGGCAAAGTTTGATGGGCAGAGTTTGATGGGCAGAGTTTGATGGGCAGAGTTTGATGGACAGAGTTTGATGGGCAGAGTGTAATGGGCAGAGTTTGATGGGCAGAGTTTGATGGACAAAGTTTGATGGGCAGAGTGTAATGGGCAGAGTTTGATGGGCAGAGTTTGATGGGCTGAGTTTGATGGGCAGAGTTTGATGGGCAGAGTTTGATGGACAAAGTTTGATAGACAGAGTTTGATGGGCAGAGTGTAATGGCCATTCAGTTAGAACATGGTGGAGGAAAGGAAGAGATTTAATTGGTAGATCTGCTATTATTATATCACATTAATGGCTTAGTGATATAGAAGGAAATGTAGATTGAGAAAATACCATTCAGCCACATATCCTGTTGCCTCCACAGATCATGTACAATGTGCTTTGCCATGGACTCAGATCAACTCACTTAATCTCCTATGGAAGATTTCTGCAATATGTCCCCATGCTCTGCCAAAGGTAAATCATAGGGCTGGATTTTCAGCTTTTCTGTTTTCGGAGCGATAATGGCGGCAGGATGGGAAAGTTAGCGGCTGGGAATAGTTTGCACTTTAATATTTAAGTTCGGGCACCTGGGCTCTGCGTCAGGGGACGCGGCACTTAAGGAGGCATTGTACACCTCTCGTGGCGCAAGGAAGGGAAACTTCTGAGATAAACAGCGAGCCGGGGAGCGCTCCATGAGAGGCCTGGCAGCGGGCGGGGGTGGGGGGTGCAGGGTGCTAAAACCCCCCCACAAAAATAGTCCTAAAATATTGTTCACGTCACCGCAACACAAATTTCACAAAAAATTAAAACAAAAAACAAATGCACTTATTTTGGAGTCCATTACCTTCCTCTCCGCCACCGCCATGACTGGACCACTCTGTTTTCCCAGGCGGTCATTGCAGGCGCACTTCCGGGCAGACGGGAAACTCGCGCCAGTGTCACAACCAGGGGCATTGCATCCATGGCGTAGCTCTTCCGGGCGGTGCTGCTCAGTGCTGCCGCAAAACCCGACCGGAGGATCGCGGTGGGGCACCGGGGACCTCACCATCGCCTTTCACGCCGCTCCGGGGCGAAACCCTGAGCACAAAGGATCAGAAAATCCAGCCCTTAGTATCTACTCTTACATTCTTGACTAGTTGCTTTCTGTGATCCCAGCAGCTGAGAAACCATCATAGTTCACAAAGCATTTGCTTAACCGAGAACTCTGCCTTCCTCCAATTCTGGCTTCTTGTGCATCCCCGATCTTCATCTCTCCATCATTGGTGGCCGTGCATTCAGCTGCCAGGGTTCAGAGCTCTGGAATTCCTTCCCTAAACTTCTCCGCCTCTCTATCGCTCTCTCCTCCTTTAAGACGCTCCTTAAAACCTACCTCTTTGACTAAGCTTTTGGTCACCTGTCCTAAAATCTCCTAATTTTGTTTGATAATCATTCCTGTGAAGCATCTTGGGGCGTTTTACTATGATTAAGGTGCTAGACAAATTCAAGAAGTTGTTTTATACCAATCCTGACTCACTCAGCAGCAAATTGGGACTCGGGGCCCGAATTTGATGAAGGCCCCCGCCCACCCAAATGCCACCCAAAGGACCTCCGATGGCTGCCGAGGTACCTGACGGTACTTTGAGTGGGGTTTTTATCAGAAAGTTCCCTCGAAGGTCGGCGGGTGGCAAATGAGCGACTTACACCACCAATCTGGGCACCAGCCAGCGGGAACTCTCATTCTCGGTGGCAAAGACGCTTGCCGCCCAAGTGCGGCCGAGGATGGAGTCGGGCCCACGGAGGGTCGAAGAGCTGAAAAGCAAAAGCATAAAAAAAACCATCTGAAGACCTTCAGGGGACCCCATCCAGGTAAGTCGCTGTGAAAATGGTTTTTTAAAGTTCACTAACGTTTTTTTCAGGATCTTCCTACCTATTGTTGGGACAGACCAGCCTCCTCTCAGCGGTCCACCCCCCGTTCTGGCACCGACTCCCGGGGACTCCCACCCACACCAATCTGGCAGCTTGGCGGGCGGGAGATCACTTACGGCACTCGGCCGTGCGCTGATGTGAGCGGGCGGTTCCCCTCCACCAGACCACCTCGAAAGTGGCACTGTGACAATTTTGCTTAAATCAGAATTTCATGTATGTGGTGTTCACTGCATTTTACATCAATGCCATAACAACTGCGTTTGTTTAAAGAGTTATTCAGTTGGTCAGAGGGCAGATCTTCCTCTTGGTCTGTAGACAGCATGGGGCACTGCCCAGAATGATTGTGAAATTTCAGAGCTACATTTTGCATCGTGGGAGATATGGTGGGAAAAACAGTCAACTTTCAACTTCTCTTATATCATTACACAAAACGGAGGAGTCTTGATAAATCTGCTGGAGCAGACAACAGACAGCACAGAATCTGCTTCTCATTAAAAAGTCATTTTAAAATTGGGAAAAAAATACCATGTTTTTATAAAGAACAGTCTTGTTTGCTTGCATAGAAGGTTACTGAAACTTGTTCAGTCTCCTCTGTTCCCGCTGCACTCCTCTTTGCAATATAAGTCATCTTTTTACCCATTGCTAATACTGTCAGATGTGCACAAAATTAAATGTGGTGGAAATGTTATTCATGGTTTTATTTTACAAGTGCTCGCACTGTGCCCTCTTCACCTTTTCATCCTTTTTCGTGACACAAACCCATATTTAGGACCAGCAAAACAATGCCTGGATTAATTTGCAATGATGTGCATGCTCCTTTATCCTAGCAAACAGATATTGCATCTGTAAAGAATTCTAAAGTGGTTGTCGAACACACCCATTACCATGATTAGAACTTAGTGATTAGAACACATTGAGGTGCAACAAGTCCAGCATAACTTGGGTTAAGAGATAACCCATAACCCGCCCAGTATCTAGGCCAAAATAAGTACTATAGCACAAATGGAATGAGCCAGAGAACTGATTTGCATCAGATTTAGATATGGTGTTCAGGGAATTGTCCAAACTATATTATTACAGGAGAATGAATGATGGTTGAAGCTAGAAGATTGTAACATGTTCAAGGACTTCAGATGACATCCTAAATTGTAAGAGTACCATTGTTCTACAATGTGTATAGTTTAGTCCGTGACCTTTTTTTTGCAGCATTCAACCTTCCTTCTTCCTCCAACACCTATCTGCTGTGATCAATCTTCACAAGACTAACATCACACAACCATGTCCCTGTCAGCCGTGGCTCAGTGGGTAGCACACTTGCCTCTGAGTCAGAAAGTTGTGGGTTCAAGTCCCATGCCATGAACTTGAGCACATAAATCTAGGTTAACATTCCAGTGCAGTGCTGAGGGAGTGCTGCACTGTCGAAGGTGCCGTCTTTAGGATGAGATATTAATCCGAGGCCCTGTCTGCTCTCTCAGGTGGATGTAAAATATCCCATGGCACTATTTTGAAGAAGAGCAGGGGAGTTATCCCCAGTGTCCTGGCCAATATTTATCCCTCAATCAACATAACAAAAACACATTATCTGGTCATTATCACATTGCTATTTGTGGGAGCTTGCTGTACGCAAATTGTCAGCTGCGTTTCTCACATTACAACAGTGACTACACTCCAAAAGTACTTCATTGGCTGGAAAGCGTTTTGAGGTGTCTGGTAGTTGTGAAAGGCGCTATATAAATATAAGTTTTTCTTTATCTTTCTCAATGCTGCCAATGTATTTCCAGCATTGTTTCCTCCTGCCTCAGTACGAGAACCTCCAGAATACCCCAAGGTTGCATTGTTCGCTTCAACTTTTTCCTCTTTTACATGCTGCCACTTGTTCCCATTATCTGTAGGCACTGGGTTAGTTTCCTATTCTACCTCTCTGCCACCTCTCTCGTCTCCCCCACTGTCTCTGATCTGTCGCACTGTGTCTATTGGAATGCAGAATTGTCTCGATTGAGTAGTGGGAATAACCAAAACCATCTCATTCAGCTTCTGCCAAAAAAACCTTTACCAGTACTTTTATTGTCCTTGCTGACTATTCACTCTGCTGAATCGGATGGTGGGAAACCCCCGGTGTCTTGGTCATCCCAGGGCTGAGCTTCAA
This sequence comes from Pristiophorus japonicus, assembly GCF_044704955.1. Lineage (NCBI taxonomy): Eukaryota > Metazoa > Chordata > Chondrichthyes > Pristiophoridae > Pristiophorus > Pristiophorus japonicus. Next base: position 222,921,876 of record NC_091977.1, on the reverse strand, counting down.
AGACCAAATTCCATCTATCAGCAAGACTGCTTCCTTCCACCACCACAGCATCACGCGCCTCCATCTTCACTTTATTCCCACCACCACTGAAACCCCTATCCACACTTTTGTTGCCTAGAGACCTGGGGAAGGAGTTTCCACTAGGTTGCGCTGTTTTTTTCAGCACAATTTGTCCAAAATCGGCCAAAACTTCTCAAAAGTTTGAGGACTTTCAAGCGCAATTTTCATCCAGCGCAAACCGAGTTTCCGTGATCTTTTGCGTTGGTTTAAAAATCATTGGCTGAAGCTGGCCCCGCCCACAAAATTGCCCAAACTCCGGATCAAATTAATCATCATGGCGAGTTTCTGCTAATTGTGCCCGTTAGTAGGCCTTCGAGAAGGTTCTTAAAATTAAGTTGTTGTATTTAGGTGCAAGGACACTATTAGACATGTTTTGAAAGCTGAAATATATTTATATATTTTTAATTTACTAAGAAAATGCCGACTATGCCCCAATGTAACTAGTAAATGGTTCTGTAGAGTTTTTTTAACGTCGTTTTCAGTTATTTAAAATGGGGTTACTTACAGGTGGTGGACAAGACACTCTGCATAAAAATTCTTGGGGCTGAAATTGCCTCTCTCCTTAAGGCCTGTTACCACCTCAAATCGGTGGCCACGCAGCAGAGTGGAGTGGTCGCTGATCGCCCAATTGCCCTTCAGAGTTTTCCCGGCAGTGTCCCGATCCCCCCCACCCCCGCCACTCCACTGCTGCCGATAGGCGGTAAGTGCGTCATTACCGTGCACACTACCGATCTACACACCTGACAGCAACATTTCCCTCTGAAAATCTTCGGCCCGCCCGGCGGTGCCAAAACCTGCTTTTTCCCGGTGGTCCAGTGAGGCTGTGGCCTTTTGCAATGGCGGTGCGACTTCCCTTAAAGGGGAGGACGCACTGTCGCTGCTGTCATGTTTTTTTTTGTCGTCCGACTGCCATGTCGACCCGATAATTATGCCCCCGGGTTTGACCAGGCCATCAGTGGGCAGCCTGGCAACCCCTCTTGGGTGCCAGGCTGCTGGCCCGGCTAAAATCCTCCATGGTGGTCCAGTGGACCGAAGTTTTAAAATCGCGAAGGCTCTCCCCTTTAACTGAAGGGAAAAGCCATGGTGACGTGGTGCCGTAATCACGGTGGTCGCTCCACACCGCTCCCAACTTCCGCCCCTCAGGTGTTGCCACCGCCCACATTAAGAGCGACTTCCGGATCCGAATTTTAAAAAAAGAACAAAGAATGGAATTTTGCTCAAGAGGCGACCTCAACCACAGCTACGGTAAAAACCATTGAAACGGGATGTGTGCCCCCTTTCGAGCGGGGGGGGGGGGCGCCAATTTCTACCTCATTATTTTTAGTGCTATATCCATTTTCAGCTGTATTAATAAAATGCCACCAAGTTACCACACTTTGGGGCCAAGTTTCGGCCAGAGTTACTCCTGTTTTTTTGGAGTAACTGGTTTAGAATGGAGTATCTTAGAAATTGCAATTCTCGGCATTTAATTTGCTCCAGTTCTAGTCAGTTAGAACAGTTTCAGTTTGGAACAGATTTTTTTTCCAAAATGGGGCGTGTCCGGCCACTTACGCCCATTTTGAAAGTTTAGGCAGTGAAAACTTACTCCAAACTAACTTAGAATGGAGTAAGTGAAGATTTTTGTACGTTCAGAAAAACCTTGTCTACACTTAGAAAATCAGGCGTAGGTTACAAATCAGGCATAGGGAATGGGGGGGGGGGGGGGTTTAAAGGGAAGTTTACAAACATTCAACACTTCAGTTTTACAAATAAAGAGCCATCATCAATAATAAATGATAAAAACATCAATATATCAACCAATAAATCAATCAAAAAAAATTAATAAGAAATAATTTTTTTTTAAATCAATAAATAAAACATTTTCTACTTACCGACTGCAGCACCGGGAGTCCTCCAACAGCGTGCTGGGATGCCCCCCACCCAGTGTGTCTCTGTCAGTGTCTCTATCTCTCTGTCTGTCTGTCTGTGTGTGTCTCTCACTCTCTGTCTGTCAGTGTCTGTGTTTCTGACAGCGAGGGGTGGAGGGGAGGAGGGGGTAGAGGGAGAGAGTGGGGGCAGGAGGAGGAGAGAGGGGGGCAGGGGGAGGAGAGGGGGCGGCAGGGGTTGGAGAGGGGCGAAGGGAGAGAGGGGGAAGAGAGGGGGGAGGAGAGGGGGAGAGAGGGAAGGGGGAGAAGGGGAGGGAAGGGGGAGAAGAAGGAGAAGGGGGAGGGAAGGGGGGAAGGGGGAGAAAGGGGGTAAGGGGGAGAGGGGGGAAGGGGAGAAGGGGGGGGGAGGGGGTGGGGAGGAGAAGGGGGAGGGGAGGAGAAAGGGGGAGGGGAGGAGAAGGGGGGAAGGAGAAGGGGAGAAAGGAGAAGGGGGGAAAGGAGAAGGGAGGAAGGAGAAGGGGAGGAGGAGAAGCGGGGGGGGGAAGGAGAAGGGGGAGGGAGGCTGAACGGGCTGGGCCCGGCCAGGCCCAAGGCTTCGGGCAGGGCCCGTCCCCAGCACCAGATTTACAGGTAGGTGGCGTTGGGTCAGGTCGGGTCCGGGGTCCAGGATCGGGGGGAGCGTGGGTCGAGGTCGGGAGCGCGGGTCGGGTCGGGGGGGGGCGGAGGGAGCACGGGTTGGGTCGGGTCGGTTCGCGGGTGGGGGAGGAGGAGGGAGGTCAGGTTGGTTCAGGTCGGGGGGGGGAGGGAGGGAGGGAGCGCGCGTCGGTTTGGTTCGGGTTGGGGTGGGGGGCAGAGGGAGGTTGGGTTGGGTTGGTTCGTGTCGGGGGCGGAGGGGGTGGGAGGGAGGTCAGGAGCGCGGGTCGGGTCGGGGGGGTGGTGGGAGGGAGGTCGGGTCGGTTCAGTTCGGGTCGGGTCGGGAGGAAGAGGGAGGTCAGGTCGGGTGGGGGGGGTGGGGGAGTGCGGGTCGGGTCCAGTCCGGGGGGTCGGGTGCGGTCTGGGGGCAGGGGGGTGGTGGGGGAAGTGGGAGTCGGGTCGGGTTGGGAGGAAGCAGGAGCTGGACGTGGGAGGTGCAGCCTGATCCACGCAGCCCCAGTGAGGCCATTTGGCCAGGGCTAGGGGCTGCGTGCTTTGGGCCCCTCCCACACAGTTTTGGGCGCCTGGAGCTACTGCACATGCGCAGCCACTGTAGCGCGCATGTGCAGACGTCCCGGCACTGTTTTCAGCGCAGGGACCTAGCTCCGCCCCCCACAGCTCGTGCTGCGCCGCGCCCAGCTCCAGAGGGCCTGCAGGGAGCCGGAAAATAGGTAAGTTTTTTTTAGGCGCACTTTGTGGCGCGAAAAACGGGCGTCCAGGTCTGGGCTGCGCCGTTCTAGGTGCGGCCCAAAACTTGGGCCCTTAAATACATCAAGAAACATTTTTTAATGCAATGTTTTTTTTTGAATGGTATTCTAAAATGCTGCCCAATTGAGCTGGTTCCTGGAAGATTTTGCATTTGGTGATATGCAAATGAGTTTGAGCAGAAACTTGAACAAAAAAAACACTTTGGAAAACTAGCACAATTTCAAGTGCAATTTGTGCCCAGATTGCCGATTACACCCAAACCGGAAATGCTTGGCCCTGATGCTCATGTGCCTATTCTCATGCAGCAGGCAACTTAACAAAAAATCAGGGGTACTGGCCTGGGATTTGCCATCCAGTGACATTGCCAGATGTCAGCTGTGGCGCAGTGGGTAGCACTCTCGCCTCTGAGTCAGTAGGTTATAAATTCAAGCCCCACTCTAGAGTCTTGAGCACATAATTTAGGCTGGCACTCCAGTGCAGTGCTGAGTGAGCGCTGCACTCTTAGAGCTGCTGTCTTTCAGATGAGATGTCCTGGATCAATAATTATGCCCGAACCAATAGCATCAAAACGATTATCTGGTCACATTGCTGTTTGTGGGACCTTGCTGTGTGCAAATTGGCTGCTGGTTTCCGATATTGTATCAGTGGCTGCCCCTCAAAAGTACTTCATTGGCTCTTTCGAACATCCTGACGTTGTGAAGGGCATGACAGAAATCCAAGTTCTTTCTTTCATGAATGGGCAGAAAGCCACCCACTGTGTGTGCGGCCCCGCTTGCTGTTCATGCAGGAATTCCTATCCTGTAAAGCTGAATTGTATTTTCTCCCATTAAAGTCCACAAGATGGCCTGGCGGGCTGGCTGAAGCCAGCAATGTAATATTATCAGCTAAGATACATATATATGTTTTGATCAACAAAGGTGATTTGGCTGCAGATTTCAGACTCAGAACATAAGCATTTTATTAGGAAGTATAACATTCACTAAAGCTAATGCAGACGGATTTTTTTCGCTCCATTCTACGTTAGTGATTTTGTTGAAATGTTATACCAGTTTTATTCTCGTACTGGATTTGGTGAATCTAAGGCAGTTCTGACTCCATTTTACTTCATGATTTGAAGTTCTTTTAAATTAAAACCAAATGCAGTGAATGAACGTCTACAATTGCTCTCTAATTGGTTCATTTTCTTCTTCTGATTTCTCCAGTGGAAAAAAATGTATTAGATTCCCTTTCTTCCCTTTGGTTCTGAACATCACTGCAAAGTAACATGGATACTAACATTTGTAATTAACGACACAATTACAGAGATATCCAGAGAGAAAACCTACTACCTGTAACTCAGAGTTACACAATACATCTCACAGCAAACAGATATCAGCTTTAAGCAACATGGTTTATTCCAGTTTAAACCATGCATAATAGCAGTAAACAAAGAGCTGGTACCTTATCACATCTTTAGGACATCACAAAACACATTACAACCAATAGATTTCTCTTGGAAGTGCAGTTACTGTTCTTATGGAGTAACCAAATCTCACAAACAGCAAACGAATAAGTGAACGGATGTTCCACCTCGAAATTCGATGGCACCACACCCATTTTATAGGCACGGAGCAGGCCCAATATCTGGTGGGCCTTGGGCCTGTTCGTTCCAGCGCAGGGGTTGTTCCAATTTCTGGGCACGTAACTTTTAAAACCCTATGGGCTAGACTTTCGCCTTCTTTTTGGGCGGTTTTCTCAGCGGTACAGTTATTTTTCTGAGAGAAACCGCCCGGCTAAAGTTTTCCACTTACTTTTTGAATAGAAACATAGAAAAATAGGTGCAGGAGTAGGCCATTCGGCCCTTCTAGCCTGCACCGCCATTCAATGAGTTCATGGCTGAACATGCAACTTCAGTACCCCCTTCCTGCTTTCTCGCCATACCCCTTGATCCCCCTAGTAGTAAGGACTTCATCTAACTCCCTTTTGAATATATTTAGTGAATTGGCCTCAACTACTTTCTGTGGTAGAGAATTCCACAGGTTCACCACTCTCTGGGTGAAGAAATTTCTCCTCATCTCAATCCTAAATGGCTTACCCCTTATCCTAAGACTGTGATCCGTGGTTCTGGACTTCCCCAACATTGGGAACATTCTTCCTGCATCTAACCTGTCTAAACCCGTCAGAATTTTAAACGTTTCTATGAGGTCCCCTCTCATTCTTCTGAACTCCAGTGAATACAAGCCCAGTTGATCCAGTCTTTCTTGATAGGTCAGTCCCACCATCCCGGGAATCAGTCTGGTGAACCTTCGCTGCACTCCCTCAATAGCAAGAATGTCCTTCCTCAAGTTAGGAGACCAAAACTGTACACAATACTCCAGGTGTGGCCTCACCAAGGCCCTGTACAACTGTAGCAACACCTCCCTGCCCCTGTACTCAAATCCCCTCGCTATGAAGGCCAACATGCCATTTGCTTTCTTAACCGCCTGCTGTACCTGCATGCCAACCTTCAATGACTGATGTACCATGACACCCAGGTCTTGTTGCACCTCTCCTTTTCCTAATCTGTCACCATTCAGATAATAGTCTGTCTCTCTGTTTTTACCACCAAAGTGGATAACCTCACATTTATCCACATTATACTTCATCTGCCATGCATTTGCCCACTCACCTAACCTATCCAAGTCACTCTGCAGCCTCATAGCATCCTCCTCGCAGCTCACACTGCCACCCAACTTAGTGTCATCCGCAAATTTAGAGATACTACACAATCCCCTCGTCTAAATCATTAATGTACAATGTAAACAGCTGAGGCCCCAGCACAGAACCTTGCGGTACCCCACGAGTCACTGCCTGCCATTCTGAAAAGTACCCATTTACTCTTTGCTTCCTGTCTGACAACCAGTTCTCAATCCATGTCAGCACACTACCCCCAATCCCATGTGCTTTAACTTTGCACATTAATCTCTTGTGTGGGACCTTGTCAAAAGCCTTCTGAAAGTCCAAATACACCACATCAACTGGTTCTTCCTTGTCCACTCTACTGGAAACATCCTCAAAAAATTCCAGAACATTTGTCAAGCATGATTTCCCTTTCACAAATCCATGCTGACTTGAACCAATCATGTCACCTCTTTCCAAATGCGCTGCTATGACATCCTTAATAATTGATTCCATCATTTTACCAACTACTGAGGTCAGGCTTGACCGGTCTATAATTCCCTGTTTTCTCTCTCCCTCCTTTTTTAAAAAGTGGGGTTATATTGGCTACCCTCCACTCGATAGGAACTGATCCAGAGTTAATGGAATGTTGGAAAATGACTGTCAATGCATCTGCTATTTCCAAGGCCACCTCCTTAAGTACTCTGGGATGCAGACCATCAGGCCCTGGGGATTTATTGGCCTTCAATTCCATCAATTTCCCCAACACAATTTCCCAACTAATAAGGATTTCCCTCAGTTCCTCCTCCTTATTAGACCCTCTGACCCCTTTTATATCCAGAAGGTTGTTTGTGTCCTCCTTAGTGAATACCAAACCAAAGTACTTGTTCAATTGGTCTGCCATTTCTTTGTTCCCCGTTATGACTTCCCCTGATTCTGACTGCAGGGGACCTACGTTTGTCTTTACTAACCTTTTTCTCTTTATATATTTATAGAAACTTTTGCAATCTGTCTTAATGTTCCCTGCAAGCTTCTTCTCGTACCCCATTTTCCCTGCCCTAATCAAACCCTTTGTCCTCCTCTGCTGAGTTCTAAATTTCTCCCAGCCCCAGGTTCGCTGCTATTTCTGGCCAATTTGTATGCCACTTCCTTGGCTTTAAAACATTCCTGATTTCCCTTGATAGCCACGGTTGAGCCACCTTCCCTTTTTTATTTTTACGCCAGACAGGAATGTACAATTGTTGTATTTCATCCATGCGGTCTCTAAATGTCTGCCATTGCCCATCCACAGTCAACCCCTTAAGTATCATTCGCTAATCTATCCGAGCCAATTCACGCCTCATACCTTCAAAGTTACCCTTCTTTAAGTTATGGACCATGGTCTCTGAATTTACTGTTTCATTCTCCATCCTAATGCAGAATTCCAACATATTATGGTCACTCTTCCCCAAGGGGCCTCGCACAACGAGATTGTTAATTAATCCTCTCTCATTACACAACACCCAGTCTAAGATGGCCTCCCCCCTAGTTGGTTCCTCGACATATTGGTCTAGAAAACCATCCCTTATGCACTCCAGGAAATCCTCCTCCACCGTATTGCTTCCAGTTTGGCTAGCCCAATCTATGTGCATATTAAAGTCACCCATGATAACTGCTACACCTTTGTACCGCCCACATTGCGAAAAGACCGCCGGGAGCAAACCGCCGATGTGCACCTGTGTGTACCGCCGACAGAATCGCCAGGGCGTAAGTTTGGCCTCAACAGAAGCCGGTCCAGATCGCTGAGGGAACCGCCCTCTGGAAGCAGCTGAAACAGGGTGGGCGGTAGGTGAGTACTCTGCAAAGAAAGGTAAGTTAAAGGTTTTTTTTAAATTTTAAAATGGCGATTAGCTGTAAAACTATCTTGGGAATGTTTTTAAAGTTTTTTTAGTAAATTTTTTTTTGAAGTTTTCCCCCCTCCCTAGGTCCAACCGCAGCCTCAGAGTAAATTTAAAAAACATTTTTAAGAACCGCCCGTTCTCGTTACTTTCGGCTGTAACCGCCCAGAATCTTGGTGTAAGAACCATTTTCTCGCCGGGCAATTTTAATTATCTAATTAGTGGAAACTTTCGCCGGCGTTAACTGATGCAGCTTAGCGGTATTTTCTCGGTGGCAATCGGGTGGTCAGGGTCTTGGGGAAAGTCTACCCCTAAGAAATCCTAACACAATGGTACACTGTGTTCAGTCCGGACACCACACCTCAGGAAGGATATATTGACATTGGAGCGGGTGCAGCACAGATTCATCAGAGTAGTACTGGGGCTAAAAGGGTTAATTTGTGAGGACAGGTTGCATAGACTAGGCTTGTATTCCTTTGAGTTTAGAAGATTAAGGGGCGATCTAATTGAGGTATTTAAGATGATTAAATGAGTTGATAGGGTAGATAGAGAGAAACTATATCTTCTGGTGGGTGAGTCCAGAACAAGGGGGCATAACCTTAAAATTAGTGGTGCTCTCCCTGGACAGTCCCACCATGTCCAGTTCTGCGTCTGCCTGTCTGTCAGCAGACCAACTTTGCCGTCTCACCCTCTGGAGAGATGGCATATGGAATTCGACCCCAGAACTGCATTGCTGCATGCCACTAGTCCCAGGAGTCTCAGAGATCTCAAAGCTCGGGAATGTAAGTTCATCCTCTGACGAGGTGCTTGCCGGTGGACAAAAGAGGTGTCGTGCATCTGCCCCCCCCCACTCCGGAGTAGGCTGATGGCTAAACTCCTCTTCCTCCACACGGACACGATGGGTCAAAATGGCTTCCTTCTGTGCTGTAAATTTCTATGATTCTATGATGGCCATGCCTGAAAGGAGTCAGAGGCATAGAGGGCGCCGCAGTCACCTTCACCTCAATGGGCAGTGCAGTCCTGTTGCCGCTGGTAGACTGAAGGTCTGCCTTTATGAGCTGGCATATCTCTGTCAGCACGTCTTTTCGGAAGCGCAGCCTTCTAATGCACTGTGCCTCAGAGAGCTGCAGAAATGAGTGATGTTCTCTGTAAACTCGTGGGAGGGTAAGGCCTCCTCCCCATAAGTCTGCGACCTCTTCAATTACGTTGAAAATGCTCATCAATATGTCTTCTTCCAGCTCGACGTTGTGTAAATATAGCAGCCAGCATTAATGGCTGACATAGTCTGGTCCCCATCTTTTAAAATGTCCTTAAACGTCCTTTAAAACGAACTATAAATTCACATAAAACTTCACTATGAAAAACGCAGCCTTCTTCTCCCAATCCTTTTATGCTCTCAACTTCTCCTCCATTTTGAAGATGGCACCATTAGCGCTGGGTGCACCCTGGGTCCGACCTGAGTGCGACTGATTTTTGCTGGTGCCTTCCCGGGCGGAGGCTAATTCAGGTGATATGCTCGAAAGTTCCGTCCAGGGTGCTAGTGCAGCGTTGCACGCTGATTGACGTCATTCAAATGGTGAAAACATCGGGCGGGCACTAAGTTTTAGCACCGCCACAAAACCACTGCCGAAAGTTCCGGCTGGGCGCCTCGTTTTGGGCCAAAAAAAAATTTGGTTTTGCGCCCCGCCCAGGCATTAAGCAGGATGCGAATGAGCCAAAAATCCAGCCCTTTGAAACAGAAAAAGGCCATACAGCCCACACAAATCTATCCTTTTATCATTTCTGTCATGAGTGGAAGAAGGTAGTTAGTTATGAATTAGTGTAATCATTATGTTGACAATTAAGCCCAGTATTCCTGCAGGCACACATTAGATGTATGTAGCTTTCTGGGCGCAGACCATTATTTGCCAGTCCTGCCTCCAATTGTGCTGTATGATGAAGGGGGCAAGTGGCCTGACCAGCCTCTCTCCCATTCAAATTTCACAATGGCTAGAAAGGAGTGGAAACCAAATAGAAATAGGTTCTTCCCAACTTCTTCTACCCCCACCGGGTTGTATGATCATATTGAATGGTGGTGCAGGCTTGAAGGGCCGAATGTCCTACTCCTGCATTTATTTTCTATGTTTCTATGTTTCTAAATCTGTATCCAAAATGGGCCAGAATTACTAGGCAACATATATGGTTTGGCAGAATTAGGTGGCACAATGTCCAACGCACTATCCATTCAATTCTGAGGCCTGGGTTCAAATCCAGCCTGCATCAGTGCAATCAAAGTCTCCTCTCATGGCTCCTCATTGAGTCATTTCTAGTAGGTGTGAGCCAGCATCACAAACTGGCTTCCATTTAATTCTTAATTGGTAAGTTTTTACTTAAGGAGTACATTTACAGAGGCTGATGTGGAAGCAGAAAAAATAATTGGTGCTCTGAACTTGGAGATGAGACATGCTTGCTGTGATAATGTGCAGGAAGCTTCACTCTGCATCTGATATGCTATACCTCACCTAGGAGAAATTAATGTTGGCACTGGGTAGCAAATGTGGGAAAGGGGTCTTATTTCTCAGTGAACAGAATTCATTTAAATAAGTACAAAATTCCATCAGAAATATTTATATATATATATTTAAACATTATGTTAAATCATGTCAATGGCTTGTTTATGTATAACTATATAATTAAACAATTTTGCATTGAAATTCATGACAAAAACTGTGCAGTGATTTCAAAGAATTGTTTTGTCTTTTAAAACTAAATATTTGGTGATTTACAAGCCACATAGGATTCATGGAGTTTCCTTAATTGTAGGAAAGACATATTCTCTTGCCCCCCAGTGTCCTGCTGTGATGTCATGGACTACAAGAGGTCACTAACTATGAAGTAGTCTATTGTCTTAAAACAAGACACTATTGAGCCATCAGAAGGCTGTACTAACTGAGCAGTGATGGTTCCTCATCATGACACCCTTGGCAGACCAAAACGAGCTTTGTCACTACAAGAAATTGTGGTCAACAGCTTTGGGATTAATTTCCGTAGAAATTTTTTTCACATGATGTTATGTCTTTGTAGCAGCAATGAATGGCACATGGGGAGTCTTTGTACAGAAATCCATATTTGCCTTGCTATTTGCCTTGTAAGTCTGTCTGCTGAGAAAGCAAAGATTTTACCTTCAGGTTGCTTTCATTGTAAAGATAATCATCATATAGGACGAACTACATATATTAGTAGAAACATTTAATTCATCCTTTTTGTAACATGTGGCCATCTAGAATGCATTATTTTGAAAACCAAATCACCACATAAAAGTTTCCCATTGGGCAATGGTGCAAGTAATTTCAGCAAGTCATTTTGAAAACGACAGGAAACTGAAGCAAAAATGTTAAGCTGTTTCTTGATTCATCTTCTGAGAGTTAGAACCACTGAACTATCTGGTTCAGCCTGAGACAGTGGTCGCGGAAGGGGCAGAAGTTTGTGGTAGGGGCTTAGGCCAATGGCTTCGGTCTTCCCAAATGATGGTTCATCCAGGACTGGATGCTGGACAAATAGTCTGACGACGCAGAATGTTCTTCGTGCCTCGATAGCCATAAGTGAACGTGGTATTCAAGGTGTACTACACAGTTACTGAAAGATAGCTTCAACCTAAGTGCCGTTGATTTGGCTATATAGCTCAGCATTCTGTTTGCTGTGTTAATTGCTGCACTACAATGGGCTTAATTTTCCCTAAAGCATTTTTTTGGCATACTTGAAGAGTTATGCCTGATTTTTTGGGGCCCAAGTGCGCCAAAAACAAATGTTCTAAGTTTCCCCGTTGGATTTCTTCATTTTGGCGTGGCCTAACCCGATCTTTAGTTTTGGGGGTGGAGCCTTGATCTGTGCCAAATAAATCGGGCTGCCATGGTAACTAGGGACACAATGCGAGCTGAGACTGCAAAGTGAAACATACAGCCAGCTCCCAACACATTAAAATAATTAAAAAACACATAGCAGCAAATTACCTCCAACCCCGCCCGAAGGGCTTCTCTCTCTCTCTCTCTCACACGAAACCAGGGACCGAGAATGGGACAGGACTGTGTGTGTGAACCGGGGACCGAGAATGGAACCAGACAGCCTTCGGACAGGGTTGGAGGTAAGTTGCTGCTATGTGTTTTTCAATTTTTTCACTGTGTCTGGGCATCTGCTGCACCGCTTTCCTTACCTGCGCCGATTTCCTTAACTCTAGGGAAGGTTTTTCTGGAGATGCCACATACGCTGGCCTAATCAGAACTGGCGTAACTCTCAGCTGGCCAAACTTCCCTAAATGGCCACAAGTGGTGTAGGTGACTGGTTACGCCCCCTTTAGCTGAAAAAAAAACTGACTTAAAAAAACCGTAACTAAATGAATTACACTAGTGCAAATTGATTGGGGAAACTGTGGATTTTCAACTTAGGCCAAAAAGAGCAGACTGCTCCAAAAAAACAGTGCAAATCACTTGGGAAAATTGAGCCCATTAATGACTGGACATGGCAATCAGACAACTGAGCATTGCCAGAATAGTGACCTCACTTCCCATGCTGAAGCCCAACTCCCAATAAACCACCTGACTGTTCTATCTTACTGTTTCCATAACACCCATCACATCATAGTTCTGAGATGTCTGCAGGAGTCTCTCTGGGATTCTGCTGTGACCCTCCCTAGCACCTGCTGATGAATGTAGTTGGGATTAGTATTAACCATGAATTAACATTACCATGTCATACAAATTGAAAACTAATTATAAATAAACAGAAACAAATCAGATTCACTCAAAGAAAGAAAGACTTACATTTATATAGCACCTTTCACGACCACCAGACGTCTCAAAGCGCTTTACAGCCAATTAAGTACTTTAGTCACTGTTGTGATGTGGGAAACAAGAAACAGGGGCACAGACATTTTCTTAAACATTCACATTCCAAGAGAAAAGCAATGGCTGTGAAGTTCGATCTTGTAATGCCAGCCATTAAAATCGGTTTTCTTGAGAAAGTGGCGGCTGCCTCGCTTCCGCCCGCTTGTGGCGTGGGCCACCATTTTGGAGACACTGGCAACGCTGCCGTTGCCTGCGCTCGACTCTCCAATGTAAATGTGCAGATTGCGATGTTAACCGGCATGCAACACCTGAATTGACACACAACTGCGGTTTTGGACGTCGCCGCACTCCATACCTCCTGCTCCTAACCACGCACTGAAAAATGTGCATGCAGTACTTCTTAAAGGGATACACCCATCTTCAGGTAAGTATCATTTCAGCTTTTGGAATTTTAAAAAATCTCTTATTGGAGTAGTGGTTTGGTGCATGCAATACATTTTAAAAGTTGTTCAAGTGTGCAGGAAGTGCTGCTGGATGCTTGCAGGGCTTTGGATGTTAAATGAAGGCCATTGAAAAGACCACTTGCTCACAGGGGGCTCTAGTTGAACTTCTCCTTGGGTGGAAGCATTGCAGAGAGAAGAGGAAGACGCAGAAGAGGAGGAAACCGAAGTGGAGGAAGAAACGTAAGGAAGGAAGCAACCCAGACAACCCCGTTCTGGCTGGGATATCTGGGATCGAATCATCCGCCGCCAGTACCAGTGACACAACCCCAATTCTCCTTTCAACATTTCTCCCACACATTTCTCCCACAATTCTCTTCAACATTACTTTCCATCTGTAACTGACCATCACAACGTCCTCTTGGCCACAATGCTGAAATAAAAGCCACTACAAAGCAAACTTTCCAATCCAACTATATCCATAAATGCGACCAATATTATATCAAAAAATAAATTAATCACCTTTGTACATTCCCTTACTGACTGTCCTGCATGTGCCTTTGCCTATTATAGTGATGTCACACAGTACTACTCCAGTGGCTGCAGCATGGCTGATGGAAGGCTGCTGATTTTCAGTGGGGCTACTGCAAATGGACTTGCTGGCCGACTTAGAGGAGCTGATGGCTAGGAGTGTCAAATCGCGTGATGGTGTTTCCTCTTCTTCACTCTCCTCTCCCTGTTCTTGATAAACCACTGGCTGAGCAGGCTTAATTTCTTTGGTGTCTGAATTGAGGAAGGCACAAGGGCAGGGTGATGGTGAGAGGAGGGCAGGAAAGCAAGAGGTGCATGCTTACACCACTTGCAGCTTACACATCAGAAGATATCGTGGGATGAGGGTAAAGTGGGATGTGTGAAGGAGGAAAACGTATGAGGATACCGGCATCTTGTATTCTTTCAGTCCCGCCGCTGGCCAAGGGCTCAGCCATGCCTCTGCCAAGAATGGTCAGCACCAGCTCCTCCAAGGGGGTGAGGTGAAGCTAGGAATGTGAGGTGTGCCTCGTGTTTGCTAAAGATTGTTGGTAGGTGAATGATGGGTGGGGGTTCGTGAATTGAGCTGTGTGTGAGGCTAGTGATGCAGTTGGTAGGAGATGGATTGTGAAGATGCATTCACTGACCTTGACCACTCGTCTGAGGTCATGAAATTTTTTTGAACACTGGAACCAGGTCCTGGAGGTGACAATGCTGGCAGTGATGGCCTCTGCGATCTGGTTCCACATCCTTCTTTCTAGAGGGCTTCTTGGCCCCCTGGGGGTAGAGGACCTCTCTTCTAGTGTTGACCCCCTGCACAAAACTCAAGTGCTGAGTGCAAGACCCTGGGTGCCCCTTCCCTGGCCTGTTGAGCCATCTGTGTTAGTACTGAACCACTTGTACCATTTTTGTATGTGCAGAAGGCAGTTCAGCTTTAAGAGTTGAAGACTGCCTAGTTTGGAATGATTTTGAAAATGCTATTTTTCAGATGGCAGTTAAGCTTTGAGGGCTCTCAAGACCACTTTCTAAAATGACAGCTTTGCTTTATGAGAATGCAGTGTCACTCCAGGGACGCTACAGTGATGCGATATTGGGCCTCCTGCTGAGCGCACAGCCTGAAGCAGTCTGTATATCACTGGGCTATATGCCAAAACCATTCAAATCAGCAAGCAGCACCAAAATAATGTGCTGCCTGCACTTTTTAAACAGGCGTGAACAAGTCTCACCCCACAGTACCACCACTGTTTTCAGGTCTTATTGAATTTCTAGGCCAATAGGTCTTATTTTTGTCTGATAACACTCCTGTGAAGCACCTTGGGACATTTTACTACATTAAAGGTGCTATGTACATGCAATTGTTGTTGTTATTATACTTCCTCTATCATGTCGGTGCAGCATAAATAACTTAAGATCACCTCAGACAGCACATCACATAATCGAGTCCCAGTCAGCTAACAATCAAAAGTTCTTGAACCATTATTTAAGCATAATTTACTTCTGTCAAAAGTAGCCATTATCCTAGATTCCTACATGCCTCTTCTTGGCCCACACTGAAAGAAAGTATGCAGTCTGGGCATACTTTACAGAGCATGAGAAAAAGTACTCTAGATTTCTGCACTCCTTCAATTATGGCTTCTTGCGTATCCCCGATTTTAATCGCTCCACTATTGGTGGCTGTGTCTTCAGCTGCCTAGGCCCTGAGCTATGGAATTCCCTCCCTAAACCTCACTACTGCTCGACCTCACTTTTCCTTTAAGAGACTCCTTAAAACTGACCTGGCTGACCTGTCCCAATATATCCTTATGTTGTTCAGTGTCAATATTTGTTTAATAACACTCTTATTAAAGCACTTTCGAATGTTTTACTATGTTTAATACAAGTTGTTATTGTTGTTGTTGAAGTGAAGACTTTGTGAGCTTATAGAGCGCGGAGAGCTTTACTGGCAATTTCTGCAGCTAGGAATTACCTTTTGAGGTATTTTTGGCGGGGAATTCTGATTACACAGACTTGGGCTTCCCATTGCATCTATGATGGCAGAGCCTACCCACCAACACAAAATTTTCATCCTCTTGTTAAAATCCCTCCATGGCGTAACCCCTTACGATGTGAACTTGGCAGTGTGAGCACTGTGATTTCTCCTAACCTGGGCGGGTGAGCCCTGTCTGTTCTCAGAAAGCAGTAGTGTTAACACTAAGCTCTGGAGCATGGCTATGACAATCAATGGATCAAATTAATCATTGCAAAGAACTTGATTACTCTCCAGAAGGCAGGATCTAATTACATAGTCCAGACAAACTGTTAGATGTGTCGTGTCCTCCAAGTGGACCAATCAGAAAACTGGTGTTGCAAATAAACGCAACCTTTTTAAAGGCTGCCCTCCAATTCCCATACATCCCAGCTCCATTACTCCTGCTTGACCTGGGTTTCACACCAATGACTATACAATGGATATGCAACTGAGCAGCCCCTACGAATTCTGCTGTCAATACCTCTCAAGACCATCTCATTTTCCATTGTTGCAAAAACAATATAATTTACTACTTGGAATTTCCAGGCGTGTGCCAGTAGGCATGTGAGCTATACAATGCAGAAATACCTCTGATACTACTGCATGTCATCACACTTTTACTGGTTGGCTTCACTGAAAATAATTTGTCCTTCACGATGTTAAAATATGCAACTTTTACTATGCACATATATGTAATCTATATCTATATTGAAGATGGGAAAAATAGGCGGGGTATTTGGAGGTGGGAGGTCATGTGATAAAACCTCCAGGAATACGCCCAACCAGGGTAGATGCCCCTAGCTACATACCTAAATATGTTTATAACATTTAAGCCTCAATATCTAAAATGCCAAAAAAATACAACTTTCACAACAACTATGAGCATTAGCCTACCTTTAAGAAGCCTACTTTATCAGGCCATGCTCCAGAATCCTCAATGAGCCCACTTTATATGAGTAAGGTACATGATGTGGGTGCAAAGTCAATATTGGGTTTATTTCAGTCATTCGGTTCGAGTAACTAATACCGACTGAGGCCAATCACAACACAAAATGCTTGATTTCTCATACTGTTCTTACCTAATAACCAAAAGTGTACACTTTGTAGCTGGAGTCATTTCACTTTTACTGGCTGATTTCCCGGACTCCAATTTACTCCTCCTACTCTTTGCATCTTTACCACTTTTAAAGTATGAAGTGCACGATTGCAGCCATGCCCTACTGATGTGAAATGTTATAATAATGCCTGCAGTGGATTTAATAACCAAAAAATAAAACAATTTCCATTAAAAGTACTGATAGCACTGAAATATTTACTATGCCACACAGGCACAGTACCTTTCTCTATGCTGAGTTTGCCAATCTTAGCTGGGGTGGTGTCAGGGTTGCTGTAGCTAGCCTCAGTATCCCTGAACTGAGAAGAGTTTCCCACTCCTGAAAGCTACTCCATGATTCCTGTCAGACAGGGTGCACATGTAGATATTGGGTAATGAGACATTCAAACACAGCTGTGATCCCCCTCCAACCCCGCCCCCTACCCCTTCATCAACATAACAAGTTCAGACACACATATGAAGAACAACCACTTGAGTACACCAACATCTTGCAGTTATACAGTGCCTTTCATCGCAAGACCTTTCACAGGAATGTTATGAACCAAAATTTGATACTAAGGGGTCAAACTTCAGTATTACCCCATCTGAGGCGAGGTGGGACTTCCTGTGCCTGGCGCGGAAGTCCCGACCCGGTCGCAAAATTGGGGATACTGCCCCTGAGAGGAAGTGGAGCACAATTAAGTGTTCCACTTCCTCTCGGGGGTGAGACCAGGCCAGTAAGTGAGCAAATTTTTCAGCGTTATGCGGCCTCTCCACGTAGCGGTGGTGCGAACACATGCCCCTCCCCTTCCGCTAAAGGGGAGGGCATGCTTGAGCTCCGCAGTGGGGTGAGGGGATGCGGGATGTCATGACCGCAACTCGGCACAGAAGTGGAGTGCTGGGCTGCACCATTGCCGCACGGACCCCATGAAATATACAAAAAAAGGCTGGTCCAGTAAGTCTACCGTACAAGAAAAATGGCACCACACACCTCCCCTTTACTTTTCGCCCCGCGAGTGGAGTGCAGTCCAGTTCACGACCCGCGAGGCGGGTGCTCACATTTCCGCTATGGGGCGAAAATGGGTCACTGCGCACGGCAATGACGTCATCATCACTGGCGTGGTACCGTTAACTCCTGCACAATTTGGCGGGAGGCAGTAAATCGTTGGTTTCGGCCCCGGGCGAAAAATCGTTTGTGTCCCATTAATGCCCCCTAATGGGAAGAGCAAACGATGTGAAATTATCCCGCTAAGTCACATAAGGTGATATCAGGACAGGTGACCAAAGGATTGGTCAAAGAGGCAGGTTTTAAGGAGTGTCTTAAAGGAGGAGAGAGAGGTAGAGAGGTGGAAAGGTTTAGGGATCGAATTCCAGGGCTTAGGGCCCAGACAGCTGAAGGCATAGCTGCCAATGGTGAGGCAATACACAAGAGGCCAGAATTTGAAGAACAAAGAGATCTCGGAGGGTTACAGAGATAGAGATGGGCGAGACCATGGAGGCATATAAACACAAGGATGAGAACAGTAAATTTGAGGTGTTGCTGGACCAGGAGGCAATGTAGATCAGCGAGCACAGCGGTGATTGATGAACAGGATTTGGTGTGAGTTAAGATATGAGCAGCAGAGTAAGGAAAATGGGAGGCCGGCCAGGAGATCTAGGATCTTAAAAGAAGTGGCTGCAGAGATAGTGGATGCATTGGTTGTAATCTACCAAAATTCCCTGGATTCTGGGGCAGTTCCAGCAGATTGGAAAACCGCAAATGTAATGCCCTTATTTAAAAAAGGAGGCAGACAAAAACCAGGAATTTATTAACCAGTTAGTGTAACATCTGTCGTTGGGAAAATGCTGGAGTCCATTATTAAGGAAGCAATAGCGGGACATTTGGAAAAGCATAATTCAATTAAGGAGAGTCAACATGGTTTTATGAAAAAGAAATCATGTTTGACAAATTTGCTGGAGTTCCTTGAGGATGTAACGAGCAGGGTGGATAAGGGGGAACCAGTGGATGTGGTGTATTTTGATTTCCAGAAGGTATTTGATAAGGTGCCACATAAGAGGTTACTGCACAGGATAAAAGCTCACGGGGTTGGGGGTAATATATTAGCATGGATAGAGGATTGGCTAACTAATAGAAAACAGAGAGTCGGGATAAATGGGTAATTTTCCGGTTGGCAAACAGTAACTAGTGGGGTGTCGCAGGGATTGGTGCTGGGGCCTCAACTATTTACAATCTATATTAATGACTTGGATGAAGGGACCGAGTGTAATGTAGCCAAGTTTGCTGATGATGCAAAGATGGCTGGGAAAGCAAATAGTGAGGAGGACACAAAAAATCTGCAAAGGGATATAGACAGGCTACGTGAGTGGGCAAAAATTTGGCAGATGGAGTATAATGTGGGCAAATGTGACATTATCCACTTTGGCTGAAAAAATAGAAAAGCAAATTATAATTTAAATGGAGAAAAATTGCAAAATACTGCCGTACAGAGGGACCTGGGGGTCCTTGTGCATGAAACACAAAAAGTTAATATGCAGGTACAGCAAGTAATCAGGAAGTTAAATGGAATGTTGGTCTTTATTGCAAGGGGGATAGAGTAGAAAAGCAGAGACGTCCTGCTACAGCTGTACAGGGTATTGGTGAAGTCATACCAAGAGTACTGCATACAGTTTTGGTCTCCATATTTAAGGAAGGATATACTTGCATTGGACACTGTTCAGAGAAGGCTCACTAGGTTGATTCCAGAGATGAGGGGTTTAACTTATGAAGACAGGTTGAATAGGTTGGGCCTATACACACTGGAGTTCAGAAGAATGAGAGGTGATCTTATCGAAACATATATAATAACGAGGGGGCTCGATAAGTTGAATGCAGAGAGGATATTTCCACTCATAAGGGAAACTAAAACTAGGGGACATAGTCTCAGAATAAAAGGCCGCCCATTTAAAACTGAGATGAGGAGGAATTTCTTCTCAGAGGGTTGTAAATCTATGGAATTCTCTGCTCCAGAGAGCTGTGGAGGCAGGGTCATTGAGTATATTTAAGGCGGAGATAGACAGATTTTTGAGCGATAAGGGAATGAAGGGTTATGGGGAGGGGGCAGGGAAGTGGAGCTGAGTCCATAATCAGATCTTATTAAATGGTGGAGCAGGCTCGAGGGGCCAGGTGGCCCACTCCTGCTCCTATTTCTTGCGTTCTTATGTTCTTAGCATTGGAAAAATCAAGTCTGGAGGTATCAAAGATGAGGATTTCAGCAGCAGATTAGCGGAGGCAGGGGCTGAGACGAGAGATATTTTGGAGGTGGAAGTAGGAGATCTTGATGATGGGCAGTCCTGTATGAGTTGGAAGGTAAGAGGAGAAAAATAATGCACAGAATTTTTACCACAGGCAAAACAAATCCACTCCTATAGTTGGGCTCGACCCTTCTTGTGCAACACCACCTCTAGCACAAAACAAATGGGAGAACCAGTCTGTATATGACAATAACTATGTGACTCAGGTGAAAGTGTTCTTGGCAGTACAGCAATGTTTTTGCAGGTCAACCCCACCTTGAAACTAATTAATGTCTAATATTGACACACCCACCCCAGTGCTCAGACACAATCCTTTAGATTAAACATTAAAGTGCATTTTGCTTGTCCTGGTGTTTGATGGATATCATGACAGTCGTTCTGGGATATCAGAAATGTAGGTTATAAAGTGTAATTAATTTGGAATAGTTTCTTTAGAAAAGAGAAAATGTTGCGATAACCAAGTGGAGGTTTTGAAGATTAGGAAAGAAACTGAAAAAAAATAACCTGGGCTATTTGTTGACAGCAGTGAAGAATGCAAGGAGACACAAATTAAAAATGAAAAAGTTATGGATAATAAGGGAAGGCAGATTCAATGTTTTCACCCTGTCATGTATCCTACATTATTATATATAACTGTATCCTAACATGCTATACATGACTGTAATAAGATATGACCTATAACCACCAGCATACCTTACCACCAGGGGTGCACTTGCAAGAGACAGGTATATAAGTACAGGTCTCAGGCAAGTGCAGCATTCCAGAGCTGTGAAATAAAGGTGCAGGTCCAGAGTGACCTTGACTTCACTACATGCCTTGTGTGAATCTGTACTGAGGGGACAAGACTTTACAGTGGCGACAGGCTACGGGATTACAGAATCCACAGAATGGGGAACAACGGATCAGATGAAAAGTACAATGCGGGAGACAATTGGGAGGACTTTATAGAAAGGCTCCAGCAAAGCTTTGTAACCAAAGACTGGTTAGGCGACGATAAGGCAGACAAGAGAAGAGCCCATCTCTTGACCAGCTGTGGCTCGAAAACATACGCTTTAATGAAGGATCTGTTGGCACCCGAGAAACCAGCAAGCAAGTCGTTTGAAGAATTGAGCACACTGGTAAGAGACCACCTGAAGCCAGCGAGCAGCCTACACATGGCCAGACACAGGTTCTACAACTACAGACGCTGTGTGGGCCAGAGCATACCCGACTTCGTGGTGGAACTTTGGAGGTTGGCTAGTTTATGTGAGTTCTCCGATGAACTGAGGAGAGAAATGCTGAGAGACTTTTTCATTGGAGGAATAGGCCACGCAGGCATATTCCGAAAGCTCAGAGAGACCAAGAACCTGACCTTAGAGGTATGACAACTAACAAAATATTGGAACAAGAAGTTTACAGCACTAAACAAGCTGCTACCCCCACACACAGACAAAACCGGGAGAACAGGTTCTCGACAGCAGGCAGAAGCCATCAAGGGCCACAGGAATGGCCGTTCACACCTCATCAATCCACAATGCGAGCAATCAACTACAAACTGAGAGAAGCTCAAGAGAGATCAGCCAGACGCAGCTCATTCTTTGGAAACTCTTTGAACAATGGAACAGGTATGTGCTGGAGGTGTGGGGGTGGGCACTCGTCAAGGGGATGTCGATTTCAGCAGGCTGTTTGCAGAAATTGTGAATATACAGGGCATTTGGCCCGCATGTGTAAAAAAACGGCAGCTCGGCTGGTATACAAATCGGATGGGTCGGAAAGCGGACCAGAAGATGGCGGGGACAGTACCCGGGACACCGGTGTACAGCGGGTCAACACGATCAATGGTCGCTGTTCCTACAACAGGACGCCTCCGATAATGATGAGGGTCCTACTCAACGGGATATCTGTCAACATGGAGCTGGATACGGGAGCGAGTCAATCTCTCATGGGCGCTCAACAATTCGAACAACTGTGGCCACATAAAAGAGAAAGACCGAAACTCACAAGAGTCGACACCACACTAAGGACCCATACCAAAGAAATCGTACCAGTCCTCGGCAGCGTCATGCTCGCTGTCACAAAGGGAAAGTGAACCGTCTTCCCCTGTGGATTGTCCCCGGAGAACCCCCAGCACTGCTGGGGAAAAGTTGGCTGGCAAAACTAAACTGGAAATGGGATGATGTCCATGCCATGTCATTAGAGGAACGGACCTCCTGCTCAACAGTTATAAAGCGATTTGAACACCTCTTTCAGCCAGGTGTGGGCACTTTCAAAGGGGCCAAAGTCAAAATCTACATCACACAGGATGCTAGACCAGTCCATCACAAGGCCAGAGCTGTACCCTATGTGATGATGGAAAAGATTGAACACGAACTAGACAGGCTTCTGCGGGAAGACATTATATCACCTGTGGAATTTAGCGACTGGGCAAGTCCCATCATCCCAGTCATGAAGCCTGATGGATCCGTACGAATCTGTGGGGACTACAAATCTACCAAAAACATAGTCACCCTACAGGACCAGTACCCGCTGCCCAGAGTGGAGGACTTATTTGCCACATTGGCTGAAGGTAAACTTTTCTCAAAATTAGACCTCACATCTGCGAATGTGACGCAAGAATTGACCGAGGAATCCAAGCTACTCACCACCATCAACACACATCGAGGCCTTTTCATGTACAATCGATGCCCATTCAGCATCAGGTCAGCAGCTGCCATATTCCAGCGCAACATGGAGAGTCTGCTCAAGTCCATCCTGGGGATGGTTGTATTTCAAGACGACATACTTATCACGGGCAGGGACACCGACTCCCATCTCCATAATTTGGAGGAAGTACTAAAGCGGTTGGATCGGATAGCCTACGAGTCAAGAAATCCAAGTGTCTGTTTCTCGCACCCGAGGTTGGATTTTTGGGCAGAAGGATTGCCGCTGATGGAATCTGCCCAACAGAGTCCAAAACAGAAGCAATTCGCCTGGCACCCAGGCCCCGGAATGTCTCAGAACTGCGTGCCTTTCTCGGGGTACTCAATTACTTTGGGAACTTAAGCATGCTGCTGGAGCCTCTCCACGTGCTACTCAGAAAGGAGTGCGATTGGTTTTGGGGGGATGCCCAGGAACGCGCCTTCAATAAGGCATGCAACCTTCTGTGTACCAACAGTGTTTTGACTTTCTTTGACCCAGGAAAAAAGCTAGTTCTCACATGCGATGCGTCAGAGTATGGGGTCGAGTGCGTTTTGCAACATGTCAATAGTGCGGGCAAATTACAACTGATAGCTTATGCCTCCAGGTCACTTTCGCGGACAGAGCGCAGGTACGGAATGGTAGAGAAGGAGGTGCTCGCGTGCGTGTACGGTGTCAAAAAGATGCACCAATAACTTTTCGGGGCCAAGTTCGCGTTAGAAACCGACCACAAGCCCCTCATGTCCCTCCTATCCGAGAGCAAGGCAATAAACGGCAACGCCTCGACGCGAATTCAACAGTGGGCACTCATGCTGGCGTCCTACGACGATACCATAAGGCACAGACCAGGCACAGACAACTGTGCCGACGTGCTCAGCAGGCTATCTCTGGCGACCACGGAAGGGTCTGATAAACAGGACTGTGAGATAGTCATGGCAATCAATGCCTTTGAGTCCACAGGTTCGCCCATGACGGCTCGCCAAATCAGAGCCTAGACAGCCAGCAACCCCACGTTATCCTTAGTAAAAAGATGTGTCCTAACTGGTGACTGGGCAGAGGCTCGCGATGCCTGCCCCGAGGAATTAAAACCTTTTCACAGGCGCATGCATGATCTATCACTACAAGCAGACTGCCTGATGTGGGGCAGCCGAGTAGTCACATGCCTCAGCGAGGCAGAGAGGCATTTGTCCGGGAGCTCCACTGCGAGCACCCGGGGATCGGTCTCATGAAGGCCATAGCCAGATCCCACATCTGGTGGCCTGGTATTGACGCGGACCTGGAGCTCTGCGTCCGACGGTGCACCATTTGTGCCCAACTCAGCAATGCCCCCAGGGAGGCTCCACTGAGCCCCTGGCCCTGGCCTACCAAACCGTGGTCGCGGGTGCACGTAGACTATGTGGGCCCATTCATGGGCAAAATGTTCCTCATAGTTGTAGATGCATTTTCAAAGTGGATCGAATGCACCATTTTAAACTCGAGCACAACTTCCACCACTGTGGAGAGCCTCGCAACCATGTTTGCAACACACGGAATCCCTGACATATTGGTCAGTGACAATGGTCCGTGCTTCACCAGCGCAGAATTCCAAGACTTTATAATTGACCACGGCATAAATCACGTCAAGACGGCACCGTTCAAGCCGGCCTCCAATGGCCAGGTGGAGAGAACAGTGCAAATCATTAAACAAGGCATGCTTAAAATCCAAGGTCCTATGCTGCAGGGTCACCTGTCGCGACTGCTGCTGGCATACAGATCTCGTCCGCACTCATTGACTGGGATCCCCCCCACACAACTGTTGATTTAAAGGACTTTAAAAACAAGGCTCTCATTAATCCTCCCAGACATGCACAAAATCGTTGAGGCAAAGCGCCGTAAGCTGACTGAGTACCATGACAGAAATTCAAGGGGGAGATGGAATGAGATAGGGGACAAAGTGTTTGTACTAAACTATGGCAGGGGTCCCAAATGGCTTGCAGGGACAGTAACGGGCAAGGAAGGAAACAGGCTACTGGTAGTACAAATGGACAATGGCAAAACCTGCCGGAGGCATGTCGACCAAGTCAAATTAATTATTTCTTATTAATTTTTTTTGATTGATTTATTGGTTGATTTATTGATATATTTATCATTTATTATTGATGAAGGCTCTTTATTTGTAAAACTGAAGTGTTTAATGCTTGTAAACTTCCCTTTAACCCCCCCCCCACCCATTCCCTACGCCTGATTTGTAACCTATGCCTGATTTTCTAAGTCTAGACAAGGTTTTTCTGAGCGTACAAAAATCTACACTTACTCCATTCTAAGTTAGTTTGGAGTAAGTTTTCACTGCCTAAACTTTCAAAACGGGCGTAAGTGGCTGGACACGCCCACTTTTGAAAAAAAAATCTGTTCCAAACTGAAACTGTTCTAACTGACTAGAACTGGAGCAAACTAAATGCCGAGAATTGCAATTTCTAAAATACTCCATTCTAAGCCAGTTGCTCCAAAAAAACAGGAGCAACTCAGGCCGAAACTTGGCCCTAAAGAGTGGTTACAGCACAGAAGGAGGTCATTCAGTCCATTGAGCCCGTACAATGGGATCTTTTATGTCCACCTGAGAGAGCATCTTGGTTTAATGTCTCAACCAAAAGATGGCACCTCCAACAGCACAGCACTCCCTCAGTACTTCACTGGAGTGACAGCCTAGATTTTTGTGCTTGAGTCTCTGGAGTGGGACTTGAACCCACAACCATCTGACTCAAAGGTGAGGGTGTTACCCACTGAGGGAGAGGCTGAAATGGCTTGTTTGATCTACTGGTCTCCTTGATTTACTGGTCTCTTCCAGTTCCTAAAAATTAACGTTCATAACAATTTACTAAAATTATCTCAATGGTCTGCTTCTTCTTCTGGGGATTGAGATTAAATATATTCAAACAAAATAAATATCTTGAAATATCCAAAAAAGTATGCATTATTCGCAATAAGGCCATGCTTTTCAGACTGTCATGGACGGCGGTTTATTGAAGATGAACAGAATGGTCAAGTGCTCACTCCATCAGCATAAATCAACCCTGACAAAGGAATTTAGGAAACCAAGAATTGTGTTTGTCATGTTCTTTCACTTTTACTGACTTCAGTCTGTCCCTCCCCGCTCTTTGCATCTTTCACCACTATTAAAATATGCAGCTTTCACTCTGCAAACACTTGTAATGCTGCCAATATACCGATATGTACTTACACGTGCTACTAAAACTAACTCAAGAAAAAGGAGATGACTATCACTGGCGCTGTCCTCAGCTTCTCAGATTTTCAATGACAGATCTAATACCTTGTCACAGCTGTAAAAGCATGTTGAGTTACTCATACAAATACTATGCTGCACACCCAAATGCGTCTTGTTAAACGTTTACCCTTCAAGTACCAAGCAGAATTTCCAGCTCTCCGAATACACAAAATGTATTTTCTTTCGTATAACTCCCTAACCTAACAGCATTGTGGGAGCACCTTCATCATATGAACTGCAGCAGGTCAAGAAGATGGCCCAGCACCACCTCCTCAAGGGGTAAACAGGGATGGGCAATAAATGCCGGCCTTACCAGTGACACCCATATCCTAGGAATGAATTTAAAAAAGCAACACCCACAAAATTCATTTCAGGGATAAATGCTATGAAGTGAGGTCAGAGAAATACAGATAATCACAGGGCTTTCCTAAATTCACAGTATTCCTGAAATAAATGTCTTATGTTTCAGTTTAGAAATGTTATGATTGCAGGGTTGTGCATTGGCCGTATCCTTATTAAAAGGCTCTTAGTTAACCTCTCTTTACAAAGCCGCTAGAGTTTGGCTTCCAACTTTTTCAGTTTGTGTTGCCTACTATAATTATGGAATCTTTTTTTTAATCAAGTTGAGTAATAAGATATAGCCCCAATTTTAAACTCGCTGGCGGGAGTTGTGCGAGAGAAGAGGAGGCAGGGGGGGAGGGGGGGGCGGGTGGTGGAGACGGTAAGCTGTACAGCCCCCCACAACATAAGATCTGGAAGATTTGAACTCCAGAGCCTCATCTGCATGGGCCCCGTCAGTCTCCCACCCGAACCTGTCAGGAAGGGCTACCTAGCCGGAGGGCAGGAACGTGATTGTGGGAGTGGGCCTCTGTGGGGGAGGGAGGGGGTGGAGGAGACACAAACACAAAGGAACAGTCCCTGGGGCGTCAGGTAAGTGGTTGAGAGGCACCGGGGGGGTGGGGGGGGGGTAAGCGGGCATCGGGACGGCATTGCAGTTGGAAGATGCAAGTTGGAGGCTATTCTTGTGGGGCCGAGGAGGTGATCTTCCTGGCCCACAAGGAAACCCATAAAAAATAAATAAGATTGACTTACGTTTCCGGGCCTATTTCGGCCCAGTTTCTCTTGCCGCCTTATTGGCCTGTCGGGGAGGCAAAGGTGACTTCCCTTGGGTTAAAATTGACTTCATCAGAGCCCGGTCTGCATATTTAAGGAAGGACCCTGCGCCCTCCACTGACTTCCAATGGGTGTTTCTCTTGCCTGCGCTAAACATGGGTGAAAATTCCAACCTACAGGAAGGTGTAAGCCACTCTGGCCATTTTAAGCGCCTGCCCGGTTTCTTGCTGTAGGACAGGGTTAAAATTGGCCCTCACAATTTGGGTCATTTGCTCAGGGCTAATCAGTTCCTGATTAGTATCAGCCATTGCTTAGTGGATAGAACACTCGCCTCTGAGTCAGAAGGTTGTGAGTTCAAGTCCCATTCCAGGTTCTTGAGCACATAAATCTAGGCTGACACTCCAGTGTAGTGCTGAGGGAAAGTTGCCGTCTTTTGGATGAGATGTTAAACTGAGGCCCCGTCTGCTCGCTAAGGTGGATGTAAAGATCCCATGACAATATTTTGAAAAAGAGCAGGGGAGTTTTCCCCAGTGTCTTGGCCAATATTTATCCCTCAATCAACATCACTAAAACAGATTATCTGGTCATTATCACATTGCTGCTCTTCTTCTAAATAGTGCAATGGAATCTTTTACATCCACCGAGATGGCAGACGGAGCTTCGATTTAATATCTCATCCAAAAGACAGATATGCATAGCATAGATTATAGCTGTGTTAATGTAACAGTCCCACATTCTCACCCAACAGCCATTTGCGAGCTGTCCCCTAACAGTGGCCTCCACCATTCAATAAGTGGCTTCTTCAGGGTACAGAATGTTGTTACCTCTTGTGGCAACAGAGCTTTGTGTGTATGTGATTTTGTGTGTTTGTGTGCGCGCGTGTGTGTCTGCGTCTATGTGTCTGCCTGTCTGTGTGTCATAATGTGTTGCAGTGCACTTGCTATACTGGCCAAATATTGATTTTTTTTCCTTAAAGAAACTAAACTTAGGTGCTGTAAATTGTTGAAATGTTTGCGTTAGTAATGTTGCTGTTGACAGCTGCCCAATGCACACATTATGACATTGTGAATGTAATTACTGTGTAAACATGATAGAGGGAAAAAATAAAACATAAAAGAAACTGGGGTTGCCTGTTGCCAAGCAACAGAAATGTAATATGGAACTGGTAATACATAAATATAGATTTCCTCATAAACTCCACATCTGTCCTATATTTAGGCTACACATGGTTTCATTTTCAATATATTTTACATTTTGTGACCTCACTGCGGAGCTGATTGTTAAATGTAAAATAATTAAGTTTTGTACAAAGGTTACCTGTTATTAAAGTGTGCAGAGTTTTGTTAGTGCAAAGAATCCGATCCAGATTACATTACATGGCATAACTATAAACGATTTGCACAGGAGATGGGGACCATGTCGACAGAAGAGACGCGCTATTTATAGGGATGCAATATCTATCTTTCTGCCCCCATTGCTAAACTACTCCTCCCTCTATCAGATATTGACCACATTCCTTGGCAGTGGACATGTGCAGGTGTGGCCACTGAAACTTTGATTTTAACCCAGTTCTACCTGCCACAGACGGGTGTGCAGGCAGTTAAAATGGCGGTGGGGCTTCGCGCTGCATTCCCGGCAGATTCGCACCCACCGCTATTTTAACTGCAGAGGATGGGGGGAACACTTCAGGCAGGCGGGGCCCTACTTAAAATGCCGAAGTCGCGGCCCGCTGATGTCATTGATGCCGCAAAGCGATTTTTTACTTGACGGCCACAGAGCGCCAAACTCACCAACCAAACCTGGCTGGAGGTAATAGAGCGACCAGAGAAGGCCACGATAAGCATATGTTTTTACATTTTCTGTGAGAATTTCATGTGGACCCAGGAGAAGCCGATCTTCTTCCCCAGCCCTGGCTTACTCTCCCCTTTGCAGACCCCCACACTTCGAGCACTAACCTGATGCCAAAAACCATTCCCTTCGGTCCATAGTACCTGATCTCCCAATTCCACCCGCCGGCTCTGACCGCATTCCCACTGGCTTCGGGCAGGAGATACATTTAATCGAGGCCCGGAAGTTGAAATGGTCTGGGCCTCATGTGGTGGAGTGGGATTTTCTGATCACCCTCCACCCAAAGGTTGAGATTGTCATTTAGTCCAGCCATTAGCATACCAGGCATCAGCACATTGACATCATTTTCCTTGTGTTAAATAAATAAAATAACAATTGGTTACAAATGCAAAAGATTCTCTATTTTAATATGTCCTCTATCAAGACTGTGATAAACTTGGATAGCAATCAACAGAGTTTGATAAAAGGGCAATGATTCATTATTTATAATTAATTACTGACTGTTTCATAGCTGTGGTAATGTACATACATGTTGAAGCCAAAATAGATTTTTTTTGGAGGGACTTGAAAGCAAGACAGTGGTGGTGGGACAGGATTGAAGTAATATGTGCAAGGAAGTGAAAGTAGGGAACTGGAGCCCTCTGTGATTACAGAGTGAGACTCATCGAGTGAAAGTATGAAGGCGGGGACAGAGAGAGAGAGAAAAAAAGAGGATCAGAGAGACACAGGCGGGTGAGGCCATGAGAAATGCATGCAAAAGTATTTTAAAAGAAATTTGAAAAGGGAAAGCATAAGAGAAAGTGTGAAAGGTTTGTGCAGTGAGTATAAGAGAGGCAGAAAGGACAAGGGTAAGAGAAAATGAAAGAGTAAGAAACAGAATGAGAGTATAAAAAGGATTGAGAGAGACATGCATACTTGATGCAAGCATTGTAGACAAATAGTTACAGAGATGGGTCTCACTAACAAGTTGTTGGTCATGCATTTTACAGTCACCATCCTATGGAGTTCTAATTATTTTCTGTCAAGTCAAATATTCAGTGATAGTCTTAATACCTCGACATGGAACTAAAAGCAGGTTCAGTCACTCGAACAAACAAATACTACACGCCCAAAGACCTCTCACAAAACATTCACCATTTGTGTGCTGAATCAAATTTTCAATCTTCTAAATGGTCACATCTCTGCTTTCAAATACCTGCTAAAAAAACTTTTTTTCTACCAATTAAATTTAAAAGTTTTTAGGTTTTTTAAGGGTTGCTGTCTTTTCAAAATTGCCTTGTTTTTCTATGGTGTGGGGGCACAGAAGCCAAAGACTCTGGGGCTGATAACTCTGGGGATAACCTGTTACACACCCCACACATTATCCTTTCTAATGACTTCCAAAAATGAGATTGAATGGGATGTGTAACAGGTGATCAAACCAATACTGCCTGTTCCACACCACTGCCCATAGTTAAAACCAGCTCTAGGAACATAGGCCATTCAACCCCTCAAGCCTGTCCCGCCATTCAATGAGATCATGGCTGATCTGTACCTTAACTCCATCTACCCGTCTCGGTTCTATAAGCCTCAATCCCCTTGCTGAACAAAAATCCATCTCAGTTTCGAAACTTTCAATTGACCCCCACCCTCAACAACTTTTTGGGGGAGAGAGTTCCAGATTCCCACTACCCTCTGTGTGAAGAAATGCTTCCTGACATTGTAGTGTCCTTACACCTTACTATAGAATCACACGAGGCATGTACTGCAGACAAGGTCACTACGTGACCTGAATCTTTATTCCCAGGACCAAAAAGTGCTGACCCTGCGTGGGACCTCCTTTTATATACCTGGATGACCAGGTGAGGAGTGTCTCCCACAAGTTCACCCTCTGTGGTCAAGATGTGCATTACTCAGGTGTAGACAGTGTACAGTGTTGTTACATAAAGGTTACAGTTATGTGAAGGTTACAATCATGACATCACCTCCCCCCAATGTCTTTGGGTCAAAGATTGAGTTTTTCAGGCGGTTCACGCTCTCTCGTGGAGCGCCGCAGTTGGGGCTCTGGTGGTTGGGTCTTGGCATGCATCTCTGTCGTCTGAGGTGATTCTGGCCTGTCCGGCCTGGCCGCAGAGACTGTGCATGCTGGTGAATGTCCTTGTTGCTCGTTCACTGGCAATGGTGTGGATGACATCTCATGATCTTCCTCAGGTTCCTCAGTGTCCATGCTGAATCTTTTCTTTACTTGGTCCAGATGGTTGCGGCATATCTGCCCATTGTTAAGTCTGACCACTATGACCCTATTCCCCTCTTTGCCAATTACAGTACCCACAAGCCACTTGGATCCCAAAGCATGATTGAGAACGAATACGTGGACATCAATTTCTATGCATCTCCCCACTGAGTTGCGATCATGGCACTCGATTTGGGACTGGCGCTTGCCCTCAACAATGTCTGACAGGTCTGGGTGAATGAGGGACAGCCGCATTTTAATCGTGCGTTTCATGAGTAGTTCCGCGGGCAGGACTCCCGTGAGCGAATGCGGGCGGGACCTATCGGCCAGCAGGAGGCGCGATAGGCAGTACTGAAGGGAGGGTCCTTGAATCCTGAGCATGCCCTGTTTTATGATTTGAACCGCATGTTCCACCTGGCCATTGGAAGTCGGCTTGAACGATGCTGTCCTGACGTGTTTGATACCATTACCTGACATAAACTCCTGGAATTCATAGCGAGTGAAACACGGGCCATTAACGCTAACCAGGATGTCCGGCAAGCTGTGGGTCACAAAGACCGTACGCAGACTTTCCACGGTGGTGGATGTCGTGCACGTGTTCAATATGATGCACTCGATCCGTTTTGAGTATGCATCGACAACAATCAGGAACATTTTTCCCATGAACGGGCCCGCGTAGTCTACGTGAATATGTGACCATGGCCTGGTGGGCCAGGGCCACGGGCTGAATGGGGCCTCCCTGGGGGCATTTCTCAGCTGAGAACATGTTGTGCACCTGCGAACACCATACATGTGACCGGGCAATGGCCTTCATTAGCACGATGCCTGGGTGCTCGCTGTGGAGTTCCCTGATGAATGCTTCCCTTCCTTTCTGGGGCATGACAACCCGGCTGCCCCATAGCAGGCAGTCGGCTTGGATGGAGAGCTCGTCCATCCATCTGTGAAACAGTCTGACCTCCTTGGGACACGCTCCGTGTGCGGGTGCCCAATCCCCAGTCAGGACACATTTCTTTATCAGGGATAGGAGGGGATCTCTGTTGGTCCAGATTTTTTGATCTGGCGGGCTGTGATGGGGGAGCCTGCGGTGTCGAAAGCCTCAACGGCCATGACCATCTCTGCACTTTGTTCCGACACCCCCTCGGTGGTCGCCAGTGGAAGCCTGCTGAGCGCGTTAGCGCAATTTTCGGTGCCTGGCCGGTGCCATATGGTGTAGTCATACGCAGCCAGCGTGAGGGCCCACCGCTGTATGCGAGCTGACACATTGGTATTGACAGCCTTGCTGTTGGACAACAGGGATGTTAATGGTTTGTGGTCCGTTTCTAACTCGAACCTTCTGCCGAAAAGGTACTGGTGCATCTTTTTCACCCCGTAGACACAACCGAGTGCTTCCTTTTCAACCATCCCATATCCCAGTTCTGCCTGGGAGAGCGATCTGGAGACATAAGCCACAGATTGGAGTTGGCCCTCATCATTACTCTGCTGCAACACGCCCCCAACCCCATAGGATGATGCATCACAAGTTAAACCAGTTTCTTACAGGGGTTGTACCACAGCTTGTTAGAACAAAGCAGATTCCGCGCCTGATTAAAAGCCCGTTCTTAACAGTCCCCCCCCAAAACCATTCACAACCCTTACACCGGAGCATGTGCAGTGGCTCCAACAATGTGCTTAAGTTCGGCAGAAAGTTCCCGAAGTAGTTCAATAGTCCCAGAAATGACCGCAACTCCGATGTGTTGCCGGGCCTGGGCACATGACGGATCGCCTCCGTTTTGGATTCGGTAGGCCGGATCCCATCTGCGGCAACCCTCCTGCCCAAAAACTCGACCTCTGGGGCTAAAAACACACACTTGGACTTCTTTAGTTGCAAGCCTACCCGGTCCACTCGGCGTAGCACCTCCTCCAGGTTGTGGAGGCATTCCTCGTGTCTCGACTTGTGATTAGGATGTAATCTTGGAATACGATTGTTCCAGGGATGGATTCAAGCATGCTTTCCATGTTCCTCTGGAAGATAGCGTCCGCTGAACGAATGCCAAACGGACACCTGTTGTAAACGAATAACCCCTTGTGCGTCGTGATGGTGATCAGAAGCTTGGATTCTTCAGCCAGTTCCTGAGTCACGTAGGCCGAAGTGAGGTCCAACTTGGTGAACAGCTTGCCACCTGCCAGCGTGGCAAAAAGATCCTCCGCTCGCGGAAGCAGGTATTGCTCCTGTAGTGACACTCAGTTGATGGTGGCCTTGTAGTCGCCACAAATCCTGACCGAGCCATCCGCTTTAAGGACAGGAATGATGGGGCTTGCCCAGTCACTGAATTCAACAGACGAAATTATGCCCTCTCTTAGCAGCCTGTCCAACTCACTCTCAATTCTCTCATGCATCACATACGGCACGGCTCTGGCTTTGTGGTGTACTGGTCTGGCGTCCGGGGTGATGTGTATCACTACTTTGGTACCCTTAAAGGTCCCGACACTTGGTTGAAAAAGTGGCTCGAATTTCTGTAGGACCTGTGAGCATGAACTTCGCTCCACAGATGAAATGGCGTGCACACCCCCCCCATTTCCAGTTCATCTCGGCTAGCCAGCTCCTCCCCAAGAGCGCGGGATCATTTCCGGGACAATCCAGAGTGGCAGCCGGTTCTCCGATCCATTGTGTGTGACCACCAAGTTTTCACTGCCTAGTACTGGGATGATCTCTCTGGTGTACGTCCATAGCTGCGGGTCAATGCGTTCCAGTTTGGGCCTGTTAGCTTTGAGTGGCCATAGTTTTTCAAATTGTTGGGCACTCATAAGTTCCTGGCTGGCTCCTGTGTCCAGCTCGACTTCAGCATCCATAGCTTTGCCCCAAGCATCACCCTGCCTTGCATACCCTTGTTTGGTTCCTCTGGCTCGTAAACTAGCCTCGCTATGGGCTTTCTGCACATTCTGGCCAGATGTCCTGAAGTTACAGTTTCTACAGATAAATTGTTGAAACCTACAGGTTTTCACAGCATGACTGCCACCGCACCTCTAGCATGAGCTGAGATTGTTGTGAACAATGGACTTGTTAACAGGCATTTCTCTCTGATTGTCTCTTTGATTACTCCTGAGCATTCTGTTGCTGAGTGTCAATGGTCCCATTCCGGGACGCATTGTCCCTTGTGATGACGTGAATTGCCGATCCCCCTGCCATTGTCTCTGTTGCTGGCCCACCCTAGAGTCTGTTGCTGCCTGGGCGGTGTCGAATTGCCCTTGCCTGCCTGCAGGGTTCTGTGTCTCGTTTACAATGTTAACTCCCTGGTCCATCGCCACATTGGAACCAGGGCTGCGCGTGTAAATTATCTTGGCCTCCTCTTCCCCTGCCATGAAGGTCTGAGCTATCAGCGTTGCTCTTTCCAAAGTTAAGTCCTTGGTTTCAATAAGTTTCCTGAAAATCCCGGCATGACCAATGCCCTCAATGAAGAAATCCCTTAACATCTCCCCCATGCAGGCATCTGTGAACTTACAGAGGCTGGCCAAACGCCGAAGGTCCGCAACGAAGTCTTATATGCTTTGTCCCTCCCGATGCCGGTCTGTATAGAACCAGTGCCGGGCCATGTGTATACTGCTCGCCGGTTTGAGTGCTCACCGATCAGAGTGCTGAGCTCTTCAAAGGACTTGTCCGCCGGCTTCTCGGGTGCGAGCAGGTCTTTCATCAGCGCATATGACTTGGATCCACAGCTGGTCAGTAGATGCGCCCTCCGCTTGCCAGCCACTTCCTCTTCCAGCCAGTCCTTCGTGACAAAGCTCTGCTGGAGCCTCTCAATGAAATCGCCCCAGTCCTCACTATCACAGTGCCGTTTCTCTGTGCTACCGGTGGCCATCCTCGTGGGTCGTTGATTCCCGTTTCTCGTCGTCAAATGTAGTGTCCTTACACCTTACTATAGAATCACACGAGGCATGTACTGCAGACAAGGTCACCACATAACCTGAACCTTTATTCCCAGGACTAAGAAGTGCTGACCCTGCGTGGGACCTCCTATACCTGGATATAGGTATATACCTGGATGACCAGGTGAGGAGTGTCTCCCACAAGTTCACCCCCTGTGGTCAAGGTGTGCATTACTCAGGTGTATACAGTGTACAGTATTGTTACATAAAGGTTACAGTTATGTGAAGGTTACAAACATAACAGACATCACGCCTGAATGGCCTAGCTCTAATTTTAAGGTTATGTCCCCTTGTTGTGGACGCCCCCACCAGAGGAAATAGTTTCTCTCCATCTACCTTATGAACTCCTTTAATCATTTTCAACACCTCAATTGGATCACCCTTTAATCAACCCTGTTGTATACCATTTTGTCACGATAATGATGTTGTATACAAGTGCCATGAGGCTGCGGTTCAACACTTTATTATTTTACTGCATCCAGTGTTCGTAAACAATTGAAATAAAGAATTGCTGATTCACAAATTCCAAAAAATAAAAATAAAAGGCTTGCCAGACACTTTTTCATGAAGGCCGTATCACAGGTGTTGATGTTCTGTATTTAACACCCTTGCACTTACGGCAACTAAATGGATTTGGAAGCAACAAGACTTTCCGAAGCCAATCTGTACCTCATGCCACAGAACTTCCATTCCTCTGCCCTTTTCAGTTGCAGTAAGAACAGACACCAAAAAAACTCACAAAGAAAATTTGGGCACAGTGCTATTCAAGCACTGAATGGGGAATGGAGACTTGTGCCTGTTTTTCGTCAAGATCGTACCCATTCTTTTTGGAGTGCTATTTAGGAGCGGAGTAGGTGAGAACTTTAGCACTTACAGAGCAGTGTCTCAGTAATGCAAGTATTAAGGGGGGCGAGGGGAGGGGGGGGCGGTGGGGGAAACAGACCACACGCCCATTGGCAGCTGCTGAAGAAATTTGCTTGGCCCTATCCTGAGCCACTAGCCAATGTTTCAAGACCCCAGAGCAAAAGTCCCTGCTCTCACTCACCATGCAACTGCTCCATCCCTCCCACCTTGAATAAAAAGAGAAGTGTCAAACCAGAACACTCCTCCT
Organism: Pristiophorus japonicus; assembly: GCF_044704955.1. Classification (NCBI taxonomy): domain Eukaryota; kingdom Metazoa; phylum Chordata; class Chondrichthyes; family Pristiophoridae; genus Pristiophorus; species Pristiophorus japonicus. The sequence continues at coordinate 222,885,752 of NC_091977.1, read as the reverse complement.
ATTCCCACACCATCGTTTTTATTGTTGTGTCACTGGCGAGAGGGTCGTTAACCAGAAGACACAGATTTAAGATAATTGACAAAAGAACTAGAGGGGAAATGAGGGGAATATTTGTTTACACAGTGAGTTGTTATCATCTGGAATGTACTGTCTGAAAGGATTCAGATTCACTAACTTTCAAAAAGGCAATTGGATATATACTTGAAACGGAAACCATTTGCAGGGCTATGGGGAAAGAGCAGGGGAGTGGGACTATTTGGATATCTCTTTCAAAGAACCAGCACGGCCACGATGGGACAAATGACCTCCTTCTGTATTGTAAGATTCTATGATTCTATAAATCTTTTCTTCCCTCCAGATAGTTACATGCTACATTAACTAGTACTCGGTCCCATTGGGCTAACCATTAGCTGGGTCAAGGCAGATGGAGAACTGTGAAGGAAGCAAGGCTTCCATCAAAATCCATGAATTCACTCCTCCTGAACTGTGCTTCTTACTAGTAGACAGAATAACAGAACCAACATGTAGAACTGCTCATGTTTTCGCCTGGAAGAAGATGGGTAACACGGAGAAACATTCAAAAGAATGAAAAAACAGGAAAGAGAGGGGGAAATATTGGAAGAATGTCCTTTAACTCTTTGAAAACGGCAATGTATTATGCAGTACATGTTCTGCGGCTAATTGCATGTTACATCCTTATACCATTTGATCTTTCTTTGATGCGTAATAAAATGTGTTTCACTGATCTTATTTAACCCTAAATGTTTAATGTACTTATATAATCTTCACATGTTAATTATTATAATCAGTTGAATTCACATCATCAAGAATGCATTTATCCCTTCTCCCCTCCCTCATCAAGGCTGCTGCAACCATCAATTACATAGAAACATAGAAACATAGCAAATAGGTGCAGGAGTAGGCCATTCGGCCCTTTGAGCCTGCACCGCCATTCAATAAGATCATGGCTGATCATTCCCTCAGTACCCCTTTCCTGCTTTCTCACCATACTCCTTGATCTCTTTAGCCGTAAGGGCTATATCTAACTCTCTCTTGAATATATCCAATGAACTGGCATCAACAACTCTCTGCGGCAGGGAATTCCACAGGTTAACAATTCTCTGAGTGAAGAAGTTTCTCCTCATCTCAGCCCTAAATGGCCTACCCCTTATCCTAAGACTATGTCCCCTGGTTCTGGACTTCCCAAACATCGGGAACATTCTTCCCACATTTAACCTGTCCAATCCCGTCAGAATCTTATACATTTCTATGAGATCCCCTCTCATCCTTCTAAACTCCAGTGAATAAAGGCCCAGTTGATCCAGTCTCACCTCATATGTCAGTCCAGCCATCCCGGGAATCAGTCTGGTGAACCTTCGCTGCACTCCCTCAATAGCAAGAACATCCTTCCTCAGATTAGGAGACCAAAACTGAACACAATATTCCAGGTGAGGCCTCACTAAGGCCCTGTACAACTGCAGTAAGACCTCCCTGCTCCTATACTCAAATCCCCTTGCTATGAAGGCCAACAGACCATTTGACTTCTTCACAGCCTGCTGTACCTACATGCCAAATTTCAATGACTGATGAACCATGACACCCAGGTCTCGTTGTACCTCCCCTTTTCCTAATCTGCCTTCGTGTTTTTGCCCCCAAAATGGATAACCTCACATTTATCCATATTATACTGCATCGGCCATGCATTTGCCCACTCACCTAACCTGTCCAAATCACCCTGCAGCCTCTTAGCATCTTCCTCACAGCTCACACTGCCACCCAGCTTAGTGTCATCTGCAAACTTGGAGATATTACACTCAATTCCTTCATCTAAATCATTAATGTATATTGTAAATAGCTGGGATCCCAGCACTGAGCCCTGCGGCACTCCACTAGTCACTGCCTGCCATTCTGAAAGGGCCCGTTTATCCGGACACTCTACTTCCTGTCTGCCAACCAGTTCTCTATCCACGTCAGTACATTACCCCCAATACCATGTGCTTTACTTTTGCACACTAATCTCTTGTCAAAAGCCTTTTGAAAGTCCAAATACACCACATCCACTGGTTCTCCCTTGTCCACTCGGCTAGTTACATCCTCATAAAATTCCAAAAGATTCATCAAGCATGATTTCCCTTTCATAAATCCATGCTGACTTGGACCGATCCTGTCACTGCTTTCCAAATACGCTGCTATTTCATCCTTAATGATTGATTCCAACATTTTCCCCACTACTGATGTCAGGCTAACCGGTCTATAATTACCCGTTTTCTCTCTCCCTCCTTTTTTAAAAAGTGGTGTTACATTAGCTACCCTCCAGTCCATAGGAACTGATCCAGAGTCGATAGACTGTTGGAAAATGATCACCAATGCATCCATTATGCATCCATTATTTCTAGGGCCACTTCCTTAAGTACTCTGGGATGCAGACTATCAGGCCCCCGGGATTTATCAGCCTTCAATCCCATCAATTTCCCTCACACAATTTCCTGCCTAATAAGGATATCCTTCAGTTCCTCCTTCTCACTAGACCCACTGTCCCCTAGTACACCCGGAAGGTTATTTGTGTCTTCCTTCGTGAAGACAGAACCGAAGTATTTGTTCAATTGGTCTGCCATTTCTTTGTTCTCCATTATAAATTCACCTAAATCCGACTGCAAGGGACCTACGTTTGTCTTCACTAATCTTTTTCTCTTCACATATCTATAGAAGCTTTTGCAGTCAGTTTTTATGTTCCCATTAAAAATTAGGGAAAATCACACTAATAATTCTGAGCGATTAAACCATTCGTTCATAGAACTCCTTGAATAGGAATTAATGTTTGAAGTTTGTACTGTTTTAATATGACACAGGAATACTTCTGCAGTGTGGGTGTTAAAGCATGTATTAATTTCATCAGTGGACATGGAACTAGCCTTATTTAGATTTAAACTGGAAAAAATGACCAAGAGAAATGATTGCTGAGTTTAATTTAATTCAGTATTGAAACTCACTTTTTCCTGAAGTCGTCTCATAACAGATTCATCCCAAATTTATTTTCTGTCATAGTCGGCCATTATATAGCTCATTGGTATACAGGCAAAGACCTTGAACAGTGTGGTCCCTGGACATGGTGCACAGAGTCCACATTATCAGCCCCTATGCATTACACAGCTGATGAGATTCCAATTTACACTCCATACTCATCCAAAACTCTGTAACCTCCTCAAGCCTACAAACCTCCGAGATCTCTGCGCCCCTCCAATTCTGCCGTCTTGTGTATCCCTGACCATTGGTGGCTGTGCATTCAGCTGCCTAGGCCCTAAGCTGTTTAACTCCTGTCCTAAACATCTCCGTGTCACTACCTCTGTCTCCTCCTTTTAGACTCTCCTTATAACCTACCTCTATGACCAAGCACCTGCCCTAATATCTCTTTATGCGACTCGGTGTCAAATTTTCATTTGATAATCGCTTGTCTGCCACCGAGGAGCTTTTTCCAGTTTAAATCTAAAACTAAGTTGTTGTTGTTATTGTGCACAGTGCCCACATTATCAACCCCGATGCATTGCACAGCTAGCTGACCCGATTTGGATATTTGCTAAATCAGGATCTGTTGGTGTGGATGGGTGGAGCAGACAGAAGGGGCAAATTTCCCTTTTAGTTTCATTGAAGTTCACTTTGAAGGAACACCAGGATTACGTGGACGCACCCACATGCACACACAAACTCAGTGGGCCGGTTGGCAGTGTGTTTGCCCTCCTTCATCCTCCTCCACAATATATACACTCAATCCAGTTTGTACAGTTCCAGCAACATCTCAGGCCGATGACATGTCAAAGTCCTAATTACGCGTGCTGTTTAAATGTTAGTGAAATATTATATTGGCCCAGTGGGCTTAACTGAATATTGGCACAGTACCAATCTAATTGGGACAGTTCTAATCAATGGTGGAACGGGCCCCTTGTTGCTGAAGCTCAGTGGGAATTGTGTATGGGACTGTAGACAATTCAAACTCAGCTTAAGTTGTGAGTCTGTTTAGTATTTTGTGCAGTTTCACACTTAACACAAATTCTGGCAGTGAACTGGCAGTATCATTTGTTTTCAGCCAGACAGGAAGTTCATTTTTTAAATATTTTCCTCTTTTGAGAATAGCAGTTCATAAACATCCTAAACAAAATTTGTCTATGCATTATTCTGTGCCACACTTTGTGTTGTAAACTGTTATGTATGCAATAGAGGTTCAAACTGAGTACTGTTTAACTAAACAAGGTACAACCTTGGCTCTGCTTTATTTAGGCCCAAAGTGTTTGACTCACAAAATGGCTGGCCTTTTATACCAGAGCAGCACCATATGCGTGCTGCTCAGTGGCCTCCAACAATGACGCCATCTGGTGGCTACAAAGAGCATGACATAAACCAAGCACCAGGCTACTGTTCAAAGAATCACCCAGATTGAAACAACTAATGACTTCAGCCCTGAGCTTTTGGAAGCAGATAGAAGTGTACACCTCAGGATAAAAAGGCACGAACAGCGTAACAACAGTAACTCCATCTCCAACTCTTCACACACCAATCAAAAAAGGTCAGTGGTGAATCCAGAACGTGGTGCCAATTCAGTGTGACGGCGGGGGGGGGAAGGGGGCTAAGATGGTAGGAAGAGGAAAGAAGGCGGGGAGGGACAAGATGGCAGGGTAAGATAACAGAAAAAGATGGCAGGGAGGGGATAAAATGGTGAGAGAGGGTTAAGATGGAGGGAAGGGGATAATATGGCGGGGAAGGGGTAAGATGGAGGGGATAGGATAGCGGGGAGGGGTAAGATGGCAGGGTCGGGATAAGATGGTGGGATAGGGGCATGATGGTGGGGAGGGGATAAGATGGTGGAGGGTAAGATGGCGGGGGGTATGGGGGGGGAGGGGAAATGTGTGGTGACCGCTACACCTTACCACCTCCCACCATTTTTACATACAAGTCTTCAGCTACAGAAAGGCCCAGAGGAGCAGGGGCCTAATTTAAATGGAGGTGTCACATCCTGATCACATCATAGTGACTACATCCTGCTCCATCTCCACCGAAAACCAGTGGCAGCGATGATCCAGCCCAGGAAAGTTCTTTTATCAACAAAAATGTAAAGGTTCCTTGTGGGCAAGGAGGAACAAGAGGGCCTACTCCTGACTCCCACAAGGATACCTTTGAGTTCTTTCCTCCCCTGGACTCCCCCTTCCACCTCCCAACTGAGTACAGTCGAGGTACATTCCCACTAAGAGGAAAGGTAGGGCAATAAAAGTCAGGGCATACTGGATGACAAAACAGATAGAGAATATAATGAAGCAGAAAAAGAGCATGTATGTCAAATGTCAGGTTGCAGATACATCTGAGAATCAGGTTATATATAGAAAGGTCAGAGAAGTGAAAACGATAATAAGAGGGGTAAAAAGAGGGTATGAGAATAGAATGGCAGCGAACATAAAAGGTAATTAGTAAAAGAGTAGTAAGAGGAGGGGTGGGGCTTATTAGGGACAAAAATGGAGACCTATGCATGGAGGCAGAGGGTATGGCTGAGGTATTAAATGAGTACTTTGCATCTGTCTTCACCAAGGAAGAGGATGCTGCCATAGACATAGTGAAGGAGGAGATAGTGGAGACACTTGGTAGGATAAAAATTGATAAAGAAGAGGTATTAGAAAGGCTGGCTGTACTTAAAGTAGATAAAACCAGGAGTGGGTGGGATGCATCCTAGAATGCTGAGGGAATTGAGGAGAGCAATAATACTCCAATCCTCCATAGATACAGGGGTGGTGCCAGTGGACTGGGGAACTGCAAATGTTACACCATTGTTCAAAGAAGGGTGTAAAGATAAACCCAGCAACTACAGGCCAGTCAGTTTAACCTCGGTCGTGGGGAAACTTTCAGAAACAGTAATCAGGGACAAAATTAACAGTCACTTCGATAGGGGTGGATTAATTAAGGAAAGCCAACATAGATTTGTTAAAGGCAAATTGTGTTCAACCAACTTGATCGAGTTTTTTGATAAGGTGACCGTGATGGTTGATGAGGGTATTGCGGTTGAAATGGTGTACATGGATTTCCAAAATGTGTTCAACAAAGTGCCACAAAATAGGCTTGCCAGCAAAATTGAAGCCCATGGGATAAAATGGACAGTGGCTGCCGGGATACAAAATTGGCTAAGTGACAAGAAACAGAGTAGTGGTGAACGGTTATTTTTCGGACTGGAGGAAGGTACACAGTGGTGTTCCCCAGGGGTCTGTTCTAGGCCCACTGCTTTTCTCGATATATATTAATGACAGACTTGGGTGGACAGGGCACAATTTCAAAATTTGCAGATATCACAACTCTTGGAAGTATAGTGAACAGTGAGGAGGATCGTGATGGATTTCATGAAGACATAGACAGGCCAATGAAATGGGGGGACAGATGAAATTTAATGCAGAAAAGTGTGAAGTAATGCATTTTGGTAGAAAGAATGAGGAGTGGACATATAACCTAAATGGAACAATCCAAAAGGGGGTGCATGAACAGAGAGACCTGGGGTTATGAGTGCATAAATCGTTGAAGGTGGCAGGGCAGGTTGAGAAAGCAGTTAAAAAAGCTCAGCCTGTACAGAGGTATGGGGGCTGAAATTACCCACCATCGGAAACAAGGCACACCTACCGTTTTCGATGTGCTCTGGCCACCCCAATGCTGATGACGTCATCGTGCTGGCGCGTCACAACGTCACTCTCCTTCGATTAAAGGGGAGGGCTGCTGCCAACTCTGCAGCCACTTTAGTGGCAAACACTGGGCCACCAGGAAGGGTTTTGGCCAGACCAATGGCCTGGCACCCAAGAGGGGGTGTCAGGCTGCCTGTTATGTGGCCCAACTGAACCCGCGGCCATAATTGTTGGCCCGACCTGACAGTCGGCCGACAAAAAAAATATCATGGCGGCCACAGCAGTGTAAGCTCCCCTTTAAGGGCGGCCATGCCACCATGCCACAGAAAGGGTACCGGCAACAAAAGTTGTTGCGGGCACCGTCCTGTGGTAGGGCTGCTCCTGCGGGGCAATTTTCAAAAGGGGCAATTGAATGTGGGGCAATTTCACGAAGGGGTCCCCGCCAGTCGGTAAGGGGTCGGCGATGCATGCCGCGGCAGGAAAACAGGCGAAGTGGAGGTAGGGTCATTTCTAAAATGGTGGAGACTCGCTGGCCATTCCGCGCCGTTCTGTGGCCACCACTTTCAAGCGGCCTTATCGGAAGAGGCAATTTTGGCCCCATAGAGTACAAAAGTGTGGAAATTCTAATGAACCTGTATAAACCATTGGTTCGATCCCAACTGGAGTATTGTGTCCAATTCTGGGCACCACACATTAGGAAGGATGTGAAGGCCTCAGCGAAGGTGCAGAAAAGATTCACTAGAACGGTTCCAGGGATGAGGGACTTCAGTTACATTGATAGACTGGAGAAGCTGGGGCTGTTCTCCTTGGAGCAGAGAAGATTGAGAGGAGATAAAGGTGTTCAAAATCATGAAGGGTCTGGACAGAGTAGATAGAAAGAAACTGTTCCCAATCGCAGAAGAGTTGAGAACCAGAGGACACACATTTAATGTGATGGGCAAAAGAACCAAAGGCGAAGTAAGAAAAAACTTTTTTACACAGCGAGTGGTTAAGATCTGGAATGTACTGCCTGTCATGTATTTAACTATCTTGCAATGACATAGTCATGTAACTGTAACTCATGTGCACTGTACCTGTACCCTAGAAATGCACACCCTGACCACAGGGGGTGAACTTGCAGGAGACACTCCTCACCTGGGTTTCCAGGTATAAAAGGGGAGGTCCCACCTAGGGTCCACACTCCTTGGTCCTGGCAATAAAGGGAAAGGTCACAGAGTGACCGTGTCTGATATATCCAGGCCTCGTGTGAGTTTGTAGTAAGGTGCAGGGACACTACATTTGGCGACGAGGATGGCACGAAAGTAGTGATACGCATCACTCCAGACGCAAGACCAGTGCATCACAGAGCCAGAGCGGTGCCGTATGTGATGCGTGAAAAAATTGAATGTGAACTGGACAGGCTGCTCAGAGAGGGCATAATTTCGGCCGTTGAATTCAGCGACTGGGCAAGTCCCATCATTCCCGTCCTCAAAGCAGATGGCTCGGTTAGGATTTGTGGCGACTACAAAGCCACTATCAACCGAGTATTGCTCCAAGACCAATACACGCTCCCGAGAGCGGAGGACCTTTTTGCCACGCTGGCAGGTGGAAAGCTGTTCACAAAGTTGGACCTCACTTCGGCCTACATGACTCAGGAACTAGCTGAAGAATCCAAGCTTCTGACCACCATCACGACGCACAAGGGATTATTTGTCTACAACAGGTGTCCGTTTGGCATTCGTTCGGCAGCAGCCATCTTTCAGAGAAACATGGAAAGCTTGCTCAAATCCATTCCTGGAACGATCGTATTCCAAGACGACATTCTCATAACGGGTCGAGACACCGAAGAACACCTCCACAACCTGGAGGAGGTGCTATGCCGATTGGATCGGGTAGGCTTGCGGCTGAAAAAGGCCAAGTGCGTGTTTTTGGCCCCAGAGGTCGAGTTTTTGGGCAGGAGGGTTGCCGCAGACGGGATCCGGCCCACTGAATCAAAAATGGAGGCAATCCACAGGGCGCCCAGGCCCGGCAACACGTCGGAGTTTCGATCATTCCTGGGACTTTTGAACTATTTTGGGAACTTTCTGCCTAACTTAAGCACATTGTTGGAACCATTACACCTGCTCCTTCATAAAGGTTGTGAATGGTTTTGGGGGGACTGTCAAGTACGGCCTTTCAATAAGGCGAGGAACCTGCTGTGTTCCAACAAACTGTTGACTTTGTATGATCCCTGTAAAAAACTGGTCTTAACATGCAATGCGTCATCCTATGGGATTGGGTGTGTGTTGCAGCAGGGTAACGATGACGGCCGACTCCAACCGGTGGCTTACGCCTCCAGGTCGCTCTCCCAGGCAGAGCGTGGATACGGCATGGTCGAGAAGGAAGCACTCGCGTGTATTTACGGTGTTAAAAAGATGCACCAGTACCTTTTTGGTAGACATTTCAAGCTAGAGACGGACCACAAGCCGTTAACATCCTTGTTGTCCGACAGCAAGGCTGTCAACGCTAACGCGTCAGCTCGCATACAGCGCTGGGTCCTCACGCTGGCTGCGTATGACTACACCATACGGCAGTGGCCAGGCACCGAAAATTGTGCTGATGCGCTCAGCAGGCTCCTAATGGCCACCACCGAGGGGGCGGCGGAGCAGAGCGCTGAGATGGTCATGGCTGTTGAGGCTTTTGACACTGCGGACACCCCCATCACAGCCCGACAGATCAAACTCTGGACCAACAGGGACCCCCTCTTATCCATGATAAAGAAATGTGTCCTGACTGAGGATTGGGTGCCCGCACACAGGGCGTGCCCTGAGGAAGTCAGACTGTTTCAGAGACGGATGGATGAGCTCTCCATCCAAGCCGACTGCCTGCTATGGGGCAGCCGGGTAGTCAAGCTCCAGAAAGGAAGGGAAGCGTTCATCAGGGAACTCCACAGCGAGCACCCTAGCATCGTGTTAATGAAGGCCATTGCCCGGTCACATGTATGGTGGCCAGGGATTGACTTAGACCTGGAACACTGGGTTCGCAGGTACACGACATGTGCCCAGCTGGGCAATGCCCCCAGGGAGGCTCCACTCAGCCCATGGCCGTGGCCCACCAGGCCATGGTCACATATTCATGTAGGCTATGCGGGCCCGTTCATGGGGAAAATGTTCCTAATTGTTGTCGATGCATACTCGAAGTGGATCGAGTGCATCATATTGAACTCGTGCATGACATCCATCACCGTGGAGAGTCTGCATACAGTTTTCGTGACCCATGGCTTGCCGGACATCCTGGTCAGTGACAATGGCCCGTGTTTCACCAGCCATGAATTCCAGGAGTTTATGTCGGGCAATGGTATCAAGCACGTCTGGACAGCGCCGTTCAAGCCGGCTTCCAATGGCCAGGCGGAACGGGCGGTCCAAGTCATAAAACAGGGCATGCTACGCATCCAAGGACCCTCCCTTCAGTACCGCCTATCGCGTCTCCTGCTGGCCTACAGGTCCCGGCCGCACTCGCTCACGGGAGTCCCGCCAGCGGAACTCCTCATGAAACGCATGCTCAAGACGCGGCTGTCCCTCATTCACCCAGCCCTGGCAGACATTGATGAGGGCAAGCGCCAGTCCCAAACCGAGCTCCATGATCGAAACTCAAGGGGGAGGTGTATAGAAATAGATGACCCGGTATTTGTTCTTAACCATGCTTTGGGACACAAGTGGCTTGAGGGCACAGTAATTGGCAAAGAGGGAAATAGAGTCATGGTGGTCCGACTAAACAATGGGCAGATATGCCGCAAACACTTGGATCAAGTAAAGAAAAGGTTCAGCATAGACACGGAGGAACCTGAAGAAGAGCATGATGAGATGGCACCCGCACCACTGCCAGTGAACGAGCAACAAAGGCAGCCTTCAGCATGCACAGTCCCTGCGGCCAGCCCGGACAGGCCGGAATCACCTCAGGTGACAGAGACGCGTGCCGAGGCTCAGCCACCAGAGCCACAACTGCAGTGCTCCACGAGAGAGCATCGACCACCTGACAGACTTAACCTCTGAAACAAAAAGCCTTAAGGGGGGAGGTGATGTCATGTATTTAACCATCTTGCAATGACATAGTCATGTAACTGTAACTCATGTACACTGTATCTGTACCCTAGAAATGCACACCCTGACCACAGGAGGTGAACTTGCGGGAGACACTCCTCACCTGGGTTTCCAGGTATAAAAGGGGAGGTCCCACCCAGGGTCAGCACTCCTTGGTCCTGGAATAAAGGTGAAGGTCACAGAGTGACCGTGTCTGATATATCTATGCCTCGTGTGAGTTTGTAGTAAGGTGCAGTGATACCACATTGCCTGAAAAGATGGTGGAGGCAAACTCAATCTTAACTTTCAAAAGGGAGTTGGATAGGTATCTGAAGAATTGCAGGGCTACGGGGAAAGGGCAGGGGAGTGGGACTAGCTGAAAGTCGGCATGGGCTCAACGGAACAAATGGTCTTCTTCTGTGCTGAAACCATTCTATGATTCTATGATACTAAACCATCGGCCACAATCTCTAGTTACCTTGCTGGGGATCATTTCTGTTCGACTCTCCCGGGCTTCATACTCTGGGAGGGGTTAGGGGCGGGGGGGTGGGAGGGGGGCGACAATTCGTTGGCAGCTTCAAGCCCCCTGTGCCCTCGTTTTTCGCTCAGAGTCAAAGGCTGCAAAATTCGGTACAGCCCAATTAACAGCCATGAGGCGGGAGTTCCTGCGCCAGGCGGAGAAGTCCCGCCCCACGACCTTTCTTCGGGTTACTGCCCCCGAGAGTAAGTGCAGGGCAAAATAACGCATTGCATTTTCACTCGGGGGTGGGAGCAGTGCGCAAAGCCATGCGAAGTTCGCAGCACTATGCGGTAGGACCCGTGGCGCTGGTGCGTAGACTGGGCCCTCCCCTTCATTAAAGGGGAGGGCCAAGCTGCTGACTCTGTGGGCAGGAAACGGGGCCATCGCAGGACCACCAGGGAGTGGGGTGCCATGGTAATAGCCCGGCACTCCGCCCCGCAATCGACCAACAAGAAGGCCGCGACTGGTAAGTCAGGCATTTTTTTTCCTGCCGCACCGCCCCTTTAATTTTCGCCCCGCATGTGGTCTGCGGCAGCTTCATGGATCGCTACTGAATTTTCGCTCCAGGGCAAAAACGAGTCGCTACGCATGGTGATGACATAATTATCGCTGGCACAACAGAGCGGGGCGCTACAGGTTACCGCTGCCGCTAAACTCCCGTGGAATTTTGCAGGGGTCGGAGGCGGTGCCACACCTGGGTCAAAAGTCAGTTGTGCCCTGTTACACCGGGAGGGGCAAGCACGCCGAATTTGTCCCTCAAAATATGCACTTTGGAGTTTGATTTTGCGGTTTTGGGATGTAATTTGAATCTGAATGTGTGAATTGCTTGCAGAGGCTGATGGGCTAACAGGATACACGAGGGGGTGGGGGCAGGCATGGGGTGTGATTATCAACTGCTGTCTGCTACAGCAACTCTGGAAATCAGGACGGTAGGCAGTTGAAAATTGAAGAAAGAAAATCACTCACTGACCACCCGAAGCCTGCCTGTGCCTGCAATATTCAAGTAGACCTTATTTAAATATTTAAATCGGGTCCCTACGCAAGTTGTAAGAGCCTGCTGCAATTGTTCCGATCTGGAATGCACTACCTGAAAGGGGAACTGGTTAAATACTTGTAAAGGAAAAATTTGCAGGGCTATGGGGAAAGAGGAGTGGGGAGTGGGACTAATTGGATAGCTCTTTCAGAGAGCCGGCACAGGCACAATGGGCTGAATGGCCTCCTGTGCTGCATAATTCTAGGATTCCTGTAGGGCTCAGCTATATGAAGGAGCCACCAGATTCCACACCCCAGTAGCTCGCCCAGATGTTCAGATCAGGACCGGCCATGAAATGGCTTCCACCGAAACCCCTGACTAAAAAGGAATTTCCTCCACCGTTGCTACCTGATAAATATGCTGAAAATGGTGAGGAGATTCACACTGTCCTTTATTAGATGACCAGCAATAATAGCTGCAAGAACATTAAAAATGACACACAAAGTGCACATAAGCCAAAATTCACCAGCTACAAACCACACTGCATCTGAAATGATAAAGGTCCAACTATCTTTCTGAGGCCACACCCGGGCACAGGTACACGCAGATATCATCTGGACACGTGAAAAGTTAGCCTGCACAGGAAATGCCACCGCAAATGCACTGAGGGACATGTTCATTTTATAGGGCACGAGCTTTGAAATGTGCAACGTGGAATTCCTGGCGCCAGTTGTGATTTGGACTTCAGTTGTGACGTATCTGATACTGAAAGTTACCTGGTTAACCCAGCAGTGTTGAAAATCCTGACTGCACCCACAGCTTTTGTTTACCACACGATCTCTGCCAACAACCAGTACTGATTAAAGCTTTTCCTATCTAATTGTTAAGAGGGGTTGGGAGGAGGGGGGCGGGGTAGGGGTAGGAATTACATAACACGAATCTGGAGACGGGGCAATTAAAGCTCCTACAGGCAATGGCTTTTCACTGGACAGAAAAATAGGCACTGCTGCAGTGTTAAATGCTCGTACATCACAACTGTAATAAAGAAGGCATTGCCCTGCATTTTGGTGATGATTAATAGGATGGCTTCCTTCCAGATACTATAAATGTAAAATTACCATAATACTACTATTTCAGTCCCCAACTACCTTTAAAGTAAATGCTGTGTACCTTCAACTTGCCATCAGTCATTTACTAGGGGTTGGCACTGAAAGAAAGTTTGGGTACAGACTTGACTACTTGTTTGTTATGGTTATATTTTAATTCTTGTGTAGCGTGCAATGCAATAAATAGAAATTAGTTCTTTCATGTTAATCTGCATTCCAGAATAAACAGCATTACTGATGTCAAACATGCATCACACACCAGTGGCTCACACATGCCCTTCAGGTCATGTAGCATTGTTTGGTCAGAAGACACACTACAACAGACAGTGCAAACTATGTGATGGGATTGATTTCAATTTAGGTCGCACTCATCTCTGCAAATTCCTTTCTTGCTCCAGTGTTTTGAATTATCTCCCTTTCCTCTCCTGAACATGCCGATTCTGGAGAAGGATTTGGTTCCACAGGCATTGGCAGCCCTTCGGTATTTCATCCTGTTGCTGTGAGCCTCGACAGCAATTATCAGTGAGCTACTCCACTGGATACTGATTGGAAACAGGAGCCCTGGGAAATGTTTCTACTTTCCAGCCCAAGAAGACTGGCGCTAACTGTTGTGCCTCTACCCCAAATCTAACAAAGAGTAACAGACCGGGAATCAAGCTTGGGACCTACTGCCACGTATGGCTGAGTGCTACACCACGAACACTGCTTTCATCCACTATTCTTGTTAGTTGCTTATCAAATTCTCCTGTTCTAGCGTGAACTATGAAGATAATTTAGCAAAAAACAATCATAGAATCATACAGCACAGAAGAAGGCCATTTGGCCTATCGTACCTGTGAAAGAGCGATCCAATTAGTTCCACTCTTTCCCCATAGCCCTGCAATTTTTTTCCTTTTCAAGTATTTATCCAATTCCCTTTTGAAAGTTACTATTGAATCTGCCTCCACCACCCTTTCAGGTGCGGATCACAACAACTCGCTGCATTAAAAAATTCTCCCCATCTCCCCTTCCAACACCAGCATTGGCTTATAAAATGTTTTTATTGCATATAGAAATAATTCCCATACATTTCATTTAAAATGCGATTATTTATGAGAGCTGTAATGCAGACTGGGGGAATGTGCATTTGCCCACAATTTGTGGTCTCCCGTGGCTGACTACAAAACTAAAGGTTATAACCCTCCCTTGAAGTGCCTCATGTGGGCAACAACTAAAATACTGGGTGAAAAGCAGAGGTTTCAATCGTCTTTTATAAAAGTATGAAGTCAGGACAGGAGATCTTTTCAGTAAGACAATTTTTATTTTCCAGATTTTTACAATTACGAGATTTGGCTGTAGTGAAATCGCTGATGTAGTATGTAAGTTGAAGTGAGTTGTTATGATCTGGAATGCACTGCCTGACAGGGTTGTGGAGCAGATTCAATAGTAACTTTCAAAAGGGAATTGGATAAATAGTTGAAAAGGAAACATTTCAGGGCTATGGGGAAAGAACAGGGGAGTGGGACTAATTGGATAGCTCTTTCAAAGAGCCAGCACAGGCACGATGGGCCGAATGGCCTCCTTCTGTGCTGTATCATTCTGTGATTCCATGAGTCAGTGCTTGGAAATTTGTTGTTTCTGATCTGCATAAATAACCTAATTGCAAGTATATTAAATTGGCAGGTAACACCAAAACCAGCAGGCATGGAGGATAGTTATATAATTGAGCAAATAAACGGCAAGTTGAATTTAATATGAGCAACTGCACAGTGCATATTGGAAGAAAGAATGAGCGAGAGTGGTATACAGAATTGGCACAGGGAGATTCTGAAAGGAACGTGGATGTGTCACTTTCAATGTGCAGACAATATGGAGAAGCAAGTACAAACAAGTAATATTTGGGGCTAGATTTTCCACTTTTGTGCATATCGCCCAAAAATGGGCATTATTTCCAGCATGGGCATTAAAAATGGGTTTTCAGATCACCGGCTTCTCGCCCATTCTCAAAGCACCTGGTCTCCATTTTTGAAATTGGGCGTTACCGCGAGTGATATGAAATGGGCGGTAGCGTTAAATCTCTCTGACCTTCTGCCGTAAAGTGTCGCCGTCCTTAGCAACAGTATGGCAATGCTCGATCCTGCGATTCAAGAGGTCAAGGGTCATCCCGGAGCGCCGCACTGCACCCCAAGGTGCCGCATCCCCATTGCCAACCACACGAGAGCCAGCAGCAACATCTTGCTTCTGGCTCAGAGCACGTTCCCATCTCAGGACTGTCCTCTCCCGTATCTGTCCAAGCAGCGGTTCGGCTGTCATCACCCCACCCCCCGCCCAATGAAGCAGTGCCTGAGGAGCTCCTCAACCAGGCGGCTTGGAGTCAGGAGGAGAAGGGGAAGGAGTAGAGGTGGGGAAGAGAAGCAGGGGTGGGGGGTGGGGGGGGGCGGGAAAGGTTGGATTTTACAGAAATACTGATGATTTCAGACAAATGTTCGGTTTAAATATTTTTCATTTAACAAAACCTTGTTGCGCATTGGCTCAGATAGCTGCACCGTTACACGCTGATGATTCCTTAACATCAAAGGGTATAATGACACTTAACCAATCAACTTAAACTTTAACTGTCACCAAGGTGATGCCCACCATTGATATATGACCTGCACACCCAGCAGTATGTCAGCCTTGTAAATATCACCAACGTTCTTTCAGGCAAAGCCATAATTGATGAGCTCCTGATTTAGGACTCTTGCAGCTATCATGCCATCACGGGCCCTTTCATATGGTCTACAGGGGGGCGGGGGCATGGCTTCAGCGTCAGCCTGATTGTGTGGGCCGATGTCAACGTCCGCCTCCTCATCCTCCTCTTCCTCTCTCTGGTGAGGTGGACTGTCAGACTCATCAGGCAATTCTTGTCCCCTCCTGATAGCCAAGTTGTGCAGCAAGGAGCACACCACCACAAATTGAGTTAGCTGCTCAGGATGGTATTGGATGTCGCCTCCTGAGTGGTCCAGGCATCTAAAGCACTGCTTAAGCACTCCAATGGTTTTCTCCAAGATATTGCGAGTGGCTCTGTGGCTCTTGTTGTATTGCCTCTCGGCTTCGGTGTGGGTGTCACACAGGGGGGTCATCAGCCAGGTGGCGAGGCCATATCCTTTGTCACCAAGCATGCAGCATTAACCTTATGGCTGATTGTTAAACAAGTCAGATACAGTGCTTTCACGCAGGATGTGAGCATCATAGATGCTGCCCGGAAATTGAGCATTCACTGCCAGTATAATTTGCTGGTGGTCGACAACCAGTTGGATATTCAGGGAGTGGAATCCCTTGCGGTTCCTGAAAACCTCTGCATCCTTAACAGGTGCCCGCACCACGATGTGTGTACAGTCTATTGTTCCTTGCACTTTGGGAAGTTTGCAATTCTGGAGAATCCTACAGCCCTCTCACTCTGTGCCTCCCTGGTCATAGGGAAGCTGATAAAGTCCTTCCTGCATGCGTACAGGGCTTCAGTGACCGGTTTAATGCAGCAATGTGTGGCATGCTGAGACAGTCCGCAAATGTTGCCAACTGTGACCTGAAAAGAACCTGACGCGTAGAACGACAGTGCCTCGGTGACTTTGACCTCGACGGACAGTGCAGTACTGATGGTGCTGGCAGGCTGCAGATCTGCCCATATCAGCTGGCATACCTCAGTGATAACCTCTTTGTGGAAGCGCAGTCTCCGAAGGCAGATGGTGTCGGGCAAGTCGAGGTAAGACTGCTTCTCCCTGTACTTGCGGGGGATGTAACATCTGGTCCTCCTCATCAGTCTGGCACGTCTTACATTGGGCACATAATGCTATGGAGCGTATCTTCGGCGATCTCAAGTCTTCTGCATGTTGGGAGCAGCGTCGAGGAGGTCCGTTGGTGAGGCCTATAAAAGGCACAGCAGGGAGTCCAGGGCCCAGCGTTGGCAGCAGTCGGGAGCAGCATCGAGGAGGTCCATTGGAGAGGCCTATAAAAGGCGTGACTTGTGCAGCTACAGGGAGAGGGCAAAAAAGAAGTAGAAAGAAACAGAAAGGTGACATCACAGCCAAGGGGGTAAATGATTGGCTGGTGATTGGTGAGTAGTTTTTCTTTTTTCTCTTCTATAACAGTGAGTAAACTTTAGCATTGTTGTTGCCTATTTAAGGGTTAAGTCATGGCAGGAGAGCTCGGTCACGTGTTATGCTCCTCCTGCACCATGTGGGAACTCAGGGACGAATACAGTGTCCCTGACTACTACGTGTGCGAGAAGTGTATCCGCCTCAAGCTCCTGACGGACCGCGTTGCGGAGTTGGAGCTGAGGGTGGATTCACTCTGGAGCATCCACAATGCAGAGAATGACGTGAGTAGCACGTGTAGCGAGTTGGTCGTACCGCAGGTGAAGGGTCCACAGCCATATAGGGAATGGAAGATCAGCAGGAAGAGCAGTGCAAGGGGTCCCCTGTGGTCATCTCCCTGCAAAACAGATACACTGCTTTGAGTACTGTTGAGGGGGATGACTCATCAGGGGAGGGCAGCAGCAGCCAGGTTCATGGCACCGTGGCTGGCTCTGTTGCAAAGGAGGGCAGGAAAAAGAGTGGGAGAGCAATAGTGATAGGGGATTCAATGGTAAGGGGAATAGATAGGCGTTTCTGCGGCCGCAACTGAGACTCAGGGTAGTATGTTGCCTCCCTGGTGCAAGGGTCAAGGATGTCTCGGAGCGGGTGCAGGACATTCTAAAAAGGGAGGGAGAACAGCCAGTTGTCATGGTGCACATTGGTACCAACGACATAGGTAAAAAAAGGGATGAGGTCCTACGAAACGAATTTAAGGAGCTAGGAGCTAAATTAAAATGTAGGACCTCAAAAGTAGTAATCTCGGGATTGCTACCAGTGCCACGTGCTAGTCAGAGTAGGAATCGCAGGATAGCTCAGATGAATACGTGGCTTGAGCAGTGGTGCAGCAGGGAGGGATTCAAATTCCTGGGGCATTGGAACCGGTTCTGGGGGAGTTGTGACCAGCACAAACCGGACGGTCTGCACCTGGGCAGGACCGGAACCAATGTCCTAGGGGGAGTGTTTGCTAGCGCTGTTGGGAAGGAGTTAAACTAATATGGCAGGGGGATGGGAACCAATGCAGGGAGACAGAGGGAAACAAAAAGGAGACAAAAGCAAAAGACAGAAAGGAGATGAGGAAAAGTGGAGGGCAGAGAAACCCAAGGCAAAGAACAAAAAGGGCCACTGTACAGCAAAATGCTAAAAGGACAAAGAGTGTTAAAAAAACAAGCCTGAAGGCTTTGTGTCTTAATGCAAGGAGTATCCGTAATAAGGTGGATGAATTAACTGTGCAAATAGATGTTAACAAATATGATGTGATTGGGATTACGGAGACTTGGCTCCAGGATGATCAGGGATGGGAACTCAACATCCAGGGGTATTCAACATTCAGGAAGGATAGAATAAAAGGAAAAGGAGGTGGGGTAGCATTGCTGGTTAAAGAGGAGATTAATGCAATAGTTAGGAAGGACATTAGCTTGGATGATGTGGAATCTATATGGGTAGATCTGCAGAACACCAAAGGGCAAAAAACGTTAGTGGGAGTTGTGTACAGACCTCCAAACAGTCGTAGTGATGTTGGGGAGGGCATCAAACAGGAAATTAGGGGTGCATGCAATAAGGGTGCCGCAGTTATAATGGGTGACTTTAACATGCACATAGATTGGGCTAACCAAACTGGAAGCAATACAGTGGAGGAGGATTTCCTGGAGTGCATAAGACCAATATGTCGAGGAACCAACTAGGGGGGAGGCCATCTTAGACTGGGTGTTGTGTAATGAGAGAGGATTAATTAGCAATCTCGTTGTGCGAGGCCCCTTGGGAAGAGTGACCATAATGTGGTGGAATTCTGCATTAGGATGGAGAATGAAACAGTTAATTCAGAGACCATGGTCCAGAACTTAAAGAAGGGTAACTTTGAAGGTATGAGGCGTGAATTGGCTAGGATAGATTGACGAATGATACTTAAGGGGTTGACTGTGGATGGGCAATGGCAGACATTTAGAGACCGTATGGATGAACTACAACAATTGTACATTCCTGTCTGGCGTAAAAATAAAAAAGGGAAGGTGGCTCAACCGTGGCTATCAAGGGAAATCAGGGATAGTATTAAAGCCAAGGAAGTGGTATACAAATTGGCCAGAAATAGTAGCGAACCCGGAGACTGGGAGAAATTTAGAACTCAGCAGAGGAGGACAAAGGGTTTGATTAAGGCAGGGAAAATGGAGTACGAGAAGAAGCTTGCAGGGAACATTAAGAAAGATTGCAAAAGTTTCTATAGATATGTAAAGAGAAAAAGGTTAGTAAAGACAAACGTAGGTCCCCTGCAGTCAGAATCAGGGGAAGTCATAACGGGGAACAAAGAAATGGCGGACCAATTGAACAAGTACTTTGGTTCGGTATTCACTAAGGAGGACACGAACAACCTTCCAGATATAAAAGAGGTCAGAGGGTCGAGTAAGGAGGAGGAACTGAGGGAAATCCTTATTAGTCGGGAAATTGTGTTGGGGAAATTGATGGGATTGAAGGCTGATAAATCCCTAGGGCCTGATGGACTGCATCCCAGAGTACTTAAGGAGGTAGCCTTGGAAATAGCGGATGCATTGACAGTCATTTTCTAACATTCCATTGACTCTGGATCAGTTCCTATCGAGTGGAGGGTAGCCAATGTAATCCCACTTTTTAAAAAAAGGAGGGAGAGAGAAAACAGGGAATTATAGACCGGTCAGCCTGACATCGGTAGTGGGTAAAATGATGGAATCAATTATTAAGGATGTCACAGCAGCGCATTTGGAAAGAGGTGACATGATAGGTCCAAGTCAGCATGGATTTGTGAAAGGGAAATCATGCTTGACAAATCTTCTGGAATTTTTTGAGGATGTTTCTAGTAGAGTGGACAAGGGAGAATTAGTTGATGTGGTGTATTTGGACTTTCAGAAGGCTTTCGACAAGGTCCCACACAAGAGATTAATGTGCAAAGTTAAAGCACATGGGATTGGGGGTAGTGTGCTGACATGGATTGAGAACTGGTTGTCAGACAGGAAGCAAAGAGTAGGAGTAAATGGGTACTTTTCAGAATGGCAGGCGGTGACTAGTGGGGTACCGCAAGGTTCTGTGCTGGGGCCCCAGCTGTTTACACTGTACATTAATGATTTAGACGAGGGGATTAAATGTAGTATCTCCAAATTTGCGGATGACACTAAGTTGGGTGGCTGTGCGAGCTGCGAGGAGGATGCTATGAGGATGCAGAGCGACTTGGATAGGTTAGCTGAGTGGGCAAATGCATGGCAGAAGAAGTATCATGTGGATAAATGTGAGGTTATCCACTTTGGTGGTAAAAACAGAGAGACAGACTATTATCTGAATGGTGACAGATTAGGAAAAGGGGAGGTGCAACGAGACCTGGGTGTCATGGTACATCAGTCATTGAAGGTTGGCATGCTGGTACAGCAGGCGGTTAAGAAAGCAAATGGCATGTTGGCCTTCATAGCGAGGGGATTTGAGTACAGGGGCAGGGAGGTGTTGCTACAGTTGTGCAGGGCCTTGGTGTGGCCACACCTGGAGTATTGTGTACAGTTTTGGTCTCCTAGCCTGAGGAAGGACATTCTTGCTATTGAGGGAGTGCAGCGAAGGTTCACCAGACTGATTCCCGGGATGACGGGACTGACATATCAAGAAAGACTGGATCAACTGGGCTTGTATTCACTGGAGTTCAGAAGAATGAGAGGGGACCTCATAGAAATGTTTAAAATTCTGATGGGTTTAGACAGGTTAGATGCAGGAAGAATCTTCCCAATGTTGGGGAAGTCCAGAACCAGGTGTCACAGTCTAAGGATAAGGGGTAAGCCATTTAGGACCGAGATGAGGAGAAACTTCTTCACCCAGAGAGTGGTGAACCTGTGGAATTCTCTACCACAGAAAGTTATTAAGTCCAATTCACTAAATATATTCAAAAAGGAGTTAGATGTAGTCCTTACTACTAGGGGGATCAAGGGGTATGGCGAGAAAGCATGAATGGGGTACTGAAGTTGCATGTTCAGCCATGAACTCATTGAATGGCGGTGCAGGCTCAAAGGGCCGAATGGCCTACTCCTGCACCTATTTTCTATGTTTCTATGTTTAATTGGTCATCAAGAGAAGGTGAGAAAGGACAGGCCCTATTGCAATAGCTCTCTGTTTTCCACCGATTGGTTACAAACAATGAATGTCCTGACAAGGACATCTATTCAATTCCAATCAATCACAGTCTGGACAAGATGTTTATAGAATTGTTCACATCAACTCCAACGACCTTCAGAGTACATCCGAACTCCCCCGAGGTTGAAGCACAGCAGCCTTTTAAAGGATGCGACATGTGATGTAGAGCATGACGTCCATAGCGCTGTGATTAGTTCTGGTTAGTTCCACTTTTTCTGGGCGTTTTTTTGGGTGAGCGATATTGTGGGCGATATGTGTGCGAGGTGGTGAAAGTGACGGTGGGCGACCTCATGGCCGCTAGTTTCGGTAAATATGCTCTTTACGACAAAAAAAAATGGCGGGCGGTATTATTGAATCTCGGCGTTAATTCCGTGCAGAAAGTAACACTGGCCGATATTATGGGCATTGATTTCACCCATTCTGATGATTCTGTCCAAAAAAAGTGAGCGGGCGGTAATATTTTTTCCCGGCGTTAAGCACATGGGGAAAGTTAAGCTTGGCAATAAGTTTCCTAAAAATGCCCGTAAGTTTCCATTTTGAGCCAAAATGGGCGCTATATGGGCGTTATACGTCATTTCAGCGGTAAAATGGGTGTTAAGTGGGCGTTAAGCATGCAAACACAGTGGAGTTCTAGCCCATGGTCTATAATTTATAAAATTAAAGCGCAACCTCTTTTAGGTATGTAAAAGATTATTAAATGTTATCGATAAGATGAACCCAGATTATTACTTTAAACTCTGCTCGGCCAGTAGAACGAGAGGACATAAATTTGAATTAGCAGAACTAAATTTACAGTTCTGTGTAGGAAGAATTATTTTACTGAAATCGTGATAAATGTCTGGATTGATCTACTAGGTTGGGAGTGAAATCAGACATTGAGGAAAATTCAAGATACAAAGAAGCGTAGTGAGCTAACCTTCCTTTTCTCTTCTTTGACTTGTCTTACATTCTTAAACTCTTACCCAAACAGGAATCAATCAGCATTTTCTTTCAATTGGGACCACATCTGGAATACCACAGGGCCCACATCTGGAGTACCATAGGTACATCTGGAATAACACATGGTCCCTATCTGGAATACCACACAGCCCACATCAGAAATAATACATGGCCCATATCTGGAATACCAGAGTGTCCACATCTGGAATAAGACAAGGCCTGCATCTGGGATGACGAGGTCCACATCTGGAATCAGACAAGACCTGCACCTGGGATACGACAAGGTTCACATCTGGAATAAGACAGTCCGCATCTGGAATAAGTCCACATCTGGAATACCACAGGTCACACATCTGGCATAACACAGGGCCGACACCTGTAATAACGCACGACACACATCTAGAATACCTCAGGCTACACATCTGGAATAACAGGGACCACACCACAGTTGATGGGCACCATGTTAATGTAGAGATTCATTTAAAGGGATTATTTGACGCAGAGACTGATTTATTCTCCTCCTCTCTAATATTCTGCTGGTTTTCAGGAACAGTTTAGATCGGGGCTACTGCTTTGCGGCGTGATTCTCACTCAGCATTCCAAATGGCATTTTGAGCATTTGTAAATTTTGACCAAACCCCCTCTTAGTTTGGGGTTGTGATCCAGCTCTCAAATAACTCCCTGGAGCATTGCCTGGCAGAACACAGGGCCACTGGACACGGGCCCTGTAGGCTTGAGCGCTAATCCATCACTCCGCTTGGTGTGGTGCAGTTCCACACTTTAGTACCTCATGTGAATTCTTCATGTGTGAACATAAATATGAGTGTCAGCAAGTTATTCAGTTGAGAGAGGGGTCTCCAGCTTGTTCTTACTGTTTTCATCTGATATTCACACTCACACTTTCTAAGAGATGTTATTGAAGGCCAATCAGAACAGTAACTCTGAGTAAATTCGCCCTCCCTAACCCAGAAACAATGGACCCAAGTTTCAGTTGTCCCACAGAACAGCGCACCTCCGCCTATTTTCTAGAACATAAAGTGTGCCTATTACTAACCTTGGTATTTTCCGATATTTTTCAGGCCCTTTCCAGGTCGGCGCAGCGCAGCAGGAGCTGCTGGGGGCGGGGCCAAGGCGTTGCGATGAAGAATTGCCGGCGGGGGGGCGGGGCTATGGCCCAGCGTCATTTTTAGTGCCAGCAGCCTTGCGCATGCGCGCTGGAGCGTGCGCGCATGCGCAGTGGCACAGAAACATTGGCAATCGGCCATTTTTAAAGGTACATGCAGAAGAGTGATTTTTGGTTTTGTGGAGCTATGCAAAGGCTTCTGACTGATTTTTTGTGCCTGAAGGAGTGCTTTTAGCAGTACTGTGGAAGAACTCACCTGCTGGAATCAGTGAGTGCTGTTTGTTGCGGCTAGAATAGACTGGCGAATGATACTTAAAGGGTTGACGGTGGATAGGAAATAGCAAACATTTAACGATCACATGGATGAACTGCAACAATTGTACATCCTTGTCTGGAGTAAAAATAAAATGGGGAAGGTGGCTCAACTGTAGCTAACAAGGGAAATTAAGGATAGTGCTAAATCCAAGGAAGTGGCATATAAATTGGCCATAAAAAGCATTAAACCTGAGGATTGGGAGAAATTTAGAATTTAGCAGAGGAGGACAAAGGGTTTAATTAGGAGGGGGAAAATAGAGTATGAGAGGAAGCTTTCTGTGTACATAAAAACTGACTGCAAAAGCTTCGATAGATATGTAAAGAGAAAAAGATTAGTGAAGACAAAGGTAGGTCTCTTGCAATCAGAATCAGGTGAATTTACAATGAGGAACAAAGGAATGGCAGACCAGTTGAACAAATACTTTGGTTCTGTCTTCACGAAGGAAGACACAAATAACCTTACGGAAATACTAGGGGACAGTGGGTCTAGTGAGAAGGAGGAACTGAAGGAAATCCTGACTGGCGTGAAAATGTGTTAGGGAAATTGATGGGATTGAAGGCCGATAGATCCTCAGGGCCTGATAATCTGCATCCCAGAGTACTTAAGGAAGTGGCCCTAGAAATAGTGGATACATTGGTGATCATTTTCCAACAGTCTATCGACTCTGGATCAGTTCCTATGGACTGGAGGGTAGCTAATGTAAAACCACTTTTTAAAAAAGGAGAGAGAAAGAAAACGGGTAATTATAGACCGGTTAGCCTGGCATCAGTAGTGGGGAAAGTGTTGGAATCAATTATTAAAGATGAAATAGCAGCGCATTTAGAAAGCAGTGACAGGATCGGTCCGAGTCAGCATAGATTTATGAAAGGGGAATCATGCTTGACAAATCTTCTGGAATTTTTTTGAGGATGTAACTAGTAGAGTGGACAAGGGAGAACCAGTGGATGTGGCGTATTTGGACTTTCAAAAGGCTTTTGACAAGGTCCCACACAGGAGATTGGTGTGCAAAATTAAAGCACAAGGTATTGGGGGTAATGTACTGACATGGATAGAGAACTGGTTGGCAGAAAGGAAGCAGAGAGTCGAGATAAACGGGCCCTTTTCAGAATGGCAGGCAGTGACTAGTGGGGTGCCGCAGGGCTCAATGCTGGGACCCCAGCTATTTACAATATATATCAATGATTTAGATGAAGGAATTTAGTGTAATATCTCCAAGTTTGCAGATGACACTAAGCTGGGTGGTGGTGTGAGCTGTGAGGAGGATGCTAAGAAGCTGCAGGGTGATTTTGACAGATTAGGTGAATGGGCAAATGCACGACAGATGTAGTATAATGTGGATAAATGTGAGGTTATCCACTTTGGGGGCAAAAACACGAAGGCAGAATATTATCTGAATGGCGGCAGATTAGGAAAAGGGGAGGTGCAACGAGACCTGGGTGTCATGGTACATCAGTCATTGAAACGTAGCATGCAGGTACAGCAGGCGGTGAAGAAGGCAAATGGTATGTTGGCCTTCATAGCTAGGGGATTTGAGTATCGGAGCAGGGAGGCCTTACTGCAGTTGTACAGGGCCTTGGTGAGGTCTCACCTGGAATATTGTGTTCAGTTTTGATCTCCTAATCTGAGGAAGGATGTTCTTGCTTTTGAGGGAGTGCAGCGAAGGTTCACCAGACTGATTCCCGGGATGGCAGGAATGACATATGAGGAGAGACTGGATCGTCCGGGCCTGTATTCACTGGAGTTTAGAAGGATGAGAGGGGATCTCATAGAAACATATAAAATTCTGATGGGACTGGACAGGTTAGATGCAGGAAGAATGTTCCCGATGTTGGGGAAGTCCAGAACCAGGGGACACAGTCTAAGGATAAGGGATAAGCCATTTAGGACTGAGATGAGGAGAAACTTCTTCACTCATAGAGTTGTTGACCTGTGGAATTTTCTACCACAGAGAGTTGTTGATGCCAGTTTATTGGATATATTCAAGAGGGAGTTATATAAGGCCCTTACGACTAAAGGGATCCAGGGGTATGAGAGAAAGCAGGAAAGGGATAGAGGTGAATGATCAGCCATGATCTTATTGAATGGTGCTGCAGGCTTGAAGGGCCGAATGGTCTACTCCTGCACCTATTTTCTCTGTTTCTATGTTTCTATGTTTCTAAACTTCCAGAACAAATGCTGCATAGGTGCATGCAAAATAAGGACTGTGTGTTTTGAAAAATCAGAGTGTTTATTCAAGACAGCAATGGAACAACATCCACCAAGAACGAAGAATTTCTTGCATGAGGAAGTGGAGACACTCATTGAGCAGAGATGGCAGGAGCTGGATACCAGCAACGAGGTCGCATAAAAGTGCCACCCAAAGAAATGAAGAAATGCTGGAGCCAAGTTGCAGAAGATTACTGCGCAGTGGTGCATACAAGGAGATCTTGAAGCCAGTGTAAAAAGAAATGGCATGACCTTGGTCAAGTAGTTAGTGTAAGTAATATTTTCATTTTTCAATGGAATCTAAATTGTAAATGTGACCATCTGTATATGTCCCACCCAGCAGAAAGACGCACTCTGTAAAAAGTTATATTTTAATCTTTGCAGAAGAAATTGGCCCACAACAAAAGGGAAAGAACTCGAACAGGAGGAGGCGTGCCAAATCTGCATCCCCTGACACCCTTGGAACAGAGGGTCGCTGCTTTGATGAGTCGTACATGAAGAAAAGCAATCAGTACAGCACAAGCTGGGCCCATACGTGAGGGACAGGGTAAGTCCTGAAAATGCATCGTGGCCCTTCAAATCAACCTGCTGCCTGGCCTGCTATGTGTGAGAGTACTCATGCCACCCATCCTGTCCCCTCCTCTGCTGCTAACCATTTGTCTGTTCTGATATATTTTGCAGAAGATGATGCCAATTCTGAAGACCCTAAACATACAGAAGAAAAACCAGAAGAACCAGATGCAGACGATCCAGACGATCCAGACCAAGGATGGCTGCAGGCATTGACTGAAATGTCTTCAGGGGAGTCCTTAGAACTTAATATTTATGAGCCCACATCAATGGACATCGGTGTTTCAATCCCTTGCATAGGTTCTGGTTCCACATTCTATGGTTTCACAGATTCCGACTTTGCGGGTCCCAGTGGTGCTGCTGGTGTAATGCAGCAGTTTGCATCTACTACCCTACCATCCCAAACTGCACCTCCCACTGGAGTGGTGCCGCTTGGAACACCCAGGGTCCCACCGTCCCAGCCTGTGCCTCCCAGTGGAGTGGTGCCACGAGGCAGACCCAGGCAGAGGAGAATGAGATTGGAAACACGCTCTCCTGAGATGCAGCGTGCAACAGATATGGCTCAGGTTGTGGCATTGGGTGTGGAGAGCAATGACCTTAACCGATCACTCGTGGGCAGCGTCAGTGCAATGGGTAACGGTACTGACGGGAAAAATAGCAATAATGACATGGGAAATGAGGGAGGGAATGTCAGAGGGAGTGTAAGTGATGGTGCAGGCCGTCAGGGAGGGCATGCAAGTGACGGCACAGGCCCTCATGGAGGTAGCTGCTGCAATAAGGGCACACAGCCCGGCCAATCAAATTACACCTCCATGAAGAAGTGAACATTTACCGAGATGTGGGTGAGAGATGGTTGCAGCCTTTCTTTGCTGCTTTTGTTCTTATTCTTGATGTAGCTGTAGTAACTTTTTTCAAATTGAAATTATTTTGTAAGTTTTGTAACTTTACAACTTATAAGTGATCTTCGGGTTTTTAAGTGATCTTATAGTGCAAATGCTCTCACATTTTGTAAGTTATTTAATTTTGCACCGAAAAAGTAGTCTTGAAGTTTCAGTGATCTTAAGAGTGTAAAGTTTTTCACATTGAAATTATTTTGTAACTTTTGTAACTTTACAAGTTTATGAGTCATATTAAAATAAAGTTTGAGACAAGAAATATTTTTTTACACTATTGTGAACTTTTCAATAAAATATTTTTACATTAAGACTGAATCATGTTCCATTAACACAACACAACATAGGAACAAAAAATAAACATGTCCATGCGCAACAATTGTCGCTGAGCCCTCAGGCATCAGTAATTGAAGCGTTCACGGATGAGCTGCTGGCGCAGGGCTCGAGCAATCGTTAAAGGAGCACGATGGACGGCCCTCCTCTGACCTCGTGCTCTGGCATCAGGCACTTGCATGCTTTCCTGATCGTCGTCATCATCCTCATCCTGCTCTTCCAAATGACTATCATCAGGCACTGGCCCATCATGTGGGTGTTCTGGTTGCACTACCAGCTCCTGCTGCCTCATGATGGCTAAGTTATGCAACATGCAGCACACAACAGTGAACTGACCAACAATCTCAGGGGAGTATTGCAAGTTGCCTCTGGAACGGTCCAGGCATCAGAAATGCTGTTTCACGATGCCAATGGTCCTCTCTATGATGCTGCTCGTCGCAATGTGCGACATGTTATATTGATGGTCAGCTTCCGTCTGTGTTATGCGTAGGGGCGTCATGAGCCAGGTGGCGAGGCCGTACCCTTTGTCTCCCAGTAGCCAGCTATGTCCTTCTGGTTGCTGCTGAAACATGGCAGATATAATGCTGTCACGTAGGGTGAACGCATCATGGGTGCTGCCAGGGTATCTTGCATCAACTGGCATGATGCGCTGCTTGTCGTCACACACGAGCTGCACATTAATGGAGTGGAAACCTTTTCTATTCCTGTACTGCTCGGAATCTTTCACAGGTGCTCGCAAGGCAGCCCTGTACTTTTGGGAAGCCAGCAATCCTGGAGAAGCCCACAGCCCTGTCATGCATTGCTTGGCCGGTCATTGGGAACTTGATGAAGTCATTCCTCTGCGCAGAAAGTGCACCGTGACCTGGTAAGCGCAGGCATGTATTGCACGTTGAGAGATCGCGCACACATCTCCAGTTGTAGCTTGAAACGATTCCGAGGCATAGAAGGAAAGTGCAGCTGTAACCTTTACTTCAACAGACAAGGCAGTCGACGTTATGCTTCTTGGCTGTGAATCTGCTCTCAGCATATCACAGATCTCAACTGTCATGTATCTTACAATATTATATATAACTGTATCCTAACATGCTATACATGACTGTAATAAGATATGACCTGTAACCACCAGCATACCTTACCACCAGGGGTGCACTTGCAAGAGACAGGTATATAAGGACAGGTCTCAGGCAAGTGCGGCATTCCAAAGCTGTGAAATAAAGGTGCAGGTCCAGAGTGACCTTGACTTCACTACATGCCTCGTGCGAATCTGTACTGAGGGGACAGGACTTTACAGTGGCGACGGGTTACGGGATTACAGAATCCACAGAATGGCGAACAATGGATCAGATGAAAAGTACAATGCAGGAGACAATTGGGAGAACTTTATAGAAAGGCTCCAGCAAAGCTTTGTAACCAAAGACTGGTTAGGCGACGATAAGGCAGACAAGAGAAGAGCCCATCTCTTGACCAGCTGTGGCTCGAAAACATATGCTTTAATGAAGGATCTGTTGGCACCCGAGAAACCAGCAAGCAAGTCGTTTGAAGAATTGAGCACACTGGTATGAGACCACCTGAAGCCAGCGAGAGCCTACACATGGCCAGACACAGGTTCTACAACTACAGATGCTGTGTGGGCCAGAGCATACCCGACTTCGTGGCGGAACTTTGGAAGTTGGCTAGTTTATGTGAGTTCTCCGATGAACTGAGGAGAGAAATGCTGAGAGACTTTATCATTGAAGGAATAAGCCCGCAGGCATATTCCGAAAGCTCATAGAGACCAAGAACCTGACCTTAGAGGCAGCAGCACTGGTTGCACAGACATTCTTGGTAGGGGAAGAAGAAACGAGGTTGATTTACAATGCAGGTACGACAACTAACGAAATATCGGAAAAATAAGTTCACAGCACTAAACAAGCTGCTACCCCCACACACAGACAAAACAGGGAGAACAGGCTCTCGACAGCAGGCAGAAGCCATCAAGGGCCACAGGAACGGCCGTTCACACCTCATCAACCCACAATGCGAGCAATCAACTATAAACTGAGAGAAGCTCAAGAGAGATCGGCCAGACACAGCTCATTCTTTGGGAACTCTTTGAACAATGGAACAGGTCTGTGCTGGAGGTGTGGGGGTGGGCACTCGTCAAGGGGATGTCGATTTCAGCAGGCTGTTTGCAGAAATTGTGAATAGACAGGGCATTTGGCCTGCATGTGCAAAAAAATGGCAGCTCGGCTGGTATTCGAATCGGATGGGTCAGAAAGCGGACCAGAAGGTGGTGGGGACAGTACCCGGGACACCGGTGTACAGCGGGTCAACACGATCAATGGCTGCTGCTCCTACAACAGGACGCCTCCTATAATGATGAGGGTCCTACTCAACGGGATATCTGTCAACATGGAGCTGGATACGGGAGCGAGTCAATTTCTCATGGGCGCTCAACAATTTGAACAACTGTGGCCGCATAAAAGAGACAGACCAAAACTCACAAGGGTTGACTCCACACTAAGGACCTATACCAAAGAAATCGTACCAGTCCTCGGCAGCACCATGCTCTCTGTCACACACAAAGGGACAGTGAACCGACTTCCCCTGTGGATTGTCCCCGGAAACCCCCCAGCACTGCTGGGGAGAAGCTGGCTGGCAAAACTAAACTGGAAATGGGATGATGTCCATGCCATGTCATTAGAGGAACAGACCTCCTGCTCAACAGTTATAAAGTGATTTGAACTTCTCTTTCAGCCAGGTGTGGGCACTTTCAAAGGGGCCAAACTCAAAATCTACATCACACAGGATGCTAGACCGGTCCATCACAAGGCCAGAGCTGTACCCTATGTAATGAGGGAAAAGATTGAACACGAACTAGACAGGCTTCTGCGGGAAGGCATTATATCACCTGTGGAATTTAGCGACTGGGCAAGTCCCATCGTCCCAGTCATGAAGCCTGATGGATCCGTACAAATCTGTGGGGACTACAAATCGACCATAAACAGAGTCTCCCTACAGGACCAGTACCCGCTGCCCAGAGCGGAGGACTTATTTGCCACAATGGCTGGAGGTAAACTTTTCTCAAAATTAGACCTCATCGAGGCCTTTTCATGTACAATCGATGCCCATTCGGCATCAGGTCGGCAGCTGCCATATTCCAGCGCAACATGGAGAGTCTGCTCAAGTCCATCCCAGGGACGGTTGTATTTCAAGACGACATACTGATCACAGGCAGGGACACCGACTCCCATCTCCGTAATTTGGAGGAAGTACTAAAGCGGTTGGATCGGGTAGGCCTACGAGTCAAGAAATCCAAGTGCCTGTTTCTCGCACCCAAGTTTGAATTTTTGGGCAGAAGGATTGCCGCTGATGGAATCCGCCCAACAGAGTCCAAAACAGAAGCAATTCGCCTGGCACCCAGGCTCGGAATGTCTCAGAACTGCGCGCCTTTCTCGGGCTACTCAATTATTTGGGAACTTTATGCAGAACTTAAGCACGCTGCTGGAGCCTCTCCACGTGCTACTCAGGAAGGTGTGCGATTGGTTTTGGGGGGATGCCCAGGAACGCGCCTTCACTAAGGCACGCAACCTTCTGTGTTCCAACAGTGTTTTGACTTTCTTTGACCCAGGTAAAAAGCTAGTTCTCACATGCGATGCGTCAGCGTATGGGGTCGGGTGCGTTTTGCAACATGTCAATAGTGCGGGCAAATTACAACCCATAGCTTATGCCTCCAGGTCACTTTCGCGTGCGGAGCGCGGGTACGGAATGGTAGAGAAGGATGCGCTCGCGTGCGTGTACGGTGTCAAAAGGATGCACCAATACCTTTTCGGGGCCAAGTTCGCATTAGAAATTGACCACAAGCCCCTCACATCCCTCCGATCCGAGAGCAAGGCAATAAACGCCAACGCCTCGGCGCGAATTCAATGGTGGGCACTCATGCTGGCGTCCTATGACTATACCATAAGGCACAGACCAGGCACAGACAACTGTGCCGACGCGCTCAGCAGGCTACCCCGGGCGACCACGGAAGGGTCTGACGAACAGGACTGTGAGATAGTCATGGCAATCAATGCCTTTGAGTCCACAGGTTCGCCCATGACGGCTCGCCAAATCAGAGCCTGAACGGCCAGTGACCCCACGTTATCCTTAGTAAAAAGATGTGTCCTAACCGGTGACTGGGCAGAGGCTTGCGATACCTGCCCCGAGAAATTAAAACCCTTTCACAGGCGCATGCATGAGCTATCACTACAAGCAGACTGCCTGATGTGGGGCAGCCGAGTAGTCATGCCTCAGCGAGGCAGAGAGGCATTTGTCCGGGAGCTCCACCGCAAGCACCCGTGGATCGTTCTCATGAAGGCCATAGCCAGATCCCACGTCTGGTGGCCTGGTATTGA
Organism: Pristiophorus japonicus; assembly: GCF_044704955.1. Lineage (NCBI taxonomy): Eukaryota > Metazoa > Chordata > Chondrichthyes > Pristiophoridae > Pristiophorus > Pristiophorus japonicus. The sequence continues at coordinate 222,853,492 of NC_091977.1, read as the reverse complement.
CGCGGACTTGGAGCTCTGCGTCCGAAGGTGCACCATTTGTGCCCAACTCAGCAATGCCCCCAGGGAGGCTTCACTGAGCCCCTGGCCTACCAAACCGTGGTTGCGGGTGCACGTAGACTATGCAGGCCCATTCATGGGCAAAATGTTCCTCGTAGTTGCAGATGCATTATCAAAGTGGATCGAATGCACCATTTTAAACTCGAGCACAACCTCCACCACTGTGGAGAGCCTCGCAACCATGTTTGCAATGCATGGAATCCCTGACACATTGGTCAGTGACAATGGTCCATGCTTCACCAGTGCAGAATTCCAAGACTTTATAATTGACCACAGCATAAATCACGTCAAGACGGCACCGTTCAAGCCAGCCTCCAACGGCCAGACGGAGCAAGCAGTGCAAATCATAAACAAGGCATGCTTAAAATCCAAGGTCCTACGCTGCAGGGTCGCCTGTCGTGACTGCTGCTGACATAGAGATCTCATCCTCGCTCACTGACTGGGATCCCCCCCGCGCAACTGTTGATGAAAAGGACTTTAAAAACAAGGCTCTCATTAATCCTCCCAGACATGCACGAAATCGTTAAGATAAAGCGCTGTAAGCTGACTGAGTACCATGACAGAAATTCGAGGGGGAGATGGAATGAGATAGGGGACAAAGTGTTTGTACTAAACTATGGCAGGGGTCCCAAATGGCTTGTAGGGACAGTAACGGGCAAGGAAGGAAACAGGCTACTGGTAGTACAAATGGACAATGGCAAAACCTGCTGGAGGCATGTAGACCAAGTCAAAAGCAGATTTACCAACAACACTGCGGAACCAGAGGCAGACTACAATGTGGAACTCGCATCACACCTGGTGGACAGACAGAGGGAACAACCTGAGGATACGGCAATCCCAACAGACAGTTCAGGCGAGTCAACAACAATCACACCAATCGAAACAGACAGCCCAGGCGAGATACCAGCAACCACACCCAAAGAAAAACAGACACCAAGGCAAACAACTGAACCACAACTCAGACGCTCCACGCGAAAGCGTAGACCACCTGAGAGACTGAACCTATAAAGACAATAAGACCTTCGGGGAGGGTGATGTCATGTATCTTACAATATTATATATAACTGTATCCTAACATGCTATACATGACTGTAATAAGATATGACCTGTAACCACCAGCATACCTTACCACCAGGGGTGCACTTGCAAGAGACAGGTATATAAGGACAGGTCTCAGGCAAGTGCTGCATTCCAGAGCTGTGAAATAAAGGTGCAGGTCCAGAGTGACCTTGACTTCACTACAAGCCTCGTGTGAATCTGTACTGAGGGGACAGGACTTTACATTAACGACAACTTCTCTGCGGAAACGCAGCCTTTTGACACAATCAGCCTCGCTCATGTCCAGGTACGAATGCCTGGCTCAATATTGCCGACATGGGTAAGGTCTCCTGCCCATCAGTCTACGGGATATGACGTTCCTGGTGCGGTGAGCTCTAATCAATTCTCTCCTATGCAGCAAATTGATGGAGAACCATTGCATAATCCGTGGTGTTGATAATGCAGCATCCATACTTGAAGTATAAATTAAACTTTCAAACGTGCTGGCTGGCTGGCTGGCTCTCCCTCCCTCCCGGTGCTTTGCACGCCTCCCCTATCCCCTGACCGAACGGCCGAACTCTCGCAGTTCGGTGCCTGCTGCTGGCTCTGCTGACGTCGCTCTCCCTCGCCGGTGATTCTCACGCCGACCCTATCCCCTGACCGAACGGCCGAACTCTCGCAGCTCGGTGCCTGCTGCTGGCTCTGCTGACGTCGCTCTCCCTCGCCGGTGATTCTCACGCCGACCCTATCCCCTGGCCGAACGGCCGAACTCTCGCAGCTCGGTGCCTGCTGCTGCTGCTTCAGAGAGGTAGGAAAATGTAATTTATTTTTTATCATTTTATTTATTTATCATCTATTATTCATGATGGTTCTTTATTGGTAAAAGTGAAGTGTTTAATGCTTGTAACATCCCCTAACTTCCCTCCCCACCCCCCCATCTCTCGCTCCCTGCGCCTAATTCCTAAAATGTAGGCAAGGTTTTTCTGAGCGTACAAAAATCTAGACTTACTCCATTCTAAGTTAGTTTGGAGTAAGTTTTCGCTGCCTAAACTTGTAAAAACAGTCGTAAGTGGCTGGTAACGCCCGCTTTTGAAAAACAAACTGTACAAAACTATTCTAACTCACTAGAATTGGAGCAAACTAAATGCTGAGAACTCCAATTTCTAAGATATTCCATACTAAATTAGTTGCTCCAAAAAAATAGGAGCAACTCAAGCCGAAACTTGAGCCCACTGATGCTGAGTATAGCAGCCCCACCACAACCCCAGGTTAAAATGTCTAACTCAGCATAGATCACAAGTAGCTTCTTGCCCTGTATCACTCAGTATCACATCAAATGCTGTATTTACCCGCAAAACCATTAGGGGAATCCCTATACAACAAATCTTCTACAGCACCTCCTATACTCGTGATCTCCATCACCTAGAAGGACAAGGACAGCAGGTGCATAGGAACGACACCACCTCCACATTCCTGTCCAAGTCACACAGCTTCCTGACTTGGACATATAATAGGCCATTCCTTCATCATCTCTGGGTCAAAATCCTGGAACTTCATACCTAACAGCACTATGGGAGTACCTTCACCCACGGACTGCAGCAGTGCAAGAAGGCGACTCACCACCACCTTCTCAAAGGAAATTAGGGATGGGCAATAAATGCTGCCTTTGCCAGCGACGCCCACATCCCAAGAATGAATAAAATAAATATCACAAAATAGACTCCTTGGCAGAGAAGCAAGAGTTAATAACAAGTGCATGGTTATAATTAATGGGAAAAGAATGACTGTTATTATTGAACCCAAATATAGTCAGCTGATTACACAGCATCTTACAGATCCCAGTTTGATAAGATTACAATTTTTCTTTGATGAATACAGGCAAATATAAAAGAATGACAACAAAATGCAAAATGCCTGGAACATTGCTCTAACTGTCTTGGTTGCATGCTACTCACAAGCACTACAGCATAACTAGATTGCAATCATGTGATCCATCTTGTCATTATATATCCATTGTGTCTCTTTGTTTTCTTATTTAGTCATGACTCATTCAAAGGGTCTGTACCTCCCTCTTCAGCAGGATCTCCTCCACTTCCTCCTAACCTCTCACAGAAACTGCAGCAGGGAAGTGTGATCCTGTTCTGGGACTGCTTGGACCAGCATCAGATTATTGCCCATATCACCCTTCCGCCCATATCACCCTTCCACCCTTAACAACAATTGCAGGTCCAGAATATAGGAACAGGAGGAAGCCATTCAGCCCCTCAAGCCCGTTCAATTAGATAATGGCTGATTTGTACCTCAACTCCATTTACTCATCCTTGCTCCATAATCCCTTCATACCCTTACCCAACAAAAATCTATGGGCTGATTTTCCGTTCCTATGCCACCCCTATTAGAGCCCCGGAGGAGCGGCAATGGCAGCAGTAGACACTTACGGGCGGGCGACCAGCTTCCAGCACCTTGCCGAGACATTCGGTGCCGGTTTTGAGGGGGCGCAGAGCATCCCGCCCGGAAGTGGTGAGCCGGTATGCAACGCCCCTGGTTACGACACTGGCTCGATATTTGGATCATGCCCAACCTGTAGCGCTCTGTAGAGCGCCCTGGTGGGAACGCCTGTGAAAGCTGCCATTCCAAGCTGTAGCGGCCACAGTGAGGTAAGTAATATCGACCTGAGGTAAGTGTGATTGATTTTTTTTTTTTACGATTTATGTTGTGGTGGCATGAGTTATTTATTGGGAGTGTTTTAGTTGGATTTTTTTCAGGTTTTTTTCCCCCCCAGGCCTCTCTTAGGTCGCTCCAAAGCTGGCTGTTTAGCTCAGGATTTTCACTTGCTCAGTCGGCCTAGCGCCCTAAAAGAGGAGTGCTCCCTTAGCAATCCGCTCCAAATTCAGGGCCCGGCTGATGAATTTTGCGGCAGCAGACGCAAACCATTAGCAAAATTTAAGGCTCCACCTGGATTAACACCGCAACAGAGGTGTGACCGAATTTCCACCCCTACCAATCTCAGTTTAGAACAGCCTTTCACTGAAATGTTCATGTGTAGCTTTAAACATCTTCCTAAGTATTGTCAAAAAGTCAGCATAGTCTATTGATTATTAAATAATGAATGCTGCTTGATTGATAGCTGCTTATTAATCACAATTAATTTATACTGAAAAAGTACAATTTTTCAAGAAGACGTGCAGCCATTGCTCCCAAGTGATCACATCTCACAGAACCAATATAGAGTGATACAGCAGAGGAGGAGGCTATTCGGCCCATCGTGCCTGTGTCTTTGAAAGAGCTATCCAATTAGTCCAACTTTCCATGCTCTTTCCTCATAGCCCTGCAAATATTACCTTCCAAATATTTATCAAATTCCCTTATGAAAGTTGCTATTGAATTTGCTTCCACTGCCCTTTCATTCAGCGCATTCCAGATTAGATCAACTCATTGCGTAATAAAACATTTCCGTATGTCACCTCTGATTCTTCTGCAATTATCTTAAATCTGTGACCTCTGGTTACCGACCTTTCTGCCACTGGAAACAGTTTCTCCTTATTTACTCTATCTTAACCTTCTGTGCTCTAAGGCGAACAACCCCAGTTTCTCTCGTCTCTCCAGATTTGCCTAAATGTGAACTGGCACAGAGCTTCAAAAGAAGTATATCATAGAATCATAGAAACTTCCAGTACAGAAGAAGGCCATTTGGCCCATCATGCCTGTGTTTACCTTTGAAAGAACAGTCGTACTTAATCCCACATCCTCACTTTTTGTCTGTAACCCTGTAATTTCCTTATCCTCAAGTACCTGTCTTACTGCATTTTAAAATTATTTATGGAATCAGTTTTCACCACCTTTTCAGGTAGAGCGTTCCAGATCCCAACAACTCTCTGAGTGAAAACATTTCTTCTCACCTCCTGACAAGATTTTTTGTCAATGATTTTAAATCTATGACCTCTGGTTATTGGCCCACTTGGCAGAGGGAATAGTTTTTCTCTATCTACTCTATCAAAACCTCTCATCATCTTGAAAAGCTCTATTAGGTCATCTCTTAACCAAGGGAAACATAGAAACATAGAAAATAGGAGCAGTAGTAGGCCATTCGGCCCTTCAAAACTGCACCGCCATTCAATATGATCATGGCTGATCCTCTATCTCAACACCATATTCCCGCTTTTTCCGCATACCCCTTGATGCCTTTTGTTTCTAGAAATCTATCTATCTCCCTCTTAAATATATTCAGTGACTTGGCCTCCACAGTCTTCTGTGATATAGAATTCCACCTTCTGAGTGAAAAAATTTCTCCTCATCTCGGTCCTAAATTTCCTACCCCATATCCTGGGACTGTGACCCCTTGTTCTAGACTTCCCAGCCAAGGGAAACATCCTCCCCACATCCAATCTATCCAACCCAGTCAGAATTTTATACGTTTCAATGGGATCCCCTCTCATTCTTCTAATCTCTACTGAATACAGGCCTAGTAGACCAAATCTCTCCTCATACGACAGTCCTGTCATCCCAGGAATCAGTCTGATGAACCTTTGCTGCACTCCCTCTATGGCAAGTATATCCTTTCTTCGGTAAGGAGACCGAAACTGCACACAATACTCTAGGTGTGGTCTCACCAAGGCCCTGTATGACTGTAGTAAGACAGCCTTGCTCCTGTACTCAAATCCTCTTGCAATGAAGGCCAACATGCCATTTGTCTTCCTAACTGCTTGCTGCACCTGCATGTTTGCTTTCAATGGCTGGTGTACAAGGACACCCAGGTCTCTCTGTACATCGACACTTCCCAAGCCATCACCATTTAAATAATACTTTGTCCTTATGTTTTTCCTACCAAAGTAGATAACTTCACATTTATCCATGTTATACTGCATCTGCCATGTGTTTGCCCCCTCACTCAACCTATCTAAATCGTCTTGCAGCATCTTTGCATCCTCCTCGCAACTCACAATCCCACCTAGTCTTGTGTCATCAGCAAACTTGGAAATATTACATTTGATTCCTTCATCCAAATCATTTATATATATTGTGAATAGCTGGGGCCCAAGCACTGATCCCTGTGGTACCCCACTAGTCACTGTCCTAACTTTTCCAACTCCTCCTCATAACTGAAGTCGCTCATCCCTGGTAAACCTCCTCTGTACCCTTTGAATGCCTTCATATCTTTCCTGAAGTGTGGTGCCCAGACTTGTTTACAATACTTGAGCTGAGGCCTAACCTGTGATTTATAACATTCTAGCACGATCTCTTTGCTTTTATATTCTATTCCTCTATTTATTAACCCAAATAACCCAAATGCTTTTGTAAGCACCTGATCAATTTGCTGTGTCGCCTTTAAGTACATAATAAATATGAGAGGATAATGCATGTGTATAACTAGGGAGAGTAATTGCTGTGCAGAACAAATTTGAAGCAGAGTTTTTTGTGCATATTGGGATTCCTGTAGTATTTGGGAGCCTTGATGAACATTATATAGCATAATGAAACAATGCTATTTTGTATTTTTTATGTAACAGGCTAGGAAAGAAGTGTTTATTTCTGCTGAGCCAGTTTTGCTGTGAAAGCAGCATTGAATTGTGAATATTAACATTGATACAAGACATCAGATAGTGAACAGCCACCACTGAAATGTCACTAAGCAAAGCTAGAGTAGATAATGTAATTCAAATTCTAGACGGGCAATTAGACAGAGGGTAGAAAATCATAGAGGACATGGAGGAAGAGGGGATTGAAATTAATTATAGTGAAAGCAAATCACGTTAAAATAGTGAGCTCAAGGAGAGATATATGGAAAATGGGAGAAAAGTTAAGGAGAAAGACAGTGAAGGAAAGAATAAGAAAATAATAGGTAAAAGAGAACTGAGAAGTATGATGTAGGAAAATGCCCTTTAAATTACCTGGTATTTTCTCAAAATGAAACATTACTTACCAGTGATAAGGTAGCTAACATTAAGGACTGAGCTGAGAGTTTGCTCCTTAGTGAGACATAAATATGCAATGCCTTACCTGGTCCTGCATAATACCCTTTGTTACAGAAAAGATTGAAACGTTAAGGGAGTGGAAGTAAAGTCTGGAATGTCTAGGTATCCATGCCACATTAACTTTGACACTTTGCAGGAGACTTAGGAATGACTTACACCAAAAGAGGTGAACTCTTCAGACACGTGTTAACCAAAATTGATCAATTGAATGGAAAGCATTTTTGTTGAATTTAGGGTATATAAGGAGGCGCTTGACTCACCTCTCAGCGGATTCCATCAGATTCTCTTAGTCTTTGCTAGATGTAGGTTTTTTTATTAGTTAGTCTCCTCATTTATCTAGCTGATGTAGAAGGATACTGTTACCATTACAAATTAAGTCAGATTGTATGGCTATATCAACCAGTTACAAGCAGCGATAAATTTGTCATTTAATTATTAAGTTCGGGCTGTCGTGGGACAGGGGGTGGGGGGCGCCGGTTCTGGCTGTCACAGGACAGAGAGTGGAGAGCACCAGTTCCAACTGTCACAGGACGGGAGAGTGGAGAGCACCAGTTCAAACTATCACAGGACAGAGAGTGGAGAGCACCAGTTCCAACTGTCGCAGGAGAGAGAGTGGAGAGCACCAGTTCCAACTGTCACAGGAGGGAGAGTGGAGAGCACCAGTTCCAACTGTCACAGGACAGAGAGTGGAGAGCACCAGTTCCAACTGTCACAGGACGGGAGAGTGGAGAGCACCAGTTCCAACTGTAACAGGACGGGAGAGTGGAGAGCACCAGTTCCAACTGTCACAGGACAGAGAGTGGAGAGCACCAGTTCCAACTGTCACAGGACAGAGAGTGGAGAGCACCAGTTCCAACTGTCACAGGACAGAGAGTGGAGAGCACCAGTTCCAACTGTCACAGGACAGAGAGTGGAGAGCACCAGTTCCAACTGTCACAGGACGGGAGAGTGGAGAGCACCAGTTCCAACTGTCACAGGACGGGAGAGTGGAGAGCACCAGTTCCAACTGTCACAGGACAGAGAGTGGAGAGCACCAGTTCCAACTGTCGCAGGAGAGAGAGTGGAGAGCACCAGTTCCAACTGTCACAGGAGGGAGAGTGGAGAGCACCAGTTCCAACTGTCGCAGGAGAGAGAGTGGAGAGCACCAGTTCCAACTGTCACAGGAGGGAGAGTGGAGAGCACCAGTTCCAACTGTCACAGGACAGAGAGTGGAGAGCACCAGTTCCAACTGTCACAGGACGGGAGAGTGGAGAGCACCAGTTCCAACTGTCACAGGACGGGAGAGTGGAGAGCACCAGTTCCAACTGTCACAGGACGGGAGAGTGGAGAGCACCAGTTCAAACTGTCACAGGACGGGAGAGTGGAGAGCACCAGTTCCAACTGTCACAGGACGGGAGAGTGGAGAGCACCAGTTCCAACTGTCACAGGACGGGAGAGTGGAGAGCACCAGTTCAAACTGTCACAGGACGGGAGAGTGGAGAGCACCAGTTCAAACTGTCACAGGACGGGAGAGTGGAGAGCACCAGTTCAAACTGTCACAGGACGGGAGAGTGGAGAGCACAAGCTCAAACTGTCACAGGACGGGAGAGTGGAGAGCACAAGCTCAAACTGTCACAGGACGGGAGAGTGGAGAGCACAAGCTCAAACTGTCACAGGACGGGAGAGTGGAGAGCACAAGCTCAAACTGTCACAGGACGGGAGAGTGGAGAGCACCAGTTCCAACTGTCACAGGACAGGAGAGTGGAGAGCACCAGTTCCAACTGTCACAGGACGGGAGAGTGGAGAGCACCAGTTCCAACTGTCACAGGACAGAGAGTGGAGAGCACCAGTTCCAACTGTCACAGGAGCATCCAGTCATGCCCCGGTAGCTGCCCCCAAAGGAAGTGGAGTGTGGGAAATTGCACTCCGCTTCCATTGAGGGGTGGTAAGGTCAATTCTGCGGCAGGAGCAGGACTTCCACGCTGGGGGCTAAAATTCCCTGCCCCAGAAGGTTACCGCCCCCAAGATGAGAGCCTGTGCGGGGAGGCAGAGGGAAGATGAGGGGAGACGGGGGCGGGGGGTGGAGGGGAGAGTGGTGGAGGTGGGGGGCGGAGAAACCCAGGGCGGGGGACAGGAGGGGCCACATTGCAGCGGAGGTCTGGGGGGGACGAAGTGTGTTGGAGGGGCGGGCCTGGGGGCTCTGTGCCTTGGTGCGGGGAGTGTTCAGAGTGAGGTGGACGGGTTGACTGCGCAGATGGCGGTTGGTGGATGTGGTGTGGTTGGCGTCGCGGGGGCGTGGCTCCGGGGTGGCCGGGGCTGGGGCTCGACATCCGGGAAGGATTCTGATGGGACGAGGCGGGTTAGGTGCGGGGGGGCGTGTTCCCGGTGTTGGGTGGGTCCGGAGCCGGGGGGGGGGCACACTCTTGGGATGGGGGGGTGGGCTGTTTGGGGCTGGGATTGGGAGAGACTTCTTCACTCGGGGAGTTGTTGGCCTGTCGGGGGGTTCCCTGCCGCGGAGAGTTGTTGATGCCAGTTCATTGGATGTGTTCGGGAGGGAGTTGGATGTGGTCCTTGCAGCTGGGGGGGTCGGGGCGGGGGGGGCGGTGTGGAGGGGGTGTGGAGGGGAGGTGCAGGGATGGGTGATCAGCCATGATCTTGTTGAATGGCGGTGCAGGCTCGAAGGGCCGAATGGCCTACTCCTGCACCTATTTTCGATGTTTCTATGTTTCTATGTAATCCAGGAAGGTGAGAGTTGAGCTTGCTCAGATACAGTCACTCGCACATAAAATTAATTCAGCCAGAACAGAAGATATGAGCAGAAGAGGTAACCCCACCACCGAAGAGACCCATCAACTCAACGTTCCAGATGCCAACGCTATCACCCCAGGGAAGGAAGAAGATTGACTCAACCATGCCGCTCATAAGGTCAGGGTCATTTAAGCTCTGAAAACATTGCTAACCACCCGTACATTGACTCTAATCTGATCCAATGTTGCTAACTTGTCAGCTATCTGAGGACTTTAATCCTAAATTAATATCACCATTTTGCAGTAGTCTCAGACACGGATCTCAACTATAATTTGATAATCTGCAAAGCATTTAATGCTGAATTATGTTGACACTACTGAGCTGCCTTTAGAACCTCTGATATTCATTTTGTTAGGTAAATCAGTCTATTAATTATTTGTGATCACGTTGCTAAGTAACCGTGTCTATAAATATTTATATTTATTAATGGTTTGTGTATTCAATGTTTAATAATTATGATCTTGTGGTCAATAAATAGTTCCTAGTGCAATACTTGTTGTCTGACTTATTTTTTGATGATTTGTCAAGAAAGGGTTGTCAGTAGCTTGTGGGTATCCTAATTGAGAGTTGGTAAGATGAATACATATTCACTCCAAACTTGGTGATAGTTCTGTAAGCGAAACCTAGGTATCATTCACTCCGAGAGGTAAACCCCAGACTGGACCTTAGTGAGGAGTTAATTGAGGGTGTTAAGGAAATGACAGGTTCCTTGACATATATTTGTCGGGATACTGAACCCAGTATTCTTGCAGTGAATTGTGTCAGGGTTTGCAGTGTTGAAGTACAAATATGCAAAGTATTAGAAATCAAGTCAGGAAACCAGTGGCACTAATTAATATGGATGGTCATGTAATGTTGTAGGCTTGACAGATGCTCAGTCAGAATCTGTCTTGGTGAAGAAATAATAAGGGATGTGTTACCTTACTGGAGTACATTATAGACTACTGATTGACTCTAAGGAAAGAAATCAAGGATGAGATTTGTCAGCACATTGGCGAGGTTTGCGATAGGGGGATTTTAACAATGCTAAGGTGCAGTGGAATAAAGACAAACAAATGTGATCAAAATAGGAAATGGTTCTTAGTATGCATTCAGGGCTGTTCCCTTAATAAGTATGTTGCATGTACAACAAGGACAGTTGCAGTACTCGATCTGGTTGTGGGTAATGAAACAGGGCAAAGTAAGTGACCTAAAGGTAGGCAAACACTTCAGAATAACTGACCACAGCCCAGCTAAATTCCTAGGAGCATAGGAATTGCTGGAGGAGAAAGGACCAAGATGCAACTGATTCGCCAGCCTAGTAGTCGCATGATACAACAGTAATGGCGTTGTTGACTAATCAATATGAAATAAAGAAAAAAAGAGAAGTTCAAGGTAAAGGTGTTGTACTGGAAATTAACAAATTTCAGTGGAGGAAAGCCCAAATTGATTTTTTTGAAAAAATGGCAAATCAGACAACCGACCAGTTGTGAGAGATATTTATACATGATAAAAATACAATGGATAAGGTACAACATTCTGACTTGGAGTAAAGAAGCACGTTAAAGATAGGAATTCCATGGATAAACAGAGGGTAGAGGAAAAAAATGAGGTTTGAAAAGAAGCATATAATGAATCTGGGGGGGTGGGGGGATAATACATTTGCAAAAGTGAGAAGTATAAAAGATATACAAGGGAAACAAAAAAGGGAGATTAGTAAGGTTAATAGAGAAAAAGACTGAGGGCTTGAAATTGGTCTTTTGGCGATAGCGGTATTTTTTCAGCATTTTCCGCCAAAAATACCATTAAAAATACCGCTATTTTTTAAAGGCATAAAATTGGCAAAGAAATGCGCCCGACGGTAAAAATCGGCCTTGCACGAGGATTCGCAGTGGAAACCCCGGTCCTTGCCAACTTTAGTCTGAGGCTGATTACCGCTAAAAGGACAGGCTTTTATATAGGGCTTTGCTGAGACTACATCTCTAGTGCTGTGCACAGTTTTGGTCTCCATATCAGTGGAAGGATATACTTCCTTAGAGATGGTGCAACAAAGGTTCACCAGACTGATTCTAAAAGGAGGGGGGAAAACACACAAAAAAATTGCAAAAAACAAAAAATAAAAATCACAAAACATTCACAAGACACTTATCTAGCGAATCGCTGAAAAAGAATTAAGAAATAAAAACTTTAACTTACCATTTTTGCAAGTCTTCATACTTACCACTGTTTCCGGGGCCGCAACGCAGGCTTTTCTTGGGGGTTTTTTTCACCCAGAATATGGGTGCACCGAACAGTCAATTTAAAGCGATATCGCTTTTTTTTGGTCTTGCATGACGGCGGTCTGCTTTTCAGTGGTATTTCAAAACCGCCGGCGCACAACTTTGGCCCATTTAGGTGAGCACCTTTTTCCGTCAAAAAAGGCGAACTAGCGCAAAAAAAACGGCGCAAGGTCAATTTCTAGCCCTGATAGTCAAATAAAAGGCAACAGCAAGGACTTTTGCAAGCACATAAGAAGTAAGCGGGTAGTCCAAGAAGGGTGGGACCACTCAGCGACAGTAGGAGCAATCTCGTAGGTGAGCAATCATGTACTTTTGGCAGTTTTTATGGAGTAATGTGAAGCAGATGACAAAGAGCCATGACTGGAGATAAATATTCAGAAATTGGACCATATGAACCAGGCGCAGGGATCGATCCTTACACCACAACCCAATAGGCCCGAGGTACAATCGATATTGGACATCGGTCCTTATTCAAATTAGACCAACAAACTGCGGCATACAAAAGAAATTTGAACCAAAGATATGCAGGAAAGTTTTTTCTAATTCGCTCCGGGATGTGGGTGTCGCTGGCAAGGCCAGTATTTATTGCCCATTCCTAATTGCCCTTGAGCAGATGCAGGTGAGCCACCTTCTTCAACCGTTGCAGTTATTGGGAGGTTCAAAAGTAACCATGATCCGTGCAGAGTTCTGCTGAGAAAAAATGATTACAGGCAGCACTCTTGCCTCTGAGTCAGAAGAGTGTGGACTCAAGCCTCACTCCAAGGACTTGAGCACAGAATCTAGGCTGACACTCTGAGAGGGCTAGAAATTGGCCAAATACCACTTTCGTTGTTTTTTTGGCACTAATCTCGTTTAACATCATTTTTTTAAGTGCCGAAATAGCATCAAAAAATAAACACACAAAATTGGCTAAATGCATTTGTGGCGAATCTCAATTTTTCGGCGGTAAAATAGATGCCTGTTCTGCGCACGCGCAAAATTATTATTTTTTGCCCGTTTTTTCCTCCCGATCCTTCTGGCACCTTCCAGATCATGTGTAGGGCATGCGCAGTATGCCCAGGACTGAATCAGCCATTTTTGTGAGGGGATTTAAACATCAGCAGAGTTCATCATACAGTTCATCAAAAATTAAAAACGCAGGGTGATTCAGCAAGGAAGAGAGCCAGGAAATTTATTAAAATGCAAATGAGGCCCTCATCACTACTGTAGAAAGCAGATGGGGGGCGATCTCGAGGAAGGGTCGTGGAAAACTATACCCATCAGCTATAAAGCGTGTGTGGAAAAGTGTGGTTGAGCAGGTTTCCTCAGTGGACTCTATCGAGAGGGACCATGTCCAATGCAGGAAGAGGTGGAATGATCATTGTAGGGTCATCAGAGTAAGTAATATTTTTATTTATGCACTCCAATTACTTAAATTGTAAATGTGACACATGTTGGTATCGCTAGGCTTAGGGGGAGCCCACGCAGGCACTAACGACTTCATGTGCAGGCAGCAGTTCGTTGGATGAGGACACCACATTCCCTAGTTATCCAGCATCCGAGGTCCCGGGTCCCAGTGGATTGCAGCAAAGCACACCCAGGGCAGCAGCCCGTATACCATCTGTGCGGAGGCTAAGTCGGCAAAGCCGCTCTGCCGAAAGGCAGGCAGTCAAGCAAATGCATTTGGTGGGGCTGTCTGGGGAGAGCATCCAGCTCAGTCGACAGCTCCTCGAGGTCATCGGTGGGATCTCGGGAAACACTACGGCACCATCTGTGGACATAAGGGAGGGCATGTCGTAGCTAGTAGCTGCAACTCGGGAGAATACCAAGGCTGTCAATGCCCAGTGGCAATTGACGGTCTCGACTCCAGTCCCCAGTGTCATGCCACCCAGACTGACAGCACCAGTGAGTGGTGAGGCTGAGCAACAGGCTCAACACTCAGAAGCCAGGCCTTCCACAGCCCCAGCTTCTCCAGGAGATACAATGGCGTCTCCTATGTCTCTCCCCCAACAACACCAGTGTCCTGTGCGCGTTGCTGCAAAACATCTTGGACCGAACGTGGGTAGGAGTAGGGGCATGGGCAAGGGCAACAATCGACAGGGGCGGGGGGTTCAAATTAGTGAGGGATAAAGTGGCTGCAGCTGAAGGATGTTTGGTGCAGGGGTTGTTGTTTTGTTGTTCTTTTGTTGTTCTTTTGTTGTTGTTGTTGTTTTGCTGTTATTTAAGTAAAGTTTACATTTCAAAAGTTTACATTTCAAAAGTTTTAAAATTCAAAAATGTTACTGAAGTTACTAAATTAATGTTTACAAAGTTTCATTAATGTACAACTGTACAAATGTTTAATAAATTTAAATTTATTTTTTCACCTAAACCAAACTTGTGCAATGTCTCATTTGCAGAATAACAGGGGAAATAGTCAACATGGTCAATGATAAAACGTATCGTTCAGTCTTCATACAAAGCGTTGAACTATCAGCTCCTGACGTAAGGCTTTTGCGGTGGGGAAAGCTCCACGGGGCCTCCTCCCCGGTCGTCATGGGGGTGGTGATGATGGCATGGGTTCCTCGTCCTCATCCTCCTCCTCCTCCTCCTCCTTTCCACGCCCCCCTCTCCTGAGGTGGTTCTGCAGTCCCCATTGGCAAATCCTGTCTCCTCACGATGGCTAAGTTGTGTAGCATGCAGCACACCAGAGTGAACTCAGCGACTTGCTCAGGGTAGTATTGCAGGGAGCCTCCAGAGTGGTCCAGGCATCAGAAGCATTGCTTGAGCACTCCAACTGTCTTCTCAACAATGTTGCATGTGGCTATATGGCTGTTATTATAGCGATGCTCGGCTTCTGTCTGAGGGTTCCAGAGGGGGGTCATGAGCCAGGTGGCGAGGCCGTAACCTTTGTCCCCCAGCATCCAGCTCTGACCTTGTGGCTGACGCACAATTAGCTGTGAGACACTGCTCTCATGCAAGATGAAAGCATCATGGATGCTCCCTGGAAATTGGGCATTGACTGCCATGATGCGCTGAGTAAGGTCGCAGATGATTTGTACTTTCAGCGAGTGGAACCGCTTTTGGTTTCGGTAAACCTCTGGATCCTCAAAAGGTGCTCACAGGGCGATGTGCATACAGTCAATGGCAGCCTGTATCTTGGGGAAGCCAGTAGTTCATGCAAAGCCTAAAGCCCTCTCATTCTGTGCCTCCCTGGTCATTGGTAAGCTTATGAAGTCCTTCCTGCATGCATACAGTGCAGTCGTCAGCTGGCGAATGCAGCGATGTGTAGCAAACTGTGAGATGGAGCATATGCCCCCTGCTGATGCCTGAAAGGAGCTGGAGGCATAGAAGGCAAATGCAGCAGTCACCTTCACCTCGACGGGCAGTACAATCCTCCTCATGCTTGTAGGCTGTACGTCTGCCTTTATGAGCTGGCATATCGCTGTGACCACCTCTTTTTGAAAGCGCAGCCTTCTAACGCACTGTGCCTCAGACAGGTGCAGGTATGAGCACTGTTCCCTGTAAACTCGTGGGGGGTAAGGCCTCTTCCCCATAAGTCTGCGAGCTCTTTGATTACGCTCATAATGCTGTTCAATAAGCCTTCTTCCAGATCTCTGCTCCATCGAAAAAGCAGCCTGCAATAATGGCAGAGATAGCATAGGCCCCATTCTTTTTAATGTCTTTAAATGTCCTTAGAAACGAAGTATAAACTCACAAAAAGCTCCAAGTGTAAAACTCAGCCTTCCCTCCAAATGCTTTAATTCACTGTACTGTAGCTCTATTTTTCAAGATGGCGCCGTTAGCGCCGGTTTCGTTGTGAATCCGACCTGGTAAGACTTGCATTGCATTTTTTGGGGGTTTATTTAAAAAAGACGGTATTGGACAATTTTTCAAAACCGGCAGTATCGGAGCGTTTGATGCCAGGTGACATTACAAAAACGGTCCAAATAAAAGGCGGACGTTATTTTTTTACCACCGGCAGTAAACCGCTGGCCAATATTGCAAAATGACGGAAAACATTTTTAGCATCAAAAAACACACATTTACCGCAAAAAAATGGCAGTAAAATGGGCACAAACCTGGCCAATTTCTAGCCCTCTCAGTGCAGTACTGAGGGACTGCTGCGCTATCAAGATGCCATCTTTCAGATAAGATGTTAAAGCGAGTCCCTGTCTGCCCTCTCAGGTGGATGCAAAATATACCATGGCCACTATTTTGAAGAAGAACAGGGGAGTTCACCCCAGTGTCCTGGTCAATATTTATCCCTCAACCAACATATCTAAAAATGAATATCTGTACATCATCATAGTGCTGATTGTGGGAGCTTGCTGTGCTCAAATTGGCTGCCGTGTTTCCGATGCTATAACAGTGACTACATTTCAGAAGTACTTCATTGGCCGTAAAGCGCTTTAGTTGTGAATGACGCTATAGAAATGCAAGTCTTTCTTTTCTTTTTGCTGCCTGTTGTGCCAAGGTTCTGTTAAAGTGACAACTGTCCAGAACTTTTTCTCTCTCGATCGTTCCAGGGTGCTATGGGGACATCTCACGCATCTCACAGCCGATGGTCTACAAGTGCATCAAGGTGGTGACCAAGGGCAAACCAACACATTTCATTTCCCATTGATGATACCAGTCAATATGAGAGATCCTTGGCTTCCACCAATTCCCAGGCACTACTGACTGCACTCATGGCCATGCAAGTCTGCGCCCAGTTCCCAAGCAGCTGTCACCATACTTTTGTCTGGAACCAATGTCCTAGGGGGAGTGTTTGCTAGTGCTGTTGGGGAGGATTTAAACTGATATGGCAGGAGGATGGGAACCAATGCAGGGAGACAGAGGGAAACAAAAAGGAGGCAAAAGCAAAAGACAGAAAGGAGATGAGGAAAAGTGGAGGGCAGAGAAACCTAAGGCAAAGAACAAAGGGCCACTGTACAGCAAAATTCTAAAAGGACAAAGGGTGTTAAAAGAACAAGCCTGAAGGCTTTGTGTCTTAATGCAAGGAGTATCCGCAATAAAGTGGATGAATTAACTGTGCAAATAGATGTTAACAAATATGATGTGATTGGGATTACGGAGACGTGGCTCCAGGATGATCAGGGATGGGAACTCAACATCCAGGGGTATTCAACATTCAGGAAAGATAGAATAAAAGGAAAAGGAGGTGGGGTAGCATTGCTGGTTAAGGAGCAAATTAAGGCAATAGTTCGGAAGGACATTAGCTTGGATGATGTGGAATCTATATGGGTAGAGCTGCAGAATACCAAAGGACAAAAAACGTTAGTGGGAGTTGTGTACAGACCTCCAAACAGTAGTAGTGATGTTGGGGAGGGCATCAAACATGAAATTAGGGGTGCGTGCAATAAAGGTGCAGCAGTTATAATGGGTGACTTTAATATGCACATAGATTGGGTTAACCAAACTGGAAGCAATACGGTAGAGGAGGATTTCCTGGAGTGCATAAGGGATGGTTTTTTAGACCAATATGTCGAGGAACCAACTAGGGGGGAGGCTATCTTAGACTGGGTGTTGTGTAATGAGAGAGGATTAATTAGCAATCTCGTTGTGCGAGGCCCCTTGGGGAAGAGTGACCATAATATGGTGGAATTCTGCATTAGGATGGAGAATGAAACAGTTAATTCAGAGACCATGGTCCAGAACTTAAAGAAGGCTAACTTTGAAGGTATGAGGCGTGAATTGGCTAGGATAGATTGGCGAATGATACTGAAGGGGTTGACTGTGGATGGGCAATGGCAGACATTTAGAGACCGCATGGATGAACTACAACAATTGTACATTCCTGTCTGTCGTAAAAATAAAAAAGGGAAGGTGGCTCAACCGTGGCTATCAAGGGAAATCAGGGATAGCATTAAAGCCAAGGAAGTGGCATACAAATTGGCCAGAAATAGCAGCGAACCCGGGGACTGGGAGAAATTTAGAACTCAGCAGAGGAGGACAAAGGTTTGATTAGGGCAGGAAAAATGGAGTACGAGAAGAAACTTGCAGGGAACATTAAGACGGATTGCAAAAGTTTCTATAGATATGTAAAGAGAAAAAGGTTAGTAAAGACAAACGTAGGTCCCCTGCAGTCAGAATCAGGGGAAGTCATAACGGGGAACAAAGAAATGGCGGACCAATTGAACAAGTACTTTGGTTCGGTATTCACTGAGGAGGACACAAACAACCTTCCGGATATAAAAGGGGTCGGAGGGTCTAGTAAGGAGGAGGAACTGAGGGAAATCCTTATTAGTCGGGAAATTGTGTTGGGGAAATTGATGGGATTTAAGGCCGATAAATCCCCAGGGCCTGATGGACTGCATCCCAGAGTACTTAAGGAGGTAGCCTTGGAAATAGTGGATGCATTGACATTCATTTTCCAACATTCCATTGACTCTGGATCAGTTCCTATGGAGTGGAGGGTAGCCAATGTAACCCCACTTTTTAAAAAAGGAGGGAGAGAAAACAGGGAATTACAGACCGGTCAGCCTGACATCGGTAGTGGGTAAAATGATGGAATCAATTATTAAGGATGTCATAGCAGTGCATTTGGAAAGAGGTAATATGATAGGTCCAAGTCAGCATGGATTTGTGAAAGGGAAATCATGCTTGACAAATCTTCTCGAATTTTTTGAGGATGTTTCCAGTAGAGTGGACAAGGGAGAACCAGTTGATGTGGTATATTTGGACTTTCAGAAGGCTTTCGACAAGGTCCCACACAAGAGATTAATGTGCAAAGTTAAAGCACATGGGATTGGGGTTAGTGTGCTGACATGGATTGAGAACTGGTTGTCCGACAGGAAGCAAAGAGTAGGAGTAAATGGGGACTTTTCAGAATGGCAGGCAGTGACTAGTGGGGTACCGCAAGGTTCTGTGCTGGGGCCCCAGCTGTTTACACTGTACATTAATGATTTAGACGAGGGGATTAAATGTAGTATCTCCAAATTTGCGGATGACACTAAGTTGGGTGGCAGTGTGAGCTGCAAGGAGGATTCTATGAGGCTGCAGAGCGACTTGGATAGGTTAGGTGAGTGGGCAAATGCATGGCAGATGAAGTATAATGTGGATAAATGTGAGGTTATCCACTTTGGTGGTAAAAACAGAGAGACAGACTATTATCTGAATGGTGACAGATTAGGAAAAGGGGAGGTGCAAAGAGACCTGGATGTCATGGTACATCAGTCATTGAAGGTTGGCATGCAGGTACAGCAGGCGGTTAAGAAAGCAAATGGCATGTTGGCCTTCATAGCGAGGGGATTTGAGTACAAGGGCAGGGAGGTGTTGCTACAATTGTACAGGGCCTTGGTGAGGCCACACCTGGAGTATTGTGTACAGTTTTGGTCTCCTAACCTGAGGAAGGACATTCTTGCTATTGACGGAGTGCAGCGAAGGTTCACCAGACTGATTCCCGGGATGGCGGGACTGACCTATCAAGAAAGACTGGATCAACTGGGCTTGTATTCACTGGAGTTCAGAAGAATGAGAGGGGACCTCATAGAAACGTTTAAAATTCTGACGGGGTTAGACAGGTTAGATGCAGGAAGAATGTTCCCAATGTTGGGGAAGTCCAGAACCAGGGGACACAGTCTAAGGATAAGGGGGAAGCCATTTAGGACCGAGATGAGGAGGAATTTCTTCACCCAGAGAGTGGTGAACCTGTGGAATTCTCTACCATAGAAAGTTGTTGAGGCCAATTCACTAAATATATTCAAAAAGGAGTTAGGTGAAGTCCTTACTACTAGGGGAATCAAGGGGTATGGTGAGAAAGCAGGAATGGGGTACTGAAGTTGCATGTTCAGCCATGAACTCATTGAATGGCGGTGCAGGCTAGAAGGGCCGAATGGCCTACTCCTGCACCTATTTTCTATGTTTCTATGTTTCTATGTCTTGCGTTAGTCAAATATATTTTCCAAACTGCCAGGAATGTTCAAGGCTGGCTGCTTGGGGACAAGGGCTATCCTTTTTTGCCGTGGCTCATGTCACCCCTTGCATCCCCACCACACCTGAGCAGATCAGGCAGAGCGAGAGCCATTGACACACAAGGAGGATCAATGGGTTCAGGTGGTCCAATTGATCCCGGGGGTTCCCTGTAACAGGCTCCAGGCAGGGCTGCTGACTGTAGCTCTTTATCTCGTGCATCCAGATTTCAGACACCATGGTGGCAATTGGTTGAAGGGGTAGCGAGGGAGTAGACATGCTACCACCCTGAGAGAAGGCAGCACTTGCCTGTCCCATAACACCACCTGCACTCGCATGGGGCTGTGGCTCATCACTCACACAGATCTGAGGGAGAGAAAACTGCAGGAGATGGGTGGCACTTGGAAAGTCCCTATCAATGTAGTCCAGCAGTTTGTCCATCTTGTGCAGCAGAAGATATGTATTGAATGCTGGAGTAGGGAAGTGAGTCACCTCAACGAACTTTCCTCGACAAGTGGCTTGGCTGAATTTGAGAACTAAGGACATTAGAATAATATCCTACCAACCACATGCCGTAGCCTGTTGTTGCAACAATATCAACCAGCCAGATTCTTGAGGAACATTACTTCAATGATGGAATTTTAATTCTAATCTTAAATATCATTAAAAAAACAATTAAGGGATTATTGTTCTTTTCTCATTCTGAGTTAACACCCATTAACTCCCACATCTTTTCAACAGTGTGCAGTAATGTAATGTGCTCAACATTTGGCCACTGATGTCAGCCCTGAATTACCTAATGATTCATCTGTTCACACATGTATGATTCACAATAAACCTTTGGACCTGGAGTGCACACTTAGGGCACGTAGTGTGCAGACAATGCGAGTGACAAGCCAAAGATATGTAAAGGGGGATGGAGGACATAAGAGTTTTCCTCACTTAATTCCTCAACTCCCCCCTCAACACTCACCTGGGCATGGAACAGGAAGTTTGAATCAGCGGAAGCTAGACCTAAGATGTTGCTGATGGGAGTGGAGCCTGAAGCTTATCGGATCAAAAACATCCCTTATTTAGATAAAACACAGATCCCAATTCAACAGAATTTAAAACAAATTGTTATCTGCTGGAAACATTCTCCATCTCGTGCATTCCAGGTAGCATTCCTGATCTTTAATTTTACAAACTCTGAGTAGAATTCATTTTAAGTTACCTCACTAATAATGACTGACATGCACCACACTAGAACTATATTTTAATGCCCAGGCGCACCCTATAGAGAAGAAATTCTGCCCTGAGATCTTTAGCTGTCAACTGATAATAAGCAGTACAGAATGAGCTACCTGAAAGGGCAGTGGAAGCAGATGCAATGGTAACTTTCATAAGGGAATTGAATATATACTTGTAATGGAAAATGTGCAGGGCTATGGGGAAAGAGCAGGTGGAAGTAGGACTAATTGAATAGCTCTGCCAAAGATGAAGCATATTTTATCTACTATGTCCTGCAACAATGGATATAGTGAATGACCCAGCAAGCCTTGTACTAGAGTGGTGACCTGAACTCTCATCATAAGCTTCGTTCTGTTCTATGTCCACCATTGCAACACAGAATCAGGAATGATTTCAAAATCACTCAATATCTGACTGATTCTCACTTATCCTAACCATGAATCAGATTGGACTATTGAGCTTTGGATGTGTCTGTGCCTTTAACAAAATGTCTGCATTCTGCTCTTGACAGCAGGCAGGGAGTAAATGCCAGATCCATGTTTGTTTTCATTTTTTAATATAATCTCAATTAGGTTTAGAGGTTCCTTCAATTTTTCTAGACCAAAAGGTTTCATTATATTTTTTCAGTGAGTATCTTGTGCCACTATATGTTGTTCTGTATTATTCCTGACAACAAACACAGAGCACGACTGAAGTCAATCAGAGTTGGGCCCCACTGAAAGCACATTCATAGAATCTTACAGCACAGATGGTGGCCATTCAGTTCATTGTGTCTGTGCCGGCTCTCTAAAAGAGTTAATCAATTAATCCCACTCCCTTGCTCTTTCTCCATAGCCCTGCAAATTATTCCTTTTTAAGTATGTATCAAATTCCCTTTTAGTCATATGCATGTGACTAAATATATCCAGTCAGTTTTGCCATTGTGTAAAGTGACGCCCAATTCCCCGCTGCAACTCAACTCTAGGCAACAGATTTTGACAACTGTAGAAAAATGAGTTAAACATGGCACTCTTGGCTTGGAGTCAGGAGGTTGTTGGTTCAAGTCCCACTCCAGAGCTTTAAACACAAAAATCTAGGCTGACACTCCAGTGCAGTACTGAGGGAGGTCTAAAAGGTGCCAGCTTTCGAATGAGACGTTAAAACGAGGCCCCGTCTTCCCTCTCAGGTGGATGTAAAATATCCCATGGCACTATTTGGAAGAAGAGTTAATCCCGGAGTCCTGAACAATATTTATCCCTCAACCAACATCACTAAAAACAGATTATCTGGATATTATCACATTGTTCTTTGTGGGAGCTTGTTGTGCGCAAATTGACTGCCACGATTCCTACATTACAACAGGGACTGCACTTCAAAAGTACTTCATTGGCTGTAAAGCGCTTTGGGACATCCTGAAGTTGTGAAAGGCGCTGTATAAATGCAAGTTCTTTCTTTTATGGCAGAGATGCAAACAGCAGCAGAAACTGATTCGAAAGGTGGAAGAAGTCAAATCGACCTGCAATCGTGTTCTGCAGATTGACAATTCCTGTCCACGCCTTGCCTCTAATCAGCAGTTTCAAAGCAGGGTCTCACAAGTGAAAGACACTATTGAATATAGAAATTATTTAGAAATCCCAGCATAATAGTTACTTATCCTGAATCCTGTGGGAGAAGATAACAAATATTTTCTCTGCTTTTTGTTAATTAACTATTTTTATCTGAATTTATCTGAAATTATGTTGAATTTGAATAAGATGCTGGTTGAGGCCACATTAGAATGAAGTCTGGCCCTGAAGGGATATCATAGCCGAGGAAAGCAAAGATTCACTAGAATGATACTTGGAATGGGACGTTTTCATTCTGAAGAAAAGGACAAATAAATTGGAACATAGAACATTAATCAGATTGCAATAAAGCTTTTCAAAATTCTGCAATATTTTGGAGAGAGTAAATAATAAATCGTTGTTTCTACTAGTTGTGGAATTCATACCAAAGGCGACAAAGAATCAGAATTAGCACCAGAAGAGGGAAGTTAGAAGTTATTTTTCACACTGATGGTTATTAGAATTTGGAATGCTTTACCATAGTTTGCCATTAAGGCTGAGACTAAAATCATTTAAAAGTGAATTGGATATGTATTTGAACTGGAAGAATATAAAAGGATATGGGAAAAGGGCAATGGAATGAGATTACAGTAGAGAGCTGCAGTTAATCAGTTAGTACCAACATAGGCACAATATACCAAATGACCTTATTCTGTGTTGTCATTTCTATGACTGTAAATTAAAAATATGGCCCAGGCTATTATATTGCAAGAAACACGCTGAGTTTGGAGTTTCTGGTTTGATCTTTGAGTTCACTGCTCAGAATGATATCCTCAAGGCCTATCACTATGGAGACAGAGTAGACTGTTGCAACTTGTTATTGTAATCATGTTGCCTCCCTCCTGCTCCCCCGCACAATGCCACAATTCCCTTTAAAGGAGCCAGAGTCCTAAGGGCTAGACTTTCCACTTAGATCGCTAGTACCCCAAAAATGGGTGATGTTCCAGCCTTAGCGATGATTCAGGCTTCATGATCGCTGGAACATCGCCCATTTTTGGGATCGTGACTTTTGGCTTTTTTTGGGGGGGGATAGCCCAGCGATGTGAAATGAGCCCTAGCGATGTGGAAGGCAAAGCTTTCCTGGCAACGACCTTCTGTGCATGTGTTTTTTTTTTGGTAAACAGGTTTTCCCGCGATTCGGGAGGTCAGAGGTCATCCACGCATGCACAGAAGGTATGGGGAGAGAGAGAGAGAGAGAGGAGAAAGAGAAAGAAAGGTTGTGGAGAGGAGAGAGAGTATTGATTGATTGAGAGCTTTATAGATTGTAATTTTTTATGATGTCTGGCCACAAGTCCGACAGTGGGCAGGAGGTGGGGGGTAGGAGGAGGGCCAAGCCCTTCTCCGACGAGGCAAACGAGGCCCTCGTCGGGGAGGTGCACGCAAGGTGGGCCCAATTAACCCAGGGTGGGCTTGGGAAACCTCCACCCCAGGCCTACAGGAAAATTTGGAACGAGATCGCCGACGTGGTCTCGTCAGCATCCCATGAGGCGAGGGGATCCGACCAATACTGGAAGCGCTGGAACAGCCTGGTTGCTTCGACAAGAGTAAGTATAGATTTTATATTGTAATGATGCAAATTATAATTATAATTATAAATCTACAGGATTGAAATTAAGCTTGTTATTCTTACATATATATATATATATATAGTCCCTGCTAAGATCTGGACAGGGCTATACACCTGCACCCTTTTTAAGTCACTCTGGCTGCTGTCACTTACACAGTGACCAAGCATGGACTGGGGGAGCGCTGCCCTTGCTCACTGTACGCCCTGGGACACTTTGGGACATTAGCTCCTGTCATTGCCGAGTTCACCAGCTATCCTGATTCCCACCACCCCCGGGGGCCCTTCAATGGAGTTTGTAGTTGTAGTGTATGGAGAAAGAGTCAGACTGAACACTGTGAGCTCAAAGTAATGTGTGACCTTAGTCTTTTATTACAGGTCTCCAGAGTATCTCTCCAACCTGTGAAGCACTCTTATATACCTGTGCTCACAAGGGATTATGAGAACCCTTGGGACTCCGGGGAGTGAGCCGTCTGGTGGCTGTACATAGTATATACAACTCCAGATACATAACAACATTCCCCCCTAAAGTCAATAGTGTAACTATTTACAATGTGAGTCGATCTGAGGCCCTTCTTTCCCTGGTTGATCGTCTCGGTGTGAAATCTGGTGTTGTGGAGCCATTTGTTGGGCCATCGCTGGGCTGCTGTGCAGCTGGCCTTGCTGGGCTGCCTGGTATGTTGGATGATGGGTTCTGCTTCATGGTCAACCGTGGTGCCGGTTGCCACTGGTGTGTATGTTGGGGGATCAAAAAAGGTAGGGTCCAAGGTGGGTTGCCCAGAGTTTGATTTGGTCCAAGTGTTACCGGTGAATG
The DNA here is from genome assembly GCF_044704955.1 of Pristiophorus japonicus. Taxonomy (NCBI): domain Eukaryota; kingdom Metazoa; phylum Chordata; class Chondrichthyes; family Pristiophoridae; genus Pristiophorus; species Pristiophorus japonicus. The sequence goes on along the minus strand of NC_091977.1, from coordinate 222,828,317 downwards.
AGTCCATTTGAAAGTTTGACCCGAAACATCCTGCTCCCCTCTTTGGCCACGACAGTGCCAGGAAGCCACTTGGGACCTTGCCCATTATTTAATACAAATATAGGATCATTAAATTCAATCTCGCGTGACACATTTGCGCTATCATGGTATGCATTTTGTTGAAGCCGTCTGCTCTTTAGCTGTTCATGTAGATCAGGGTGAACTAACGAGAGCCTTGTCTTAAGTACTCTTTTCATGAGCAGTTCAGCAGGTGGGATCCCAGTGAGTGAGTGTGGTCTCGTGCGGTAGCTAAGCAGGACTCTGGATAGGCGAGTCTGCAGTGAGCCTTCAGTTACCCTCTTCAAGCATTGTTTGATGGTTTGCATTGCTCTCTCTGCCTGACCATTGGACGCTTGTTTAAATGGGGCAGATGTGACTTGTTTGATCCCATTACTGGTAAAACATGGCCCGTTGTCGCTTACCAGGACATTGGGTAAGCCATGTGTGGCAAACATGGCCCGCAGGCTTTCAGTGGAGGCAGCGGACATGCTAGTCGACATTATCTCACATTCAATCCACTTGGAGTGCGCGTCTACAACCACAAGGAGCATGTTACCCAAGAACGGGCCTGCATAGTCGACGTGTACCCTAGACCATGGTTTGGAGGGCCAAGACCATAAACTTAGCGGCGCTTCCCTGGGTACATTGCTTAACTGTGAGCATGTATTACATCTGTGAAAGCAGGACTCTAAGTCCGCATCGATACCGGGCCACCACACGTGGGATCTGGCTATTGCTTTCATCATTACGATGCCTGGATAGGTACTGTGTAGGTCATTGATGAAGGTGTCTCTGCCCTTCTTGGGGACCACTACTCGATTGCCCCACAGAAGGCAGTCTGCCTGTATAGACATTTCATACATCGCCCCTGGAATGGCATTATCACTTCCTGCATTTCCACTGGGACACTGGACCCACTCCTGTGAAGCACACAGCTTTTGACTAGAGATAATAAGGGGTCCTGGCTTGTCCAGGTTTTGATCGGCCGGGCAGTGACGGGTGATTGCTCACTCTCAAATGCTTCCATAGCCATGGCTATTGACACCGGGAGTCCATTTAGTTCAACCTTCAGCATTATTGGGGGACAATTCGTGGTGAATGTGTGCACCCCATGTACCTCTGCCTCCTCTATCAGAGGTTCTGTTTCGTCATGATCCACCGTGGATCTCTTCTCCTCTGCAACATGGTGGTTTGCAGGTTTAACAGGCTTAGCAGCTCGCCGGCACACTCGTTTCAGGTGTCCCATTGTTCCACAGCCCTTGCAAATGTATCCTTTGAATCGGCATGAATGGAAACGATGATCACCCCCGCAGCGCCAACAAGGTGTTAATGGCCTTGCATTCATCAACCTTGATGGTAGATTCTGAGACATCTGCGGACATGTAGCTGCAGGTAAGTGTGCCCTGCCCTGTCCGTTACGATTCAAAAACAACATCAACTTGTTCACAGTACTTGTAGCAGCACTTGTGTGCTGAGAGATTTGCTTCGTATTGTCACTGGTGGCAATGAACGCCTGGGCTATCGCTATGGCCTTACTCAAGGTTGGGGTCTCTACAGTCAAAAGTTTGCGAAGTATGGTTTCGTGGCCAATGTCAAGTACGAAAAAGTCTCTGAGCATGTGCTCCAAATGTCCTTCAAATTTGCACTGTCCTGCAAGGCGTCTTAGCTCGGCGACATAACTCGCCACTTCCTGGCCTTCAGATCTTTTGTAGGTGTAGAACCGGTACCTCAGTGATGCTTTCCTTCGGGTTCAAATGCTCTCGGACCAGTGTGCACAAATCGTCGTACAATTTCTCCGTGGGTTTCGCTGGAGTGAGCAGGTTCGTCATGAAGCCATACATTGGTGCCCCACAGACGGTGAGGAGGATCGCCCTTCGTTTGGCAGCGCTCTCTTCCCCATCTAGCTTGTTGGCCACGAAGTATTGGTCGAGTCGCTCCACAAAAGTTTCCCAATCATCTCTCTCCGAGAATTTCTCCAGGATGCCTACTGTTCTCTGCACCTTTGGGTTCGCTATCTGTATCTCATCGCCAGTTGTAGTGTATGGAGAAAGAGTCAGACTGAACACTGTGAGCTCAAAGTAACGTGTGACCTTAGTCTTTTATTGCAGGTCTCCAGAATGCCACTCCAACCTGTGAAGCACTCTTATATACCTGTGCTCAAAAGGGATTATGAGATCCTTTGAGACTCCGGGGAATGAGCCCTCTGGTGGCTGTACATAGTATATACAACTCCAGATACATAACAGTAGTCGAGAGAGATGTTTGTGTCAAGCATTAGATCCCAAACACGATCTTTGTTATAACCGTGCATCAATTGTGGATACAAACCGTATTAGCATATAACGTCAGAGACTGCTGCCTTTCCATGATAGTACCGAGTCAATTAGCTTATGCCATGCTCTTTTCATGTTTGCAGAAGAAGTTAGCAAAGAATCGGGCTGAGCGGCCAAGCACCGGAGGAGGCCCTGCCCAGCTCGCCATCCTCACAGAAATTGAGGAACGGGCTGCGGTACTGGTGGGAGGCCACACTCACTCAGTCACCTTGGCTATCCTGATTCCCATGCAGCCTCTGTGCTACTCTCAGGTTGACAACATAAGAGATAAGAGGAGGAGCAGGCGATCTGGCCATCTGTCCCCTTCTCTGTCCGCTCCCCATAAACATTCACTCCCTTATCATTCTGTCTTTCTCCGACTGATCCAGCCTCTAGAGATCTCTGGCTCACTGAATTTCAACTTGGATTTACCACCATATGTACTACCGTGTGATGCGTTGTTATGTAACGTCACTTGGTCCCATTTATTGTCGTAGTGCTGCTCCTCCTCCGTATGCCAGTGCAGCGCAAGAATGTCTACCCTTCCGTTCTAATAAGCTCAATAAGCTCAATTGTGTTTTGCAGGTCCACCAACACCCATGCGCAGTGAGGCGCAACCAGAACCCCTCCCCCTCCAGCTGTAGGTGGTCCTCACCATGGGAGGGGAGGAGGAGGAAGGTACTACTGACCCTGAGGAGGAGGACGATGTTATAGAAACGGAGGAGGATGGCCCGAGCATTCCCCTGCCTCTAATTGATGTACCTGTACCTGTGAGACCTGCGGCCACAACGTCAGTTTCGACAGAAGAGGTAGCGGGACCAAGCAGCGTGCAGCTGGCGATGCCAAGGCACATGTTAGTGCTCACACGACCCCATGTAGGGCGGGTCAGCAAGGTCAGCACATGCCTTCTCTGGCCGATTGGATTGAGGGCTTGATCAGACTGTGCACAGATAAGTCGCGAACTACTCCAGGCTTTCGTGGTATACACGAGGGTTATGTCCTGGGTGTCTGCTTGCCAAGCGGAGGGTATGCAGTCGATGATCCGGGAGATGCGTGCGACGACCGCCTCCGTCGATGCCTTGTGGCATGCGATAGTGGCAGGACACGGCACTGAACCCCAAGGTGACGTCAGACATACCACCAGCACCAGCACACAAGCGAATCAGGAGGAAGCACTTCCTTCAGACACGTAAGACGATTGCACAGCAGATCAAGCCACCGTCAGCCCACCCCCCGCATCCCCCCCCCCCCGCCCCCACGGCAGGAAATCTTGCCATCGCCAGACTCGTCGCGGTACCCAGGGACCAAAATGGGGTGGGGTTAAGACATGGGGGCAGGTACAGGACCTGGAGGGAAACGTGGCCACAGGTAGGGAGGGGGTGCTTTATTGTTGTTACTGTTATTGTTATATTGTTATATTGTTCATTGTTGTGGTTTTTTAAATTTACTGTTGGTTTACTGTTGGGGTGGGGGTGGGTGGGTGTTACATTTAAATAATTCATACATTTTGTTAATTCATTAAAACATTTTATTTCACTTTACAATTGTTGTGCAGTGTCTTCTAATAATGTAGTTAAGGTAAAACATGAATGCAACTGTTGTAAAACAATGGCCAGGCCAGAAGAGGCAGCGATGAAATGTAACTCAACGCAAATGCAACTTGTTATGTATGTAAACTTGTATTTACTCTGTACAGCTACCAGAGGGCTCATCCCCTACAGTCCCAAGGGATCCCATAATCCCTTGGGAGCACAGGTATTTAAGGAGGCCTCACAGGTTGGAGAGGCGCTCTGGAGACCTGCAATAAAAGACTACGGTCTTTTACTTTGAGCTCATAGTGTTCAGTCTGATTCTTTCTCCATGCATAACAACTGGCGATGAGATATAGATAGTGAACCCTAAGATGCAGAGAAAATGGGCATTCTGGAGAAATTCTCGGAGGGAGATGTTTGGGAAACCTTTGTGGAGTGACTCGACCAATTCTTTGTGGCCAACAAGCTAGATGGGGAAGAGAACGCTGCCAAATAAAGGGCGGTCCTCCTCACTGTCTGTGGGGCACCAACATACGGCCTCATGAAGAATCTGTTCATTTCATCGAAACCCACAGAGAAATCATACGATGATCTATGCATACTGATCCAAGAGCATTTGAACCCGAAGGAAAGCGTTCTGATGGCGAGGTACCGGTTCTACAGCTACAAAAGATCTGAAGGCCAGGAAGTGGTGAGTTATGTCATCGAGCTAAGACACCTTGCAGGACATTGCGAATTTGAAAAACATTTGGAGCACATGCTCAGAGACTTTTTCGGACTTGACATTGGCCACGAAACCATATTTCGCAAACCTTTGACTGTAGAGACTCCAACCTTGAGTAAGGCCATACCGATTGCCCAGGCATTCATTGCCACCAGTGACATAGAAACATAGAAAATAGGTGCAGGAGTAGGCCATCTGGCCCTTCAAGCCTGCACCACCATTCAATAAGATCATGGCTGATCATTCCTTCAGTGCCCCGTTCCTGCTTTCTCTCCATACCCCTTGATCCCTTTAGCCGCAAGGGCCATATCTAACTCCCTCTTGAATATGTCCAATGAGCTGGCATCAACAACTCTCTGCGGTAGGGAATTCCATACGTTAACAACTCTCTGAGTGAAGAAGTTCCTCCTCATCTCAGTCCTAAATGGCTTACCCCTTATCCTAATACTATGTCCCCTGGTTCTGGATTTCCACAACATCGGGAACATTCTTCCTGCATCTAACCTGTCCAGTCCCGTCAGAATTTTATATATTTCTATAAGATCCCCTCTCATCCTTCTAAACTCCAGTAAATACAGGCCCAGTCGATCCAGTCTCTCCTCATATGTCATTCCTGCCATCCCAGGAATCAGTCTGGTGAACCTTCGCTGCACTCCCTCAATAGCAAGAACGTCCTTCCTCAGATGAGGAGACCAAAACTGAACACAATATTCCAGGTGAGGCCTCACCAAGGCCCTGCACAACTGCAGTATGACTTCCCTGCTTCTATACTCAAATCCCCTTGCTATGAAAGTCAACATACCATTTGCCTTCTTTACCGCCTGCTGTACCTGCATGCCAACCTTCAATGACTGATGAATCATGACACCCAGGACTCGCTGCACCTCCACTTTTCCTAATCTGCCGCCATTCAGATAATATTCTGCCTTTGCGTTTTTGCCCCCAAAGTGGATAACCTCACATTTATCCATATTATACTGCATCTGCCATGTATTTGCCCACTCGCTTAACCTGTCCAAATCACCCTGCAGCCTCTTAGCGTCCTCCTCACAGCTCACACCACCACCCAGCTTAGTGTCATCTGCAAACTTGGAGATATTTCACTCAATTCCATCATCCAAATCATTAATATATATTGTAAAGAGCTGGGGTCCCAGCACTGAGCCCTGCGGCACTCCACTAGTCACTGCCTGCCATTCTGAAAAGGGCCCATTAATCCCGACTCTCTGCTTCCTGTCTGCCAACCAGTTCTCTATCCATGTCAGTACATTACCCCCAATACCATGTGCTTTGAGTTTGCACACAAATCTCTTGTGTGGGACCTTGTCAAAAGCCTTTTGAAAGTCCAAATACACCACATCCATTGGTTCTCCCCTGTCCACTCTACTAGATACATCCTCAAAAAATTCTAGAAGATTTGTCAAGCATGATTTACCCTTCATAAATCCATGCTGACTTGGACCAATCTATCACTGCTTTCCAAATGTGCTGCTATTTCATCCTTAATGATTGATTCCAACATTTTCCCCACTACTGATGTCAGGCTAACCAGTCTATAATTACCCGTTTTCTCTCTCCCTCCTTTTTTAAAAAGTGGTGTTACACTAGCAACTCTCCAGTCCATAGGAACTGATCCAGAGTCGATAGACTGTTGGATAATGATCACCAATGCATCCACTATTTCTAGGGCCACTTCCTTAAGTACTCTGGGATGTAGACTATCAGGCCCTGGGGATTTATCGGCCTTCAATCCCGTCATTTTCCCGAACACAATTTCCCCCCTAATAAGGATATCCTTCAGTTCCTCCTTCTCATTGGACCTTCGGACCCCTAGTACATCCGGAAGGTTATTTGTGTCTTCATTTGTGAAGACAGAACCAAAGTACTTGTTCAATTGGTCTGCCATTTCTTTGTTCCCCATTATAAATTCACCCAAATCCGACTGCAAGGGACCTACATTTGTCTTCACTAATCTTTTTCTCTTCACATATCTATAGAAGCTTTTTCAGTCAGTTTTTATGTTTCCAGCAAGCTTCCTCTCATACTCCATTTCCCCCTCTTAATTAAACCCTTTGTCCTCCTCTGCTGTATTCTAAATTTCTCCCAGTCCTCCGGCTTGCTACTTATTCTGCCTAATTTGTATGCCTCTTCCTTGGATTTAACACTATCCTTAATTTCCCTTGTTAGCCACGGTTGAGCCACCTTCCCTGTTTTATTTTTACTCCAAACAGGGATGTACAATTGTTGAAGTTCGTCCATATGACCTTTAAAGGTTTTCCACTGCCTATCCACTGTCAACCCTTTAAGTATCATTTGCCAGTCTAATCTAGCCAATTCGCGCCTCATACATTCAAAGTTACCTTTCTTTAAGTTCAGGACTCTAGTTTCTGAATTAACCTTGTCACTCTCCATTTTAATAAAGAATTCTACCATATTATGGTCACTCTTCCCCAAGGGGCCTCACACAACAAGATTGCTAATTAGTCCCTTCTCATTACACATCACCCAGTCTAGGATGGCCAGCTCACTGGTTGGTTTCTCAACATATTGGTCTAGAAAACCATCCCTAATACACTCCAGGAAATCCTCCTCCAGCACATTGCTACCAGTTTGGTTAGCCCAATCAATATGTAGATTAAAGTCGCCCATGATTATTGCTGTACCTTTATTGCACACATCCCTTATTTCTTGTTTGATGCTGTCCCCAAGCTCTCTACTACTATTTGGTGGCCTGTACACACTCTCACTAGCGTTTTCTTCCCTTTGGTATTCCGTAGCTCCACCCATACCGATTCCACATCAGCCAAGCTAATGTCCTTCCTTACTATTGCATTAATTTCCTCTTTAACCAGCAACACCACACCACCTCCTTTTCCTTTCTGTCTATCCTTCCTAAATGCTGAATATCCCTGAATGTTGAGTTCCCAGCCTTGGTCACCCTAGAGCCATGTCTCCGTGATGCCAATCACATCATACCCATTAACTACTATCTGTGCAGTTAATTCGTCCACCTTATTCCGAATATTCCTCGCATTGATGCACAGAGACTTCAGGCTTGTATTTTTAACACACTTTGACCCCTTAGAATTCTGCTGTAAAGTGGCCCTTTTTGTTTTTTGCCTTGGGTTTCTCTGCCCTCCCCTTTTACTATTCTCCTTTCTATCTTTTGCTTCTGTCTCGATTTTATTCTGCTCTGTCTCCCTGCATAGGTTCCCATCCCCCTGCCATATTAGTTTAACTCCTCCCAAACAGCACTAGCAAACAGTCCCCCTAGGACATTGGTTCCGGTGCTGCCCAGGTGCAGACCCTCTGGTTTGTACTGGTCCCACCTCCCCCAGAACCGGTTCCAATGTCCCAGGAATTTGAATCCCTCCCTTCTGCATCACTGCTCCAGCCACGTATTCATCTGCACTATCCTGCGATTCCTACTCTGGCTAGCACGTGGCACTGGTAGAAATCCTGAGATTACTACTTTTGAGGTCCTACTTTTTAATTTAACACCTAGCTCCCTAAATTCATCTCGTACGACCTCATCCCGTTTTTTACCGATATCGTTGGTACCTATATGCACCATGACAACTGGCTGTTCACCCTCCCTTTTCAGAATGTCCTGCACCCGCTCTGAGACATCCTTGACCCTTGCACCAGGGAGGCAACATACCATCCTGGAGTCTCGGTTGCGGCCACAGAAATGCCTATCTATTCCCCTTAAAATCGAATCCCCTACCACTATTGGTCTCCCACTCTTTTTCCTGCCCTCCTGTGCAGCAGAGCCAGCCACGGTGCTATGAACCTGGCTGCTCTCCCCTGATGAGTCATCCCCCTCAACAGTACCCAAAGCGGTGTATCTGTTTTGCAGGGGGATGACCGCAGGGGACCCCTGCACTACCTTCTTTGCACTGCTCTTCCTGTTGGTCTTCTATTCACTATCTAGCTGTGGACCCTTTACCTGCGGTAAGAGCAACTCACTAAATGTGCTATTCACATCATTCTCAGCATCGTGTATGCTCCAGAGTGAATCCACCCGCAGCTCCAGTTCCGCGGGAGTGATGTTATATATGTAAACTTCATTGGAGGGAGAGGGTGAACAACCAGTTGTAGTGGTACATATAGGTACCAACGATATAGTTAAAAACTGGGATGAGGTCCTACAAGCTGAATTTAGGGAGCTAGGAGCAGGTCAAGCACCTATAATTCCCGTAAAAATTCCCTTTGATTGCTGCATGAATGTAACCGGCATAGGCTATGCATAAGGATGGTACGCTGTGCTGGCAAAGACTAGAAAAAGGCTAAGAGCCAAAAACAATAATCGACTCATGCCTAACCATGGTTAAGCTTGTGTGACAAGTTCTAGGTTCACAAGCTGTAAGCAATGTGTGCGTGTACTATCCTGGCATACAGTTTGCCTGCTTGGAATCCCACAGAGTGGCACGTTCCATACTTTAAACAGAGCACAATGCAAACTTGAAAGAAAAGAATAAACCCAGCTACCTTTTTGTGACAGTCTTACATTTTCTTTGTCATATTTGTAAGTGATTCATTGGGGCTGTTGTTGAGTAATACCCGCCCTCCTGTATGGCTCAGAGACATGGACCATGTACAGTAGACACCTCAAGTCGCTGGAGAAATATCACCAACGATGTCTCCGCAAGATCCTACAAATCCCCTGGGAGGACAGGCGCACCAACATCAGTGTCCTCGACCAGGCTAACATCCCCAGTATTGAAGCACTGACCACACTCGATAAGCTCCGCTGGGCAGGTCACATAGTTCACATGCCAGACACGAGATTCCCAAAGCAAGCGCTCTACTCGGAACTCCTTCATGGCAAACGAGCCAAAGGTGGGCAACGGAAACGTTACAAGGACACCTTCAAAGCCTCCCTGATAAAGTGCGACATCCCCACTGACACCTGGGAGTTCCTGGCCCAAGACTGCCCTAAGCGGAGAAAGTGCATCCGGGAGGGCGCTGAGCACCTCGAGTCTCAACGCCGAGAGCATGCAGAAATCAAGTGCAGGCAGCGGAAAGAGCGTGCGGCAAACCAGTCCCACCCTCCCTTTCCCTCAACGACTATCTTTCACACCTGTGACAGGGTCTGCGGTTCTCGTATTGGACTGTTCTGCCACCAAAGAACTCATTTCAGGAGTGGAAGCAAGACTTCCTCGATTCCGAGGGAGTGCCTATGATGATCATGTTCAGAAAAGCAACTTTCAAGACCTCAGGACGTCTCAAAGCGCTTTACAGCCACTTAAGTACTTTTGAAGTGTAGTCACTGTTGTAATGTAGAAAACACAGCAACCAATTTGTGCATAGCAAGCTCCCACAAAAAGCAATGTGATAATGACCAAATAATCGGTTTTAGTGATGTTGGTTAAGTGATAAATATTGCCCAGAGCACCAGGGAGAACTCCCCTGTGCTTCTTCGAAATGGTGCCATGGGATCTTTTACCATCACCTGGGAGGGAAGATGGTTTAATGTCTCATCTGAAAGATGGCACCTGCAACAGTGCAGCACTCCCTCAGTACTGGATTATGTGCTCAAGTCTCTGGAGTGGGACTTGAACCCACAACCTTCTGACTCAGAGGCAAAAATGCTACCCACTGAGCCGCATCTGACTCTAATTCCCCCACAGCAGAGGAAGGGAAAATTAAGTGCTGATAACCGATGTAGCTTTTGCCACCTCTTGTTAGCTGCTCGAAAGTAGCAGAGACTTAAATGCCTGAGAGCTAATTACCTACGATCCACTTTGTTGTAATGTACACTTACCCCCAGAAAAAAAGAAAAACTTGCATTTATATAGTGCCTTTCATGATCACTGGGCGTCCCAAAGCGCTTTACACTCAATGTAGTACTTTTTGAAGTGTAATCACTGTTGTAATGTAGGAAACAGCAATGTGATAATGACTAGATAATCTGTTTAGTGATGTTGATTGAGGGATAAATATTGCCCAGGATACCTGGGATAACTCCCCTGTTCTTCTTCAACATAGTGCCATAGGATCTTTTACATCCACCTGAAAGAGCAGATGGGATCTCGGCTTAACATTTACTAAAATCTTGCATGTTCCTCATTCATAGTATACTATTCTGACCAAACAATCATTACCTATGTACACTGTGTACTTATCAGCACGTAACTTCGTGCAACAGTTACCATATATATTTCAAGAATGGTGACTGATAAATGGAACATTCTTTATATGGAAAGGATGTGTGCAATGATTCTAAGAAAGCATTTACTAGTTTCAAGAACGTATGATTGTAATTTAGGCTAATACTTCAGAAGAGAACCAAGGGAGCGCTACATTGTTAGAGGCGGCATCTTTTGGAGGAGATGTTAAAGTGAATCCCCTCCAATCTGATCAGTTGGATGTAAAAGGTACCATGTGTTATGTCTTGAATAAAGAGTCAGACCAGATACTGCAAGCTCAAAGTAAGATGTGACCGTAATCCTTTATTAGAGGTCTCAGAGTGCCTCTCCAGCCTGTGAGGTCTCCTTATGTACAGGTGCTCCAAGGGATTGTGGGATCCCTTGGGACTCCAGGTGATGAGCCCTCTGGTGGTTAAACAAGGTTTACAGGTTTACATATATAACAACACTCCCCCTCCCCTCCCCCCCCCAAAGTCAATAGTGTAACTATTTACAATGTGAGTCGATCTGGGACCTTCCTTTCCCTGGTTGATCGTCTTGGTGCAAATGCTGGTTTTGGTGAGTCATTTGTTGGACCCTCGCTGGGCTGCTGCGGTTGATGGGTTCTGCTTCGTGGTCAACCTCTGGGTCAGTTGCCACTTGTGTATGTGTTGGAGGGTTGAAAAAGGTAGAGTCTATTGTGGGCTGTTCTGGATAGTCCGTGAATCTGAGTTTGGTTTGGTCCAAGTGTTTCCTGCAGGTGAGCCCATTTGAAAGTTTGACCAGAAACACCCTATTCCTCTCTTTGGCCAAAACAGTGCTGGAAAGTCACTTGGGACCTTGTCCATAGTTTAGCACAAATACAGAATCATTAATCTCGATTTTGCGTGACTCATTTGCGCAATCATACTATGTGTTCTGTTGAAGCCGCCTGCTCTCTACGTGTTCATGTAGATCAGGGTGGACTAATGAGAGCCTTGTCTTAAGTGCCCTTTTCATGAGCAGTTCAGCGGGTGGTACCCCAGTGAGCGAGTGGGTTCTTGTGCGGTAATTAAGCAGGACTCGGGATAGGCGAGTCTGCAGTGAGCCTTCAGTTATCCTCTTCAAGCTCTGCTTGATGGTTTGCACTGCTCGTTCTGCCTGACCATTGGATGCTGGGTTTAACCGAGGAAAATGTGACATGTTTGATCCCATTGCAGGTCATGAATTCTTTGAACTCGGCACTGGTGAAGCACGGTCCTTTGTCACTTACAAGGACATCAGGCAGGCCGTGCGTGGCAAACATGACCCGCAGGCTTTCAATTGTGGCAGCGGACGTGCTTGCCAACATTATCACACATTCAATCCATTTGGAGTACGCATCTACAACTACTCGGAACATTTTTCCCAAGAATGGGCCTGCATGGACCCTGGACCACGATTTGGAGGGCCAGGACCATAAACTTAGTGGCGCCTCCCTGGGTGCATTGCTTAACTGTTAACATGTATTACATTTGTGCACGCAGGACTCTAAGTCTGCATCGATACCGGGCCACCATACGTGGGATCTGGCTATCACTTTCATCATTACGATGCCTGGGTGGGTGCTGTGGAGATCACTAATGAAGGTGTTCCTGTCCTTTTTTGGCACCACTACCCGATTGCCCCATAGGAGGCAGTCTGCCTTTATAGACATTTCACCTCTACGACTTTATTTCTTCCTGCATCTCTAACGGGACACTAGACCAACTCCCGTGGAGCACACAGTTTTTTTACTAAAGACAGTAAGGGGTCCTGGCTCGTCCAGGTTCTAATCTGTCGGGTGGTAACAGGTGATTGCTCACTCTCGAATGCTTCCATTACCATAACTAAATCTGCTGGCTGTGCCATCTCCACCCCACTGTGGTGGGCAATGGCAGCCTACTGAGAGCATCGGTACAGTTTTCTGTGCTTGGCCTGTGCTGGATGGCGTAGTTGTATGCGGACAACATGAGGCCTTTTGGCTAAGAGCATTGGCGCAGAGTGATCCTTGGCGTGTGCAAGGTGACCTCTGGCGTTTGTGATTTGACAAAGAATTGGAACGATTGGCTACGAATTTAAAAAAAACAAAAAACATGAGTGCCCATCTCTGGATACGGGCCGATGCATTCGTATTTATCCCCTTACTTTCAGAAAAGAGGGATATAAGTGGCTTATGGTTGGTTTCCAATTCAAATTTGAGCCCAAACAGATATTGATGCATTTTCTTTACCCCATAAACACACGCTAACGCTTCTTTTTCGATCATGCTATAGGCCCTCTCAGCCTTAGACAGACTTCTGGATGCATAAGCAACCGGTTGCAATTTCCCAAATTCATTAGCTTGTTGCAATACACACCCCACACCATATGATGACGCATCACATGCTAGTACCAAACGTTTACATGGATCATACAACAGAAGCAATTTGTTTGAGCATAACAGTTTCCTACCTTTCTCAAAGGCATTTTCTTGGCTTTTACCCCATACCCATTCATCTCCTTTACGCAGTAAAGAGTGCAGTGGTTTTACCATGTGCTGAGACCCGGTAAGAAGTTACCAAAGTAGTTCAGGAGTCCTAGAAACGACCGCAGCTCCGTCACGTTCTGTGGCTTGGTGCGTTCTTGATTGCCTCCGTCTTCGAATCGGTGGGCCTGATGCTGTCCGCCGCAATTCGTCTCCCCAGGAATTCCATTTCAGGCACCAGGAAAACGCACTTCGAGTGTTTTAAAATGAGCCCCACATGATTAAGCCAACTAAGAACTTCCTCCAGGTTCTGCAGATGCTCGACGGTGTCCCGACCTGTAACCAAGATGTTGTCCTGGAAGACCACAGTGCGCGGGACCGGCTTCAGCAAGCTTTCCATGTTCCTCTGGAATATTGCCGCGGCCGATTGAATCCCAAACGGGCATCTGTTGTAAATGAAGAGAGCTTTGTGCGTGTTGATGCAGGTGAGGCCCTTCGATGATTCCTCCGGCTCCTGCGTCATGTAGGCCGAGGTCAGGTCCAGCTTCATGAATGTTTATCCTCCCGCCAACGTCGCAAATAGATCATCTGTCTTTGGTAGCGGGTATTGATCCTGCAGGGAGAAACAATTGATAGTTACTTTGTAACCACCACAGATTCTGACAGTGCCATCTGCCTTGAGGACTGGAACAATCGGGCTGGCCCACTTGTTGAATTCTATCGTTGAATTTATGCCCTCTCGTTGCAGCCTGTCCAGCTCGATCTCCACCCTCTCTCATCATGTAAGGTACCGCTCTCGCCGTGTGATAGATGGGTCACACCCCCGAAATCAAGTGGATCTGCACTTTTGCTCCTTGGAACTTCCTGATGCTCGGTTCGAACAGCGAGAGGAACTTGTTTAGGACCTGGGTACATGAAGTGTCGTCGACGGATGTGAGTGCTCGGACATTGTCCCAGTTCCAGCGTATCATTCCTAGCCACCTCCTGCCGAACAGCATGGGGCCATTGCCCGGTACCACCCAGAGTTGTAAATTGTGCACCACTCCATCGTAGGAGACCTTTACGGTAGCACTGTTGATTACGGGAATCAGTTCCTTTGTGTACGTTTTCAGTTTAGTACGAATGGGAGTCAGGACTGGCCTTGAGGCCTTGCTGCATCACAATTTATCGAAAGTCTTTTTGCTCATTTTGCTCATTATGCGTCCGTGTCCAGCTCCATTGACACCAGGAGTCCATTTAATTCAACCTTCAGCATTATCGGGGGACACTTTGTGGTAAATGTGTGCATCCCATATACCTCTGCCTCCTCAGTCTGAGGCTCTGGTTCGTCGTGATCGACCATGGATCTGTCCTCCTCTGCAACATGGTGGTTTGCAGGATTAGCAGGGTTTACAGTTCGCCTGCACATATGTTGGAGGTGTCCCATTGTTCCACAGCCCTTGCAAACGTATCCTTTGAAGTGGCATGAATGGAAACGATGATCATCCCCACAGCACCAACAAGGTGTTAATGGCCTTGCATTCACCACCCTTGATGGTGGACTTTGAGTCACCTGCGGACGTGCAGCTGCAGGCATGTAAGTCCTGCCCTGTACATTACGATTCGAAAACAACATTACTTTGTTCACAGTACTTGCAGCAGCACTCGTGTGCTGAGAGATTTGTTTGGTATTGTCACTGGTGGCGATAAACACCTGGGCTATCGCTATGGCTTTACTCAAGGTTGGAAATCTCTACAGTCAAAAGTTTGCGAAGTATGGTTTCGTGGCCAATGCCAAGTACGAAAAAGTCCCTGAGCATGTGCTGCAAGTGACCTTCAAATTGGCAATGTTCTGCAAGGCGTCTTAGCTCGGTGACGTAGCTCACCACTTCCTGGCCTTCAGACCTCTTATACGTGTAGAACCAATACCTCGCCATCAGAACGCTTTCCTTCAAGTTTAGATGCTCCCGACCAGTGTGCACAAATTTGTCTGTGGGTTTCGCTAGAGTGAGCAGACTTTTCATGAGGTCATATGTTGGTGCCCCGCAAACGGTGAGGAGGATCGCCCTTCGTTTGGCAGTGTTCGTTTCTCCTTCCAGCTCGTTGGCCACGAAGTATTGGTCGAGTCGCTCCACGAATGTTTCCCAATCATCTCCCTCCAAAAATTTCTCCAGGATGCCCACGGTTCTCTGCATTGTTGCGGTGGGGTTTGTCATCTGTATCTTGTCACCAGTTGTTATGTCTTGAATAAAGAGTCAGACCAGATACTGCAAGCTCAACGTAAGGTGTGACCTTTATTACAGGTCTCAGAGTTCCTCTCCATCCTGTGAGGCCTCCTTATGTACAGGTGCTCCCAAGGGATTGTGGGATCCCTTGGGACTCCAGGGGATGAGCCCTCTAGTGGTTAAACATGGTATTTACAGGTTTACATATATAATACCGTGGAACTATTTGAAGAAGGGCAGGAGACTTCTCATAGCGTCCTGGCCATCAGTTATATCCCACCCTAGCACCATATGTTGGTGGGACCTTGCTCTGCTCAAAATGTTTCCCGTGTTTGCCACCGAGCAACTTCAAATGTAATTCATTGATTGTGAAGCAATGTGGGATATCCTGAGGACATGAAAGGTGCTATATAAATGCTAGTTCTTTCTCTCTCTTTCTGTGTGTGGATCAGTGTGTGTGTGTGTGTGTGTGTGTGTGTGAGCATACGTGTGTGTGTGTACCTGTACATGTGTGTATCTGTGTGTACATGTACATTTGTGTGTGCGTGTGTGTGTGCGTCTGCATGTATGTATCTGTGTGTGCGTGTGTGTATTTGTGTATGCGTGTGTATCTGTGTGTGTGCATATGCATGTGTGTACATATACATTTGCCAGGGAGGACAGAATCAACTTATGATTTAATACAGCAACTAACTTGCCAGCATCCTTGTCCAGGTTCCTCCACAAAGAATAGCCACTTTTGTTAGGTCCCAGACCACTCTTGGTCCCCATGGAATCATACTTAACTTGAGTGAGCATCTTCAGGAGAGATGCGGCAAGTGGAGAGAATTACACTACAGGGGCCTAACCTAGTTTTCTTTCCTTTCCAAAGGAAACAAAAATGATTGTTTTAGGATGAACAAATAGCCTGGTGCCATTGATTATTTCCTATCAGGAGTTGGGATTGGAATCTGTCACTGAATTCAATATCCACGCCCTCCAACACCAGCGTACTGTCGCTACAGTACATACTATCCACAGGATGCAACAACTTGCCAAGCTTACTTCAATAGCACATCCCAGAACTGTGACCTTGAGCAATGTCAAGGGATCAGGATCATCTCCAAGTTCCACTTTTTTTTACATATCACTCTGACTTGGGCATATCATCGTTCCTTTGTCACAGTATCAGAATCCTGGAATTCCCTACTTAACACCATTGTGGGAGCGTGATCAGCACCAGGACTTCGGGCAGTTCAAGGAGAAGACCCTCCAGCACCTTCTCAAGGAAACAATGGGCACTAAATGCAGCCTTGCCAAAATTACAGACACCCCAAAAACAAAAGCAAAAATTGTGGAGAATAATGATATTCCTTTCAAAAAATACTGTGGAATATTTTCATATTAAACATACAAAATCAAAAACAATATCAGGATGCCAAGGACTTGGAGAGGGTACGGAGGAGATTTGCTCGAATGGTACCAGGGATGAGGGACTTCAGTGTTGTGGTGAGACTAGCGAAGGTTAAGGTTAGAGCAGAGAAGGTTAAGAGGAGATTTGATAGAGGTATTCAAAATTATGAAGGGTTTTGACAGACTTAATAAGGAGAAACTGTTTCCAGAGGCAGGAGGGTCAGTAACCAGAAGACACAGATTTAAGGTACGTGGCAATAGAACCAGAAGGGAGAATTTTTCATGTTGTTATGGCGAGCTGTTATGATCTGGAATGCACTGCCTAAAAGGGTGGTGGAAGCAGATTCAATGGTGACTTTCAAAAGAGAATTGGATAAATACTTGAAAAGGAAAAAAATCAGGACGATGGGGAAAGAATAAGGGAAGTGGGATTAATTGGATAGTTCTTTCAACGAGCCAGCACTGGCACGATGGACCAAATGGCCTTATTAGAAACATAGAAACATAGAAATTTACAGCGGAGAAGGAGGCCATTTTGGCCCATTGTGTTCACGCCGACCGACAAAGAGCCACGCGGCCCTCGGTCAGCAGCCCTGAAGGTTACTTATGAACAATGTACAATGGCGGACAGGTAAAGAGCATCCGGCCCAAATCAGTCCGACCCCACACAACTGCGATACCCCCTGCATCGCGACATTTTACACTCCACCTCACGTGGAGCCATGCGATCTGATGGGAGAGGCCAAAAAAAACAGATGAAAACCCAGGCCAATTGAGGAAAAACATCTGGGAAAATTCCTCTCCGACCCATCCAAATATCGAATCTACTCCAAGAGATCACTCTGGACGTATTAGATTCTCTGAAGTACTTACCATCGTATCTGCACCAGCCAACAAGAGGTTATCCAGTCTAATCCCACTTATCAGCTCTAGGTTCGTAACCCTGCAGGTTACGGCACTTTAAGTGCCCATCCAAGCAACTTTGAAATGTGCCTCTACCAGCTTTCCAGGCAGTGAGTTCCAGACCCCCATAACCTTCTGTGTGAAGAAGCTACCCCTCAAATCCCCTCTAAGCTTTCCACCAACCACCTTAAACCTATGCCCCCTCGTAATTGACCCATCTACCAAGGGAAATAGGCCTTTGCTAACCACTATATCCAGGCCCCTAAAATTTTATATACCTCAATGTCTCCTCTCAGCCTCCTCTTTTCCAAGGAGAACAAACCCAGCCTATCTAATCTGTCCTCATAGCTAAGATTCTCCATTCCAGGCAGCATCCTTGTAAATCTCCTCTGCACTCTCTCCAGTGCAATCACGTTCTTCCTATAATACGGCGAACAGAACTGCACACAGTATTCCAACTGTGGCCCAAGCAGTGTATAATACAATTTAAGCATAACCTCCCTGCTCTTGTATTCTATGCCTCAGCCAATAAAGGCAAGCAATCCATATGCCTTCTTAACCACCTTATCCACCTGGCCTGCGACTTTCAGGGATCTGTGGACAAGCATTCCAAGGTCCCTTTGTTCATCTCCTTTTAAGTGGCCTACCACTTAATGTGTATATCCTTTCCTTATTAGCCCTCCCCAAGTGCATTACCTTGCACTTCTCCGAATTAAATTCCATTTGCCATTGCTCTGCCCACCTGACCAGTAGATTGATATCCTCCTGCAGTCCATGACTTTCCTCTTCATTATCAACCACACAGCCAATTTTAATGTCATCTGCAAACTTCTTAATCATAACCCCTATATTCAAATCTGGATCATTGATGTATACCACAAAAAGCAAGGGACCCAGTTCTGAGCACTGCAGTACCCCACTGGAAACATCCTTCTAGTCACAAATACATCCATCAACCATTACCCTTTGCTTCCTACCACTCAGCTAATTTTGGATCCAACTTGCCACTTTGCCCTGGATCCCATGGGTTTTTACCTTAGTGATCAGTCTGCCATGCGGGAGCTTATCAAAAGCTTTGCTAAAATCCATATACACTACATTGTACACAGTAACTACCCTCATCGACCCTCCTGGTTACCTCCTCGAAAAATTCAATCAGGTTAGTCAAACACGATCATCCCTTAACAAATCTGTGCTGACTGTCCCTGATTAATCCTTGCCTTTCTAAATGTAGATTTATCCTGTCCTTCAGGACTTTTACCAATAATTTTCCCACCACTGAGTTGAGGCTGACAGGCCTGTAATTACTCGGCCTATCCCTTTCTCCCTTCTTAAACACGGGTACCACATTAGCAGTCCTCCAGTCCTCCAGCACCATGCCTAAATCCAAAGAGGGCTGGAAAATGATGGTCAAGGCCTCTGCTATTTCCTCTTTTGTTTCGTTCAACAGCCTGGGATGCATTTCATCCGGGTCTGGGGACTTATCCACTTTCAAAACTGCTAAACCACTTAATACCTCCTCTCTCACTATGTTTACTTCATCCAGAATTTTACACTCCTCCTCGATAGCATTATCTGCATCGTCCCCTTCCCTTTGTGAAAACAGATGCAAAGTATTCATTAAGAACCATACCCACATCTTCCACCTCCATACACAGATTACCCTCATGGTCTCTAATAGGCCCTACTGTTTCTTTAGTTATCCTCTTGCTCTTAATATATTTATAGAACATCTTTGGGTTTTCCTTGATTTTACTTGCCAAGAATTTTTCATGCTCTCTCTTTGCATTCCTAATATCCTTTTTAATTTCACCTTTGAACTTTCTATATTTCTCCAGAGATTCTACAGTATTTAGACATAAGCTTCCATTTTTTTATTTTCCTCTCCTGTAAGTCCCTAGACATCCAGGGGGCTCTAGAATTGTTATTCCCACCCTATTTCTTAAAGGGCACATGTTTGGCCTGAGCCCTCCGGATCTCCTCCTTGAATGCCTCCCATTGTTCCGACACTGATTTACCTTCAAGTAGCTGTTTCCAGTCCACTGTGGCCAAATCACTTCTCAACTTCGCAAAGTTAGCCATTCCCCAATTTGGGACTTTTATTCCTGGCCTATCCTTGTCCTTATCCATAACTACATTGAATCTGACTGAATTGTGATCACTAGCATCCTAGTGCTCTCCACCGATACCCCTTTCACCTGCCCAGCTTCATTCCCCAAAACTAAATCCAGAACTGCCCCCTCCCGTGTTAGGCTTGTTACATACTGACTAAAAAAGTTCTCTTGAATGCATTTTAGGAATTCCGCACCCTCTATTTGTCCCAATCAACATTAGGATAGTTGAAATTCCCTACTATTACTGCCCTATGGATTTTGGACTTTCACAGAAATTTGCCTGCTATGCTGTATGATTCCATGAAACACTCCCACGCCGCCCCGCAATTTTGACGCCATTCCTGCCCGCTTTGGACAGGAGTCAGAGTTGGGTGAGGCTTACTTTGGACTGATGCCCACACTATATATAGATTGGGCTAACCAAACTGGTAGCAGTACTGTGGAGGAGGATTTCCTGGAGTGGAAAAGGGATGGTTTTCTCGACCAATTTGTTGAGGAACCAACGAGAGAGCAGGTCATCCTAGACTGGGTCTTGTGTAATGAGAGAGGATAATTAGCAACCTGGTCGTGCAAGGCTCCTTAGGGAAGAGTGATCATAATATGGTCGAAGTCTTCATTAAGATGGAGAGTGGCACAGTTAATTCAGAGACTAGGGTCCTGAACGTAAAGAAAGGTAACTTCGCTGGTATGAGACATGAATTGGCTAGGATAGACTGATGAATGATACTTACAGGGCTGACGGTGGATAGGCAATGGCAAACATTTAAAGATCACATGGATGAATTATAAAATTATACATCCCTGTCTGACGTAAAAATACAAAGGTGAAGGTGGCTCAACCGTGACTAACAAGGGAAATTAGGAATAGTGTTAAATCCAAGGAAGAGGCATATAAATTGGCCAGAAAAAGCAGCAAACATGAGAACTGGGAGAAATTTAGAATCCAGCAGAGAAGGACTAAGGGTTTAATTAGGAAGGGGAAAATAGAGTACGAGAGTAAGCTTGCAGGGAACATAAAAACTGACTGCAAAAGTTTCTATAGATATGTGAAGAGAAAAAGATTAGTGAAGACAAATGTAGGTCCCTTGCAGTCAGAATCAGGTGAATTCATAAT
Organism: Pristiophorus japonicus; assembly: GCF_044704955.1. Taxonomy (NCBI): domain Eukaryota; kingdom Metazoa; phylum Chordata; class Chondrichthyes; family Pristiophoridae; genus Pristiophorus; species Pristiophorus japonicus. The sequence goes on along the minus strand of NC_091977.1, from coordinate 222,807,388 downwards.
GAGGAACAAGTAAATGGCAGACCAATTGAACAAATACTTTGGTTCTATCTTCACTAAGGAAGACACGAATAACCTCCCGAAAATAATAGGGGACCGAAGGTCTAGAGAGAAGGAGGAACCGAAGGAAATCCTTATTAGAAATTGTGTTAGGGAAATTGATGGGATTGAAGGCCAATAAATCCCCAGGGCCTGATAGTCTGCATCCCAGAGTACTTAAGGAAGTGGACCTAGAAATAATGGATGCATTGGTGGTCATTTTCCAACATTCTATAGACTCTGGATCAGTTCCTATGGATTGGAGGATAGCTAATGTAACCCCACTTTTTAAAAAAGGAGGGAGATAGAAAACCTGACATCGGTAGTGGGGAAAATGTTGGCATCATTTATTAAAGACAAATAGCAGTGCATTTGGAAAGCAGTGACAGGATACATTTTTGAGGATGTAACTAGTAGAGTGAACAAGGGAGAACCAGTGGATGTGGTGTATTTGGACTTTCAAAAGGCTTTTGACAAGGTCCCACACAAGAGATTAGTGTGCAAAAGTAAAGCACATGGTATTGGGGGTAATGTATTGACGTGGATAGAGAACTAGTTGGCAGATAGGAAGCAAAGAGTAGGAATAAACGGGTCCTTTTCAGAATGGCAGGCAGTGACTAGTGGGGTATCGCAAGGTTCAGTGCTGGGACCCCAGCTCTTTACAATATACATTCACGATTTAGATGAAGGAATTGAATGTAAGATCACCAAGTTTGCAGATGACACTAAGCTAGGTGGCAGTGTGAGCTGTGAGGAGGATGCTGAGAGGCTGCAGGGTGACTTGGACAGGTTAGGTGAATGGGCAAATGCATGGCAGATGCATTATAATATAGATAAATGTGAAGTTATCCACTTTGGGGGCAAAAACAGGAAGGCAGAATATTATCTGATTGGTGACAGATTAGGAAAACGGGAGGTGCAACAAAACCTGGGTGTCATGGTACATCAGTCATTGAAAGTTGGCATGGAGGTACAGCAGGCAGTGAAGAAGGCAAATAGCGTGTTGGCCTTCATAGCGAGAGGATTTGAGTATAGGAGCAGGGAGGTCTTACTACAGTTGTACAGGGCCTTGGTGAGGCCACACCTTGAATATTGTGTACAGTTTTGGTCTCCTAATCTGAAGAAGGACATTCTTGCTATTGAGGGAGTGCAGCGAAGGTTCACCAGACTGATTTCCGGGATGGCAAGACTGACATATGAAGAAAGACTGAATCGACTAGGCTTATATTCACTGGAATTTGGAAGAATGAGAGGGGATCTCATAGAAGCATATAAAATTCTGACGGGATTGGACAGGTTAGATGCAGGAAGAATGTTCCGGTATTGGGGAAGTCCAGAACCAAGAGTCACAGTCTAAGGATAAGGGGTAAGCCATTTAGGACTGAATGAGGAGAAACTTCTTCACTCAGAGAATTGAGAACCTGTGGAATTCTCTACCACAGAAAGTTGTTGCAGCCAGTTCGTTAGATATATTCAAAAGGGAGTTTGAAAAAAACTTGGGCCCTATGTTTCTATCAGTTCCCATCCTGAGTTAAAATTGATCTGAGTGTCTCTTTAGGACATATTCTGCAGCCACTTGCGACAAACCTTGCCTTCACCTGAGCCCTCATGTGTCTCTGGGCAGAAAGAGAGAGAGAAAGAGAGAAATAGAAAGAACGAAATAGAAAACAAGGGAGTGAAATAGAGTGAGATAGAAAAAGAAAGCAAGACTGAATGAAATCAATACCCTCAACAACAGATTTCTCAGGAAGTCTGTTTTATGGCTTGCTTAAGTTGAATAAATGAGTGGAATCTGGTGACACAGCACTGTGAATATGTTACTCGATGTGGTCTGAATGTGGCCAGCTGGAAAATAAACCCACAATTGTTTAAAACCTTTAAAAATAGCTTTTGGATTGCAAACAATGCCAACACACCCATAGATTTAGCCCTCCTTGTGCCCATGAAGCATGGGTGTAATCCTTTGTAAACTCATCTTTCTTTTTTCCATTTATTTAATATTTGAGGTTTTTTAAATTGTATTTCAAGAGTTTCTATTCACATAGATGTTGCTAAAATGCTTTGATTGAAACCTGAGGGTGATTGTCCTAAGCCCTCTCCTTTCCCTCATCTACAAATTGTGCCTTAGTGACATCATTTGCAAGCAAGGGGTCAGTTCCACCTCTTCCCTAAACTCCATGACCACCTGTGTGCTCTCAAACTGCATATCCAGCATCCAGTCACGAATAAGTCAAGATTCCCTGTGACTGAACATCCAGAAGACTGAAACCATATTTGGCCGCTGCCATAAACTCCACCCCTCCCCGTGTCACTCACTCAGACTGACCTGAAGCAAGTGAAACCTTGACCCAAAACTTAGCTTTAAATTCCAAATTGTATCTATCATCTAAAGCCTCTCACTTCCACTACTAACTCAGCCCCATCACTGTCTCTGCTTTGGTGCACCTCAGAGTTAATTTCTCCAGTGTCCTACACTGTCTCCCATTCTCATCTCTTCATAAACCCCAACTTATTCACAATTCAACATCCCGCATCCTGTCCAACACTGAGTCATGCTCATCCGCCACCCAGTCCTCACTGACCTACTTTGCTCCCTGTCCCCCAACGCATTGAACTTAAAATTCTTTTCTGTTTTCCAATTCGCTCTGTGGTGTGATATGCTCCATTTCTGTAAACTTCTGCAGCCTGATATTCCCTTCTGTGCCCTTTGGTCCCCCAACTCTAGCATTTTGTGCATCCTGTAAATCCTTTGCCCCATCATTGGTGACAGTGCCTTCAGCTGTCTCAGCTCTACTCTCCTCAACTCCTTCTCTAAATGCCTCTGCCTCTACTTGCTCCCTCCACCTGTAAAAACTTTTTCCGAAACCCACCTTTTCAAGTAAGCTTTCAGTTACATCCCGAAGTCTCCCTCCATGACTCTGTTCATTTAACTATTTTACATTTTTTCATCCCTCTCTCCAAAGCATCTTGGCCCATTTTCTACTGTAGAAATGTGAGTTATGGTTGTTTTTATACAGTGTACATAATGCAAACATGGTATAACATCAGCCTAATAAAAACTCATCAAATCCACCATTGTAACTGTTGGGTAAATTTTAAGGGCTGGATTTTAGGCTTTTATGTTTTTGGGGCAATAATGGCGGCGGGGCGGGAAAGTTAGCGGCTGGGAATAGTTTGCGTTTTAGTAGTTATGTTTGGGCATCTGGGTCTTGTGTCAAGGTGCGCAACACTATGGAAGGCATTGTACACCTCTCTTGACGCAAGGATGGGAAACTCCCGAGCTGAACAGCCTGGCCGGGAGCGCTCCGAGTGACATCTGGGGGGGAGGAGGGGAACCTAAAAAACACAAAAACATTCCCAAAACATTGCCCACATCACCACAACACAAATCACACTTACCTTAGGAGTCCATTACTTACCTCTTTGCCAACGGGATGGTTGGACTGCTTTAATTTCCCAGGTAATCATTGTGGGCGCAGTTCCAGGCAGAGGGGTCAGGCAGGAGCTCAAACTCGCACTGGTGTCACAACCAGGGGTGTTGCACAACAGCCGCAGCTCTTTCAGGCGGTGTTGTCCCGCCCTGCCGCAAAACTGGACCCAAGGATCGTTGCAGGGCGCTGGAGGCTGACCGCCCACCCAGAAGCCCTTACCGCCGTCATCGCCGCCGCTCCAGGGCAAAATCCGGAGCGCAGAAGACCGGAAAATCCAGCCCTAAAGGTTTGTGCTCATACTCCTAAGCTTGCACATTAGGAGTGCTTATCAGGAGCAGAGAGGCCAGTGGGAACCACAGGACTCCATTAAAATTTCTGGAGGAAAATCCCACATACCCTGAATTCCTGATATGTGCTCCCAACTCGCAACTCCCAATTTGTAGAATCTACCCTTTTATTTTTAGAAAATTACAAAGAAGGAAGGGAGGAAGGAGGAATGGAGTTGGGGAGTAGAAGAGAAACAGATTTTCTCCAAAGGGATCCAACAAACCATTAATAAAGTGAATGGCAATTAAATAATTTCTGTACTGATAACAAAGGATTTGGATTATCTCAAAACTAAGGGTAATTTACATGCTGATAAAGTCTATGCTTGTATTAATTACTGGACCTCTGATAACCATGCCCAAGTCTAGGCATGCGCGGTACGTCTTCCAGCAGCAGGTGCTGGTGAACGGTCTATCTGGGACCTCGCGATTGGTGTGCGGCCACCTACCTTACGGGGAATATTGGTTATTAGGGTTATTCAACTCTAGACCACATGGAGTAGTTGAGGCGAATAGCATAGATATTTAAGGGGAAGCGAGATAAGAACAGAAATGAGAAAGGAATAGATGGATATGTTAATAGGGTGAGATGAAGTAGGGTGGGAGGAGGCTCATGTGGAGCATAAACACCAGCATGGACCAGATGGGCCAAATGGTCTGTTGCTGCACTGTAAATTCTTTGTAATGTAATTCTAGCATCCAGTTTGTACCATGTCACAAATGTTTTACTGAAACATTTAATACAAAACAGGCAGTGAGTAATGGTAGAGATGACATAACAGTATGTTCAGAATGCGGATTTGTGTCAACTTTTCAAATCCAGACATCCTGCACCGTGATCTTTTACCTTGGTTTCAAATAAAGAGAAACAATGAGATTTCTTTCCTGAGACAAACATTGGCATAGATTGCAACTCATTGAAAGGAATAGTAACAGTTATTTTTTTTACAATGAATCACATGCAGAGACATGTTACAGTTCTCACAAAATAGTGACTGTAGCTGGAAATAAGTGAGACTTTCATATGTCTCAGTCAAGATGGCAAAAAGCAATTTTTGAACTGTCTTCAGATATTTTTCCTTTCTGTACAACGATGAAACATAACACCCTGTGTGGCCTTTGAAGATCAGGAAACTCAATGTAAAACTCTGCATCTCAGACACAAACCTGTGCCCATCCATCCTCTGGAGCTGTGCCTATTAACCCATCTCGCAACTGAGAACACTATAGTAATTGGAAAGTGAATGAATATAAACTCATGAATTGGACAGATACACATACTTGGTAGCCCGCTACAGTTGACTAACACTTTGCCACGATAACTTATTTCAACACCATTTATTTTAGAGTTACTGAAAATCTGATCTTTTTCAATGATGTTAAATTTCCTGAAAAGTCTAAATACACTGCTTTATAACCAGCGGTGACTCCAATCCACAGTGAAGAATCAGGACAGCCTTCCCAATAGTCAAACCTGAGAGTTTAACCAGGGAATAGTCAGTTAGTGTATTGCAGCAAACAGGCCAGCTTTTCCAACAGGCAGCCACCCTGAATATGAGAGGCCCAACTACCTGCACAGAACAATTAGAAGCATTGTAGACTGCAATTTACGTGAGACAAAAATTATTATACGATTTCAAAATGTTTTGTTTGTACTACTGTTTTAAATTAAAATACACCATTCGAATGGTACAAATTTATTTCTTCTGATGTTAGATTGGAGTTAAAAAAAATCTCCCACATCCTGAGGCTAGTTCAAAAATAACTCTCAAGGAAAAAAATTGATTCAAATCAGATTGGTAAAGACTGTCTCTGTGTCCTATGAACCTTTTAAACAGCACTTTCAAATATAAAACTTTAACCCTTTGAGGATCGCAGAGGCTCATCGCTGCATCAAAATAAAGATACTTTTAAACTCTAGGAGCGTGAATTAAAATCTCAATTGAAATTGACCAGAGTGAAATTAAAATGCTGTCTCAGTGTAAGGATCACAAGTGTCTCACAAATGTGTACAACTTTATCTTGTATTTTACAGTGGTGGGAACGGTAAGACGGACTCCAAGCCCTTCATTGAAAAACTGTAATTGCTGCTCAGAGACGGCTTGTCTGTGTTAAAGCCTCAGACGTCTGATCAAGAATTAGTCAAGTATTGGAGCCTTTCTTCTATGTAGCAGTTTGGTACAACTGAGAGGTTTGCTAGGCCACTTCAGAGGGCAGTTAAGAGTCACCCATATTAGTTGATTGCATATTGGGGCTGAAATTCCAGTCGGAGGCTTCCCACGAGCAATTGCCTCCGACCTGAAACATTTCTACGAATGTACCTGGTGGTCCAGGAGGAACGTGGAATTCCAGTGGGGAAGCCTTCTCTTCCCGTGCTGCGAAGCGCACTCCCGTCCTCCAGGTTCCCACGCAGAAGGTGCAGTCATGTGTGACTGCTCAGCCAATCAGGTACAGTATTCCACAGCTTTCTCATTAATAGCAATGAGAACTCCGTATCTACGAGTTCTCATTGCTATTAATGAGAAAAAAAAACGAAAGACACTAAACACATGCAATAAAAAATAAAAAAACACACCTCACATAATTAAAATTAATTGAAATTAAAGTTAATAAATATCTTAGAGAAAAAACATTTTTCTGAGTTTTTAAAATGTTTTTTTTAAGTTTGGTTAAAAATAAATGTAACATAGTGGGCAGGGTTTTTAAAAATAATGTGTTTTTAAATTTAATGTTATTATATTTTTGTATGTTTTTCAACTCTTACGCCTGTAAAAGTAGGCTATGCGCCTGCTTTTATCAGGCGCAAGAATTTTGAGGACATTTGCTGGGCAAGATATGGGTAAATACTGCAATCTTGCCCTGGCAAATGTCCTCGCACCCGATATGCGTTGGATCTGTCAAGCTGTCAAGCTTGACAGATCGGGAAAGCCGGTTTTCAGCTCATGCGCATTGTGCGCTGCAAACTGACTTTTGCGATGCCTTCCCAGATCCGTAGACACTCAGTACAGACCTGGGAAGGCTGGAATTTCCAGGCCATTGTTTTCAACCAGTGTATCAATAATGTTAGCAGGAATGGGTGTTTCTGCATCTGTGAAGTAACTGCTGGATTCAGACAGCTCTTTATTTGCAATGGATAAATCTTCTAAATGTGGCTTGGCATCATTGTCACAGGAGAAGACACTATTGGGAAGTTTTGATGCTTAATACAATCAAGCTGATGGGTGAAACCATCTTTAAATGATTTGCTTGAATTTGAAGCGAAAAATATCCTTGTAACCCAGGGACCTTCCCGTGCGCTTCACTTTTAATATTTATCGTGCCGTTGCCTAGAGTGAGGGGGACAGGTCCATAAGAAAACCTTCCATATGGACCACAGACCCTAGGCTGGACTTTCCTCAGCACTACCACTGTTAAAATGACCGTAATGGACAAGTGGGGGCAGAAGATTGGGCAAGGAATGTTTTGCCAGATCCCTGCCCATGTTCCTGTGCAGCAGATTTTCTGTCAGTAATGCTGATGGTCTCCTGAAGCACAGGCACATGGGGGTGTACTTTCTAATTAAGCAGCTTTTGGATGCTAATAACACTTGACATCTACCATTGCTAAGAGCGGCAGAACAGAATCAATAGTTGAAATGAAGAAGGCGGGAGGATGAATTGTTTGCCACACAATGGAGTGGCAAATCTATATCCCACTGCCTTTTTACCTGCTACAGGTGGCTATTTCTTGCCCCATCCCATGGGAAGCTCCAAGTGTAGTTGGAAATCCTAGGGACAACCAAATTTACATTTTTTGCTTGAACTCATCCAAAAAAATTATCTTCAGTTGTCCTGGTAGTGTTAACAGTGGCTTAGTGGAATGAGCACAAAACCCTATAACATCATTGATACCAGCAACAGGAAACTGATGTTCTACTTTGTTATTCATACAGGAAATGGTGCACTTGGTGCTGATTTATTCACTCAGGTGCTGATTATTAGCACGCTGATGTAGGGGTAAAGAGGGCTGACATGCTGTCATTTTATAGGACGGTATTGAACTGAGGGAATGTCATCCTTTATTTGCAAGTTGGGGAGGAGAAGGTCAGGTTACGGTGTCAAAGATGGACTATGATAGACAGAAGGGAAGAATGAAGTAATAATCTGAGTTCTGATGCCCCTTGCAGTAGTCACTGGGGACTCCTATGAGTGTTGGTCATCAGATACTCTAATCTGTGTAGCTCTAGTTCCAACTGAGCAAGGGCCTCCTCATCATCCATGTCAAAGTGCAGCCCTTCCTGAAGCACAAAATTGTGAAGCGTACATCAGGCTATAATATTCTTCACATCGATAATGCCTCTCCCGACCGGTCCAGGCACTGGTCCTCTTGATGATCAGTGTAGTAGAGGCATGTGCCTCATTGTAGCACTCCTCTGCTGCTATGTGGGGCAATCTAATTGGAGCAGAGAGTAGGCTTTGTCAACCAGAAGCCATCTGTTGATTTGATTCTCTTTCCTGAAGAAGTGAAGACGTGCCAAATTACAAAAGATGAAGGCGTAATGGAAACTTCCAACATCTCTTCAGTAAGATCCTCCTATGACCCGTGTTGCCTCTATAAGTCTATGGGATGGGTAATACCTGGTGGTCTGCATCCCCCTTAAATGGCATCTGACTCTCCTTAGCTCCATCTTGTGTTGCTCCTTCTCTTTCTTCATGATGGTGGCAACAATAGTATACCGATAGGAAGTGCCATACCTGCCCTAGAGAAGCCCTGGCTGTGGGTGGTGATGGGGTCTGAAATTATGTCGGTGGGTATCTGTAGTCAGAAATGCACAAACGAAAATAAGCTATTTAAAAAACCTCTCCCAGCTGCAGGAGTTAGTGTTTAAATTCTCCAGATTTGTTCAGGCCCACAAACTTGTCACTCCCATCTCGATCAGATGATCCTGGCAGCTGTTGTGCCTCATATATCTCAGTCTAACTGACCCAGAGTGCATTAGCAGTGTTAACCCAGTGTGAGGGAAATCGAGAGGAAACAATTTAATTGCGGAAAATGGGCGGAAATGCCTACTACCCGATTTTCCTGTCCAAAAGAAATGTGCTGCGCCGATTATACACGGTTAATGTGATGAAAACAGCAAGGAAATCCTCCCCCTCTTTATAAGAACATAAGAACATAAGAAATAGGAGCAGGAGTAGGCCATTTGGCCCCTCAAGCCTGCTCCGCCATTCAATAAGATCATGGCTGATCTGATCTTGGCCTCAATTCCACTTCCCTGCCCTCTCCACATAACCCTTGACTCCCTTATCTCTCAAAACTCCATCTATCTAAGTATATTAAATATATTCAATGACCCAGCCTCCACTACTCTCTGGGGTAGAGAATTCCAAAGAATCACGACCCTCTGAGAGAAGAAATTCCTCCTCATTTCTGTTTTAAATGGGCGACCTCTTATTCTGAAACTATGTCCCCTAGTTCCAGATTCCCCCACGAGGGGAATCATCCTCTCTGCATCTATCCTGTCAAGCACCCTCAGAATCTTATACGTTTCAATAAGATCACCTCTCAGTCTTCTAAACGCCAAAGAATATAGGCCCAACATGCTCAACTTTTCTTCATATGACAACCCCTTCATCTCAGGAATTAATCTCGTGAAACTTCTCTGAACTGCCTCCAATGCAAGTATATCCTTTCTTAATAAGGAGACCAAAACTGTACACAGTACTCCAGGTGTGGTCTTACCAACACCCTGTACAGTTATAGCAGAACTTCCCTACTTTCATACTCCATCCCTCTTGCAATAAAAGCCAACATTCCATTTGCCTTCCTGATTACTTGCATGCTAACTTTTTGTGTTTCATGTACAAGGACTCTCAGATCCATCTGTATTGCAGCATTTTGTAATCTCTCCCCATTTAAATAATAATTTGCTTTTTTATTTTCCCTACCAAAGTGGATAACCTTACATTTTCCCACATTATACTCCATCTGCCAAATTTTTGCCCACTCACTTAACCTGTCTATATCCCTTTGTAGATTCTTTGTATCCTCCTCACAACTTGCTTTCCCACCTATCTTTGTATCATCAGCCAATTTGGCTACATTACACTCAGTCCCTTTATCCAAGTCATTAATATAAATTGTAAATAGTTGCACTGATCCCTGTGGCACACCACTAGTTACAGTTTGCCAACCTGAAAATGACCCATTTATCCCAACTCTCTGTTTTCTGTTCGTTAGCCAATCCTCAATCCATGCTAATATATTACCCCCAACCCCGTGAGCTTTTATCTTGTGCAGTAACCTTTTATATTGCACTAATAGAATGCTTTCTGGAAATCCAAATACACGAGATCTACTGGTTCCCCTTTATCCACCCTACTCGTTACATCCTCAAAGAACACTAGCAAATTTGTTAAACATAATTTCCCTTTCATAAAACCATGCTGACTCTGCTTGACTGCATTATGATTTTCTAAATGTCCTGCTACTACTTCCTTAATGAAGGACTCCAGCATTTTCCCAATGAGAGATGTTAGGCTAACTGGTCTATATTTTCCTGCTTTCTGTCTCCCTCCTTTCTTAAATAAGGATGTTACATTTGCAATTTTCCAGTCCGCTGGGACCTCTCCAGAATCCAGGGACTTTTAGTAGATTACAACCAATGCATCCACTACCTCTGCAGCCACCTCTTTTATGACCCTAGGATGCAGGCCATCAGGTCCAGGGGATTTGTCCACCTTTAGTCCCATTAGTTTGCCTAGTATTTTTCCTCTAGTGATAGTGATTGGTTTAAGTTCCCCCCCTCCCCCCCCAATATCCTCTTGATTATCAATTATTGGGATGCTTTTAGTGTCTTCTACCAAGAAGACCGATACAAAATATTTGTTCAAAGTCTCTGCCATTTCCCTGTTTCCCATTATTAATTCCCAGTCTCATCCTTTAAGGGACCAATGTTTACTTTAGCTACTCTCTTCTTTTTATATAGCTGTAGAAGCTCTTACTGTCTGTTTTTATATTTCTTGCTAGTTTACTCTTATAAGCTATCTTCTCTCTCCATTTATATTATCAATTTGCTGTTGATGGCAACAGGAGGAGGCCAGTCAGTCCCTTGAGCATGTTCTGCTGTTCAATTAGATCACGGTTGGCCTGTATCTCAACTATAGTTACTCACCTTGGTTCCATATTTCTTAATACTCTTACCTAAAAAAAATCTGTCAATCTCAATCTCTTTAAATTTTCAATTGATTCCCAGCCACAACAGCCTTTGGGGGGAAGAGAGAGTTCCAGATTGATGGTGGGGCTGGTGTCACCAGCATAGCGGCAATGTAAATGCAGCATTAGTAGTTGAGGTCACCCTCAGCTTGAGAGTGAGTAATTAGTGTCACCACTTCTCGAGGGCCACTGCTAAGCTAATGTGGCAACACATCTGCAGAAATGAGTGACACCATCTTCTGATTTCATGTATTTCATTACAGTAGTCTCCACATTACATAATTCAAAAACAAGCAACATTTATATGTGTCAATCCAATGAAAGTGTACATGTTTCATTGCCTCAATGGGGAGGACTGAGTCAGACACACTTGAATGCAAGGGGAAGGTGGGGGGCGGGGTTGGAGATGTTAGTGTAGGTCGCTAATGTGTGTGTTTTTTGAATTGGTGCTGAAACTGTGGTAAGTTTGAGGTTTGAGGAGCATAGATAAGGATTGACCTTCACATGGAGGGCTGCTTCCCACATTATAAGGTGACAAGACAGCTCCACAATTGCCGGGCTGTGAGGCATTTTATTATTTCATCCGAGTTCTCAATTATTTCTCATCCTTCCTTTTACCCAACCATGGGCCATAGAGTGATATCCTCAATTGGTAACTAACTTCTGGATGTTAGCAGCTATATTAAAGGTAAACCTGTGATTCCATCACATCTACCCTTCACAGTTAAGTGCAGTGCATCGTTCCCGCCGTTTTAACTGCCGTACTAAAACGCGTGAGAAAGGCACCTGCCAAACATAGGTGGGTGCCTAAAAAACATATGCAAATTGAGAGCCCATGATGTCATTGGACAAGGGCCAACCCGCTCAGTAAAACCTCGTGTGATTGGCCTCAGAAATTGACTGACCAGAGCTGCGACAATAATTTAAAGGGGCCATTTACCTGAAGGCAGAATTTTATTGGATTCTACATTAAGCTACAACATTAATTCTTCTCACTTTTTGGCTTCACTCACCCTGACTACACGCTCTCTACTTGTCATGTGCCTGTACCTGGGTTGAGGGCCAGTTGGAGAAAGAGGAGCAGCAGCAGGAGCAGCACCAACCAGGATAGGCAGAAGCTAGGCCTATCAGGACAGAGCAGCCAGAGAGGCCAGGGATCAGTTGAAACAGAAGGCCTCTCGGAGACCTCCTCAATCCACTCACCTGAAAAGTGACAAAGAGCTGCTCTGCATTAACAGTCCTGGTTACCTCCTTCACCACTCCCTTCATTGTGGAGTAAAGAACAATGAAATGATTCAGCCAACTTCTAAATCAGTGACATTATACAAATGCAGGCTAAGTAATAGTGATGGAAAGAGACCATACATCAAACTGTCACGTGCAAAAGGTGATGAACTTATCTTCATAGTGCTTGGGGTGGGTATGAAGAACAGCTGGCCTGTATTCTAGGGAGAGGTGGATAAATGAAGAGCTACTCACCCTTGTTATTCTAGTGAGTTGTTGAAGCACTTCCTCCACTGTATTCAGGTCCTGGAGGGGGGGGAGTGACACTTGTGGAGCTAATGACCTCTGCAATCTCTCTCCATGCCTGGTGGACAACGAGTTTGACAGCCCTCGTGGCACTGATGGGGAACAGGAGATCCCTCCTCGCCTTCACCTCTTCCACTGCCACCTACATGGAGGCTTCTGAGAATCTGGGCACCAGCCTCCTACTCATTTCTCAAAGTTTCTTCTTCCATCACCTTGCAAATTGAAACAAGCGCAAGGGAATGAAACCTCGCTTTAAGAGTTGCATTCCGCATTAAATAAGCCTCCGGCTGATCTGCTGGAAATTGTACCCTGGAAGTGGGCCGATGTCCCATCATCAATGAAGCAGGAGATCCACCAGTCACATTATAATCAAGCCCTGGAAGTTAAAATCAGGGCCTCTATCTCAGTATTGCTCAGCGAAGATGTAAAAAAAAGAAATCTTCTCTGCATCATTTTTCGGCAAAGGGAGATTAGGATAATGTGGAACTCTGGCTCGTGTCATCCCATCTGTCCAACTCAGTCTGGCTGAGAGAGATCTCATATGGTTCCACACAGGGCCTCTGTAAATTTTCCAAAGCTAAAACCCGATACAATTTTTATTGAGCTGAAGAAACTCTATGGGGTGAACTTATCGGTGATGATACTTCTCCTTACAGTTAACTTCTCCTTTAATTATTCTATGGTTGCTAGAGAGTGAAATTCTTATCACCACCACAGTCAGCATAAAAAAATGGAAAATCTTTTATAGTTTATGAAAGGAGAAATAGAAGAAACGGTGTTTTATTTTACTATTCTGAAGTTATACAAGTGTGTTCCAATGCTGTATTTCAATGGATTTCATGTCATCAAAGCGGTTTATTATATAAAAAATGAAAAATAGGTTTATCAAACACTTTCATGGTGACAGTGTCCATTTAATGGCGGTAACACGGTATGTGGGATTGCACACGCCCTCCAAGAAGTTTATTTTTAGTAATTACAAACTCTTCACCCCTGCACAAAGCTGTTGTGATTCCAAGCTATTGTGCACCTCTCTTTGCAACCATGCCTTGCATATTTATATTTTCATTACACAACTTCGCCTGAAACCTACCCTAAAGTTATTGCAGGTAATGTAATTAACCTTGCAGGACTTGTTCTCTAAGAGTAAAATAATAGCATGACAGACAATCAGAAATACAATATAGAAATACATATGTAAATATATCCAGGTCTTTTGCATCAATTATTTATTAAGAGCTCCGTTTACAGTAAATATGTTACCGTACTACGCTGCTTTCCTGTTTGTGATTATTCATGACTGTTGCATAACAAACTTCTGAAAAATTTCCAACAACAGAAGCTAGATTATAATTATAAAGAGACATGTACAATGTTTGAGCATGATTCTTGCTGCACCTCCACATCAGGATCAATCAGTTAGCCTTGTAGTGTTATCCATAAGCCATGGATATTTCAGTATATCTGTCACACAGAATATTTTTTTAAAAACTATAGACTCATAGGAAAGGAAATTACACAACCCCAAATTATAGGAAAATAATTTACCACCACTACATATTTTTCTTAGTGACTAATGTGAAGTGCATATGAGAAAAGCAACACGGTTGACGGGTTGTCAAAGTGGAAACAAAAACACAGGCGGGTTACTTTTACAATGCTTTTTACTTTTTCTCTACTCTCAGTAATCTCAGTCTCCTCCAGCTTATTCCTACAAGTTACTCCCAACAATTAGTGCAATTCTATTACATTGTCAGGACAATGAGTCTAAGGATATTATCAGCGCCACTCCTTGGTTGCTAAGAGCGTATCTTGTGTGATGTGGGACGGAGTTCCTTGCTCTAAACAGTTTCCAGAAATGAAGCTAATTTTCACAGTGGCCTTATATACAGTAGTGGGATTCCAGATGGCCTGAATAAATGACCACACACAAGTAGCAACAGCTGAAACACATTCAGAGTCATTCGCAGGAAGAGAAAGCGAGCAATGTCATTAAACAAACAATCCTTTCTGAAGTTTCATTTTTGCAAGACTGTATGATAGAACCATATTGAAAATAATGTCAATTTTGCAGAGTGCTGTATTTCACATCGTGAGTATCTGCTGCTGTTGAAGTTTTTACTCTGGTTTTATCCTCTTTTACTACCTTTCTAACCTTCTTTATACCGCCCTATTGCTCTGGCCGAAAGAACCCTGTACCAGCTCGCTACTATCCTGGGCTGAAGGGACCCCGCACCAGTCCATATCTATCCCGTGCCGAAAGGACCCCTGCACCGGCCCGCTTCTATCCTGGGCCGAAGGGACCCCACACCGGCCTGCTTCTATCTGAGTCAGAAAGTTGTGGGTTTGAGAGCGGAGGAAAAACCCAGCCTGGGAGCGGAGGACAGACCTAGTAGCCAGGGAGCAGAGGACAGACCCTCCTCTGGGAGCAGATAGACCCAGCCCGGGAGCAGAGGACAGACCCACCCGGGAGCAGGGGAGAGAGTAGGTGTGGTGGTGATTCCAGCCCCTGTGTCCTGCCCTGTACTGTAGTCTCGCAACTTGGGCCTCCCGGCTGGACCTCCTGCAGCGACTGTGAAACATTGTTCCCGGGACCGGCATCGAACCAGCCAAAGGGACTCCGAGGCCGGCGTTCAACTGGCCGAAGGGATTCCAGGGCCGACGTACAACCAGCTGAAGGGACTCCGGGGCCGGCGTCGAACCGGCCGAAAGGACTCAATTTTTTAAATATTTAATCAACTTTTAAACTTCTTAAACAAAACTTGGAGAACTTTTTTTTCTCGAACTTTTAAACAACTTGATTTACATTTTAGACTTTTTTTTAATCAACTTTATCAATTTTATCTATTTATTAAACCTTCAATCAACTTGTGTAACTTTTTAATAATTCGGAAATACTTTTAAACTCTTAAACTTTTAAAACAACTTGGAAATCTTTGGGGAAATTTTTAACCTTGGAAGAAACTTTCCAAAACATCTCTCGGAACCCCAGCGGACAGCTGACCTTCCTAATGCCTGCCCCCCAACCAAGCCTCGGGCTATCTACCATCAATGGTGCTACTCGACGCCGAGCTTGTGGCCAACACTTCGCCGTAGGCAATTAGGCTTATAGAGCTGTGCCTGGTCTCCAGTCATCTTGGACCCCCTTGCCACTGGACCAAGACCTTGCTCAGCTAAGCCCGTGTGGTTGCCGGTGTGCAGCGGCCATCCCACGTTAAAAGAACTCACGCACAGGCATCTTCCACTTTGCTAATATGAAGTTCGCGATCTGGAACGTCAGGACCATCATGGACAACTCTAATAGCAACAGGCCAGAACGCCATAGTTGCCCGGGAAATTAGACGTTTTGACATTGACATCGCCGCCCGAAGCGAGATCCGGCAGGCAGGGGAAGGCCAGCTCAAGGAACATGGTGGAGGTTACACCTTTTTCTGGAAAGGAAAACTAGAAGAAGAATGCCGCCTTCATGGAGTCGGCTTCGCCGTCAAAAGTGAACTGGTCGACCGCCTCAAAGACTCCCCCTGCGGGGTTAACGAATGCATCATGACTCTTCGTATTACCCTATCCCGGAACCAATGCGCCACAGTCATCAGTGTGTACGCCCCAACACTCAATGCAACAGATGAGGCTAAAGAGGGTTTTTATTCCAACTTCGGGAGATCCCTGTCCCACGTCCCCACGGGTGGCAAATTGATCCTCCTAGGCGTCTTT
Organism: Pristiophorus japonicus; assembly: GCF_044704955.1. Lineage (NCBI taxonomy): Eukaryota > Metazoa > Chordata > Chondrichthyes > Pristiophoridae > Pristiophorus > Pristiophorus japonicus. Next base: position 222,791,160 of record NC_091977.1, on the reverse strand, counting down.
AATGCCAGGGTCGGCAAAGACACAGCCCTCTGGGGAGGCGTGATTGGCAGAGAGGGGTTAGGGAAAGCCAACTCCAGCAGTACCCTACTCCTGACAAAATGTCTAGAACACGAACTCCGTATCACCAACACCCTGTTCCGTCAGAGGGACAAATACAAGGCATCGTGGCAACACCCTCGCTACAAACACTGGCACTTGCTCGACTATGTCATCGACCGAGCCAGGGATCGTAAGGATGTGCGCATCACCCGCGCCATGACAGGAGCTGACGACTGCTGGATGGACCACCGCCTAATCCGATCCATCATCAACATTAACATTGCCCCAAAGCAGAGGGGACAGCAGAAGTAGTGCCGCAAAAAGGTTAATGCCGGGGCACTGAAAGACCCAGCTAAGAGAGCCCTAGACAGCCAGCGCCTTACAGCCAATCTGGCGTGCCTTGATAACCCTGAGATGCTGAATCCCCACAGCGCTTGGTCTGCCCTCCAGGCCTCTATAACCAGTGCCTGTGAAGAGACACTTGGTCACTCAACCAGAAAACATCAGGACTGGTTTGATGAAAATGATCAGGAGATCGAAGAACTAATAGATCGCAAGCGCAAAGCATTTCTGAGCCTCAAGCAACAACCCAACACGGGAGCAGCAAAACAGCATTACAAACGGCTCAAGGTGAGGTCCAACAAAAAACCCGGGACCTAAAAAACAGGTGGTGGATGAAGAAAGCACAGGAGATACAACAACTGACTGACAGCCATGATGTGCGAGGATTCTTCATTGCAGACAAGGCAAGCTATGGTCCAAACTCCCAAGGCCCCACCCCGCTCCTGGCCAAGAACGGTGAGACATTCATCAAGGACACCGAGGCTGTCAGGGCCCGCTGGAAGGAGCACTTTGAAGATCTCCTCAATTGAGACTCTGCCTTTGACTCGAGTGTTCGCGACTCCATTCCGCAGCATGCCACCCATCACCACCTCAGTGAAACCCCAGCCCTGCATGAGGTAGGCAAAGCCATAAAACAGCTCAAGAATAACAAGGCTACAGGTGCGGATGGAATTCCTGCTGAGGCACTGAAGTATGGTGGAGAGGCGCTGTTGGCGCGGATACATGACCTCATCGCTTTCATTTGGAGGGAGGAGAGCATGCTGGGAGATCTCAGAGATGCAGTGATTGTGACCATCTTTAAAAAGGGGGACAAGTCCGACTGCTGCAACTACAGGGGAATCTCCCTGCTATCAGCCACTGGGAAGGTTGTCACTAGAGTTCTCGTCAACCGTCTTCTCCCTGTGGCCCAGGATCTCCTCCCGGAATCACAGTGCGGATTTCGTCCCCTACGAGCACAACGGACATGATCTTTGCAGCTCGACAGCTGCAGGCAAAATGCAGAGAGCAGCGCCAGCCCTTATACATGGCCTTCTTCGACCTTACAAAGGCCTTTGACACTGTCAGCCGTGAGGGTCTATGGAGCGGCGTCCACTGTTTCGGATGTCCCCAAAAGTTTGTCAACATCCTCCGCCTGCTCCACGACGACATGCAGGCCGTGATCCTTAGCAACGGATCCATTACAGACCCAATCCACATCCGGACCCGGGTCAAACAGGGCTGCGTCATCGCTCCAACCCTCTTCTCAATCTTCCTCGCTGCCATGCTCCACCTCACAGTCAACAGGCTCCCCGCTGGAGTGGAACTAAACTACAGAACCAGTGGGAAGCTGTTTAACCTTCGCCGTCTCCAGGCCAGGTCCAAGACCACCCCAACCTCTGTCTTGAGCTACAGTACTTGGAGGACGCCTGCGTCTGCGCACATTCAGAGGCTGAACTCCAGGATATAGTCGATGTATGCACCGAGGCATATGAAAGCATAGGCCTTACGCTTAACATCTGTAAGACAAAGGTCCTCCACCAGCCTGTCCTTGCCGCACAGCACTGCCCCCCAATCATCAAGATTCATGGCCCTCGACAACATGGACCACTTCCCATACCTCGGGAGCCTCTTATCAGACATTGATGCAGAGATTCAACATTGCCTCCAGTGCGCCAGTGCAGCCTTTGGCCACCTGAGGAAAAGAGTGTTCGAAGACCAGGCCCTCAAGTCTACCACCAAGCTCATGGTCTATAGGACTGTAGTAATACCCGCCCTCCTGTATGGATCAGAGGCATGGACGATGTACAGAAGATACCGCAAGTCGCTGGAGATATATCACCAACGATGTCTCCGCAAGGTCCTGCAAATCCCGTGGGAGGACAGGCGCACCAACATCAGTGTCCTCGCCCAGGCTAACATCCCCAGCATTGAAGCAATGATCACACTCGATCAGCTCCATTGGGCAGGCCACATCGTTCAAATGCCAGAGACGAGACTTCCTAAGCAATTGCTCTGTGCGATGCTCCTTCATGGCAAACGAGCCAAAGGTGGGCAGCAGAAACATTATAAGGACACCCTCAAAGCCTCCCTGGTAAAGTGCAACATCACCACTGACGCCTGGGAGTCCCTGGCCAAAGATCACCCGAGGTGGAGAAAGTGCATCCGGGAGGGCGTTGAACTCTTCGAATCTCAATTCCGCGAGCGTGAAGAGATCAGGCGCAGGCAGCGGAAGGAGCAAAAGTTTCTATAGGTATGTAAAGAGAAAAAGGTTAGTAAAGACAAATGTAGGTCCCCTGCAGTCAGAATCAGGGGAAGTCATAACGGGGAACAAAGAAATGGCAGACCAATTGAACAAGTACTTTGGTTTGGTATTCACTAAGGAGGACACAAACAACCTTCCGGATATAAAAGGGGTCAGAGGGTCTCGTAAGGAAGAGGAGCTGAGGAAAATCTTTATTAGTCGGGAAATTGTGTTGGGGAAATTGATGGGATTGAAGGCCGATAAATCCCCAGGGCCTGATGGACTGCATCCCAGAGTACTTAAGGAGGTGGCCTTGGAAATAGCGGATGCATTGACAGTCATTTTCCAACATTCCATTGACTTGGATCAGTTCCTATGGAGTGGAGGGTAGCCAATGTAACCCCACTTTTTAAAAAAAGGAGGGAGAGAAAACAGGGAATTATAGACCGGTCAGCCTGACCTCAGTAGTGGGTAAAACGATGGAATCAATTATTAAGGATGTCATAGCAGTGCATTTGGAAAATGATGACATGATAGGTCCAAGTCAGCATGGATTTGTGAAAGGGAAATCATACTTGACAAATCTTCTGGAATTTTTTGAGGATGTTTCCAGTAAAGGAGAACCAGTTGATGTGGTATATTTGGACTTTCAGAAGGCTTTCGACAAGGTCCCACACAAGAGATTAATGTGCAAAGTTAAAGCACATGGGATTGAGGGTAGTGTGCTGACGTGGATTGAGAACTGGTTGTCAGACAGGAAGCAAAGAGTAGGAGTAAATGGGTACTTTTCAGAATGGCAGGCAGTGACTAGTGGGGTACCGCAAGGTTCTGTGCTGGGGCCCCAGCTGTTTGCATTGTACATTAATGATTTAGACGAGGGGATTAAATGTAGTATCTCCAAATTTGTGGATGACACTAAGTTGGGTGGCAGTGTGAGCTGCGAGGAGGATGCTATGAGGCTGCAGAGTGACTTGGATAGGTTAGGTGAGTGGGCAAATGCATGGCAGATGAAGTATAATGTGGATAAATGTGAGGTTATCCACTTTGGTGGTAAAAACAGAGAGACAGACTATTATCTGAATGGTGACAGATTAGGAAAAGGGGAGGTGCAACTAGACCTGGGTGTCAGTCATTGAAGGTTGGCATGCAGGTACAGCAGGCGGTTAAGAAAGCAAATGACATGTTGGCCTTCATAGCGAGGGGATTTGAGTACAGGGGCAAGGAGGTGTTGCTACAGTTGTACAGGGCCTTGGTGAGGCCACACCTGGAGTATTGTGTACAGTTTTGGTCTCCTAACTTGAGGAAGGACATTCTTGCTATTGAGGGAGTGCAGCGAAGGTTCACCAGACTGATTCCCGGGATGGTGGGACTGACCTATCAAGAAAGACTGGATCAACTGGGCTTGTATTCACTGGAGTTCGGAAGAATGAGAGGGGACCTCATAGAAACGTTTAAAATTCTGACGGGTTTCGACAGGTTAGATGCAGGAAGAATGTTCCCAATGTTGGGGAAGTCCAGAACCAGGGTTCACAGTCTAAGGATAAGGGGTAAGCCATTTAGGACCGAGATGAGGAGAAACTTCTTCACCCAGAGAGTGGTGAACCTGTGGAATTCTCTACCACAGAAAGTAGTTGAGGCCAATTCACTAAATATATTCAAAAGGGAGTTAGATGAAGTCCTTATTACTAGGGGGATCAAGGGGTATGGCGAGAAAGCAGGAAGGGGGTACTGAAGTTGCATGTGCAGCCATGAACTCATTGAATGGCGGTGCAGGCTAGAAGGGCTGAATGGTCTGCTCCTGCACCTATTTTCTATGTTTCTATTCCCCCGACGAATGTCTGTCCCACCTGTGACAGGGTCTGTGGCTCTCATATTGGACTGTTCAGCCACCAAAGGACTCACTTTAGGAGTGGAAGCAAGTCTTCTTCAATTCCGAGGGACTGCCTATGATGATGATGAACCTTCTTTATCCAAGAAGTTGAGCTGCCAGCATTATTATTTGATATTGCCCATTCTGAGCAGTCAGATAGTTCCTCCTGCTGGTTTTATCCTCCCTCTTTGATGTGGCAATCTATCACTACTAAGCACATCATACGCAGCCCCAATCAAAACTCTTGAAACGTTGTCACCGTGACAAAGTCCCCAGAATCACAGATCAGTCAAAGCTGGAGCTTGAACGCAGATCCTGTCCCCTTTAGAATACGTACTAAATTCAGGTGCTCCACCACTAATGCATTTGTACTTTAAACTTTGGAGACTTCTTGTTTGCTTTATAAATTGCATTTTTTTTATTTCCTATCACTTAACAGAAATTAAAGAATCAAAACTGTTATAATAAGAACATGGCTTAGACAAGAAACAACGCTTGCACAGAAGATCCAAGAACGACTGGGATGATTTCTGGACACATTTCAAGAATGGGAAGAGCTAGAATACCTTTCATGGCCCTGCACACAGAGGAACATGGAGCAAGAAGACCAAGGAAGCACTGGATAGACAATGTTAACAGTGACTTGTCACAGGAAGGAGTACAGATGGCTGAAGTGGCCAGGCTAATTCAGACCAACAACAGTGGAGCAAATTCATTCGGCCCCATCGTAGCTGCTGAGCTGACAGACAGGAATTTGGTTGTAGTGGTAACTGAAATTAATGGCATTCATTAACAAACATAAACATGAGCACATTTTTTTTTAACTATAATTTATGTCTTGTATGCAATGTGGCTGAATCCTGACACAGATATGTACATCTTTTGTCAAGAACTGTATTGCTTGGATTAGTGCCTGTAGATAATGGGAAAGGTACATTGGACCTATATACAGGGTAGGTATTTATCAAGATTCCATTGTATAAATGCGTTTCTGCCTTTGTCAACATAGCATTAATCAAATAGCTTTACTGCTAGTGCTTTACAAAAGACCATTTCTATATTATCTACTGATACAGAGATCAGATAGCAACAGGAATAAAGGGGTGAACAGCAGGTGACTGTTACCATTTTCACTGCTACGCACCACTGTAGGTGTTAACTGCACATGGAATCTACTATTACAAGCTTACACATTTCAACAAAAACACAGATGCTTGTTGAATAAAAACACATCTGTAACACTGACAGATTTGTAGTGGAACAATGCACAAGTACGGAGTTAAGGAGTACAGCTGGAGCTTTTATTTAATTACGGGATTACAAAATTCTGTGATCAGCTACCCTTCTATAACACCTCACTGACCATGCAGAAAATCACAGACTGAACATACAGAAGGCCAGTCAAACTTGGAACTATTCACACACACTGCCAACTTAAGTAGAATGCAGTTCTGAAGCTTTAATTGTACTGTAGTGGATTTGGAAGGCCGCCTTTGTTGTTGTCAGAAATTCTTGTGCTCAGCTATGCACTGATGCTCATGTAACCTCAGAGATCACCCTTTGAGAAGGACATAACGCAGATATATCTATTGGCTTCTTTAAGTAAGCTGCTATCGTGGGATAAGGAGGAGGGAGGGAAAATCATCCTACACATATTTTCTCTATAGTTTTGAAATTAGCTGTTCCAAACTCTGACTACAAGATGGCTGATGCAATATAAAAGGTCTACTACCATACATGACTTTCTTTGCAAATACATATCAACCGCTGTTGTCAGTTGTGCACATATTTTCTTTATTTTTGAGAATGAAATGTCTGACTATATTTTCCCAGCCGTGCCAATTTTAGTAAAAGAGTAGACAATGGGTAAAAAGTGATGTAGGCCTGGATTCTCCTCTGAGTTACCTCCTGTTTTGGGGTAGATTTGAGTTGGGCCAGGGAGGGGGGACAGGGAGGGAGACGGGTAAACGGAGGAGAATACATTCTTAATGGTACAAATTTGCAACAAAAAAACTGCAGCTGAAATCTCCTTACAAAAATAACACCAATTCCCTTTAAGGCCTGACACAAACCAGTACTGCCACATTTAACGGGGTGTGGCTAACCTCTCTGCTCTATTCTGCTCCATTTCACCCCAAACCCACCTGAAATAATCAGCATCACTACATCAGTGGCAGTAAGAGCTGCTGCAAGGCATCCCTGAGGCAGATCATCATCATCATCATAGTCAGTCTCTTGGAATCGAGGAAGACTTGCTTCCACTCTTAACATGAGTTCTTAGGTGGCTGTATGGTCCAATACGAGAATCATAGTCTCTGTCACAGGTGGGGCAGATAGTCATTGAGGGAAAGGGTGGGTGGGACAGGTTTGCCGCACGCTCTTTCCGCTGCCTGCGCTTGATTTCTGCATGCTCTCGGCGATGAGATTCGAGGTGCTCAGTGCCCTCCCGGATGCACTTCCTCCACTTAGGGCGGTCTTTGGCCAGGGTCTCCCAGGTGTCAGTGGGGATGTTGCACTTTATCAGGGAGGCTTTGAGGATGTCCTTTGGCTCGTTTGCCATGAAGGAATTCCGAGTAGAGCGCTTGCTTTGGGAGTCTCGTGTCTGGTATGTGAACTATGTGGCCTGCCCAGCGGAGCTGATCAAGTGTGGTCAGTGCTTTGATGCTGGGGATGTTGGCCTGGTCGAGGACGCTAATGTTGGTGCGTCTGTCTTCCCAGGGGATTTGTAGGATCTTGTGGAGACATCGCTGGTGGTATTTCTCCAGCGACATGAGGTGTTTACTGTACATGGTCCATGTCTCTGAGCCATACAGGAGGGCGGGTATTACTACAGCCCTGTAGACCATGAGCTTGGTGACAGTTTTGAGGACCTGGTCTTCAAACACTCTTTTCCTCAGGTGGCCGAAGGCTGCACTGGCGCATTGGAGGCAGTGTTGGATCTCATTGGTAATGCCTGCTCTTGTTGATAGGGAGCTCCCGAGATATGGGAAGTGGTCCATGTTGTCCAGGGCAATGCTGTGGATCTTGATGATTGGGGGACAGTGCTGTGCGGTGAGGACAGGCTGGTGGAGAACCTTTGTCTTGCTAATGTTTAGCGTAAGGCCTATGCTTTCGTACGCCTCAGTAAATACGTCGACTATGTCCTGGAGTTCAGCCTTTATATGTGCGCAGACGCGTACTGTAGCTCAACGACAGAGGTTGGAGTGGTCTTGGACCTGGCCTGGAGACGGCGAAGATTGAACCAGTGATACCACACTGAGGAGGCCATTTTGTGCACTGCTACTCAAGGTTGGTGTTTCTTGCCCTGGATATTCCATAGATGTTTACAGCGCAGAAACAGGTCATTTGGCCCAACCAGTGTTTATGCTCCACAGGAGCCTCCTCCCACCCCTCTTCATCTCACCCTATCAACATAACCTTCTATTCCTTCCTTCCTCGTGTGTTTATCCAGTTTCCCCACAAATGAATCTATGCTATTCACCTCAACAGCTCCCTGTAGTAGCAAGTTCCACATTCTCACCACTCTCTGGAAAACGAATTTTCTCCTGAATTCTTTGATGGGCTAGAGTTTAATGAGCTAGTGCCCATATATTTGACCAAAAAGTGGAAAGTTGGGCTGCAACACCGCCAGAGAATCCCCCCAACTTTCGGTTCACATCGCCGAGGTGATCACTGAGATGATCGCCCGCACATCGCCCAGCGCAACCTTCATCACATCGCTGGCACATCACCGGGCTGATCGCTCACCGAGAACATTGCTGGAGAATAGTTGCTTTGCCCTGGCCTTCCTCACAGACCTCGGCACTACAGACGCCATTTTGAAAGTCGCAGGAACAGAGGAGGCTGCTTAAATAGGGCCTTAGATAGTTTGTGAATTATCTAAGGGCCTTTTAAAGATAGTTAGACTGACAATTAGACGTTTTATTATATTTATATTAGTAAGTGACTTTTCATCCTTACTTAGTCCGGCCTGGCCATTGTTTCACAACTGTTGTATTCATGGTTTACTAAAACATACGTTGTTAGAAGCCACTGCACGACAATTGTAAAGTGAAATAAAATTGTTTTAATAAAATAATAACTCCTGAAAGTTATTTTTAAATAACAAACACAGAAACACCCTCCAACCATCCCCCCATCACCCCCCGCCACACCCCAACAGTGAAACAGCAATAAAAACACCAACAATGAACAATAGGTACAATATAAAAAACATTGCACCCCCCTCCCTACCTGCCGCCACGTTTCCCTCCAGATCCTGCAGCCAACCGTTTCCTTACCTCACCCACCTGTTTTGGTCTCCGGGTACTGCTACGAAGCAGGCGTGCAGTGGTCAATGGCAAGACTTCCTGCCATGGTGAGGGATGTGCGGTCATGATCGCCTGTTGGGGGGCTTTTGGAGGGGAGGACAAAACGGGGATTGCCTTCCAAGTCATGAGATGGGGCTTCCTCTGGACCTGCCTGTGTGCTGGTGCTTGTGGTCACGGGACCTTGGGGTGCAGTGCCATGTGCCTCCAAGAAGGCATGCCGCAATGCATGGGAGGAGGCGGTGATTTGACGCATCTCGTGCATCATCTGCTGCGTCGCCTCCGCTTGGCGAGCAGACACCCGGGAGAATTCCTCAATTGACCCCACAAACACCTGGAGCTGCTTGCACTGGATCGCGACACACTCCTCACACTGTCTATGCGCTCGTCCTGGGTAGGCCTTTGCTCAAGCCGCAGACCCAGCCTCCGTGGGGTCTGCGACACCACCAATGTGCGCCTTGGCGTCGCCAACTCCATGCCATGCCGCTTGTTGCGGGTACCTCTTCGGTGGGAATCGTCGTCGTGGCCGCAGGTTCAACAGACAGAGGGAGGCAAGGGGCATCCTCCTCTGTCTCCAGGATTTCCTCCTCCTCTAGCTCGGTGGTCTCCTCTTCACCACCCGTGGTGAATGACACATGCAGTGGGGTAGTTGCATGTGTGGGTGTGTCCTCCACTGGCACCTCTGGAGCTGGGAGTTCTGCAAAACAGAATTGAGCTTATTAGAACAGAAGGAATTGGAGCGCCGTGCTGGCATACGTAGGAGGAGCAGCACTACTCCAGTAAATGTGAGTGAGAGACGTTACATATTAATGCATCAGAGAAGGGGACAGATGGCCAGAAGGCCTGCTCTTATGCTCTTATGTTCTTTTGTGCTTATGTTGTCAACCTGAGAGTAGCACAGAGGATGCATGCATAACAGTACACCACTCGTCTAGTCTTTTATAATAAAATAATGTAATATTACTTTACCACTGCTTGACACATTACTCACATGGCGCATGGGAGGGTCCGGCAACACCACGGGTGGTGACAGCGCGATTGTGGGCCCCCACTAGTGCTGCAGCACGTTCCTCAATGTCGGTGAGTGTCTGTTTTAAAGGAGGGCCTCCACCAGTGCGTCTCTGCTGCGAACGATTATGAGATATCTTCCTCTGCAAACGTGAAGAGAGCATGGCATAAGCTACTTGACTAGGTTCTATCATTTATAGACTACAGGTTCCAACATTATATGCTAACAGGGTTTGTGTCCACAATTGATGCATGGTTATAACAAAGCTCGGTGTGTTTAGGAGTGATTGCTTGACGCAGACATCTCTCTCGAATACAATCTACATTGAACTCGGCAATGACAGTAGCTAATGTCCACAATTGTCCCAGGCCAGACAGTGAGCAAAGGCAGCTCTCCCCCAGTCCATGCTGGGTCCCTGTGTAAGTGACAGCAGCCAGAGAGACTTCAAAAGGGCACAGTTTCATAGCCATGTGCAGCTCTTAGCGGGGATGATATATCTTACATATGTTAGAGTTAAAACCTTACATTCAATCCAGGAGATTGACTATGATAATTATAATTCTACTTAGACTTGGCATCATTACAGAATAAAATCATACTTACTCTTGCTGAAGCCACAAGGCTGTTGCAGCGTTTGTGGCACTGATCGGTTCTCCTGGTTTCGTGAGACACAGACAAGACGACAGCGGCAATGTCGCTCCATAACTTACGGCACACCTGTGGTGCTGGTTTCCCACTATGCTCACCCCCAGTCAATTGTCCCACTGGAAGTGCACCTCTGCCACGAGGGCCTCGTTGGCCTCATCCGAAAACGGTTTGCACTTCTTCCTCCCCGTCACCATGTCTCTAAGATTGTCATCACTCTCAGACACGTCACTCTCCCTATCTCTCTCTCTCTTTTCTCTGTCCTTTCTGTCTCTGCCTTCCTCCTTGTAAGCTTGTAATGGTTGTAGTGCCACACTGTGGATGTGGATATATTGTGTACTGCAACTACAGAGTTAATAATTAAACAGAAGCAGCAGGTTCCGGAGACTTCTGAGAGCTGCCTGCCATGTTAGAAAGCTGTGTGAGCTTGTGCTCTGTGAATATATCACATTTGGTGATGAGATGGGATTTTTCGGATGATTTAAAGCTGAAATTTTGTTTGTGAAGGATTCAGTCAGCCGACAGAGAGACTTTGGAAGCTTCTCTGCCTGTGGAAAAAGCTACAAAATCCAAGGTAAAATACAGTACACTGTGTGAACAGCTAGAAATCAAAATAGCGGCACCCATAGCAGTAATGGAACACTTAGGTGAATATAAATGCGACCAGGAAAGGTTTAAAGCGTATGTGGATCTGCTAGAAACGTATTTCACTGCAAATAACATAATCGAAGTTCCAGAGAATGCGGATCAGAACCGGGTTGTATTGGAACGGAAGCAAGCTATATTCTTATCTACAGCTGGACCTGAATTGTACGAAACCCTGATAAATCTGCTTGTGCCTGACGAGCCAAAGGACACAAGCTTAAAGAGATTTTAACGAACCTGGAGCAGCAGTATAACCCCAAACCGTTAGAAATTACTGAAAGCTATCATTTTGGTATACAAAATCAAAAGACTGATGAATGTATCAGTGATTACATTGTAGCCTTAACAAAGCTATTTATTCATTGTAATTTCGGAAACTTTCAAAACCATGCATTGCGGGACCGTTTTGTTTGTGGGATGAAAAATGATGCGATCAGAAGAAAGTTATTGATGACGGATGACTTGACTTTTGAGATTGCTTATCAGACATCGAGGTTGATGAGCATGGCTGATCAATATTCCCGAGAATTTCATAATAATTACGGTCATCAGTCAACCGAGGTGAATCGCCTGCAGATTCAAAGTAAAATGTGGTGGGGGCCCAAAGTCTCAGAAACTGGAAATTCTAACAGAGCGTCGAAGTTGTGCTATAGGTGCCTGGGACTTTGCTCAAAGTTGTCCATATGTGAAGGCAGAGTGTTTCTTCTGCAGAAAGACTGGGCATCTTGCGAAGGCATGCCGACTGAAGGGTAAACCAGCTTTCAAAGCTATGAGTCCAGTTTTTAAAGCTATGAGTAGAAATCCCCAGAGACTGTATAGCATGGAAGAACAACAACAGGATGAAGAGATGTTAGAGTTACACGTCATCAGGAGCACGAGGTTAACAGACAGCGATTCGAAAAGTATCAAAATCCACATAGATGTTGCGGGATTCAAGATACCAATGGAATTTGACACGGGTGCATCCATGAGTGTAGTACCGGAGTCGCTATACCTCGACAAATTGCGTGATTTCCCATTGGAGAAAGCCAAGATAGACCCGCGAGGCTACTCGGGAGAGAAAATTCCTGTGGTAGGTCATATCACCATACCGGTGAAATATAAAGATCAATTTCAGAACTTGTCTCCAATAGTAGTGAAAGGAGACAAGCCTGCCTTACTAGGAAGAAATTGGTTGAGATCACTGAAGCTGGATTGGAATGAGATTTTTTGGTGTTGAAACGAGATTTGCATCAACGGATGATGTTATCAGGAGTTATCCAAAGGTGTTCTGTGAAATGGGCAGTCCGATCCAAGGCTTCAAGGCGAGTGTCAGGATACAGAAGGACGCTAGATCGGTTTACTGCAAGCCACGTTCCATACCAAATGCACTCAAGGCAAAAGTTGAGCAAGAACTCAAAAGACTAGAGACTGAGAATATTATACCTCAGATAGATCGATGTAATTGGACTACACCCATTGTTGTTGTCCCTAAGTCCGATGGTAAGGTAAGATTGTGTGGTGATTATAAAGTAACCGTAAACCAGCTTCTAGATGGTAATGTCCCCAATACATTGCCGAATATAGAAGATTTGTTCACAACACTGACAGGTGGTCAGATTTTCTCAAAAACTGGATCTTACGAATGCCTACTTACAGCTTGAATTATATGAGGAGTCCAAGTCATGTTTGACTATAAATACTCATCTAAGCCTATATCAATTTAATAGGCTGCCGTTTGGAGTGTCTTCCAACCCTGCCATATTCCAAGGGGTGATGAACCAGATTTTGCAAGGTATTGAAGGGGTAGTATGTAATTTGGGTGACATATTCATTTCAGCACCAAATAGGCAAATTCATAATAACATATTGAATAAAGTCCTCAAATGGCTAGAGAAGCACAGAGTATGATTGTCTGCTCGTAAGTGTGAGTTATTTAAAAACTCAGTGGAGTACTTAGGGTACAGAGTAGACAAAAATGGCTTACGTCCAACCATGGGAAAGCTGGATGCAATCATAAATGCACTCACTCCCAGGAATGTCACTGAACTTCATTCATTCTTGGGTCTTTTGAACTATTATGGGAAGTTCCTACCAAATTGGCTATAGTATTACATCCATTGAATGAACTATTGAAAAAACAGGTCCATTGGAAGTGGTCAGAAGAATGCGATACAGCATTCAAAGAGTGTAAAAGCAAATTGGTAGAGAGCACCATGTTAGTTCACTATGACATATCTAAAGAGATTAAGCTAGCATGTGATGCCTCTCCATATGGAGTTGGGGCAGTGATCTCTCATGTATTACGTAATGGGGAGGAGAGACCAATTGTTTTTGCTTCACGCACTCTCAGTGCCAATGAGAGCAATTATGCGCAAATTGAAAGAGAAGTTTTGGCATTAATTTTTGGGGTCAAGAAGTTCCACAAATACTTGTATGGTCATAAGTTTACCATCGTTACGGACCATAAGCCCCTAACAGCAATCCTCCATCCAAAGTCCCCAGTTCCAACATTAGCTGCAGCCCGAATGCAGAGATGGGCTTTGATTTGGTCAGCATATACATATGATATTGAATACAGATGATCAGCTGATCACAGTAATGCTGATGCAATGTCTAGATTGCCTTCCCCATCACAAGTTACACCCGATAGGGAAGAAGTGTTTTATTTTTCATACATTGATGAACTGCCTGTTACAGCTGAAGAGATTAGTAGAGCAACCAAACGTGACCCAGTGATGTCAAAGATGTATGATCATATTGCAAATGGATAGCCAAACCAGGTAACAGACAAAGATATTCATCCATTCTTCATTCGTAGGAATGAATTATCAGTCGATAAAGATTGTATCATGTGGGGTGCAAGAGTGGTTATACCAAATAAATTTAGGTCCAAATTATTAGGAGACCTCCATGACCAGCACCTGGGAATGTGCTTGACCAAGAGTTTTGCACGCAGTTATTTATGGTAGCCAGGTCTTGATAAACATATATAGTGAGTCAGTGTATGACATGTCAATCGGTAAGCAAGCAACCACCACCAGTACCATTACAGCCATGGAAGTGGCCTCCCAGGATGTGGCAAAGGCTATATATTGATTTTGCTGAGTTAGAAGGACAACAATTGTTCATTGTGATTGATAGCCATTCGAAGTGGGCCAAGGTGTTTCCAATGTGGAAGATAACAACAAGTAAGATATTAGACATTTTGCAAAGTTTATTTTCTTCATTTGGCTTCCCAGAAGAAATTGTTTTGAATAATGGACCACAATTTTGTTCAGAAGAATTTGCACAGTTCACGAGCAAAAATGGTGTGAAACATACTAAGGTTCCACCATACCATCCTGCTTCGAATGGTGCAGCAGAGCGCACTGTACAAATTGTAAAACATGCCCTCATAAAACAAATGTTAGATCCAAATCCAAAGAAACGACAGTTGTCATTGGATCACAAATTGGCTAATTTTTTGATTACGTATCGTAAAACTCCTCATACAACTACTGGTAGAACACCAGCAGAGTTGTTTCTCAAACGACAGCCGCGAACCAGATTCTCATTGTTGAAACCAAATTTGGCACAGTCCGTAGAAGAGACACAATTAAGACAGAAAGAGAATCATGATAGAGATAGAGTAAAAGAGAGAAGTGTGAAATTAAACCAGAAGGTGAGAGTGAAGAACCATCACCATAAATGTTTAAAGTGGTTACTAGGAAGAGTGGTGAAGATATGTGGTCCTCGCACATTTTTGGTCAAGATGTTTGATAATGGCCAGGTTAGGTTTGTTCATATTGATCATATTTTACCTACAGACATAGAAGGAATTGAAGGTAGGAATTAATTCTGACTCATCAGATAGTTTTGATACACCAGTAGCAAATCCTACATCTCGTGTAATGGAAACAAATCTAAGAGAAAATCAGAATGTAAGTCTGAGTCTGAGTCAGGAAAGCAAAGAACCTGAAGTTATAGTCAGTTCAAATAAAAATCAAGGAAATTCCATGCAGGAAAATGTTCCTCAGGAGGAGCCTCGAATGAGTTTAGATTCAACACCATGTTTGGAAGGTTCTGTTCGAGAGCGAAGGTATCCTCTTCAAAATAGAAAACAAGTGGTTAAGTTAATTTTGTAAATATGGAAAAAAAAATAAGTCTATATCCTGTGTTAGGTATAAACATGCAAGTTATGTATGATGTTTGTCATAATAACTTCTTCATTAAGGAGGGAGAAGTGTAATGTCTGTAAGCTTGTAATGTTTGTAGCGCCACACTGTGGATGTGGACGTATCGTGTACTGCAACTACAAAGTTAATAATTAAACAGAAGCAGCAGCTTCCGGAGACTTCCGAGAGCTGCCTGCCATGTTAGAAAGCTGTGTGTGCTTGTGCTCTGTGAATATATCACACTCCTCTCTCTCTTTCTCTCTCTCTCTATCCTCTCTCGATCTCTCTCCCCCTTCTGGGCATGTGTGGATGATCCCTGACCTCCCGAAATGCGGGAAAAGATGGCCAACCAAAAGAAAAAACAATGCATGCACAGAACCCATTGCTAGGGAAGCTTTTTGCCTTCCACATCGCTGGCCGTTCGCTGGACGCACATTACATCGCTGACCTTTGGTATTGCCCATTTCACATCACTGGCCTATTGCCGAGTGGAAAATCGCTGCCCGAAAAATGGGTGATGTTCCAGCGATCGGTAAGGCCATCACTGGAATATCACCCAGTTTTTGGGCGCTAGCGAGCAAAGTGGAAAGTCTAGCCCAATAAGTTTATTAGTGACCAATTTAGTACTTTGGAGGACGTTGGGACAGGCTTCACTTGAACCATGTTGGGACCAGTGTCCTGGCGAATCAAATAACTAAGCTGTAGATAGGGCATTAAACTAAATGGTGGGGGGGGGGGGGGTGCAGGGATCAGGTGAGCAGGAAGTTAAAAAGTCAAAGAGAAAGCAGAAGGCAATAGTGCAGGGTAGCGATAGAGGTAATGATAACCAGAGTGTGACAGGAAGGGACAGAACGTAGAAACATAAGAGTGCATCAGAAAATGGAACAGAGTAGAGAAAAATGGTAAAAAGACAAAATTAAAAGCTCTTTATCTGAATGCACGCAGCATTCGTAACAAGATAGATGAGTTGACGGCACAAATAGATATAAATGGGTATGATCTGATAGTCATTACAGAGACGTGGTTGCAAGGTAACCAAGACTGGGAACTGAACATTCAGGGGTATTTGACATTTCTGAAGAATAGACAGAAAGGAAAAGGAGGTGGGGTAGCTCTGTTAATAAAGGATGAGATCAGTGCAGTAGTGAGAAATGGTATTGGCTCAGAAGATCAAGATATAGAATCAGTTTGGGTGGAGATAAGAAATAATAAGGGAACAAAGTCACTGGTGGGAGTAGTCTATACGCCCCCTAACTGTAGCTACACTGTAGGACATTGTATAAATCAAGAAATAATGAAGGCTTGAAAGAAAGGTACGGCAATAATCATGGGTGATTTTAATCTTCATATTGATTGGACAAATCAAATTGGCAAAGGACGCCTTCAGGAAGAGTTCATAGAGTGTATTCAGGATGGTTTCTTACAACAATACATTGTGGAACCAACCAGGGAGCAAACTATTTTGGATCTGGTAATGTGTAATGAGACTGGATTAATTAATGATCGCATAGTAAAGGATCCTCTTCGGAAGAGTGATCATAGCTTGGTAGAATTTCAAATTCAGCTTGAGGGTGAGAAAGTTAAGTCTCAAGCTAGTGTCCTGAACTTAAATAAAGGGAATTACAAAGGTATGAAGGCAGAGTTAATGTGGATTGGGAAAATAGATTAAATGGTAAGCTGGTAGATAAGCAGTGGCAAACATTTAAGAGGATATTTCATAACTCTTAGCAAAGATATATTCCAGTGGGAAAGAAAGACTCAAAGAGAAGGATGATCCATCCGTGGCTAACTAAGGAAGTAAAGGATGGTATCAAATTGAAAATAAAGGCATACAATGTTGTGAAGATTAATGGAAGGCCAGAGGATTGGGAAATTTTAGAAATCAGCAAAGGATGATTAAAAAAATAATAAAGAGAGAGAAGATAGATTATAGGCTCAATTTTCCCGGGTCATTTGCGCCATTTTTTCTGGTGTAATTATTTAATTCAAAGTTTCCCCCTGGAATCTGCGCCGGTGTAACTGCTTTGGTTACGATTTTTCTAGGTTGGGTTTTTTTGACGTCATGTCTGTGCTAGTCTTTAGCATTTTTCGCCGTTTGCCCCAAAAATCTTTATCCTAGGTCGGCGTATCTGGCTACTCCCAAAAAACCTTCTGGTGAGTTAACAGAAAGCAGCGCACATTGAAAAATCGGCGCTGAAAGACGCCATTGTTTTTCATCAAAGTTTTTGGAGGGATTCTCTAACACTTGAAATATCCATAATAAAGTTCAACTTTTTTTTAACCTTTCAATGGAGTATATGGAAGTTTCTTGGATTTCTGAAGTTTTCTTTTTTTTTACTTACATGCCACCACCGAACGTCTTCAAGCAGGGCTGGAGGGGGGTCGCAGCATCAGCCGTCAGAATCGGCCCCACGCCCGGACACAGGGGCTGGGGCTCGGCTGGAAAACAAGCCCGGGGTGGGTGGGTGCTGATCGGAAGGCTGCTGCACTGAGCCCGGGGAGGGAGGTGGTGGTCGGAATACTTTCTGCACTAGGCACAAGACATAAATGAGTTTGGGGGAGGGGGGAGAAGGGGAGAAGTCACAAGACTGCAATTAGTTGGGGGGGGGGGGGGAGAGGGAGGAGAAGTCACAAGATCTGGGTGTGGTCCATTCATACAGACCTTGGGGAAAGAGAACAAAGAACCTGTTCTGCCTGCCTTCCTGCCATTTTGAGTTTCTTGCAAAGATAAAATTTAACAATGGGGGCAATACTGACAATGCCATACTTTGTGCGAACCTTCTGCATGATGTTGCTACGTAGGAGACAATTGATTCGATGTCATCACATGAGGAACTTCAGAGCCCGCAAGGTGCTGGGCAGGAGGCCTTACTCACGTCGGGTATATCGAGACATGCATTCGTACCTGCATCTGAGTGATGCAGATTGTGTCAGAAGGCTGCGTTTCCGCAAAGAAGTTGTAAGTGAGGTCTGTGAGTTGGTGAAAGCAGACTTGCAACCTAAAAGCATCAGGAGGACTGGTTTGTCAGTTGAAGTGAAGGTTACAGCTGTATTTTCAATCTATGCCTCCAGATTGTTTCAAGCTACAACTTGGGATGTGTGCACCATCTCTCAACACGCAACACATGTCTGCATTCAGCAGCTGACAGCAGCAGTATAACTCCCAGAAGAATGATTACATAAAGTTCTCCATGACTGCCCAAGCAATGCAAGAAGGGGCTGTGGGCTTCTCCAGGCTTGCTGGCTTCCCAAAGGTACAGGGCTGAATTGAATTTACCCAAATCGTCTTGCAAGCACCTTTGGAGGATTCCAAGATGTACAGGAACAGAAAAGGCTTCCATTCCATTAATGTACAGCTCGTGTGTGACAATATGCATCGCATCATGTCAGTCGATGCAAGATACCCTGGGAGCACCCAAGATGCATTCATCCTATGTGAGAGCGTTATATCTGCCATGTTTCAGCAGCAGCCAGAAGGGCAGAGTTGGCTACTGGGAGACAAAGGGTACAGCCTCGGCACCTGGCTCATGAGGCCTCCCCTGCGCGTATCCCGGAAGGAAACTGACCGGGAATACAACATGTCGCACATTGCGACGCGCAGCATCAAAGAGAGGACAATTGGCATCTTGAAACAGCATTTCCGATGCCTGGACCATTCCGGAGGCTACTTGCAATACTCCCCTGAGATTGTCGGTCAGTTCACTGTTGTATGCTGCATGCTGCATAACTTAGCCATCATGAGGCAGCAGCAGCTGTTAGGAGATGACCCACCTGCGGTGAGAGTGGCTGATGATAATGATGAGGAAGATGCAGATGATGAGCAGGAGGATGAGGATGAGGATGAGGAAGCCATGCAAGTACCTGAACCCGAAGCATGACGGCGGAGGAGGGTGGGCCAACGTGCCCCTTTAACGATTGCCTGAGCCTTGCACCAGTAGCTCATCTGTGAATGCTTTACTGTCTGAAGGCTCAGCGACAACTATTCCACATGGACCATGTTTACTGTTTGGTTTGGATCAACACAATGTGTGTTGTGTTAATGGAACAAATGGTGGAAATGATTCTTGTTTACTTCAAAAGTCGTGTTAATAATGGAACAAATGATGGAAATGATTCATCTTAAGTTCCAATACTGTAACTAGTGGGAGCCACAGGGATCAGTGCTGGGACCTCAACTATTTACAATTTATATTAATGACTTGGATGAAGGGACCAAGTGTAATGTAACCAAATTTGCTGATGATACAAAGATAGGTGGGAAAGCAAGTTGTGAGGAGGATGCAAAGAATCTGCAAAGGGATATAGTTAGGTTAAGTGAGTGGGCAAACATTTGGCAGATAGACTACAATGTGGGAAAATGTGAGGTTATCCACTTTGGTAGTAAAAATATAAAAGCAAATTATTATTTAAATGGGGAGCGATTACAAAATGCTGAGGTACAGAGTGATCTGGGGGTCCTTATATATGAAACACAAAAAGTTAATATGCAGGTACAGCAAGTAATTAGAAAGGCAAATGGAATGTTGGCATTTATTGCAAGGGGGGTGGAGTATAAAAGTAGGGAAGTCCTGTTACAACTGTACAGGGCGTTGGTGAGACCACACCTGGAGTACTGCATTATGACTGTATGCAGACTTATTTAAGGAGGGATATACTTGCATTGGAGGCAGTTCAGAGAAGGTTCACATGGTTGATTCCTGAGGTGAAAGAATTGACTTATGAAGAAAGGGTGAGCAGGTTGGGCCAGTACTCACTGGAGTTTAGAAGAATGAGAGGTGATCTTAATGAAATGTATAAGATTCTGAGAGGCCATTGCAGAGAGGATGTTTCCCCTCGTGGGTAAATCTAGAACTGGGGGTCATAGTTTCAAAATAAGGGCTCGCCCATTTAAAATGGAGATGATGAGGAATTTCTTCTCTCAGAAGGAATTCTCTACCCCAGAGAGCAGTAGAGGCTGGGTCATTTAATATATTTAAGGTAGAGATAGACAGATTTTTGAAAGATAAGGGAGTCAAGGGTTATGGGGAACAGGCAGGGAAGTGGAGTTGAGGCCAAGATCAGATCCGCCATGATCTTATTGAATGACGGAACAGGCTCGAGGGGTCAAATAGCCTACTCCTGCTCCTATTATGTTCTTATGAGGCAGGACTTTTTCAGCTACTTTTATTCAGCTCTGCTTAAAGTACTGCTTTGCACTCTTGACATGGGTTTCTCAATAGAAATACATTAATATTGGTGTTAGGATGAGGTTGAAGACATGGAAGAGGCTAGTTTGGAGGCTCATTTCAAGTTAATATTGGGGCTCTCGTCTAACATTTTCTATCTAAGGATAAACATGAATGCACTATCAGATTTTTCTAGGACTAAGCAAGTTATAATAATCCATTCTATTTTTATTACGAGCTTGAATCAGTTGCACTATATAACATTTCAGTAAGATTTAACATATGGTAATAATCATTTCTAAATTTTTATATATTCAGCAACACCACAAAGAGGGATTTCCACACTTACCAAATATGTTGAAATGAGCGGTTCCATCTGTCATGGAATTTATTTACTCTGCGTATTTAAAGGAAGTTTTTCATTTAAAACCTGGTCACATAATTTGCGGTTTATTAATTTATCATCTATAAACACTTGACAAAATGGAAAAGAAAAAAACCCACAAGAATGAGAGCAAGTCAATGATGGAGGGAGCAGAAAATTAGAGAAAGGAGAACAAAATCAAAAGGAAAAGGAATTGGAACAAAAAAAGATCAAGAAGGGCACATTTTCACTATTAACAGAAAAGACACCTTTTCACTATTAGCAGGAAAGGCACAGTTACACTATAAACAGGAAGGGCACATTTACATGATGAGTGGGAAGGGCACTTTTTCACTATTAACAGAAGGGCATTTTTTTCACAAAAGCTTTTAATTGAGGATGGAAATCTTGATTGAAAGACCTGACCTGCAGTCTACAAATCAGAGCACACTGCACTGTGGTGTATCAACACTACTTCAATAAACTTTCACTTCAAAAATAATAGGGATTTAAAAAATATTATTCACCTTAAGCAACCAAGTATTATTCTACTTTAGAACCAAAGAAGTAAATCACTTAATGGTTGTCTATATGAGAGCGTGTCATATAGACAATATCCTGTCATATAGACAACATCTCCACAAACTTGAGAAGAAACTTAGTGTAGGGTCAACTTGATCCAGAAACTCGCTGGATCCATATGGGGAGCAGACACTCATACGGCAGAACTCGCCCTGATGTACTCTACAGCCGAGTACTGCTCTCCGTCATGGTTATCGAATCCACATGTCAAATCCATTGATGGCCATATGAATTCTACTGAGAATCATCTCTTTATCGACCCCAATACCTTGGCTGCCTGTGCTTGCAAACATCGCACCACCACACCTATGCCGCGAATATGCCGTCTCCAGAGAATACAACTCCTACACCAGCAAAGACATGCTGATCAGGGCCAACTTAAACAAATTAACACCAACCCATCTCAAATCTAAAAGGCCATTCTGAACTGTCACCAAAGCCCTTCAGCGAACTCCATTCAGCCTTGATGACCAATGGTGAAATGCTTGGAAGAACTATTACATATGGAATGGATTCCTCATAGAGGACAACCTGAAGGATCAAACCTTCCTTGCAACTATGGACAGCCATCAACCACCTCAGAACCGGTCAGGGTAGATGCTGCCATCCTCCCCATAGGTGGAAGATTAAAGCATACCCATTATGCGACTGTGGAGCTCCTAATCAGACCCTGGAGCACTTCACTGAGCATTGCCCTCAGAGGAAATTTGCAGGTCGCCTACAAGATATCCATGCTGTTACACCAGAAGCCTTGGCCTGGATATCTGACTTAGATATTAACATTTCATTTGCTTTGCTGCTACCATATGAAAGAAGAAGAAGAAGACTTAAAGGTTGCATCTGCCTTAATAAAGTGTTTTTAACCTTTGGGGGGAGAAATTATCGCCCCGTTTGAGGGCGGTAACTTTTGAAAGCCGTGACACTCAGCGCCATGAGTTAATGTTTTCCCACTCTCAAAAAATTGGCTTTAGCACTCCAAGAAGGAAGTGGCACTCCACTTCCATCTTGGAGCGCTAAACAACGCAGGTGGGGTGGAGACATCAGCAGCACTACACACTGGGCTGTGCAACGCTGTCACATTCAAAGGGATCTTCCCTCCCTTAAAGGGAAGGGCCATTCCTGCAGGCTCTGCAATTTAAAAATCACTTACCTGGACCACCAAGGCCGCGACAGTCCTGTGCGATCAGCCCAGCACTCAAGCAGAATGCCGGGCTCAATGATCGTGGGGAGGATCCCGTAAAAAAACAACAAAAATGGTAAGGTTTTTTTTGCTTAGCTTGGCCACCTCGCCTTTAATCATCATCCCGGTAGCGGCCGGCCACCCGATCCATGCCTCCTGCAGCTCTGGTGTTTTCACGTGGTGTTGTTGCAGGGGGCGAAAGTAAACTTCAGGTCCGGGGCAATAATGGAGTGATGCACACGATGATGACGTCACAATCTCTGGGCGTAGGAGATCATGGCACAATGCCATAGTGCCGCCATTAAACTCCAGCCCAAAATGGCGGGAGTCGATGTCAGCGCCATGCCTGGCCGCAAAGCCATTAGCGCCTGTTAGCGCCCCCGGGGTCGTAACAGGAGGCACAAATGCATTCAATTTCTTCCCATTTGTATATATTTCATAGTGCGGACAGCATCTGAAATGAAACTTCACAAAGATGCCTGTAAAATGCAATTAAATGGGCATTATTATGGTATGTCATCATCGTGATGATGGTCCTTTAAGATTAGAAACATTTATGTTGAATTTCTTAACTGTAATAGCTGGATATAGGGCTAGACTTTCCATTATTGTGCAGATTGCCTAAAAATGGGCATTATTTCCAGTGTTGGCGTTTATTGTGGGTTTTGAGATCGCCAGATTATCGCCCATTTTCAAACCCCCTAGTTTCCACTTTATAAAATGGGCATTAGCGGGAGCGTTGTGAAATGGGCGTTAGCGGTATCTTTTTTTCTTCTGTCGTGAAATGTCGGCGTCCATGGCAATGCCATTGCAATGGTCTTTTCTCACGTTTTAGGAGGTCAGGGATCATCAATACATGCGCAAAGAGGAGAGAGAGAGAGCAGAGATGAACAGAAAGCTTGTGTGGGTTAGTTGTGTAGGTGTTTGCGGCTTGTTTGGCAATTGTGGGAGTTTGGAAGGATTTTTATGAGGTGTACTTATTAAAAATAGCACTATTTAGTTCTGTGAGACAGAAATATCTGTCACAATAATCGGAAAAAATGGAAGGCATAGAGGAGGTGAGAGATTATGATGTGGAGGTAGAGGAGACTGGTGAGGGCAGTGAGGTTAGAGAGGAAGTGGAGATGGGAGAACGATAAAGAGCGAAGAGAATCTCGGATGAGGCAAATGCTGCCCGCCTGCAGGAGTTGGAGTCACGTTGGGGTCAATTGACCGGGGTTGGAAAATGATCACCAATGCATCCACTATTTCTAGGGCCACTTCCTTAAGTACTCTGGGGTGCAGACTATCAGGCCCCGGAGATCTATCGGCCTTCAATCCCATCAATTTCCCTAACACAATTTCCCGCCTAATAAGGATTTCCTTCAGTTCCTCCTTCTCACTAGACCTTCGGTCTCCTAATATTTCCAGAAGGTTATTTGTGTCTTCCTTTGTGAAGACAAAACCAAAGTATTTGTTCAACTGGTCTGCCATTTTTTTGTTCCCCATTATAAATTCATCTGAATCTGACTGCAAGGGACCTACGTTTGTCTTCACTAATCTTTTTCTCTTCACATATCGATAGAAGCTTTTGCAGTCAGTTTTTATGTTCCCAGCAAACTTCGTCTCACACTCTATTTTCCCCCTCCTAATTAAACCCTTTGTCCTCCTCTGCTGAGTTATAAAATTCTCCGAGTCCTCAGGTTTGCTGCTTTTTCTGGCCAATTTATATGCCTCTTCCTTGGATTTAACACTATCCTTAATTTCCATTGTTAGCCACAGTGTATGTGTTTAGGTTAATAATGATAATAATAATAATAATAATAAATATAAATATAACATCTGTCGGTTATGTGTTGTATCAGTATCTGTGACAGTTCCTAGCAATGATCTTACGCAATGATCTGATGCCATGTCATGCTGGTGTTACCTTTTGCAGAGGAAGCTTTCAAAGAATAGGACTGAGCAGCAGCGCATGGATGGCGGCCCACCAGTGATGTGTGAGCTGACCGACATTGAGGAGCGGGCGCTGGCACTAGTGGGGATCCACATCCGGTCGGCCACGCAAGCAGCAGCAGAATCTGATGTTATGCCATGTGAGTAAAGTATACAACATTGCGTAATGTAAAGTTAATAGATGCCGCACCCACTCATATCCGTACAATATATGATAGATGATTGATGAAAGTGTTACATAATTAATGGTGGGCTCATGAAAATCATTGTAATGCAGAATTTGGTTATGTTCATTAAATGTAATTTCTGTGATTATTTTGATAGCGGTAGTGCTGTTGTTGTTCATATTCTGTGTCTAGCGTTTGAATTACCCTGTGACCCTAGCACCCCCTACTCCTCTAATCCTCTAATTATCACATTTATGTTTTGTAGCTCAGCCAAGAGCACAGTCACTGCCAACAGCACCGAGGCAAGGTGATGATCCGGCGGCGGCAGCTGCGGTGGATCGTGCTTCTGGTGTTGAGGAGCCTCGAATATCGCAGGTGGAGCTGCAGGTTGTCCTCTCCACTGAGGACGGTGAGGAGTTGGAGGAACCTGGAGCAACAACCTCAAGATCAAGCACACCGATTACATTTCGTGCTCCTGCGGCCATGTCCTCCTCCACCGTGGAGGTAGTGGGCCCAAGCACTTTGCCACAGGGCACCCCAAGTGTCTCCATGCCGGTGCCGACCCCGTGGAGGTTGGTTCGACACAGCAGGACTGCTCCATGGTCGGCAGATCTCAGCGGGGACATGGTACATTTGTCCAGGAGGACTGTTGACATAGGTCAGCAGATCCTCCAGACAATGGGGGATGTTATGTATTTATGCTTTGGGGTCACCAGACACCATAGGGCACCGCGGTCGGAGGTCATCGGGCTGTATGCATGTGGCATGTGTGTTTAGTCACCTGTATATAAGCTGGGTATCTTTGTCATGCAGGCATTCTCAGGCTGGAATAAAGATGGATCAGGTTGCACCTCTGTGAGCTTACAGCAACCAGACTCTTGAGTCATTACAATTGGCGACGAGATAATTTAAGAACCTTCGCATGCACAATGGGCATGGTTGGGATCCTGGAGAGATTCGTGGAGGGCGAAGATTGGGAGGATTTTGTCAACCGCCTGGATCAGTATTTTGTGGCCAATGGCATGGAGACAGAGGCCTACGCAGTTAAGCGCAGGGCAGTTCTCCTCATCGTTTGTGGTCCGAAAATTTACGGCCTCATGAAGAATTTTCTCTTGTCTGTACATCCGGCAGAAAAAGGATACGAGAAATTGTGTACGTTGGTGGGTAACCATCTGAAGCCACAAAAGGGGATCATCATATCACGCTACCATTTCTAAATGCATGTTCGTGCTGAGGGCCAGGTCATGTCGGGAGTTGTCGCCAACCTGCGAAGCCTTGCTGAGCCATGTAAATTCGGGAACATGCTGGAAGACATGCTGTGTGATGTCTTTGTGAGAGGCATCAGCCATGTTGCGATCCTCAGGAAGCTGTTGGCTGCAGAGACGCTGGATTTGAAAAAGGCCATCATGACTGCCCAGGCATGCATGACGACGGATGATAAGTTTTGATAGATATCATCGACGAGTCGGAGTTCCACGGTAAGTACTGTAAACAAGATGGCATCGTTTTCGGGCAGAGCTGCTTATGCGAAACTGACCGCTGCTCAGAGCCCGCCAACTGGTTCAAACTAGATTTCACCCTGTTGGCGTTGTGGGGGCAATCATCAGCCTCATCAGTGTCGGTTTAGACAATACTCAGGCAATGGATGTTCGAAAGTGGGGCATCTTCACAGGATGTGTCCACAACGGAACAAGCGTGGTTGATGAGGACCAGTTCAGTGATGGCCCGGATATGCAACCCAAGGAGGAAGTGAATGGACTATATTTGTTCCTGAGCAAGAGCCAGCCGATAGTCGTTAATGTGAAGCTGAATGGCATGCCTATATCAGTGGAGCTGGACACGGGTGCGAGCCAGCCGATAATGAGCCAAAGGACATTTGACAAGCTGTGGGACACTAAGGCTGCGAAACTGAAGCTGAGTCCAGACAATGCCAGGTTGTGTACTTACACTAAGGAACTTATACTGGTGCTCGGCAGTGCAGCAATCAAGGTGTCATATGACGGTGTGGTTCATGAGCTACCATTATGGATCGTCCCAGGTGATGGTCCAACGCTGTTCGGCAGGAATTGGCTCAAGAAATTTAAGCTGAACTCGAATGGTGTCAAGATGTTGTCCTCGGTAGATAATACTTCGTGTGCTCAAGTATTGAAAAAGTTTCCTTCTTTGTTTGAACCGGGCATTGGTAATTTTACAGGAGCCAAGGTACGGATTCACCTGGACTCCAATGCAAGGCCTGTCTATCACAAAGCTCGGTCTGTTCGTACATGATGAGGGAGAAGGTTGAAATTCAGCTTGACAGACTCCAGCGTGAAGGGATCATATCACTGGTCGAGTTTAACGAGTGGGCTAGCCCCATTGTTCCTGTGTTGAAGAGTGATGGCACTGTCAAGATTTGTGGAGACTACAAGGTTACGATTAACCAATTTTCGAAACAAGATCACTATCTGTTCGCCATGCTAGCTGGTGGAAAGTCGTTCATGAGACTGGATCTGACGTCGGCCTATATGACCCAGGAGCTTGTCGACACTTCAAAGAAACTCACCTGCATCAACACCCATAATGGACTGTTTGTCTACAACAGGTGTCCTTTTGGGATTCGTTCGGCTGCAGCCATATTTCAGAGGACTATGAAGAGTTTACTGAAGTCCGTTCCTAGAACTGTCGTGCTTCAAGATGACATTCTGGTCACAGGTCGCAACATTGCTGAACATCTGAACAATTTTGAAGAAGTCCTACAGCGTCTGGATAAAGTGGGACTCAGGCTGAAACGCTCGAAGTATGTATTCATGGCACCTGAAGTTGAATTCCTCGGGAGGAAGATTTCTGCTGATGGCATCAGGCCCATTGATTCGAAAACCGAGGCCATCAAAAATGTACCCAGGCCTCAGAATGTGACGGAGCTGCATTCGTTCCTTGGGCTACTCAACTACTTTGGTAATTTCTTACCCAGATTGAGCACTTTACTAGAGCCACTGCATGTGTTACTAAGAAAAGGCAACAACTGGGTCTGGGATGTGTCTCAAGATAGAGCCTTTGAGAAAGTCAAGAATCTGCTTTGTTCAAACAAGTTGCTTGTTCATTATGATCTGTGTAAGCGTCTTGTATTGGCCTGTGATGCTTCATCATATGGGGTTGGCTACGTACTCCAACAAGCAAATGAATCAGGCAAGCTACAACCTGTTGCGTATGCTTTGAGAAGTTTGTCTAAAGTGGAAAGAGCTTACAGTATGGTAGAAGAAGAAGCTTTGGCATTTGTGTATGGGGTAAAAAAAATGCACCGGTACCTGTTTGGTCTTCGTTTTGAACTAGAAACGGATCACAAGCCACTCATTTCATTGTTTGCGGAAAACAAAAGTATTAATACTGTTAGATCTCTTAATTTCCAATGAAATACGAACTCCGATTGTAGTTTTAATGTAACTTTATTCTGGCAGCAGCAACAAGCTCTTGGCTTTAAGCCAGGCCTTTGTCCTTCGAAGACCACATGGCCAAAATGGCTGTTTTTATACCGGGTTCAATTTACAGAAAAGAACTCGCCTTCTTTGACCTTATTGGCTCAATTGATAGTCTTTTAATCTTTAATTGGCTCGCTACCCAAGGTCCTAAAATGGCAAGTTGATTGATGACTTAATGCAATGTGGTCTATGTTTTCTCAAAACTGCAGCCAGGCTGCAGAGCTTGAATTCTCTATCAATCCCCCCTTTGATTCTTTCACAAACTGAATCATAAAACATCAGGTATCACTGGTTAAACATTCTACAAAATAATTTCATAGATGTTAATCGAGTTTCCTTCCAAAATTTGTTGATGTGTTTTGCCACATGTCCGGACGAGGAGCTTCCACACAAATTTACACCAACCCGAATTCCATCGTGGCCACAATGGAAGTCTGGTTTTAGTAGGTTAATTAACCTTATTCCAATTTAATCCAAATCAATATCTTAATTCAACCAGTAAACAACCATCCCTTAAACATAACATACCCCTGTGCCACGTACAGACGGTCTGCTGGGACCTGCAAGGTATCTCACATGCGGGACAGCAGCTACAGCCGCCTGGTTGCAACAACATTTAATCAACATATAAACAAACAATATAAAAGTTAAATAATTACAACAAATAGGATTAAACCTTTCACCAATGAAGTTCCGATTGAACCTAGCCAATCAGTGGCTCCGCTCCACAAAGTTAATGATAGGGGTTGCTTAAGTTTTTCTACCTCCTTTTGGATATGCTCCACTAAGTGGATAATTTCTTCGGAGCTATCTGGGATATATATGCAACACTCAGTCCTGAGTAGGGCGCAAGTACCTCCCTTTTCAGCCAGGATGTAATCAAGGGCCAGTCTATTCTGTAGGGCTACTGTGCGGATTGCTACCATTTCTGCATTGATTTTAACTAGGGCCTCTGAGGTATCATTGGCTACCCGTTCCACAACGGATGCCATGTTAATGGATTCCCTTGCCAGTCTGGTGGTCCCATATCTGGGGATCAGAATGGCAAAGAACCTCTCTGTTTTTGTGATAGCTGTCTTAGGACGGTGTAAATGTTCCAACAATGACTCCATATGATACATATATGGCACAATGTAGGCTAAATAGCAGGATCCCGTCCAATTCTGGGGCAGCCAAGGGTAGGCCTTGTGGCCACACACCCAATAGGTGCCATTATAGGCAATGAATGTCAGCTGTTTCTTTGTCAGCAACACTCCGGGGCCTGTCCAGGCTTTTCCATCTGTTTTATTCAGAATCCCCGTTACGTTAAGAATTCCCACATCGGCCCAGTTTGGACAGTTCCGTGGCTTGATTACATTATAATTCCGGGAGCAGTTACTATACCCCATATTTTGGCCTCCTTTGATGTTTCTAATCAGACAGACCGATTCCCCCGGTCTTCCTATTCCCGTGTATTAGTGATAACAAAAAATGGGGGCCGTTTGGAATTATTGTAGCACGGTTGGTATCCCCCTTCAAAGGTAGTCAGATTGTAACCTGCTGACTTCCATTTACGTGCTCAGTTTTCCGTATCCTGAAACGCATTGCCTGTTTTGTTTTGATTAATTATCCACTCAGCCATTTCCGAGATATTCAAGGGAACTGGCCTCAAGGGAATCCCTCCCTTTGAGTGAATAGGAATATGCGCACACACCCAACAACGAGAAATGTTACCTTGTTTGGCATAAATATATGACATATATAAAAAGGTATTTACATGTAATTCCCTTGCTACCCAACTATTTCCCTTTGGTGCAGAGGGTCGGCTAGTAAGAAGTAGGCCTAGGCCTAGAATACCTATAATCAATAATACAGTAAATTTATACATTTTGGCAAAAAGTAATTGTCCTTATTAGATTTCAGCTTCAGTTATGGGTGTTCATTTAACGTGTGAAGCATGGATCCAGGCTTTCTTTCATTGGACTTTAACAGCTGCCTGCGTGGTCAATAACACTTGATAAGGTCCCTCCCACTTGGCACCCAAAGGTTCGTTATGCAACTTTTTCACATACACCCAGACTCCCAGGATGATGTCATGTCCTCCTTCGGGTGGATTACCCCAAGCTGCTGATACCTGTCTGGAAACAGAACTAATAGCATTGGTTAGGTTCTGACAGTATGATAACAAAGTGTCACTCATTAAGTGAACATCAGCTTTCCGTAAATCGATAGTTCCTGGCAGTTACATGGGTCTTCCTGTTATAATTTCAAATGGGCTTAGACCTGTATTTCTGTTTGGCGTTGCCCTAATGCTACATAGCACTATTGGTAGTGCCTGGGGCCATGGTGTTCCTTCTTGGTGATATTTGGCAAGCTGTTGTTTCAGATTTCGATTCATTCGCTCTACATGTCCTGATGATTGTGGATGATAAGGACAGTGTAAATCCCACGTAATGTTCAGTAACCTACAGACTTCTTGGCAGACAGCACCTGTGAAGTGTGTTCCCTGATCTGACTTAATGCTACTCGGGACTCCCCATCAGGGCATGTAATCCTTACACAAGACCTTTGCAGTGTGATTGGCTGTGGCTCTTTTAGTTGGGACAGCTTCTACCCATCTAGAGAATCTGTCGACCATGACAAGAATGTTCGTGTACCCTTGGCATGAAGGAAGAGATATATAATCAACCTGCAGATGCTGGAATGGTCCGACGGGGACAGGGGGCCTCAGTTGGGGCATTACCGTGATGGGCCCAGAATTATTTTTCTGGCAGACCACACAGCGGTCTGCTACCAGCTGGGCATGTTTTTTAAATCCTCGATCCCACCAGCTTTTCAGGAACTGTGCCGTCATCTGTTGTGAGGCCAAGTGTCCCCACGAGTGGATCTGTTGGGCTAAAAAAGGCATAAGCGCTTGTGGCGCAACTGGCTTGTCGGTAACTCTTTGTCTCCAGACACCATCTTCACATAGCTTAATTCCTGCCTCAATCCATGTCCATTTTTCCTCTCGGGAGCACTTGCCTTGCATTATTTGAAGGTCTCGTGTCAGAGTCCTGAGTGCTTTCAATCTGCACATCCGTGTTGGTTCTTCTGGGGGAACGCCCTGTGAGGCGGCATCTTTAGCTGCCTGGTCGGCTAGGGCATTTCCCTGTGCTTCCGTGGTATTTTCCTTGGTATGGGCCTTACACTTCAGGATGGACACTTCCTGAGGTAATTGTATGGCCTCTAGTAAGTCTCGGACTTCTTTTCCATTTCGGATAGGTGTACCAGCAGCAGTGAGGAATCCCCTTTTCCGCCATAACAGACCAAAGTCGTGAGCGACTCCAAAAGCATAACGCGAATCTGTGTAGACATTAGCTGTCTGTCCTTCTGCTATTCGACATGCTTCTGACAGGGCCCGTAACTCGGCCTGTTGTGCTGACGTTCCTGAGGGTAAACATCCTTTTGTCACTACCTCATATAAGGTTGTAACTGCCCATCCTGCTTTTCTGGTACCATTGTCAACAAAGGAGGAACCATCTGTAAACAGGATGAGGTCTGGGTTGTGCAGAGGCTCCTCTGCTGCTAAGGCTGCTTCTTCTGTTTCTTTTAAAATCTCCACGCAGTCATGCTCTTCACATTCTCCCCCCTCTTGCTCTCTCGATTCTGACATCGGGAGCATAGTTGCGGGATTAACCGGGCTGGCCCGGACGATATGGAGATTAGGAGCTTCCAAAACTGCTGTCCAGCGGGTCCATCTAGCTGCCGATACCTGAGACATTATATTCATAGACAGCAAAGCATGTACAGTGTGAGGACACTTGACAATCAGCTTTTGGTCGAGGACTAGACCCGCAGTGATCATTACCGCTCGACATGTAGCTTCCATGGCCCTTAGGCAACTTTCCCATCCGAGGGCTACCGCATCCAGTTTTGCCGAATAATAGCCCATAGGTCTTTGCCGATCCCCATGTTCTTGTGTCAGTATAGCTATCATATATCCTTTTTTCTCATGGACAAACAGGGTAAATGGCTTACCACTGTCGGGGATTCCCAGAGCCGGTGCCGAACACAAACAGGCCTCTTGCTGTTCCTTAGTGAGGGTGATGGCTTCTTTAGAGGCACGTTTCCCCTTTAAAATATCATTCAATGGCTGAGCAAGCTGTGTGAAGGAGTCAATCCAATTTCTGTTAAATTTACACAATCCCAAAAAAGACCTTAGTTCCTGAATAGTGGTGGGTTTTTTAGCAGCCCGAATGGCTGCAGTTCTATCCTGGGTAAGTTCTCTCTTTCCTTGTGAAATCTTTTGTCCCAGGTATACAACCTCTTCTTGGGATATTTGTGCTTTGTCGATGCTGGCTTTATGTCCTTTCAGCCGAAGGTGGTCCAGCAAAGCTCGTAAATCTTGTTCATGCTGTTCTTCCGTGTTTGATGCTGGCAGGATATCATCTATATATTGGATGACTGTGGATGACAGGGGAGGTAATTCTCGCAAATGGCTTTGTAAAGCCATGTGGAACACCGTAGGGCTGTTGTGGAAACCCTGCGGTAACCGGGTCCAAGTATACTGTTGTCCTTGGAACGTGAAAGCAAACCACTGTCGAACCTCCAGTGCCAGAGGCGCCGACCAAAATCCGTTGGCCATATCTATAACCGAGAAATATTTATGTTCCGGTTTGAGGGCAGTAAAAATGGTGGAGGGATCTGCAACCAAAGGAGCTTTTTGATCAATACACTGGTTAGCTTTCCTATAATCGACAATCAAACGCCAAGTCTCATTAGATTTCTGTACCGGCCACACGGGGCTATTGGAGGAGCTATGCGTTTTAATAAGCACCCCTTGTTTCTCCAATTGCTGAATAACCGGTAAGATTCCCACGATGGCAGTTGGACTGATGGGATACTGTTTAGTGCATGGAGGCTTGGTCCCGGTAAATGACGCAGGCTCCATCTGGAGTAGGCCACAATCATTCTTATCTTTAGCCCATATCGGGTGTTTCTTCAATTCTTCTTTCTTCAAAGTTCTAATTGACCATGTCACCTGACCATCCTCGAAATGCAACGATGAATCTACTTGGATTAGAACGTCCATTCCCAAAAGGGGTTGATCTACTGAGCCTATCCAGACCAGCGTGGCTAGTTCATGTGGACCCAGCCCAATAAGTACCTGTGTTGTCCTTTTAATTTCCATTTTATGGCCCCCAACTCCATAGGCAGTACGTGCCCTACCATCCAACGGCAAAAAGTCTCCATATTGTAGTGGTAAGCATGTTAATTCCGCCCCTGTGTCTAAAAGACAGTCCACATCCTTATCGCCCACCCTCACAGTTATATATAGCCCATCTCCTCTCTGTTGTATTAATGCGAGGAGGGCGGCCAGGGTGGGCTCTAATTGTTTTTTGCTATCTCAAGTAACTCTTTCTGTTGTTGTATTGTCAGTCGCTTAAATGCTTCTATGAGGTCGTTATCTTGTGACAAGCCTGGTTTGTTGGCTGAATTGTATCCCTGGCTGCGTCCTCTTCCCCAGCCACAACCTTGCTGTTTTGCCCTGCACTTCTTGGCCCAGTGACCTTCTTGGCAACGTCCTCTCCAACCACTGGCCAAACAGCGGATCTGCGGCCATCGCCCCCCAATAAAGCAGCGCCTGAGGAGCACTGCGGCAAGGCGGCTTGAAGTCAGGAGGGGAAAGGGAAGGGGTAGAAGTGGGGAGAAGATGCGGGGGGAAAGGAAAATGAGGTGCATGGCCACAGGAGTTGGAGTTCTATCAGTATTGTTGTTGTTGCTAGTTAATGAATGTTGGGACATTTGGGGGAAGGGAGGAGGGGGAGGGGGAGTACGTTTGTGTATTTGCATTTGTGTTATTAGTGTTATTGGAAATGTGAAAAATGTTATAAATGTTATATATGTTATAAATTTGTTGTGGGGTGGGGTGGGGGTGGGTTGGGGTGTTTTTTTAGAGTAATAATAATGAATTAATATAAATTTCATTAAAAAAAAATTATTTAATGTGACATTGTTGCGCATTTTCTCAGATAGCTGTAACGTTAAACACTGGTGATTCCTTAATATGAAAGGGGATAATTAAACGTAACTTGAATCAACTTTAATTTTAACTGTCACCAAGGTAATGCACACCATTCATGTATGAGCTGTAGACACAGCAGTCTTGCAGCTTTGTAAATACCATCAACGTTATTTCAAGCAAAGTGCTCATTTATGAGCTGCTGATGCAAGAGTCTTGCAGATATGTAGCCACCACGGGCCCTTTCCTGCAGTCTAGAACGGGGCGGGGGCATGGTTTCATTGGCAGCCTGATTGTCTGCCTCGAGGTCATTGTCCATCTCCTTGTCCTCCTATTCCTTTCTTTCCTGAGGTGGACCGGCAGTCCCTTCTGGCAATTCTTGTCCCCCCCTGATAGCCAAGTTGTGCAGCATGCAGCACACCACCACGAATTGAGCTACCTGCTCAGGGTGGTATTGTAACTCGCCTCCTGAGTGGTCCAGGCATCTAAAGCGCTGCTTAAGCACTCCAATTGTCTTTTCGACAATATTGTGTGTGGCTATGTGGCTTTCGTTGTATCGCTTCTCAACTTCTGTCTGGGTGTTACGCAGGGTGGTCATCAGTCAGGTGGCGAGGCCATATCCTTTGTCACCAAGAATCCAGCATTGACCTTGTGGCTGATTGGTAAACATGTCAGATACAGGGCTCTCACGCAGGATGTGAGCATCATGGATGCTGCCCGGAAATTTGCCATTTACTGCCATTATAATTTGCTTGTGTTCGACAACGAGTTGCACATTCAGGGAGTGGAATCCCTTTCGGTTCTGAAAAACCTCTGCATCCTGAAAAGGTGCCCGCATGTCGATGAGCATACAGTCTATTGCCCCCTGCACCTTGGGGAAGTTTGCTATTCTGGAGGATCCTAGAGCCCTCTCAGTCTGTGCCTCCCTGGTCATAGGGAAGCTGATAAAGTCCATCCTGTGTGCGTAAAGGGCTTCAGTCACCTGTCGAATGTAGCAATGTGTGGCATGCTGAGATATAATGCAAATGTTGCCAACTGAGGCCTGAAAGGAACTCGATGCATAGAAGGAAAGTACCACAATTACATTGACCTCAACGGACAGTGCAGTCCTGATGGTGCTGGTAGGATGCAGATCTCTCCTAATGAGCTCACATATCTCACTGATGATCTCTTTCCGGAAGCGCAGTCCCCTAAGGCACGTGTTATCGGACAAGTTCAGGTAAGATCGCTTCTCCCTGTAAGTGCGTCAGGTGTAAGTTCTCGTCCTCCTCCTCAGGCTGCCACCTTTTTGATTGGGAACGCAATACGCCTCAATATACCTTCTGCCATCTCTAGTCTGCAGCATGTGCACAGTCATCAAGACAGGCTGAGAAATTACAGGCCCCATTGCAATAACAATCAATATTATACCTATTGTTCACAAACAATAAATTTACCTACTAAAACAAATAAAATAAATTCAATTCATCCACAGTATGATAAGATGTTTGTTCGGGTTTTCAAATCATCTTAAAATAACTCCACATTACATCAAAACTCCCCAGAAGTTGAAGCAGCCTTTTATATGAAAAGTCCTCCGATTTATAAAATGGCGTCCAAACCATTGGGTTAAGGTCAGGCGAGTGCAGCTTTTTTTCAGTGTTTTTTTTGGCGAGCAATATTTTCGGCGATATGTGGGCGAGATGCCGAAAGTAACACTCGGCGATATTATGGCCATTAGATTTGTCTATTCTGACCTTTACGGCAAAAACAAATGGGCGGGTGGTGTTATTAATTCTTGGTGTTAACTAAATGCCGAAAGTAACGCTGGCCGATAAATGAGCGATAAATGGGCGTTAGTTTCCATTTTTTTGCGAAATGGGCGCTATCTGGGCGATATACCTCATTTCAGCATTAAAATGGACGTTAAGTGGGCAGTAGCGATGCAAAACTTATGGAAAGTCTAGCCCATGACACTAAGTTGGGTGGCAGTGTGAGCTGCGAGGAGGATGCTATGAGGCTGCAGAGTGACTTGGATAGGTTAGGTGAGTGGGCAAATGCATGGCAGATGAAGTATAATGTGGATAAATGTGAGGTTATCCACTTTGGTGGTAAAAACAGAGAGACAGACTATTATCTGAATGGTGACAGATTAGGAAAAGGGGAGGTGGAACGAGACCTGGGTGTCATGGTACATCAGTCATTGAAGGTTGGCATGCAGGTACAGCAGGCGGTTAAGAAAGCAAATGGCATGTTGGCCTTCATAACGAGGGAATTTGAGTACAGGGGCAGGGAGGTATTGCTACAGTTGTACAGGGCCTTGGTGAGGCCACACCTGGAGTATTGTGTACAGTTTTGGTCTCCTAAATTGAGAAAGGACATT
Organism: Pristiophorus japonicus; assembly: GCF_044704955.1. Classification (NCBI taxonomy): domain Eukaryota; kingdom Metazoa; phylum Chordata; class Chondrichthyes; family Pristiophoridae; genus Pristiophorus; species Pristiophorus japonicus. The sequence continues at coordinate 222,754,756 of NC_091977.1, read as the reverse complement.
CTTGCTATTGAGGGAGTGCAGCAAAGGTTCACCAGACTGATTTCCGGGATGGCGGGACTGACATATCAAGAAAGACTGGATCAACTGGGCTTGTATTTACTGGAGTTCAGAAGAATGAGAGGGGATCTCATAAAAACGTTTCAAATTCTGACAGGTTTAGACAGGTTAGATGCAGGAAGAATGTTTCCAATGTTGGGGAAGTCCAGAACCAGGGGTCACAGTCTAAGGATAAGGGGTAAGCCATTTAGGACTGAGATGAGGAGAAACTTCTTCACCCAGAGAGTGGTGAACCTGTGGAATTCTCTGCCACAGAAAGTTGTTGAGGCCAAATCACTAAATATATTCAAAAAGGAGTTAGATATAGTCCTTACTACTAGGGGGATCAAGGGGTATGGCGAGAAAGCAGGAATGGGGTACTGAGGTTGCATGTTCAGCCATGAACTCATTGAATGGCGGTGCAGGCTCGAAGGGCCGAATGGCCTACTTCTGCACCTATTTTTTATGTTTCTATGTTTCTAGAAATGGAATCATCAATGGAATAATTGAATTAATGTCGGGCCACTATGCAGCCCAAACACACACAACCCGACTCCAAGATAAAGATTCTGGCCATTAATTCTGTTTCTCTCTCTCAGCCTGACCTGCTGAATAGATTTGTCTACCAGACCAAAAATCTGTTATTGTTTCCCCATAACAGAGGCTGCCACCATGTAAAGGACCTCATAGGTTAATCTACCTTTTCAATCTTGGAGTCCAGCCATTTCAAAATGTGCACTTTCCACAGCTGGAGTGAACTTTTTACATTTTATACTGGTTAAGTGGCTTGTTAGCTGCTTGAGAAGCATTAACGGTCATTATCGCAGGGGTGGTGTGATTAGCCGTTAGGTTCTACTGCCATTAACAAAATGGCATGCTCAGAAATCACACACTTCAAAACCATGTGCTGCAGCAATCTCATTGATTATACTGAAATCCAGATACATCTGTGGTTTAAAAAGGAAAAGCTAGCCCTAAATGTTTGGATTAAATATATATGTATGTTTCGATTGAAGAGCTTCACAATGAACATTGTAACACTTGTTTTCGATAGAAGGTGACATAACTGTTGAATATTGCCATTTAATGAGGAGGTGATATAGCACGCTATGGAGACTGATGCTGGCGAGAGCAGTGAGCTGGGAGAGGAGCACATTGGCGGCCACAAAAGAGCGAGGAGGTTCTCGGACGAGGCAAATGCCTCCCTCCTGCAGGAGGTCGTTACGCTGGGGCGATTTTACCCAGGGAGGGCATGGGAAGCCCACCACAAAGGCCTTCCAGAAGAAATGGGCCGAGCTAGCAGAGGTGGTCTCTTCGGCGACCAATGAGGTGCGCGAAGGCAACCAATGCCGCAAGCGATGGAACGACCTTGTTGAATCCGCAAGAGTAAGTATAACATTTATTTACATGTACTTATATATTTATCTAATTTGATTAGTAAAAGTTATGAGTGACTATAATCAGATGTGAGGCCTTTCACCTTTACAGGGAATGTTGTACTCAAAGCCTGCGTTCACAGTGTATGTCTTTGGGTAAAGAATGATAATTATCATAATAATCACTGTGACAGTACCTAGTAATGATATCATGCAATGATCTCATGCCATGTCGTCCTATTACCTTTTAGAGAAGAAGCTATCGACGATGAGGTCCATGCAGAGGCGAACGGGTGGGGGGCCACCAGTCATCAGCGACATCACCGATATCGAGGAGCAGGTGCTCACACTCGTGGGGAAGCACACCCGGACAGCCACGCAAGCAGCTGCAAACCCTGAAGTGATGCCACGTGAGTAAAGTATACACCATTGCGTGATGTAAGGTCAATTGATGCCACACCCACTCATATCCGAAGAATAATATATGATAGACAGGTTCTAAAATTGTCCTATAAATAATGCTAGCCTAATGAAAATCATTGCAATGCAGAATGTGTTGATGGTCATGAAATGTGATGTCTGTGATGATTTTGATAGCGGTGGTGCTTTTGTCGTGCATATGCCGTGTGTAGCACTGGACTCAGCTTGTGACCCTAGCACCCCCTTCTCCTCCAATAACCTCATTTGTGTTTTGCAGCTCAGCCAGCAGCGCAGCCCCAGGTAAGACCACAGAGGCCAAAAGGTGGGGGTGCGGGGCCGGACTCACCGGACGATCCTACAGCTGGTGCTGAGGAGCTCCGATTCTCACCCGTCAATCCGTTGGGTCTGTTCTCCATGGATGAGAGCGCCGACTTCGAGGAACCTGCATTGCCAGGCTCCAGAAGGCAGTCCACCCCAAGGCCATCTAGTGCTCCTCTGGCCATTCCCGCCTCCACTCTGGAGGTACTGGGCCCAAGCACCTCGCCACAGGACACCCCATTTGTCCCCAGGATGGCGCCGACCCCGCGAAGGTTTCGTGGACGCGGCAGGTCTGGTCCACGAATGCCAGATGAGAGTGGAGAGATGGTACAGTTGTCCAGGAGAACAGTAGACATTGGTGACCAGATCCTCGATGCATTGGGGGGCATATCCCGACAGCTGGCTACCATCTCCGGCACCATGACTGAGTACGTTTCGCTGATGGCGGAGGCCCTGGAGGCGATAGCCAGGAACACTGCTGGCACAAGCCTCCCAGTGGTCCCATAGCGTGGCACTCCACCCCTGGGTTCCGCACCGCCAGTGCCAACCCACACGAGAGGCAGGACCAAGATCCTGCTTCGGGATCCGAGAATGTTCCCACCTCGGCAGCCTCTGCTCCCATACCCATGCAACCACTGCCTCTGCCTTCATCTCTTCCAATGAGGCACCGCCTAAGGAGCTCTTCGGCCAGGCGGCGTGGAGTGAGGAGGGGAAGGGCTAGAGGTGGGGAGAAGAAGGGGAGGGGGGAAGGAAAGTGAGGTGCATATCCGCAGGTGATGGCTGTGTTATATCTCCTTCTGGGTGTATGCAATTTGTTGTAATGTATGGGGGGAGGGGGCCACCCTCCTGCTTTGCATTTGCCTTCTGTAATGCTGGGCATGTTGACCATTTGATTGATGTCAATGATTGAAAAAGTGGGGTGGGGATGGGATGGTTTTGCCTGAGATACTTATGATTTCAGACCAATGGTCATATAAAATGTTTTTTATTGAACATAACCTTGTTGCGCATTGTTTCAGATAGCTGGACCATTACACACTGGTGATTCCTTAACATGAAAGGGTTAAATAAAACTTAACTTGAATCAACTTAAACTTTAACTGGCACCAAGGTGATGCGCACCATTGAAGTCTGAGCTGCACACACACAGCTGTGTGTCAGCTTTGTCAATTACAGCAACGTTCTTTCAGGCAAATCGTTCATTTATGAGCTCCTGATGTAAAAGTCTTGCAGCTATATAGCCACCACGGGCCCTTTCCTGTGGTCTGGAGAGGGGCATGGGCATGGTTGCATAGTCAGCCTGATTGTCCGGCCCTAGGTCAGCGTCCAGTGTCTCGTCCTCCTCTTCCTCTCTCTCCTGAGGTGGACCATCAGTCCCTTCTGGCAATTCTTGTCCCCTCCTGATAGCCAGGTTGTGCAGCATGGAGCACACGACCACGAATTTAGCTACTTGCTCAGTGTTGTATTGTAGCTGCCCTCCTGAGTGCTCCAGGCATCTAAAGCGCTGCTTAAACACAATAATTGTTTTCTGGACCATATTGCGTGTGTCTCTGTGGCTCTCGTTGTATCGCTTCTCGGCCTCGGTGTGGGTGTCATGCAGGGGGGTCATCAGCCAGGTGGCTAGGCCTTATCGGTTGTCACCAAGCATCCAGCATTGTCCTTGTGGCTGACTCTTAAACATGTCAGAGACAGCGCTCTCACGCAGGATGTGAGCCTCATCGAAGCTGACCGGACATCTGGCATTCACTGCCATTATGATCTGGTTGTGATTGATAAATAGTTGGACCTTCAGGGAATGAAATCCTTTTCTGTTATGAAAAAGCTCTGGGTCCTGAGAAGGTGCCCACATGGTGATGTGAGTGCACTGTATTGCTCCCTGCACCCTGGGGGACTTAGTAATGTAGTAGAATGCTCCAGCCCTGTCAGTCTGAGCCTCCGTGGTCATGGGGAAGCTGATAAAGTCCATTCTACGTGCGTACAGGGTCTCCGTGACCTGTCTAATGCAGCAATGTGTGGCATGGTGAAACAGAGGGGAAATATCGACTGCGGAGGCCTGAAAGGAACCGGACGCATAGAACGACAGTGTCGCGGTGACCTTGAGCTCGATGAACAGTGATGTCCTGATGGCAGGCTGCATATGTGGCCTGATGAGCTCACATATTTCATTGATCACCACCTTGTGGAAGTGCAGTCTCCAAAGGCAGGTGTGATCGGACATGTCGAGGTAAGATCTCTTCTCCTTGTAAGTGCGGGGTGTGTATGGTCTGGACCTCCTCCTCATTCTGGTACGTCTTAGATTGGGCACATAGACATCAGACATTGCACTTTGCAGCATCTGCATTGTAATCGATGTAGGCTGAGAAATGGCTGGCCCCATTTCAATGAAAGTATAATAGCAATTGATCAGAAGCAATAATGTCCACACTAAAAGACACCTACAGTAAAACCCAATCATCCAGAGTCTGAAAATATGTCTGTTGAGATGGTCACTTCACCTGAGAAGAACTCCAAAGTCAATCCAAACTCCCCCGAAGTTGAAGCAGCCTTTTCAATGAAGCGACCTGCGATTTGAAAAATGGCGCCCGCACCGCTGTGATTCATTCAGAATAGTTCCACTTTTTTTGAGTGGTGTTTTGGGCGAGCGATATTGTGGGAGAGATGTGTGCGAGGTGGTGAAAGCGATGCTGGGTAATCTCCTGGGCGTTAGTTTTGGCAAATGTGATCTTTACGACAAAAAAAAGTGGGCAGTCGGTATTATTGAATCTCGGTGTTAATTACATGCGGAAAGTAATGCTGGGTGATATGTTGTGCATTGGTTTCGCACATTCTGATGATTCTGCCCCAAAAAAGTGGGCGGGCGGTATTATTTTTTTCCCGGCGTTACGTACATGGCGACAGTAACGCTCGCCGATAAGTGTCCGAAAAATGGGCGTCAGTTTCCATTTTGTGGCTAAATAAGCGATATCTGGGCATTATACCTCATTTCAGCGGTGAAATGGATGTTAAGTGGGTGTTGTGCATGCAAAAATAATGGAAAATCTAGCCCAATGTCACCAATTAAAATAGTCATGCATGTTTAAATGGAGTGGGTCTGATGACGTGACTGATGACTCATTTTCAGCGCAGATATTTCAAGCATCCTTGCACACATCTCATTTGATGGTTGCAGAAGGAGTGTTGAAGATGGTTTCCAGAGCTCTACATTGCTGAATAACATTAGCAATTCTGTGGGTCATGGAGATACAAAGGCAGAGGGCAGCCCCAAAATTCCCAGATGCCTCTCTGGAAGTGCTCGTCCAGGGAGTGAGAGCACGCAGGGAGATCTACTTCCCTGTGGATGGCAGAAAAAGACCGGCAAAAGAGACAAAGAGGGCATGGTTAGACATCGCAGAGGAGGTCAGCAGCAGGAATGTGGTGCGCAGAACGTGGATCCAGTGCCGCAAGAGGTCAGGAAAGGTAAGTGTAATGCCACTCTCACCTACATCTTGATGTGCATGTCACCCCAACCCCATCACTCTGCCTTCCCAAGCCTAGTCTGCACATCACTCCTCACACCAACCTACTTTGCAGATGCGCCCATCCCTCTCTGTCTAAGGATCTACTCACATCCCCATCTGACTATCCACTACTGCCACGCACCTTGATCCTAATGCAATCATAGCAAGTAATGCCACAGAAGGAGGCCATTTGGTAATGTCACACTGCTCCCTCATAGACACCCTCCACAGATGTAGCCCAACCATTCCATACACTCATTCCATCACCCTGTTGTGGAAAAATATTTCCGAGACTGTATAATATATAAAGAGAGGTTTATTAAATCGGAGACAAAGCTTTGGGAAAAGTGTTAAAGACCCCTGTCTTTGAACCATCTTCTTAAATTGGTATCTGCAGTGAAGTTCTTTTATCTTACAAATTACGTCACTTTACAACACATGCTTTAGCACTACAAAGCTTTGACTATCGAAGGTTAAGCTTTTGATATAACCCATCCTGCATTGTGAAATGGGCAGGCTTTTGACACCAGTATAAACAAACATACTCAGCACTTAACTCTCCAGTGTTCATTATCTCACTTTCCAATCTCCATTAACTCAAGGCCATTATACCTTGAAGTTTAACTGTTTAAAGCATAATGCATCATAATTATCCCTTACAAAATTCATTTAAAGGGGAAAATAAAACAAATGTTTGGTCCCGTATACAATCAAATATATGTCCAAAAATCCGCTCCAACAATATTCCCCCTTTTGGTCCTGGAGGATGTTTACGAAATCCAGATGACCACAATGATAGTAGCATATATTCGTCCTTTGGGGTATGTTACTTCCCTGATGTTCCGTATATCCACCTTGCCTGTAGCTCTAGGCTACCCTTCAAAGATAGTGGTCGGTGTCAACGTCGTCTGTTTCTTCATCCTTGGTGTCTTCAGGTATTTCCATCAGGTGTGCTTCTTCTTCGGCGATTACACTGGCTACTGGCATCAGTCGCGCCATCATAACTTTACAGCAGATATTAAAACACCCGATAATCAGACAGCAAGTAATTATTATTACAATCAGAATAATTACTCCATGCATAAGATAGGACCCCCAGGATCCCCCTAACAGCCAGTCAAACCAGCCAGATCCTCCTGCTGTTATGGATAACTTCTTTACCTCCCTTCTTATGTGATCAGCGAGGTTAGTTATGTTTTCTGAATTATCGGGAATGTAAGTGCAACATTCAGCTCCAATTAAGGCACATGTGCCCCCACTTGGTGCTAGTATATAATCTAGGGCCATTCGGTTCTGGAGTACCATTGTGCGTATGGCTACCATTTCAGCCATTATGCCCTCTATTGCTTCAGCAGTGTCGTTAACTATCTGTTCCAGTACCCTCTCTAGGTTACGTAATTCATCCATGGTGCATCCTATTTCGAATGTGAGCATCATGACTCCAAATAGCCTCTCTACCGGGGTAAGATCTCGTCTTAGTCGACCTGGTGTCTGTACTTCTGCTAAAGTACGTACCCGTCTGACAAAAGGGACTACATATCCCAAATAACAGGAACCCCTCCAGTTCTGAGGCAACTAGGGGTAGGCCTTATGCCCGCACACAAAATAAGTGCCATTGTATGCTGTTAGATTCGATCCCAATCTCTCTCTCAGCCCCCGTCACCACCCAATCTTAGGGTCCTAGTCCTGGCTACTTGTCTGATTCTTCAAACCCTCTATTTCAAAGAACCCCTGGTTTGTTGTTTCGCTGGCTATTATGTTCCACCTGGTGAGGTTAAAGTATTGCGTACAATTGCTATATCCTGCTACAAAACCTGTTTCCTCACTAGTCAGGTCTCTAGTGAAACAAATGTCAGCGGTGGGCCTTCCAACTCCTGAGGTGTTGGTCAAAACCAGGAACGGGGATCGTACCGACCTATTGTATTCCGGCTGGTACCATCCGTCAAATGCATCCAAAAGGTAACCCCCCGATCTCCACGTTTCTTTATTACCCACTCTGGTTCCAAGTATCATTTACTTCCCCTGTATCATTTTGTCGCCTTACCCACTCCGCTACTTCCGAAATGTTAAGGGAGATTGACCTCAAGGGGATGCCTCCTTTGCTATGTATGGGGATGTGCGAACATACCCAGCAACTGGAAAAGTTCTCATTTTGCGCATAAACATAAGACATGTACAAAAAGGTATTCACATGTAACTCTCGTTTCGGTCTAGCTAGCAGGCCGAACCTAACACGAACTATGATAATCGCACCGATCGCAATATATAGTTTCATCTTATTACTCTATAATTAACAAATAGTCAAAGGCAAAATGGCCGTATGGCTTGCTTGAAGAATCTCTCGCTGTCAATCTGTAAATAGACAAACAACAACAACTAATACGTGTGCTAAACGGCTGGTTCAAAAACCTTAAGCTGGGTCCAATGTTTCCATTGTCCGTTCCCTTTAACATCCATGCAGGCACAAGTGTCCCTGCTGATTATAACCTCATACGGTCCTATCCATTTTTGGGGCAAACCCCAGTTTTCCCGGGAGGACCCTTACCATAACGCGACTTCCCGCCAACGGGACTTCAGGGAGCTTTGTAAGCTCTGCTTCCGCGTCTCTTTCTTCCTGATTGTCCCTAACTAATTTACGCATCCCTTTTAATTGAGTACTTAGTTCCAAAACATACCGTTTTATTTTGTCTTTTAATGGGCCTACATCGGCCCCCCCCTGTTATGATGTTCTCTGGTAATTGCATCGCCCTTCCTGTCATTAGTTCATAAGGAGTTAATCCGGTTGTCGGTTTGTTGTGGCTCTTAACTTCATCAATATAATGGGTAATACTTCTGTCCACGTTTTTCCTGAAATTTGCATGGCCTTTACGAGGGTGTTCTTAAGGGTACGGTTCATGCGCTCTACCATTCCAGAACTCTGCGGGTGGTAGGGGATGTGGAATTTTTGTTTTATGCCCATCAGCTGGCATATTGTTTTTACAATTTTTCCGGTGAAGTGGGTGCCTTGGTCGGAATCTATTTGAAGAGGCACTCCCCATCGGGGAATCACCTGCTCGGTCAATATCCTTGCCACTGTTGAGGCAGTGCAATCACATGTGGGGAAAGCTTCCCCCCACCGGGTAAATTGATCTATAATCACTAGGCAATATCTATCTCTCCCCATCCCTTTCCACCACCAATCTCTCCCAAGACTCCCGGTCATGGCCTCTCATCCTGAATGAGACAGGCCATGATGCAACTCCAATAAGGTATTCTGTATGCATTCAGGCGCCATTACCTTGTCGTTTCGTCTCCAAACGTTATCTTTCCCTTGCGTTGCACTCTGCTTTGTCCACATACCTATTTCCTCCTCAGAAGTGTCCTGGTGTAGTTTCTCAATACTTATCTGTTCGTCTCAGGCCCCAGCGGCACTGACTTAATTTTAATCATTTAAAATCATTATCAATGGAGAGTGTTTTTTTTTTACCTCTTCAAATTCTTTTTTTTCTTCAATTAAACCAATATCTATTTCACAGCCGATATCAACTGGTAGTTAGTAAGTTATGTCTTTATCCATCGCAAACACCCCTTCTCCCCCATGCTGTCATATAATCGTGTACTACCCCGAAAGCATATCTACTGTCCGTATAGATATTAACAATCTTATTTTCCGATAATTCCAGTGCCCGGGTAAGGGCTACCAGTTCTGCCACTTGAGCTGACGACCCCCCATTAATTCGCCCTGATTCAACTGTCTCTAGATCCTGGTTAACTACGGCCCATCCGGTACGAGGTAGTCCCTCTACGTATTTTCGTGAGCCGTCCACAAACAAGGTTTGTTCTGCGGTTTGAAGGGGGGCGTCTTTTATTCTATCCTCTTCTATATCCTCACATACCTCTTCACAAAAGTGGGGTTCCCCTTCACCCATCATACCTTCTGCAGGGTTGTTTCCTACATCCCTAATTATGGTTACCGCTTTGTTAGGTGGTAAGAGGACTGCTTCCCACTTTGCCCGTCTCATATTAGATACGGTTCTCAGTTTTCCTGTGTTTAACATTTCTACCAATGTGTGTTTAGTGTGGAGAATGATGTTTCCAGTCATCACTACAGACTCGCTTAATTTTTACCGCCCAAGCTGCGCAATCTAGCGCGGCTATACATCTGGATTAGTAATTGATATTGAGGCTCCTGTGTCCACTAGCATCTCACACTGTCGGCCCCCTACTAGTGCAGACACATATATCCTTCCCTCCTTTGTACAGGGGCCGCCGGACATCACCGGGTGGCTTTGTACGCCTGCCACTTCTGGTATTCCTGTTCTGACAGGGTCCTTGCCTTATCAGGATAGCCATTTTTACCATAGCATGTCGCTTCCAGGTGCCCTTTCTTACCACAATACATACATTGCTTTTCACTGCTTTTCCCTTTGCATCCCCTGGCAAAAATGGCCCGGTTTTCCATAATTATGGCAAGTCCCCCTTTTCTGCCCTCCTCCCGTGTTCCCGTGGCAGAGACCTTTTCCTGCTTTATCTTTTTATTTTCTAAACTGCTAAAGCTTACTGTTTTAGCCTTTTTCAAAAGTCCCTTTTACACCTTCACAGATAGCTCACCACTCGCCCAGGAGTTTGACCTAATCCCTGAAGGTATTTCTAAATTTAAAACTCTTTTTTTTTTACTGAGCTAGAAGCTTTCGTGTCAAGGTTTTACACAAAGAAAAATGGCAGCATTTTAAAAGGCATTCTTTATCTCATTCCTGGACTAAATTTATGTCTTTCAACCCAATTGCATGTTTTCTTTCGACAAGTAAGTGAGCGTGTCAAATTCTTTTTTTTTTAGTACCGGGACCATGTATTTTTATCTTTTACTCAACAAACCTATCCTTTGTGCATTTCCTAGCTCCGTAACTTATCATCCGAAAAAAAACATACCTTCGTTTCTAATTTAAAATGTAATACCATAAGGTTCACAGTTTCTTAAACTTCCCACATACAGGACAACACTACGAAGGGTTAAAAAAAACATTTCACTCTGTTTGGAAAGAGTGGGTGGAGCTAAAACAGACAGGCAACTCCACACCTTCCCAAGCAGGCTTTCATTCATTCCACAGTCAAAATCTCGAGTACTCTCTTCATTCAAAATAGACACTGACAAAAGTCTCTCTTCATTCAACAAAGCTTATGTCTGGATCCATATGTCACTTAAGATAGTCACTATCAGCTTTTTTATGGCATTACGTAATTATGCAAGTTACAATTAATGATAGGAATTAATTAATGACCCGGGCAGCCCACGTTTTACATTCCCTTCCTTACCTTCCATGTTCGCCAGTCTCGGACGTTTCCCTTTGTTTCTGTAATACTCACGGCCACGACTACTCTGTGAAGACCCTTTGTCTTCGCAACAAAGCTAGCGTGTTTCCTTACCACCGGAGTTTTCGGCTCTAGGTTGGAGTGATCAGGTCCCTTCCGCACCGACCTTATTTACTAAAGGGACAACTCAAACTGGTTAGTCAGCATCTTCCCACTATCTGTTTACTCGTATCTTATACACTATCCCGTCGTGCCCGTACACCTCTCTTTTCAGTCTCTAACACCAGATTCCAGATACTGTCTTAAGTGATCATGTCTGATCAGACAGTATCCCACCGACTATGCCATTTTGTTGTGGAAAAATATTTCCGAGACTGTATAATATATAAAGGGAGGTTTATTAAATTGGAGACAAAGCTTTGGGAGAAGTGTTAAAGACCCCAGTCTTTGAACCATCTTCTCAAATTGGTATCTGCAGTGAGGTTCTTTTATCTTACAAATTACGTCACTTTACAACACATGCTTTAGCATTACAAAGCTTTGACTATCGAAAGCTAAGCTTTTGATATAACCCATCCTGCATTGTGACAGGGCAGTATAAACAAGTGCAGGCTTTTGACACCGGTATAAACAAACATACTCAGCACTTAACTCTCCAGTGTTCATTATCTCACTTTCCAATCTCCATTAACTCAAGGCCATTATACCTTGAAGTTTAACTGTTTTAAGCATAATGCATCAGTATTATCCCTTACAAAATTCATTTAAAGGGGAAAATAAAACAAATGTTTGGTCCCGTATACAATCAAATATATGTCCAAAAATCCGCTCCAACAACTCTCACTCAAAGTTCTCTTCTTTCCCTCCTTGCAGGAGAAGAAAGCCCACAACAACAAGGAGAGGCAGAGAACCGGAGGTGACTCTCCAGTCTTTACTAATTTGACTCCAGCAGAGGAGGAGGCCCTAGAGATCTCTGGATTGCAGAGGCTCTGTCCAGCTGCAGGAGGAAGACGACTCCTCAGAGGAAACTCCAGTCTCTGAGCGTGTGCCATCAGCAGACCCAAGCGCAACCAGCACCAGCGCAGATACGCACACCTCGGTGGGTCCTTTGTGCCATAGAGTAGAGTCGTCACCTGGTGTCACATATTTCACAAGTGAGTAAGAACAGATGGTGGAGACAGGGACAGCAGTGGAGCGTCCTCACCGGAGAGCGCAGGATGCTCCAAGCTCTGCTGAGCTGCATGCAGATGCTGAACCTCTGGGGTCATCGAGAAAGAGGGTGATCTTGGAGGGGCAGCAGCAATTTCATAAGGCTCTGGCTGCCATGATGTGTGCAAATTTTCAGAAAATGGTGGAGTCCATCTCCAACACGAGCACCACCATCTCGCAGGCAATGGCGACGATGCGCTGTTCCATGGAAAGGATGGCCACCTGAATGGAGCAGCAAATGCACCAGTCCAACGAGAACTTGCTCGCTGTGAACAACAGATGTCAGACGCTCATTGACCTCATCTTGAGGAGGGATATTAACTTAGACTTGGGCATTTAATGCCCTGCTGATGTGTTCCCAGGGGTGCTCTCCAGCTCCTTGCTAGCAGAGAAGTGCAGGTGGCCCACGAGAGAGATGATGGTGAGAGGAGACATGGAAGTAGAGGCTCCTCTCAAAGCGCTCATGCTTCTCCCCCTTGCCTCCCCCTCAGTCAGTGTCCCAGGTGCTGTCTCAGATGGCAATGGCCGAGTCTGCCCCTGCACAATCGCAGGAGCAGCAGACTTTGGCGGGGCCATCACAGGCTCCAAAACCTAGAGGACATCCGCCAAAAGTGTCTACACAGTTGCAGCAGGGAAGTGAGCAGCTGCCTCTACCTCTGCTGAAGCCAGAGGGGTAGCACCTCATAGGAGGACTCGGAAAAGAAAAAAGACACAATCTTAGATCCACAAGGATATGAACATGGGTGTGTGAAAACATGTTAATGTTAAGTTTCAGTTATACTGATGACGCACATAAATTTATTTCTTTGCACAACTTTCCCGTCTTGTCCATTTTTCCTGCTACCAGGGAAGTGGCTTTGTCACTTGGAGTGAATAGTGATGTATGACTTGAGCAACGGAGGGTTGGGTGACAGGAATGGTTTGGTCATTGTAGGATTGCTTTGTGGTGTTGTTGGGCAGGGGGAAGTTGGAACAACATCTGGCAGGCATATGGGTGCACTGGTGAAAGTTAACTAAATCTGGCCTTTATGAGGCTATCCCGGGTCACCCGGACAGCAATGTACGCCACTGCTGGTGCCATCTCCACCTCAGATTCCTCCTCCTCCTGTTCGTGTTCCACCTGTTCCTCCTCCTCCTCCAAAGAGGCTGTGCGATCTGCGCCTTGCTCCTCCTGCAGCTCTAATCCTCATTGCTGCGCTATGTTGCACCTCCCGTTAGTGCCTGGGGGGGTGTGGGGAGGCAGGGGCATGGTAACAGGGCACCAAGGGGCTACCGCCTCCACCTCTAGCACCTCGCAGGGCGTAACGTCATAAAGTGTGCAGCGCCCTTTTACCACCCTGGATGCAAAATTGCCTCCCACCTCCTGCCGGGTGTCGACAAGGCAGGAAGTAGAGGCGTTGTCACCTTAGCTGGCCGCTTGGAGAGCGCTAATTGAAGGGAGGCCAAACTTTAGTCTTTGCACCCATCTGGTGCCTGCTGAAAGTTTCCGGTGTTTCATTACTGCCAGATATCCAAGCTCTCCACTGTCCGACAGTGTTTGGGGCTTTAATGGTAGTCGTGCAGGCCTCGTTTCAATGCAGAAATACTGAAAGGTATGTTGTGCACCATCATTGACCCTTCACTTTAAGCGAGGAAAGCAGATTCTGATGCCGTTAGCAATGCACTCCACATTGTTCAGCGCTCTGCCGCTACCGCTCTCACACTTTAGCGCCCTAAGAGAAGTGGTTAGCACTTGATTTAGTGCTCCACTTCCCTCTTGGAGCGCATAGCTAAATTTCCCAGGAGTAGAAAATCATTATGCCCTGGCGATACTTTTCCGAGATTTCGAAAATTATCGCCCCAAATGGGGCGCTAGGGAATTTCTAGCCCCTTGTCTCCAAGCAGCCAACCGGAAATTATGTTTGGAAGTGCAAAGAGCTGAGGGAGGGTGAACTGGCGCAGCATAAAAGAATCATGACAGCTGCCAGGGAATCTGGCACACACATGATATTTTTATGGTTGCAGACAAGTTGCACATTGAAGGAGTGGAAGCCCTGATTGGTCAGTAGCTGATGAGTGGTTTTTTTAAAGTTTTAATTTTATTTCTACTAAGTTAGTTGTTAATCTATTAAATAGAGGCATGGCAACGCAGCTCAGTCCCATGGAATGCACATCCTGTGCCATGTGGGAAGTCCTAGATGCTTCTCGTGGCCTGGGTGACCACATGTGCAGGAAATGTCGGCAGCTACGCCAGCTCGAGATCCGTGCTTTAGAGCTTGAGCGGCAGTTGGAGACACTGCGGTGCATCCACGAGGCTGAGAACTTCGTGGATAGCATGTTTCTAAAGGTGGTCACCCACAGCTTAAGAGTATGCAGACACAGAGGGAATGGGTGACCACCAGACAGAAGAGAAGGACCAGACAGATAGTGCAGGAGTCCCCTGAATGCATCTCGCTCTCCAACCAGTATTCTGTTCATCTGGGAAGTGCAGCCAGAGCCAAGTCCATGGCACCACGTGTGGCTCAGCTGCACATGGGGCGGAGGGGGGTGGGGGGGTGGAGGAAAGAGACTGGTAGAGCAAAAGTGGTCGGAGATTTGATAGACAGGCATTTCTGCAGCCATAGACGTGACTCCAGGATGATCTGTTGCCTACCTGGTGCCAGGGTCAAGGATGTCACTGAGCGGCTGCAAGACGTTCTTTGGGGGGAGGGTGAACCATCAGAGGTCATGGTCCATATCGGTACCAAAGACATAGGTAGAAAGAGGGATGAGATCCTGCAGGCAGATTTTAGGGAGCTAGGAAAGAGATTAAAATGCAGGACCTCAAAGGTAGTAATCTCCGGATTACTCCTTGTACCACGTGCTAGTGAGTACAGAAATAGGAGGAGAGAACAAATGAATGCGTGGCTGCAGAGATGGTGCAGGAGGGATGGCTTTAGATTCCTGAGGCATTGGAACCGCTTCTGGTGGAGATGGGGTGTGTACAAACCAGACGAGTTGCACCTCAACAGAGCTGGGACCAATCACCTTGCTACTGCTGTTGGGGTGGGTTTAAACTAGCTTGGCAGGGGGATGGGAACCTGAGAGTAGATTCAGAACGGAGAGAAGCAAAGCTGGAATTGGGAAGCAGAAAATTAGAAAGTGAATTTGGAAGGCAGAGGAAACAAAGGCTAGAAAATAGGCAACAAGGGAGTTTGGGAGAGCTAAATGGTATATGCTTCGATGCAAGGAGTCTAGGGAAGAAGGCAGATGAACTGAGAGCACAGATAGACACTTGGGGGCCAAAATTGCCCCTCTAAAATATGCCCCTTACCACCTCAATCCGGCGGCCACGCTGCGGTGATCAGTGGCCACCGAGCTCCCGTCAAATGGCCGCCGACATCGCAATTCCCTTGAGGCGGCCTTGCAGCGGTCTACAGCTCCGCACCTCTTCCCCTTCACTTCCGCCATCATACCGTGCACCGCCGAGGTCCCAGGAAGGAAGCGAGATTCTCCTTCTGAAGTTGTGCGGTTGCTCGGCGTGCGAAGAGTTGCTGTTTTCTGTTGTTGCACTGTTGCAGATGCACACCGCCGGAGCCTCATAAAGGCTTGCTGATTTAACAGAAGTTCATGTCGGCTGGGGAGGAAAGACCACGGGAGTGGGTTCACACCTTTATTTTTTTTAACGTATCTCTCTATGTCGAATTATTAATCAGCCTGAGGAGTGTTATGTAGGTAAACATTGTAACTGTGTAAGACTTGCCATCAGAGGGCGCAACTGTTGGGGGCCCAAGGGTCACCTGCACACCTCGCGCAAGAGAGTATAAAAGGTTGTCTGCCATGCTGCTTAGGCACTCTGGAGTTGAATTAAAGAGACTAAGGTCACATCAGTTTTAGCTCACAGTGCTCAGTCTTATGGAATTCTTCCATACTTAACAATTGGCGACGAGTAACAGATTATGAACTTTCACGTGGTCATGGCTGCCGTTGGTATTTTAGAGAGATTTGTAGAGGGTGATGATTGGGAAGCCTTTGTTGAGTGTCTCGACCAGTACTTCATGGCCAATGAGCTGGATGGGGATGATAAAGTGATCAAGCGCAGGGCGATTCTCCTCACCGTGTGTGGGTCCACAATATACGGCCTCATCAAGAATCTGCTAGCACCGGAGAAACCAGCGGAGAAGACATATACAGAGTTGTGTACGCTGGTTCGGAACCATCTTAAGCCGAAGGAGAGCGTCTTAATGGCCAGGTATTGCTTCTAGACGCACCACCGCTCCGAGGGTCAGGACGTGGCGAGTTATGTCGCTGACCTGAGATGCCTTGCAGGAACTTGCGAATTTGCTGGATTTTTGGGAGAAATGCTGCGGGACTTTTTTGTGCTCGGCATCGGCCACGAGGTCATTCTTCACAAGTTGCTGTCCACCGAATCCCTAGACCTGAGCAAGGCCATCACGATAGCCCAGGCATTCATATCCACGAGCGATAATACCAGACAGATATCTGCCCAGCATCGAAGCTCACCGGTAAGTACTGAGAATAAAATAACATCGCTACCAGGCAGAACTGCATATAGCAGGGCCGACACATCTGCAGCTGCAATACCTAGGATGACTCAGAGTCCGCCATCGGGCATGAATGCAAATCCATTAGCACCATGTTGGCGCTGCGGGGATAATCATCGAGCCCATCAATGTAGATTCAAGCACTACGTGTGCAAGGGCTGCGAAACAATGGGGCACCTCCAGTGAATGTGCAAGAGTGCTGCGACTTACCACGTGGCAGAGTCGGCAGAGGATGATCGATCCGGCGCGGATCACGCAGAACAAACAAGAAAGGCAACTCAACCTGAGGAAGAAGCGTATGGGGAACACACCTTCATCACCAAGAGCCCTCCTATCATGCTGAAAGTCAAATTGAACGGTATTCCGGTATCCATAGAGTTGGACACAGGGGTGAGTCAGTCAATTATGAGCCAGAAGGCTTTTGAGAAACTGTCGGGCAACAAGGCACCAAGGCCCAAACTGAGCCCGATTCAGACAAAGCTGCGCACCTGCACCAAAGAGCTCATACCAGTCATTGGTAGTGGTGCAGTTAAGGTATCATACGATGGAGCTGTGCATGATTTATCACTGTGGATTGTATCAGGCGATGACCCAATGCTATTTGGCAGAAGCTGGTTGGGAAAGATTCAATGGAACTGGGATGACATCAAAGCACTATCTTCAGTGGATGATGCCTCGGGCGCCCAAGTGCTGAGCAAGTTTCCGTTGCTATTTGAACCAGGCATCGGCAACTTCACAGGTGCCAAGGTGCAGATCCATCTAGTCCCCGATGCAAGGCCCGTTCATCACAAGGCTCGAACAGTTCCATATATGATGAGGGACAAAGTCGAGATCGAACTGGACAAACTTCAACGAGAGGGAATCATATCGCCAGTCGAGTTCAAAGAGTGGGCCAGTCCGATTGTTCCGGTGTTGAAAAGCGATGGCACGGTCAGAATCTGCAGAGACTACAAGGTAACGATCAACCGAGTCTCATTACAAGTACCCGCTACCCAAGGCAGATGATCTGTTCACAACGTTACCGGGGGTGGGGGGGGGGGGTGAAGTTGTTCAACAAGGTGGACCTACATGACACAGAAGCTGGCTGAATCGTCGAAAATATTGACACGCACAAAGGACTGTTTATATACCACAGGTGCCCTTTTGGGATTCGCACGGCTACTGCCATCTTCCAGAGGAACATGGAGAGTCTGCTGAAATCGGTTCCGCACAGCGTTGTGTTTCAAGACACATCCTGATCACCGGTCGTGACACCACCGAACACCTGCACAACCTGCAAGAGGTTCTAATTCCACTAGACAGAGTGGGACTCTGGCTGAAACGCTCCAAGTGTGTTTTCCTGGCACCAGAGGTTGAATTTTTGGGGAGAATGATTGCGGCAGACGGCATCAGACCCACGGACTCAAAGACAGAGGCCATCAAGAATGCACCCAGACCACAGAATGTGACGGAGCTGCGTTCGTTCCTGGGACTCCTCAACTATTTTGATAACTTTCTACCCGGGTTAAGCACTTTGCTGGAACCGTTGCACATGTTGCTACATAAGGGTGACAACTGGGTTTGGGATAAATCTCAAGAGACAGCCTTTGAGAAGGACAGAAACCTACTTTGTTCGAATAAATTACTTGTACTGTGTAAACGATCAGTGCTAGCTTGTGATACATCTTTGTACGGGGTCGGCTACAGCAAACCAATGTATCGGGCAAACTTCAACCGGTTGCATACGTGTCTAGAAGTCTGTCTAAGGCTGAAAGAGCCTACAGTATGGTCGAGAAAGAGGTGTTAGCATGTGTATATGAGGTTAAGAAAATGCACCAATACCTATTTGGACTTCGGTTTGAGCTTGAAACTGACCACAAACCGCTCATTTTGCTGTTTTCAGAAAGTAAAGGTATAAACACCAATGCTTCGTCCCGCATCCAAAGATGGGCACTAACATTGTCCACCTATGACTATATTATCCGCCACAGACCTGGCATGGAGAACTGTGCTGATTCCCTCAGTCGGCTACCATTGCCCACCACTGGGGTGGAAATGGCGCAGCCCGCAGACTTGTTTTTGGTCATGGATACTTTTGAGAGCGAGGGGTCACCCGTCACTGCTCGCCAGATCAGGACTTGGACCAGCCAGGATCTTGCGCTATCATTTGCAAAAAGTTGGTTCCTCAATGGGCACTGGTCGGCCATTCCCGGGGAAATGCAAGATGAAATTAAGCCGTTTCACCGACGCAAAGATGAAATGTCCATCCAGTCGGATTGTCTCTTATGGTGTAATCGCATGGTCTTGCCAAAAAAAGGCAGGGAAACGTTTATACGTGACCTACACAATACTCACCCAGGCATAGCCATGATGAAGGCTATAGCCAGGTCGCAAGTTTGGTGGCCCGGCATTGACTCGGACTTAGAGTCGTGCGTACACCAGTGCAACATGTGCTCACAATTGAGCAATGCACCAAGGGAGGCTCCACCGAGTCTGTGGTCAAGGCGCTCCAAACCGAGGTCCAGGATCCACGTAGATTTTGCTGGGCCCTTTCTCAGAAAGATGTTTTTAGTTGTAGTGGACGCTTACTCTAAATGGATTGAATGTGTAATCATGTCATCCAGCATATCCACTGCCACCATTGAAAGCCTCCGGGCTATGTTAGCCACACATGGCTTGCCTGACGTCCTTGTCATGGACCATGTTTCACCAGCTCGGAATTCAAGGAGTTTATGACCCGCAATGGCATCAAGCATGTCAGATCTGCCCCGTTTAAGTCTGCATCCAACGATCAAGTGGAACGAGCAGTCCAAACTATCAAGCAGAGCTTGAAACGCGTGACGGCAGGCTCCTTGCAGAGTCGCTTATCTCGGGTTCTGCTCAGCTACCGGACATGACCCCACTCGCTCGCTGGGGTTCCCCTTGCAGAATTGTTAATGAAGAGAGCACTCAAAACCAGACTCTCCCTAGGCAACCTGGATCTAAATGATCATGTGGAAACCCGGCATCACCGGCAAAACATGTACCACGATCGCACGGCTATATCGTGTGACATTGATGTTAACGACCCTGTGTTTGTCCTGAATTACGGTCATGGTTGCTGGAACTGTCTTGGCCAAGGAGGGGAATAGAGTGTTTATAGTCAAATTATTGAAGGAACAAACATGGAGAAAGCATTTGGATCAGACCAAACTGCGGTTCCCCGACAACCAGGAACAACCTGAAGAGGACATCACCATCATCGATCCACCAACACACACTCAACCAGCAATCGACCTCACTGTCAATCTAGAGGATGAACCCACCATTCCCAACAGTCCTGTTAGACCAGCCGCGCCGCAGTGCAGCAATGGTCCGACCAACTCACCCATGCCAGAGTTTGAACTCAGACAATCAACCAGGGAGCGTAGGGCCCCGGATCGTCTCAACTTATAAATAATTTATATCAAAGACTTGGGGGGGGGGGTGATGTTATGTATGTAAACATTGTAACTGTGTAAGACTGAGGGCGCAACTGTTGGAGGCCCAAGGGTCACCTGCACACCTCGTGCAAGGGTGTATAAAAGGTTGTCTGCAATGCTGCTTAGGCACGCTGGAGTTGTATTAAAGAGATTAAGTTCACATCAGTTTTAGCTCACAGTGCTCAGTCTTGTGGAGTTCTTCCATACTTAACAAGGAACTTTTTCCCCCCTTTTAAAATCTGCTGTTTTCTATAAATTAGCAGCGCTGTCTTCAGTGTGTCCTGCTTGCCAAGTGCTGGAGGAGCCTTCCAGCTGTAGAAGAGGGAGGCCACTTCGAGGAGGCTGCGTTTGTTGAGGGTCTTGAGATGGGGGCAGTGCTTGCAGGCCAATGCCTCCTGTGCATTGCGCATGCCGCCGAGGCATGAAGGGAAAGGCAGCGCCGGGGGCAAGGGATGCAGAGGCAGCGGGCAAGGGCTGCAGGCGTCATTAGGGAGCATGATGGCGATGGCCAGGGAGATGGCCTCAGAGGGCAAGCAAGAGAGCTGGCACAAAAAGCCCCTCAGCAAGGGTCTCCCCCAAGGAGGAGAGTCAGGTTCGCCGACCCCCTCCAGCAGACAATGAGCGAGCAGCCCAGGAGGCAGTCTGCAGCGGAACCAGATGCTGGGCAGCACCAGCCTCCAGTTGACACTGCAATGACAGCAGCCACACTCTTGAAGCCATCAGAGGTTCCGTGCCCTGTTGCCCAGAGTGCATGAGGGCATTCTGAGCTTCCAGGGCAGCGGTCATCCTGTGCAAAGAAAGCTCAAGACGAACTGAAGACACAGCTGCAAAACCTGCCCTTTAAGAAGGAGCAGCTGCATTGTATGCATGATGGTTTTGCATCAAATGGATAAGAAGGGAATTTCTCAATGCAAACACAGCACCACTGAAAACAACCATTACCATCGCGAATTAAGACTCCACTCCGTTTATAACCAAAAAAAGGTCAATTTCGATCTTATTACCACCGCAATCATATTGGTGGTAACGGACTGCCAACGGTGGTGCAACCAACCTGTTTCAGGTGGAGGGCAATTTTGGTCCCTTGGAGTATGATATTATAGCTATTACTGAGACATGGCTGAAAGAAGGGCAGGTATGGCAGCTCAACATTCCTAGTTATAGGGTTTTCAGACAGGATAGAGAGGGGGATGTAAAAAGGAGGGGGGTCACAGTATTGATTAAAGAAACAATTGCAGCCATGAGGAGCGATGATATGTTCGAAGGATCATCAAATGAGGCCATATGGGTTAAAATGAGGAACAAAAAAGGGTCAATCACACTGCTGGGAGTGTACTTTGGACCCCCAAACAGTCAGAGGGAAATAGAAGAGCAAATATGTAGGCACATTTCTGAGAAGTGCAGAAACTATAAAGTAGTAATAGTAGGGGATTTCAACTACTCTAATATTAACTGGGATAAAATTAGCGTGAAAAGTAGAGAGGATGCATAATTCCTAAAATGCATTCAAGAGAACTTTTTTAGTCAGTATGTAACAAGCCCAACACGGGAGGGGGCAGTTCTGGACTTAGTTTTAGGGAATGAAGCTGGGCAGGTGGCAGGGGTATCAGTGGGAGAGTATTTTGGTGCTAGTGATCATAATTCAGTTGGTTTAGGGTAGCTATGGAAAAGAACAAAGATAGACCAGGAATAAAAATCCTCAATTGGGGGAAAGCCAATGTGATTTGTGATGTGATTTGATTTTTTGATGAGATGTGATTTAGCCATATTGGACTGGAAACAGTTACTTGAAGGTAAGTCAGTGTCACAGCAGTGGGAGGCATTCAAGGAGATCCTGAGGGATCATAGCAATATGCTCCCTTAAAGAAAAAGGGTGGGACTAACAAATCTAGAGCCCCCTGGATGTCAAGGGGCATACAGGGTAGGATAAAGAAAAAAAGGGAGGCTTATGACAGATACTGAGGGCTCAATGTTGCAGAAAGCCTAGAGGAATATAGGAAGTGCAGGGGTGATATTAAAAAGGAAATTAGGAAAGCAAAGAGAGAGCATGAAAAAAGTTTGGCAAGTAAAATCAAGGAAAACACAAAGATGTTTTATAAATACATTAAGAGGTAGAGGAAAACTAAAGAAAGAGTAGCGCCTATGAGAGACCATAAAGGTAATCTGTGTGTGGAGGCAGAAGACGTGGGTATGGTTCTTAATGAATACTTTGCGTCTGTTTTCACAAAAGGGAGGGGCAATGCAGACACTGCAATCAGGGAGGAGGAATGTAAAATATTAAATGAAATAACCATAGTGAGAGAGAAAGTATTAAGAGATTTAGCAGCTTTGAAAGTGGATAAGTCCCCAGGCCTGGATGAAATGTATCCCAGGCCTTTAAGAGAAGTAAAAGAGGAAATAGCAGAGGCTCTGACCATCATTTTCCAATCCTCTCTGGCAACAGGTGTGGTGCTGGAGTACTGGAGGACTGCTAACTTTGTACCTTTGTTTAAAAAGAGAGAAAGGGATAGACCGAGTAATTACAGGACAGTCAGCATAAACTTGGTAGTGAGAAAATTATTGGAGAAAATTCTGAGGGACAGGATAAACCTTCACTGAGAAAGACAAGGATTAATCAAGGACAGTCAGCATGGATTTGTTAAGGGAAGGTCATATCTGACTAACTTGATTGAATTTTTGGAGGAGGTAACAAGGAGAATTAATGAGGGTAGTGCGTTTGATGCAGTGTATATGGATTTTAGCAAAGCTTTTGAGAAAGTTCCACGTGGCAGACGGGTCACAAAAGTAAAAGCCCATTGGATCCAAGACAAAGTGGCAAGTTGGATCCAAAATTGGTTCAGAGGCAGGTAGCAAAGGGTAATGGTTGATGGATGTTTTTGTGATTGGAAGGATGTTTTCAGTGGGGTTCTGCAGGGCTCGGTACTAGGTGCTTTGCATTTTGTGGTACATATCAATTATTTGGACTTGAATGTAAGGGGTATGATTAAGAAGTCTGCAAACTATACAAAAATGTGTGGTTGATAATGAAGAAGAAAGCTGTAGACTGCAGTGATATATCAATGAACTGGTCAGGTGAGCAGAACAGTGGCAAATGGAATTCAATCTGGATAAGTGTGAGGTAATGCATTTGGGGAGGCCTAATAAGGCAAGGGAATACACATTAAATGGTAGGACACTGAGAAGTGTAGAGGAACAAAGGGACCTTGGAGTGCATGTTCACAGATCCCTGAAGGTAGCAGGCCAGGTAGATAAGGTGGTTAAGAAGGCATATGGAATTATCATCATATGCGGTCCCTCTAGCGAGGATAGAAACATAGAAACATAGAAAATAGGTGCAGGAGTAGGCCATTCGGCCCTTCAAGCCTGCACCGCCATTCAATGAGTTCATGGCTGAACATGCAACTTCAATACCCCATTCCTGCTTTCTCGCCATACCCCTTGATCCCCCTAATAGTAAGGACTACATCTAACTCCTTTTTGAATATATTTAGTGAATTGGCCTCAACAACTTCCTGTGGTAGAGAATTCCACAGGTTCACCACTCTCTGGGTGAAGAAGTTTCTCCTCATCTCAGTCCTAAATGGCTTACCCCTTATCCTTAGACTGTGACCCCTGGTTCTGGACTTCCCCAACATTGGGAACATTCTTCCTGCATCTAACCTGTCTAAACCCGTCAGAATTTTAAACGTTTCTATGAGATCCCCTCTCATTCTTCTGAACTCCAGTGAATACAAGCCCAGTTGATCCAGTCTTTCTTGATATGTCAGTCCCGCCATCCCGGGAATCAGTCTGGTGAACCTTCGCTGCACTCCCTCAATAGCAAGAATGTCCTTCCTCAAGTTAGGAGACCAAAACTGTACACAGTACTCCAGATGTGGCTTCACCAAGGCCCTGTACAACTGTAGTAACACCTCCCTGCCCCTGTACTCAAATCCCCTCGCTATGAAGGCCAACATGCCATTTGCTTTCTTAACCGCCTGCTGTACCTGCATGCCAACCTTCAATGACTGATATACCATGACACCCAGGTCTCGTTGCATCTCCCCTTTTCCTAATCTGTCACCATTCAGATACTAGTCTGTCTCTCTGTTTTTACCACCAAAGTGAATAACCTCACATTTATCCACATTATACTTCATCTGCCATGTGTGGGACCTTGTCGAAGGCCTTCTGAAAGTCCAAATACACCACATCAACTGGTTCTCCCTTGTCCACTCTACTGGAAACATCCTCAAAAAATTCCAGAAGATTTGTCAAGCATGATTTCCCTTTCACAAATCCATGCTGACTTGGACCTATCATGTCACCTCTTTCCAAATGCGCTGCTATGACATCCTTAATAATTGATTCCATCATTTTACCCACTACCGATGTCAGGCTAACTGGTCTATAATTCCCTGTTTTCTCTCTCCCTCCTTTTTTAAAAAGTGGGGTGACATTGGCTACCCTCCACTCGATAGGAACTGATCCAGAGTCGATGGAATGTTGGAAAATGACTGTCAATGCATTCGCTATTTCCAAGGCCACCTCCTTAAGTACTCTGGGATGCAATCCATCGAGCCCTGGGGATTTATCGGCCTTCAATCCAATCAATTTCCCCAACACATTTTCCCGACTAATAAGGATTTCCCTCAGTTCCTCCTCCTTACTAGACCCTCTGACCCCTTTTATGTCCGGAAGGTTGTTTGTGTCCTCCTTAGTGAATACTGAACCAAAGTACTTGTTCAATTGGTCTGCCATTTCTTTGTTCCCCGTTATGACTTCCCCTGATTCTGACTGCAGGGGACCTATGTTTGTCTTTACTAACCTTTTTCTCTTTACATATCTATAGAAGCTTTTGCAGTCTGTCTTAATGTTCCCTGCAAGCTTCTTCTCGTACTCTATTTTCCCTGCCCTAATCAAACCCTTTGTCCTCCTCTGCTGAGTTCTAAATTTCTCCCAGTCCCCGGGTTAGCTGCTATTTCTGGCCAGTTTGTATGCCACTTCCTTGGCTTTAATACGATCACTGATTTCCCTTGATAGCCACGGTTGAGCCATCTTCCCTTTTTTATTTTTACGCCAGACAAGGATGTACAATTGTTGTAGTTCATCCATTTGGTCTCTAAATGTCTGCCATTGCCCATCCACTGTCAACCCCTTAAGTATCATTTGCCAATCTATCCTAGCCAATTCACGCCTCATACCTTCAAAGTTACCCTTCTTTAAGTTCTGGACCATGGTCTCTGAATTAACTGTTTCATTCTCCATCCTAATGTAGAATTCCACCATATTATGGTCACTCTTCCCCAAGGGACCTCTCACAACGAGATTGCTAATTAATCCTCTCTCATTACACAACACCCAGTCTAAGATGGCCTCCCCCCTAGTTAGTTCCTCCACATATTTGCCTAGAAAACCATCCCTTATGCACACCAGGAAATCCCCCTCCACCGTATTGCTTCCAGTTTGGTTAGCCCAATCTATATGCATATTAAAGTCACCCATGATAACTGCTGCACCTTTATTGCATGCACCCCTAATTTCCTGTTTGATGCCCTCTCCAACATCACTACCACTGTTTGGAGGTCTGTACACAACTCCCACTAACGTTTTTTGCCCTTTGGTGTTCTGCAGCTTTACCCATATAGATTCCACATCATCCAAGCTAATGTCCTTCCTAACTATTGCATTAATCTCCTCTTTAACCAGCAATGCTACCCCACCTCCTTTTCCTTTTATTCTATCCTTCCTGAATCTTGAATACCGTTGGATGTTGAGTTCCCAGCCCTGATCATCCTGGAGCCACGTCTCAGTAATCCCAATCACATCATATCTGTTAACATCTATTTGCACAGTTAATTCATCCACTTTAATACGGTTACTCCTTGCATTAAGACACAAAGCCTTCAGGCTTGTTTTTTTAACACTCTTTGTCCTTTTAGAATTATGATATAATGTGGTCCTTTTTGTTTCTTGCCTTTGTTTACTCGGCCTTCCACTACTGCTTTTTACCTTTCTACCATCTGTTTCTGACTCCATATTACTTCACCCTGTCTCGTTGCATAGGTTCCTATCACCCTGCCATATTAGTTTAAACACTCCCGAACTGCATTAGCAAATGTTACCCCCAGGATGACTTGCTTCCACATGAGTTTGCAGATGTTTCAATGAAGGACCCGATATTCCAGTCCTGAACTCGAGGGGTGGAAGATGCCTGTGCGTGGATTTCTTTTACGTCTGGTGACTGTTGCACATCGGCCACCACACTGGCTTGACAGAGCTAGACCTTTATCCAGTGGCGAGGGTTAACCATGACGACTGGAGACCTGCTCTGCTGCACGGACCTAGTGCGCACACATATCGCAGTGTGGGCTGGCCTGTGCTGGCCCAGGTCCTCGGCTCTTCTGGGCCCCGTACCCCATTTGCCGCACCTCCGCTACGATCTCTCACTGCTCCTCCGTCACAAACATTCGCCGCACCTCCGCCACGATCTCTCACTGCTCCTCCGCCACGATCTCTCGCTGCTCCTCCGCCACAAAACATCCACCGCATCTCCGCCACGATCTCTCACCGCACCTCCCCACCAAATATTTGCCGCACCTCCGCCGCGATCACTCAACGAATCTGAGCCACGATCCCTCACCGCTTCTCCGCCTCAATCATTCATCACTACTCCGCCATGATCTCTCGTCGCTCATGCACCCTGACCAGCCCACTCCACTGCTGTACCTGTGTCCCGCCGATGTTCCTGCCCACGCTCCTAAAGGCGACTTGGGTTTTGATGTCGTCACCCAGTCGCCCACCTCGAAGCCATCGCACACTTGGAGCAGCTCGTGGTGGAAGTTGTAGTGACATGCTCCAGCTCTTATACTCCCGATCTGTAGTGGTGTTCTCTCGCAGGTCGGGGTGGCCCAGTTATATAGAACCTTGGTAAGACCCCATCTAGAGGACTACGTTCAATTTTGGGCACCGCAACTCAGGAAGGATATATTGCCCTTGGTGAGGGTGCAGCTCAGATTCATCAGAATTATACCAGAGTTCAGAAGGTTAAATTATGGGATAGATTACATAAACGCATCTTGTATTCCCTTCAATTTAGAAGGTTGAGGATGATCTAATATGGAATACTTGCCTTTATTAGGCAGGCATAGAATGCAAGAGCAGGGAGGTTATGCTTGAACGGAAAAAAAAACTAGTTAGGCCACAGCTAGTGTACTGCATGCAGTTCTGGTCGCCACATTACAGGAGAGATGTGATTACACTAGAGAGGGTACAGAGGAGATTTACGAGGATGTTGCCCGGACTGGAGAATTTTAGCTATGAGGAAAGATTGGTTCGGCTGGGTTTGTTTTCTTTGGAACAGAGGAGGTTGAGGGGAAACATTAACATGTATAAAATTATGAGGCCTAGATAGTGAATAGGAAGGACCTATTTCCCTTAGCAGAGGGGTCAACAACCAGGGGGCATAGATTTAAAGTAATTGGTATGAGGTTTAGAATGGATTTTTGAGGGAGAAGATTTTCAACCAGAGCGTTTTGGGGGTCTGGAACTCACTGCCTGAAAGGGTGGTAGAGGCAGAAACCCTCATCACATTGAAAAAGTACTTGGATGTGCAGGGCTACAGACCAAGAGCTGTAAAGTGGAATAGATCTTTGTCTATCGGCCGGCTTGGACACAATGGGCCAAAATGGCCTCCTTCATAAAACATAAATTTCTATGATTCTATGATTCTATGGTGTTGTTGTTGCTGCTGCTGGTTTGGCTGGTGTTGTTGGTGCTGGGGCACACCTTGGTCTGATTCTGAGGTCCAAGGTTAGACAGTATTAGCTTGCCCCATGCTGATATAATACATGGCAGGTAAAGTGAAGATCAGAGGCTCAATCCTTCAATGTTCTGATAGAGACTAGCAATGTGGTGAGATTGGCTTCCGAGGTTGCCGAAGTGATCGGCAAACTCCTGACAGCTAAATCTAAATGGACAGACTAAATGGAGACAGCAAGACGAAGAAGCAGGTGTAATGCGTGAATATTTATGTGCTTTTTCCAGGAGTCCCTTAATGGACTCACACAGGACCACGGAGCTCCCACCTCCCCTTCACAGGCGATGTTCCCGAGGCCCATGAATCCCGTGAACAAGAAGTTAAAGCCAAAACCTGATGTTAAAAAGGTAGTTAAGGGTCTTTCAACAAGTAGTTAATGACCTTAATGAGGTCATCCGCCGTGGCACGCCTCGAAACCCGCCTGAGTTAAATGCAGAAGTCGGTGAGATGACAGCATGATCACCTCCGCAGCGCCAACAAGGTGTTAATTGCCTCACATTCACACTTGATGGCAGACTCTGAGTCTTCTAAGGTCATGCAGCTGCAGGCGTGTACATTCTGACATGTGCAGTCCTGCCTGAAAACGGTGTTATTTTGTGTACAGTACTTGCCGATGCATCTTTTGCTGCGAAATTTGTTTGGTGTTATCGCTGGTGGACATAAGTGCCTGGGCTATCGATAAGGCTTTGCTCAGGTTCGGTGTTTCAACAGTCATTAGTTTGCGAAGGATAACCTCATGGCCAATGCCAAGCAGAAAAAAATCTCAGCATTTGCTCCAGGAATCCATTGAATTCGCAATGTCCTGCAAGGCGCCTTAGTTCGGCGACGTAGCTCACCACTTCCTGGCCTTCAGACCGTTGACATGTATAAAATCGATACCTTGCCATCAAAAAGCTCTCCTTCGGATTTAGGTGCTCCCAGACCAGCGTACACAGTTCTTCATATGATTTGATTGTTGGTTTCACCGGAGCAAGAAAATTCTTCATGAAGCCATAGGTTGTTGCCCCGCAGACGGTGAGGAGGATCGCCCTTCGTTTGGCAGCGTTCTCATTCCCTTCCAGCTCGTTGGCCACGAAGGATTGATCGAGTCGTTCCATGAAGGCTTCCCAATCGTCATCTTCTGAGAATTTCTCCAGGATACCAACAGTTCTCTGATGGTTTGTTATCTCTTACTCGTTGCCAGTTGTTATGTCTCAAATAAAGCAATGTGACTGAGTACTGTAGACTTGAGTAAGTGTGACCTTAGTCTCTTTATTCTGACTTCAGAGTGCTGGCACAGCATGGGAAGCCTGCTTATATGCAGTGCTCCCAAGGGATGGTGGTATCCCTTGGGACTCCAACAGATGCGCCCTCTGGTGACGGTAGAATGCTGGTTACATAATTCTACAAAGGCAATGTGCACTTCTTAGAGGACCTGGCTGATGATCGATCCTACTTGAAGCAGGTACCAGCACTGATACACACAATTAAGATCTTCTTTCCAATGCAGGCTGTTAGAGCAACAGTGCAGCATTGCAGGCTCATTTGCCCTCATGGACACTACCCT
The DNA here is from genome assembly GCF_044704955.1 of Pristiophorus japonicus. Classification (NCBI taxonomy): domain Eukaryota; kingdom Metazoa; phylum Chordata; class Chondrichthyes; family Pristiophoridae; genus Pristiophorus; species Pristiophorus japonicus. Next base: position 222,725,304 of record NC_091977.1, on the reverse strand, counting down.
GAAAGGTGGTCTGGGCAGTGTGAGAGATTCCATCATACAGATATTCACTGTTATTTTTCCACTAAAAGCACCAGTTGTCTGCTCTGGAGTCTACCTTTGAACACATGACAACACAATTGCCATCTCAAATAGAGATCTCAGTTATGCAGGCCTTAGGCACATTAAGAGCTTCTCTCGTGAATGCTCTCCTGCTTTGATGGAGGCTTGGCATTCCAAATCTAATACACAATCATTGCTGGCTGCAATTCAATTAGAAAATAGTTATAGGCGACCATGAGGGAGAGAATCTGAGAGTTTGAATACTCCATTTAGTTCTGGTTACTGACATAAGGGAAACATTCAAGTTCTGGGGGTGGTGCAGAAAAGTGCCATCGGAATTGTTATGTATGGAGAAAGAGTCAGACTGAACACTGTGAGCTCAAAGTAAAGTGTGACCTTAGTCTTTTATTGCCGGTCTCCAGAGTGCCTCTCCAATCTGTGAGGCCTTCTTAAATACCTGTGCTCCCAAGGGATTATGGGATCCCTTGGGACTCCTGGGGATGAGCCCTCTGGTGGCTGTACAGAGTAAATACAAGTTTACATACATAACAACACTCCACCCCAAAGTCAATAGTGTAACTATTTACAATGTGAGTCGATCTGGGGCTCTTCTTGCTCTGGTTGATCGTCTCGGTGTGAAAGCTGGTATTGATGAATCATTTGTTGGGCCCTCACTGGGCTGCTGTGTGGATGGCCTTGCTGGGTTGTCTGGTGTGTTGGATCCTGCTGGACTGCTGTGGATGATGAGTTCTGCTTCATGGTCAACTGTGGTGCCGGTTGCCACTGGTGGGGGATCAAAAAAGGTAGGGTCCAAGGTGGGTTGCTCAGGGTAGTCCGTGAATCTGAGTTTGATTTGGTCCAAGTGTTTCCGGTGAATGAGTCCATTTGAAAGTTTGAACCGAAACACCCTGCTCTCCTCTTTGGCCATGGCAGTGTCAGGAACCACTTGGGACCTTGTCCATAATTTAATACAAATACAGGATCATTGATTTCAATCTCGCGTGACACATTTGCGCTATCATGGTATGCACTTGTTGAAGCTGCCTGCTCTCTATCTGTTCATGTAGATCAGGGTGAACTAACGAGAGCCTTGCCTTATTTGCGGATAACACTAAGTTGGGTGGCAGTGTGAGCTACGAGGAAGATTCTGTGAGGCTGCAGAGCGACTTGGATAGGTTAGGTGAGTGGGCAAATGCATGGCAGATGAAGTATAATGTGGATAAATGTGAGGTTATCCACTTTGGTGGTAAAAACAGGGAGACAGACTATTATCTGAATGGTGACAGATTAGGAAAAGGGAAGATGCAACGAGACCTGGGTGTCATGGTGCATCAGTCATTGAAGGTTGGCATGCAGGTGCAGCAGGCGGTTAAGAAAGCAAATGGCATGTTGGCCTTCATAGCAAGGGGATTTGAGTACAGGGGCAGGGAGGTGTTGCTACAGTTGTACAGGGCATTGGTGAGGCCACACCTGGAGTATTGTGTACAGTTTTGGTCTCCTAACCTGAGGAAGGACATTCTTGCTATTGAGGGAGTGCAGCGAAGGTTCACCAGACTGATTCCCGGGATGGCGGAACTGACCTATCAAGAAAGACTGGATCAACTGGGCTTGTATTCACTGGAGTTCAGAAGAATGAGAGGGGACCTCATAGAAACATTTAAAATTCTGACAGGGTTAGACAGGTTAGATGCAGGAAGAATGTTCCCAATGTTGGGGAAGTCCAGAACCAGAGGTCACAGTCTAAGGATAAGGGGTAAGCCATTTAGGACCGAGATGCGGAGGAACTTCTTCACCCAGAGAGTGGTGAACCTGTGGAATTCTCTACCACAGAAAGTTGTTGAGGCCAATTCACTAAATATATTCAAAAAGGAGTTAGATGAGGTCCTTACTACTAGGGGGATCAAGGGGTATGGCGAGAAAGCAGGAATGGGGTACTGAAGTTGAATGTTCAGCCATGAACTCATTGAATGGCGGTGCAGGCTAGAAGGGCCGAATGGCCTACTCCTGCACCTATTTTCTATGTTTCTATGTTTCTATGTTAAGTGCTCTTTTCATGAGCAGTTCAGCAGGTGGGATCCCAGTGAGCGAGTGGGGTCTTGTGCAGTAGCTAAGCAGGACTCGGGATAGGTGAGTCTGCAATGAGCCTTCAGTTACCCTCTTCAAGTCTTGCTTGATGGTTTGCACTGCTCTCTCTGCCTGAGCATTGGACGCTGGTTTAAACGGGGCAGATGTGATATGTTTGATCCCGTTACGGGTCATGAATTCTTTGAACTCAGCACTGGTAAAACATGGCCCGTTGTCGCTTACCAGGACATCGGGTAAACCGTTAGTGGCAAACATGGCCCGCAGATTTTCAGTAGTGGCAGCAGACGTGCTAGCCGACATTATCTCACATTCAATCCACTTGCAATACGCGTCTATAACCACAAGGAACATTTTGCCCAAGAACGGGCCTGCATAGTTGACGTGTACCCTAGACCACGGTTTGGAGGGCCAAGAGCATAAACTTAGCGGCGCCTCCTTGCTTAGCTGTGAGCATCTATTACATCTGTGAATGCAGGACTCTAAGTCCGCATCGATACCGGATCACCACACGTGGGATCTGGCTATCGCTTTCATCATCACGATGCCTGGGTGGGTACTGTGGAGGTCATTGATGAAGGTGTCTCTGCCCTTCTTGGGGACCACTACTCGACTGCCCCACAGAAGGCAGTCTGCCTGTATAGACATTTCATCTTTGCGCCGTTGGAACGGCTTTATCTCTTCCTGCATTTCCACTGGGACACTGGACCAGCCCCGTGAAGCACACAGCTTTTGACTGGAGATAATAAAGGGTCCTGGCTTGTCCAGGTTTTGATCTGCCAGGCAGTGACGGGTGATTGCTCACTCTCAAATGCTTCCATAACTATGGCTAGATCTGCAGGCTGTGCCATTTCCACCCCCGTGGTGGGCAATAGCAGCCTACTGAGAGCATCCGCGCAGTTTTCTGTGTCTGGCCTGTGGCGGATGGCGTAGTTGTATGCAGACAAAGTGAGCACCCAGCTCTGGATGCAGGCCAATGTGTTGGTATTTATCCCTTTACTCTCAGAAAACAGGAATATAAGTGGCTTATGGTCGGTTTCCAATTCGAATTTTAGCCCAAACAGGTTCTGATGCAGTTTCTTTACCCCATTGACACACGCTAACGCTTCTTTCTCAATCATGCTGTAGGCTCTCTCAGCCTTAGACAGACTCCTGGATGCATAAGCAACCGGTTGCAGTTTCCCAAAATCATTAACTTGTTGCAATACATACCTGACACCATGTGACGGTGCATCACATGCTTGTACCAAATGCTTACATGGATCATACAACACAAGCAATTTTTTTGAGCATAACAATTTTCTCGCTTTTACAAAGGCATTTTCTTGGCTTTTGCCCCAAACCCATTCGTCCCCTTTCCATAGTAAGACATGCAGTGGTTCTAACGGTGTGCTAAGACCCGCTAAGAAGTTACCAAAGTAGTTCAGGAGTACCAGAAATGACCGCAGCTCCGTCACGTTCTGTGGCCTTGTCAATTGTCTCCGTCTTCGTGTTGGTGGGCCTGATGCCGTCCACCGCAATCCTCCTTCCCACTTCGAGCATTTTAACCTGAGCCCCACGTGGTTGAGTTGACTAAGAACCTCCTCCAGGTGGCTGCAGATGCTCGACTGTGTCCCGACCTGTGACCAAGATGCCGTCCTGGAAGATCACGGTGTACAGGACCCACTTCAGTAGGCTTTCTGGAATATCGCCCTTGCTGATCGGATTCAAAACGGACATCTGTCATAAACAAAAAGACCTTTGTGCGTGTTGATGCAAGTGAGGGCCTTCGATGATTCCTCCAGTTCCTGCGTCATGTAGGCTGAAGTCAGATCCTGCTTCATGAATGTCTTTCCTCCCGCCAGTGTTGCAAAGAGATCATTGGTCTTTGGTAATGGGTATTGGTCCTGCAGGGAGAAATGATTGATAGTTACTTTGTAATCGCCAGATTCTGATGGTGCCGTCTCCCTTGAGGACAGGGACGATAGGACTGGCCCACTCGTTAAACTTGATCGGTGAAATGATGCCCTCTCTTTGCAGCCGGTCTAGCTCTATCTCTACCCTTTCTCTCATCATATACGGAACTGCTCTCACCTTGTGATGGATGGGTCGCGCCCCCGGAATTAGATAGATCTGCACTTTTGCTCCTTGGAATTTCCCGATGCCTGGTTCAAACAGTGAAGGAAATTTGTTTAAGTCCTGGGCACACGAAGTGTCGTCAGCGGGCGATAGCGCTTGGACGTCGTCCCAGTTCCAGCGTATCTTTCCCAGCCAGCTCCTGCCGAGCAACGTGGGACTATCGCCCGGTACCATCCAGAGTGGTAGCTTGTGCACCACTCCATTGTAGGAGGTCTTTATGGTAGCACTGCCGATTACAGGGATCTGTTCTTTTGTGAAAGTTCTTACTTTCAAGCGAACTGGAATTAAGACTGGCCTTGAGGTCTTGTTGCACCACAGTCTTTCGAAAGTCTTTTTTCCCATGATGGACTGGCTCGTGCCCATTGACACCGGGAGTCCATTTAATTCAACATTCAGCATTATCAGGGGACAATTCTTGGTGAATGTGTGCACCCCATGTAACTCTGCCTCCTCAGTCTGAGGCTCTGGTTCGTCGTGATCTTCCATGGATCTGTCCTCCTCTGCAACATGGTGGTTTGCAGGGTTAGCAGGATTTGCAGCTCGCCTGCACACTTATTGGAGGTGGCCCATTGTTCCACAGCCCTTGCAAACATACCCTTTGAATCGGCATGAACGGAAACGATGATCACCCCCACAGCGCCAACAAGGTGTTAATGGCCTAGCATTCATCCCCCTTGATGGTGGACTCTGAGACATCGGCGGACATGCAACTGCAGGTATGTGTGACCTTCCCTGTACGTTACGATTCAAAAACAACATCACTTTGTTCACAGTACTTGTAGCAGCACTTGTGTGCTGAGGGATTTGCTTCGTATTGTCACTGGTGGCAATGAACGCCTGGACTAACACTATGGCCTTACTCAAGGTTGGGGTCTCTGCAGTCAAAAGTTTGTGAAGTATGGTTTCGTGGCCAATGCCAAGTACGACAAAGTCTCTGAGCATGTGCTCCAAATGTCCTTCAAATTCGAAATGTCCTGCAATGCGTCTTAGCTCGGCGACATAACTCGCCACTTCCTGGCCTTCAGACCTTTTGTAGGTGTAGAACCGGTACCTCGCCATCAGAACGCTTTCCTTCGGGTTCAAGTGCTCTTGGACCAGTGTGCACAAATCGTTGTATGATTTCTCCGTGGGTTTCGCTGGAGTGAACAAATTCTTCACGAGGCCATACGTTGGTGCCCCACAGACGGTGAGGAGGATCGCCCTTCATTTGGCAGAATTCTCTTCCCCATCTAGCTCATTGGCTATGAAATATTGGTCGAGTCACTCCACAGAAATTTCCCAATCATCTCCCTCCGAGAATTTCTCCAGGATGCTCACTGTTCTCTGCACCTTTGGCTTCACTATCTGTGTCTCATTGCCAGTTGTTATCCCATCCTCATCACCAGTTGTTATGTATGGAAAAAGAGTCAGACTGAACATTGTGAGCTCAAAGTAAAATCTTTGATAACAATGGGAACTCCGTTTGTATGAACTCCCATTACTATTAATGAGTCTTTTATTGCAGAGTGCCTCTTCAATCTGTGAGGCCTCCTTAAATACCTGTGCTCCCAAGAGATTATGGGATCACTTGGGACTCCAGGAGATGAGCCCTCTGGTGGTTATGCAGAGTAAATACAAGTTTAGATATATAACAGGACTCACCTGTAGTATTGGTGGCTGAGCTATGAAGAACGGAGAAATGTGGGCTGTTTTGCCTTGAAAGAAGGCAACCAAGAGGGGACATCATAGAGGTGTAAAAGATATTAAATGGCATATAAAAGATAAATCCAGACATTACTTCAAATCAAATCATGGCACAGAGGCATATACGGTTCAGACTGGTGAAAGCAAATTTCAGCACTAACGTCAGAATGTTCTTATTCATACAAACATTGATGAATACTTGGAATAGACTTCCAAGTAGGACAGTTAGGCTAGAATCCTAAAATTGTCATGGTGTCAACCGTGGCTCAGTGGGTAGCACTCTTGACTGAGTTAGAAGGTTGTGGATTCAAGCCCTACTCCAGAGACTTGAAAACATAATCCAGCTGACACTTCAGTACACTACCTACGGAATGCTATACTATCATTGGTGCTATCTTTTGGATGAGATGTTAAACTGAGGCCCCGTTTACCCTCTCGGTGGACATAAAAGATTTCCTGGCACTATACAGTATCCTGGTCAATATTTATCCCTCAAGCAACATCACTACAAACAGATTGGGCCGAAAATTCGGCCTTGCCGGGTCTATACAAAGTGCACACGCACTCGGTGAGGCCTCGCAAAAGCCGGTTCTCGGGGCTCGAGGCGCATGCATCGAGAATCAGCTTTTCCCATCTGTCAAAATTTCTTCAGACAGATTCTATGCATCCCCACAGGAAGGACATTCGTGCGGCAGAGATTGGGCTATTTGCCGAAGCAAAAGGTTACTGCAGAAGATAAAGGTACGCGAAGTCAGAGGAAATATATTAGCATGGATCGAGAATTGGCTGGCTAATAGAAAGCAGAGAGTCGGGATAAATGGGTCCTTTTCGGGTTGGAAATCGGTGGTTAGTGGTGTACCACAGGGATCGGTGCTGGGACCACAACTGTTTACAATATACATAGATGACCTGGAAGAGGGGACAGAGTGTAGTGTAACAAAATTTGCAGATGACACAAAGATTAGTGGGAAAGCGGGTTGTGTAGAGGACACAGAGAGGCTGCAAAGAGATTTAGAAAGGTTAAGCGAATGGGCTAAGGTTTGGCAGATGGAATACAATGTCGGAAAATGTGAGGTCATCCACCTTGGGAAAAAAAACAGTAAAAGGGAATATTATTTGAATGGGGAGAAATTACAACATGCTGCGGTGCATAGGGACCTGGGGGTCCTTGTGCGTGAATCCCAAAAAGTTAATTTGCAGGTGCAGCAGGTAATCAGGAAGGCGAATGGAATGTTGGCCTTCATTGCGAGAGGAACGGAGTACAAAAGCAGGGAGGTCCTGCTGCAACTGTACAGGGTATTGGTGAGGCCACACCTGGAGTACTGCGTGCAGTTTTGGTCACCTTACTTAAGGAAGGATATACTAGCCTTGGAGGGGGTACAGAGACGATTCACTAGGCTGATTCCGGAGATGATGGGGTTACCTTATGATGATAGATTGAGTAGACTGAGTCTTTACTCGTTGGAGTTCAGAAGGATGAGGGGTGATCTTATAGAAACATTTAAAATAATGAAAGGGATAGACAAGCTAGAGGCAGAGAGGTTGTTTCCACTGGTCAGGGAGACTACAACTAGGGGGCACAGTCTCAAAATACGGGGGAGACAATTTAAAACCGAGTTGAGAAGGAATTTCTTCTCCCAGAGGGTTGTGAATCTGTGGAATTCTCTGCCCAAGAAAGCAGTTGAGGCTAGCTCATTGAATGTATTCAAATCACAGATAGATAGATTTTTAACCAATAAGGGAATTAAGGGTTATGGGGAGCGGGCGGGTAAGTGGAGCTGAGTTCACGGCCAGATCAGCCATGATCTTTTTGAATGGCGGAGCAGGCTCGAGGGGCTAGATGGCCTACTCCTGTTCCTAATTCTTATGTTCTTATGTCTCATGTTCTTATATTTACGCCCGGTAAAAGCAGGCGCATAGTTTACCTTCACCAGCTTTTAAAACATAGAAAAATTGAATTAAATCTTTCATTTTAATATTACAAACCCTGTCCATTAATATACGTTTATTTTATCCCTATTAAAACACATTAAAAAAAAATTCCAATAATATATTTTTTTCTAAAACATTTAATTACATAGACAAAGAAACATAGAAACATAGAAAATAGGTGCAGGAGTAGGCCATTCAGCCCTTCTAGCCTGCACCGCCATTCAATGAGTTCATGGCTGAACATGCAACTTCAGTACCCCATTCCTGCTTTCTCGCCATACCCCTTGATCCGCCTAGTAGTAAGGACTTCATCTAACTCCCTTTTGAATATATTTAGTGAATTGGCCTCAACTACTTTCTGTGGTATAGAATTCCACAGGTTCACCACTCTCTGGGTGAAGAAGTTTCTCCTCATCTCGGTCCTAAATGGCTTACCCCTTATCCTTAGACTGTGACCCCTGGTTCGGGACTTCCCCAACATTGGGAACATTCTTCCTGCATCTAACCTGTCTAAACCCGTCAGAATTTTAAACATTTCTTTGAGGTCCCCTCTCATTCTTCTGAACTCCAGTGAATACAAGCCCAGTTGATCCAGTCTTTCTTGATAGGTCAGTCCCACCATCCCGGGAATCAGTCTGGTGAATCTTCGCTGCACTCCCTCAATAGCAAGAATGTCCTTCCTCAAGTTAGGAGACCAAAACTGTACACAATACACCAGGTGTGGCCTCACCAAGGCCCTGTACAACTGTAGCAGCACCTCCCTGCCCCTGTACTCAAATCCCCTCGCTATGAAGGCCAACATGCCATTTGCTTTCTTAACCGCCTGCTGTACCTGCATGCCAACCTTCAATGACTGATGTACCATGACACCCAGGTCTCGTTGCACCTCCCCTTTTCCTAATCTGTCACCATTCAGATGATAATCTGTCTCTCTGTTTTTACCACCAAAGTGGATAACCTCACATTTATCCACATTATACTTCATCTGCCATGCATTTGCCCACTCACCTAACCGATCCAAGTCACTCTGCAGCCTCATAGCATCCTCCTCGCAGCTCACACTGCCACCCAACTTAGTGTCATCCGCAAATTTGGAGATACTACATTTAATCCCCTCGTCTAAATCATTAATGTACAATGTAAACAGCTGGGGCCCCAGCACAGAACCTTGCGGTACCCCACTAGTCACTGCCTGCCATTCTGAAAAGTCCCCATTTACTCCTACTCTTTGCTTCCTGTCTGACAACCAGTTCTCAATCCACGTCAGCACACTAGCCCCAATCCCATGTGCTTTAACTTTGCACATTAATCTCTTGTGTGGGACCTTGTCGAAAGCCTTCTGAAAGTCCAAATATACCACATCAACTGGTTCTCCCTTGTCCACTTTACTGGAAACATCCTCAAAAAATTCCAGAAGATTTGTCAAGCATGATTTCCCTTTCACAAATCCATGCTGACTTGGACCTATCATGTCACCTCTTTCCAAATGCGCTGATATGACATCCTTAATAATTGATTCCATCATTTTACCCACTACTGAGGTCGGGCTGACCGGTCTATAATTCCCTGTTTTCTCTCTCCCTCCTTTTTTAAAAAGTGGGGTTACATTGGCAACCCTCCACTCGATAGGAACTGATCCAGATTCAATGGAATGTTGGAAAATGACTGTCAATGCATCCGCTATTTCCAAGGCCACCTCCTTAAGTATTCCGGGATGCAGTCCATCAGGCCCTGGGGATTTATCGGCCTTCAATCCCATCAATTTCCCCAACACAATTTCCCGACTAATAAAGATTTCCCTCAGTTCCTCCTCCTTACTAGACCCTCTGACCCCTTTTATATCCGGAAGGTTGTTTGTGTCCTCCTTAGTGAATACCGAACCAAAGTACTTGTTCAATTGGTCTGCCATTTTTTTGTTCCCCGTTATGACTTCCCATGATTCTGACTGCAGGGGACCTACGTTTGTCTTTACTAACCTTTTTCTCTTTACTTATCTATAGAAACTTTTGCAATCCGCCTTAATGTTCCCAGCAAGCTTCTTCTCGTACTCCATTTTCCCTGCCCTAATCAAACCCTTTGTCCTCCTCTGCTGAGTTCTAAATTTCTCCCAGTCCCCAGGTTCGCTGCTATTTCTGGCCAATTTGTATGCCACTTCCTTGGCTTTAATACTATCCCTGATTTCCCTTGATAGCCACGGTTGAGCCACCTTCCCTTTTTTATTTTTACGCCAGACAGGAATGTACAATTGTTGCAGTTCATCCATGAAGTCTCTAAATGTCTGCCATTGCCCATCCACAGTCAACCCCTTAAATATCATTCGACAATCTATCCTAGCCAATTCATGCCTCATACCTTCAAAGTTACCCTTCTTTAAGTTCTGGACCATGGTCTCTGAATTAACTGTTTCATTCTCCATCCTAATGCAGAATTCCACCATATTATGGTCACTCTTCCCCAAGGAGCCTCGCACAATGAGATTGCTAATTAATCCTCTCTCATTACACAACACCCAGTCTAAGATGGCCTCCCCCCTAGTTGGTTCCTTGAAATATTGGTCTAGAAAACCATCCCTTATGCACTCCAGGAAATCCTCCTCCACCGTATTACTTCCAGTTTGGCTAGCCCAATCTATGTGCATATTAAAGTCACCCATTATAACTGCTGCACCTTTATTGCATGCACCCCTAATTTCCTGTTTGATGCCCTCCCCAACATCACTACTACTGTTTGGAGGTCTGTACACAACTCCCAATAACGTTTTTTGCCCTTTGGTGTTCTGCAGCTCTACCCATATAGATTCCACATCATCCAAGCTAATGCCCTTCCTAACTATTGCATTAATCTCCTCTTTAACCAGCAATGCTACCCCACCTCCTTTTCCTTTTATTCTATCCTTCCTGAATGTTGAATACCCTTGGATGTTGAGTTCCCAGCCCTGATCATCCTGGAGCCATGTCTCCGTAATCCCAATCACATCATATTTGTTAACACCTATTTGCACAGTTAATTAATCCACCTTATTGCGGTTACTCCTTGCATTAAGACACAAAGCCTTCAGGCTTGTTTTTTTAACACCCTTTGTCCTTTTAGAATTTTGCTGTACAGTGGCCCTTTTTGTTCTTTGCCTTGGGTTTCTCTGCCCTCCACTTTTCCTCATCTCCTTTCTGTCTTTTGCTTTTGCCTCCTTTTTGTTTCCCTCTGTCTCCCTACATTGGTTCTCATCCCCCTTTACATTTAATTTCCATTAATTTTAAATATGTGAGTTGTTTTTTACATTTATTGTGCTATATTTCTTGTTTTCGGGGAATGTTCTTATTAATAGTAATGGGAGCTCATACAAATGGAGTTCCCATTATTATCAATGAGAATACTAGATAGTGATTGGTTATCCAGGCCCACGTGATTCCAGCAGATGCGTTCGTACATGGAAGACATCTTCCCACGCGCAGCGCAGTGAATCTAGGCCTCCGACCGGAATCCTACGTTCCTCTGGGACAACAGGTAGCTTCGTAGATTTTTTGGGGGGTCCGAGGCGCTCGTACGAAGGAAGCCTCCGACCGCAATTTTCGGCCCAATATTTAGTCATTACTTTTTTGCTGTTTGTGGGACCTTGCTATGTGCAAATTGCCTGCCGCGTTTCCTACAATACAAAAGTGACTTTGCGATGCCATGAGATTGTGAAATGCATTATATAAATGCAAGTTTTTCTTGCTTTTCAAAATCATTTAGGAAACAGCTATGTGCTGTCATGATGGTGGGGATTGTACATGTTATTCTAGATGGATGAGCTAGAATGAGCTGACCAGTTTTTCCGCAACCATTTCTCTGTTGTGATCTTGTGACCTCATAGATGTTTAATGATCTGTGCTTACATAAACCACTGGGCACTGGGGCAATTCAACAACAGCACACATGGATCCAATAGCAGCCCAGTGGATAGCAGTTTTGCGCTATCACTTTGCTGCCGGTCCCATTCCTGACTATTGTCTAGAGACCCTTATTGGAAATGTGCCCGTGACATTGGGTGGTAACGGGAGTGGGTTCAGTCGTGATAGCCATCATAAAGCCTGCAAACACCACAGTCTGGGTTCACACATGAATAATCGGCAAATGGGTGAGGTGTTGGAGGGCTGCCAAGGCCCATGGACACTGCTGCAGTATAATGAGTCACTGCCTTCAAGAGAGGAAAAGTAAGGACATTTAGAAGTTCATTCAGGAAATCCTGTAAATCTTACAGGAATGCTATGAAAGGATGGAAAATTAAGGGGAAAACACCAGACAGTCTCAGCTTTCTCAAAAACATCCTCAAACAAAGCTTTGCTTTAACCAAGAATATGTGGATTAACGGTTTGGACAAGTATGGAACATTTTCATTAGTTAGTAACTGAAAGTCCATTCTTAGTTCATGTGTACTTTCTTCTAATCATTCTTTACATCCCTTGTTCCTGTTTTTAGTGACTGCTGCCAACGACCGGAAGCTGCGCAGAAGCGTTCTGCTTATAAATCTAGTTTAAGTATTAATGTATAATGTTGTAGTTTTGCTATCGTTGCTATTTCTGCTTTACAACCCCAGTGCCCATGTGTCCCGAAGACTTGCTCTGTTCCCAATCAATGTTGTTGCTGTTTCCCCAGTGCCCATGTGTCCCGAAGACTTGCTCTGTTCCCAATCAATGTCGTTGCTGTTTCCCCAGTGCCCATGTCCCGAAGGCTCACTCTGTTCTCGGTCAATGTCGCTACTGTTTCCCCAATGCCCATGTGTCCCGAAGCGAACAATCAAAGAAAAGCCAGATACTGCGCATGCACAACTGCTTCAACTTTGTTGGCAGCCTATCTTTTAGTTTTATAATTTGTCCTTTCTTTAAGCTATTTATGCTAAGTACAATAATGGTAATGTTTAGGTCAGCTTGTATCTGACAAGTCACATTGATGACCCTTCTGATTTTTTTCACCTTACTCTCTCCCTGTGGGAAAGTATTTCACATCTACTTATTAGCCTGGTGAGGACTGTAAGCTGTAAGCATGAGCTCTTTTGGATGATGCTGCCCTGTAGTCCACTGCCTGTTATAATTATCGTTGACAAAAATTCATGGAACATTAAAAGTTTGTTCACCTAAAACTGTTTGGTCTTCTGTATTAAAATCACAGTTCCAGGAAGCGAAACCTCAGCATTATGTGGTGTGGGATTGACTCCTACACACATTCCATTCACAGGACTACCTGCACCACTTATAACTGCTCTTTTGTTTTCGGTACTGTCGTAAGGCAATTTTCTGCTCCCAACATGAACAGCTACAAGAGCTATCCGTTGCTGTCAGGTCAGACCATGCCTTAATAAGCCTTGGGAACATCGAGTACCTGTGTTATTGGCTTGCTGTCCCACAGCAATGGCAGGTTAGCCCTGGCTTACACAATTTACTCCATTCTTTATCTTTCAACAATTTTGGATTATGTTCTTTAGTTCCTTGCCAAATGTGAATTACAGACAAAAACATTGTTGAGTAACATACTTGCTGAAAGTTGACATACAAGTTGTCAAAGTGTAATTTTAGGAGCAGCATCAATATTGCACTGACAATGTATAAGATACATTAACTTGTAAGGAGAGCAACTAACTTCCAAACCATTTCAATAAATTTACTAAATGAATTTCCACAGATCCTGCCAAACCCAGAGAAACCCAGGAGCTGAAGTCACTATATAATGAAAGATTAGCGTGGTTCTGCTTACTGCAATACAAAGTTAAATGGGGCAAGGAACTCATTTTTTGGTATGTACATTTCATGAGACATTAAAGGAAGAACAACATTTGAGTAATGTGCAAGTGGTACTAAGCTGACATCCCTGGACCCCTGATATGAAACAATGGGCTAGATTTTACACTTTTTTTGCATGCATAACGCTCACTTAACGTCCATTTTACCGCTGAAATACCAACTGCCCACTTTTGTCGTAAAGATCACATTTGCCGAAACTAACGCCCAGGAGATTACCCAGCATCACTTTCACCACCGCGCACACATCTCGCCCACAATATTGCTCGCCCAAAACACCGCCCAGAAAAAGTGGAACTGTTCTGAGCTAACACCAGCGGTGTGGGCGCCATTTTAAAAATCGCAGGTCGCTTCATTCAAAAGGCTGCTTCAACTTCGGGGCAGTTTGGATTGACTCTGGAGTTCTTCTCAGGTGAAGTGACCATCTCAACAGACATATTTTCAGACTCTGGACTATTGGGGTTTACTGTAGGTGTATTTTAGTGAGGAAATTATTGCTTTTGATCAATCGCTATTATACTTTCATTGCAATGGGACCAACCATTTCTCAGCCTTCATCGGTTAATACGCAAATGCTGCAGAGTGCAAATGGCTCAATGTCTAATGCACATCATTATGTGTCCAATTTATGTGCCGCACTTATAGGGAGAAGAGGTCTTACCTCGACGTGTCCGAGGACACCTGCCTTTGGAGACTGCGCTTCCACAAGGTGGTGATCAATGAAATATGTGAGCTCATCAGGCCACATATGCAGTCTGCCATCAGGACATCAGCGTCGGTCGCGGTCAAGGTCACCGCGGCACTGTCTTTCTACGCGTCCGGTTCCTTTCGGGCCTCCGCGGTCGAGATTTCCCTTCTGTCTCACCATGCCACACATCGCTGCATTAGACAGGTCACGGAGACCCTGTCTGCTTGAGAATGGACTTTATCAGCTTCCCCATGACCACGAAGGCTCAGACTGACAGGACTGGAGCATTCTATCGCATTGTTAAGTTCCCCAAGGTGCAGGGAGCAATACAGTGTACTCACATCGCTATGCGGGCACCTTCTCAGGACCCAGAGCTTTTTCATAACAGAAAAGGATTTCACTCCCTGAAGGTCCAACTAGTTGTCGACCACAACCAGATCATAATGGCAGTGAATGCCAAATGTCCGGCCAGCTTCGATGAGGCTCACATCCTGCGTGAGAGCGCTGTCTCTGACATCTTTAAGAGTCAGTCACAAGGACAATGCTGGATGCTTAGTGACAACCGATAAGGCCTAGCCACCTGGCTGATGACCCCCCTGCGTAACACCCACACTGAGGCCGAGAAGCGATATAACAAGAACCACAGAGAGTCAAGCAATGTGTTCAGAAAACAATTACTGTGCTTAAGCAGCGCTTTAGATGCCTGGACCACTCAGGAGGGCAGCTACAATACAACCCTGAGCAAGTAGCTAAATTCGTGGTCGTGTGCTCCATGCTGCACAACCTGGCTATCAGGAGGGGACAAGAATTGCCAGAAGGAACTAATGGTCCACCTCAGGAGAGAGAGGAAGAGGAGGACGAGGGGCTGGACGCTGACCTAGGGCCAGACAATCAGGCTGACTATGCAACCATGCCCACGCCCCCCCCCTCCAGACCGCAGGAAAGGGTCCGTTGTGGCTACATAGCTGCAAGAATTTTATGTCAGGAGCTCATAACTGAACGATTTGCCTGAAAGAATGTTGCTGTGAGTGACAAAGCTGACACACTGCTGTGTGTGTGCAGCTCAGGCATCAATGGTGGGCATCACCTTGGTGCCAGTTAAAGTTTAAGTTGATTGAAGTTAAGTTTTATTTAACCCTTTCATGTTAAGGAATCACCAGTGTGTAACGGTCCAGCTATCTGAGACAATGCGCAACAAGGTTATGCTGAATAAAAAAATGTTGTACGACCATTGGTCTGAAATCATAAACATCACGGGCAAAAACACCCCACCCCCGCCCACACCCCACTTTTTCGACCATTGACATCAATCAAATGGTCAACATGTCCAGCAACACAGAATACAAATTCAGAGCAGGAGGGTGACCCCCCTCTCCCCATACATTACAACAAATTGCATATACCCAGATGGAGATATAACACAGCCATCACCTGCGGACATGCACCTCACTTTCCTTTCCCCTTCCCCTTTCCCTCCACTTCGCCTCCTCACTCCACGCTGCCTGGCCGAAGAGCTCCTCAGGTGGTGCTGAGGGGGGAACATTCTCTGATCCAGAAGCAGGATCTTGGTCCTGTCTCTCATCTGTCATTCGCAGTGGTGGTGCAGAATCTAGGGGTGGAGTGCCGCGCTCCGGGAACACTGGGAGGCCTGTGCCAGCAGTGCTCCTGGCTATCGCCTCCAGGGCCTCCGCTATCCGCGGAACGTACTCAGTCATGGTGGCCAGCTGTCGGGATATGCCCCCCAATGCATCGAGGAGCTGGTCACCAATGTCTACAGTCTTCCTGGACAACTGTAGCATTTCTCTGCTCTCATGTGGCGCAGGTGGACCAGACCTGCCACATCCACAAAACCTCCGCAGGGTCAGCGCCGTCATGGGGACAAGTGGCGACGAGTGGAGGCGGGAGTGGAGCACTAGATAGCCTTGGGGTGGAATGGCTTCTGGAGCCTGATGATGCAGGTTCCTCGAAGTCCACGCTCTCATCCGTAGAGAACAGACCCAGCGGGTTGACGGGCGAGAATCGGAACTCCTCAGCACCAGATGTAGGTTTGTCCAGTGAGTCCGGCCCCGCGCCCCCACCTTCTGGCCTCTGTGGTCTTGCCTGGGGCCGTGCTGCTCTCTGAGCTGCAAAACACAAATGAGGTTGTTAGAGGAGAAGCGGGTGCTAGGGTCACAAGGTGAGTCCAGCGCTACACACAGCATATGCACGACAAAAGCACCACCACTATCAAAATCATCGCAGACATCACATTTCATGACCATCAACATATTCTGCATTGTAATGATGTTCATTAGACCAGCATTATTTATAGGACAATTTTAGAAATCATCTATCATATATGATTGTTCGGATATGAGTGGGTGTGGCATCTATTGACGTTACATCACGCAATGGTGTAAACTTTACTCACGTCGCATCACTTCAGGGTCTGCAGATGCTTGCATGGCCATCGGGGGTGCTTCCCCACGAGTGCGAGCACCCGCTCCTCCATCTCAGTGATGTCGCTGGGAACTGGTGGCCCACCACCCGTTCGCCTCTGCACAGACCTCATCGTCGATAGCTTCTTCTGTAAAAGGTCACAGGATGACATGGCATGAGATCATTGCGTGATATCATTGCTAGGTATTGTCACAGAGACTGATACAACACATAACCGACAGATGTAGTCAAGTTTATTATGATAATTATCATTCTTTACCTAAAGACGTACACCGTGAACTACAACATTCCCGGTAAAAATGAAAGACCTCACATCTGCTGATAGTCACTCATGACTCTTACAAATCCAATTATATAAATAGATAAGGACATGTAAATAAATGTAATACTTACTCGTGCGGATCCGACAAGGTCGTTCCATCGTTTGCGGCATTGGTTACCCTCACGCACCTCGTTGGTCATTGACGAGACCACCTCTGCTATCTCTGCTATCTGGTAGGCCTTTGGGGTGGGCTTCCCATGCCCTCACTGGGTCAAATCACCCCAGCGTAACTCAACCTCCGGCAGGAGGGAGGCATTTGCCTTGTCGGAGAACCTCCTGGCACTTTTGCGCCCTCCAATGTGCTCCTCTCCCAGCTCACTGCTCTCGCCAGCGTCAGTCTCCACAGTATGCTATGTTGCCTCCTCCTCTCCCTCCATTATAGGCACCAAAGTCGGCCAAATATATGGCTGGTAACAGCTAATTTTCTTTGCCCAATTTGCTTAAAGCTCTAAACTCTCCCTCTTTCCTCCCAAAGAAGCCACACCACACCCACACGCGCCTTCACTCCCTCTCAGCTCCCTCTCTATCTGCCTCCTCTTCTGCGCATGTCATGATGACCCTTGACCTCCTGAATCGCGGGAATCGAGCGTTGCCATGCCGTTGCTAAGGACGGCGACACTTTACAGCAGAAGGTCAAAGAGATTTAATGCTACCGCCCATTTCATATCGCTCGCGGTAACGCCCAATTTCAAAAATGGAGACTAGGGGCATTGAGAATGGGCGACAAGCCAGTGATCAGAAAACCCATTTTTACCGCCCACACCGGAAATAATGTCCATATTTGGGCAATCTGCACAAAAGTGTAAAATCTGGCACACTGAGTGCGACAGCTTTGCTTGCCCAGTGGGTAGCGCCCCAGGCCACTACGCAACCAGCGATGACATAATCGTCGTACTCGACGATTCCTCAGCGACCCGCACCAACCCCTTTCTGACCAGTGGGGGAAATAGCCCCGCAGCCTGCGAGGCTGGCATGAGCAGATGTTAACGCCAGCTTCGCGGGTTATGATGCTGGCCGACATCCGCTCGCGGGTGGAAGTTAAAGGGGAGGTTGCCAGCACCCCCGTCGCTATCTTAATTGTTGTGCCGACTCTCGGGTCAGCTTGAGTAACTGATCTCTAGCGTGGTCCAGGCAGCCATCGTGCATCTGCGTAGCGCTGCAGTACTCACCCCGGGATCCGCCCCTAAAGGAAGTGGAGCGCACAAGATTGCGCTCCACTTCCTTTGAAGAGCAGTAAGCCCAATTCAGCAGTGGGAAGTCCCGGCCCCAACAGGTTACTGCCTCCAATTGGGGAAAAGGGCAATTTCGCCCCATTGATTTTCTTCACGTAGAAAAACATGGAATGTTCACCATTGAGGCTGAACATTCACCTTGGACTGATGCTGCCTTTATCTCACCCATACCCAATCCCACACATGTACCTAACTATTAATGGATGTAAATATGACATTGTTTTTTTATTTAGTTATTTTGTTTTCAGAAAAATATTTTCATAACCGTTTAGTTAAGTATTTTGTGCTGACACCATCTACTTCTTAACAGAATCTTGTCTTGCAGAATGGCCTATGAAGAAAGCAAAATCAACAAGTAACCCATTATGCTTTTTTAACAATACATTTTAATGCCACAGTTATAGTGGACCAGTCAGCTCAGCATCAAAAGCAGTGCAAGAAAAGAAAAACGTGCATTTATATCGCGCCTTTCACAACTTCAGGACATCCCAAAGCGTTTTACAGCCAATGAAGTATTTTTGAAGTGTAGTCACTGTTGTAATGTTGGAAATGCGGCAATCAATTTGTGCACAGCAAGGTCCCTCCCACAAGCAGAAATGTGATAATTACCAGATAATCTGGGGAGAGGGGTGTGGTTTTGGTGTTGGTTGAGGGATAAATATTGGCCAGAACACCAAGGAGAGCTTTTTCAAAATAGTGGCATGGGATCTTTTACATCCACCTGACGGGGCCTCGGTTTAATATCTCATCTGAAAGATGGTACCTCTGACACTGCAGCACTCCCTCAGTACCGCACCGGGAGCGTCGGCCTAGATTTTGTGTGGAGTGAGGCTTGAACCCACGATCTTCTAACTCAAAGGCGAGATTGCTACCCACTTAGTAGGCAGCGACGAGAGTACTGCGGGTAGTCAGCTATGAAAATACTGCCCACTCGTGCCTCTCTTAAATGGGAAACAGTGGAGCTATACATCTATATTCTAAACCATGTAGGTCGCTCCACTGACCAACATTCCAAATACAGTAGTTTAGCGGTTATGTTCTGGATTAATAATTTCACCATAGCAAGTTGTGAAATTGAATACAATAAAACTGGTAATTTATGGCTTGTACCATAAAAAATGACCATGAATTCTGGTGGATTATGGTAAAATCCCACCGGGCCTCGAATGTTCTTCAGAGAAGGGAACCTGCCGTCCTGCCTGGTTTGGCCAAGACATGATTCCAATTCACACTACGTGGTTGATTAGTAATGCTCTCCGAAGTGTCATAGCAAGCTACTCAGTTGTGCAAACTAGGAAAGGGGTGATAAATGCGGCCTGCTCAGTATCACCAATAACTCCAGAACAAATAATAAATAATAAAACAGGAAAACGACTGGTGAAATTTGCAAAGTTACAAATTAGAGATAGGCTAAAAGAGCTGGGACTCTACATTTTAGAGAAGCTTAGGGGGCAAAATTGTCCATTTTAATAGCCCCGTTAGGGCAAGGCAGTTTTCACCAGGGGGGGAGGGGGGGGTGGTACCACCTCCAGGGAAGTTTCGGAGGTGATAACCCAGCAGCGCCACACCCCGGGCCGGCGCGCAACCGGCGATGACGTCATCTCTTTGTGTGGCGTCCCCTCATCGCCCCGCGCCAACCCCTTAATGCCCCGAAATTGCCCCGCGGATCGTGAGGCTGGTGCGGGCGGATGTTGTTTAAAGGGGAGGCCTGCAGCGCCCCACACCACCATCTTTGTTTGTTGGCCAAATCTTGGGTCGGCTCAACCATGGCAGCCCTAATATGGACCTAGCCGCCATCGTGCAGCCCGGCACTTCGTCTTGGGTGCCAGGCTGCTGGCCCAGTCCCACGCTGCCCTGGTGGCACAATGGTGGTCACCAAAGGGCCTGCAGAGTGCGCAGCAGTCCTCCCCTTTAATCCCAAGGGGAGGGATGTTGTAGAGCTGCATTCAGTGCCGCAGTTGCGCCCCGGGACCATCACTACAGGAAGCGGAGCGCCGGAGACAGCGTCGGGGCAGGACTTCCGGGCCGGGCTGCACAAAATGCCAGGCAATAAAAGTCCCGTCCCCGGAAGGTTACCGTCCCCAGTCGGGGCAAGGAGCAATTTCGGCCCCTTAGACTTTAGGTTCGAGGTTTATAAGACATTGAAGGGAACAGATTGTGTTCTAGTAGACAGTTTCTTCCAATTAAATAGGTTAGGGAGGACCAGGAGTCCCAATTCTAAGGTGTATATGGCTAGATCTTGGTTAAATGTCAGGAGGTGGTTCTATTTCCAGAGAATAATGGATCTCTGGAACAGGCTGCTGTCTCGTGCGGTAGATGCCGATTCGCTGAATTGCTTCAAGTGAGAGCTGGACTGGTTTCTGGCTGAGGCGGAGATCACTATTTACAAAAGGTAGGTACTGCAGGGAATTCAGGGCCAGAATGATCTCCTGGACTAGATTTGATCACCATGGGGTGGTCGGAGATGAATTTTCCAGATCCCCCAAATTGGCCTGTGTTTTTTATCTGTTTTTTCACCTCTCCCAGGGGATCACATGGTACTTGAATGGGGTGGGGAGTGTATGTGAGACAGGCTGGATGGACTAGAGAGTCTATTCCTGTCTGTCACACTTCCAATGTAAGTAGAATCGGTCCTTTTCTATCATTAAAATGTAAAAGTAGTCCAGCAGGCTGCTCGCATTCAAGTTTAAAAAGTTAGTTCTGCACCAGCTACAGTTGTTTACTGTAAAAAATAAACAGGGAAACCTTGCTGCATGACTCCTGGTGCTTGTTAATTTGGTTTTGAAACTGTAACCTGTTTTCTGACAGCAAGCAGAAAGGGACATGATGCAAAAGTTAGGCAAACATGATTTTGATTAAACAAGTCTTCAATAAATAAATAATGCAGATTTGCCTGTATAGTACAATGAAAAGTTAGTAGTTAATGTTACTAATGAATGTCATGAGAAGAACATCTCTTGAAGTGAGATGAACTATCACCAACAAGAAACCACTACAAAGATGGCCTCTGAGAAGATTGGTTCTTGAAAGTGCCCCAGCTTAACTGATTGGATATTAGATGGCTTCAAGAAGATCTTACTGGTGATGTCCCTAAATTAATTTGAAAAGGACACCAGGTAACAGACTGATCACTCCTGTCATTTAAAACTATCAGGCAAGCCTGAACAAGCTAGGGCCATTTTCTCTAGAAAAGAAAAGACTGAGAGCTGACCTGATCGAGGTCTTTATAGTTATAAAGGGGTTTGATAGGGCAGACATAGAGATGTTTCCACTTGTGAAGGATTTCAAAACTAGGAGCCATAAATATACAACAGTCTGCAATAAATCAAATAGGAAATTCAGAAGAAACTTCTTTACCCAGAGAGTGGTGAGAATGTGGAACATTATATACCATGGAGTGACTGAGGCAACTAGCATAGATACATTTAAGGGGAAGCTAGATAACCAGATGAGGAAGAAAGGTATAGGTGGTTATGTTGATAGGGTGAGATGAAGTAAATAGGGTGGGAGGAGGCTTGTGTAGAGCATAAACACCGGCATAGACAGTTGGGCCGAATGGTTTGCTTCCACTCTGTAAATTCAATTAAATTCTATGTAAATAACACCGATAAGAAATTCTAGGCTGTAATGCCTTACTGACACCCAACATTACATATGGTTGGTCATGTGTAATGATAAAAAAATACTTTACTAGAATTTGAGGACTCAATGGTAGTTTTCTCCATTTTTCTGAGATGCAAAAATACAGCCACTTCTTCCTAATGGCATTGCTCCAGTGCTATACTGATCATTTTATGGCCTACTTCCATTCTTCTCAGTTCAGCTGCTTTCTACAGTCCTCTGCATCTCTTTTCATTTTTTTAAATTGTGTTTTATTTATTGGGCATATTTAACCTTGACATTTAGTTACCCCCTTGTTGTAGGTAATTGGGCTTCTAAAATCCCTAATATTCTACTTCCTTTCAACAAATTTATTTACCACAATATGAAGTTCATGATCCCTGAAGCAAGGCTTACATTGTTGCGACATCGTAAGTGTCCTGGAGTGACTGCCTCAGTTATTCGCCAGAGAAATCAGTCGCCAGTCTTTACAAAGGTCAAGTGATTCATTTCCTGTCAAAGTTAATTCCTTTAGATGGCTGACTTTCCATTGATAGTAAATAAGTATGCAAAAAAGACAACACATTTATGGTTGAATGTTAACTGCTCAATTACTGCCCAGCTACTATTAAAACCACTTTAACAATCACAGAAGCAGGATCTGGTTCACTAATGTCCTTTAGGGAAAGAAATCTGCCATCCTTACCTGGTCTACCTATATGTGACTTCAGACCCACAACAATGCGGTTGACTCTGAACTGCCCTCTGAAATGGCCTAGCAAGCCACTCAGTTGTAACAAACTGCTACAAGAACCAATATTAAGAATAAAACTGGACAGACTACATGGCACCGACCTCGTCACTGGCTTGGGACACAACAATGGCACACCCAGCCCAGTCAACCCTGCAAAGTCCTCCTCATTAACATCTGGGGACTTGTGCCAAAATTGAGAGAGCTGTCCCACAGACTAGTCAAGCAACAGCCTGACATAGTCATACTCACAGAAGCATACCAATCAGCCAATGTCCCAGACTCCTCCATCACCATCCTTGGATATGTCCTATCCCACCAGCAGGACAGACCCACCAGAGGTGGCAGCACAGTGGTATACAGTTGGGAGGGAGTGGCCCTGAGAGTCCTCAATGTTGACTCCGGACCCCATGAAGTCTCATGGCTTCAGGTCAAACAAGGAAACCTACTGCTGATTCCACCTACCGTCCTCCCTCAGCTGATGAATCAGTACTCTTCCATGTTGAACACCACTTGGAAGAAGCACTGAGGAAACAAGGACAAAAAATGTAATCTGGGTGGGGGACTTCAATGTCCATCACCAAGAGTGACTTGGTAGCACCACTGTTGACCAAGCTGGCTGAGTCCTGAAGGACTTAGTTGCCAGACTGGGCCTGCGACAAGTGGTGAGAGAATGAACACGAGGGAAAAACCTACTTGACCTCGTAATCACTAATCTACCTGTCGCAGACGCATCTGTCCATGACAGCATTGGTAGCAGTGAACACCGCACAGTCACAGTCCCTTCTTCATATTGAGGACACCCTCTATCGTGTTGTGCTAAATGGGATAGATTTCTAGCAGTTCAAAACTGGGCATCCATGAGGCACTGTGGATAATCAGCAGCAGCAGAATTGTATTCCACCACAATCTGCAACCTTATGGCCGGTATATCCCCCACTCTACCACAGCCATCAAGTCAGCGGAGCGACTCTGGGTTCAATAAGGAGTGTGGAAGAGCACACCAGGTGCAGCACCAGGTGTATCTAAAAATGAACCTGGGGAAGCTGCAACACAGGACTACATGCATGCTAAATAAAGGAAGCAGCATGCTATAGACAGTGCTAAGTGATCCCATAACCAACAGATCAAATCAAAGCTATGCAGTCATGCCACATCCAGTCATGAATGGTGATGGACCATTAAACAACTAACAGGAGGAGGAGGCTCCATGAATATCCCCATCCCCATGAAACCAGAGCCCAGCACATGAGTGCAAAAGTCAAGGCTGAAGCATTTGCAACCATCTTTCGCCAGAAGGGCCGAATAGACGATCCATCTCAGCCTCCTCCTGAGGTCCCCACCGTGACAGAAGCCAGTCTTCAGCTAATTCAATTCACTCTATGTGATATCAAGAAACGATTATGCGCACTGAATACAGCATAGACTACGGGCCCCGACAATATCTATCTGTCATGCGAAAGAATTGCGCTCCAGAACTAGCCACACCTCTAGCCAAGCTATTCCAGTGCAGCTACAACACTGGCATCTACCTGACAATGTGGAAATCTGCCCAGGTATGTCCTCGCCACGAAATCCAATCCGGCCAATTACCATCCCATCAGTCTACTCTCAATCATCAGCAAAGTGATGGAAGGTGTCATCGAGAGTGCTAGCAAGCGCCACTTACTCACCATTAACCTGCTCACCGATGCTCAGTTTGGGTTCCGCCAGGATCACTCGACTCCAGACCTAATTACAGCCTTGGTCCAAACATGGGCAAAAGAGCTGAATTCCAGAGGCGAGGTGAGAATGACTGCCCTTGACCTCAAGGCAGCATTTGATCGAGTGTGGCATCAAGGAGCTCTAGTAAAATTGAAGTCAATGGGAATCAGGGGAAGGACTCTACACTGGCTGAAGTCATACCGAGCACAACAGAAGATGGTTGTAGTTGTTTGAGGCCAATCATCTCAGCACCAGGACATTGCTGCAGGAGTTCTTCATGGCAGCGTCTTAGGCCCAACCATCTTCAGCTGCTTCTATGCCCGCATTTAGCAAGACCTGAACGACATTCATGCTTGGGTTGATAAGTGGCATGTAATATTCATGCCACACAAGTGCCAGGCAATGACTCTCCAACAAGAGAGCGTCTAGCCACAGCCCTTTGACAACAGCATTACCATCACTAAATTCCCCAACATCAACATCTTGGGGGTCACCATTGACCAAAAACTTAACTGGATCAGCCACATAAATACTGTGGCTACAAAAGCAGGTGAGAGGCTATGCATTCTGCCTTGAGTGTCTCACCTCCTGACTCCCCAAAGACTTTCCACCGTCTACAAGGCACAAGTCAGGAGTGTGATGGAATACTCTCCACTTGTCTGGATGAGTGCAGCTCCAACAACACTCAAGAAGCTTGACACCATCCAAGACAAAGCAGCCCATTCATCACCTTAAACATTCACTCCCTCCATCACCAGCGCACCGTGGCTGTAGTGTGTACCATCTACAAAATGCACTGCAGCAACTTGCCAAGGCTTCTTCGATGGCACCTCCCAATCCCATGACCTCTACCACCTAGAAGGACAAAGACAGCAGGAGCATGGGAACTCCATCACCTCCATGTTCCCCTCCAAGTTCCCCTCCAAGTCACACACCATCCTGATCTGGAAATACATCGCCATTCCTTCATCGTCGCTGTATCAAAATCCTGGAACTCTCTCCCTAACAGCACTGTTGGAGTACCTTCACCACCAGGACTACAGCAGTTCAAGAAGGCGGCTCACCACCATCTTCTCAAGGACAATTAGGGATGGGCAATAAATTTTGGCCTTGCCAGCGTCGCCCACATTCCAGGAATGAATTTTTTTTAAATTCTGCCCATTTTTTGTTTAGAACCTGAGGGGCTGAAATTCATCACTCACCGCCCGCTGCCGCCCACTGTCACTGACATTTCTCCTGAAGATCCACCCAGTGCCACTTTCGGGGTGGCCTGGAGCGGCAGGAGGGGAGAGCCACCGGGAACCATTTGCTGATGTCAGCGAATGGCCGAGTGACGCAACTGAGCGCCCGTCCGCCGAGATGCCAGATTCCTGCGGGCGGGAGTTGGTGGGACTCGGTGGCAGAATAGGGTGGACCGCTGCATGGAGGTTGGTCTGTCCCCGACAGTGAGTATGAAGAACCTGAAAAAAAGGTAAGTGAACATTTTAATTTTTTTTTTCAATAGCGACTTACCTGAATGGAGTCCCCTGAAGGACTTCGGATACTTTTTGTATTTTTTGCTGTTGTTTTTTTCTCAGGTCTTTGGCCCACTGTGGGCCCGACTCCATCCTCGGCGGCACTTGGGCGGGCGGAGGCCTTGATGAAAATCGGCCCCTAAGTGTTGATAATGACTTAGTTGAGTGAGGGAGTTGGCTTTTTATGGCAAATGTTCCTCAGTTTGACAGTGTAAGGGAACCGAATTAACATTTGTTTCAATTTTATGAAGGGTTTAATGGAGTAAATAAGGAGAAATTGTTTCCAATGGCAGGAGGGACGGTAACCAAGGGCACAGATTTAAGATAATTGGCATATGAACCAGAGGGGAGCCAAATGAGGAAAATTCTTTTTACGCAATGATTGTTATGAGCTGACTACACTGCCTGAATCAATAGTAACTTTCATTGGATATATGCTTGAAAAGCATAAATTTGCAATGCTATGCAGAAAGAGCAGAGGGAGTGGGAATAATTGGGTAGCTCTTTCAAAGAGCCGGCATAGATACAATGGGCTGAATGGTCTCCTTCTGTGCTGTATGATTCGATGATTAGTCAAGCTACAAGCTTAAAATTTCCTATTGGTAGTTTTTGAGAGGCTTTAAAGGAAAAATGAATTTTTGGGTCAGTCCATCTTTTCCTGAATCACCCCCAATTCGCAGTTTCCAAGCATCCTTATTGAATAGTGGGAATGGTACAGTCACAGTCATTAGGACCCAATTGCATTAATAATTTACAGTTGGAAAACAGCCCAGTTCAGTTATGGCATTTATGCACAGCTTCAAGCATTGGCAGCTTTTGGTCCAATGTAAAAGTTGGCCAGACAAGTATACTAGTTATCTTGGTCGTACAGTCTGTGATACTCTTGCAATAATACCTCAATGAGCAAAAGCTAGAACAGTGCAATCCACTTACAGCAAATTCATTCATGCTCAAACGTTTGCCTGGTTCATCCAATATCCATTATAACCAAACCAATCCAGGCAACTATGGAACAGACATTAAGGTCACAATTTAATGATCTAATAAAATCTGTAAGCTCAGTGCATCTCCCAACTCTTTCATGACTGCATTCTACCTTCAGATGAAAAAGGATTGTATACATTTTGCTGCAGGCCATGACTATCAGAAAAAGTGAGATTGTATCCTGATAAACAGGTTGCCTCCCAACCCAAATAAGGTGCTCTCCTCATAAATATGCTGGTTCCTAGCTTCATGCTTCCTCTCTATAACTTCTTGGCTTGTTGTTATCTCCAATCCACTTTCTGGCTATATGTTGTCTCCTGACCATAGTTACTTGGCCCAACCATCTTCACTTGCTTCACCACTGACCTTTCCTCTGCTATAATGTTAGGAAAGAGGCTTTTCGTTGATGATTCCACAGTATTCAGCTCCAGTCCAATTCCCTAAATAAAGGAGCAGCTCATGCTAGCCTACAGCTGGACCTGAATAAACACCCACATTTGGGCTGACAAATGGCAAGTAACATATACACCACATAAGTGCCAGATAATCACCATCACCAACAAGTAAAAGCCCAACCACCTGACCTTCAATGGCACAACCATCACCAAGTCACCGACCATAAACATCTTGGGGGTCTCTACTGAACAGAAGTTTAACTGGACCAACCATATGTTTACAAGTGCAGGGCAGAGACTGTGTACTCTGCAACAAGTGGCTCACCTCCTGACCCATCAATGCCTCGCCACCATCTACAAGACTCGAATCAGGAATTGATGGAATACTCATCACTTTCCATGTTGGGTACAGTCTGCAACAACATTCAAGAAATTCAACATCTACTAAAACATTGCAGTCCTTCTATTGAATTCAATATCCACATCCTGCACCATCATCGCACTGTGGCTACAGTTTGTGCTATCTACAACTTTCACTCCAGCAACTCACCAAACTTACTTCAGCAGCACCTCTTCTTTTACGTTCTTCTCAGTCATTTGCATCTCTCTTCACCCCACTGAAACTCACACATAAACCGTACAGCCTAAATGCAAGAGAGCAAGAAGTTCCAATATTAACATTGTTGAAAGTGTTTGCAGCTTCTAGAATTACACTTATGTAACAGAATTGAGCATACTCAATAGTATGTCTCGCATATTGGTAGGAATGGGCAATAAATGCTGGCTTTGTCAGCGACGCCACATCCCATGAATGGATATATTTTTTTAAATGTTGAAGATGCACTTCCAACGTTTCAGTATTTCCTGGTGTGCCTCGACAAAGGCACACCCATTAGTTCGGATGACAAGTGTCAATCCTGAGCTAGGTGAAAGAAATTGACTGCTTGGAGACAATTCAGCGAGAATTATCTGCTCTGCCCATCTGTACAACACCAAGCAGATGCATCATATCATGCCGCAGCAGTCTTTATGGTAATGCTTTGATCAGAAATACCTTTGCACTTTGCCCCTGGATTCTGAAAATTTCCGTCACTAATGTTTGTAACTATTAGTCAAAATGTCATGGCTCCAGTTTTTCTTTGACTGCCACAGACAACTCCTTCCAATGGGTATTCCCTGGGCTAATTCCTCCACTTGCTGCATTTGTGCAGTGTAACAGTGCAGATAACAAGACGTCTTATCATGACAGTTAATTCCAACCTGCAGATAGTTGTAGCACTTCTGTTTGCTGTGTGATTCTGGATTATATAGTATTTACTGCACAGAAATAGGGTTTATGCCAGCATATGAAAGCATGGGCGTTACACTAAACATCCGTAAGACAAAGTTCCACTACCAACCTGACATCACACTGCCCCCCAGTCATCAAGATCTACAGCATGGCCCTGGACAACGTGGACCACTTTCCATATCTCAGGAGCCTATTATCAGCAAGGGCAGACATCGACAACGACGAGGTTCAACACCGCCTCCAGTGCGCCAGTGCAGCCTTCGGCCGCCTGAGAAAGAGTGTATTCGAAGATCAGGCCCTCAAATCTGCCACCAAGCTCATGGTCTACAGGACTGTAGTGATACCTGCCCTCTTGTATGGCTCAGAGACGTGGACCATATACAGTAGATACCTCAAATCACTGGAGAAATACCACCAACGATGTCTCCGCAAGATCCTGCAAATCCCCTGGGAGGACAGATGCACCAACGACAGTGTTCTCGATCAGGCCAACATTCCCAGCATCGAAGCACTGACCACACTCGACTAACTCTGTTGGGTGGGTCACATTGTTTGCATGCCTGACGCAAGACTCCCAAAGCAAGTGTTCTACTCGAAACTCCTACACGGCAAGCGAGTCCCAGGTGGGCAGAGGAAATGTTTCAAGGACACCCTCAAAGCCTCCTTGATAAAATGCAACATCCCCACCAACACCTGGAGTCCCTGACCAAAGACCGCCCTAAGTGGAGGAAGAGCAACCATGAGGGCACTGAACACCTCGAGTCTCGTCGCCAAGAGCATGCAGAAAGCAAGCGCAGGCAGTGGAAGGAGCGTGCGGCAAACCAGATTCCCCACCCACCTTTTCCCTCAACGACTGTCTGTCCCACCTGTGACAGAGACTGTGGTTCTCGTAATGGACTGTACAGTCACCTAAGAACTTACTTTTAGAGTGGAAGCAAGTCTTCCTCGATTCCGAGGGACTGCCCATGATGATGATGCAAGTGTTTATGCTCACCACGAGCCTCCTCCCAACCTACTTTATTTAATCCTATCTGCATATCCTTCTGTTCCTTTCTCAAAGTTATAGTAGGATGGACCTGGAGAATTTGAATCAAGAAAAATAGAACTGAAACCAAACCAACACAGACAGGAAAGAAGAATTCTGTGAAAATACGAAACAGTTAACAACAAATTATGAAAGAGAAATGTGAGAGACTACTTTACACTGAAATAATTATTAGTTAAGGTGCCATATACTTTTCAAACCATAGCATAGTGATTATAATTATCATATATATGCATGCACCACACGCGCACACACGAGTCGGTTTTGTGTGGCATTCAGGTGAAGCGGTGTTAGAGGGTGCGGGAGAATTGGACCAGTGCAGCAGACATAATTCAGTCTTCGTTTTAGCATCAGACATTCTATTCTAATTTTTGTACTTCCATTAAAAATTCCCATTTGCAGATGGGCAAAGCAGATAATTCTCACTGAAATATCTCAAATTTCCATCATTATAATGGAATACTCCTATATAATTCTTGTTGCACTGTAATTTCACTCTCCCACTTCTATTGGAGGGAGGATGTAATTATAACTTGACAAGTTTTATATAGGGAGTTTCTGTTATAAATATGGATATAGAAATTTATAATGGGCAAAAGTTGCCAGAAAGTGTATGCAGTATAAATTATGGAACAAAGAATTCCCTTCAACCTTTCAAACCCAATTTTTGATATATTACTAAGTGATCTGCCGTGGTGTTGCACATGTCAATTCCAAATGCAGTTTTTCGGTCAAACACAATCAGAGAAGATAATTGAAGGAAGGAGGGGAAGGGGAAGAATCATAGAATCACAGAAAATTATGACACAGAAGGAGGCCATTTGGCCAATTTTGTCCGTGTTGGTCGAAAAAGAGCTACCCAGCCCATTCCCACCTTCCAGCACTACATCCATAGCCCTGTAGATCACAGCTCTTTAAGTGCACATCCAAGAACGTTTTAAATGTGATGAGGGTTTCTGCCTCTACCACCCTTTCAGGCAGTGAGTTCCAGACCTCCACTCACCACCCTCTGGGTGAAATTTGTTTTCCTCATCTCCCAGCTAATCCTTCTACCAATTACTTTAAATCTATGCTCCCTGGTTATTGATCCCTCTGCTAAGGGAATCAGATCCTTCCTATCCACTCTATCTCGGCCCCTCATAATTTTATACACTGCAATTAAATCTCCCCTCAGTCTCCTCTGTTCCAAAGAAAACAACCCCAGCCTATCCAATCTTCCCTCATAGCTAAAATTTTCCAGTCCTGGAAACTTCCTCATAAATATCCTCTGTACCCTCTGTAGTGCAATCACATTTTTCTTGTAATGTGGTGACCAGAACTGTACGCTGTACTCAAGCTGTGGCCTAACTAGTGTTCTATACAGTTCTAGCATAACTTCCCTGCTCTTATATGCCTCGGCTAATAAAGGAAAGCATTCCATATGCCTTTTTAACTACCTTATCGATCTGTCCTACTACCTTTAATGATCTGTGGACATACATTCCAAGGTCCCTCTGTTCCTCCACACCTCTCAGGATCCTCCCATTTATTGTGTATTCCCTTGCCTTGTTGCCTCTCCCCAAATGCATTACCTCACCCTTTTCCGGATTGAATTCCATTTACCACTTTTCTGCCCAATTGACCAGTTCATCGCTATCTTCCTGCAGTCTAAAGCTTTCCTCCTCATTGTCAACCACATGGACAATTTTTGTATCATCTGCAAATTTATTTTATCATGCCTCCTACATTGAAGTCTAAATCATTAATATATACCATGTTAGTGTTAGTGTTTATCAGAAGAATCACTCAACACTCAGAGTCGGTTCCAATGCCAGTGTGGCCTTTATTGACGCTAGCGGGGAGGAAGCCTCAGGACTGGATCCAGGCTTCTCTCCACCTAACAAAGAAACTCATCGATATTTATATGTTTTACAATAGTTCTTTACAGTTACTCAGCCCACTTCGGCTGGACACAATCCAATCATAATGATTATAGATTACATATAGGTTTCTTT
This sequence comes from Pristiophorus japonicus, assembly GCF_044704955.1. Classification (NCBI taxonomy): domain Eukaryota; kingdom Metazoa; phylum Chordata; class Chondrichthyes; family Pristiophoridae; genus Pristiophorus; species Pristiophorus japonicus. The sequence goes on along the minus strand of NC_091977.1, from coordinate 222,693,720 downwards.
AACCCAATAGAATTTCCCTGATACCTCAAGAACTGCATGTTCGGGTTTTGTCAGCTCGGGCTGATTAATGACCTCGTTATGTGAGGCAGATTCTCCCCTTATCTCTCTTCCTTGGACTTCGGCTGTGTGAAATCACTGGTTCATTGTATCCAAGGCATTCCTGGTAGTGGGCCTCACAGGGTCATTGCTCGATCATTGCTCAGTCAGTCCCAGTTCATTACTTGACTAACGGGGTTCCCATCATGCTTGGGCAGCCATTTTATATGTGGCCATTTTAAACTTATATGAGTTTAGATATATTCAGCAGGTGCCTAATGCCTACAACATACCACAAAAAGCAAAGAACTGAGTACTGAGCCCTGTGGAACTTCACTGGAAACAATCGCAAAACCACCCATCAACCATTACCCTTTCCTTCCCGCTATTGAGACAATTTTGGATCCAATTTGCCACTCTCCCTTGGATCCCATGGGCTTTTACTTTTTTGATCAGCCTGCCATATGGGACCTTGTCAAAAGCCTTGCTAAAATTCATGTAGACTACATCAAATGCACTGCCCTCATTGACCCTCATGGTTACCTCCTCAAAAAATGCAATCAAGTTCGTCAGACACGACCTTCCCTTAACTGACTGACTGACTTTGTAAATGAAGGTTTATATTGTCCCTCAGAATTGATTCAATAATTTGCTCATCACCGAACTGGCCTGTAATGACTTGGTTTATCCCTTCCTCCCTTTTTAAACAATGGTACAACGTTAGCAGTTCTCCAATCCTCCAAAAGAAGGTAGAAATGGGTGGACAGGATGGGGAGAAGGGGAGGTGAAGAGGGGCAGAGGGGAGGAGAAGGAGGAAGAGAGAAAGATGGGAGAAGGACAAATAAGAGTGTGGGGATAGGAGAAGAAAGATAAGAAAGATGTGGGGAAAGAGAAGGCATGAGGAGCTGGAGTAGAAGGGGAGGTGAGGAAGTTGAGGAAAAAGAGGAAGTGAGAACAAAGAGAAGAGGAAGAAGGTGGAAGAGTAGGGTTTAGGGGAGGGGAATCAGGGAGCAGTAGAGGAGGAAGTGGAGAGGGAGAGGGTGACAGAGTTGAAGGAATTGGATAAAAGGGTGACTGCTTTAAATTGCTATCTCATTTTATTGAGGCACTATGGCTTGACACAGTCTACAGGAAGGTGTCAGACCTCGGGGTGGGGAGGGGTGGGGGGAAGGGACCCAAAACCGAGCGACCATTCTGGAGAATAGACAGAGTGATTTTTTTTTAAAGACACACTATAACATGAATAAAAGATATGCATGCTAGTTCACTTCTGCCCACTGTGAAAGGGTCAATTATTAGATGCCATAGGAAAAGGGAGAGAAGAGAGAAAGCCAAGCGGTCAGAAGGAAGACAGAAAAAAACAATTTTGTTGGGGCTGGCGGGCCCAGAAACCAAAAGACTCTATGAAATGAAAAAAATAATATATTTTAAAATGACACGCAAAAATACTGAATTTAGATTAAAAACTTACCTAAAGAGAAAACAAGATGGCGGACCGAGACATTGGAACTTTCAATGCAGGACTGTGAAGATGGTCGAAGACTGGGCACAAAGCCATTCAGTGGTTAGATTATATAATTACAGCATGGCAAGTTTTCTTGGGCAAAATCCGTATTAAATGTGGACATAGGAATTTATAATGGGAAAAAGTTGATATGAAAAAGTGCAACAAAAACGTGACAACAGAAGGTTAAGTGGTGCAGATAGAAAGTGTATAATGGTATAAGTATATATATGCACTTCATGTGCCAGGCTTCAGTGTCATACTTCTTGATTTGCTCAGATTTCATATTTGGCAAATTACAACTCTACTAAAAAATACAACCAAATTTACTAATAATGGAAAGCAGAACTTGAACCAAACAAATCAGAACTAAACACATCTAAGCCAAGCCTATCAATAAAAAATATTGAAATTGTTCCAATCAAATTGCTCAAAATACTTTTAAATCCATTTAGAGTCTTCCCTTTTACCCCTCAATCAGTTGACTACAGCCAAATAAAAAAACACAACTTATAATGTAACTAACAGGTAAAACCAAAAAAATGTACGTACCCCTAAAATTGTCCACTTCCTGTTGTAAACAGACCCATTAAGGGATTCCCCCTTTGTCAGAGGTCCCAGGCTCGAGTTTCATTCCATGCCAATGTTCGCAGGTGCTTTCTGGTCCCAGGTATGTCTCTGAGTAACAGCAAAGGAGGTCCTTAACGATTTTAAAAATAACTCAGTGGCTATAGCTTTCATACTGCTGCTCCACTTCACTGCACAGCCCATCCACTGCCCAGCCCATCCACTGCCCATCCACTGCCCATCCAATGCCCAGCCCATCCACTAGCCATCCACTGCCCATCCCATCCACTGTCCATCCACTGCTCATTCACTGCCCATCCACTGCCCATCCCGTCCACTGTCCAGCCCGTCCACTACCCATCCCATCCATTGCCTAACCTCTCCACTGCCCATCCCGTCCACTGCCCATCCCGTCCACTGCCCAGCCCGTCCACTACCCATTCCATCCATTGCTCAGCCTGTCTACTGCCCATCCCATCCACTGCCCAGCCCAACCACTGCCCAGCCATTCCCAGTGCTTCCAGATACAAGGTCCCTCCACTAAGACGATATAAAGAAAGAAGAAAGAAAGACTTGCATTTATATTGCACCTTTCATGACCATCGGACATTCCAAAGCACTTTACAGCCAATAAAGCACTTTTTGAAGTGTAGACACTGTTGTAATATAATCCACATCTCAGTGCTTTTAGCCTTTAGGACCTCTTTCCCAGTGTTTATAGAACACTGGAACAGACCATTCAACCCCAGTTGCAAATGAACCAGTCGCCAGACATTCCTCCAGATATTTTCAGATCCAGGAAGTGTGATGAATTTAGATAGGTGCTTTCTGTCATAAATGTGGAGTTAGGAATTTATAATGGCAAAGTTGACACTAAAAGTGTGAAACAAATATGACAGCAGCAAGTCAAATGACACAGACAGGAAATGTCCGCAGATGGAAGATTTTTTTTTATTACGAGTTGATCTCCCTTGGGATTGCATATGCGGCATCAAGATCAAAAACTCTTTTCAGATCTAGCAGGGTAAGAGGGCAAGGTGATAATTGAAAATATATCAAGATGAGAGAGGAGAGGAGAGGGAGGGAGGAGAGGGAGAGAGTTGGGATGAGCGGGAGAGAAGAGGAGGAGAGGGAGAGAGGTGGGAGGAGAGGGAGTGGGGGATGTATTTATAGTTTCTTGAATAACTCTTAAGTTCAATTTAACTCTCTTTATTCTGGACCTCAGTCAGTAATGTGCAGTTAAAATGGCGATCCTCATACATGCACGAGGTCTCCCTATACATATCGAGGCGCTATACATTCTATCGTTACTATGACTATGAAAGTAAACTGGCACGAAATATAAAAACAGATAGCAAGAGTTTCTATAGGTATATAAAAAGGAAAAGAGTGGCCAAAGTAAATGTTGGTCCCTTAGAGGACGAGACCGGGGAATTAGTAATGGGGAACATGGAGATGGCAGGAACTCTGAACAAATATTTTGTATCAGCCTTTACGGTAGAGGACACTAACAATATTCCAACAGTGGATAGTCAAGGGGCTATAGGGGGGGAGGAATTTAACACAATCAGAATCACTAATGAGCTGGTACTCAGTAAGATAATGCGACTAAAGGCAAATAAATCCCCTGGACCTGATGGCTTGCATCCTAGGGTCTTAAAAGAAATAGTGTCAGGGATTGTGGATGCACTGGTTGTAATTTAGCAAAATTCCCTGGATTCTGGGGAGGTACCAGCAGATTGGAAAACTGCAAATGTAATGCCTCTATTTAAAAAAGGGGGCAGACAAAAAGCAGGAAACTATAGACCAGTTAGCCTAATATCTGTGGTTGGGAAAATGTTGGAATCCATTATTAAAGAAGCTCTTGCAGGACATTTGGAAAAGCAAAATTCGGTCAGGCAGAGTCAGCATGGATTTATGAAGGGGGAGTCATGTTTGATAAATTTTCTGGAATTTTTTGAGGATGCAAGGAACAGGGTGGATAAAGGGGAACCAATGTATGTGGTGTATTTGGACTTCCAGAAGGCATTTGACAAGATGCCACATAAAAGGTTACTGCACAGGATAAAAGTTCATGGGGTTGGGGGTAATATATTAGCATTGGCTAATTAACAGAAAACAGAGAGTAGGGATAAATGGTTCATTCTCGGGTTGGCAATCAGTAACTAGTGGGGTGCCGCAGGGATCAATGCTGGGACCCCAACTATTTACAATCTCTATTAACGACTTGGAAGAAGGGACCGAGTGCAATGTAGCCAAGTTTTCATGATGATACAAAGATGGGAGAAAAAGCAATGTGTGAGGAGGACACAAAAAATCTGCAAAAGGATATCGACAGGCTAAGTGAGTGGGCAAAAATTTGGCAGATGGAGTATAATGTTGAAAAGTGTGAGGTCATGCACTTTGGCAGAAAAAATCAAAGAGCAAGTTATTCTTTAAATGGAGAAAGATTGCAAAGTGCTGCAGGACAGTAGAACCTGGGGGTACTTGTGCATGAAACACAAAAGGTTAGTATGCAGGTACAGCAAGTGATCAGGAAGGCCAATGGAAGCTTGGTCTTTATTGCAAAGGGGATGGAGTATAAAAGCAGGGAAGTCTTGCTACAGTTATACAGGGTATTGGTGAGGCCACACCTGGAATACTGCGTGCAGTTTTGGTTTCCATATTTACAAAAGGATATACTTGTATTAAGGCAGTTCAGAGAAGGTTCACTAGGTTGATTCTGGAGATGAGGGGGTTGACTTATGAGGAAAGGTTGAGTAGGTTGGGCCTCTACTCATTGGAATTCAGAAGAATGAGAGATGATCTTATCGAAATGTATAAGATTATGAGGGGGCTTGACAAGGATGATGCAGAGAGGATGTTTCCACTGATAGGGGAGACTAGAACTAGGGGGCATAATCTTAGAATAAGGGGCCTTCCATTTAAAACTAAGATAAGGAGAAATTTTTTCTCTCTGAGGGTTGTGAATCTGTGGAATTTGCTGCCTCAGAGAGCTGTGGAAGCTGGGACATTGAATAAATTTAAGACAAAAATAGACAGTTTCTTAAACGATAAGGGGATAAGGAGTTATGGGGAGCGGGCAGGAAAGTGGACCTGAGTCCATGATCGGATCAGCCGTGATCAAATTAAATGGCGGAGCAGTCTCGAGGGGCCTTATGGCCTACTCCTGCTCCAATTTCTTATGTTACATCTTTCCTTTCATAAGAAACAAAGTGAATTAAAGTGAGCTTCAATATAAACTGATAATTAGCTTCTTGTGAATACATGTAGTAAACAACTACAAGTTTAACAAACAAGAACAAAAACCTCGTCATTTTGTTTCTTTATCCAAGTGTCCAGTGTCCATGATTTCTTATTTCTGTACATAGTGTTCCAGATATTTTGGTGTTGTGCAGATTCTGTTGCTTCGCCTCAAACTGGCTGTTTCAGTGGTGTTCTGTGCACTGGTCGCTTTAGTCCATGACATATCCCTGTTTCGCATGTTGTCATCGAAGAGTTGTTTTGCGTGTTAGTTGGCTGTGTTGGCAGTGGATCGTGTGTGGGTGTCACTGAGATCTCTGGAGTTTCGATGAATGTCTCAGCGCTCTTTTACAGATGTTTCCAATTTTGGCGATACTCATGTCCATTTTCTGTAATGAACTGATATGACCGAATACTGACTTGTTTCTGCATCTGAGCTTTTTGCCACATTTTGCTGTCTCGCGTTTGTTTGAGTCTCACTGTTTCTCCTTCCTGCAGTGTCGGAAGTGCTGTAGCAACTCTGTTGTAGTCGTGTGCTTGTTTGGCATGGTTCTTTTTTTTGTTGACGTTGACGTCCTGTACGATTCTTGGTTTAAGTAGTTCGTTTGCGATTGGGATGTTTGTCTTTGTGCGGTGGCTGAGCAAGCGTTGTGCTGGCGAACTATCAAGGCCTTCAGTTGATGTGTTTCACCAGATGAGAAGGTTCATGTAGAAGTCACCACAGTCTTGTTTTGTCTTCTTGATTAAACGCTTTGCGAGCTTAATCACGTTCTCAACCTTTCCGTTGCTTTGTGGATATTCTGGTGAGCTTGTTGTGTGATCGAATCCATATTTTGTGGCAAAGTTTGTGAACTGTTGTAAGTTGTTGGGATGTCCGTTGTCGGATTGAACCGTGTCTGGAATGCTGTGGCTGGAGAAGTGTTTCTTGAGGTGTTTGATGATAACAGTGGCATCTTTCTTTCCATGCAGTAGTAGTTCACTGTGCATAAGTAGTCTTGGCCATCGAGTATGAATAAGTCACAACCAATCTTTTTCATGGTCTCTGAGGGCTCTTTTGGTTGGCTCAATTGATAGGTGTTGGATGTTTCACACTTTGAAACATAGGGCTAGAATTTCCCTTAGGATTGCTGCCGCCAGATTTTTAGCGGTATTCCGGTGGTTGCGTCTTTTGAACCGCCGGAATACCGCTGCTGCGCGATCCTGCGATTTTTGGTGTTTGTCTTGGCGGTGGTGATGCATTGCAGTCGCGGACCAGAGCGGGCGGTGGTGAAGGGCCTGAAGGTCGGCAAGCAGCACCCCTGGAAAATGCGCGTTTTTTCTTCTCTGCGCATGCGCAGGCATTCTCCCGCAACTTTGGGGTCAAAGTTGACCCTACACATGCGCAGAGAACACTGAGAGAGTGCTGGACATTTTGAAAGTGCAGAGGTGAGTCAATCTGAGACAGAGAGGAGCTGTTGAATAAGATTTGTGTATAAATCAGTTTTGAGCAGTATATTCACTATTAATTGATAATATAATATAACTTTTAATAATAATAGTAATAATAGTACATCACAAAAAGTAATACTAATAATAATAAATAATAAATAATTGTTTACATTTAAATATATAAATCAGTATAAATAAAACCATGGAAGTGAAAAGGGAGGTGGGTGGGAAGAGGGAGGGCCATTTGTTTCTACGAAGAAGCCCAGGAATCATTGGTCCATGAAGTGGAGGCTCACTAGGATCAACTAACACGAGGTGGGCGAGGGAAACCATCACTGTCTGTGTAACAGAGGTTATGGCGAGAGATCGCTGAGGCGGTGTCCTCCATCGCGCCCATGATGCGGGAGCTGAACCAGTGCCGCAAACAGTGGAATGACATCGTTGGGTCTGCAAGAGTAAGTAATAACTTTTATCATGCACTGCCTAATTACTCTTAAGTAGTGCCACGTTTTATTATGTTAAAAAGCTTGGTGACATTTTTTATTACCCATAGTGTTAATCCTCTGTATTTTCATGTGTTCATCAAGCAAAACTTAAGTGTTAACAGAACTTAAATGATGCACTCGGTTATGTCTTGAATAAAGAGTCAGACTAGATACTGCAAGCTCAAAGTAAGGTGTGACCGTAATCCTTTATCACATATCTGAGAGTGTCTCTCCAGCCTGTGAGGCCTCCTTATATACAGGGGTTCCCAAGAGATTGTGGGATCGCTTGGGACTCCAGGGGTTAACCGCTCTGGTGGTTAGAAATGGTATTTACAGGTTTACATACATAACAACACTCCCCCCCCACCCAAAGTCAATAGTGTAACTATTTACAATGTGAGTCAATCCAAGGCCTTCCTTTCCCTCTCGGTGCAAATGGTGGTTTTGGTGAGTCGTTTGTTGGGCCATCGCTGGGCTGCTGCACAGCTGGCCTTGCTGGGCTGCTGAGGGTGATGAGTCCTGCTGGGCTGCTGCGGGTGATGGGTTCTGCTTCGTAGTCAACTGCTGGGTCGGTTGCCACTTGTGTGTGTGTTGGAGGGTCGCAAAATGTAGAGTCTATTGTGGGTTGTTCTAGATAGTCCGTAAATCTGAGTTTGGTTTGGTCCAAGTGTTTCATGCAGGTGAGTCCATTTGAGAGTTTGACCACAAACACCCTACTCCCCTTTTTGGCCAAAACAGTGCCAGGAAGCCACTTAGGATCGTGTCCATAGTTCAACACAAATACAGGATCATTTATCTTAATTTCGCGTGACACATTTGCGCGATCATGATATGTATTCTTTTGAAGCTGCCTGCTCTCTACCTGTTCGTGTAGATCAGGGTGGACTAACGAGAGCCTTGACTTAAGTGCCCTTTTCATGAGCAGTTCAGTGGGAGGGACCCCAGTGAGCGAGTGGGGTCTTGTGCGGTAACTAAGGAGGACTCGGGATAAGCGACTCTGCAGTGAGCCTTCAGTTATCCTTTTCAAGCACTGCTTGATTGTCTGCACTGCTTGTTCTGCCTGATCATTGGATGCTGGTTTAAACAGGGCAGATGTGACATGTTTGATCCCATTGCGGGTCATGAACTCCTTGAACTCAGCACTGGTAAAGCACGGCCCATTGTCACTTACAAGGATATCAGGCAGGCCGCACATGGCAAACATGGCCCGTAGGTTTTCAATGGTGGCAGCGGACGTGCTTGCCGACATTATCACACATTCAATCCATTTGGAGTACGCATCTATAATCACTAAGAACATTTTTCCTAAGAATGGGCCTGCATAGTTGACTTGGACTCTGGACACCGTTTGGAGGGCCAGGACCATAAACTTAGTGGCACCTCATTGTGTGCATTGCTTAATTGTGAACATGTATTACATTTGTGCACGCAGGACTCTAAGTCTGCATCGATACCGGGCCACCACACGTGGGATCTGGTTATCGCTTTCATCATTATGATACCTGGATGGGTGCTGTGGAGATCACTAATGAAGGTGTCCCTGCCCTTTTTGGGCACCACTACCCGATTACCCCATAGGAGGCAGTCTGCCTGTATAGATATTTCACCTCTACACCGCTGGCACAGCTTTATTTCTTCCTGCATCTCGAACAGGAAACTAAACCAACTCCCGTGGAGCACGCAACTTTTTTACTAAGGACAGTAAGGGGTCCTGGCTCGTCCAGGTTCTAATCTGTCGGGCGATAACAGGTGATTGCTCACTCTCGAATGCTTCCATTACCATAACTAAATCTGCAGGCTGTGCCATCTCCTGTGGTGGGCAATGGCAGCCTACTGAGAGCATCGGCACAGTTTTCTGTGCCTGGCCTGTGGCGGATGGAGTAGTTATATGCGGACAACGTGAGCGCCCATCTCTGGATGTGGGCCGATGCATTCGTATTAATCCCCTTGCTTTCAGAAAAGAGGGATATAAGCGGCTTATGCTCGGTTTCCAATTCAAATTTGAGCCCGAACAGATATTGATGTCTTTTCTTTACCCCGTAAACACACGCTAACGCTTCTTTTTCGATCATGCTATAGGCCCTCTCAGCCATAGACAGACGTCTGGATGCATAAGTAATCGGTTGCAATTTCCCAAATTCATTAGCTTGTTGCAATATACACCCAACCCCGTACAACGACGCATCACATGCTAGTACCAAACGCTTACATGGATCGTACAACACAAGCAATTTGTTTGAACATAACAGCTTCCTAGCTTTCTCAAAGGCATTTTCTTGGCTTTTTCCCCATACCCATTCATCTCCTTTACGCAGTAAAGAGTGCAGAGGTTCTAACAATGTGCTAAGACCCAGTAAGAAGTTACCAAAATAGTTCAGGAATCCTAGAAACAACCGCAGCTCTGTCACATTCTGTGGTCTTGGTGCGTACTTGATTGTCTCCATCTTCGAATCAGTGGGCCTGATGTCGTCCACCGCGATTCTTCTCCCCAGGAACTCCACTTCAGGTGTCAGGAAAATGCACTTCGAGCATTTTAGCCTGAGCCCCACAGGATTAAGCCGACTAAGAACCTCCTCTGCAGGTGCTCGACAGTGTCCCGACCTGTAACCAAGGTGTCGTCCTGGAAGACCACGGTGCGTGGGACTGACTTCAGCAAGCTTTCCATGTTCCTCTGGAATATCGCCGCGGCCGATCGAATCCAAAATGGGCATCTGTTGTAAATGAAGAGACCTTTGTGCGTGTTGATGCAGGTGAGGCCTTTCGATGATTCCTCTAGCTCCTGCATCATGTAGGCCGAGGTCAAGTCTAGCTTCGTGAACATTTTCCCTCCTGCTAGCATCGCAAATAGATTGTCTGCCTTCGGTAGTGGGTATTGATCCTGCAGTGAGAAATGATTGATAGTTACTTTGTAATCACCACAGATTCTGACGGTCCCGTCTCCCTTGAGGACTGGAACAATCGGACTGGCCCAGTCATTGAATTCGAAATGATGCCCTCTCGTTGCAGCCGGTCCAGCTCGATCTCCACCCTCTCTCTCATCATGTACGGTACCGCTCTTGCCTTGTGATGGATGGGTCGCGCCCCCGGAATCAAATGGATCTGCACTTTTGCTCCTTGGAACTTCCTGATGCCTGGTTCGAACAGCGAGGGGAACTTCTTTAGGACCTGGACACATGAGGTGTCGTCGACAGACGAAAGCACTCGGACGTCGTTCCAGTTCCAGTGTATCTTTTCCAGCCAGCTCCTGCCGAACAGCGTGGGGCCATCGCCCGGTACCACCCAGAGTGATAAATCGTGCACCGCTCCATCGTAGGAGATCTTTACGGTAGCACTGCCAATTACGGGAATCAGTTCCTTTGTGTACGTTCTCAGTTTAGTACGAATGGGAGTCAGGACTGGCCTTGAGGCCTTGCTGCACCACAATTTATCGAAAGTCTTTTTGCTCATTATGGACTGGCTTGCGCCCGTGTCCAGCTCCATGGACACCGGGAGTCTATTGAATTCAACCTTCAGCATTATCGGGGAACACTTTGTGGTAAATGTGTGCATCCCATATACCTCTGCCTCCTCGGTTAGAGGCTCTGGTTCATCATGATCCACCGTGGATCTGTCCTCCTCTGCAACATGGTGGTTTGCAGGATTAGCAGGGTTTGGAGCTCGCCTGCAAATATGTTGGCGGTGTCCCATTGTTCCACAGCCCTTGCAAACGTACCCTTTAAAGCAGCATGAATGGAAACGATGATCACCCCCGCAGCGCCAACAAAGTATTAATGGCCTTGTATTCATCTGCAGATGTGCAGGTGCAAACGCATAAGTCCTGCCCTATACATTTCGATTTGAAAACAACGTTACTTTGTTCACAGGACTTGCAGCAGCACCAGTGTGCTGAGAGATTTGTTTGGTATTGTCACTGGTGGAGATAAACGCCTGAGCTATCGCTGTGGCTTTACTCAAGATTGGGGTCTCTACATCAAAAGTTTGCGAAGTATTACTTCATGGCCAATGCCAAGTACAAAGAAAAACCCTGAACATGTGCTCCAAGTGTCCTTCAAATTCACAATGTCCTTCAAGGCGCCTTAGCTCGGCGATGTAGCTCGCCACTTCCTGGCCTTCAGACCTGTTGCACGTGTAGAACCGCTACCTCGCCATCAGAACGTTTCCTTTGGGTTTAGATGCTCCCAGACCAGTGTGCACAACTCACCATATGACTTGTCTGTTGGTTTTGCTGGAGCAAGCAGATTTTTCATGAGGCCATACGTTGGTGCCCCACAAACGGTGAGGAGGATCGCCCTTCGTTTGGCAGCGTTCACTTCTCCTTCCAGCTCGTTGGCCACGAAGTATTGGTCGAGTCGTTCCATGAAGGTTTCCCAATCATCTCCCTCCTAAAATTTCTCCAGGATGCCCACAGTTCTCTTAATTGTTGTGGTGGGGTTTATCATCCGTATCTCGTCGCCAGTTGTTATGTCTTGAATTAAGAGTCTTGAATTAAGATACTGCAAGCTCAAAATAAGATGTGACCGTAGTCCTTTATCACAGATCTCAGAATTTCTCTCCAGCCTGTGAGGCCTCCTTAAGTACAGGTGCTCCCAAGGGATTGTGGGATCGTTTGGGACTCCAGGAGATAGGCCCTCTGGTAGTTAGACATGGTATTTACAGGTTTACATATATAACACACTCATTTCCAAAAAGACTGGGCACGGTTAATTAGGGAGGTGTACCTATATATATGTATGTATGTGTGTGTTCCGTATTAGTAGCTGTGAAATTAGTTGACACTTATTTTTTGTCACCTTTGCTGAAAAAATTAGCCAGCAATAGGGCGGTGGTCCATCGAAGAGTATTCCTCTCACAGACCTCGAGGAACATGCTGCAGCCCTGACAGGGACGTATGATCGCACCGCCACGTGAGCTGATGCTGAACCAGTTTTCCCGGAGGGTAAGTCTGCATAATGCCTGGACTGTACTGCGGTCATGTAATTCAATCTTATGGCAATATAATGTAGAATGTAATGTAATGCTGGGAGCACGAAATGTTGTTAGTTCTGACATGATTTTTTGGTTGATCACACTCTGCCACTTGGAAAACAAACTGTTTGGGACTCAAGTTCAAGTTTTGTTATGTCATGTACTTTCTGTCTACTTTGCTTGTGATAGTTTTGTGTAATGATTCTCGGTAATATATGTTTGTTCTCAACATAAGCCTGCACAAAGTGAATTGCTCTCATGTTACCTCTGAACCCTCCCCTCTCCTGTCGCCAACCTTTAATGTTATGTTTTTACAGTTACACAGCTGGAACCGCCTGCCCCTTCCAGAGAGGAGTCATTGGAGGGAATAAGGAATGAAGAGATGGTGGTGGAAGAGACGGAAGAGATGGTGCTGCAGGAGCAGGAGGAGAACACTCCTCAAAACTTTATCATGGTGGTGGTGCAGGAGGAGGGAGGGCTGGCTGGACTTCAAGGGTCCTTTCTACCTGTAGCCACCGGTTCCTCGTCGGAATCCAACTTTCCTGGATTCCGGTCCGAGGAAGCGGGACCAAGCGGCATCCAGTGGCTCACACCGACCCCCATGCTGAATCCGCAGCGGCTGATCCGCCAAAATGGGAACGCTGCGCGACAGACAGATGCTAGCCTGGACATGGTGGGATTGTCCAGGATGAGCATCAACTTGAGTCGAGAGCTCCTCCAGGCCTTTGCTGGGTTGTCCGCAAACACCGTGGCTTTAGCAGCCCGTCAATTGAAGGATATGGCGGAGCTGATTGATGCGATGAGGGTGAATACCCAGACCGTCAATGTCAATGCTATGCAGCAATCAATGTTCGTGGTATATGGCACTACACCCCAAGGTGCCATACCTCCAATGGTGACAGCATCTGTTTGTCGAGAGGAACCAGTTTCTTCCGACTTTGAAGATGGGTCCTCCGCACCTCCATCTTCTCCAGAACCCCCAAACATAGCACTGCCATTGTCGCTGTCCCCGCCCCCCGCCCCTTCAGCAGTCATGCTCGAGGTGCTCTGCTGGTGCAGAATGTTCTGGTCCCGACGTGGGAGGAGGAGGAGTGGGTCAGGGCCAAGAATCAGGGGGGGATGGGGGAGGAAAGGCGTTGGGAAAGGTGGCCACAGGTAGAACCATTGGAGGGTGCAGGGGTGGTTTGAGTGCTGTTGTTGATATTGTTGTTGTTGCTGGTTGATGTTGATAATATTTTGTTTTGTAAAATTTTCATTCAGAAGAATTATGTTATTTTATTACATTGTTAAAATTTAATAGAAATTACAACTTTTATAAAAAAAAATGTATTCAACTAAATCATTCTTGTACTGTGTCTCACTGACTTCTGGGAAGGGGAAAATATGTCCCATCTGACAACTTTTAGGAAACACAACTTTAAATGTGTGATTGCCAGTGTCCCTCATAACTGTACTGTTTCGGTTTTACTGTTTGCCACATCTTAAGTTTTTAATGCATCTATTAGAAGCCAACCCAGCAGTGGGGGAAAACAATCCAAAATACAACAGAAAATGTGGGAAAAACACAATAGTCAGTGAAAATTTGCAATGAGAAAAGATAGTTTATTATGCCTTAGATGTGTCCCCTTCACTGGAACTAAAAACTTAAAAATAAGTTTAAATTCTTTCTTTCTTTCATAAGGTGTAGTATTTTCTGGTAATCATCTGCAGATTGTCATTTGTTAAATCTGCAGTCATTTAACAATTTGTCAAGGCTTCAACTCGTGTCCAGTAACTCCCCCCACCCACCAATGCTCAAATAGCTTGTCAACACTGACTATCTAGGCTTACACATCAGAATGTCCTCTTGGCTGAGACAGTAGATGGTTCACTGTACCCGCGGAGTCATACTCCAGCAAGATTCAACATTTCAGAACATAAAAGAGGGGGTGCGGGAGGGGAGTATGGTACTAACTCATCTTTATTAGGAGCAGATTTTTAAAATGGAATAAAGTTTCGTCAGCCGAAACCCTGCAAATTCAGTGGAAATATTTTGAAGCAATATTACTGATTGAGACACCAATGTTCTCTGAATTGTGAGTGAATGGCAACAGTTGGGAACCCTGCAAAAACAAGGGAGGGTTTCTGTAAGATTTCAGGGTAATAATACTTGTTTAAAAGCACTGCAAAATAAAACAAGAGACAGGAAACAACTTGAAGAAGCCAGAAATTTAAACCTCAGTTGCAGTATTTTCAATGAGGCCATGAGGTTGCTGGGCTGACTGATTATCATTTGTTTCTCATCAAATGCTCCTGTTTCTTCTTGTCCTCCTTCAATATACATTGGGAGTAAAAGATAAATTAAAAATGCAGCTGTTTCGAAAACAGAGATTAAAAAAATGGAGGCATAACACTGGACCCAAGTACCTAAAAAAGGGCGGTTTCGTTCCCGAGTGATAACGGGCGGTGGCGGGCAGTAAAAACAGCAGTTTTGTAGAAATTTGTGCTGCAGGGGAAGTTTGATCGATTTTTGAGTGGGAAATGTGGGCGGGCGATGGGCAGCAACACCGGAGGTAGTCGTAGGCCGAAATAACCACCAGCGATAATCGGGTGCAAAATGAGCATCAAACGGGCGGTATAGGGCAGTAATTTGCCTTTTTGGCAAAAACGGGCAGTAACTGGGCAGTAACTGGGTGGTAACTGGGCGATCCCAGGGGAAATTCTAGCCCATAGTCTTTTATGTCACTGTTCAGTCCTAGCCATTCAACGGATTCCCTGACACGTCGAAGAGTGCTCTCGACGCCAGTGTGAGCAGCATGAAGTCGCTGAGGAATGTCGAATCTCAGGGTTTTTGGTATGATACAGCGATAGCCTTTGAAGACTATGCCATCCTGTGTTGTGAGTTCGCCACAAATTTTGAAGTATACATGCATTTCAGGTGGGCATTCATGTGTCATTTTTGGCCATCCCATTGTGATTTGTTGTATGACCAGTTGTAGTGTAGAGTCGCTTGTAATTGCGCATTGTATGTTAGCCAGTCCTTGTTTGAAGAGTGGGAGGAAGTGCACCATGTGGATGCATTCCACTGCAATTTCAGTTGGTGATCTCTCCACGAGGGTGTCTGCTAGATACATTTCTTTTCCTGGTTGATATTTTATTTCAACGTCATATTGGTTGAGTCGAATGAGCAGATGTTGTTGCCGCTTGGATGTGGCAGATAACGGCTTGCATCTTATGGCAACCAAAGGCTTATGATCTGCCCATAGCGTGATCTTGCGACCATATACATATTGATGGTTTAATTCCGTTCAGAAGGCTTGAGCGAGCAGCTCCTTTTCAATTTGAGAGTATCGTGTTTCTACTGGCATGAGCACTCAGCTCGTGTATGCGATTGGTTGTCCCTGTTGCAGAAGAACGAACCCAAGGCTTTTGCTCGAAGCATCTCCTTGACCTTTGGTTGGGTCAAAGTACTTCAGCACCGGGGAATCTATCACACATTGTTTGATGGCTTCAAATGCTTTGTCTTATTCTTCAGTCCATTTCCAGTCCATTTCCAGACCATTTCCAGATCATTTCCAGCAGGCGGTTAAGAAAGCAAATGGCATGTTAGCCTTCATAGCGAGGGCATTTGAGGACAGGGGCAGGGAGGTGTTACTACAGTTGTACAGGGCCTTGGTGAGGCCACACCTGGAGTATTATGTACAGTTTTGGTCTCCTAACTTGAGGAAGGACATTCTTGCTATTGAGGGAGTGCAGCGAAGGTTCACCAGACTGATTCCCGGGATGGCGGGACTGACATATCAAAAAAGACTGGATCAACTGGGCTTGTATTCACTTGAGTTCAGAAGAATGAGAGGAGATCTCATAGAAACGTTTAATTCTGACGGGTTTAGACAGGTTAGATGCAGGAAGAATGTTCCCAATATTGTGGAAGTCCAGAACCAGGGGTCACAGTCTAAGGATAAGAGGTAAGCCATTTAGGAACGAGATGAGGAGAAACATCTTCACCCAGAGAGTGGTGAACCTGTGGAATTCTCTACCACAGAAAGTTGTTGAGGCCAATTCACTAAATATATTCAAAAAGGAGTTAGATGTAGTCCTTACTACTAGGGGGATCAAGGGGTATGGCGAGAAAGCAGGAATGGGGTACTAAAGTTGCATGTTCAGCCATGAACTCATTGAATGGTGATGCAGGCTCGAAGGGCTGAATGGCCTACTCCTGCACCTATTTTCTATGTTTCTATGTTTCTATGTCTTTACGAGTAAGCCATCACAAAGACTCGCTGAGGTCTGAAAGATCTGGCAAGAATTTTGCGAGGTACTTTGTCATGCCGACAAATCATTGTACACCTGCTACCTCCTGCAGTTTCTGCATTTAGTTGATTGCGACCACTTTGTTTGGGTCAGCTTTGATTCCATCACTAGACAGTATGTGTACCATGTATTTCACTTGGGAGCTCTTGTATTCGAACTTAGCAAAGTTTAGTTTGATGTTTCGCTCTCTGCATCTCTGCATGAATTTGTATAAATTTGTGTCATGATCATGATTGGCCTCTTTAAGTGTCTCACTGCATCCAGTAATCAAGATATTGTCTGCAATCTTGTAGACTCCATCTAGACCCTCGAGGTTCTGGTCTAGTTTCTGCTGGAAAATTTCCGGGGCAGGACTGATGCCAAATGGTATTCTATTATATCGATATTGTCCCCATGGAGTCTGGAAGGTCATGAGGTAAGAGGACTCTGTGTCTAGTGGACATTGCAAGAAACCCTCCTTGCAGTCTGCTTTAGTGAAGACCTTTACATTTGACATCTGTAGTAAGATGTCATCGATCACAAGAAGTGGATAGTGACCGTGTTTCAGGGCATTGTTCAGATGTTGAGAGTTGATACATACTCGTATTTTTCCATTTGGCTTTTGTACAGTCACTGCATTGGATACCCAGTCCGTTGGTTCAACAACTTTCGTAATGATTTGTCGTTCTTCCAAACGATCGAGTTCCTCTTTCAGCATTTGTTTGATCACTATTGGCACCCATCTGGGTGGCATTACAGCTGGTGTCGCTGATTCATTAAGTTTAAGGTGAAATATCCCTGGCATGTGTCCAAATCCCTTAAACACATCCAGTTATGCATTGTTGACATCAGTTTTTGAGGTTAGTGAGATGCTTGCATTGCTCGTAGTTTGCGATTCAGATGGTTCATCTATCATCGCGATATTCTGATGCTGCATTTGTATTAGTTGAAGCTGTTGAGCTGTGTGTGAGCCAATCAGTCATGCACTTTGGCCCTAAATGATCACAAAGGGCACAACCTACTTTTGCTTGTTCTTTGTATTTTCCAGTAGTACATTACAAATTCCTACCACAGGAATGGTTGGATGGTTGTCATATAGTGACAGTGTTGTCTTAGATTCTTTTACTTTTAAGCCTTTAGGTAAGTATTTACGAGGTAGCACATTGCATGTGGCCCCACAATCTATTTGCATTTTTACCATTTGACCTTTAATGGAGAAGGTAGCCATAATCTTGTTGGGATGCTTTCTGTCAGCTTTGTCCTCAATTGTGTGATCAACTTTACCAAGCATCTCTACAGTCATGACTTCAAAATCAGAATCATCACTGTCTTCATATAGTACATGAACTTTTGACTTGCCCTTACATTTAGGCTTATGTGTGGAGTTCTGCCTCGATCCACTCTGCCTTCACTTTTGAAAAAAGTGATTTTGTTTGCCGCAACTTGTGCAGGTCTTCCCATATGCTGGGCATTTAGTATTTGACAGCTCACGTCTTTTGCCACAATATCTACAATTGTTTGTGAACTCTTTGTCTGTGAATTCTTTCTTTGTGGGTCAGGGTTTCTGTCTGTCAACTTTGACATCTTCAGAGTCTAAATCTGTTTCAGTAAGCTTCATGGCTTTCATTTGCACAACTGTGGCCTCGGTAGCTTTACAGAGCATCACACATTTATTCAGTGTTAGGCTTGATTCTTGCAACAGCCTCTTATGCAGAATGTTATCAGATATTCCGTGGACGATACGGTCTCTGATGAAATCATCCTTCAAATTACCAAAATCACATAACAGTGCCAGCTCCCTCACTTTCACGACATATCTGTCAATACGCTCGTCCCCTTGTACACAGTTGTTAAACTGGTACCGTTCATAGATGAAGTTGGTTTTACCTTTACAGTTCTCTTCCCAGAGCTTCAAAATAATCTCAATTTCTTGCTTGTCTTCCTTTTATTTGTAGGGACGATTATTGTGCATATCTAGGGCAAGTCATCCAATGGCAGTGCTAAACGTTGCAACCCTAATTCAATCTGTTTTTTCCACAATATTCGTGATAATTTCATAGCTGTCCCACAGCTGTTTGAATTTTTTCCAGTTGGCTTTGAAATCGCCAGTCACCTGCAATGGAGGTCGGAGGGGAATGTGCGTGGGAATTGGCACCATGGTGGTCATGATAGCTCACTACAATTTAGGACTTTGAGTATTTCACATAAATGTATACAGTTCAAATAATCAGAGGACTAGAACAAGTCTAATTAGTAAAATATCGTGGCCATGTATTTGTAGAAACACTTTTTCAATCAAGGCTCTACAATAGTTTATGTTTACTTTACTAATACCTCTAGATTACTCTACAAGCTTATGACTATTTATTGCCCTTTGAGTCCGTTGATATTGTTCATTTCGCAACCATTCCATCCATAGCGGAATAGGTACATACAGTTTCACGGATCCACACGCGATATGTATGAAGCACACACTGCACTGCACTGCACTGCACTTATTAACGTCGAGCTCGTGCAGAGCACGGAGTGCAGCAGCATAGAGTGGCATTTGTGAGTTTGGTAAGTGGGTGAGTTTTAAGGGTTATTCTCTTTAAACCATTTGGAGGCTGGAGTAAATTGTTAGTGGCGATTGCCAGTAGCTTCTAAGTAAATAGCAGTTTCATTTAAAGGGGAAAAGTTAAATAGTTGGGATTCTTTCAGGTTTAGGCAGAGAAAACAAGGTAACTCTCCTGTAGGAGGCAATTAGCAGCTAGTTAAAACCAGTTCTGTAAACGACTGACCAGTAGTGAGTCATCTGACCTAGATACAGTTTAAAAAGAGGCAGCTCGTGCAGAGCACAGAGTGCAGCAGCATAGAGTGGCATTTGTGAGTTTGGTAAGTGGGTGAGTTCTGGCAAGCGGGGGTGGCAGGTGCTGTTTTGTCTTGTTTTTCCTACCAGTGCTGAAAATGGAGCAGCTGATAAGGAGTGCGAGAGTAGGAGATGGAGGCCCAGAGACCAGCCCAACCAGGTGCAGACAAAGATAGAGGGGTGGGAAATTAAGAGATGACGTCAGAGTGCGGGGAGGAGCAGCGTCAGCGGCAGTCCGGGGTCAGCGGCCTACAAAGGCCCAGCGGCAGTCGGTGAGCGAGCAGTGCGGGGAGGAGGGACAAGAAATCAAAAAGTAACGTAACAGCCAAGCTGGTAAGTGGTTGGCTGATCGGCTGATGAGTATATCTCTTTGATTTTGTGTTCTAATAGATAAGAGGATAAATTACTAAATAGTTGTTTAGTGTGTGTAGTGGGAGTCAGTGTTTTTGCTGTGGAATTTAAGGGGAACTAGTGGGATGGCAGGGCAGCTCGTTCAAACGGAATGCAACACCTGTGCCATGTGGGAATTCCTGGATGCTTCCCACAACGGGGATGACCACATGTGCAGGAAGTGTCTCCGGCTCCTCCAACTCGAGCGCCGAGTCTCGGAGCTTGAGCAAGGACTGGAGGCACTGAGGAACATCCGAGAAAATGAGAGGTACGTGGATAGCTCATTTCAGGCGTTGGTCACCCCACAGATTAAAAGGGTACAGGAGGATAGGGAATGGGTGACCGTCGCACACAAGAGTATGGCGAGGCAGGTAGTGCAGGAGTCCCCTGAGGCTATCCCGCTCTCCAACCGGTACTCTATTCTGACTACTGGTGATGCCTCTGGGGAGTGCAGCCAGGGCCAAGTCCACAGCACCGTGGGTGGCTCAGCTGCACAGAGGGGGAGGAAGAAGACGGGAAGGGCTATAGTGATAGGAGATTCAATAGTTAGGGGAGCAGATAGGCACTTCAGCGGCAGCAAAAGTGACATCAGGATGGTGTGTTGCCTCCCTGGTGCAAGGGTCAATGATGTCACCGAGCGACTGCAGGGCATTCTGGGGAGGGAAGGGGAACAGCCAGTGGTTGTGGTCCACATTGGTACCAACAACATAGGTAGAAAGAGGGGTGAGGTCCTGAAAGCTGAGTTTAGGGAGGTGGAGTAAGATTGAAAGCCACGACCTCAAAGGTGGTAATCTCGGGATTACTGCCAGTGTCACGTACTAGTGAGGGTAGAAATAGGAAGGCTAGTCAGATAAATACGTGGCTGGGGCATTGGTGTAGGAGGGAGGGCTTTAGTTTCCTGAACAATTGGGACCGCTTCTGGGGTAGGTGGGACCTGTACAAGTCAGAAATGTTACACCTCAACAGAGACGGGACCAATGTTCTCGCGGGTGGTTTTGTTAGTACGGTTGGGAGGGCTTTAAACTAGCTTGGCAGGGGGATGAGAACCCAGGTGAGAGCTCTGAGCTAGTTAGAGTGGGTGAGAGCTCAGATGAACAGACCCCCAAGAAAGGATGCAAAAAGCAGGAGGCAACAAAGCAGAGTAGCACTGGGTTAAGTGTAAACTACAAGGTGATAGGAAGGACAATATGTTTGAATATAAAGGGGCTGCAGGAGGGGTCAAAACTAAAAATCATGGTTTAAAAACTAGTATTAAAACACTTTACCTAAACGCACGCAGCATTCGAAACAAAGTAAATGAGTTGACGGCACAAATCATTACAAATGGGTATGATTTGGTGGCCATTACAGAAACGTGGTTGCAGGGGGGCCAAGACTGGGAATTAAACATATAGGGGTATCTGACAATTCGGAAAGATAGACAAGAAGGGAAAGGAGGTGGGGTAGCTCTGTTAATAAAGGATTATATCAGGGCAGCTGTGAGAGACGATATTGGCTCTAATGAACAAAATGTTGAATCATTGTGGGTGGAGATTAGAGATAGTAAGGGGAAAAAGGTCACTGGTGGGCGTAGTTTATAGGCCCCCAAATAATAACTTCACGGTGGGGCGGACAATAATCAAGGGAATAATGGAGGCATGTAAAAAAGGAACGGCAGTAATCATGGGGGATTTTAACCTACATATCGATTGGTCAAATCAAATCGCACGGGGTAGCCTGGAGGAGGAATTCATAGAATGCATACGGGATTGTTTCTTAGAACAGTATGTTACAGAACCTACAAGGGAGCAAGCTATCTTAGATCTGGTCCTGTGTAATGAGAGAGGAATAATAAACGATCTCCTAGTAAAAGATCCTCTCGGAATGAGTGATCACAGTATGGTTGAATTTGTAATACAGATTGAGGGTGAGGAAGTAGTGTCTCAAACGAGCATACTATGCTTAAACAAAGGGGACTACAGTGGGATGAGGGCAGAGTTGGCTAAAGTAGACTGGGAACATTGACTAAATGGTGGCACAATTGAGGAACAGTGGAGGACTTTTAAGGAGCGCTTTCATAGTGCTCAACAAAAATATATTCCAGTGAAAAAGAAGGGCGGTAAGAGAAGGGATAACCAGCCGTGGATAACCAAGGAAATAAAGGAGAGTATCAAATTAAAAACCAATGCGTATAAGGTGGCCAAGGTTAGTGGGAAACTAGAAGATTAGGAAAATTTTAAACGACAGCAAAGAATGACTAAGAAAGCAATAAAGAAAGGAAAGATAGATTACGAAAGTAAACTTGCGCAAAACATAAAAACGGATAGTAAAAGCCTTTACCGATATATAAAACGGAAAAGAGTGACTAAAGTAAATGTTGGTCCCTTAGAAGATGAGAAGGGGGATTTAATAATGGGAAATGTGGAAATGGCTGAGACCGTAAACATTTATTTTGCTTCAGTCTTCACAGTGGAAGACACAAAAACCATGCCAAAAATTACGTACATCACAAAGTCTCATGAATGAAGATATATGGGTGTGCAGCAAGCATGGTTAGATGTAAGAGTAAATTAGTGCTGACAGAATGTTCTTCCTTAAGGCACTGCCACATACAAAGGGGTTATTATTACTTTTTAGCACTTTGATTATCTCCACTAACACAAGATATTAGAGCTTTTGTTATAAGATTGGTGTTGCCATATCAGTGAGTTCTAGGGGAGGCTTCAAACCCTGTCCTTTTTACACCCAATGTCCACACTATACACTTTCCTGGATCATTGTGTGGTTGAATATTTGCTTTCCTAGTCCAGAGATTCTGTGGCAATTGGTGCAATGCTACAGCCATCTAGCTGAGATCATCTAACTCACAGAGTGAAAATCAAATCTAAGATCGACCTGATCTTTATGGCTCAGTACCACATCTAAGTCAGCAGGGAAGCTTGGCAATGTCCCCTGGCATCTGCTTATTGTCTTATACCGTGTCGTTTAGAGTATCCAAAACAGGCACAATTGAGGAAGATTAGAGGGCAGATTTTACAAATGCGAGTTCCCAGCGTGAAATCGTGTCCACCAGCACAGTGAAAATCGGGAAATCGCTGACACACTCCCCACGAGTTTCTATCAGGGAAAATCATGTGGAGCACATCTGTGATTTGCCAATGAGCAAATGGTGGGGGAGGCTCCATGCTGGAAATGTGCATTAAGAAACTGTTACTGCGGCAGTTATCTTACTTTTCTACAAAAGTATTGTTTTGTAAAGATGGATCACTGGGTGGAAGTAAATCGTTTTTATAATATTTGAAGATTTGATTTGAGTTTAAACTATGTAAGAGTAAGAATAGACTGGATGTTGGGCAGTTCTTCTTTTCCTAGAGAGTAGTGAGCCTTTGGAATGTGTTGCTGGTTGGTATGTTGGGTGCTGACTCTCTGCCTTCAAGAAGGAGCTGGACCGGCTCCTGATTGGGGCAGAGAGTGCATCATATAGAAGGTAAGTGACTTTATAGAGAACACTTGGTCCGCGTGATCTCCTGGACTGATTTCCATCGCCTGAGGGGGTCAGAGAGGAATTTTCCAGAGTATTTTTTCCCCTTATTGGTTCTGGGTTTTTCTCTGTTTTTTCACCTCTCCCAGGAGATTACATGGCTGCGAGGGGAATGGGAAGTGTCTAGTCATGATGCTCCTGGCAGCTTGAGTGGGGCAGGCTTGATGGACCAGTTGATTTTTTCTTTCCCGTCAATTTTGTATGTTCGTATGGTCTGTGAAATTATCAGAGACTGCTAAAATATTGTTGCTTTCTCTTCCAATTTGTCCTTGTGACCATTTTTGCGTTGCGCTGGCTGCACTGGATGGCACTGTGAGCAAGGTAATTTTATAATTGTTTATGGAAACAAAGCAGATGCTTGTTTAGTTTATGGTATAGGAAGCGTCTGTCGGAGTGTTTCCACAGTCCAATGGGAAATCACGCTCACAGATAGTACATCATACAGTAAGATAATAATGATAACAAATTGACATACTGATCTAGCATAATATGAACAAAGTCTGGCTTTATCACAGTCATGTACGATGATACCAATGAAGATAAGGTTATATTTTTACATATATATTTATCATATTATAATAACGAAGTTGCATTGAGAAATGTTTTTCATATAATTTTTTATTAAAACTTTCAGGATATGGGCAACATGGCATTTATTGTCCATTTCTAGTAGCCTATGAAGGTGGTTTGTGGTGGTGGACCTTCTTCTTGAGTAAAGATTGTTTTTACTACTAAGAACATTTAGAGTCACTCATGTAGTGTAGGACATGAGTCATGTGTAGGCCAGGCTAGGGAGGAGTAGTAAGTACACTGGAAGGACATTAATGAACTAATCAGATTTTTATGACAGCTTTCATGGTCATTGCTATGGAATTCAGAACATCACATGTGCAATTGTGAACTCATAACATCTGGGTTGCTAATCTAATACCATAATCGCTGCACTATCATAACCAGGGCAACTGCTCATTGTCATTATTTTCTTTAAAATAACTGAAAATCTATTACAGCTAGTAGAACTAGACTGTGTAATGACCAGCAATGTGATGTGATAATCTCCACTCATGAGGCTGACCCTGGCCCATTCATGAGTTATCGACAGATTTATTATTATACACTGCAGGCCTTGACATATCCTTTGTTTACTTTGACATCTAACAGGCTTCTCTGTGGAAAGTTACTTAAATGTTCCTTGGTTTCAGTCTAGGCCTTTGCGGGGAAAAAGTTTCAATCAACTATCCTTGAAGCATTGAAAAAATGTTGAGCTTGTATTCTTGGGGTGACAAGTAACTATCCGCTAATATTTAATTAATTAGTCATATGCTTTTCTCCCCATTTCCTATCCTGCAGATGTTGACTAATGGGTATGTTCCCACAGGCACCAATCGCCCTCTGATATCTTGCCCAAGTAAACATTGAAGAGACGAAAATTATCGTTTCCAGCTACAGCCAAAAATTCTGCTCCCTTGCCACAATGAGCATTGACACAATGATCATTGACACTGAGTGTTAGTGGTTGATTCAATCTCAGGAGCATCACATCCAAGCCCAATTCTGTCTTAACCCGATAGCCACATGTGTGCTTTTTCCTGAGAACAATCAGGAGCAGGAACGTTGACTGATATTCTTTTTCTTAGTCCAACAGCAATTCCATCAGATTGTTTCTACAACATTTCGGCCTCATTGACCAAAGTTGCCAAAGACATCTTGTATGACTAAGACCAAGGCACTATCCCTTTTAGTCCTCCTTCACTTGTCTGTGATGTTCAGTATCGTCAGCCACACAATTCTTCTGTACCACCTCTCCTCCATGGTCCAATTCCATGAGACTGCTTCTGTGAGGTTCCATTGTCCCATTGTCCCATTGTCCCAGTGCAGTCAGTACATGTCCAGCAACAGATGCTCCTCCTGTCCTTACATGCTCTATTCTTCCCGCCCCTCCCTCCCCCTTCTCTTACTTGTGTATGTGCTGTACCTCAGTGACATCATCCATGAGCAATGGTGTCAGCTTCTATATGTATGCTGACAACATGCATCTCTATGTCTCCACCACTTCCCTCGACCCTACGACTGTGTCTGTGCTGTCAAACTGCGCATTTGATATTAAGTTATCGATAAGCCATAATTTCCTCCAAATAAGCATTGGGAAGACTAAAGCCATTGCTTATGGCCTCCACCTTCACTCCTGATGCTCACTCAAGCTGAACTAGGATATGTGCAGCCTTTGCGTTCTGCTCCCCTCTGAGCTATGCCCTGAACCCCATATCCTATCCATCACCAACACACCATAGAGACTGAACATCTCCAATTTCCTCCTTAGCATTCACCTGACCTCAATTACCCATGAACTCTTACTCATCCACCCTCCACTCCCTGCATTCTGACCATACTAACTTGGACTTTCCCATCACCCTGGTTCTTGCTGACCTACATTGGCTTCCTGCTTCCCAATACATTAAATCTATAATTCTCATCCTCACCCCACCCAATCTCTGCAACCTCCTCCAGCTGTACATCCCTTCTATATTTCTCTAATTCTAGTCTGTTTTGTATCCTCCCTCCCTCCACTCCATCATTGGTGATAGAGCCTTCAACTGCCTCTTACTTACTCTCAAGAATTTTGTCCCCAAAATCCCTCTGTCTCTTCCACCTTTAAAAGTCTTCTGACCACTTATCTCTTGGACAAAGCTTTTTAGTCAGTTTTCCTACTTCTCGCACAATTGCTCATCATCTAACCCTTCATTCCTTTATGAAGCACCTTGGGACTTTCTCTAACATAAAAGGCATATCACCATTGTCATCCTATTTGCCAACTTTAGTTACACCCCAATTGAAATTGGTTAATTCAATACAGACTGTGAATTGATCCTGGGGCATTATAGCCTGTATCTGTAACATGCTGCCTTCAGCAGCTGAACCATCAAGGCAGCCTCATTGTCTTCCTTCAAGAATATAGAAACATTTATGCCACCCAATATTTCAGTGAGTAAATGCACGTCAGGGTAATAGAATTTCTGTCAGGGGAAAGGTAAAAGCAGCTAGGAAGAGTACCTGTGTGAACACCTAACCAAAGAAGGTGATATTAGGAGGAATCCCAACCCTGGTGACAAGTCTACTGCTCTGAGTTCCATTCATGAACAGGAATGGTTCATCGGTCATCAATAGTGCCCTGGAGTAGTGTGGACCAGCCTGGCTGCATAGGCCATAGAAGGTTGACTTGGTTTCACCAGCTATATTATATTGAAGCCACGTTGACACCAAAGAAGCCCGCCTTAGTATTCCCCCACCCAAGGAGGATACTCACTAGTTGGTGATTACACAATTGACAAGTGGGAATTTGACAGCAGGTACCAGTAGCTCCCTGTGAACAGCACAATTTGCTATAAAATGCATGAGTGCATTGCCACTATCCTTCAGAACATAGCATGGATACATACCATAAGCATTAAATGGTAGTTTTGTAAATTAATGTGGAGCTTCTGCAACTTCTGTTTAGCTCGATGCAAACCAGTCATCATTGGCACCTAGGTATATGAATCCTGCCTCTCATACCTGGCCTCCATATAATGTCTTCCAATAGCTGTGATCCCATGCCTCTGAGTTTCCTCATCCACTACACAATGGGCATCTATATTCAGCACGGTACTAGATCTTGTGCAGGGCCACAGGGGTTGATGTACTACAACAACAACTTATATTTATAAAGCACCTTTAACATAATAAAAAGTCCCAAGGCACTTCACAGGAGTATTATCAACAACAACAAAAAATTGACACTGAGGCATATAAGGAGATATTAGGGCAGACGACCAAAAGCATGATCAAAGAGATGGGATTTAAGGAGTGTCTTAAAGGAGGAAAGAGAAGTGGAGAGGCGGACAGAGTTAGGGAGAGAATTTCAGAGCTTAGTACATAGGCAGCTGAAGGCACGGCCGCCATGGTGGAACATTAAAAATTGGGGATGTTCAAAACACCAGAATAGGTGGAGTGCAGAGGTCTAGGATAGGGCTGGAGGAAAGTCCTGAAATAAGGAGGGAAGAGGCCATGGAAGGATTTCAGAACAAGGATGAGAATTTTAAAATCAAAGCATTGCTTAACAGGGAGCCAATGTAGGTCAGCGAGCACAGGGGAGATGGGTGAGTGGGACTTGGTGCGAATTAGCACACGGACAGTAGAGTTTTGGATGACCTCAAGTTTATGGAGCATAGAAGTACGGAGGGTTTCCAGAAGTGCACTGGAATAGTCAGGTCTAGTGGTGATAAAGGCACGAATGAGAGTTTCAGCAGTAGATACAATTATATATGTAAACTTGTATTTACTCTGTACAGCCACCGGAGGGCTCATCCCTGGAGTCCCAAGAGATCCCACAATCCCTTGGGAGCACAGGTATTTAAGGAGGCCTCACAGGTTGGAGAGGCAGTCTGGAAACCTGCAATAAAAGATTAAGGTCACACTTTTCTTTGAGCTCTCAGTGCTAAGTCTGACTCTTTCTCCATACATAACAACTGGCGACGAGATACAGATAAGCGAACCCAAAGATGCAGAGAACAGTGGGCATCCTGGAGAAATTCTCGGAGGGAGATGATTTGGAAACTCTTGTGGAGCGATTCGACCAATACTTTGTGGCCAACGAGCTAGATGGGGAAGAGAACACTGCCAAACGAAGGGTGATCCTCCTCACCGACTGTGGGGCACCAACGTATGGCCTCATGAAGAATCTGCTCACTCCAGCGAAACCTACAGAGAGATCATGATTTGTGCACACTGGTCCAGGAGCATTTGAACCCGAAGGAAAGCGTTCTGATGGCAAGGTACCGGTTCTACACCTACAAAAGGTCTGAAGGCCAGGAAGTGGCGAGTTATGTCGACGAGCTTAGATGCCTTGCAGTACATTGCGAATTTGAAGGACATTTGGAGCACATGCTCAGAGACTTTTTCATACTTGGCATTGGCCACGAAACCATACTTCGCAAACTTTTGACTGCAGAGACCCTAACCTTGAGTAAGGCCATAGCGATAGCCCAGGCGTTCATTGCCACTAGTGATAATACAAAGCAAATCTCTCAGCACACAAGTGCTGCTACAAGTACTGTGAACAAAGTGATGTTGTTTTCGAATCGCAATGGACAGGGCAGGTCACACATGCCTGCAGCTGCATGTCCACAGATGTCTCAGAGTCCACCATCAAGGGTGATGAATGCAAGGCCAATACCACCTTGTTGGCACTGCAGGGGTGATCATTGTTTCCATTCATGCCGATTCAAAGGGTATGTTTGCAAGGGCTATGGAACAATGCGACACCTCCAACGTATGTGCAGGCGAGCTGCTAATCCTGTCAAATCTGCAAACCACCATGTTGCAGAGGAGGACAGATCCACAGAGGATCACGATGAACCAGAGCCTCAGACCGAGGAGGCAGAGGTACATGGGGTGCACACATTAACGATGAATTGTCCCCCGATAATGCTGAATGTTGAACTAAATGGACTTCCGATGTCAATGGAACTGGACACGGGCGCAAGCCAGTCCATCATGGGCAAAAAGAGTTTTGAAAGATTGTGGTGCAACAAGGTCTCAAGGACAGTCTTAACTCCAATTCGTACGGAACTAAGAACTTACACGAAAGAATTGATTCCTATAATTGGCAGTGCTACCATAAAGGTCTCCTACGATGGAGCGCTGCACAAGCTACCACTCTGGGTGGTACTGGGCGATGGTCTCACGCTGCTCGGCAGGAGCTGGCTGGGAAAGATACTCTAGAACTGGGACGACATCCGAGCGCTTTCGCCCACTGATGACACTTTGTGTGCCCAGGTCTTAAACAAGTTCCCTTCGCTGTTCGAACCAGGCATTGGGAAATTCCAAGGAGCAAAAGTGAAGATCCACTTAATCCTAGGGACGCGACCCATCCATCACAAGGCGAGAGCAGTATCATACATGATGAGAGAAAGGGTAGAGATCGAGCTAGACCGGCTACAACGAGAGGGCATCATTTCACCAATCGAGTTTAATGAGTGGGCCAGCCCAATCGTTCCTGTCCTCAAGGGAGACGGCACCGTCAGAATTTGTGGCGATTACAAAGTAACGATCAATCGTTTCTCTCTGCAGGACCAATACCCACTACCAAAGGTCGACGACCTCTTTGCAATGCAGCCAGGAGGAAAAACGTTCACGAGGCAGGATCTGACTTCAGCCTTCATGACACAGGGACTGGAAGAATCATCGAAGGGCCTCATCTGCATCAACACGCACAAAGGTCTTTTTATTTATAACAGATGCCCATTTGGAATCTGATCAGTGGTGGCGATATTCCAGAGAAACATGGAAAGTTTACTGAAGTCGATCCCGCACACCGTGGTCTTCCGGGACGACATCTTGGTCACAGGTCGGAACACAGTCGAGCATCTGCAGAACCTGGAGGAGGTTCTTAGTTGACTCGATCGCATGGGGCTCAGGTTAAAATGCTCGAAGTGCATTTTCCTGGCGGCTGAAGTGGAGTTCTTGGGAAGGAGGATTGCGGCGGATGGCATCAGGCCCACCAACGCGAAGACGGAGGCAATCAAGAACGCCGAGGAGCAGGGAGGTCTTACAGGGCCTTAGCGAGGCCTCACCTGGGATATTGTGTTCAATTTTGGTCTACTAATCTGAGGAAGGATGTTCTTGCTACTGAGGGAGTGTAACAAAGCTTCACCAGACTGATTCCCGGGATGGCAGGACTGACATATGAGGAGAGACTGGATCGACTGGGCCTGTATTCACTGGAGTTTAAAAGAATGAGAGGGGATCTCATAGAAACATATAAAATTCTGACGGGACAGGTTAGATGCAGGAAGAATGTTCCCGATGTTGGGGAAGTCCAGAATCAGGGGTCACAGTCTAAGGATAAGGGGTAAGCCATTTAGGATCGAGATGAAGAGAAACTTCTTCACTCAGAGAGTTGTTGAGCTGTTAACTTGTGGAATTCTCAACCGCAGAGAATTGTTGATGCCAGTTCATTAGATATATTCAAGACGGAGTTAGATATCGCCCTTATGGTTAAAGGGATCAAGTGGTATGTAGAAAAAGCAGGAAAAGGGTTCTGAGGTGAATGATCAGCCATGATCTTATTGAATGGTGGTGCAGGCTCGAAGGGCTGAATGGCCTACTCCTGCACCTATTTTCTATGCTTCTATGCACCGAGGCCACCAGAACGTGACAGAGCTGCGGTCGTTTCTGGGACTCCTGAACTACTTTGGTAACTTCTTACTGGTCTCAGCACACTGTTAGAACCACTACATGTCTTACTACGAAAAGGGGATGAATGGGTTTGGGGAAAAAGCCAAGAAAATGCCTTTGTAAAAGCGAGAAAATTGTTATGCTCAAACAAATTGCTTGTGTTGTATGATCCATGTAAGCGTTTGGTACTAGTATGTGATGCGTCATCACATAGTGTCGGGTGTGTATTGCAACAAGCTAATGACTTTGGGAAACTGCAACCGGTTGCTTATGCATCCAGGAGTCTGTCTAAGGCTGAGCGAGCCTACAGCATGATTGAGAAAGAAGCATTAGCGTGTGTCTATGGGGTAAAGGTAATGAATCAATACCTGTTTGGGCTAAAATTCAAATTGGAAATTGACCATAAGCCATATCCCTGTTTTCCGAGAGTAAAGGGATAAATATCAATTCATCGGCCCGCATCCAGAGATGGGTGCTCACGTCCTCCGCATACAACTACGCCATCCGCCACAGGCCAGGCACAGAAAACTGCGCCTATGCTCTCAGAAGGCTGCCATTGCCCACCACGGGGGTGGAAATGGCGCAGCCTGCAGATTTAGCCATGGTATGGAAGCATTTGAGAGTGAGCAATCACCCGTCACTGCCTGGCAGATCAAGACTTTGACAAGCCAGGACCCCTTATTATCCCTAGTCAAAAGCTGTGTGCTTCACGGGAGCTGGTCCAGTGTCCAAGTGGAAATGCAGGAAGTGATAAAGCCATTCCAGCGGCTTAAAGATGAAATGTCTAAACAAGTAGACTGCCTTCTGTGGGGCAATCGTGTAGTGGTTCCCAAGAAGGGCAGAGACACCTTCATCAATGACCTTCACAGTATCCACCCAGGCATCGTAATGAGGAAAGTGATAGCCAGATCCCACCGTGTGGTGGCCCAGAGTCCTGCGTTCACAGATGTAATACATGCTCTCAGTTAAGCAATGTACCCAGGGAGACGCCGCTAATTTTATGGTCTTGGCCCTCCAAACCGTGCTCTAGGGTACACGTCGACTATGCAGGCCCATTCTTGGGTAAAATGTTCCTGTGGTTGTAGATGCGTACTCCAAGTGGATTAAATGTGAGATAATGTTGGCTAGCATGTCCGCTGCCACTACTGAAAGACTGCGGGCCATATTTGCCACACACGGCCTACCCAATGTCCTGGTGAGTGACAACGGGCCATGTTTTACCAGTGCTGAGTTCAAAGAATTCATGACCCGCAACGGGATCAAACATGTCACATCTGCCCTGTTTAAACCAGCGTCCAAAGGCCAGGCAGAGAGAGCAAGGCTTGAAGAGGGTAGCTGAAGGCTCGCTGCAGACTCACCTATCCAGAATCCTGCTTAGCTACCGCACGAGACCCCACTCGCTCACTGGGATCCCACCTGCTGAACTGCTCATGAAAAGAGCACTTAAGGCAAGGCTCTCGTTAGTTCACCCTGATCTACATGAACAGGTAGAGAGCAGGCGGCTTCATCAAAGTACGTACCATGATAGCGCAAATGTGTCACGCGAGATTGAAATCAATGATCCTGTATTTGTATTGAATTATGGACAAGGTCCCAAGTGGCTTCCCAGCACTTTCGTGGCCAAAGAGGGGAGCAGGGTGTTTCGGGTCAAATTTTCAAATGGACTCATTCACCGGAAACACTTGGACCAAATCAAACTTAGATTCACGGATTATCCTGAGCAACCCACCTTAGACCTTACCTTTTTTGATCCCCAGCATACACACCAGTGGCAACCGGCACCATGGTTGACCACAAAGCAGAACCCATCATCCACAGCAGCCCAGCAGGACCCAACACACCAGGCAGCCCAGCAAGGCCAGCTGCACAGCAGCCCAGCGAGGGCCCAACAAATGATTCAACAATACCAGCTTTCACACCGAGACGATCAACCAGGGGAAGAAGGGCCCCAGATCAACTCACATTGTAAATAGTTACACTATTGACTTTGAGGAGGATTGTTGATATATATGTAAACTTGTATTTACTCTATACAGCCACCAAAGGGCTCATCCCCTGGAGTCCCAAGGGATCACACAATCCCTTAGGAGCACAGCTATTTAAGGAGGCCTCACAGGTTGGAGAGGCAGTCTGCAGACCTGCAACAAAAGACTAAGGTCACACTTTACTTTGAACTCACAATGTTCAGTCTGACTCTTTCTCCATATATAACAGATACGTTGAGGTAAGTGCGAAGACGGGCGATATTACAAAGGTGGAAGTGGGCGGTCTTAGTGATAGAATGGATATGAGGTTGGAAGCTCAATTCGTGATCAAATATTACACCAAGGTTGTGAACAGACTTGGTCAGCCTTAGAAAGCTGCCGACAGAGAGAAGGAATCAGTGGAAAGGGAACGGAGTTTGTGATGTGAACTGAAGACAATGGTCTCGGTCTTCCTGATATTTAATTAGAGGAATTTCTACTCATCCATGCTGGATGTCGGACAAGCAGTCTGATAGTATAGAGATGGTGGAAGGTTCGAGAGAGGTGGAGGAGAGTTAGAGCTGGATATCATCAACGGAAGTGAAAACTCACGTTGTGTTGCCAGATGATGTCACCGAGGGGCAGCATGTAGATGAGAAATAGGAGAGGGCCAAGGATAGATCCTTGGGGGACCCCAGAGGTGACAGTGGGGGATCGGGAATAGAAGTCATTGCAGGTGATTCTGTAGTTATGGTTGAAAAGATAAGAATGAAACCAGGCAAGTGCAGTCTCATCCAGCTGGACGACGGTGGAGAGACATCTTCTATACATCCATGTAGAGTAGACACCTCAAGTCGCTGGAGAAATACTACTAACGATGTCTCCGCAAGATCCTGCAAATCCCCTGAGAGGACAGACACACCAACGTTAGTATCCTCGACCAGGCCAACATCCCCAGCATTGAAGCACTGACCACACTTGATCAGCTCCGCTGGGCAGACCATATTGTTCGCATACCAGACACGAGACTCCCAAAGCAAGCGCTCTACTCGGAACTCCTTCACGGCAAACGAGCCAAAGGTGGGCAGAGGAAACATTTCAAGGACACCCTCAAAGACTTGATAAAGTGCAACATCCCCACCGACACCTGGGAGTCCCTGGCCAAAGACCGCCCTAAGTGGAGGAAGTGCATCCGGGAGGGCGCTGAGCACCTCAAGTCTCATCACTGAGAGCATGCAGAAAGCAAGCGCAGGCAATGGAACGAGCGTGGCAAACCAGTCCCACCTTCCCTTTCCCTCAATGACTGTCTGTCCCACCTGTGATAGATACTGTGGTTCTCGTATTGGACTGTACAATCACCTAAGAACTCATTTTTAGAATGGAAGCAAGTCTTCCTCGATTCCGAGGGTGATGACATCCATGTCCAATCCTGCATACCAGGTGTTTTTGTTGCTAACTAATTAATCCAGGAGTAAGTCCTTAGAGCAGCTGAGCTGCCTGTCCTCTCAATGGGAGCATGGTATGTTTCCTAGTAGATCTAAGGAGAGGGATATGGGAGGTGGTGGTCACAACTAACATTAATTAGTTCAATGAAATCAAAATAAATGCTAGATCGCTTCTTTTAAAATATAGAAGGATGATACCAGAATTGAGAGGTTAAATTTATCAGGAAAGACTGAACAAGCTGGGGTTCTTTTCTCGAGAAAAGAGAAGACTGAGAGCTGACCTGATTGAGGTCTTTAAAAGTCTGAAGGGATTCGATTGGGTAGACATAGAGAAAATGTTTCCACTTGTGGAGGAGTCCAAACTAGAGGTCATAAATATAAGATAATCACCAATAAATCCAATAGGGAATTCAGGAGAAACCTATTTACTCAGAGAGTGGTTAGTTAGAAGGTGGAACTTGCTACCACATGGAGTGGCTGAGCTGAATAGTAAGATGCATTTAAGGGGAAGCTAGATAAGCACAGGAGGGAGAAAGGAATAGAAGGATATGTTGATAGGGTGAGATGAAGTAAATAGAGTGGGAGGGAGCTTGTGTGGTGCATAAACACCGGCATAGACATGTTGGGCAGAATATCCTGTTTCTGTGCTGTAAATTTTATGTAATTCTATTTAAGCAACCTAAATATATAGTCCAAAATAGTCCAATAATGCAGTCCTCCCCTTTCAATAAAGTAAATTCTGTGAAGGCTATATAAAGAAAAATAGAACCTCTGGCTAATGCTGAAAGAAAGAGGTGCCTGTTTTCATGTACCACAGCTTAGAAAAGCTGACTTATAAAATTCTACTGTTTACTGTACACATTGTGTGATTTGTGTGGGGAAAATAGTAATTGTGGTTTGTGGGGATGTGTTGGTATGGCATGCATTTTCTGTGGCTTCCAGCAAGGACCTTAACTTTGTTCTAAGTGATGGAGCAATTTCAATGAATGCTAAAGTTTTTAACCTTTTTAAAGTTTTTTTACTGTAATTTAATTTGAATTGCTTCCATAGGTTCAAAGCCATCCTAAAATAACCAAATGACCATATACATTCTCACAGAAAATAGGACAGGATGCTATCTACTTCAGTGCAGCTGTAATAATTGGGATGTAGAATCACAGAACCTTACTGCACAGAAAGAGGCCATTCAGCCCACCGTGTTTGTGTCAGTGGTTTTCTCCACATGAGCCACCTAGATCATCAGGCATTTTTTTCCTAAATTACACCCCCCTACACCTAAAGCAGCAACTCAAGTTGGAGCACAATCCCACAGACACTGCAAGCCTTCTGGTAGCTCACCCAAGTGGCCTATTACCAAGTGTAAGCTGGACAGTGAGTTAGCAGGTTACTTGATAATGGGGTACATGCCACAACTGAACCTTCTCCTGTCACACCTGATAGCCACATACAGGCACTCTTCAGCAAGGGGCAGTGGCTAGCAACCAGTATTGGGAATCCGCCCTGATTTGTCCCTTCCTGGCTTCAAACCATTAAGATCGGCTGTAATCTCCCACCAATCCTTCAGCTCAAATCAACACACTTGGCACTGAGATACTGGCCAATTCCAAAGCACTATCTGTGGATGGGTTGCCTGTAGCAAGAGAGTGAAGTGTTCTGAATACCAGAAAGCATAACAACAATCAAATTCAGAGAAAACTAGCAAAGTAGTGTATTAATACAATCATATTTTAAGCCTGTGTAGAACTCCAACACAGTGATCTCAGACACATATGTGCCCCACAATTCAATAAATTAATTTTCAATCTTAGGCATTTCATCATGGAGTGATACAAAATGGAGGGTTGAAAGATCTTTATAGAGATAGTGGCGAATTTGGAGTGGGATACTGTAGAGCACTCTCGCACATTTCCCAGGACAAATTACAAAGTTATGTTGCGAGCAGTTCTAATCAGCCTACATTTTTGTGCTCAAATCGCTAGAGTGGGACTTGAACCCACAATCTTCTGACAGAGGCGAGAGGCAAGCTGATAATTATGTATAATATTATAATATGTGTGTTACTTGGGGTTTTTTGTTTGGGTGAGGGGTGGTCATTTTAATTTTTGTCAAAGGGGAGTTATTAAGTTTTTCTATTTAGTTCTTTCTGTATTTATTTCTCTCTCTTCTTTTGCCTGGTGTGATTTCTGAAGTTGAGAGAGTAAGCACGCCTCCACAGTGACCAAACTTCTGTTGCAATCCTTAACCATCCAGTTCATGGCAGCTATTCCTCTCACACAGAGCCTTTGGCACAATACTGCAAGCTCCAGCAGCATTAACTAACACACCTATCGCCTAATAACTCAAACCAAATAAACCATTTTTATACAACAAGATGAGTCTTTAAAGCACCGATACTTTAAGAAGCATGATGACTAAGGCAATAGTTTAATCTGAGCCTTTTTTCAGCTGGATGGAACTGTCGATATGCTTCGATACTGGGCTGTTATTGTAGGTGACCTTGTACAAAACCATAAGCCTAGGAAGTTAAAGGTTGCTTTTATACTGGTGCTTGTTTAGGTTGGATTGAAAAACCAGCATCGGTGAGCTGACTCCTGAACTTTACACTGCTAAATCTTGTTCCCTTACCCTGGTGGCATGATTCTAGCCCTGGTTTTTTGTGGGTTTACAAGTCTGTCACCACTATATGGGAGCTGGATTTAGCAGCGTAAACGCTGGGAGTTGGCACCAGTCTTCTGGAATCCAACCTAAACAAGCAGGAGTTTAAAGTGAATAAGGATTCTTTGGGTCATTAGTTCAATCTACTGTGATGTCACCAATGAACTATGGCTCTACTGACTTGGGGCAAGACAAAGGGTTGCTCAATATTTTACCTGATGCGCCTTTGATAGGATGGTGGAAACATGCACCAGCTGATGTGGTTGTGACACTTACAATCTAGGAAGGCTTCGGGTCCAGTTCCTGAGTAGCTGAACTCAGCCAGAGTGCTGGTGGAGGCCTTAATGTCCCGGGACTTGGAAGAGAGAAAAAAAACAGCCAGGAGTCCCACTCCTCATGCTATGCAGTGATTGATCCCTGCTCCAAAGTGCATTTGTGTGGACACTGGGTAAGAACACACCCTCCATAATTAAACAGCCTGTCAACAGTCACAAATGAAAAAGGGCCAGTGCTGATGGAACAGTTCTCCAGCACGGGTCAATATCTTCTGCAG
Organism: Pristiophorus japonicus; assembly: GCF_044704955.1. NCBI lineage: Eukaryota > Metazoa > Chordata > Chondrichthyes > Pristiophoridae > Pristiophorus > Pristiophorus japonicus. Next base: position 222,656,630 of record NC_091977.1, on the reverse strand, counting down.
AGAAGGGGAGAATGTCTTTTACTTTCATCAAAAAAAGATCAACTAGCTTCATTGATGTGCTTACTAAATGGCCTTGTGGACTGATGACCAGACACTAACCATCTGGCACATCTTTTCCATGAAAGTAAAAGGTGGGTCTACTGTGGCCTAACTGTCTGCCTCATTGTGTATCCACTGTGTGTCTGACTGAAATAGATCAGAGTCTTATTATCACCCATTTAGTGCAGTGATAAGTTACTGGAAGCAAATTGTGATTTCAATGAATTCAATACATTTGCAATCGAAACACAAAAGCATAAAATTATTGAATTGTACAGTTGCCACTATCAGAGGTCAATCTTGCAGAATAAAGGCTCCATTTTCCCAGTAGCAGCAAATAACCTATCAGGAACCGAGAGGTCAAGCATCAATATTCTAACTCCACAATGCTGTCCAATTAATATTCAGAATATTATCTCTATTGTCAACTTTAGTATAGTTATGGGAACTAGACTTAAACTTGGCCTGCTGCTATCCTGCAGATTACACTGAGAATGGCATAATTACAAAGTTATGATACTATAATGTTGCAAATAACTGTGTAAAGCTTATGATAAAAGTTGTATATAAAGTTGTTGTGCACAAACAAACTGGCAAGGCTGAGCTCATTTCAAAGTATAAATAGTTGCCGCGTTTCCTACATTACAACAGTGACTACACTTCGAAAAGTATTTAGTTGGCTGTAAAGCACTTTGGGACGTTTTTTTCATTTTAACGCCTCAATTTCAAAATTGTTTACAAATCCTTCCTTGGCCTTGCCCCTCCCTATCTCTGTAATCTAATTCAGCCTCACAACCCCACGAGATGTCTGTGCTCTTCAAATTCTGCCCTCGTGATCGTCCCTGATTATAACTGCTGAACCATCAGCGACTGTGCCTTCAGCTGCCTGGGCCCTAAGCTCTGGAACTCCCTCCCTAAACCTCTCCGCCTCTCTATCTTTCTTTCCTCCTTTAAGACGCTCCTTAAAACCTACCTCTTTAACCAAGCTTTTGGTCATCTGCCGTAATTTCTTTTTATGTGTCTCGGTGTCAAATTTATCTGTTTTGATATAACACTGCTGTGAAACACCTTGGGACGTTTTACTACATTAAAGGTGCTATATAAATAAAAATTGTTGTTGTTTAGTTGTGAATTGAGTGAGATCTTTCAGCAGTCATGGTTCCAAGTTGAAATCAATTATGACTTTGGATGACACCCACTGGCTGATCTATGTAAATGCACTTTCTGGTTTATGAGGGTATATTCAAAGAATAAGTCAAATAAAGCTATTCTGTGGCCGTTTGCAGAAGGAGTCTGAAGTCCTGATCCAGAGATGTGAAACGTAGAGTTCTGATTCGGAATCAGAATGCCACATTCACTTGATTGCGCTGATCCCTCAGTGTAGTAATGGATCTACACACACTGCACTAAAATGATCACAGAGGGAGATTCCTTCTGTGTGTGTGTTAGGCGTAGCGGTATTGGAAAAGTATTCTTTATCAACAGGATTTACAATTGTGCTCCAGCTCATGGTCTGTTTGTGCATGTCTATAATAGAGATGGACAGGAGATGCAGCATTGCATAAAGAGCACAAGGTTCAAATTCAACACTTATGGGTCAACAGAAGGGAAAAGTTCAAACTGCAGGCAGTTCTGACTTGGGGAACAATCTCAATGAAGTTCATACCATTTTTTTTACCATCATGTAGAACTAGTGTATAGAGGTTCTCCTGATATTACATTTAACAGGATACTGCCATTATGTAAAGTATTTGATAGGTATTTTGAACACGCTATAAGGGTCTTGTGGCAATGTGCATTACTTTTATCAAAGTGACAATTTGCATGGCAGCAAGCTTCAAAGTGATTCGTGCCGATGCTTTGCATGTTTGTAAGCAAATTTTTTTTTAAGCTTGCCTTTTTTATTATGGTGCCAGAGCCATTGGAGTTTGAATATTGATGTTCCACCTCTGGGTTCCTCTGATAGGTTAGTCGCTATTACTAGGATGCTGATGCCATTCATGAAAATGGAGCCACTTATTCGGCATGAGAGACTTACGATACTGACAACTGTACAATTTATTGGATTGTGATTGAAGCCAGCAACCTGTAAAAGGTGCACTTGGATCATTTCCTACAAATGAATCATTAATGGGACAACTGCAATGTTATAGAACAATCATTCACTCCTGCATGGCACTCTTGTTGAATCTAATCCAAGGCATCTACATATCTGATGTAATATTTAAGTACTCAAGTAATTCACTGGACCAAATTATATTTGAAATACTGTATATTATTGTCCAAACACAATCTGCTTTACTTTTTAGCATTTTTTTTTTACGAATTCAAGCTCCAGGCATGGAACTTTTTCCACTTGAAACTCATATCAGGATCTCAGACACAGAGAGCAGTCCGACCACCGAGTTTCCTACCCAATAATTTTAAGAGCTGACCTCCTGATATGTATTCCAGGTGGGTGAAGCTCTATGCCGGGAGTGTACATTTGTAAAATATACAATTACATGGCAATGATCATTATTTGGCATGATTATGACTGGTTGCCACACAATTTGTGGTTTCGATTGGGGAGGAGTGCCTGTCCCAACTACAATTAAATCTTGCTCCATTTTCATTCCCTTTCCAGGTGGTTTATATTTTGAAGCACTTTTTTTGGCAAAACAAAATATATAAATGCCTTCACCTGCTTGTGAATTGAGTCATGTAAGGTTGTAGGACTTATTGACCAGGTTCAGCCCAGTCTAAACCAAATGGAAACTAGGCACTTTCACTTTATGAATCAGATAGCTCAGTAGTGTAAACTGATTTATTTTTCAATAATTTTTCGACGTCATATTTAAATACTCAGGTAATTCACTGGACCAAATTAAATTTAGAGATGCCAATACTGTATATTATCTAACCTTTTATAACACAGTAATGATTCTGGCTGATGGCAACATACAAATAAAGTCGCCCTTTGCAATCAATGTACGACATAGAAAATGCCTACTTGCTTGTAGTTGTGCAGCTTATCATGGGTACAACTTGATCTACAGGTGAGAACTTTATACCGCCTTGGATTCTCACACTGGTGATTTAGGCAAGCATTCAGTTTCGATGTCTTTGTGTGGCAGCTTTCAGCACCATAGGGAAATACCTTACTTAGCAACGAATATATCTCCTGCTGCTAACGGCAACCTTTAGATTTTTATGTTTACTAGTGAATCTCTTGTATCATTGCACACAGGTTGCTTGGAGCCTATCTGATCACAAGATAGGTAAGGATGAGAAAGGTTATTGATCCTGTCTAAATTCATCCATCCAGTAAGATCCTACGATCTCCTCCAGGACCTTAATCTGAAACCCCCCCACCCACGGATGTTGTTGCACATTGACTTTGCACTGCAAGTACTCAACATGAGGCCTCTGAACTCGGCTCACTGCTCAAGTCAGTGCACACACTGACTTTCATACTGAGAACTGTCATGGCTGCTATCTGTTTTCAGTTTTGCAATCTGATTGGTCACCACTGTACAAAAAAAACTTTATTTTAAAGAGATTTGTTTGTTTGATTTCCTTTTCATTTTTTTCAGTTGGAAAAAAAATGCTTCTCATGAAGGTTTTAAGCTAAAATGGCAATCTTCTTCACACTACAATCTTTTCAAAACGAAGTTTAGTGAGTACTATAAAGTTTTGCATTTTACTGTGATAGTTACAGAGAAATGATAAACTGCGATGCCTCGGGCACCATCACGAACACCTGCACAGACCCATAGGCATTTCAGAGAAGAATCGAGGCTACTGTTCACATGCCATTTCAGTGCAAGTGTGCTGACTTTGCACGCCATAAACACTGATCCTTAATTCATGTCGAGAAGGACTGCTTATCCAGTTCTATGAGATTTGAATGTTTGCTACATCAGTCTCTGCTTTGGATATACGGAGCACTGCCATAACTTGATACAATCTAATCCCCTCAGAGTATGTCATTAATAAACCATTAAAGCAATAGTATATATATATATTCAGCATTTTACAACTGCTATCTTCAGGTTTACACAGTTATTTTCAGGGGAAGACCAGTGAAGTTTTTTTATCTTTTCACAGTGTACACTCTGTGCTCCCAAGAGATGCCATTGAAGCAATTAAGAGGAGAAAAAAAGCTTTAGGCAGGCAAAGGAGATGTGGGTAGTTTTCTGATACAAGGATTGATTTATTTGTCCCTCAAGGCAGGAAAGAGTAGAATTAATTTTAAAAAGAATGAAACACACAAAGGCTTATTTTATCCTCCCTTTCTCTTGGTTTTGGATGATAGCATTAAGAACATTTCTGACAATCACATGGCACCTTGATTGCCTGTCCCCGCTATCAGGAATCTAGGGCTCAATTTTAATGGGGAAGGTGGGTTGGGGGTGTGGGGGCTTCGAGGCGGTTGGGAAACCTGGGAGAACGGGTTTCCCGCAGGCCCTACCGAATTTAATGGCATGGCCTGATTTGAATGGGAAGCTTCTGTTTCCCACTCGCAGCCAGGCAGATGGAGAGGCTGGCTGGCTCTGGACGAGTAGGCCTGTGACACTAGACCGCACAGAGGAGGAAGGAGGGATTGTATGGGAGCCAGGAGCGGCTCGAGGAGCCGGAAGGGATGTATTAACGATCGAGGATGGCCAGAGGAGCGGGGCAGTGGGGGGGAGGGGGGAGGGAAGGCCGCGAGGGGGTTATGAGGACTAGGGAGGAGGCCTGGGAGGGGAATCGGAGGCCTCGTGGCAAGGGTCTCCAATCGTGGGGGATGTGTTAGGCAGGGACCATGGATCCAGAAGTCCTCAACTTACTTTAGCTGGCAGGGTTTCACAAGGTGTGCAAATCCCAACCAGCTAAAATTAACTACAAAATGGAGGTTCCAGCTTCTTTATAATATTATAATTGACGACCTGCCTCCTGGCGGCGGATTGGCTGCACCAACCAGAATCTGTCAAAAACCAGAAGTGGGTGGATTGGAGGTGGATTCAGATCGGGATTTACATTTTTAACACTTTAACTAACCCTACACCCCCAACCCACCCATTTTTTTTAGGTTAAAATCTCCCCCCTCTAAGGAAAATTTAAGGAAGTTGGGCATATGCAATGGGCCTAATGCCTGTTTCAGACATGAAATTGCATGACAAATTTTTGTCCTTTATCAATATGGCAAGTGGCACACTTCCAGCTCGTAATGAGCTTCCTGCCCACCATATTCATGCTTAGGAGGCAACTTAGCCCCTGTAAAACAAGCACTACATGCTCAAATGTCTAAGCCAAGCTGTTTCAGTACAGCTACCACAATGGCATCTACCTGGCAATCATAGAATCATAGAATGATATAGCACTGAAGGAAGTCATTTGCCCATCATGTCTTTGCCTACTCTCTGAAAGAGCTATGCAATTAGTCCCACTCCTCCCTTTCTGTCTTCATACTCCTGAAAATGTTTCCCCTTCAAGTATATATACAGTCCCATTTTGAAAGTTACTATTGAATCTGCTTCCACCACCCTTTCAGAAGTGAATTCCAGATCATTGTAATAGAGCTCCACCTAGTGGACTACTATGGGAATGCAACTTCTGATGTAAATACCACAAAAGGGTCATACATGATGATAAATTCCTGTAGAGCCATCTTGTGTTTCGTGTGTGTGTTTGTGATGTCATAAAGAACACATCACATTGGCGACATAGGATAGGATAATCGGATTCCCCAGCTGAAATTTTTGTTGGTGAATGATCCAGCCAAACAACAGAGAGACTTTGAGAGGTTTTTTATTTTGCAGCACAGCTAAAAATCCAAGGTAAATTTTAAGCACACTGTTGACATTGCCAGAGTCCAGATGGCTGCCCCTATGGAAATAATAGGGCGCTTGGGTGAGTTCCATCGTGACCAAGAGACCGAGAGTATGTGGAGCGGTTAGAAATGTTTTTCACCACAAATAGTATCATCGAAGTTTCCGATGATGAAAACTGTGTTAGAAAGAAAATGGGTTATTTTCCTGACTGAAGCAGGCCCCGAGGTGTATGAAATCCTGAAAAATTTGCTTTTTCCCATCAAGCCAAAGGACACACCACTGACAGAGTTCTAGCGTTACAGTTCTGAGACCCTAGAAATTGCTGTAAGTTATCATTTTGGAATACAAAATCAATTAATTGAGGAGGGTATCAGTGAGTACATTGTAACTTTAAAAAAGCTATCCATTCACTTTCATTTCGGAAACTTTCAGGACCGAGCATTGCATGACCGCTTTGTTTGTGGGATGAAAAATGAAGCAATCAGTTGTTGACAACCCCTAACTTGAATTTATATTTAGCTTGTCAGACAGCTATGTCAATGGATATGGCCGACCAATACTCCTGAGAATTTCGTGCCATTTCCAGTCATCAGACAACGGAGGTGAATCGCATGCAGGTTAGAAGTAAAAGGCAGTTGGGCCATTGTTTCAATGCTCGAAGTAACCAAAGATATTAAGCGATATATGGCAAAGGCGGGTATATGGAGTTAGGTCATAGATCAGCCATGATCTCATTGAAAGGCAGACAGGCTCAAGGGGCAACTTCTGTTCCTATGTTCCTCAGATAATGAAGCAGTCCATGCCCGCATGCAGCAAGGCCTGGACAAAATGTATTGGCCGGTTATGTGAGAAGTAACATTCGCACCACACAAGTGCCAGGCAATGACCTTCTCCAATAAAAGAGAGCATAACCACCTCCCTTTGACATTCACTGGCATTACGATCGCTGACTCCTCCACGATCAGCATAACCAGAAACATATGAACTATGATCGACAGAAAAAAACCTTATGGACCATCCAGCCTGTCCCACATAACTGCGATGCCTTGTGCCGTCCCCACCCCACTCAAAAGACATGTGATCTTTTGGGAGAGGCAGAAAACTAGAAAAAGCTCAGGCCAACTTGAGGAAAAAAACCTGGAAAATTCCTCTCTGATCTCCTTAGGTGATCAAAACTAGTCCAGAAGATCACTCTGGCTCTGAGTACCATAAAAAATTTATCACCAAGATATCTTCACTGCTTTCCTCCCTCAGCCTATGCACCAAGCAACTTTTCATCCTCGGTGATTTCAACCTCCATCTCACTTCATCATGCTCTCTCTCCTCTGAGTTCACTATCCTCCTATCCTCCCTTAATCTTTCCCTCCATGAGATCTCCCCAACCCATATTCACCCTTGACCTTGCCATCTTGTGTGGCCTCGCTATTCCTATCGTGTCAATTGCAGATAAAGCGATCTCTGACCATTTCCTTCTATCGTTCTCCCCATAACCCCCGCCGCCTCCAACGTTACCTCCTCCTGTGTCCGCCCCTGGAAAAAACTCTCACCCGACTCTCTTACAACAACACTGTCCGGCCTTTGGCCCTCCATTCAACATGACATTTCTGCAGCCACCAATCTGCTCAACCACACCCTCACCACCTCCTTTGATACCCTAGTTCCTTTTAAAACCATTACTCTCTTTCACCCTGGCCATTCCCCATGGTACAGCCCTCATCTTCGCTCCCTCAAGTCCAAGGGACACAAACTTGAACGGATGTGGCAGACAGCTGGTTTAGTCATTCATCGCCAGATCTGGCTGGAACACATAAAGCATTATCGGGTCCTCTTCTTGTCTGTCAAAACTGCTCACTGTTCCAGGATCATTTTGGAATGCAAAGATAACCCCCGGCTACTATTCTCTACTGCTATCCTCTTAAACCCCTCTCCCCTATCTCCACCACACTCACCTCCAACAACAAGTGCGAGGAGCTCAAAGATTGAGACCATCCGATCAGCTGCCTCTGCCAGTTCCCTTCCTTCCCCTCACCCACCAGGCCAAATGTCCTCTGAGGTTCCCCCTTGCCTTAGCCCGGAACTCACATCTCTCTCCAGTTCCTCTCTGATCTTCCTTCTTGACCTGTCCACGCTCATTTTTTCCATGCAACCCACTTCCTAATCCCTTGACCCTATTCCCACTAAATTGTTGACCACCCAACTTCCTTTTCTGGCTCCCATGTTTGCATTATGAATGGTCCTCTTTCCTCAGGTACTGTACCTATCTCCTTCAAATCTGCCATCATCACCCCTCTCCTCAAAAAAACAACCCTTCACCCTACTTGCAAGCTACCGCCCCATCTCCAACCTCCCTTTCCTCTCCAAAATCCTTGAACGTGTTGTCGCCTCTCAAATTCATTGTTAGATCTCTTAATTTCCAATGAAATACAAACTTCGATTGTAGTTTTAATGTCACTTTATTTTGGCAGACAGCAGTAACAAGCTCTTGGTTTTAAGCCAGGTCTTTGTCCTTCTGAGACCACATGGTCAAAATGGCTGTACTTATACCTGGATCAATTTACAGAAAAGAACTCGCCTTCTTTGACCTTATTGGCTCAATTAATAGTCTTTTAACCTTTTAATTGGCTCGCTACCCAAGGTCCTAAAATGTCAAGTTGATTGATGACTTAATGCAACATGCTCCCACTCACGTAGCATCTCTGACTTGGTGTCTGTGCTTTCTCACAGCCTGTCTAAATGCAGCCTGTTTGAATTCTCTATCAATCCCCACTTTGATTCTTTCACAAACTGAATCATAAAACATCAGGTATCACTGGTTAAACATTCTACAAAATAATTTCATAGTTGTTAATAGAGTTTCCTTCTAAAATTTGTTGATGTATTTCGCCACATGTCCGGACTAGTAGCTTCCACACAAATTTACACCAACCCGAGTTCCATCGTGGCCACAATGGAAGTCTGGTTTTAGTAGGTTAATTAACCTTATTCCAAATCAATATCTTAGTTCAACCAGTAAACAACCTTCCCTTAAGCATAACATACCCCTGTGCCATGTACAGACGGTCTGCTGGGACCTGGAAGGTGTCGCACCTGCGGGACAGCAGCTACAGCCGCCTGGTCGCAACAACATTTAATCAACAAACAAACAATATAAAAGTAAAATAATTACAACAAATAGAATTAAACCTTCCACCAATGAAGTTCCTATTGAACCTACCCATTCAGTGGCTCCGCTCCACAAAGTGAATGATGGGGGTTGCTTAAGTTTTTCTACCTCCTTTTGGATATGCTCCGCGGGGTAATTTCTTTGGAGCTATCTGGGATATATGTGCAACACTCAGTTCCGAGTAGAGTGCAGGATGTAATCAAGGGCCAGTCTATTCTGTAGGGCTACTGTGCGGATTGCTACCATTTCTGCATTGATTTTAACTAGGGCCTCTGAGGTATCATTGGCTACCCATTCCACAACGGATGCCATGTTAATGGATTCCCTTGCCAGTCTGGCGGTCCCATACCTGGGGATCAGAATGGCAAAGAACCTCTCTGTTTCTGTGATAGCTCTCTTAAGATGGTGTAAATGTTCCAACAGTGACTTTATATGATACATGTAAGGCACAATGTAGGCTACATCCCATCCAATTCTGGGGCAGCCAAGGGTAGGCCTTGTGGCCACACACCCAATAGGTGCCATTATATGCAATAAATGTTAGCTGTTTCTTTGTCAGCAACACTCCGGGGCCTGTCCAGGCTTTCCCATCTGTTTTATTCAGAATCCCCATTACGTTAAGAATTCCCACATCGGCCCAGTTTGGACGGTTCCGTGGCTTGATTATATTATAATTCCGGGAGCAGTTACTATACCCCATATTTTGGCCTCGTTTGATGTTTCTAATCAGACAGACTGATTCCCCGGTCTTCCTTTTCCCGTTGTATTAGTGATCACAAACAATGGGGGCCATTTGGAATTATTGTAGCACGGTTGGTATCCCCCTTCAAAGGTAGTCAGATTGTAACCTGCTGACTTCCATTTACGTGCTCAGTTTTCCGTATCCTGAAACGCATTGCCTGTTTTGTTTTGATTAATTATCCACTCAGCCATTTCCGAGATATTCAAGGGAACTGGCCTCAAGGGAATCCCTCCCTTTGAGTGAATAGGAATATGCGCACACACCCAACAACGAGAAATGTTACCTTGTTTGGCATAAATGTATGACATATATAAAAAGGTATTTACATGTAATTCCCTTGCTACCCAACTATTTCCCTTTGGTGCAGAGGGTCGGCTAGTAAGAAGTAGACCTATGCCTAGAATACCTACAATCAATAATAGAGTAAATTTATACAATTTCGCAAAAAGTAATTGTCCTTAATAGATTTCAGCTTCAGTTACGGGTGCTCATTTAAAGTGTGAAGCATGGATCCAGGCTTTCTTTCCTTGGACTTTAACAGCTGCCTGGGTGGTCAATAACACTTGATAAGGTCCCTCCCACTTGGCACCCAAAGGTTCTTTATGCAACTTTTTCACATACACCCAGACTCCCGGGATAATGTCGTGTCCTCCTTCGGGGATGATTGTGGATGATAAGAACAGTGTAAATCACACGTAATGTTCAGTAACCTACAGACTTCTTGGCAGACAGCACCTGTGAAGTGTGTTTCCTGATCTGAGTCAATGCGACTTGGGACTCCCCATTGGGGAATGTAATCCTTACACAAGACCTTTGCAGTGTGATTGGCTGTGTGTCCTTCTGCTATTCGACATGCTTCTGACAGGACCCGTAACTCGGCCTGTTGTGCTGACGTTCCTGAGGGTAAACATCCTTTTGCCACTACCTCATATAAGGTTGTAACTGCCCATCCTGCTTTTCTGGTACCATTGTTAACAAAGGAGGAACCATCTGTAAACAGGATGAGGTCTGGGTTGTGCAGAGGCTCCTCTGCTGCTAAGGCTGCTTCTTCTGTTTCTTTTAAAATCTCCACGCAGTCATGCTCTTCACATTCTCCCCCCTCTTGCTCCCTCGATTCTGACATCGGGAGCATAGTTGCGGGATTAACCGGGCTGGCCCGGACGATATGGAGATTAAGAGCTTCCAAAACTGCTGTCCAGCAGGTCCATCTTGCTGCCGTCACCTGAGACATTCTAGTTGTAGACAGCAAAGCATGTACGGTGTGGGGACACTTGACAATCAGCTTTTGGTCGAGGACTAGACCCGCAGTGATCATTACCGCTCGACATGTAGCTTCCATGGCCCTTAGGCAACTTCCCCATCCAAGGGCTACCGCATCCAGTTTTGCCGAATAATAGCCAATAAGTCTTTGCCGATCCCCATGTTCTTGTGTCAGTATAGCTGTCATATATCCTTCTTTCTCATGGACAAACAGGGTAAATGGCTTACCACTGTCGGGGATTCCCAGAGCCGGTGCCGAACACAAAGCCTTTTTCAAACTCAGGAAGACCTCTTGCTGTTCTTTAGTGAGGGTGATGGCTTCTTTAGAGGCACGTTTCCCCTTTAAAATATAATTCAGTGGCTGAGCAAGCTGTGTGAAGGAGTCAATTCAATTTCTGTTAAAGTTACACAATCCCAAAAAAGACCTTAGTTCCTGAATAGTGGTGGGTTTTTTAGCAGCCCGAATGGCTGCAGTTCTATCCTGTGAAATCTTTTGTCCCAGGTATACAACCTCTTCTTGGGATATTTGTGCTTTGTCGATGCTGGCTTTATGTCCTTTCAGCCAAAGGTGGTCCAGCAAAGCTCGTAAATCTTGTTCATGCTGGTCTTCCATGTTTGAAGCTAGCAGGATATCGTCTACATATTGGATGACTGTGGATGACGGGGGAGGTAATTCTTGCAAATGGCTTTGTAAAGCCATGTGGAATACCGTCGGGCTGTTGTGGAAACCCTGCGGTAACCGGGTCCAAGTATACTGTTGTCCTTGGACCGTGAAAGCAAACCACTGTCGAACCTCCGGTGCCAGAGGCACCAACCAAAATCCGTTGGCCATATCTATAACCGAGAAATATTTATGTTCCGGTTTGAGGGCATTAAAAATGGTGGAGGGATCTGCGACCAAAGGAGCTTTTTGATCAATAGACTGGTTAGCTTTCCTATAATCGACAGTCAAACGCCAAGTCTCATTAGATTTCTGTACCGGCCACACGGGGCTATTGGAGGAGCTATGCGTTTTAATAAGCACCCCTTGTTTCTCCAATTGCTGAATAACCGGTAAGATTCCCGTGATGGCAGTTGGACTGATGGGATACTGTTTAGTGCATGGAGGCTTGGTCCCGGTAAATGATGCAGGCTCCATCTGGAGTAGGCCACAATCGTTCTTATCTTTAGCCTATATCGGGTGTTCCTTCAATTCTTCTTTCTTCAAAGTTCTAATTGACCATGTCACCCGACCATCGTCGAAATGCAACGATGAATCTATTTGGATTAGAATGTCCATTCACAAAAGGGGTTGATCTACTGGGCCTATCCAGACCGGCGTGGTTAGTTCATGAGGACCCAGCCCTATAAGTACCGGTGTTGTCCTTTTAATTTCCATTTTATGGCCCCCGACTCCATAGGCCTACCATCCAACGGGAAAAAGTCTCCATATTGTAGGGGTAAGCATGTTAATTCCGCCCCTGTGTCTAAAAGACAGTCCACATCCTTATCGCCCACCCTCAGTTATATATAGCCCATCTCCCCTTTGTTGTATTAGTGCGAGGAGGGGGGCCAGGGTGGGCTCTAATCGTTTTTTGCTATCCCAAGTAACTCTTTCTGTTGTTGTATTGTCAGTCGCTTAAATGCTTCTATGAGGTCGTTATCTTGTGACAAGCCTGGTTTGTTGGCTGAATTGTATCCCTGGCTGGGTCCTCTTCCCCAGCCACGAACTTTCTGTTTTGCCCTGCACGTCTTGGCCCAGTGACCTTCTTTCCCACAATAATGACATTTTCCGGGTAATTTTCCGAATGACTGTTTATCGGAATCCTGGGATTTCCATCCCATAGCTTGTACAGCTCGGACTTTAGCTCTCATATCCCGATCTAATTGGTTACATCGATCCACCAATGCTGCAAAGGTAGTCCCTCTACCTTCCCAGTCCGGTAACACTACGTTAAGCATTTTGGACAGTTCTGGCTTTAGACCTGCCATGAAAGCTGCTTTCAGGGGTCCAAACACTTGTTCATCCATTTCCTCATCCGTATTATTCATACCCGAATGTTCTAGCCACGTGCATCTAAACCGGTCGTCATATTCCAGGACCTCCTCTGTTCCTTTCTGTTGGCAGGCTGCAATTTTTCCCCAGTCTGTCTTAGCTGGACTGCAGCCAGTGTTTAATCGCCTCCCATCCTACGTCTAATTCTTGCTCATCCTGCCCCGAAGCTTCTTCTACCTTGTCGTGCAATTTTCTTCCCTGTGTTTTTGGCACCATTATGGTCAAAATTTGCACACCGTCCCAAGGATGAAGTTGATATATATTTCTTAAGCGGTCCAATTGGTCCCACGTTTTCACTCCCCCTTTCTTTGGATTGGGCAATTCCTTGGACCATTTATCAATTTTCTCTGGGTCTGCCGGATCATGAACTAAATATTCTGCATACAGCCTTTTCTTCGTTTTTTTGGTTCCGCCCTCATCCGCAGTCTCTTCTGATTTGACTACAACTCGTCTTTTTTTAAACGGGGCAAAGTGCACCCCTAATTCTTCATCCTCCAACCCTGTATCGTCGGAGGATTCAGAATCCGTATCCATTCCTCAGTCGTGTCTTCGGGTTTGCGCTTTTAATTTATCCAAACATGGGTACACTGGGAATTGACCGATACATTTTCCTTTTCCTATTACTGTCTCTTGACTTAATGATTTTTTCCATTCTTTAAATTCACCTTTAACATCTTAAACTTCCGCTTCCGACTTTTCAAGTTCAAGTTTTTTCTGTCGGAGCTGTTCACAAACAGCTTGCAATTGGTCCTTTGTACTGGTCAGTTCTCGATCATGTTGGGAACGCATTATAATTTCATTCCACTTTCGGATCTGTCCCATAACCGCTAGGGACCATCTAGTTCGCTCTTTATTTTTCATACGGGTCGTTTTTCCCCAGACCCTTTTAATCTCGTCCAAGGACCATTGTCCTTTGGAGGTTCCGTACTTTTGTTCGATCTTAATACAGGTTTTAGATAAGTTGAATTGTTGCTCTATGTATTCTTTCAACTGTTCGAGAATTTTATCTAGCGAAATCTCAGGTGGTGCTTGCCCACCTTTAACAGTTGTAGGCAATTCTTTGCTCTTATCTCCTGCTGCCATAATACTGATTTCTTTACTGGGGTCTCAAGTCGTAGGCTTTCTAGCCGATCAATAGGTCGGTGATTAATTAACTAACACACCGCCGAAGTTTAGACGTCTATGGGACCTCGAGCCGACTACCAACCGGAGGGTTCGCAAACCGGAGGCTTTCGGAATCGCGTAGAAGGAGAGGCGAATTTAGACTTTTGACCGAGGACTTTTATAAAGAGGAGTCCTTACCTCAGTATGTAGGTCCGATGTCTAAAATTCAGTTTCTTTCCTCAGCGATCCTGTTCGTGATGCCAAAATTGTTAGATCTCTTAATTTCCAATGAAATACGAACTCCGATTGTAGTTTTAATGTCACTTTATTTTGGCAGACAGCAGTAACAAGCTCTTGGCTTTAAGCCAGGTCTTTGTCCTTCTGAGACCACATGGTCAAAATGGCTTTTCTTATACCTGGATCAATTAACAGAAAAGAACTCGCCTTCTTTGACCTTATTGGCTCAATTAATAGTCTTTTAACCTTTTAATTGGCTCGCTACCCAAGGTCCTAAAATGTCAAGTTGATTGATGACTTAATGCAACATGCTCCCACTCATGTAGCATCTCTGACTTGGTGTCTGTGCTTTCTCACAGCCTGTCTAAATGCAGCCTGTTTGAATTCTCTATCATCCATGCCCATCTTTCTTGGAACTCCATGTTTGAATCCCTTCAATCTGGTTTCCGCCCCTGCCACAACACTGAAACAGCTCTCATCAAAGTCACAAATGACATCCTTTGCGACTGTGACAAAAGTAAACTATCCCTCCTCGTCCTCCTCGAACTGTCTGCAGCTTTTGACACGTTTGACCACTCCACCCTCCTCCAATGCCTCTCCACCATTGTCCAACTGGGTGGGACTGCACTCGCTTGGTTCCATTCTTATCTATCTAATCATAGCCAGAGAATCACCTGCAATGGCTTTTCTTCCAACTCCCGAATCGTTACTTCTGGTGTCCCCCAAGGATCTATCTTTGGCCCCCTCCTATTTCTCACCTATATGCTGCCCCTTGATGACATCATCCAAAAACAGGCTGTCAGTTTCCACATGTACATTGACGATACCCATCTCTACCTCACCACCACTTCTCTCGACCCCTCCCCAGACTCTAAATTGTCAGACTGCTTGTCCGACATCCAGTACTGGATGAGCAGAAATGTTCTCCAATTCAGTATTAGGAAAACCAAAGCCTTTGTCTTTGGTCCCCACCACAAACTGCATTCCCTAGCCACCGACTCTATCCCTCTCCCAAGCATTTGTCTGAGGCTGAACCAGATTATTCACAACCTAGGTGTCATATTTGACCCTGAAATGAGCTTCCGGCCACATATCCGCGGCATAACTAAAACTGTCTATTTCTACCTCCACAGCATTGCCCGCCTCCGCCCCTGCCTCAGCTCATCTGTTGCTGAAACCCTCATCCATGCCTTTGTTACCTCTAGATTTGACGACTCCAATGCACTCCTGGCTGATCTCCCACATTCTGCCCTCGGCTGCCCATGTCCTAACTCGCACCAAGTCCCGCTCAACCATCACTCCTGTGCTCGCTGATCTACATTGGCTCCCAGTTAAACAATGCCTCGATTTCAAAATTCTGCTCCTTATTTACAAATCCCTCCATGGCCACAGCCCTCCTTATCTCTGTCTCCTCAAATTCTGCCCTCTTGAGAATCCCTGCTTATAATCGTTCAACCATTAGCGACCGTGCCTTCAGCTATCTAGGCCCCAAGCTCTGGAACTCCCTCCCTAAACCTCTTCGCCTCTCTACCTCGCTTTCCTCCTTGAAGAAGCTCCTTAAAACCTACCTTTAAAAAAAGGAGGCAGACAAAAAGCAGGAAATTATAGACCAGTTAGTCTAACATCTGTCGTTTGGAAAATGCTGGAGTCCATTATTAAGGAAGCAGTGGCAGGACATTTGGAAAAGCATAATTCAATCAAGCAGAGTCAGCATGGATTTATGAAGGCAAAGACATGTTTGACAAACTTGCTGGAGCTCTTTGAGGATGTAACGAACAGGGTGGATAAAGGGGAACCAGTGGATGTGGTGCATTTGGATTTCCAGAAGGCATTCGATAAGGTGCCACATAAGAGGTTACTGCACAAGATAAAAGCTCACTGGGTTGGGGGTAATATATTAGCATGGATAGAGGATTGGTTAACTAACAGAAAACAGAGAGTCAGGATAAATGGGTCATTTTCCGGTTGGCAAACAGTGACTAGTGAGGTGCCGTAGGGATCGGTGCTGGGTCCTCAACTATTTACAATCTATATTAATAACTTGGATGAAGGGACCGAGTATAATGTAGCCAAGTTTGCTGATGATACAAAGATGATTGGGAAAGCAAATTGTGAGGAGGACACAAAAAATCTGCAAAGGGATATACGCAGGCTAAGTGAGTGGGTAAAAATTGGCAGATGGAGTATAATGTGGGAAAATGTGAGGTTATCCACTTTGGCAGAAAAAATAGAAAAGCAAATTATAGTTTAAATGGAGAAAAATTGCAAAATGCTGCAGTACAGAGAGACCTGGGGGTCCTTGTGCACGAACCATAAAAAGTTAGTGTGTAGGTACAGCAAGTAATCAGGAAGGAAAATGGAATGTTGGTCTTTATTGCAAGGGGGATAGAGTATAAAAGCAGAGCAGTCCTGCTACAACTGTACAGGATATTGGTGAGGCCACATCTGGAGTACTGCATACAGTTTTGGTCTCTGTATTTAAGGAAGGATATACTTGTACTGGAGGCAGTTCAGAGAAGGTTCACTAGGTTGATTCCAGAGATGAGGGGGTTGACTTATGAAGATAGGTTGAGGATGTAGGGCCTATACATATTGGAGTTCAGAATAATGAGAGGTGATCTTATTGAAACTTATAAGATAATGAGGGGGCTCGACAAGGTGGATGCAGAGAAGATATTTCCACTCATAGGGGAAACTAAAACTAGGGGGCATAGTCTTAGAATAAGGGGCCACCCATTTAAAACTGAGATGAGGAGCAATTTCTTTTCTCAAAGGGTTGTAAATCTATGGAATTCTCTGCCCCAGAGAGCTGTGGAGGCTGGATCATTGAATATATTTAAGGTGGAAATAGACAGATTTTTGAGCGATAAGGGTGTAAAGTGTTATGGGGAGCGGGCAGGGAAGTGGAGCTGAGTCCATGATCAGATCAGCCATGAACTTATTGAATGGCGGAGCAGGCTCAAGGGACCTATTTCCTATTTCTTATGATCTTACCTCTTTGACCAAGCTTCTGGTCATCTGGCGTAATTTCATCTTATGTGGTTCCGTGTCAAATGTATTTGTTATGACTTAAAACACTCCTGTGAAGTGCCTTGGGACGTTTTACTATTTCAAAGGCGCTATATAAATACAAGTTATTGTTGTTGTCGTTGATTAATGTCATATTGTACTTACCGTTCGTACAAGGTGACGTCTGCCTCTGCGAGAAACAGGTCCTGTTCTCACTTGAAGGAATAAACTGAACTGGACCAGTCACATAAATGTCATGGCAACCAGAGCAGTTCAGTGGGTATTCTGTGGTGAGTAACTCACCTGCTGACTCATAGAAACATAGAAATATAGAAAATAGGTGCAGGAATAGGCCATTCGGCCCTTCAAGCTGCACCACCATTCAATATGATCATGGCTGATCATGCAACTTCAGTACCCTATTCCTGCTTTCTCTCCATACTCCTTGACCCTTTAGCCATAAGGGTCTTTTTAACTGCCTTTTGAATATATCTAATGAACTGGCCTCAACAACTTTCTGTGGTAGAGAATTCCACAGGTTCACAATTCCCTGAGTGAAGAAGTTTCTCCTCATTCCGGTCCTAAATGGCTTAGTATCATCTGCAAACTTGGAGATATTACATTCAATTCCTTCGTCTAAATCATTAATGTATATTGTAAATAGCTGGGGTCCCAGCACTGAATCATGTGGCACCCCACTAGTCACTGCCTGCCATTCTGAAAAGGACCCGTTTATTCCCACTCTTTGCTTCCTGTCTGCCAACCAGTTCTCTATTCACTTGCCTGGATGGGTGCAACTGCAACAACACTCATGAAGCTCAACACCATCTAGGACAAAGCAATGTGCCTGATGGGCACCTTGTCCACTAGCCTAAACATCCAATCCCTCCACTGTGGCAGAAGTGTGTATGATCTACAGAATGCACTTCAGCAACTTGCCACAGTTTCTTCGCCAGCACCATCCAAACCTGCGACCTCCACCACCTAGAAGGGCATGGGCAGCTGGTGCATGGAAACACCATCACCTCCATGTTTCCCTCCTGGTCAAGCACCATTCCGACTTGCACATATATCACCGTTCCTTTCATCGTCGCTGGGTCAAAATCCTGGAACTCCCTAACAGTATTGTGGGAGCACCTTCAATACACAGACTGCAGTGGTTCAAGAAGGCCCATCACCACCTTCTCAAGGGGCAAATGCCAGCCTTGCCAGTAACTCCCGTATACCACGAATGAATAAAAAAAAAGCTAGACTACTCTTAACTCAAGAAGAAAAAGAATAACAAATAATAGAAGATACTGTAAAGACTTCATAGTTCTTATTTTATCTGCTTATGCAATCTCATAGGCCCTATGAATATTTTTTACCAATATCCATACTGTATAAATTTTTTATGGAATGTAAGTTATTATTGCCTCAAATACGGCAGCCTAGTTATCCCATTTCTGTGGACTTTCACGTGCCTCAGATTTGTGGCCTGACCCCACCTGATTTTCCAACTAGGGGGTCTCTCTGGCCGCTGCTGGAGAGCCAGCGCTGAGTGGGATTGGCGATGACTGCCAGCCTTCAGAGATCTGCCACAGCCTTGGGTAGACGTCAGTCTCTGTGCTGTCACTGTAACGGCAATGAATGTTTAAAATTTCTTTTGGGATTACTCACCTTTTGGGGCATCTAGATGGCACAACATAACGTGGCATATGTTGGATGACATATTTCCATCATTTGCATACTGTGATAATATGTCAAGCCGCACGTGGGATAACTTGAGCAGAAAATTCCTTCTGACACATCAAATGTTCTCTATTTTGTTCAACAAGAACTACCTGTTCCTGATATTGCTTCGCATGATTGAATCATTAACACATGTGTCTCTAATTTCTTTGCTGCACTGTATAAAGACACAACAGATTACTCGGCAGTGAGCATGATGCTTGACTGCTTTGCTATCCCAGAAAGTTGCAGTATGTTTAAAGTTAATACTGTGATAGGATATTTTAATATACATACTGCAAAAGCTTCTATAAATAAGTAAAGAGAAAAAGATTAGTAAAGACAAACATAGGTCCCTTGCAGTTGGATTCAGGTGAATTTATAATGGGGAACAAAGAAATGGCAGACCAATTGAACCAATACTTCGGTTCTGTCTTCACGAAGGAAGATACAAATAACCTTCCGAAGGTACTAGGGGACAGTGGGTCTAGTGAGAAGGAGGAACTGAAGGATATCTTTATTAGGCGGGAAATTGTGTTAGGGAAATTGATGGGATTGAAGTCCGGTAAATCCCTGGGGCCTGATAGTCTGCATCCCAGAGTACTCAAGGAAGCGGCCCTAGAAATAGTGGATGTATTGGTGATCATTTTCCAACAGTCTATCGACTCTGGATCAGTTCCTATGGACTGGAGGGTAGCTAATGTAACACCACTTTTTAAAAAAGGAGGGAGAGAGAAAACAGGTAATTATAGACCAGTTAGCCTGACATCAGTAGTGGGGAAAATGTTGGAATCAATCATTAAGGATGAAATAGCAGCGCATTTGGAAAGCAGTGACAGTATCAGGCCAAGTCAGCATGGATTTATGAAAGGGAAATCATGCTTGACAAATCTTCTGGAATTTTTTGAGGATGTAACTAACAGAGTGGACAAGGGAGAACCAGTGGATGTGGTGTGTTTGAACTTTCAAAAGGCTTTTGACAAGGTCCCGCACAAGAGATTGGTGTGCAAAATCAAAGCACATGGTATTGGGGGTAATATACTGATGTGGATAGGGAAGCGGTTGGCAGACAGGAAGCGGAGAGTCGGGATAAATGGGTCCTTTTCAGAATGGCAGGCAAGTTTCCAAGTTTGCGGATGACACTAAACTGGGTGGCGGTGTGAGCTGTGAGGAGGATACTAAGAGGCTGCAGGGTGACTTGGACAGGTTAGGTGTGGGCAAATACATGGAAGATGCAGTACAATGTGGATAAATGTGAGGTTATCCATTTTGGTGGCAAAAACACAAAGGCAGAATATTATCTGAATGGCGGCAGACTAGGAAAAGGGGAGGTGCAATGAGACCTGAGTGTCATGGGCCATCAGTCACTGAAAGTGGGCACGCAGGTGCAGCAGATGGTAAAGAAGGCAAATGGTATGTTGGCCTTCATAGTTAAGGGATTTGAATATAGAAGCAGGGAGATCTTAATGCAGTTGTACAGGGCCTTGGTGAGGCCTCACCTGGAATATTGTGTTCAGTTTTGGTCTCCTAATCTGAGGAAGGACGTTCTTGCTATTGAAGGAGTGCAGCGAAGGTACACCAGACTGATTCCAGGAATGGTTGGGCTGTCATATGAGGAGAGACTGGATCAACTGGGCCTTTATTCACTGGAGCTTAGAAGGATGAGAGGGGATCTCGTAGAAACATTTAAGATTCTGACGGGACTGGACAGGATAGATGCGGAAAGAATGTTCCCGATGTTGGGGAAGTCCAGAACCAGGGGACATAGTCTTAGGATAAGGGGTAGTCCATTTAAGTCTGAGATGAGGAGAAACTTCTTCACTCAGAGAGTTGTTAACCTGTGGAATTCCCTGCAACAGAGAGTTGTTGATGCCAGAGGGAGTTAGATATGGCCCTCATGGTCAAGGGGATCAAGGGGTATGGAGAGAAAGCAGGAAAGGGGTACTGAGGGAATGATCAGCCATGATCTTATTGAATGGTGGTGCAGGCTCGAATGGCCTACTCCTGCACCTATTTTCTATGTTTCTATGTTTCTATACATGTGAAAATTGTCAGATTGTAACTAATTCTGCACAGAATATTGTAATAATTTTTCTGTTAACCTGCAAAACTGTGGTGTTGATATATTTAGTTAATCATTTCCTTACATGATAACCTGAGGCACTTTAAGATTGGTGCATAAGTCAGAATAAGGTATTTACTGAATGAAGTAGCTGGTTTGTGGTTTGTAACTCACACCCAAAAAACATTTATACTAAATTATATTCTACATATAAACGATGGACATCAGACTATCAATGTCAGCCATGGCCTGGTTGCTAGCACTCTCGCCTGTAAGTCAGAAGGTTGTGGATTCAAGTCCCACTCAGAGACTTGAGCACAAAAATCTAGGCTGACATTCCAGTGCAGTACTGAGGGAGTACTGCATTGCCGGAGATGCCGTCTTTCAGATGAGATTTTAAACCGAGGCCCCGTCTGCTCTCCCAAGTGGACGTACAAGATCCCATGGCACTATTTTGAACAAGAGCAGGGACATTCTTCCCAGTGTCCTGGCCAATATTTGTCCCTCAATCAACATAACAAAAACAGATTATCTGGTCATTATCACATTGCTGTTTGTGGGAGCTTGCCGTGTGCAAATTGGCTGCTGCATTTCCTACATTACAACAGTGACAGTACTTCATTGACTGTAAAGCACTTTGGGATGTTCTGAGGTTGTAAAAAGTGCTATATAAATGTAAGTCTGTCTTTAGTAATTTATTGACATTTATCTGGTACTGTGAAATACTCAGTGCTCTCAAATGGAAGACTCAAGTTGGGGGTAATTTTGGGTGATGTTTGAATCCAGAATTATAGAAATTTACAGCATGGAAGGAGGCCAAATCGGCCCATCATGCCCACGCCGGCTGACCAAGAGCTATCCAGCCTAATCTCACTTACCAGCTCTTGGTCCATAGCCCTGTAGGTTACGGCACTTTAAGTGCACATAAGTATCTTTTAAATGTGGTGAGGATTCCTGCCTCTACCACCCTTTCAGGCAGTGAGTTCCGCACCCTCACCACCCTCTGGATGAAAACATTTCCCCTTATATCTCTTCTAAACGTCCCCCCAATTATTTAAATCTATGTCCCCTGGTTGTTGACCCCTCTGCCAAGGGAAACAGGTCCTTCCTATCCACTCTATTCAGGCCCCTCATAACTTTATACACCTCAATCAAGTCTCCCCTTAGCCTCCTCTGTTCCAAAGAAAACAGACCCAGCATCTCCAATCTTTCCTCATAGCCAAAATTCTCCAATCCAGGCAACATTCTTGTAAATCTCCTCTGCGCCCTTTCCAGTGCAATCAACCTTTCCTGTAATGTGGTGACCAGAATTGCACGCAGGACTCCAGCTGCGGCCTAACCAGTGTTTTATACAGTTCAAGCATAACCTCCTTGCTCTTGTATTCCATGCCTCGACTAATAAAGGCAAGTATTCCATATGCCTTCTTAAGCACCTTATCTACTTGACCTGCTACCTTCAGGGATCTGAGGACCTGCAATCCAAGGTCCCTTTGTTTCTCTACACTTTTCAGTGTCGTACCATTTAATGTGTACCTCACACTTATCCGGATTGAATTCCATTTGCCACTGTTCTGCCCACCTGACCAGTTCATTGATATCTTCCTGCAGTCCACTGCTTTCTCTTTCATTATCAACCACACAACCTATTTTAGTGTCATCTGCAAACTTCTTAATTATACCCCCAACATTTAAGTTCAAGTCATTGATATATACTATAAAAAGCAAGGGACCCAGCACTGAGCCCTGCGGAACCCCACTGGAAATAGCCTTCCAGTCACAAAAACACCCAGCAAGACAAATGATATCAAATTAGTCGGCCATTAGAAGCCCCAGCTGATTTTCCTTTCCATTGATGCCAAGGGAAAATTGAGCATAGTTTATAATGGCTGGTCAATTTGATATCACCCGTTTTACAATATCGCTCGAAGTTAAAATCACCCCAGTGCTTGGAACCTGTCGTCAATGGTTCCCATTTCAATTATTTCTCACTGCTCTTCTGTTTCCTCAGGCCAGGGTAGTCAGATTTAGGTCTCTTGGAAGAGAAGATGTTCTGAGATATTGGGATAATTTAGGCTCGAATGAGTATTGCTGAGATTTCAAGAGATTGATTAGAAATAGGTGGTTTACACACAGTTCTCTGAGATCAGCTGATTAGAATAGTTACATGTGCAGATTCGAACAGGATAGGGGAAACGCATTAGTGGTAGGAATGGGAAACCATAGGTAAGTCTACTTTAGAGGAACAAAGAAGTGTCAGAATAAAGGAATAAAGATCGGGAAAGATTCTAGAGAGCCTCAACAGCCACTTCAATCCAATATCAGCCTCTGCCAGGGGGAAAGAAAGGGCAGGGGATTGAGAAGTGACAGAGAAAGCCAGGACCTGCCCCACTGTTTGATGTCTGCCAATGTGGCAGTATTGCAAGGAGGATGGCCATCTCAGCCACTGCACAGCAACATCCCATAGGTCGCATTGCAGCACACCTGTAAAGCACGCAAATCTGAGACCGTAGCTGCTTCTTACAGTCAATGGAAATGCCAACCCTATACTGCATGGTGGCTGCTGGTGTCCTTGCGCTATACGAAACAGCTCTGCATCTGTCTCCAGAGTGTTTTTTCTACCACATGAAAGGGCTTGTCAATTTAGTGAGAGAAGTACAGTAGGAAGAAGGGCTTCTGTTCAGCCTCGAGGCAATTCGACAGAATCAGATATTGTGCATATAAAGTGACACATTGGTTCAATGCTTGGTCTTTGGTGCTGAGCATGTCAGAAGTATCTGGAACAATACCTAAAACTGCAATACATATATCTCACCAATGAAATCAGAATTTTCTATCCCAATAGACAGGTATGTAAGTTAAGAAACATCAAAATGAATTTTGAGACAGAAGAAGCTAAACTTTGCTGCGTTTGGTTTCAGCTCTAAATGACAGTTATTCACACAGTTGCTGCCTGTCTGATAGGGAATATATGGAGAGTTATGGAAAGCAGCACCATGCTAGCGCATTCATTTTTCTCTCAGTTGTATATTACCGGTGCCCCTCCCTTAGATGCTACTGACAGATGAATCTGCTCCTGCATCACTTTATTTTCTACTACATGTGTATTTAAATAACTGTCCAATGACCTTAAGGTATTGCAATGGCCATGGAAAAAGGCACCTCAGAAATAACAAAATGGAGGTGAAATAGGCCTAGAATTTGCATTGAGCAGTGCCTATTTTTCAAGTGCTGCACGGACTCCTAAGGCCCCAAAATAGTGGGCAGGAAGCATGTGTACAGTGCCAGCCAGAAGAACGCTGACCACCATTTAGGGTAAAGGAAGCAAGAGGCGTCCTTCATCCATGCCTGAATCAGACATTAGGCCCTTTGCATATGCAAATGCTACATACCAGCCTCTCAACCTCTGTCTGTGCACACTGTGCAAACCATCACTTCTACACTACTCAACCACCAAGCATCTGCAGATACTTACACTCATATCCTCATCTCATGCTTTGCCTACATTCACAGTTATTCAATCATGGCAGGCATATCTTCCACATACATAGCTGGACTCTTACTCACACGAGTTCCTTTCTTTTGCAGGCCAAGAAGGCACATAACAGAAGGGAGCAGCAGAGGACTGCAGGAGGGGAACCTGAACTGCTGCCGCTGGCTGATCTTGAGGAGCGAGTGCTACGGCTCATTGGCCCGCAGTTGGTGGGCGCCATGGCCGGTGGAGACATCGACTCCGCTGGGGGCAACAACGGTTTGTTTATCCCCTCTCCTTTTCTCATAACACTTCCCCCACCACATGAGAAGGCTTTATCACATTCCAATCTCCTCTCCTTCTCTCATGCCATTTCCCCCACCACACCAGAATGCTTTATCACTTTCCAATCCCCTCTCCTTCTCTCATAACATGTCCCCCAACACCAGAAGGTTTTATCACTTTCCAGCACCTGATGCTGTCTGCATTCCTTGCTCCATTCCCGCCCCACTGCACTTACCTTAATACAAGTTTTGTGCCATTTATGCTTTCATATAACCAGGCAGCAGCTGTTGATCCTGCACCTAAATCCACCCCCCTCCCCCCAAGAGATTCTGGAGGAAAAGGAAAAGGAGGACAAGCAGGAGGAAGTGGAGCCGAGCACTGCATCATTGCTTCTCTCACCCGCAGGCACCAGCTCAGATACTGGCATTACGCGTTCATTAGAGGTTAGGCTAGTAGAGGGGTCTGCACTGGGTGATGCATCAGAGCCTAGCGGGCTGCAGCTAGGGCAAGGGGAAAGGGAATCTCGGGAGCCATCTCCCCAGGGGGAGTGTTCGCACGCGAGTTCTGCTCCACAGGACTCAGATGAGGACCTCGATGGGGAGGCATTCATACAAAGGGTGATGGCCAAGTATGCTGACATCATAGGTGCAAAGAAAAGGTGCCCGAGGACCTCTCAGCAATGGTAAGGAGCATGGAAGAGTCTGCCTCCAGCATTGCCCAGAGCTCTGTGCACACCATGGAGCCGATGATTGCCAGTCTGCAGACGATGGTGGAATCCCAGAGAGACCGTGCGGATCCAGACCTCATGACACACAGAATCATCCAGTCAATGACTGCTGGCATTGAGTCTCAGACTGCTCATGCAGTCTCAGCTGGATGCCACGCAAGCTCTGACTGCTGCCATTGCCACTGGATCCATCACAGTCCACCGGGGATCTCACGGTGTTGCAGCAGCCCACCAAACTGTGTTCCAGCAGATTGGTGGGGATGCTGAGGTGCTGCCCCAGGGGAATGGAGCTGGGTGAGTGGAGCAGGAACCTGCTGTCCTCTCTCAGGATGATAGCACACCTGTGCCCACCACTGCCACTCTGCCATTGCACTTGTCCATGCCTGTCACCCAGCTCGAAATGGTGCAGGCTTCAGCCGGGCCTTCTAAGCCCAGAGCTGGTCGAGGGTGTATTGCAAAGCCATCTGTAGTATCTGGCCCTGACACACAGCAGCCTTCCACCAGCCATGCTGCAGCCACAGGGGACACACGATGGAGGAGCACCAAATTAGTTAAAGCAAAGAAGGGATCTAAGGAAATGCACAAGGGTGATTATTAAAAAGATTTGTTGGTATGATATAGATTTTGATTGGAACGTTTAATCTTTGCTGTTGTCTCTCATTTCAGTTTTGGGGCTTTGTCAGAATGGGAAAATTGATGTGGCGATGGGGGACATTTAGAGGAACTGAGAAATGGGATGGAATTCACTGGAACCGAACGGTTGCGGACCGCCCTTGCAGAATCGCAATTAACTCGCTGCCTCCTCCATCGCTGCTGAAGCTGCTCCTGCTCTTCATCCTCCTCCTCCTTGTCCGCCTCCTCAGGTGGTGTGGCTATGCCTTATGGCAATGGCTGTGCCCTCATGATGGCCAAGTTGCGCAGCATGCAGCAGACGATGAAGAATAGGACTTCCAGAAGGCATGTGACAAGGTGCCACATAAAAGGTTACTGCACAAGATAAAAGCTCACGGGGTTGGGGGTAATATATTAGCATGGATAAAAGATTGACAAACAAACAGAAAACAGAGAATCGGGATAAATTGTTCATTCTCGGGTTAGCAATCAGTAACTAGTGGGGTGCCGCAGGGATCAGTGCTGGGACCCCAACTATTTACAATCTATATTAATGATTTGGAAGAAGGGACCGAATGTAACGTAGCCAAGTTTGCTGATGATACAAAGATGGGAGGAAAAGCAATGTGTGAGGAGGACACGCAAAATCTGCAAAAGGACATAGACAGGCTAAGTGAGTGAGCAAAAATTTGGCAGATGGAGTATAATGTTGGAAAGTGTGAGATTATGCACTTTGACCGAAAAAAATCAAAGAACAAGTTATTATTTAAATGGAGAAAAATTGCAAAGTGCTGCAGTGCAGTGGGACCTGGAGGTACTTGTGCATGAAACACAAAAGGATAGTATGCAGGTACAGCAAGTGATCAGGAAAGCCAATGGAATCTTGGCCTTTATTGCAAAGGGGATGGAGTATAAAAGCAGGGAAGTCTTGCTACAGTTATATAGGATATTGGTGAGGCCACACATGGAATACTGCGTGCAGTTTTGGTTTCCATATTTACGAAAGGATATACTTGCTTTGGAGGTAGTTCAGAGAAGGTTCACTAGGTTGATTCCGGAGATGAGCGGGTTGACTTATGAGGAAAGGTTGAGGAGGTTGGGCCTCTACTCATTGGAATTCAGAAGAATGAGAGGTGATGTTATCGAAACGTTTAAGATTATGAGGGGGCTTACAAGGTGGATGCAGAGAGGATGTTTCAACGGATAGGGGAGACTAGAACGAGGGGGCATAATCTTAGATTAAGGGGCCGCCCATTTAAAACTGAGATGAGGAGAAATTTCTTCTCTCAGTGGGTTGTAAATCTGCGCAATTCGCTGCCTCAGAGAGCTGTGAAAGCTGGGTCATTGAATAAATTTAAGACAGAGCTAGACAGTTTTTTAACCGATAAGGGAATAAGGGGTTATGGGAAACGGGCAGGGAAGAGGACCTGAGTCCATGACTGGATCAGCTATGATCGTATTAAATGGCAGAGCAGGCTCAAGGGGCCGTATGTCCTACTCCTGCTCCTATTTCTGATGTTCTTATGTTCTTATGATCAGTACTGAAGGGCTCCTCCCGAGCAGTCAAGGTGCGGAACCATTGCTTCAACACTCCGATGGCCTGCTCAATGATGTTCCTGGTGGCGGTATATTCTCTCTCTCTCTCTCTCTCTCTCTCTGTGTGTGTCTCTCCCTGTCACTCTCCTCTCCCTGTCACTCTCCTCTCCCTGTCCCCCTCTCTCTCCCTGTGCCTCTCTCTCTCCCTGTGCCTCTCTCTCTTCCTGTGCCTCTCTCTCTTCCTGTGCCTCTCTCTCTTCCTGTGCCTCTCCCTCTTCCTGTCTCTCTCTCCCTGTCCCTCTCTCTGTGTCCCTCTCCCTGTGTCTCTCCCTGTCCCTCTCCCTGTCTCTCTCCCTGTGTCCCTCTCCCTGTGTCTTTCTCCCTGTCTCTCTCCCTGTCCCTCTCCCTGTGTCTCTCTGTCTCTCTCCCTGTCCCTCTCCCTGTGTCCCTCTCCCTGTGTCTCTCCCTCTCCCTGGCTCTCCCTCTCCCTGTGTCTCTCCGTCTCTCTCCCTGTCCCTCTCCCTGTGTCCCTCTCCCTGTGTCCCTCTCCCTGTGTCCCTCTCCTTGTCTCTCTCCCTGTCTCTCTCCCTGTCCCTCTCCCTGGCTCTCCCTCTCCCTCTCCCTGGCTCTCCCTCTCCCTCTCCTTGTGTCTCTCCATCTCTCTCCCTGTGTCTCTCCCTGTCTCTCTCTCTCCCTGTCTCTCTCTCTCCCTGTCTCTCTCTCTCCCTGTCTCTCTCTCTCCCTGTCCCTCTCTCTCCCTGTCCCTCTCCCCCTGTGTCTCTCTCCCCGTGTCTCTCTCCCCATGTCTCTCTCCCCGTGTGTCTCTTCCTGTCCCTCTCCCTGTCTCTCCCTCTCTCTCCCTGTCCCTCTCCCTGTGTCCCTCTCCCTGTCTCTCTCCCTGGCTCTCCCTCTCCCTGTCTCTCCCTCTCCCTGTGTCTCTCCGTCTCTCTCCCTGTCCCTCTCCCTGTGTCCCTCTCCCTGTCTCTCTCCCTGTGTCTCTCCCTGTGTGTCTCTCCCTGTCTCTCTCTCTCCCTGTCTCTCTCTCTCCCTGTCTCTCTCTCTCCCTGTCTCTCTCTCTCCCTGTCCCTCTCTCCCTGTCCCTCTCCCCCCGTGTCTCTCTCCCCGTGTCTCTCCGTCTCTCTCCCTGTCCCTCTCCCTGTGTCTCTCCCTGTTCCCTCTCCCTGTCCCTCTCCCTGTCCCTCTCCCTGTCCCTCTCCCCCTGTCTCTCTCCCTGTCCCTCTCCCCCTGTCTCTCTCCCTGTGTCTCTCTCCCTGTCGCTCTCCCTGTCGCTCTCCCTGTCCCTCTCTCTGGCTCTCCCTCTCCCTGTCTCTCCCTCTCCCTGTGTCTCTCCGTCTCTCTCCCTGTGTCTCTCCCTGTGTCCCTCTCCCTGTCTCTCTCCCTGTGTCTCTCTCTCCCTGTCTCTCTCTCTCCCTCTCCCTGTCTCTCTCTCTCCCTATCTCTCTCTCTCCCTGTCCCTCTCTCCCTGTCCCTCTCTCCCCGTGTCTCTCTCTCTGTGTCTCTCTCCCTGTGTCTCTTCCTGTCTCTCCCTCTCCGTGTCTCTCCGTCTCTCTCCCTGTGTCCCTCTCCCTGTCCCTCTCCCTGTCCCTCTCCCTGTCCCTCACTCCCTGTCTCTCTCTCCCTGTCTCTCTCTCCCTGTCTCTCTCCCCGTGTCTCTCTCTCCCTGTGTCTCTCTCCCCGTGTCTCTCTCCCCGTGTCTCTCTCCCTGTCCCTCTCTCCCTGGCTCTCCCTCTCCCTGTCTCTCCGTCTCTCTCCCTGTCCCTCTCCCTGTGTCCCTCTCCCTGTCTCTCTCCCTGTGTCTCTCCCTGTGTCTCTCCCTCTCCCTCTCCCTCTCTCTCCCTCTGTCTCTCCGTCTCTCTCCCTGTCCCTCTCCCTGTGTCCCTCTCCCTGTCTCTCTCCCTGTGTCTCTCCCTGTGTCCCTCTCCCTGTCTCTCTCCCCGTGTCTCTCCCTGTGTCTCACCCCCTGTCTCTCTCTCTCCCTGTCCCTCTCCCCCCGTGTCTCTCTCCCCGTGTCTCTCTCCCCGTGTCTCTTCCTGTCCCTCTCCCTGTCTGTCTCTCTCCCTGTCCCTCTCTCCCTGTCCCTCTCTCCCTGTCCCTCTCTCCCTCTCTCCCTGTCTCTCTCTCCCTGTCCCTCTCCCCCTGTCTCCCTCTCCCTGTCTCTCTCCCTGTGTCCCTCTCCCCGTGTCTCTCTCCCTGTGTCTCTCTCCCTGTCCCTCTCCCCCTGTGTCTCTCTCCCTATGTCTCTCTCCCTGGCTCTCTCCCTGTCCCTCTCCCTGTCCCTCTCCCTGTCCCTCTCCCTGTGTCTCTCCCCGCCTTGCTTCATGTCCTTTCCCTGCCTTTCTCTGTACCTTTCTCTGTACCTTTGTCTCCGCCCTTGTCTTCACCCAATTAGCCTCTGACAGTGATATCGGAACAGGAGGTTGAGTGCCAACACAGCTCCATGAAACAAGATAAATGTTGTGGTTTCAAATCTGCCCTCAATGATACAAGGGAATAGTTAGGAGGCAGAACAGTCCTTGAAGTCAAAATTGCTGCGATCTGTCCACTAGCCACTCTGGTTCGCAAGCTGCAAAGAGTAATGGCCGACAAAATTTTTTTTACAAGATGGTGCCTTTAGATAACGCTCCTCCAGCTGAAGGTGTTATTGTCACCGCCAGGGGGTAAGTTAGGGGGCGCGGCTGAATTTCCCTTCCGGGGCAGTAACGGGGTGCTGCGCATGGTGATGACATCATCGTCGCTGGGCGCAGCTAAGCAGGGCGCAGCTGAGCAGGGCGCTTCCGGCAGGAGCAAGGTGCTATCTCTTAGTGCCTCCGCAAAACCCATCCCCAATTCTGCAGGGTGGGGAGGGGGGGGGGGTGGGGGGGAGGCGTTGTTCTCGCCGCGACTGGGTGGAAAACTCTTTGTGCCCCGTTAACACCTCCCAGAGGCGCTAACGGCAGATGCACAAGATGCCAATTTAGGCCCCTGCCGTCTAGAGTGTTTGGAGGATAACAGTCAGGCCAGATAGCTTCCAAAAGTGAGAAAATGAAAAGAACCACTACATACAAAATAGACAAAATATCATGTACAGTCACAAACTCCCCCAAAGCCTTTCCACCATCTTCAATACACAAGTCAGGATTGTTATGGAATACTCTCCACTTGCCTGGATGAGTGCAGCTCTAACAACACTCAAGGAGCTTGACACTATCCAGGACAAAGCAGCCCGCTTGATTGGCACCCCATCCACCACCTTAAACATTCACTCCCTCCATCACTGATGTATCGTGGCTGCAGTGTGAACCATCTACAAGATGCACTACAGCAACTCACCAAGGTTTCTTCGGCAGCACCTCCAAAACCCGCGACCTCTACCACCTAGAAGGACAAGGGCAGCAGGCGCATGGGAACACCCCCACCTCCAAGTTCTCCTCCAAGTCACACGCTATCCTAACTTGGAAGTATATTGCTGTTCCTTCATCGTCACTGGATCAACATCCTGGAACTCTCTCCCTAACAGCACTGTGGGAGTACCTTCACCACACGGACTGCAGCGGTTCAAGAAGGTGGCTCACCACCATCTTCTCCAGGGCAATTAGGGATGGACAATATATGCTGGCCTTGCCAGCGATGCCCACATCCCATGAATGAATAAAAAAAAAGGCTATTTAGTGACTCTTCACCTAGTCTATTCTTATTTAATGCATTTGTTTGACAATTATGCCTTAGTGAAAGTCAAGTGTAATATTACTCTGCCGCCTTTCAAAGACAAGAGGAATCACATGAAACCACATCCTAAAACCAGTAGCTGAATTAAATTAACGAGGGTTCTCTGTTCATTTCCCAGGCATGCTGCAAATTTACCTAGATAGTTCGGCAAGTTAAAATATTCTTTGCAGGATGTAGAGAGCAATGGCTTATCTACGAGAGTATTGTGAAACATCTACACTAAAAAGATAAGTAAAGAGACCTCAAAAATTGAACCAGTGCCTGCAATTTAAAAAGACATCAAACTGCTCCCAAAAAGGATATGCATTTAATAAAAAGTGTTAACTCTACTTATTTTCTTCAGCCAATACAGTCAACCAATTCTTACTGAATGGGCAGCACCATTATAGGGGAATAGGGGATTGCAGCATCATTAACTATCGTATTACATTGTGAATGCCCTTCTGATTAAAAATGTATCATATCTAAGTGAAACTGTGATTGCTGTGCAAGTCTTCAAATAACTTACTATTGGCTGGAAAATTGAGCCCGTCAACAAGGCATCTTTAAGTTGTGCATGTCCTGTTACTTTACTATTAGCTGTTACTTGGCAAGGAAAGTAGTCTGATTGGAGAATATGTAAATCTTTCTGAAATAAAAGACAGCTTTCTTTGTAAAGCAGTCATTTGATATTCGAGAAAATAATGGGGATTTCTCTGTCTCCGGGGTAGAAGGACTAGTGAGAACAAGAGGTGCACACAACCTGAGAGCATGTGAAACACATGTGATAAGATACTAAAGCCTAGAAATTACTGTTGCCATTATTACAGTAGATTTTCAGAGCCATGATATTCTGGTCCAAATACTCATAGAAGATTTCTGCCAGTATTGTTTTAACTGTTTATTATAGTGAGCTAGCACTCCACTAAAATAGCAGGTGAAGAAATATGTGTTCTTCCACTAATATTGACAACAGTAATTTCTAGCCATAGATCATTACAGCTGGAGATTATTGTGTGTATATTATTGAAGTATTAATCGAACAATGTTTATGCTGTTTCAGCATTATTACTACTGGTTGTGAACCTGCTATTTTGCTGATTTACTTCCCTACATTATAACGTACGCTTTAACAATCGCATAACAAGGCATCTAATGGTGCATGAGCAATGATAATCATGGTCAACAACTTTCCACAGTATTAAAAAAAAAACACTAAAACCATTGCAATAGCACATGCCAGACAAGTCCAGCATTTACTCTGTGATTTTGATGTACAGTGGAGCAGAGCAAACAATGAAACTGCTGCTTTCGTGACTAGGCACTGGAAGCATTGCTACAAGAAGCAAGAAAAAAGAAGAAAGAAGCAATCTATGGAATGGATGACAACCCCTTCAGAACTGCACTACAACAACAACTTGCATTTATATAGCCCCTTTAGCATAGTAAAATGTCCCACCGTGCTTCACAGGAGCTATTCTCAAACAACATTTGACACTAAACATGGAAGGAGATCCCAGCACGTCAATGTTGTCCCCAAAGCCTACGGGACCTGGCAAGATATAGGGAAGAAGGAGGGAGATCTCAAGAAAGCTGATGAGGTGAGCCAGAACTATTAACATGCATAACTTCATTGGCTGTAAAGCTGTAAAGCGTTTTGGAACTTCCTGAGATCGTGAAAGGTGCTACATAAATGCAGGTCTTTTTTTCTTCATGACTAGCATCTGCCGTAAATGAAAGATATTCAGTCTTGCCAAACGTTTCATCCTTTTCTGCTTCCCCTTTGCAAAATAGCATGATGCCCTGTGTCAGCTGTGGCTCAGCGGGTAGCACTCTTGCCTCTATGTCAGAAGGTTGGGGGTTCAAATCCCACTCCAGAGACTTGAGCACAACAAATCTAGGTTGACACTCCAGTGCAGTGCTGAGGGAGTACTGCACTGTTGGAGTTGTGGCCTTTTGGATGAGGCCCTGTCAGCTCTCTCAAGTAGGCATAAAAGATCCGATGGCACTATTTCAAAGAAGAGCTGGGGAGTTATTCCTGTTGTCCTGGCCAATATTTATCCCCCCAATTGACATAACAAAAACAGATTATTTGGTCATTATCACATTGCTGTTTGTGGGAGCTTACTTTACAACAGTGACTACACTCCAAAAGTACTTCATTGGTTGTAAAGCACTCTGAGATGTCCGGTGGTTGCGAAAGGTGCTATATAACTCCAAGTCTTTTTTCTTCAGTATGGTATTTGCATGAGAGAACCAGGGCAATTAATGCTTAGCATGAATGGGGATACCTGTACTTATTTCTGCGAAAGATTAAATTATGGAGTACTTATGCTACAATTTCAAAGGGGATTTAGACAATGAATGCTTGCATGTCAACCAAGCAGGCTGATGCCTTTTCAATGTAAACATGTAGTATGACACTAGAATTGTACAGCTGCTAGTACTATAAATACTTTCAATTTCTCAATATTATTCTTCCACTTGGATAAGGTGGTCTTTTACCTTTAGTGGTAATTTACCTTTACTTTTAATGGCCTCGCTATTCCAAACCATGTCAATTAAAGATAAGGTCATCTCTGACCATTTCCTTGTAACATTCTCTACACACATCCCCTTCATCCCCTTCCCCAATCCAAACCTACATCCTTCTGCATCCGCCTCTGGAAAAAACTCTCCCCAAACTCTCTTACAAATGCATGTATCAACTCCAAACTGTTCAACCTTTGGCCCTCCATTCACAATGACAGCCACCGATCTACTGAACCACACCCTCACCACCACCTTTGATGCCCTAGCCCCTATTAAAACCATTACTCTCTCCCACCCTGGCCATTCCCCCTGGTACAACTCTCATTTTCACTCCATCAAGTCCAAGGGGCGCAGAATTGAACAGATGTGGCGGACAACTAGTTTAGCCATTCATCACCAGATCTGGCTCAATCACATAAAGCATTATCGGGTCCTACTCTTGTCTACAAAAACTGCTCACTATTCCAGGATCATTCTGGAATGCAAAGATAACCCCCGGCTACATTCTCTAATGCTAACTGTCTTCTATAAACCCCTCTCCCCTATCTCCATCACACTCACCTCCAACAACAAGTGTGAGGAGCTCATGGACTTCTTTGTCTCAAAGATTGAGACCATCCGATCTCTGCGAGATCCTTTCCTTCCCCTCGTCCACCGGGCCAAACTTCCTCTGATGCTCCCAGCTGCCCTAGCCCTATACGCGCATCTTTCTCTAGTTTCTCTTTGATCTGCCCTCCTGACCTCTCCATGCTCATCTTGTCCATGAGACCCACTTCCTGCTCTCTTGACCCTATTCCCACTAAATTGCTGACCGCCCAACTTCCGTTTCTGGCTCCCATGTTAGCGGACATTGTTAACGGTTCTCTCTCCTCAGGTACTGTGCCCCTCTCCTTCAAATCTGCGGCCATCAGCTCTCTCCTCAAAAAAACAACACTTGACCCCACTGTGCTTGTTAGCTACTGCCCCATCTCCAACCTCCCTTTCCTGTCCAAAGTCCTTGAACATGTTGTCACCTCCCAAATCCGTAACTATCTTTCCCGGAACGCCTTCAATCTTGTTTTCGTACCAAAACAGCTCTCATCAAAGTCACAAATGACATCCTTTGTGACTGTGACAAAGGATGTGGTGGGGACTATCCCTCCTCATCCTCCTGGACCTGTCTGCAGCCTTTGACGCAGTTGACCACTCCATCCTCCACCAACGCCTCTCCACCATCGTCCAGCTGGGTGGGGCTGCACTTATCTGGTTCCATTCTTATCTATCAAATCATAGCCAGAGAATCACCTGCAATGACTTCTCTTCGCACTCCTGCATCGTTACCTTTGGTGTCCCCCAATAATCTATTCTTGGCCCTCTCCTGTTTCTCATCTATATGCTGTCCCATGGGGATATCATCTGAAAACACGACGTCAGTTTCCACATGTACACTGACGACACCCAGCTCTACCACTCCACCACGTCTCTCTAAATTGTCAGACTGCTTGTCCAACATCCAGTACTGGATGAGCAGAAATTTTCTCCAATTAAATATTGGGAAGACTGAAGCAATTGTCTTTGGTCCCCACCACAAACTGCGTTCCCTAACCATTGACTCCATCCCTCTCCCTAGCATCTATCTGAGGCTAAACCAGAATGTTTGCAATTTAGGCGTCATATTTGACTCAAATCTAGATCAATGCTTGTCGACACTACAATCAGTCATAGAGCATAGGCTGACACTCCCAGCGCAGTACTTAGGGAGTGTTGCAATGTCAAAGGTGACATTAAACCGAGGCCTCATCTGTCCTCTAATGTGGACATAAAAGATCCCTTGGCAGGTGGAGTATAATGTTGGAAAGTGTGAGCTCATGCACTTTGGCAGAAAAAAATCAAAGAGCAAGTTATTATTTAAATGGAGAAAAATTGCACAGTGCTGCAGTGCAGCTGTACCTGGGGGTACTTGTGCATGAAACACAAAAGGATAGTTTGCAGGTACAGCAAGTGATCAGGAAGGCCAATGGAATCTTGGCCTTTATTGCAAAGGGAATGGAGTATAAAAGCAGGGAAGTCTTGCTACAGTTATACAGGGTATTGATGAGACCATACCTGGAATACTGCGTGCAGTTTTGCTGTCCATATTGAAGAAAAGATATATTTGCTTTGGAGGCAGTTCAGAGAAGGTTCACTAGGTTGATTCCAGAGACGAGCGGGTTGACTTATGAGGAAAGGTTGAGGAGGTTGGGCCTCTACTCATTGGAATTCAGAAAAATGAGAGGTGATCTTACCGAAACGTCTAAGTTTATGAGAGGGCTTGACAGGGTGGATGCAGAGAGGATGGTTCCACTGATAGGGGAGACTAGAACTAGGGAACATATTTAAAACTGAGATGAGGAAGAATTTCTTCTCTCAGAGGTGTGGAATTCGCTGTCTCAGAGAGCTGTGGAAGCCAGGACATTGAATAAATTTAAGACAGAGATAGACAGCTTCTTAACTGATGAGGGATTAAGGGGTTATGGGGAACGGTCAGGGAAGTGGACCCGAGTCCATGATTGGATCAGCCATGATCGTATTAAATGGCGGAGCATGCTCGAGGGGCCATATGGCGTACTCCTGCTCCTATTGCTTATGTTCTTATGTTCTTATAAAGCATTTCTACACAAATGACGGTGTATGTGCCAGAAAACAGGCAGGATCATGCAACCAGCCCAGCACCAGGCATGGTTGACACAGACACTGGGTCATCAGAGTACATGTCACATGGAGATCGCATACTACCACAATCCCAACAGGTTTACAGTGAAACCCTACAGTCAGCCAGCACACTTAGTCCTTCCAACGTACAATCACTGAGAAGTAGTAGGCTAGGTATCACACCGCAAGCACGAAGGGAATGCATTGTGGCAAATCATGCTGACTGCATTCACAGAA
Source organism: Pristiophorus japonicus (assembly GCF_044704955.1). Classification (NCBI taxonomy): domain Eukaryota; kingdom Metazoa; phylum Chordata; class Chondrichthyes; family Pristiophoridae; genus Pristiophorus; species Pristiophorus japonicus. The sequence continues at coordinate 222,619,701 of NC_091977.1, read as the reverse complement.
CACACAGTGATTGGAATAAAAACACTTCCTTTGACTGGAAAACGGTGCTGTGTATTAATACATCACTGGTTCGAATAAAGCAGGAGCAAAACAGGTGACGGCAAGCGATCATCGAAACATAGAAACATAGAAACATAGAAAATAGGTGCAGGAGTAGGCCATTCGGCCCTTCAAGCCTGCACCGCCGTTCAATGAGTTCATGGCTGAACACTCAACTTCAGTACCCCATTCCTGCTTTCTCGCCAGACCCCTTGATCCCCCTAGTAGTAAGGACTACATCTAACTACTTTTTGAATATATTTAGTAAGAAGCGGAAAGAGGTCCTATAAGCTGAATTTAGGGAGCTAGGAGTTAAATTAAAAAGTAGGACCTCAAAGGTAGTAATCTCTGGATTGCTACCAGTGCCATGTGCTAATCGGAGTAGAGGGAGCAGGATAGTTAGAATAAATACGTGGCTTGAGCAGTGGTGCAAGAGGGAGGGATTCAAATTCCTGGGACATTGGAACCAGTTCTGGGGGAAGTGGGACCTGTACAAAAGGGACGGTCTGCACTTGCGTAGGACTGGAACTGATGTCTGGGGGTAACATTTGCTAATGCAGTTCGGGAGTGTTTAAACTAATATGGCAGGGGGATGGGAACCTATGCAGCGAGTCAGGGCGATGTAATATGGAGTCAGAAACAGAAGGTAGAAAGGTAAAAAGCAATAGTGGAAGGCTGAGTAAACAAAGACAAGAAACAAAAAGGGCCACACTACATCATAATTCTAAAAGGACAAAGGGTGTTAAAAAAACAAGCCTGAAGGCTTTGTGTCTTAATGCAAGGAGTATCTGTAATAAAGTAGATGAATTAACTGTGCAAATAGATGTAAACAGATATGATGTGATTGGGATTACAGAGACGTGGCTCCAGGATGATCAGGGTTGGGAACTCAACATTCAAGGGTATTCAAGATTCAGGAAGGATAGAATAAAAGGTAAAGGAGGTGGGGTAGCATTGCTGGTTAAAGAGGAGATTAATGCAATAGTTAAGAAGGACATTAGCTTGGATGATGTGGAATCTATATGGGTAGAGCTGCAGAACACCAAAGGGCAAAAAACGTTAGTGGGAGTTGTGTACAGACCTTCAAACAGTAGGAATGATGTTGGGGAGGGCATCAAACAGGAAATTAGGGGTGCATGCAATAAAGATGCAGCAGTTATCATGGGTGACTTTAATATGCATATAGATTGGGCGAACCAAACTGGAAGCAATACAGTGGAGGAGGATTTTCTGGAGTGCATAAGGGATGGTTTTCTACACCAATATGTCGAGGAACCAACTAGGGGGGAGGCCATCTTAGACTGGGTGTTGTGTAATGAGAGAGGATTAATTAGCAATCTCATTGTGCGAGGCCCCTTGGGGAAGAGTGACCATAATATGGTGGAATTCTACAATTGGATGGAGAATGAAAGAGTTAATTCAGAGACCATGGTCCAGAACTTAAGGAAGGGTAACTTCGAAGGTATGAGGCATGAATTGGCTAGGATAGATTGGCGAATGATACTTAAGGGGTTGACTGTGGATGGGCAATGGCAGACATTTAGATGGATGAACTACAACAATTGTACATCCCTGTCTGGTATAAAAATAAAAAAAGGGAAGGTGGCGCAACCGTGGCTATCAAGGGAAATCAGGGATAGTATTAAAGCCAAGGAAGTGGCATACAAATTGGCCAGAAATAGCAGGGAACCCGAGGACTGGGAGAAATTTAGAACTCAGCAGAGGAAGACAAAGGGTTTGATTAGGGCAGGGAAAATAGAGTACGAGAGGAAGCTTGCAGGGAACATTAAGACGGACTGCAAAAGCTTCTGTAGATATGTAAAGACAAACGTAGGTCCCCTGCAGTCAGAATCAGGGGAAGTCATAACGGGGAACAAAAAAATGGCAGACCAATTGAACAAGTACTTTGGTTCGGTATTCACTAAGGAGGACACAAACAACCTTCCGGATATAAAAGGGGTCAGAGGGTCTAGTAAGAAGGAGGAACTGAGGAAAATCCTTATTAGTCGGGAAATTGTGTTGGGGAAATTGATGGGATTGAAGGCCGATAAATCCCCAGGGCTTGATAGATTGCATCCCAGAGTACTTAAGGAGGTAGCCTTGGAAATAGTGGATGCATTGACAGTCATTTTCCAACATTCCATATACTCTGGATCAGTTCCTATGGAGTGGAGGGTAGTCAATGTAACCCCACTTTTTAAAAAAGGAGGGAGAGAGAAAACAGGGAATTATAGACCGGTCAGCCTGACGTTGGTAGTGGTTAAAATGATGGAATCAATTATTAAGGATGTCATAGCAGCGCATTTGGAAAGAGGTGACATGATAGGTCCATGTCAGCATGGATTTGTGAAAGGGAAATCATGCTTGACAAATCTTCTGGAATTTTTTGAGGATGTTTCCAGTAGAGTGGACACAGGAGAAACAGTTGATGTGGTGTATTTGGACTTTCAGAAGGCTTTCGACAAGGTCCCACACAAGAGATTAATGTGCAAAGTTAAAGCACATGGGATTGGGGGTAGTGTGCTGATGTGGATTGAGAACTGGTTGGCAGACAGGAAGCAAACAGTAGGAGTAAATGGGTACTTTTCAGAATGGCAGGCAGTGACTCGTGGTGTACCGCAAGGTTCTGTGCTGGGGCCCCAGCTGTTTACATTGTACATTAATGATTTAGACGAGGGGATTAAATGTAGTATCTCCAAATTTGCGGATGACACTAAGTTGGGTGGAAGTGTGAGCTGCGAGGAGGATGCTATGAGGCTGCAGAGTGACTTGGATAGGTTAGGTGAGTGGGCAAATGCATGGCAGATGAAGTATAATGTGGATAAATGTGAGGTTATCCACTTTGGTGGTAAAAACAGAGAGACAGACTATTATCTGAATGGTGACAGATTAGGAAAAGGGGAGGTGTAACGAGACCTGGGTGTCATGGTACATCAATCATTGAAGGTTGGCATGCAGGTACAGCAGGTGGTTAAAGAAAGCAAATGGCATGTTGGCCTTCATAGCGAGGGGATTTGAGTACAGGGGCAGGGAGGTGTTACTACAGTTGTACAGGGCCTTGGTGAGGCCACACCTGGAGTATTGAGTGCAGTTTTGTTCTCCTAACTTGAGGAAGGACATTCTTGCTATTGAGGGAGTGCAGCAAGGGTTCACCAGACTGATTCCCGGGATGGCGGGACTGACATATCAAGAAAGACTGGATCAACTGGGCTTGTATTCACTTGAGTTCAGAAGAATGAGAGGGGATCTCATAGAAACGTTTAAAATTCTGACGGGTTTAGACAGGTTAGATGCAGGAAGAATGTTCCCAATGTTGGGGAAGTCCAGAACCAGGGGTCACAGTCTAAGGATAAGGGGTAAGCCATTTAGGACCGAGATGAGGAGAAACTTTTTCACCCAGAGAGTGGTGAACCTGTGGAATTCTCTACCACAGAAAGTTCCTCCTAACACACAGTGAAAAAAAATGGTTTCCCTAAGCAGCCCACAATTACTAGGAAACACAACTTACACCCTGTGTACCTGGAGTAGGATAGCATACTACATGACTAACAATTATCCTTTAATTGCAGCATACATGAGAGATCACATGACATGCCTACGACCTTCTCCTTTCTACTCTAAAAGGTGGTAAATACAGTATCCCGACATGGACATTTATCGTCGCTGGGTCAAAATCCTAGAACTCTCTCCCTAACAGCACTGTGGAGTACCTTCACCACACGGACTGCAGCGGTTCAAGATGGCAGCTCATCACCACCTTCTCAAGGGCAATTAGGGATGAGCAATAAATGCCAGTTTACTAGTGACAGCCGCATCCCGAGAATGAATTTAAAAAAAACACCATATTCCATTTAGGCAAAAACTGTCAAATTTATCCACAAGTAAACAAAAAGACACAGCAAGAAACTAGCAATACCACGAGTGACTTGGACAATATGGTAAACTTTACAATGACCCACAGCACACGCAAGGGCCTTGCTAGCAGCCAATGCTAATCAGAAAACTGTGAGCCTAGGCCCCCCAATTTTCTAACTTCCATTGGCTGCATACAAGACCCTACTATTATTGGAAGCCTTGAAAACTTATTCCAATGTACAGTGATTGTGATGGACTTTGGTATTTAGGCCGCCCATACCTGCGATGAAGAGGGGGGCCACAATTTTGAGATGCCAGACTCATTTGCATGAAGCCGATGAGCTGTGCGGCACCAAACGGGGTCTCCCAATGCAGCGTGTCGGATTAAGGCGGAACAATATCGGGCCAACTCAGCTGCCAGAAAGGTAAGTGGAAGGGGGAGCAAGGTGAGGCACAGCATGAGTCGTGAGGCCGCGAGAGGCGTTGGGAGGTGCGTGGAGAGACGTGAGTCCGGGGTCGGCGAGGGGCCTACAAAAGACTGCGAGAGGCGTCGGGAGGTGCGTGGAGAGGTGTGAGTCCGGGGTCGGCGAGAGGCCTACAAAAGGCCGCGAGAGGCGTCAGGAGGTGCGTGGAGAAGCTTGTGCAGCTACAGGGAGAGGGCAAAAAAGAAGTAGAAAGAAACGGAAAGGTGACGTCACAGCCAAGGGGGTAAGTGATTGGCTGGTCATGGGTGAGCAGCTTTTCTTTTTCTTTCTTTTTTGCATCAGTCAGTAACTTTTAACATTGTTGTTGCCAATTTAAGTGTATCTAAGGGTTAAGTCATGGCAGGGGAGCTCGGTCACGTGATATGCTCCTCCTGTACCATGTGGGAACTCAGGGACACTTCCGGTGTCCCTAACGACTACATGTGCGGGAAGTGTATCCGCCTCCAGCTCCTGACTGACCGCGTTGCGGAATTGGAGCTGAGGGTGGATTCACTCTGGAGCATCCACGATGCTGAGAACGACGTGAGTATCACATGCAGCGAGTTGCTCTTACCGCAGGAGAAGGATCCACAGCCAGCGAGGGAATGGAAGACCAGCAGGAAGAGTAGTGCAAGGAAGGTAGTGCAGGGGTCCCCTGTGGTCATTTCCCTGCAAAACAGATACACTGCTTTGAGTGCTGTTGAGGGGGATGACTCATCAGGGGAGGGCAGCAGCAGCCAAGTTCATGGCACCGTGGCTGGCTCTGTTGCACAGGAGGGCAGGAAAAAGAGTGGGAGAGCGAGAGTGATAGGGGATTCAATTGTGAGGGGAATAGATAGGCGTTTCTGCGGCCACAACCGAGACTCCAGGATGGTATGTTGCCTCCCTGGTGCAAGGGTCAAGGATGTCTCGGAGCGGGTGCAGGACATTCTAAAAAGGGAGGGAGAACAGCCAGTTGTCGTGGTGCACATTGGTACCAACGACATAGGTAATAAAAGGGATGAGGTCCTACGAAACGAATTTAAGGAGCTAAATTAAAAAGTAGGACCTCAAAAGTAGTAATCTTGGGATTGCTACCAGTGCCACGTGCTAGTCAGAGTAGGAATTGCAGGATAGCGCAGATGAATACGTGGCTTGAGCAGTGGTGCAGCAGGGAGGGATTCAAATTCCTGGGGCATTGGAACCGGTTCTGGGGCAGGTGGGACCAGTACAAACCGGACGGTCTGCACCTGGGCAGAACCGGAACCAATGTCCGAGGGGGAGTGTTTGCTAGTGCTGTTGGGGAGGAGTTAAACTAATATGGCAGGGGGATGGGAACCAATGCAGGGAGACAGAGGGAAACAAAAAGGAGACAAAAGCAAAAGACAGAAAGGAGATGAGGAAAAGTGGAAGGCAGAGAAACCCAAGAAAAAGAACAAAAATGGCCACTGTACAGCAAAATTCTAAAAGGACAAAGGGTGTTAAAAAAACAAGCCTGAAGGCTTTGTGTCTTAATGCAAGGAGTATCTGTAATAAAGTGGATGAATTAACTGTGCAAATAGATGTTAACAAATATGATGTGATTGGGATTACGGAGACGTGGCTCCAGGATGATCAGGGCTGAGAACTCAACATCCAGGGGTATTCAACATTCAGGAAGGATAGAATAAAAGGAAAAGGAGGTGGAGTAGCATTATTGGTTAAAGAGGAGATTAATGCAATAGTTAGGAAAGACATTAGCTTGGATGATATGGAATCTATATGGGTAGAGCTGCAGAACACCAAAGGGCAAAAAACGTTAGTGGGAGTTGTGTACAGACCTCCAAACAGTAGTAGTGATGTTGGGGAGGGCATCAAACAGGAAATTAGGGGTGCATGCAATAAAGGTGCAGCAGTTATAATGGGTGACTTTAATATGCACATAGATTGGGCTAGCCAAACTGGAAGCAATATGGTGGAGGAGGATTTCCTGGAGTGCATAAGGGATGGTTTTCGAGACCAATATTTCGAGGAACCAACTAAGGGGGAGGCCATCTTAGACTGGGTGTTGTGTAATGAGAGAGGATTAATTAGCAATCTCATTGTGCGAGGCCCCTTGGGGAAGAGTGACCATAATGTGGTGGAATTCTGCATTAGGATGGAGAATGAAACAGTTAATTCAGAGACCATGGTCCAGAACTTAAAGAAGGGTAACTTTGAAGGTATGAGGCGTGAATTGGCTAGGATAGATTGTCGAATGATACTTAAGGGGTTGACTGTGGATGGGCAATGGCAGACATTTAGAGACCACATGGATGAACTACAACAATTGTACATTCCTGTCTGGCGTAAAAATAAAAAAGGGAAGGTGGCTCAACCGTGGCTATCAAGGGAAATCAGGGATAGTATTAAAGCCAAGGAAGTGGCATACAAATTGGCCAGAAATAGCAGCGAACCCGGGGACTGGGAGAAATTTAGAACTCAGCAGAGGAGGACAAAGGGTTTGATTAGGGCAGGGAAAATGGAGTACGAGAAGAAGCTTGCAGGGAACATTAAGACAGATTGCAAAAGTTTCTATAGATATGTAAAGAGAAAAAGGTTAGTAAAGACAAATGTAGGTCCCCTGTAGTCAGAATCAGGGGAAGTCATAACGGGGAACAAAGAAATGGCAGACCAATTGAACAAGTACTTTGGTTCGGTATTCACTAAGGAGGACACAAACAACCTTCCGGATATAAAAGTGGTTCAGAGGGTCTAGTAAGGAGGAGGAACTGAGGGAAATCTTTATTAGTCAGGAAATTGTGTTGGGGAAATTGATGGGATTGAAGGCCGATAAATCCCCAGGGCCTGGTGGACTGCATCCCAGAGTACTTAAGGAGGTGGCCTTGGAAATAGCGGATGCATTGACAGTCATTTTCCAACATTCCATTGACTCTGAATCAGTTCCTATCGAGTGGAGGATAGCCAATGTAACCCTACTTTTTAAAAAAGGAGGGAGAGAGAAAACAGGAAATTATAGACCGGTCAGCCTGACCTCAGTAGTGGGTAAAATGATGGAATAAATTATTAAGGATGTCATAGCAGCGCATTTGGAAAGAGGTGACATGATAGGTCCAAGTCAGCATGGATTTGCGAAAGGGAAATCATGCTTGACAAATCTTCTGGAATTTTTTGAGGATGTTTCCAGTAGAGTGGACAAGGGAGAACCAGTTGATGTGGTATATTTGGACTTTCAGAAGGCTTTCGACAAGGTCCCCCACAAGAGCTTAATGTGCAAAGTTAAAGCGCATGGGACTGGGGTAGTGTGCTGATGTGGATTGAGAACTGGTTGGCAGACAGGAAGCAAAGAGTAGGAGTAAATGGGTACTTTTCAGAATGGCAGGCAGTGACTAGTGGGGTACCGCAAGGTTCTGTGCTGGGGCCCCAGCTGTTTACACTGTACATTAATGATTTAGACGAGGGGATTAAATGTAGTATCTCCAAATTTGCAGATGACACTAAGTTGGGTGGCAGTGTGAGCTGCGAGGATGATGCTATGAGGCTGCAGAGTGACTTGGATAGGTTAGGTGAGTGGGCAAATGCATGGCAGATGAAGTATAATGTGGATAAATGTGAGGTTATCCACTTTGGTGGTAAAAACAGAGAGACAGACTATTATCTGAATGGTGACAGATTAGGAAAAGGGGAGGTGCAACGAGACCTGGGTGTCATGGTACATCAGTCATTGAAGGTTGGCATGCAGGTACAGCAGGCGGTTAAGAAAGTAAATGGCATGTTGGCCTTCATAGCGAGGGGATTTGAGTACAGGGGCAGGGAGGTGTTGCTACAGTTGTACAGGGCCTTGGTGAGGCCACACCTGGAGTATTGTGTACAGTTTTGTTCTCCTAACTTGAGGAAGGACATTCTTGCTATTGAGGGAGTGCAGCGAAGGTTCACCAGACTGATTCCCGGGATTGTGGGACTGACCTATCAAGAAAGACTGGATCAACTGGGCTTGTATTCACTGGAGTTCAGAAGAATGAGAGGGGATCTCATAGAAACGTTTAAAATTCTGACGGGTTTAGACAGGTTAGATGCAGGAAGAATGTTCCCAATGTCGGGGAAGTCCAGAACCAGGGGTCACAGTCTAATGATAAGGGGTAAGCCATTTAGGACCGAGATGAGGAGAAACCTCTTCACCCAGAGAGTGGTGAACCTGTGGAATTCTCTACCACAGAAAGTAGTTGAGGCCAATTCATTAAATATATTCAAAAGGGAGTTAGATGAAGTCCTTACTACTAGGGGGATCAAGGGGTATGGCGAGAAAGCAGGAATGGAGTACTGAAGTTGCATGTTCAGCCATGAACCCATTGAATGGCGGTGCAGGCTCGAAGGGCCGAATGGCCTACTCCTGCACCTATTTTCTATGTTTCTATGTTTTCTATGCGTTCAAACCTAAAATGGTAACAGAGGTCCTAGGATCGTCATTTGCATATTAAAAGAGACCTATTGCCTAAAACAGGCGAGCTCTTTGGGTGTCCAGCAGTAGGCCCATTTCAAAATGTGTCCAATCAATATGGTCAGGATTAGCAAGGCGATAAGTCGACCAGGCAACAAATTAAAATTGACCCCAGTGAGACTGTGATGGATGTTACCTCATCATCATAGGCAGTCCCTTGAAATCGAGGAAGACTTGCTTCCACTCTAAAAGTGAGTTCTCAGGTAGCTGTACAGTCCAATGCAGGAATTACAGTCCCTGTCACTGGAGGGGCAGACAGTGGTTGAAGGAAAGGGTGGATGGGGAGTCTGGTTTGTCGTATGCTCCTTCCGCTGTCTACGCTTGATTTCTGCATGCTCTCGGCGACAAGACTCGAGGTGATCATGCCCTCTCGGATGTTCTTCCTCCACTTACGGTGGTCTTGGGCCAGGGATTCCCAGGTGCCGGTGGGAATGTTGCACTTTATCAAGGAGGCCTTGAAGTTGTCCTTGAAACGTTTCCTCTGCCCACCTGGGGCTCACATGTTGTGTAGGAGTTCCGAGTACAGCGCTTGCTTCGGGAGTCTCGTGTCGGGCAGGAGGACGATGTGGTTCACCAAACGGAGCTGGTCGAGTGTGGTCAGTGCTTCGATGCTAGGAATGTTGGCCTGAGCAAGAACACTGACGTTGGTGTGCCTATCCTCCCTGTGGATTTGCAGGATCTTGCGGAGGCAACGTTGGTGGTACCTCTCCAGTGCTTTGAGATGACTGCTATATATGGTCCACATTTCTGAGCCATATAGGAGGGCGGGTATCACAACTGCCCAGTAGACCATAAGCTTGCTGCCAGATTTAAGGTCCTGAACTTCAGACAGCCTCTTCCTCAGGCGACCGAAGGCTGCGCTGGCACACTGGAGGCGGTGTTGGACCTTGTCATCAATGTCTTCCCTTGCTGAAAGTAGGCTCCCGAGGTATTGAAAATAGTCCATGTTGTCGAAAACTGCACCGTGGATTTTCATGACCGGGGGGCAGTGCTGTGTGACGGGGTCAGGTTGGAGGAGGACCTTTGTCTTATGGATGTTTTGCGTAAGGCCCATGCTTTCGTACACCTCGGTGGAAGTGTTGACGATGGCTTGGAGCTCGGCATCTGAGTGTACGCAGACGCAAGCATCATAAGCGTACTGTAGTTCGATTAGAGGATGGAACAACTTTGGATCTAACCTGGAGGTGGTGAAGGTTGAACAGGTTTCCATTGGTTCTATAGTTTAGTTCCACTTCAGCAGGGATCTTGTTGAGAATGAAATGGAGCATTGCAGTCAGGAAGATTGAGAAAAACGTTGGTGCGATGACATAGCCCTGCTTGACCCCGGTCCGGACGTTGATTGGATCTGTGGTGGATCCGTTGGTCAGGATCATGGCTTGCATGTCATCGTGGAGCAGGCGGAGGATGGTGACAAACTTTTGGGGGCAGCCGAATAGGAGGACGCTCCATAGCTCCTCGCAGTTGACAGTGTCAAAGACCTTTGTGAGGTCAAAGAAAACCATGTACAAGTCTTGATGCTGTTCCCTGCATTTCTCTTGTAGTTGTCGCACGGTAAGATCATGTCCATTGTACCCCTTAGTGGACGGAATCCGCATTGCGACTCTGGGATTGCGACACAACCATGACATGCGAGGTTTCTTCAGCACAGTCAAGTTCACCTATGACCCAAGCACCCAAGGCTCCACCCCACTGCTGGCCAAGAACGAAGAGGAACTCATTAAGGACACCGAGGCAGTCAGGGCCCGCTGAAAGGAGCACGTTGAAGATCTCCTTAACCGAGACTCTGCCTTCGACACGAGTGTCCTCAACTCCATCCTGTAGAATGCTACCTGCCACCATCTCAGCAAAACCCCAGCCCTGCACGAGGTAGAAAAGGCCATCCGTCATCTCAAGAACAACAAGGCATCAGAAGCAGGGGGAATCCCTGCCGAGGCACTAAAGTATGGTGGAGAAGCACTATTGGCACAAATGCACGATCGTATCTCTCTTATCTGGAAGGAGGAGAGCATGCCAGGAGATTTCAGAGATGCCGTAATAGTGACCATCTTCAAAAAAGGGGACAATTCTGACTGCGGTAACTACAGAGGAATTTCCTTGCTGTCGGCCACTGGGAAGTCATTGCAAGAATCCTCCTCCATCATCTTCTCCCCATGGCTGGAGCTCCTCCCAGAGTCAGACATTACCAAGGAGATTGACTTTGCACAGAATGCCTGTTAGTGCCCTCCCATGGTTGAAGCAGTGTGAAGCAAGGCACTGGGGATCACAGGATTAATCTTCAATTATATGCCTCTTTATTTCACTTTTAAAATATGATCATTCCATAAAATCATAGAAATTTATGGTACAGAAGGGGACCATTCAGCCCATTGTGTCTGTGCCAGCTGAAAAAGAGCAATATAGCCTAATCCCACTTTCTAGCTCTTGGTTCGTAGCCATGTAGGTTACGGCACTTGAAGTGCACCTTGTCATGTATGTATGCTTGGGTTTACTAGCCACCAGGTGGCGCCACTGTCGGAGGTCATTGGGCTGTGCGCACATGTGTGCGGCCCAGGTGTAAAAGGCCAGCCATCTTGTAATGTAATCACTTTGGGCCCTAATAAAGTAGAGCCAGGTTTGTATCTGTTTGGAGTTTACAGTATTCAGTCTATTGAGTTATTACATACACAACATTTGGCGATGAGGTAACGAGAACCTTCGCATGCAAAAATGAGCACAATTGGAATTCTGGAGCAATTTGTAGAGGGAGAAGATTGGGCAGACTTTGTAGCCCACTTGAACCAGTACTTTGTGGCCAACAAAACGGAGAAAGAGACAGACAGTTCAGCGCCGGGCGGTCCTCCTCACGGTTTGCGGTCCGAAAATCTATGGACTCAAAAAATCTCCTCTTGCCCTTAAGTCCAACGGACAAGGACTATGAAACATTGTGTGCTCTGGTACGTGACCATCTCATACCAGATGAAGGCATCATCATCTCAAGATATCAATTCTATACGCACGTTCGTTCTGAGGGCCAGGATGTATCGGAACTCGTTGCTGACCAAAGACGTCTAACTAGACTGTGTAAGTTTGAATCTGCATTGGCAGACATGCTGCGGGACTTCTTTGTAATCAGCATCAACCACGAGGTGATCCTGCGAAAGCGACTAGCGGCGGAGACGCTGGATTTGAGCAAGGCCATTACGATTGCCCAATCATGCATGACGACGGACAAAAGCTTAAAGCAGATATCACTGAATAATCGGAATTTGGCAAGTACTGTAAACAAGATAGTATCGTCGTTTGGCAGAGCCTACCCGACTGCGAAACCTGTTGCTGCTCAAAGTCCGCCAACGGGAATGAATCCGATATCACCGTGTTGGTGTTGTGGGGGAAACCATCGGCATCATCAGTGATAGTTTAAACGGTATATTTATAAAAAATGTTCGAGAGTGGGGAATCTCCAGCGCATGTGTCTGCAACTGAGCAAGCGTGCTGCGTGGAGGATGATGACCAGTCTAGTGTGGATCCGGATATGCAATCCGAGATACCAGATGAGGAAGTGTATGGACTGTATTTGTTCCTAACAAAGAGCCAACCGATAATGATTAATGTAAAACTTAATGGTGTACCGGTATTGATGGAATTGGACACGGGTGCGAGTCAATAAATAATGAGCCAGAGGACATTCGACAGGCTGTGGGATACTAAGGCTGTGAGGCCTAAGCTGAGTCCAGTCAATGCCAAGTTGCGTACGTACACTAAAGAACTCATAACGGTCATTGGCAGTGTTGTATGATGGTGCGTTTCATGATTTACCATGATGGATTGTTTCAGGCAATGGTCCAACGCTGTTCAGCAGGAACTGGTTAGAAAAAATCAAATGAAACTGGAACAAGATCAAAGCATTATCGTCGGCAGAGAATACTCCATGTGCTCAAGTGCTGAGCAAGTTCCCCTCGCTGTTTGACCCAGACATCGGCAATTTCTCTGGAGCCAAGGTGCAGATCCATGTGGACTCGGATGCAAGACCTGTCCATCATAAAGCTCGGGCAGTTCCGTACATGATGAGGGAGAAGATCGAAATCGAACTGGAAAGACTCCAGCGTGAAGGGATCATATCACCGGTCGAATTTAACGAATGGGCCAGCCCCATTGTTCCCATGTTGAAAAGTGATGGCACTGTCAGGATTTGTGGAGACTACAAGGTTACGATCAACCGAGTTTTGAAACAGGATCAATACCCATTACCGAAGGCTGATGACCTTGCTTGACGCGCTAGCCGGGGGGAAGTCATTCACAAAACTGGATCTGACATCGGCCTACATAATACAGGAGCTGGTCGACATGTCGAAGAAACTTACGTGCATCATCACTCATAAAGGATTGTTTATCTACAACAGGTGCCCTTTTGGAATTTACTCGGCTGCAGCCATATTTCAGAGGAACGTGGAGAGTATACTGAAGTCCGTCCCCAGAACCATCGTGTTCCACGATGACATACTGGTCACAGGTCGTGACTCCGCCGAACATCTGAACAACCTGAAGAGGTTCTACATTGTCTGGACAAAGTGGGACTCAGACTGAAATGCTCGAAGTGCATCTTCCTGGCATTGGAAGTCAAATTCCAATGGAGGAAATTTGCTGCTGACGGTATCAGGCCTATGGACTCGAAAACCAAGGCCATCAAAAATGCACCCAAGCCTCAGAATGTGACGGAGCTGCATTCATTCCTTGGTCTACTCGTCTACTTCGGTAATTTCTTACCAAGACTGTGCACCTTATTAGAGCCACTGCACATGCTGCTAAGAAAAGGCGACAACTGGGTTTGGGTTGCGTCTCAAGCTAGAGCTTTTGAGAAAGCTACTAATCTGCTTTGCTCTAACAAGCTGCTGGTACATTATGATCCGTGTAATTGTCTAGTATTGACCTGTGATACTTCGTCATATGGAGTTGGTTGTGTGCTCCAACAAGCTAATGATTCGGGCAAATTACAACCTGTTGCATACGCTTCAAAAAGTTTGTCAAAGGTGGAACGAACCTACAGCGTGGTACAGAAAGAAGCACTAGCCTGTGTGTATGGGGTTAAAAAGATGCATCAGTACCTGTGTGGTCTTCAGTTTGAACTGGAAACAGATCACAAGCCACTCATTTCATTGTTTTCGAAAAACAAAGTTAGCAATACCAATGCATCCTTCCGCATCCAGAGGTGGGCGCTGACATTATCTGCCTATGATTATATCATTCACCATAGACCTGGCACTGAGAATTGTGCCGATGCATTGAGCTGTCTGCCGTTGCCCACACCGGAGGTGGAAACGCCACAACGGGCAGACCTACTGTTAGTCATGGATGCTTTTGAAAGTGAAGGAACCCCTGTCACAGCCAACAAGTTAAGACCTGGATCAGCCAGGACCCGATATTATCAGTTATGAAATGTTGTATCCTTAGTGATGATTGGTCTGCCATACCCAAGCAAATGTGTGAGGCGACCAAACCTTACATCCATCGCAAAGACAAACTATCCATTCAATCAGATTGTATACTGTGGGGTAATCGTGTTGTTATGCCCAAGAAAGGCAGAGAGAAATTTGTGCATGATCCACATAGCATGCATCCTAGTATTGTCATGATGAAAGCCATTGCCAGGTCTCATGTATGGTGGCCTTGAATTGACTCTGTCCTGAAATCATATGTGCATCAGTGCAACACTTGCATGCAGCTTAGCAAAGCACCAGCAGAATCACTGCTGAGTCTGTGATCGTGGCCATCTAAACCATGCTCCAGAATCCACATCGACTTTGCAGGTCCCTTCCTGGGAAACATATTCTTAGTTGTGGTGGATGCTTATTCCAAGTGGATAGAGTGTACAATCATGTCATCCAGCACATCCACAGCTACCATTGAGAGCCTTCGTGTCATGTTTGCTACGCATGGTTTGTCTGACATCGTTGTAAGCAACAACGGATCTTGCTTCACCAGTATGGAGTTTCAAGAGTTCATGAAACTCAATGGTATCAAACATGTGAGGTTAGCACCATTCAAAACTGCATCCAATGGACAAGCAGAGCGTGCGGTCCAAACCATCAAGCAGAGTATGAAACGTGTAACTCAAGGTTCACTGTAAACTCGCTTGTCATGCTTATTGCTTAGTTATAGGACAAGACCCCATACCCTTACCGGGGTCTCCCCTGCTGAACTATTGATGAAGAGAAGTCTCAAGACCAGGCTCTCTCTTGTCCACCCTGACTTGAATAATCGTGTCGAATACAGACATCAAAGTCAGCAAGGGTATCATGATCGCGCTACTGTGTCACATGACATTTCTATCAATGATGCTGTGTATGTACTGAATTATGGTCAAGGTCCCAAATGGATCACCAGTACTGTTACAGAGTGTATCAGAGTGTTTATCGTCAAACTCAAGAATGGACAGACATGCAGGAAACATGTCGATCAAATAAAGCTGCAGCACACGGATGAACCGGAACAGTCTGAGGAAGACACAATCAGTGACCAACCAACCTACCCTCAGTCATCAGAGGACTCCGCCGTCATCAATGAATCTAGACTTTCAATCACTGACATGGTCAACGAATCTGGACTTTCAATCCCTGACGTGGTCATTGCCATTCCCATCAGATCAGCTATCCAGCCCCCAGTCATAACAGACTCAGAACGCTCGCCCAAGGCTGGAGTTGAACTGAGACGTTCAACTCGGGAGCGGAAAGCCCCAGACTGTCTCCATTTGTAAAAAGACCGTTACTAATATCTTAAAGGGGGATATTGTCATGTGTGTATGCTTGGGTTTACTAGCCATCAGATGGCGCCACTGTCAGAGATCATTGGGCTGTGCACACGTGTGTGCAGTCCAGGTATAAAAGGCCAGCCATCTTGTAACGTAATCACTTTGGGCCCTAATAAAGTAGAGCCAGGTTTGTACCTGTTCGGAGTTTACAGTATTTAGTCTATTGAGTTATTGCATACACAACACACATCCAAGTAATTTTTAAATACAATGAGGTGTTCTGCCTCTACCACCCTTTCAGGCAGTGAGTTCCATACCCCCACCACCCTATGGGTGAAAAAAGTTCTCCTCAACTCCCCTCGAATTCTTCTACCAGATACTTAAAATCTATGCCTCTGGTTATTGACCTTTCTGTTAAGGGAAATAGGTCCATCTTAGCCACCCTATGTAGGCCCCTCATGTTCCAAAGAAAACAACCCCGCCTATCCAATCTTTCCTCATAGCTAAAATTCTCCAGTCCTGTCAACATCCGCGTAAATCTCCTCTGTAACCTCGCTAGTGCAATCACATCTTTCCTGTAATGTGGTGACCAGAACTGTACGCAGTACTCTAGCTGTGACCGAAGTAATGTTTTATATAATCAGCACTCTCGCCTCTGTGTCAGAAGGTTGTGATTCAAATCCCACTCAAGGGACTGGAGCAAAAAATCTAGGCTGACATTCCAGTGCTGAGGGAGTCCCCACCTACCCTTTCCTCCAACCACTGTCTGTCCCACCTGCATAGACTGTAATTCCCGAATTGGACTGTTCAGTCACCTGAGAACTCACTTTTGAAGTGGAAGCAGGTCTTCCTCGATTTCAAGGGACTGTCTATGATGATGATGATGATGATGGTGGGGGAGTGCTGCACTGTCAGAGGTGCTGTCTTTTAGATGAGATGTTAAACCGAGGCCCCATCTGCTCTCTCAGGTGGACTATAAGTTCCCATGGCACTATTTTGAAGAAGAGCAGGGGAGTTATAACCAGTGTCCTGGCCAATATTTATACCTCAATCAACATAACAAAAACAGATTATCTAGTTATTATCACATTGCTGTTTGTGGGAGCTTGCTGTGCAAAAATCGGTTTACACATTTCATATATTGCAACACTGATTACACTCTAAAAGTACTTCTTTGACTGTAAAGTGATTTGGGATGTCCGGTGGTCGTGAAAGTTGCTAAATAAATGCAAATCTTCTATTCTTTCTTTTTATATTCTATGCTTTGGCAAATTAAGGCAAGTATCCCGTATGCCTTCTTTATCACCTTATCTACCTGTCCTGCTAGCTTTACCATCTTATCTACCTGTCCTGCATTCCAAGATCTCTCTGTTCTTCTACACTTCTCAGTATCCTACTATTTATAAGAACATAAGAAATAGGAGCAGGAGTAGGCCATATGGCTCCTCGAGCCTGCTCTGTCATTCAATAAGATCATGTCTGATCTGATCATGGACTCAGCTCCACTTCCCTGCCTACTCCCTATAACCCCTTAATCGGTTATCGGTTAAGAAACTATTTCTGTCTTAAATATATTCAATGATCCAGCTTCCACAGCTCTCTGATATAGTGAATTCCACAGATTTACAACCCTCTGAGAGAAGAAATCCCTCCTCATCTCAGTTTTGAATGGGCGGCCCCTTATTCTAAGATTATGCCCCCTAGTTCTAGTGTCCCCTATCAGTTGAAATATCCTCTCTGCATCCACCTTGTCAAGCCCCCTGATAAGATTATATGTTTCGATAAGATTACCTCTCATTCTTCTGAACTGCAATGTCTAGAGGCCCAACCTATTCAACCTTTCCTCATGTCAAACCCCTCATCTCAGGAATCAACCTAGTGAACCTTCTCTGAACTGCCTCCAAAGCAAGAATATCCTTTCTTAGATATGCGAACCAAAACTGTATGCAGTATTCTAGGTGTGTCTTCAGCAATACCCTGCATAACTGAAGCAAGACTTTTATACTGCATCCCCTTTGCAATAAAGGCCACGATTCCATTGGCCTTCCTGATCACTTGCTGTACCTGCATATTAACCTTTTGTGTTTCATGCACCAGAACCCCAAGATCTCGCTGTACTGCAGCACTTTGCAATTTTTCTCCATTTAAATAATAACTTGCTCCTCGATATTTTCTGAAAAAGTGCATAACATCACACTTTCCAACATTATACTCCATCTGCCAAATTTTTGCCCACTCACTTAGCCTGTCTATGTCCTTTTGTAGATTTTTTGTGTCCTCCTCACACATTGCTTTTCCTCCCATCTTTGTATCATCAGCAAACTTGGCTGCGTTATACTCGGTCCCTTCTTCTAAGTCGTTAATATACATTGTAAATAGTTGGGGTCCCAGCTCTGATCCCTGCGGCACACACTTGTTACTGATTGCCAACCAGAGAATGAACCATTTATCCGGACTCTGTTTTCTGTTAGTTAGCCAATCCTCTATCCATGCTAATATATTATCCCCAACCCAGTGAACTTTTATCTTGTGCAGTAACCTTTTATGTGTGACCTTGTCAAATGCCTGCTGGAAGTCCAAATACACCACATCCACTGGTTCCCCTTTATCCACCCTGATTGTTACAGTTTCAAAGAATTCCAGCAAATTTGTCAAACATGACTTTCCCTTCATAAATCCATGCTGACGCTGCCTGACTGAATTATGCTTTTCCAAATGTCCTGCGACTGCTCCTTTAATAATGGACTCCAACATTTTCCCAATCACAGATGTTAGGCTAACTAGTCTAGAGTTTCCTGCTTTTTGTCTGCCTCCTTTTTTAAATAGGGGCGTTACATTTGCAGTTTTCCAATCTGCTGGGACTCCCCAGAATCCAGAGATTTTTGGTAAATTACAACCAATGCATCCACTAACCCTGCCGTTACTTCTCTTAAGACCCTCGGATGCAAGCCATCAGGTCCAGGATTGGAAGTAAGTTGCTGTTATGTGTTTTTCAATTCTTTTAATGTTTTGGAAGCTGGCTGTATGCTTCACTTTGCAGCCTCAACTTGCATCGTGTCCCTGGTTACCATGGCAACCTGATCTTTTTGGCACAGATCAAGGCTCCACCCCCAAAACTAAAGGTCAGGTTACGCCAGGCCAAAATGAAGAAATCCAATGGGGAAACTTAGAATATTTTTTTTTGGCATACTTGGGCCCCAAAAAATCAGGCGTAACTCTTCAAGTACACCAAAAAAATGCTTTGGGGGAAATTGAGCCCGTAGTCTATCTTCCCTTTCTTAATCATTTTTTAGTAATTCTTTGCTGGCTTTTAAAAGCTTCCCAATCTTCTGTCCTCCCACTCGTTTTGGTCACTTTGTATGCCCTTGTTTTTAATTGGATACCATCCTTTATTTATTTAGTTAGCCACAGATGGCTATCTTTTCTTTTACACCCTTTCCTTCTCACTGGAATATATTTTTCTTGAGAGTTATGAAATATCTCCTTAAATGTACACTGTTCATCAACTGTCCTACAATTTAATCTATTTTCCCAGTCCACTTTAGCTAACTCTGCCCTCATACCTTTGTAGTCTCCTTTATTTAAGCTTAGTATGCTGGTTTGAGATCCAACATTCTCGCCCTCCATCTAAATTTGAAATACAACCATGCTATTCCCTTGCCTTGTTAGCCCTCCCCAAATGCATTACCTCACACTTCTCAGGATTTAATTCCATTTGGTACTTTTCTGCCCACCTGACCCGTCCATTGATATCTTCAGCTTTCTTCCTCACTATCAATCACACGGCCAATTTTTGTATCATCTTCAAACTTCTTAATCATGCCCCCTACAGTTAATTTTAAATCATTGGCATATACCACAAAAACAAGGGACCTAGTACTGAATCCTGTGGAACCCCACTGGAAACAACCTTCCAGTCAAAAAAATACCCGTCGACCATTACCCTTTGCTTCCTGCCACTGAGCCAATTTTGGATCCAACTTGTCACTTTGCCCTGGATCCCATGGGATTTTACTTTTCTGACCAGTCTGCCATGTGGGACCTTGTCAAAAGCCTTGGTAAAATCCATGTAGACTATATCAAACACGCTACCCTCATCACCCTCCTTGTTACCTCCTCAAAAAATCCAATCAAGTTAGTCAAACACGACATTCCCTTAACAAATCCATGCTGACTGTTCTTGATTAATCCATGCCTTTCTAAATGATGATTATCTGATCAATATCATGTTGCACATCATGTTTGTGGGAACTTGTTGTGCGCAAATTAGCTGCCACGTTTCCTACATTACAATAGTGACTGCACTCCTAAAGTATTTTATTGGCTGTAAAGCACTTTAAGATGTCCGGTGGTCATGAAAGGCGCTATATAAATCCAAATCTTTCTTTTTTAATACTGTCCTTCAGAATTTTTTCCAATAATTTGCCCACCACCGAGGTTAGGCGGACTGACCTGTAATTACTCAGTCTATCCCTTTCTCCCTTTTTAACTAACGATAGAGCATTAGTAGTCCACCAGTCCTTCGGCACCACACATGTAGCCATGGAGGATTTGATGATCAAGCAAATTATGATCGATGATCAGGCAATTGAGATAATAGCTATTTCTAACACTTGGTGGATAAGATGTGAACAGAAGTCTCCTGGCCACCTGGTAGTTCATTTCCTTTTGACATCTGACAGCAATTTAAATCTCATCTGATCCAGTTCCCATATAATTCTCAGTACTTTTAAACAACATACAAGCACATTCTTAGAACAAAGGTCCCTTAAATTCAGATCATAGCCAGTGTAAAGCCCTTACTCTACAGCATGAAACCACAGGAGGCACATTCTGGGGACAAGGTCACTCTGTGACCTGCTCTCTTTATTTACAGGACTCCAAAGACGATGACCCTGCGTGGGACCTCCCTTTTTATAGCTGTGTGATCAGGTAAGGAGTGTCTCCCACAAGTTCACCTCTTGCGGTCAAGGTGTGCATCTAGGTTGAGTGTATACAGTAATACAGTGGTGTTGCATTGTGGTTACATACATGACATCACCTTCCCCCCCAAAGTCTTATTGGGATCATAGGTTTAGTCTTTCAGGTGGTCCACGCTCCCTCGTGGAGCGCCGCAGTTGGGGCTCTGGTTGTTGGACACTGACGTGAGTGTCTGTCACCTGTGGTGATTCTGGCCTGTCCGGGCTGACCGCAGGGACTGTGCATTCTTCTGATTGCTCTTTTGCTCGTTCACTGGCAGTGTTGTGAAATCCATCTCATGGTCCTCTTCAGGTTCCTCCGTGTCGGTGCTGAACCTTTTTTTTTATTTGGTCCAAATGCTTACGGCATATCTGACCATTGTTGAATTTTACCACGATGACCCTATTCCCCTCTTTGTCAATTACAGTGCCCTCAAGCCGTTTGGGCCCCATGGCATGATTGAGGATGAATACAGGATCATTTATTTCTATACATCTCCCCCTCGAATTACTCGTTTTGTGACTTGCGCTTGCCCTCAACTATGTCAGTCAGGACTGGGTGAATGAGGGACAACTGATTTGAATGTCCATTTCATTAGTAGCTCTGCAGGCGGGACCCCCGTGAGCGAGTGCGGTCGGGATCTATAGGCCAGCAGGAGGCGTGACAGGTGGCATTGTAGGGAGGGTCCTTGAACCCTGAGCATCCCTTGCTTAATGATTTGGACTGCATGTTCCGCCTGGCCATTGGAGGCTGGCTTGAACGGCGCAGTCCTGACGTGGTTGATGCCATTGCCCGACATAAACTCTCAGAATTTGTAGCTTGTGAAACATGGGCAGTTATCACTAATCAGGATGTCCGGCAAGCCATGGGTTGCAAAGATCGCACGTAGGCTTTCCACGGTGGTGGATGATGTGCATGAATTCAGAATGATGCACTCGATCCATTTCGAGTACGCATCTACCAAATTAGGAACATCTTACCCATGAACGGGCCCGCGTAGTCAACATGAATGCATGACCATGGCCTGGTGGGCCAGGGCCACATGCTGAGCGGGGCCTCCCTGAGGGCATTGCCCAGCTGGGCACACGTCGTGCACCTGCGAATACAGTGTTTCAGGTCTGAATCAAATTCCAGGCCACCAAACGTGTGACTGGGCAAAATGCCTGGGTACTCGCTGTGGAGTTTCCTGATGGATGCCTCCCTGCCCTTCAGGGGCATAACTACCCGGCTGCCCCATAGTAGGTAGTAGGCTTGGATGGAGAGCTCATCCATCCATCTGTGGAACGGCCCGACCTCCTCACGGCATGCTCAATCCCCAATCCCCAGTCAGGACACATTTCTTAATAAGGGATAGGAGGGGATCTCTGTTTGTCCAGATTTTGATCTGGCGGGCTATGATGGGGGAGCCTACACTGTCAAAGGCATCGACAGCCATGACCATCTCGGCGCTTTGCTCCGCTGCCCCCTCAGTGGAAGCCTGCTGAGCGCGTCAGCGCAATTTCCAGTGCTGGGCCGATGCTGGATGGAGTAGTCATAAGCAGCCAGCGTGAGAGCCCATCGCTATATGCGAGCTGATGCGTTGGCATTGATAGTCTTGCTGTCTGACAAAAGGGATGTTAATGGCTTGTGGTCCGTCTCAATTTCAAACTTCCTACCAAAGTGGTACTGATGCATTTTTTTTACATCATAGACACATGCAAGCGCTTCCTTCTCGACCATCCCATATCCCCGTTCTGCTTGAGAGAGCGAACAGAAGGCATAAGCCACAGGTTGTAGTTGACCCTCAGCATTGCCCTGCTGCAACACGCACCCAACCCCATAGGACGATGCATCACATGTCAGAACCAATTTTTTACAGGGGTCATACAGGGTCAACAACTTGTTTGAACAAAGTAGGTTTCGCACTCGATCAAAAGCCCGTTCCTGACAGTCCCCCCAAAACCAATTGCAACCCTTACGCAGGAGCACGTTTAGCAGCTCCAACAACGTGCTCAAGTTCGGCAGAAAGTTCCCGAAATAGTTCAACAGTCCCAGGAATGAATGCAACTCCGATGTGTTGCAGGGCCTGGCTGCTCGTCGAATCGCCTCTGTTTTGGATTCGGTGGGCCGAATCCCATCTGCAGCAACCCTCCTGCCCAGAAACTCAACCTCAGAAGCCAAAAACACATTTAGACTTCTTGAGTCGCAGGCCTACCCGGTCCAGTCGGCGTAGCACCTCCTCCAGATTGTGGAGGTGTTCCTCGGTGTCTCGACCTGTGATGATGATGCCGTCCTGGAATACGATCGTTCCAGGAATGGATTTAAGCAGGCTTTTCATGTATCGTTGAAAAATTGCGGCCACTGATCGAATGCCAAACGGGCACCTGTTATAAATGTGTCCCTTGTGCGTGGTGATGGTGGTCAGTAGTTTAGATTCGTCGGCTAGTTCCTGGGTCATATAAGCTGAAGTGAGGTCCAACTTGGTAAACAGCTTGCCGCCTGCAAGCGTGGCAAAGAGGTCCTCCACTCTCGGGAGCGGGTATTGATCTTGTAGGGACACCCGATTGATGGTGGCCTTGTAGTCGCCACAGATCCTGACAGAGCCATCCTCTTTTAGGACGGGAATGATGGGGCTTGCCCAGTCGCTGAATTCAACAGGCGAGATGATGCCCTCTCTCATCAGCCAGTCCAATTCGCTCTTGATCTTTTCCCGCATCACATACGGCACCGCTCTGGCTTTGTGGTGCACTGGCCTGGCGTCCGGGGTGATGTGTATCACTACCTTAGAGCCTTTGAAAGTCCCAACGCCAGGTTGGAATAGTGAATCGAATTGTTGTAGGACTTGTGAGCACGAACTTCGCTCCACAGATGACATTGCATAAACATCCCCCCATTTCCAGTTCATCTCGGCTAACCAGCTCCTCCCCAAAAGTGCGGGACCATTGCCCGGGACAATCCAGAGCGGCAGCCGATTCACCAACCCATTGTGTGTGACAGCCAATATTGCACTACCTAGCACCGGAATAATTTCTTTAATCTAAGTCCGTAATTATGTCTCGATATGTGCTAATTTGGGTCTACTGGCTTTGAGTGGCCATAGCTTCTCAAATTCCTGAACTCCCATGAGTGACTGGCTGGCCCCAGTGTCCAGCTCCATGCGTACAGGGATACCATTTAATAAAACCCTCATCATTGGTGGCATTCTGGTGTATGAACTGTGAATATTCGCCACATGGACCCGCTGAACCTCGGCATCCATCGATTTGCCCCAAAAGTCATCCTGCCTCAAAGAACCCTCTTCTGGTCCATCCGCCTCATATTAGTCTGGTTGCAGACTTCCTGCACATTCGAGCTAAGTGGCCACTGAGATTGCAGTTCCTGCAGACAAACTGTTGAAATCTGCAAGATCTAACTGAGTGTTTTCCCCCACACCTCCAGCATGAGTTAAAGTTTCCATTGTTGGGAACAAAGGGACTATGGCCAGGCATTCCGTACTGACTGTCCCTTTGACTGCTCTTATTACCCTATTAGTGGGTGTCAATGGCCCCATCCCAGCCGCATTGTCCACTGTGATGGCATGAATGTCCGTTCAGCCTGCCATTGTCTCTGTTGAAGTCCTACTCTGGGGTCTATTGCTGCCTGGGGAATGTCTGACTGCTCCTGCCTGCCTGCTGGGCTCTGAGTCACATTGATGATGTTGACTCCCTGATCCATCGCCGCGTTAGAGGCAGAATTGCGCGCGTATATTATTTTCGTCTCTTCCTCCCTCGCCATGAAAGTTTGAGCTATCAACGCCTCCGCTTCCAAGGTCAAATCCTTGGTCTCAATTAATTTTAGGAAAATTCCCGCATGACCGATTCCCTCAATAAAGTAGTCCCTTAGCATCTCCCCCCTGCAGGCGTCTGTGAACTTAGAGGCTGGCCAAATGCCGAAGGTCTGCTACGAAGTCCGGTATGCTCGGTCCTTCCTGACGTCGGTGGGTGTAGAATCTGTGTCGGGCCATATGTATGCTACTCGCCGGTTTGAGGTGCTCCCCGATCAATTTGGTAAGTTCTTCAAAGGTTTTGTCCACTGGCTTTTGGGTGCTAGTAAGTCCTTCATGAGCGCGTAAGTCTTTGGTCCGCAGCTGGTCAAAAGATGAGCCCTTCGCTTGTCAGCCGCTGCATCCCCCAGCCATTCTTTCGTAACAAAGCTTTGCTGAAGCCTCTCGACAAAATCGTCCTCGTCTTCCCCAACACAGTACCGTTCCTCTGTGCTACCAGTGGCCATTCTCGTGGGCTGTGAATTCCCGTTTCTCGTCGCCAATGTAAAGTCCTTACTCTACAGCATGAAACCACATGAGGCACTTTCTGGGGACAAGGTCATTCTGTGACCTGCTCTCTTTATTTACAGGACTCCAAAGACAATGACCCTGCGTGGGACCTCCCTTTTTATACCTGTGTGATCAGGTAAGGAGTGTCTCCCACAAGTTCACCCCTTGTGGTCAAGGTGTGCATCCAGATTGAGTGTATACAGTAATACAGTGGTGTTACATTGTGGTTTCATACATGACAGCCAGAGCACCATGAGCATTGGCCACTTTTCCCAATTCTGCACTGTTACTTCCGGACTCCACCCACCTGCCCCCCCCCCACCCCCCCACCCCCCACCTGCCCTCCCCCGTCCCCACCCAGATCTACCCTTGGTCTCCTCCTCTTCCTCATCTACAAGCTGCCTCTTGGCAACATCATCTGCAGACACAGGGCGAGCTTCCACAAGTATGGTGACGACATTTAGTTCTAAAACTCTCTAATCTTCCACTGTCTCTGTGTTGTCAGACAATTTGTGCAACATCCAGACGTGATGAGCTGCAATTTTCCCCCAGTAAAGCATTGGGAAGATCGAAGACATTGGGGCGGAAATTGCCCCACACCCCAATTGGGGGCGGTAACCTTCCGGGGCTGGAACTTTTATCGCCTGGCCTGGAAGTCCCGCTCCCTGTGTGGAATTTGGCTTTGGGCCCCTGAAACGAGGCAATGCGCTGTCTCAGGCGCTCCACCTCATGGAGGGGCAGCAGCGCAGCGCTGAGTCTAGCATTGCGCTGAAGAGGCCAACGCTAAGTAGAAGCGCTTCAATGCCCTCCCTTTCAGTTTAAGTGGAGGGCCGCTGCACACCCTACTGGCCCTTTGGTGGCCACCACTGGGACAATAAGGTCGTGCTCAACCGGGCCAATGGCCCGGCACCCAAAAAGGAGTGCCGGTCGCATGATGGCGGCCTGGTCGAGGCGAGGGCTGTCATTGTCAGGCCGACCGAAGAGCACAGCGGTGATGTCATCGCCTGTTGTGCGCCAGCCTGGGGCGTTTATCGCAAGGCACGGCGCTACCAGCACATCGCTCCCAAAACCTCCAGCGCAATTTCGCCCGAGGCGCTTCTGCCGGTTTCCCCCGGGCAAAAAGGCCATTGCACCACATTAGTGTCTCCCAGAGGCACTAATGAGGTGCAAAATAGGGGAAATATCAGCCCCATTGTCTTTGACACATGCCACAAAGTGCACACCTTTGCCACAGACTGTTCGCAACCTCGACGCCTAAGTCAACCCCAGGCTGTGCTTCCAATCCAATATCCTGTCGATCACAAAGATGGGCAACATCCATCTCTCTAACATTGCCCATCTCCATCCTACCTCATTCCATCTGCCGCTGAAAACCTCACCCATGCCTTTGTCACCTTCAGACTTGACTATTTCAATACTCTTTTGGCTGACCTCCCCTCCTCCAGCCTCTGTAAACTTTAGCTCATCCAAACTCTGCTGCCTATATTCTATCCCATACCAAGTTCCACTCCTCCATCACCCCTCCTTAAAATCAACCTCTTTGACCAAGTTTCACTTGAATATCTCCTTCATTATAGGCCATGTTTTGATTTGGCCTTTATGAATTTCTTGTGGTGATTTTCAATGTTAAAGGTGAAAGTTTGTTAAAATAAAAAAGGATGACTGCAAATCACAAATTGTTATGGTTCCTCCACAATAAACTTACCTCTGAGTATCTATGGCAAACGTTTCACGATTTTAACCCCAGACAGATTATAGTCAGGGTACAGAGTTAACCATCAGAGCAAGCAAAACATGCGTTGAAACAAATGAGTTCGTGTCATGACTACATGCTGTAGAGCTGAATGCAGGAAGCTGTGCAATACTCTGGTTGTCCGAGCTTTGTACATGTGAAGCCATAACAAGCTGCCATTTGGTGTGTTGAGAGGCAGCTGCAGCAAGTACTTACTTGAAATTGAATAAAACTTCATGCCACTCTAACTAGAAAGATCTGGAAATGGAGAATCCTATTTACTAGCACTGCTGCACATGAAATTTGTCATCCCTGATGGTTTTTGTGGATAAGTGTACTGTACGGTGCAGTACTGAGCCATACAGACTTGGAAGGTCAAAGGATCAGTTCCCGGCCTGTCAAGAGGTAACAGGGCTGAATTTGCGGCCCCTACAGACACGTACGAGGTGTGCACGTAGCTGTAGAGGCCGCGCACATTCATAGAAACATAGAAAATAGGTGCAGGAGTAGGCCATTCGGCCCTTCGAGCCTGCACCGCCATTAAATGAGTTCATGGCTGAACATTCAACTTCAGTACCCCATTCCTGCTTTCTCGCCATACCCCTTGATCCCCCTAGTAGTAAGGACTACATCTAACTCCTTCTTGAATATATTTAGTGAATTGGCCTCAACAACTTTCTGTGGGAGAGAATTCCACAGGTTCACCACTCTCTGGGTGAAGAAGTTTCTCCTCATCTCGGTCCTAAATGGCTTACCCCTTATCCTTAGACTGTGACCCCTGGTTCTGGACTTCCCCAACATTGGGAACATTCTTCCTACATCTAACCTGTCTACACCCGTCAGAATTTTAAACGTTTCTATGAGACCCCCTCTCATTCTTCTGGACTCCAGTGAATACAAGCCCAGTTGATCCAGTCTTTCTTGATATGTCAGTCCCGCCATCCCGGGAATCAGCCTGGTGAACCTTTGCTGCACTCCCTCAATAGCAAGAATGTCCTTCCTCAAGTTAGGAGACCAAAACTGTACACAATACTCCAGGTGTGGCCTCACCAAGGCCCTGTACAACTGTAGCAATACCTCCCTGCCCCTGTACTCAAATCCCCTCGCTATGAAGGCCAACATGCCATTTGCTTTCTTAACCGCCTGCTGTACCTGCATGCCAATCTTCAATGACTGATGTACCATGACACCCAGGTTTAGTTGCACCTCCCCTTTTCCTAATCTGTCACCATTCAGATAATAGTCTGTCTCTCTGTTTTTACCACCAAAGTGGATAACCTCACATTTATCCACATTATACTTCATCTGCCATGCATTTGCCCACTCACCTAACCTATCCAAGTCACTCTGCAGCATCATAGCATCCTCCTTGCAGCTCACACTACCACCCAACTTAGCGTCGTCCGCAAATTTGGAGATACTACATTTAATCCCCTCGTCCAAATCATTAATGTACAGTGTAAACAGCTGGGGCCCCAGCACAGAACCTTGCGGTACCCCACTAGTCACTGCCTGCCATTCTGAAAAGTACCCATTTACTCCCACTCTTTGCTTCCTGTCTGCCAACCAGTTCTCAATCCATGTCAGCACACTACCCCCAATCCCATGTGCTTTAACTTTGCACATTAATCTCTTGTGTGGGACCTTGTCGAAAGCCTTCTGAAAGTCCAAATACACCACATCAACTGGTTCTCCCTTGTCCACTCTACTGGAAACATCCTCAAAAAATCCCAGAAGATTTGTCAAGCATGATTTCCCTTTCACAAATCCATGCTGACTTGGACCTATCATGTCACCTCTTTCCAAATGCGCTGCTATGACATCCTTAATAATTGATTCCATCATTTTACCCACTACTGATGTCAGGCTGACCGGTCTATAATTCCCTGTTTTCTCTCTCCCTCCTTTTTTAAAAAGTGAGGTTACATTGGCTACCCTCCACTCCATAGGAACTGATCCAGAGTCTATGGAATGTTGGAAAATGACTGTCAATGCATCCGCTATTTTCAAGGCCACCTCCTTAAGTACTCTGGGATGCAGTCCATCAGGCCCTGGGGATTTATCGGCCTTCAATCCCATCAATTTCCCCAACACAATTTCCCGACTAATAAGGATTTCCCTCAGTTCCTCCTTCTTACTAGACCCTCTGACCCCTTTTATATCCGGAAGGTTGTTTGTGTCCTCCTTAGTGAATACCAAACCAAAGTACTTGTTCAATTGTTCAATTGGTCTGCCATTTCTTTGTTCCCCATTATGACTTCCCCTGATTCTGACTGCAGGGGACCTACAAATTCAACCACAAATTCAGCCCCATTGAATCTCAGCCAAGGTGCCAACAAAGATGCTATCTTAAGTTTCAACATCTTTAGGCTGGGAAGTGACCAGTGTTCCTGTGTCTGACTACTATCCAATCAGCCCTGGCTCAGTGGGACCTGCAGGAGATCCCAGGGACGCTTGCTTACCGCATGGGCTGTGGGAAACATGGACCTCTACACCGGCCTACACGTAGAGGCCCAGGACCGCAAGCTGTTGAACCTCCCAGACCACCAGGTAAGATCGTAGATTTTTTGCAGGTCAGAGGTATGCGCTGCGCATGTGCTAAAACCCAGAACTTGCGATCTGTCAAGAATACTCTTGACAGATCATACGAATCTGAAGGAAATGGGCCTCTTCGGACGTAGAGTTGGGCTAATTGCCCAAATTCTGCACAGCAAATGCCCGTGATATTCTTATAACCTGATAAAAGCAGGCGTAAGGCATTCTTTTACCAGCATAAGAGTTTTAAAAAACAAACATAAATTTTTAAAATTAATTTATACATTAAAAACCCTGTGCAATAAGATAAGTTTATTTTTAGCCCCGTTAAAACATGTAAATTTGTCAAAAAATTTCATTTTTGTTTTATTTAATTAAATGCCATTTTAACTAATTTTAAATATGTATTGATTTTTTTATTTATTTGATGTTTAGAGGTATGTTTTATGTGATCCTCATTCATACTTATGGGAGTTCCGTACATACAGAATCCCCCTTAAGCTTGAATGGGGATTCCCTTCTTTGATTGGTTGGGCAAGACCATGTGATCCCAGGGACGCTTGCTTACCGCATGGGCCGTGGGAAACATGGACCTCTCCACCGGCCTACACGTAGAGGCTCAGGACCGCAAGCTGTTGAACCTCCCGCACCACCAGGTAAGATCGTAGATTTTTTGCAGGTCAGAGGCATCCGCCCGCGGGAAGCCTTCAACTACAAATTCAGCCCCATTGAATCTCAGCCAAGGTGCCAACAAAGATGCTATCTTAAGTTTCAACATCCTTAGGCTGGGAAGTGACCAGTGTTCCTGCGTCTGACTACTATCCAATCAGCCCTGGCTCAGTGATAATGCTCTCGCCTCAGAAGGTTTTGGGTTCAAGTCCCACTCCAGCGACTTGACCACAAAATCTAGACTGACACTCCCAGTGCAGCACAGAGGTATTGTCTTTCAGATGAGACGTTAAACTGAGGTGTGCCCTTTCAGGTGAATGTTAAAGATCCCAGTGTATTATTTCAAAGAAGAGCAGGGAGTTCTCTCCTGGTGTCCTGGCCAATAATTATCCCTCAATTAAAACCTAAAAAAAGATTATCTGGTCATTTATCTCATTGCTGTTTATGGGATCTTATTGTGCGCAAAAACTCTGCCATGTTTCGTACATTACAACAGTGATTACACTCCAAAAAGTACTTCATTGGCTGCAGAGCACTTTGGGATGCCCTGAAGTCATGAAAGGTACTATAAAAATGTAAGTTATTGCTATTATCCAGTAACACCTGCTGGAAGTTCATGTGTAGATACCAGGTGAGAACATGTTCTGTCTTGTCCAAGGCATTCTTCACAACTTGCCAACACTCACTGTACAAGATCACACACATGATGATTGGCCACTCCAGTAAGGTATCGGAAGATCGTCACTGCCCAGTATACTCAAAACTTTAGTAGAGGTGAGGCAAGGGGAGGAAGTCAGAAGCAAAATTGGAGGGGTAAGTGTTTGAATCCACTGAATAAAAACAAACCCAAAATTGACAATGAAAAATAATTGTCAGAAAAATTAATTTCCATTTCCAATTTTGAGAAGCTGAATCTGAAAAATATTTGGATATTACTACATAAGCTTCTATATTCTTCCATTGTTATTGATTTATCCAAACAACATCTTGCTTTTGCCAGAGAACCATGTAAAAAGGGACAGAAAATACAAATAATGCAAAGGAAATAAGCATTGAATGTACCTTCACTGCACTATAACTAAAATCACAGCCAGCATTTATCAAAATACAGAGCCTGCCTGGCAGGAAACGACAGGGATTGGATCAGCCATCTCTTTTACACTCCGCCCAATTTATTTTCCATTGTAAAAGGGGCGGCCGAACCAATCCTGTTACTTTCCCATCGGGTGGGTTAGATTAAAATTACCCCCACAGTCAGGAAACATCAACAGATATATTGGAGAGTTATATATCCCACCACTCAGGATGTCAATTATATTCTGCAACAGTAAAAGCAAGATAATCTTTCTAGTGTTCCAGGTTTGGAGATGAATAGGATTTAAAATATTTACTAATATATTTTAGCTTGGGGAAGATTGGAGACACGCACAGGCCTTCAAAGGTCTTGGTAGGGAGTTAGCTTTCACCAAACATTCTTACATTTTTCTGCTCCAATGAATACGAAAAGAAGTGCTTTCTTATGCTATGTACAGTAGTCCTTTTCAGCAATGCTGATTGATTTACAACGTTATCCAATTGTGTTTAAGCTGATTAAAACAATGATAGTATTCCGTTTAATAATTGTTAACATCCC
This sequence comes from Pristiophorus japonicus, assembly GCF_044704955.1. Lineage (NCBI taxonomy): Eukaryota > Metazoa > Chordata > Chondrichthyes > Pristiophoridae > Pristiophorus > Pristiophorus japonicus. The sequence goes on along the minus strand of NC_091977.1, from coordinate 222,588,344 downwards.
ATTTCCTTCCCAAAAGAAAAGGAAAGGAGTTTAAATTGAGCATCAATCCTTCACAAACAGTCCTTGCCCTTCTTGGGAAGGTATCCATTCCTAGTTCCTTTATAGCCAGTCCTGTTTTACATTGCAGCTACCATACCTGTAAGACTGCTGATGAAGAGAACCCGAGATGTCACGAAGCAGTGTCTGCCTCTTATTGCAGATGGTATACTGATAACCCAGGCTGCACCTTTTGTTGGGGAAAGCATTAGGCAGGATGTTGTCAGGTACTTCTATGTACTTGGCTCAGTACTGGAGTTGCTTCATCTTTTAAGTGAAAGTAAGGCTGTGTAAAATGCAAAACATCTGTCAGAACTCCCATTGCCGGCTAATCATATCAATAAATTTGTATGCAAGGAATTCATCAAATCCTGCAACAAAGGCATTCATTATCTTGGACCTTTTCTTTGAAGTCAAACCTTTCTGTTGTCTGTTGCCAGATATTAGGCATTGGAGCCTCAGAGAGGAGCAGCTAATATTTTGGTAAAGGAAAGATTTAGAAATAAAACAAAAGCGCTTTTGGCAGAAGGAGTAGCATGTCAGCCTTGCATTCCATAGTCCCATTTCTGAGGTTGATGGTTTGAACCAATGAGCTAATTCAGGATTACCTCAGTCAATAGGATGCCCCATTCTTAGGTGAGGCAATGCACCTTGGGGGAAATTGGCACACACTTTCTTGGCCAGCTCTCCTATGCCTACTCCCTGTCAAGCAACATTAGTTCTGGCGTCAGAACTGAAGATTAGTAATCTACACAGCAGTCTGTACAGTCTTGTAGCCCACTGGTGATGGGCACTGGCTTAGAGATACTACTGGCCATTGTCATTACAGGCTGAATAGACACAACCAGGTCTTGGAAGCTTGTGCAAGTGGCATTCAGACTGAATCTCAAGACATCTATTAATTCAGTGGTAGGGGTCACTCTAGGAGTCACCGATGTACAACGACTCGATATGTCTGCCCCACTAGCAGTTGTATCAATGAGTGCAAATGGCTTTCATCAGGATGAGAATAAGCAGAATAAAGGAAAAACAAGAAGCAATTTGGACACCTGAGCCTGGAAGTTGCTGTAACTGCCCAAATTAGGGTTTACATAAGAAGTAGGAGCAGGAGCAGGCCATACGGCTCCTCAAGCCTGCTCCGCTAACGATGGTGCATTTAATGGTGCATTTTAGAGATTTTCCTGGATTATGTTCACTTGGCCATTTACCCCCCAAATTTAGAGCCAAATGTAATCCATGTGAGCTGCTGTCCTCACAGCGTGTTGATGAGTGGAGCAATCACATTTGTTAGTAGCTGAGCAGTAATTAAATAGCTTCAGCAGCCATTTATAGCACTACATTTTCACATGGGAAACAAAGTATGGAATTTGTGCTGTGAAATTGCATTCAAATGGAGGCTTTTCACCATTTCTTTTGCTGATGGAATGCTGGTTCTCCTGATGTGGGGGGCATATGAATTTTGTGGAGCTGGAAGTTTGGAAAGGGTTGCTTCTAATGCTGTTACCTCGTTGCTGGATAAAACCTGAATCAGAACACCAAGGCTGGGAGTTTCCTTGGTGCTGCAACTGTTCTAGTACCAGACATTAGCCAGAGGTGCGGGGGAAATCCTGCATACTTGTTCAGACAGGACTTTTGCAGCACTGCTGGCTAAGTTACAGTGGCAGAGTGGGAGCAACTTCAAGGAAAATCAATACTCACGAAGGTAGAAATTCATATCCGCTGCGGCCATTTTGAGTGTGAAAGGGGTGCAAAGCAGACCGATATAACAGTGAGACGGTCTGCGCCCAATCTGCACAGGGATAGGTCCCACTGTTAAAAATGTGGGACATTTTTCAAGTGTCCGAGACAAACAACTAAAACAGGCAATAGGCACCTTAATTTTGTTAATGAGGGGCCTAATGCATGTTGAAGGATCCCTCGACAGTGAGCAGGGCAGGCACCCATGTCTGAAGCTCTCTTATGGCATTGGAGGGAATCTTAAGGCAAAGGCTTAATGCCACACTCCAGAAAGACAGTGATATCTGCACCCACTCCTTGTAGCCCACTGGTACTGGGCACTGTCTTAGAGGTACTACTGGCCATTGTCATTACAGGCTAAATAATTACAACCAGGTCTTGGAAGCTTGTGAAAGTGGCGTTCAGTCTGAATCTCAAGACATCTATTAAAACAGTGGTAGGGGCCACTCTAGGAGCCACCGATGTCTTTACAAGCTGTTGCTGGGGTCTCGCTGCTGCAGAAGTCTCCCGGGGTATCAAGTCTCCAGGGTACCCTGCAGATCGTGAGAAAGTTCCTGCAATGTGTAGTATGAAGCTGGAATCCTCGCGTTTTTTCAAAATCTCAACCATATGCATGGAAATCCTCTCCATTACTTGAACATGGGATTGATGCTCCCTTCTTAGAGGCCCAGTCCTCAAAATAGCTATGAGATCTGAATTCCTAGGTTCCTCAGGTGAGAGCAGTCATTTCTCCATCCTGCGTAGAGGAACAACAGTCTCCCTCTCTTCCACTCCCGACTCACCAATGCTCAGTGCCTCACCCAGTAAAAACCCTTCTGACTCACTAATTACCTCCTTACATCTCTGTGACACTATTGATCCTGCGTTAGCCTAGAAGAATCTAAAGGTATATTAAATTGAGTGGCTGGGTTACCTTGACAGTCATTTGCAGGTCCCTAGGTTGGAGGTTGATTGTACAACACCTTGAAGCAGGCTCTGTAACCACCTTCCTGCTAAACTTGAGCCCATTACACTCCAAACAAACAGCTGCCAGAAGCATTATTCCTCACAGCACTTTTTGGCCATAGCTGCAAAGCCATATTAATCATGAAAACAAAGAGAATATTGCTGTTCTTTTACAAATATTTGTTTCATTTTCTCTCTCCGCCCCACAGCAGTGGCTCATATTGGGTAACAGTGCCATGGGTGGCTCCAGCCCTCCAGTACCTTGCCCAAATAGCCCAACATTTGTAATGCACATTTTCTGATCGCCATGGCCAATAGCACTAGAGTAGAATGAGTGATCAGAACCCAGCAATCAGAAGGAGATCGCTCTTGCTGAATCACTCTCCATTGTGTGCCAGTTGTGATCTTCACTTAGGCGAGCCAAAGATATTTTTACACAAAACTTGTCAGAGTTTCGTTTTAACATTACAATGAATAGCGGTGAACTGAAAATCAGCACAGGTGCAGTTCCTGATTCTTCTCATGGAGAATGGGTTGTGTGCTTAAATCACTCGCATAAAACAGGTGATCAGTCAGGATCACTCTGGGCCTACAGGAAGTCAGTGCTTAAAGGGAGGCAAGCTGTATTTTTATTTGAAGCATATATGAAAACAGACTTTATAGATTGATTCTGGCACTTCCAGCAGGGAATGGCCCACACAGGGGAACACATCTCAGGAAACCACAGGCACTGAACCTGCCATTTTCCATCCATTAACTTTAATGGAAAGAAAACCAGAGTCTGTGTGCCCAAGATTTCCCAAGTTGCGCTGCCTGCAAACTGGATCGTGATATTATCTCTGCAAATGTTGGTTAGTGAGAGCTGAACTTTTGGCAGATTGTTTATTTTGCAGATTTTTGTTCCAGATTTTTTGACAGCAAGATTTCTCATTGCTCCATTAGCCCATAATGGCTCCTGGCACAAGCCCCTTCGGCAGATTTCTTTGGGAGCCCCTGGGATGTTTGGCACAGAGGACCCTGGGCTAGCAGGCTGAGAAAGCACCCTCCGGCCTCATTAATTCTTCCATTCTGGGGGCAGCCTAGGAAATTCTATGTTAGTGTCGCAGGGGCAAAGACCTGGGGCAATAAGATTCCACCATTTCCTCTTTGCTGCACCTGGGAACTGAGCAAACTTCAGCTGCAATGTAGAGGAAAATCTCGTTTGGGATTTCTATTTGGTGCATTCTCGCACACCACACATTGATGTTGCAGTTTCTGATATCGCTGTTCCATCAAAAAAAACATTTAAATTGGAGGGAATGAATTAACGAGCATGGTTGGAGGCAGAAAAATCTATATTTTAGGTAAAGATTTGTTCCATTTTCAGCTTTGAAAACAGAACATCTGGCATCAAAATTGTTATATATGTGGACTTGTATTTACTCTGTACAGCCACCAGAGGGCTCATCCACTGGAGTCCCAAGGGATCCCATAATCCCTTGGGAGCACAGGTATTTAAGGAGGCTTCACAGGTTGGAGAGGCAGTCTGGAGACCTGCAATAAAAGACTACGGTCTCACTTTACTTTGAACTCACAGCATTCAGTCTGACTCTTTTTCCACACATAACAACTGGCGATGAGATATAATGAACCCAAAGATGCAGAGAACAGTGGGCATCCTGGAGAAATTTTCGGAGGGAGATGATTGCGAAATTTTTGTGGAGCGACTCGACCAATACTTCGTGGCCAATGAGCTAGATGGGGAAGAGAACGCTGCCAAACGAAGGGTGATCCTCCTCACCATCTGTGGGGCACCAACGTATAGCCTCAAAGAATCTGCTCACTCCAGCGAAACCCACGGAGAAATCATACGCCGATTTGTGCACACTGGTCCGAGAGCATTTGAACCCGTAGGAAAGCGTTCTGATGGCGAGGTACCGGTTCTACACCTACAAAAGGTCTGAAGGCCAGGAAGTGGTGAGCTATGTTGCCGAGCTGAGACACCTTGCAGGACATTGTGAATTTAAAGGACATTTGGAGCACAAGCTCAGAGACTTTTTCGTACCTGGCATTGGCCACGAAACCATACTTCGCAAACTTTTGACTGTAGAGACCCCAACCTTGAGTAAGGCCATAGCGATAGCCCAGGCATTCATTGCCACCAGTGACAATACGAAGCATATCTCTCAGCACACAAGTGCTGCTACAAGTACTGTGAACAAAGTGATGTTGTTTTCGAATCGTAACGTACAGGGCAGGTCACATATACCTGCAGCTGCACGTCCGCAGATGACTCAGAGTCCAACATCAAGGGGGATGAATGCAAGGCCATTAACACCTTGTTGGCGCTGTGGGGATGATCATCGTTTCCATTCATGCCGATTCAAAGGATACGTTTGCAAGGGCTGTGGAACAATGGGACACCGCCAACGAGTGTGCAGGTGAGCTACTAAGCCTGTTAAACCTGCAAGCCACCATGTTGCAGAGGAGGACAGATACATGGAAGATCACGACGAACCAGAGCCTCAGATAGAGGAGGCAGAGGTACATGGGGTGCACACATTCACCACGACTTGTCCCCCGATAATGCTGAATGTTGAGCTAAATGGACTCCTGGTGTCAATGGAGCTGGACACGGGCGCCAGCCAGTCCATCATGAGCAAAAAGACTTTCGAAAGGTTGTGGTGCAACCAGGCCTCAAGGCCAGTCTTAACTCCAGTTCACACGAAACTAAAAACTTACACGAAAGAACTGATTCCTGTAATCAGCAGTGCTACCGTAAAGGTCTCCTACGATGGAGCGGTGCAAAAGCTGCCACTCTGGGTGGTGCCAGGCGATGGTCCCATGCTGCCCGGCAAGAGCTGGCTGGGAAAGATACGCTGGAACTGGGACGATGTCCGAGCGCTATCACCCACTGACAACACTTCGTGTGCTCAGGTCTTAAACAAATTTCTTTCGCAGTTCGAACCAGGCATCGGGAAATTCCAAGGAGCAAAAGTGCAGATCCACCTAATTCCGGGGGCGCGACCCATCCATCACAAGCGAGAGCCATACCGTACATGAGAGAAAGGGTAGAGCTCGAGCTAGACCGGCTGCAAAGAGAGGACATCATTTCACCGATCGAGTACAGTGAGTGGGCCAGTCCTATTGTCCCAGTCCTCAAGGGAGACGACACTGTCAGAATCTGTAGCGATTACAAAGTAACTATCAATCGTTTCTCCCTGCAGGACCAATACCCACTACCAAAGGCCGACAACTTCTTTGCAATGCTGGTGGAACGAAAGACGTTCACGAAGCTGGATCTGACTTCAGCTTACATGACGCAGGAACTGGAGGAATCATCGAAGGCTCTCAGCTACATCAACACGCACAAGGGCCTTTTTGTTTATAACAGATGCCCGTTTGGAATCTGATCAGTGGCGGCGATGTTCCAGAGAAACATGGAAAGTTTACTGAAGTCAGTTCCGCACACTGTGGTCTTCCAGGAGGACATCTTGGTCACAGGTCGGAACACAGTCGAGCACCTGCAGAACCTGGGAGGAGGTTCTTAGTTGACTCAACCGCGTGGGGCTCAGGTTAAAATGCTCGAAGTGCGTTTTCCTGGCGCCTGAAGTGGAGTTCTTGGGAAGGAGGATTGCGGCGGACGGTATCACGCGCACAAATGCGAAGACGGAGGTAATCGAGAATGCACCGAGGCCACAGAACGTGACGGAGCTGCGGTCGTTTCTGGGATTCTTGAATTACTTTGGTAACTTCTTACCGGGTCTCAGCACACTGCTAGAACCACTGCATGTCTTACTATGAAAAGGGGGCGAATGGGTTTGGGGTAAAAGCCAAGAAAATGCCTTTGTAAAGCGAGAAAATTGTTATGCTCAAACAAATTGCTTGTGCTGTATGATTCATGTAAGCGTTTGGTACTAGCATGTGATGTGTCGTCATATGGCATCGGGTGTGTATTGCAACAAGCTAATGATTTTGGGAAACTGCAACCGGTTGCTTGTTCACCCAGGAATCTGTCTAAGGCTGAGAGGGCCTGCACCATGATTGAAAAAGAAGCATTAGCGTGTCTATGAGGTAAAGAAAATGCATCAATACCCGTTTGGCTAAAATTCGAATTGGAAACTGACCATAAGTCACTTATATCCCTGTTTTCCGAGAGTAAAGGGATAAATACCAACGCATCGGCCCGCATCCAGAGATGGGTGCTCACATTGTCCGCATACAACTACGCCATCCTCCACAGGCCAGGCATAGAAAGCTGCGCTGATGCTCTCAGTAGGCTGCCATTGCCCACCACGGGGGTGGAAATGGGACAGCCCGCAGATCTTGCCATGATTATGGAAGCATTTGAGAGTGAGCAATCACCCATCACTGCCCGGCAGAGCTAAACCTGGACAAACCAGGACCTCTTATTATCTCTAGTCAAAAGCTGTGTGCTTCAGGGAAGCTGGTCCAATGGCCCAGTGGAAATGCAGGAAGAGATAAAGTCGTTCCAGTGGCGCAAAGATGAAATGTCTATACAGACAGACTGACTTCTGTGGGGCAATCGAGTAGTGGTTCCCAAGAAGGGCAAAGACACCTTCATCAATGACCTCCACAGTACCCACCCAGGCATCGTAATAATAAAAGCAATAGCCAGATCCCACGTCTGGTGGCCCGGTATTGATGCGGACTTAGAGTCTTGCATTCACAGATATAATACATGCTCACAGTTAAGCAATGTACCCAGGGAGGCATCGGCAAGTTTATGGTCTTGGCCCTCCAAACCGTGGTCTAGGGTACACATCGACTATGCAGTCCCGTTCTTGGGTAAAATGTTCCTTGTGGTTGTAGACGCGTACTCCAAGTGGATTGAATGTGGGATAATGTCAGCTAGCACGTCCGCTGCCACTACTGAAAGCCTGTGGGTCATGTTTGCCACTCACGGCCTACCCGATGTCCTGGTGAGCGACAACGGGCCATGTTTTACCAGTGCTGAGTTCAAAGAATTCATGACCCATAACAGGATCAAACATGTCACATCTGCCCCATTTAAACCAGTGTCCAATGGTCAGGCAGAGAGAGCAGTGCAAACCATCAAGCAAGGCTTGAAGAGGGTAACTGAAGGCTCACTGCAGACTCGCCTATCCAGAGTCCTGCTTAGCTACCCCATGAGACCCCACTCACTCACTGGGATCCCACCTGCTGAACTGCTCATGAAAAGAGCACCGAAGACAAGGCTCTCGTTAGTTCACCCTGATCAGGTAGAGAACAGACGGCTTCAACAAAGTACGTACCATGGTAGCGCAAATGTGTCATGCGAGATTGAAATCAGTGATCCTGTATTTTTATTGAATTATGGACAAGGTCCCAAGTGGCTACCCGGCACTGTCGTGGCCAAAGACGGGAGCAGTGTGTTTCGCGTCAAACTTTCAAATGGACTCATTCACCGGAAACACGGACCAAATCAAACTCAGATTCACGGACTATCCTGAGCAACCCACCTTGGACCCTACCTTTTTTGATCTCCCAACATATACACCAGTGGCAACCGGCACCACAGTTGACCACGAAGCAGAACCCATCATCCACAGCAGCCCAGCAAGGCCCAACACACCAGGCAGCCCAGCATGGCCAGCTGCACAGCAGCCCAGCGAGGGCCCAACAAATGATTCAACAACACCAGCTTTCACCGAGACGATCAACCAAGGCAAGAAGGGCTCCAGATCGACTCACATTGTAAATTGGACTTGTATTTACTCTGTACAGCCACCAGAGGGCTCATCCACTGGAGTCCCAAGGGATTCCATAATCCTTGGGAGCACAGGTATTTAAGGAGGCTTCACAGGTTGGAGAGGCACTCTGGAGACCTGCAATAAAAGACTGAGGTCACACTTTACTTTGAGCTCAGTGTTCAGTCTGACTCTTTCTCCATACACAACAAAAATGAGCACATTTGTACAGCAGAACAAGCAGTACTGAAGTATACCTGTGTACCATACTACCCTTGTACTGTACTCTTTTTTGAAAGAGAAAAATCCATTTGAATCTATACCAGGTCAACTTTAGATTTTGCCAAATGTCCTGAATTCCAATTCAGAATCAGTCCTCACCCCTAGCCAGTTCAGCCCTTTTCTTCTCTCCCTTTCCCTTCTAAAGATATTGACCCACCTGAATCAGGATCCTCTAATCCCTGGCCCAAATAACTGTTACTCAATATGAGCCTTGGCCAAAACTGTCAACAAGGTGTTTGACTACTCAGAGCTGAGCCCAACCCTGTCCCCATCTGACGTCAATGTCAATATCTGCACTTCCAGTAGGAGTGTCTGATTTTCCTCTCCCTGAGGAGCCATGCTATCACCTCGGTTGAGATTAGCACAAACGGGGAATTAAGCCTAGGATCTTCCTAGTTTTTGCGTTTTAGATAAACGTTCGAAAGACTCACTGTGCTTGTGTTCAGATAAACTGCTTTCGTGATGTTTGTTGAGAGATAAATGCTGGCTAGGACAACAGGGAGAACGCCCAGATTATTCTTCAAATAAATAGATCTTTTGAATCCACCTGAGCGGACAGAAAGGGCCTCAGTTTAACATCTCATCCAAAAGGTGGTACTGTTGGGTGTTTGTTTTACACTCTACCTTGATTACAGGAAAGGACTACACGTGACGCAAAATTTAGGCTTTACCCAATTGTCAGTTTTATTATGTAAAAACTAACTAAAAACTAGATCAAGACTTCTGAGAGAATTGACCGAAGGCATACAATCATCTGTCCAGTTAGTTGCTGTAACCGTAAGTTGTAGGTTTGTGGTCGTTGGTACCGTGACCGGTTGTTCCTCTTCGATGTTCCCTCTTCTGGTCATCCTTTTCTTCCGTGTTCGTTCCGTTCCTTTTTGTTTGCCCTGAGCTGCTTCCAGCTCGTGTATATATATCCATTTCATGAATAAAACACACGCTGAGCTGAGGTTTCCGTTAATGTGTCTGAATCAATTCGTTGTTTGTGGTGATCCGTTTGACTGACTGCCATGATAGGTCTGGATATCCATAATTTGCACACCGAGTCGACAGGGCAAAAGATAATTCCTTATCTTAAGTACCCTGTTCTCCAAAAATGTACGCTTTGTGGGGTCTTCTGTTGTCCTGGTTTCTTGCAGACTTGTAGTATCGAGGAGGGAATTGTTTTTCCCCCTTCGGCCAATCAATCCAGGGGCTCTTCTGTGGGATTTTATGAATTGTATCAATCCCTTTGTTTCTGTGCATGAACAGGTCTGGCTCTCGACAGCAGAGATTGGTTTTAATTGGTGATGAGTCACCATCTGCCCCAGGCTGGTGCCTTTTTCTCCCTTTGTCCAGTCAATCCCAAAAGCTTGTATTAAATCATTTTTAGTTTGTGGCCTCTTCCTGTGCCTTCTGTAAAAGTGTGCAATCCTTACAGCACCTCTGACTATGTAGTGCTCCCTCAGTACTGCACTGTGGTGTCAGCCTAGATTATATGTTCAAGTCCTGAAATGGGGCTTGAACCCACAAGCAGGATTGTGACCATTGAGCCACAGCTGATTCTGCATTGTCAGGACATACTGATTAATCTGGGATAGTTGAAAGGTATGAGAGAGAGCTCAGTTACAAGACAGATTTTTACAGGCAAAGAAACTGAAACTAAACAATATGGGCCCGGTTCTATTGGCATGAAGAAGCCTGCCAGCAGACAACCAGATACACTAGGCGAGCCTGGAAAATTCAGAAACAGAAGTGAAGCAAGAGCAGCAAAAGCCTAGGCTGACAGTCCATGCTTTTGGACAGGAAGTGAGTGGAGGGGGGAGGGGGAACTAAAGGAAGTGGAAAGCAACATGTGGAATAGTTTTAATTGAAAAATTAAATCCTGAGGCAAGAGATTTGGTTTATGGTTTGACATTTTCTAGAAATGCTTTTATATAACGTTGAAGAACAAAAATGTCAGGTTCGAATGACACTGATGTCTATCAAAATATCCTCAAGGGGAGGTGGTTTTAGGTTTCTGAACTTTAGAAGAATCTCCTTCCATCAACCTGGTTCAGCAGACTTGGTCAGCAACTTTCAGCTTATATAACATTATATAGGTGAAATATCAGGTGTTGACAATATGTCAAAATATTTCAATGCAAATATCTACACTGTGTGCCTAGAACGATCTTCAGAGTGCTATACGGCTCTTAAAGAAATGATAAAGAACTTTGAATGCTATCGAGGTACCTATTAATTCTATCAAGTAACCTACAAATTGCTAGAGGCAAAAAGGACACCATAAACCTTAGTTCTCTATATTGCTTTCTGTATAAGCTAGAATGGATACATGCTGAAGATTGGCACAGGCACGATGGGCCGAATGGTCTCCTTCTGTGCTGCAGAATTCTATGATTCTCTGATCATTTACCAATTGGCATTGGGGATAAACATTGCAAAATATGCTTTTTACATCAGTGCCATCGTCCCTCCAGAAGGAAGGTTTTGCATTTTATAGGGCCGGATTTTCAGCTTTCGGGGTTTTTCAGTGAAAACGGTAGTGATGTGAAAATTAACGTTTATGTTGCGCTATCGTTTTTAGGCAGAACTTTCAGCCTTTACATCTGCGCTGGTAAAGTTCGATTATTCACGGCACAAAAACGCAAGTTTCGCCAAATTTAGTCCAGGACCGGGAGCGAGAGAAGCCTTGGGAGGGGGGAAAAAAAAAAAATCCAACAAACATTTACAAGACCCTTATCAATCGAATCACTGAAAAAAAAAGTAAAAAATTTAAATTTTAACTTACTTTTTTGCAGGTTTTCATACTTACCGCTGCTGCAGGGCTGCACTGACAGGTTTGACCTGTCGCTATTCTGGGATTGGCGTAAGAGTCAGGAGAGAGCTGAAAGTCCAATGTAAATGCAAACTGAGTCATTGCACGTCAGCGCATCTCTCCCCGGCGGTACTTGAAAGCGCCACCGCAAACAGGTACCCGAGGATCCCGCCTGGGCTTTGTGACTGGGTTTTCGCCGCGGAGGGTCAAATTGCGGCGAAAACCCGCTTGCAAACTTCTCAAAAATCTGTCCCATAATAGCATCTTACCACATGTCTCAGAAACATCGTGCAATGAATTATTTGAAAGTAGAATGAGGCTATTGCTATGTGGGCAGAGGTGATAGCCCTTTTTTACACAACAAGATAGCATGAATAAGTAGTTAATCTGTTTTGGATGGTGTTGGTTGAGGGAGAAATGTTGATCAGAACACCAAGCGAATTCCATGCTCTTCCTCAAATAGTATCATGTGATCTTTACATCCACCTGTACCAGTGCATTAGGCAGACAGAGCCTCAGTTTCAAGTTTCACCCATCATCCACAGATGCAGTGGAGTGTGAGCCGAGTTTATGTCCTCATACTGAATTGGAACTTCGACCCAAAATCTTCATGACTCAGGTGGGACTGGGCTCGGATTCTTGTTGCAAGTTTCATGTACCTAGAGACCACTCTGCTAACTCTCCTTTTGGAATAATGAACAATTTTCTGCAGAAGGTGTTGCTTTCTGATTCTCAAGGGGCTCAAGGGTTTGTCACAGATCCTGGAAGGTGGGCTTAGTCTGTTCAATAAGAATCTCTCCCAAGAGAATTTGACCTTGAAGGACTGCAGTGGTCCTAGAAGAGGGTCCATCACCCACTTCTGGGTAACTGTGGATGGGCAATAAATGTGACCTTGCCAGCATCACCCATGTCCCAAGAACAAAATTATAATTTTGAAAAAATTGTTTCCAAAACCTCCAGATTCCCCATTCTCTGCAGACTCCAGAATGGCCTAAGCAGTACATTCATCAGGAGTAAAGTTCAACTTCAGCGGGGGTGTGAAACAAACGGTAGTGGATTGGCCACCTGTTAGACACGTCACCCAATTTTCCGTTCCACTGACTCTAATGGAACGGAAAATCATGCGGGGCGTATAAAAAGTCGGTCAGCCGATCCGCTCGCTGCCACCCTTTTTGTGCCTCCGCCGAAGTTGAATTTTACCCCTATTGATGTTGGAGTCATTCCTTTTTGTTCTCCCTAAACAAGAGCAAACTGATCCTTTTTTCTTTTCTTCACACATTCCATGAATCTACTGACCTTCAAATCTGACAAGAGAGTGGCTCTAATCCTCACACCCAAATGTTAACCCACCTTTCTTTTTCGAACTGTAGGAGGAAGATAAGACTGTGGGAGTGCCATAGTTTTAATATTCTGGAAAAGATTGATTTTGAGTAGATGCTGGTGCAATGTGTCTTGATTTCAGCGCAATATGGATGCACAGAGAATTCTGTAGGAACCCCACTTCAATGGAAATTAAAATTGGGAGAGATGTTAAATGGACTGCCGACTCCCCATCAGCCGTTTTATGCTATTGCACAGTCAAGAGCTATCCTTAGTGCTTAGGTGAAACAAGAGGAAAGTTTTATATCAGTAAAATAGAGAGGGAATAGAAAGATTGTGACTGTAAGAGAGAGGTCAGGTACTTAAGGTGAGAATGAGATCACCTATTAGGCGACAGACTTCTTGGAGCTTGTCCAGGAGTATAATATCGGTGTTGGAAGTGAATTCCCAAATATGGGAGTTGAGACTGGGGAGAAAATAATAAATTGTGGTGCATTTGCTTTACAAGAGTCTGGAACAGATGTTGCTTTATTCCATTAAGACTTATAGGATATGAGGGTAGAAATTGGACCTTGTTGTGCCTGTTTTACAGAAAATGGATGCAATGAGATCCAATTTGGGGAACCAACATCCGATGCCTCAAGATCACCTGACCCAATGTTGGGTTGGACTATTTTTCGGGCATCACTAGCAGATTGTTCAAATGAGGCTTGAGGTCTAATTTTGGGCCGACCTTGGGTCTCTTGGTTTGAGCGCGCCTTGCAGTCACGTCTCCATCTACATGGCAGGAACCGGGCACCAACCAATTTGCACCTTGTCTTCTGCAATTAAAACTCGTATAGAAATTGCGGAATGGTGACGTTTGTGCCAGGAACACATTCTCCTGGAGTGCACATCAGTTCTGGACCTTTCACACTTATGAAAGGAATCTGGTAATGTCCTGTCCCTAATGCAACATCCTGTATTTAATTATTTCACAATTATATAAAAGGTAATGCAATTATTATTCTGTCTATCACTCTAAAATCAACAAGGAACTCCATAGAATAAGTAAAGTATTCAATCTGCCTTTTATCCTGCAAGAAGGCTTCTGGCTAATAAAGGTTTCCCATACAACTGGCATACCTTTCCTTTAAAGAAGAAATCATGGCAAGCAGCAGCTTGTAATCTCTCGTCTTTATAGTAAGATTTTATTCTGTCATGTTATGTTTTATAACTGAAAGAGGAATTCAAATACCCTCTAGTAAGCAGAAATATAGTTTACTGCCAGAAGCTATTAATCATTTTAAGCCTTTTAGTAGATATTATGACAGAAGATCAAATGCATGGAAGTCTCAGTCTAATCCCTCCAGTGAACATTAATCTAATGAACCTAGGCACCTTGAATCTGGCAAATGAGGCTTTTAGTTTGTCGCACACCTTGTCTCCTCGCCTCTTCACTCCACATAGACGCCACACAGACACCTGAGTTAAAGGAGTACAGATCATGAAAACATGCTATCCATATATTTATTTTGTTTGAGGCAGAAAGGAGAGGCCGAAGAGCCGTGCCTCATTGATGTCGTGGTATGATAATGTATTTCAATGGAATTCATGTCATTTTATTCTATATGTTCAAGCAAGAACATAAGAACTAGATCAATAGAACAGTCATTTTCCAACATTCCATTGACTCTGGATCAGTTCCTATGGAGTGGAGGGTAGCCAATGTAACCCCACTTTTTAAAAAAGGAGGGAGAGAGAAAACAGGGAATTATAGACCGGTCAGCCTGACCTCAGTAGTGGGTAAAGTGATGGAATCAATTATTAAGGATGTCATAGCAGCGCATCTGGAAAATGGTGACATGATAGGTCCAAGTCAGCATGGATTTGTGAAAGGGAAATCATGCTTGACAAATCTTCTGGAATTTTTTGAGGATGTTTCCAGTAAAGTGGACAAGGGAGAACCAGTTGATGTGGTATATTTGGACTTTCAGAAGGCTTTCGACAAGGTCCCACACAAGAGATTAATGTGCAAAGTTAAATCACATGGGATTGGGGGTAGTGTGCTGACGTGGATTGAGAACTGGTTGTCAGACAGGAAGCAAAGAGTAGGAGTAAACGGGTACTTTTCAGAATGGCAGGCAGTGACTAGTGGAGTGCCGCAAGGTTCTGTGCTGGGGCCCCAGCTGTTTACATTGTACATTAATGATTTAGACGAGGGGATTAAATGCAGTATCTCCAAATTTGCGGATGATACTAAGTTGGGTGGCAGTGTGAGCTGCGAGGAGGATGCTATTAGGCTGCAGAGTGACTTGGATAGGTTAGGTGAGTGGGCAAATGCATGGCAGATGAAGTATAATGTGGATAAATGTGAGGTTATCCACTTTGGTGGTAAAAACAGAGAGACAGACTATTATCTGAATGGTGACAGATTAGGAAAAGGGAAGGTGCAACGAGACCTGGGTGTCATGGTACATCAGTCATTGAAGGTTGGCATGCAGGTACAGCAGGCGGTTAAGAAAGCAAATGGCATGTTGGCCTTCATAGCGAGGGGATTTGAATACAGGGGCAGGGAGGTGTTGCTACAGTTGTACAGGGCCTTGGTGAGGCCACACCTGGAGTATTGTGTACAGTTTTGGTCTCCTAACTTGAGGAAGGACATTCTTGCTATTGAGGGAGTGCAGCGAAGGTTCACCAGACTGATTCCCGGGATGGCGGGACTGACCTATCAAGAAAGATTGGATCAATTGGGATTGTATTCACTGGAGTTCAGAAGAATGAGAGGGGACCTCATAGAAACGTTTAAAATTCTGACGGGTTTAGACAGGTTAGATGCAGAAAGAATGTTCCCAATGTTGGGGAAGTCCAGAACCAGGGGTCACAGTCTGAGGATAAGGGGTAAGCCATTTAGGACCGAGATGAGGAGAAACGTCTTCACCCAGAGAGTGGTGAACCTGTGGAATTCTCTACCACAGAAAGTAGTTGAGGCCAATTCACTAAATATATTCAAAAGGGAGTTAGATGAAGTCCTTACTACTCGGGGGATCAAGGGTTATGGCGAGAAAGCAGGAAGGGGGTACTGAAGTTTCATGTTCAGCCATGAACTCATTGAATGGCGGTGCAGGCTAGAAGGGCTGAATGGCCTGCTCCTGCACCTATTTTCTATGTTTCTATGTTTCTATGAAGGAATAGAAAAAGCCCCAAAAGCCCTTTATTTAGGTCAAACAAGTCCATTTACCAACATCTTTTTTATAAATGGCAATCTCTCTGGTCCAATTTTCTCCTTGCTTTCCTAAAAATGCTGACTCTCGCTGTGGTATGGTTTCACAGGCAGTGGTTGCTCTTCAGCTACCAGCCCAAGTGGCCATTTTTCATGGTTACAATATTGTAGTGGTCATGTTACTGGACTAATAATTCAGAGAATGAGAGTTCAAATCCCACCATGGCAGTTTCAGAATTTTAATTCAGTTTTGAGGGCTAGAAATTAGCCAGCCTAACGCATGTGTTAACGCCATTTTTTCGCATTAAAATATTTTTTTTGTCGTTAAAAAAATTTAAGGACATTTTTCAAATTTGGCCGGTGGTTTAACGGCGTCATTAAAAAATAATGACCGCCATTTTTACAAACCATTTTTGTGATGTCAAAACAACGATATTGCCGTTTTTATGAATTTGGCCAATAACTACATTTTTAAGGACTGGGATAAATACCGATCTGAAAAAGCTTGTCTTACCTGGTCGAGTCGGATCGAAATCGCTGATAATGGTGCCATCTTGGAAAATGGAGCTGAGTTAAAGGTTTTAGAGCAAAGGCTGCATTTAAAGATTGAGATTATAATTCGTTTTTAAGGACATTTCAGGATATTTAAGGGCATTTAAGGACATTTTAAGAATGTGGCCTATTCGATTTATGCCATATTTGGTGACTGCTTATGTTATCCAGAATAGAAGGCAGCTTATTTGACAGCTTTATCAGCGTAATCAAAGATGTGGTAGACTTATTGGGGGCAAGGCCTCCTCCCTATGAGTTTACAGGGAACATCGCTCATACCTCCACCTGACTGAGGCACAGTGCATTAGAAGGCTGCGCTTTTGAAAAGAGGTGGTCACAGAGATATGCCAGCTCATAAAGGCAGACATACAGCCTACAAGCATGAGGAAAACTGCACTGACCATCAAGGGCAAGGTGACTGCAGCACTCATCTGAAAAGGAACTGGAGGCATAGAAGGCAACAGCAGGGAACATATGCTCCATCTCGCAGCATGCTACACATCGCTACATTTGCCAGGTGACTACTGCACTATTTGCATGTAGGAAGGACTTCATCAACTTACCAATGACCAGGGAGGCACAAAATGAGAGGGCTGTAGGCTTTGCACGAATTGCTGGCTTCCCGAAGGTACAGGCTGCCATTGACTGTATGCATATTATCCTGTGAGCAGCTTTTAAGGATCCAGAGGTTTACTAAAACCGAAAGGGGTTCCACTCGCTGACCGTACACATCGTCTGTGACCATACTCAGCATATCATATCAATAAATGCAAAATTTCCAGGGAGCATCCATGATGCTTTCATCTTGCGCGAGAGCAGTGTCCGATAACTGTTCAAGCATCAGCCACAAGGCCAAAGCTGGATGCTGGGGGACAAAGGTTACAGGCTCTCTACCTGGCTCATGACCTCCCTCCGCAAAACGCAGACAGAAGGCGAGCGTCGCTACAATATCTGCCATATAGCCACACGCAACATCATCAAGAAGACAATTGGAGTGCTAAAGCAGCACTTCAGATGCTTGGACCACTCTGGAGGCTCCCTGCAATGCAGCCTTTGCTCTAAAACGACGATGAGGATGAGGATGAGACCATGCTACCACTACCACCCCAGGAGGACACGGGAAGAGGCCCCCATAGACCTTACGCCATTGCATCAGCAGCTGATACTTCACTGCTTTGCATGAAGGCTGAACGGCACGTTTCATCATGGACTGCCCACTGTATCCCACCATGTTGACTATTTCCCCGTTATTCTGCGAGTGACACACTGCATAAGTTTGATTTAGTTTAAAAAAAAATTTTAAAATTTATTAAACATTTGTACACTTGTACTTAACGTTAATTTAAAAATTTGGTATTATATTAAACTTTTAAATTAATGTCACTTAAATAACAATAAAGCAAACAACCAATCACAACAACAAAAGAAGAACAGCAAAACAACAACCACCACAGCAAACAAACTTCAGCTGCAGCCACCTCTACCCTCCCTTATTTAAACACCACTGCATCACCCGTCCTTCTTGCCCTTGCCATCAGCCTTGCCCATTACCGCAGGCTTAGTCTACTCCCAGTGAGCCCATGGTTCTTATTCATTTCTCGGGTACGGTGCTCCGCTTGTTGGGAGACAGACGAAGGAGATGCCAATGGAAGCCCTTGAAAACCTTTGGCTGCGGAAGGCCCGGCTTGGGATTCTTCAGTCTGTGGATCAACCTGCACACTGACTGTTGAGGTTGGTCTGGGGATTGGAGTGGCATCACTCGATACCATCAATTGCCACTGGGCAATGACAGCCTCGGTGTTTTCCTGCGTTGCAGCGACTATCTCAGACATGCCCTCCATAATGTCAGTAGATAGTACTGCTGTACTTGCCACCCATGGCCTCAAGGAGCGACTTGGTGAGCTGGACACTCTCCCCAGTCATTCCTATCAGCTCTACCACCTCCAGTGGAGCCTCCATCTTGGGAGAATGCTCATCACGTCTCCGCCTTCATACAGATGGGCCTGCTGCTGCCCTGGGTGTGGGTTCCTGCAACCCACTGGGGCCCGGGACCTCGGATGGTGCATAACTGACATATGTCCCCTCCTGCGTAGGGCAGGCTAAAATCCTTTCTATCTCTGTGGCATCGACCTCCTCCAAATTCAATACCACTATCTGATCATCCTCCCTCCCCCCCTCAGCCCCCCTAGCCCCAAACATCAATTGAAGTATCGTCTTCCTCCTGTGGAGGTTCTGCAGGATGGCTGAGTCCATTGTCATCCACTTCCATTTGTGGCAAGCTGGCAGGGGTCTTCTCCATTATTGGATGTTTCTGAAACATATGCAAAATATAAAAGATCATCATCATCATAGGCAGACCCTCGGAATCGAGGCAGACTTGCTTTCACTCCTGAAGTGAGTTCTTTGGTGGCTGAACAGTCCAATACGAGAGCCACAGACTCTGTCACAGGTGGGACAGACATTCGTCGAGGAAAGGGGTGGGTGGGACTGGTTTGCCGCACGCTCCTTCCGCTGCCTGTGCTTGACCTCTTCACGCTCTCGGTGTTGAGATTCAAAGAGCTCAACACCCTCCCGGATGCACGTTCTCCACCTACGACGGTCTTCGGCCAGGGACTCCCAGGTGTCAGTGGGGATGTCGCACTTTATCCGGGAGGCTTTGAAGGTGTCCTTGTAATGTTTCTGCTGCCCACCTTTGGCTCGTTTACCATGAAGGAGCTCCGCATAGAGCATTTGCTTCGGGAGTCTCGTGTCTGGCATGCGAACTATGTGGCCTGCCCAACGAAGCTGATCAAGTCTGGTCAGTGCTTCAATGCTGGGGATGATAGCCTGGACGAGGACACTGGTGTTGGGGAGTCTGTTCTCCCAGGGGATTTGCAGGATCTTGCGGAGACATCATTGGTGATATATTTCCAGCGATGAGGTGTCTTCTGTACATCGTCCATGCCTCTGATCCATACAGGAGGGCATGCATTACTACAGCCCTGTAGACCATGAGCTTGGTGGTAGATTTGAAAGCCTGGTCCAAGATCACCCCAACCTCTGTCGTTGAGCTACGGTACGCAGACGACGCCTACATCTGCGCACATTCGGAGGCTGAACTCCAGGATATAGCTGATGTATTCACCGAGGCATATGAAAGCATGGGCCTTATGCTTAACATCCGTAAGACAAAGGTCCTCCACCAGCCTGTCACCGCCGCACAGCACTGCCCCCAAGTCATCAAGATTCATGGTGCGGCCCTCAACAACGTGAAAAGAACAGACGATTGGTTAGCAGCAGGGGAGGGGGCAGGGTGGTGACATGAGTAGGCTCACATAGCGCAGGCTTATTTGAAGGACTACGACGAATGATAGTACATTGCATAAACCGAAGCCTAGCCGATGGAGAGTACATTGCATAAACCGAAGCCTAGCCTACACAGTACTTAACATTGAGCCAACCCAGACTGTGAATTTTGCAGGACTTACCCTCTCTGGAACCTGGGCTCAGCATCTGCACAGGTGGTCAATCTGGGCGACGCACAAATCCGACCTGCAATCTGACTTTCCAGGGCTGTGAGTGGGAGCCGTCTTGCCGGACCCCCCTCCCCCCAGTTTTCCGTTACTGTTGCCTGTTCTCGCACAACTTTCTCTGCAAAGATGGCAATAGACATTTTTAAGAGAGGGGCCTGCTGCTGTCGTGGCACACACGGATTGTCATCAAAGCACTTAAACCATACTGTGTACAGTTAATTAAGTGATCTGTATAATGTCCCTGCATGTTTACTTGCATGTTGTTCATCACAAAAACATCGAAGTGCAGTGCAGAAAAAAAACAATCTATGACGTGAGATGATCAGAAGCCTAGCGATACCAAGATGGGTCACATTTACAATTCAAGTAATTGGAGTGCATAAATAAAATTACTTACTCTGACTGTCCCGCAATGGTCATGCCACCTCTTCCTGCATTGCGAATGGGTCTCCTGATGGAGTCCACTGAGGAAACCTGCTCGGCAATGTACGTGGCTTTGCCCTTGGTGGTTTCGAATCACCCTCCCTTACAACAGTTCTAGAACCGGGAATTATAGTGGTGAACAGAATACACAGTTATAGACCGATCTTTTGGTCTCGACCATCACAATGCTTTTATTCAAATTAAAGCAGACACCCACTTCCAGTAAAACACACCCCGGTGGTGTAGTACAACACACAACTTTGGCCTGTCTGAACAGGCCCCTGTCACGAAGTACCCACGACTAAAACACCCCTGCTTGACTCAATAGGGCACCACCGAATCTGTCCAACAGACAGTGCGTACGCCTATGATCCACACAGAAACCTCCCCACTAAACCCCGAAGGCTTGGTTGGGACACACGACACCCCTTCACACTATGTGGTGGTCTTAAGGATAAGTGGGCTGGGATAATGCTCATGCCTTACTCACTGCTTCTCCCGATGAGCGAGGCTCTCTTTGCTCATGGATGGTGGTTTCTTCTCTGTCCCAGACAGCGTGCTCGGTCCTTGGATGCATTGAATGAAGCAAGTAAGTGTAGAAGAGGAGAGATGGCTGCAACTGCCATTCTCTTATACCTGAAAATGCTTCTGAATTCTCGCACCAAAAATTCTCCTTTGCCTGAGGCAGTCCAACTACAGAGCAATGAATCACATCTTTGGCCTGTGCCTTTGTTACTGGGCTGTTCCTGGGGTTAAAGGCTCCAACGTGTCTGGGTGGCCAAATGGCTTCCTTTGTCAGGTTCCCGCGCTCTGGGGCTCTCAGTCATTTCGATGGCTTCAGCACTGATCAATTTACCTGATCTCTTACTGATGGGTACCCATTACATGACAAAGGGTCCTCCCCATCAACCATCTTCCTGCGATTTCAGCCATTGACCCATCCCCACCCACCTGATGTGTATTCCTGTGGAATAAGTCTGGACCTATTGCAAGTCATGCTATCTGCTCTTCTGCAGTAGCAGAAAATATGGAAAAGCAATCCAAAACTTAAAATCCAAACTGTTTACGCTGATGCTGTCGATGTTTTCGCCAATTCTTATAGCAACGCGTCGCAAAGCTTCAGCCATTGCAGATGGGTGCAGTTTACCAGGACCCTTCTTCCCAATCTGGCCCCATCCTCTCTCTACAGCACCTACCAGGGCCTCATCTGCGACCTGGCTAAACTTTCTAGCCCTTTTCGTTCCCGACTCAAGCTGCATTTTTGTTCCTGCAGCATCTGTGTGTAAGCATTGAGAACTCTCCTGCAACTTTCAATTCCCTGTAAAAATGATTGATTCAGACCAGGAAGTGCATTGCGCAAGCACGTCACATAAAAAACGGGTGACATTTTTTTTTAAATTCTGTACATTCACAGAACAGGCGTTTTTTTTTAAATCGCAAAATGTTTTATTTTTGTTTGTAAAAAGGGCGCTTTTTTAATGCTTTGCCAAAAGTTACAAACCATTGGGGAAATTTAAGCGTTTATTTTTTTGCATCATTTCAGTGACAAAAAAAACGGCGTTAATCGTGAATAATGCCCAAAACAGTGATATCCTTCTTTGTGTAAATTCTAGACCAAAAAGTCTGGAAATAAAAAGCTGGTATCAGTAAAAGTGACCATGAAGATGCCAATTTGTCATATTTATCTAACTGGTTCACTAATGTCTTTTCAGGAAGAAAACCTGCCATCCTTACCCAGTCTGAATCACCTAATGCTGCACAGAACACAGGGCATCAGTACCCGACCACATTGCTGCCCAGGAGGTCAGCGATGGCCTCACCATGGCCACATTTACTTCACTTCAGCTGTACACCCTGATTGCCCCATGATGCGCCAGGTTGGCACCACCCCACTCCAGCTCTATAAAGCATCACTGCAATAACCAACCCATTCCTTTCACACTCATGACTATTGAGAGGGGTACCTTTATGTCTCACCATTCACTACAACTCACTAAGCCATTTCCAAAGGTGTACACAAATCTGTCCAAGAATGCAAAATGCTGCAAATAAATATTTCAATGCTTCACAACACATCAACATTAACTATACATGCACATTGGCTAAAGGACTCTTGTGAGTTGTTAGTTGTTATGATTGGACAAGGATGAAGGGGAGTGTGAGGGGTGGCTAGTGAAATGGCGAACTGATAATTTAGACAAAACAAGAGAGAGAGAGAGGGATGGGTGGAGGTGCAAGGTAAGTTGATGTGAGTAAGGATTTGCAGGAGTAGAGTAGGGAAGGCAAAGTGATAGGGATGTAATGAGTGGTATAGCAGGACAAGGTTGAGTGTGGCTTTCCAATAACGTTTCATGGTCTTCTGAAATCATTGAAAGGTTTGTGCCACTGCAGCCAGCTCCTCCAGACAACATCCCTGCTTGTGCCCTCCTGTGCAATGTGCAACCAGGCTGCGTTGGTCTCCTGGAGAGGTCTCTTCCGTACATTGGATTGGAAGAGAGCCTCCCTGCGTGGCGTGACTCCCTCCATAAGCATCTGGAGGGAGTCATGGGAGAGCCTGGGTGCAGCCGTTCACCTTTGTGCAGTGTTTGTTAGTGTTTGCAGTAGCTCAATGCTGAAAAACAGTGACAGAATAACTGTCAAAAAAAGTTGGGAATGGTCCCTCTAAGGAAACCGGCTGATGACACATCATTAGATGATGTCATCAGATCCACTTTCATTAACTGACCTATTTTAGACTGGTGATGTGTAATAAGACTGGATTAATTAATGATCTCATAGTAAAAGGATCCTCTTGGGAAGAGTGATCATAGCACGGTAAAATTTCAAATTCAGCTTGAGGGTGAGAAAGCTAGGTCTCAAACTAGTGTCCTGAACTTAAATAAAGGCAATTACAAAGGTATGAAGGCAGAGTTGACTAAAGTGGACTTGGAAAATAGATTAAAGGGTAAAAGACGGTAGATGAACAATGGCAAATATTTAAGGAGATATTTCATAACTCTCAGCAAAGATATATTCCAGTGAGAAAGAGAGACTCTAAGAGAAGGATGAACCATCTGTGACTAACTAAGGAAGTAACGAATGGTATCAAATTGAAAACAAAGATATACAATGTTGCAAAAAATAGTGGAAGGCCAGATTGGGAAATTTTTAGAAACCAGCAAAGGACAACTAAAAAAAAAAAAAAAAAAAGAGTGAAAGAAGATAGTTTACAAGAATAAACTAGCAAGAAATCTGAAAATAGACAATTAGAGCTTCTACAGGTATATAACAAGGAAGATAATAGCTGTTTACACTGTACATTAATGATTTAGATGAGGGGATTAAATGTAGTGTCTCCAAATTTGCGGATGACACTAAGTTGGGTGGCAGTGTGAGCTGCGAGGAGGATGCTGTGAGGCTGCAGAGCGACTTGGATAGGTTAGGTGAGTGGGCAAATGCATGGCAGATGAAATATAATGTGGATAAATGTGAGGTTATCCACTTTGGTGGTAAAAACAGAGAGACAGACTATTATCTGAATGGTGACAGATTAGGAAAAGGGGAGGTGCAAAGAGACCTGGGTGTCATGGTACATCAGTCATTGAAGGTTGGCATGCAGGTGCAGCAGGCGGTTAAGAAAGCAAATGGCATGTTGGCCTTCATAGCAAGGGGATTTGAGTACAGGGGCAGGGAGGTGTTGCTACAGTTGTACAGGGCATTGGTGAGGCCACACCTGGAGTATTGTGTACAGTTTTGGTCTCCTAACCTGAGGAAGGACATTCTTGCTATTGAGGGAGTGCAGCGAAGGTTCACCAGACTGATTCCCGGGATGGCTGGACTGACCTATCAAGAAAGACTGGATCTACTGGGCTTGTATTCACTGGAGTTCAGAAGAATGAGAGGGGACCTCATAGAAACATTTAAAATTCTGACGGGGTTAGACAAGTTAGATGCAGGAAGAATGTTCCCAATGTTGGGAAAGTCCAGAACCAGAGGTCACAGTCTAAGGATAAGGGGTAAGCCATTTAGGACCGAGATGCGGAGGAACTTCTTCACCCAGAGAGTGGTGAACCTGTGGAATTCTCTACCACAGAAAGTTGTTGAGGCCAATTCACTAAATATATTCAAAAAGGAGTTAGATGAGGTCCTTACTACTAGGGGGATCAAGGGGTATGGCGAGAAAGCAGGAATGGGGTACTGAAGTTGAATGTTCAGCCATGAACTCATTGAATGGCGGTGCAGGCTAGAAGGGCCGAATGGCCTACTCCTGCACCTATTTTCTATGTTTCTATGTTTCTAAAGTAAACATTCGTCCTTTAGTGGATGAGACTGGGGAATTAATAATGGGAAACAGGGAAATGGCAGAAACTTTGAACAAATATTTTGTATTGGTCTTCATGGTAGAAAACACAAAGCATCCCAAAAATTGATAATCAAGGGGCTTTTAGGAGGAGAGATCTTAAAACGATTACTATCACTGGAGAAAAAGTACTCGGCAAACTAATGGGACTAAAGGTGAACAAGTCCCTTGGACCTAATGGCCTGCATCCTAGAGTCTTAAAAAAGATAGTGGATGTATTGGGTGTAATCTACCAAAAGTCCCTGGATTCTGGAGAGATCCCAGCGGATTGGAAAACCATAAATGTAACGCCTTTATTTCAGAAAGGAGGGAGACAGAAAGCAGGAAAATTTGGACCAGTTAGCCTAAAATCTGTCATTGGGAAAATGCTGGAGTCCATTAATAAGGAAGTAGTATCAGGACATTTAGAAAATCATAACACAGTCAAGCAGAGTCAGCATGTTTTTATGAAAGGGAAATCATGTTTGCCAAATTTGCTCAAGTTCTTTGAGGATGTAATGAGCAGGGTGGATAAAGGGGAACCAGTAGATGTCGCGTATTTGGATTTCCAGATGGCATTCGATAAGGTGCCACATAAAAGATTACTGCACAAGATAAAAACTCACAGGATTGGGGGCAATATATTAGCATGGATAGAGGATTGGCTAACTAACAGAAAACAGAGAGTCGAGAGAAATGGGTCATTTACAGGTTTGCAAACTGTAACTAGTGGGGTGCCACAGGGATCAGTGCTGGGGCCTCAACTAATTACAATCTATATTAATGATTTGGACCAAGTGTAATGTAGCCAAATTTGCTGATAATAAAGATAGGTGGGAAAGCAAATGAGGAGGACACAAGGAATCTGCAAAGGGATATGGATAGGTTAAGTGAATTGGCAAAAATTTGGCAGATGGACAATAATGTGGGAAAATGTGAGGTTATCCACTTTGGTTAGAAAAATAAAAAAGCAAATTATTATTTAAATGGGGAGAGATTACAAAATGCTGTGGTAGAGAGGGATCTGGGAGCTTCACTTGGAGACACAAAAAGTCAGCATGCAGGTACAGCAAGTAATTAGGAAAGCAAATGGAATGTTGGCATTTATTGCAAGGGGGATGGCGTATAAAAGTAGGGAAGTCCTGCTACAACTGTACAGGGTATTGGTGAGACCACACCTGGAGTACTGCGTACAGTTTTGGTCTCCTTAGTTAAGGAGGGATATACTTTCATTGGAGGCAGTTCATCGAAAGTTCGCAAGGTTGATTCCTGAGTTGAAGGGATTGTCTTGTGAAGAAAGGTTGAGCAGGTTGGGCCTATACTCATTGGAGTTTAGAAGAATGAGAAGTGATCTTAGTGAAACATATAAGATTGTGAGGGGGCTTGACAGGGTAGAAGAGGAGAGGATGTTTCCCCTCGTGGAGGAATCTAGAACCATGAGGCATAGTTTCAGAATAAGGGGTCGTCCATTTAAAATGGAAATAAGAAGGAATTTCTTCTCAAAAAGGTCGTCAATCTTTGGAATTCTCTACTCCAGAGAGCAGTGGAGGCTGGGTCATTGAATATATTTAAGGATGAGATAGACAGATTTTTGAATGGTAAGGAAGTCAAGGGTTATGGGGAACGGGCAGGGGAGTGGAGTTGAGGCCAAAATCATAGCAGCCATGATCTTATAGAATGGCGGAGCAGGCTCGAGGGACCAAATGGCCTACTCCTGCTCCTATTTCTAATGTTCTTATGAAACCCACAGGGCGGGCTTAACAAGTTCCAGCCACGGAAGATTGAAGGGAGAAGGCAGGCTACACTTCGGAGCATGTTTTCCACGCTGCACCAATACCACCCGCATCGAACCTGCCTCTGTTGGTGAAATCCCAGCCCCCAGCTCCGGATCATTAGTCCAGATCTCTGGATTAATAGTCCTGTACAAAACCACTGTGCTGTCATACTCATTGTGATCTCAATATGCATATGTATGTGAACTTTAAGCTTTGTACGAAAATCAGAGTGTGCGAGTGTTTCTTCTTCCTTGTGTGTGCTTTACTTCCTTGATTACAGCTTACTGGTTATCTACTGGTGTCTAAAACAGGTGAAAATACGAGACTTCAGCAAAATGGAAACACCAGCAACATTTTATGGAGAGGGGAGTGGTAATCGTGGTCAGCTCGACCAATCAGATTGACCTCTCCAGGCCAGGAAAGGTAAGCAAACCCAACCAATATCGAGCAGCTCCAACATTCTCAGCAGTCATTCTGATGAAGTCAAAGTCCTGCTCACAACTGCTGGACAAAATCCGAGAAGCTGCACTAAGGTGTGCTGTGTCTGTCAAAGTCATACCAAAATTCCAAACTTTGGTGAAGCCTGCAAAGTTTTGCACTGAATGGTGGCAGATGTTTGTTAAGTAAATTCATGTGTGAAGTACATTTACCTGCATTGTGTGTAAGGCGTTTTCTATTATACTTAGAGCATGTGACTAAAATGGTGTCACTGCAGCCACATCTGCAGCTAGTCCGGATATAGATAAGTAGATTTTGAAATACTCAGTGGTGGTTTAGTCTCTTCATCACAGTATTAATGTCCAGATGGGACCAGATTAGGGCCCAGGAGCTGTCTGCTGTGATGTCGCAACATCTAACCTAATGTTCCTGGTGCCTATTTAATCAGTGGAACATCTTCCCCTCCGCCATCCCCCCCACCACCCACCCCCCCTGCCCCACCCCCACAAGCTCAAGGAATGAAGGAAAACCACTCAGTGAGAAACATCTAACATGCCAGGTCAGAATCAGAGTATGTGTGAGGCTGGGTCTAAAAGAGATAAGACTTATTAGAAGAGAACAATAGAAGGAAGAAAGATTGAAACTGAAAATAGAATTCAGTAAAGAGAGAATTATATTCCAATCATTAGCATTTGACATGGACAGAGTTTGCTGACAAAAAGCAGGGTTTCTCGCATTGTCTTGCAACTCTTCTTACGTTTTCCCAGAATGCCCTCAATTGTGAATTGGCTTGTAATGGAGTGAGCAAATTTTAGCAGCATGAAGTGTGTGGGGTAATTCAATGACTAAATATAAAAACAACAGTGTAAGATAAGACGGTTCAAGGCACAGCCTGGAGAATGCATAGCGTTACACATAGAACATAGAAACATAGAAAATAGGTGCAGGAGCAGGCCATTCAGCCCTTCGAGCCTGCACCGCCATTCAATAAGTTCATGGCTGAACATGAAACTTCAGTACCCCCTTCCTGCTTTCTCGCCATACCCCTTGATCCCCCGAGTAGTAAGGACTTCATCTAACTCCCTTTTGAATATATTTAGTGAATTGGCCTCAACTACTTTCTGTGGTAGAGAATTCCACAGGTTCACCACTCTCTGGGTGAAGAAGTTTCTCCTCATCTCGGTCCTAAATGGCTTACCCCTTATCCTTAGACTGTGACCCCTGGTTCTGGACTTCCCCAACACTGGGAACATTCTTCCTGCATCTAACCTGTCTAAACCCGTCAGAACTTTAAACGTTTCGATGAGGTCCCCTCTCATTCTTCTGAACTCCAGTGAATACAAGCCCAGTTGATCCAGTCTTTCTTGATAGGTCAGTCCCACCATCCCAGGAATCAGTCTGGTGAATCTTCGCTGCACTCCCTCAATAGCAAGAATGTCCTTCCTCAAGTTAGGAGACCAAAACTGTACACAATACTCCAGGTGTGGCCTCACCAAGGCCCTGTACAACTGTAGCAACACCTCCCTGCCCCTGTACTCAAATCCCCTTGCTATGAAGGCCAACATGCCATTTGCTTTCTTTAACCGCCTGCTGTACCTGCATGCCAACCTTCAATGACTGATGTACCATGACACCCAGGTCTCGTTGCACCTTCCCTTTTCCTAATCTGTCACCATTCTCTCTGTTTTTAACCACCAAAGTGGATAACCTCACATTTATCCACATTATACTTCATCTGCCATGCATTTGCCCACTCACCTAACCTATCCAAGTCACTCTGCAGCCTCATAGCATCCTCCTCGCAGCTCACACTGCCACCCAACTTAGTGTCATCCGCAAATTTGGAGATACTACATTTAATCCCCTCGTCTAAATCATTAATGTACAGTGTAAACAGCTGGGGCCCCAGCACAGTACCTTGCGGTACCCCACTAGTCACTGCCTGCCATTCTGAAAAGTACCCATTTACTCCTATTCTTTGCTTCCTGTCTGACAACCAGTTCTCAATCCATGTCAGCACACTACCCCCAATCCCATGTGCTTTAACTTTGCACATTAATCTCTTGTGTGGGACCTTGTCGAAAGCCTTCTGAAAGTCCAAATATACCACATCAACTGGTTCTCCTTTGTCCACTTTACTGGAAACATCCTCAAAAAATTCCAGAAGATTTGTCAAGCGTGATCTCCCTTTCACAAATCCATGCTGACTTGGACCCATCATGTCACCATTTTCCAAATGCGCTGCTATGACATCCTTAATAATTGATTCCATCATTTTACCCACTACGGAGGTCAGGCTGACCGGTCTATAATTCCGTGTTTTCTCTCTCCCTCCTTTTTTAA
Organism: Pristiophorus japonicus; assembly: GCF_044704955.1. Taxonomy (NCBI): domain Eukaryota; kingdom Metazoa; phylum Chordata; class Chondrichthyes; family Pristiophoridae; genus Pristiophorus; species Pristiophorus japonicus. The sequence goes on along the minus strand of NC_091977.1, from coordinate 222,558,974 downwards.
AAAGTGGGGTTACATTGGCTACCCTCCACTCGATAGGAACTGATCCAGAGTCAATGGAATGTTGGAAAATGACTATCAATGCATCTGCTATTTCCAAGGCCACCTCCTTACGTACTCTGGGATGCAGTCCATCAGGCCCTGGGGATTTATCGGCCTTCAATCCCATCAATTTCCCCAACACAATTTCCCGACTAATAAAGATTTCCCTCAGTTCCTCCTCCTTACTAGACCCTCTGACCCCTTTTATATCCGGAAGGTTGTTTGTGTCCTCCTTAGTGAATACCGAACCAAAGTACTTGTTCAATTGGTCTGCCATTTCTTTGTTCCCAGTTATGACTTCCCCTGATTCTGACTGCAGGGGACCTACGTTTGTCTTTACTAACCTTTTTCTCTTTACATACCTATAGAAACTTTTGCAATCCGCCTTAATGTTCCCTGCAAGCTTCTTCTCGTACTCCATTTTCCCTGCCCTAATCAAACCCTTTGTCCTCCTCTGCTGAGTTCTAAATTTCTCCCAGTCCCCGGGTTCACTGCTATTTCTGGCCAATTTGTATGCCACTTCCTTGGCTTTAATACTATCCCTGATTTCCCTAGATAGCCACGGTTGAGCCACCTTCCCTTTTTTATTTTTACGCCAGACAGGAATGTACAATTGTTGTAATTCATCCATGCGGTCTCTAAATGTCTGCCATTGCCCATCCACAGTCAACCCCTTAAGTATCATTCGCCAATCTATCCTAGCCAATTCACGCCTCATATCTTCAAAGTTACCCTTCTTTAAGTTCTGGACCATGGTCTCTGAATTAACTGTTTCATTCTCCATCCTAATGCAGAATTCCACCACATTATGGTCACTCTTCCCCAAGGGGCCTCGCACAATGAGATTGCTAATTAATCCTCTCTCATTACACAACACCCAGTCTAAGATGGCCTCCCCCCTAGTTGGTACCTCGACATATTGGTCTAGAAAACCATCCCTTATGCACTCCAGGAAATCCTCCTCTACCGTATTGCTTCCAGTTTGGCTAGCCCAATCTATGTGCATATTAAAGTCACCCATTATAACTGCTGCACCTTTATTGCATGCACCCCTAATTTCATGTTTGATGCCCTCCCCAACATCACTACTACTGTTTGGAGGTCTGTACACAACTCCCACTAACGTTTTTTGCCCTTTGGTGTTCTGCAGCTCTACCCATATAGATTCCACATCATCCAAGCTAATGTCTTTCCTAACTATTGCATTAATCTCTTCTTTAACCAGCAATGCTACCCCACCTCCTTTTCCTTTTATTCTATCCTTCCTGAATGTTGAATACCCATGGATGTTGAGTTCCCAGCCCTGATCATCCTGGAGCCACGTCTCCGTAATCCCAATTACATCATATTTGTTAACATCTATTTGCACAGTTAATTCATCCACCTTATTGCGGATACTCCTTGCATTAAGACACAAAGCCTTCAGGCTGTTTTTTTTAACACCCTTTGTCCTTTTAGAATTTTGCTGTACAGTGGCCCTTTTTGTTCTTTGCCTTGGGTTTCTCTGCCCTCCACTTTTCCTCATCTCCTTTCCGTCTACACAATAGGAATGAACAGAAAGAATCACCAGCCTCGATTTTGGCCCCCACCCCACCCCAATGCTGACGTGTGGAAGAGGATCGCGCAAGTAAATGATCAGATCTAGCAATCCGACCACATTCCCGCCTGTTTAAATTTTTACAAACCTAGAATGAGACAATCGATGAGGCTCCTGCAAAGGGCAGGCGACAGCCTGATTAACATTAACAGTAAGTTTGGGGGAAATCCCACGCTGTCGGCTGCCCGGTTGCCCAGCACCAGATCCGAAGCAGAAGATGCTGTTTGGCCAAGATAAGTGCTGAAGATCAGCTCCTTTTAGCGCTCCTTGTGGGCCAGGAATGCTCCCCTCCCAGGCCTCACAGTGAAGCCTTCAGCCTCCCCAGCCCTGATCACAACCCTTCACCCCATCCCCCACCCCTTCCGCCCCCATCAGCCCCAATCATGACCCAGAGCTTTCAGCCTCTACTGACTGCTGAGGACAGTCACAAGGGTCCCTGACTGCGGCACCCCCGCTCCGTCCTGCCAGCCAGGCTACCAAATTGACCGGCCAAGACGCAGGAGTCTGCAGAAGATTGTTTAAATGAGTTCTTACCATGCTGCCCTGCACACTCCCCGCCTCCTCATTAATATCGGGGCCACCGAATCAGAAGGGACATGTTATGTTCATAATAAAGTAATGTAACTGAGTACTGTAGACATGAGTAAGTGTGACCTTAGCTCCTTTATTCAAACTCCAGAATGCTGGTACAGCATGGGAGGCTTGCTTATATACTCCCAAGTGATCTTATAGAATGGCGGAGCAGGCTCGAGGGACCAAATGGCCTACTCCTGCTCCTATTTCTTATCTTCTTATGAAACCCGCAGGGCGGGCTTAACAAGTTCCAGCCATTGAAGGGAGAAGGTAGGCTACACTTCGGAGCATGTTTTCCACACTGCACCAATGCCGCCCGCATCGAACCTGCCTCTGTTGGTGAAATCACAGCCCCCATCTCCGGATCATGAGTCCAGATCTCTGGATTAATAGTCCAGTACAAAACTACTGTGCTGTCATACTCATTGTGATCTCAATATGCATATTTAAGGCGGAGATAGCCAGATTTTTGAGCGATAAGGGAGTAAAGGGTTCTGGGGAGTGGGCAGGGAAGTGGAGCTGAGTCTATGATCAGACCAGCCATGATCTTATTGAATGGGACTCCAACAGGTATACCGTCTGGTGGCGGTGGCCACCACACATGGGATCTGGCTATGGCTATCATCATTACTATGCCTGGGTGGGTATTGTGTAGGTCGCATATGAACGTTTCTCTGCCTTTCTTAGGCAAAACCACACGATTACCCCACAAAAGACAGTCCGTCTGTATGGACATTTCATCTTTGCGCCGCTGGAATGGCTTGATCTCTTCATGCATCTCCGCTGGGACACTAGTCCAGCTCCCATGGAGGACACAGTTTTTTTTACAAGGGACAGCAAAGGATCCTGGCTGGTCCAGGTCCTGATCTGGTGGGCTGTAATGGGTAACTTTTCATTTTCAAATGCATCCATCACCAAGAGCAAGTCTGCAGGCTGTGCCATTTCTACCCCGGTGGTGGGCAACGGTAGCCAACTGAGAGCATCAGCGCGGTTCTCTGTGCCTGGTCTGTGGCGGATTATATAGTTATATGCAGACAGCGTGAGCGCCCATCTTTGGATGTGGGCAGAGGCATTGGTATTAATCCCTTTGCTCTCTGAGAATAGCGATATGGGCGGCTTATGGTCAGTTTCTAACTCAAACTTGAGACCAGATACTGGTGCATTTTTTTCACCCCGTAAACGCATGCTTCTTTTTCATGTTGTAGGCTCTTTCGGCCTTGGACAAACTCCTGGCCGCAGAGGCGACCGGATGCAATGTTCCCGATTCGTTAGCTTGTAACACACACCCGACCCCGTACGAAGACGCATCGCAAGCTAGCACTAAACGTTTACATGGGTTTTACAGAACAAGCAGTTTGTTGGAACATAACAGATTTCTGTTTTTCTCAAAAACAGCCTCTTGTGATTTCCCCCATACCCAGTCATCTCCCTTGCGTAGGGGTTCTAGCAAGGTGCTTAACCCGGGTAAGAAATTCCCAAAATAGTTGAGGAGTCTCAGAAACGACCGCAGTTCTGTCACGTTCTGTGGTCCCGGCGCGTTCTTGATGGCCTCCATCTTGGCGCCGGTGGGTCTGATGCAGTCTGCCACGATTCTTCTCCCCAAGAACTCGACCTCTGGCACCAGGAAGACACACTGAGCGTTTCAACCTGAGTCCCACGTGATCTAGCCGACTTAGAACCTCTTTCAGGTTCTTCAAGTGTTCGATGGTGTCCCGACCTGTGACCAGTATGTCGTCCTGGAAAATCAGTGCGCGGAACTGACTTTAGCAGGCTCTCCATGTTCCTTTGAAAAATTGCCGCAGCCGATCGAATCCCAAACGGGCATCTATTGTAGATGAACAGACCTTTGTGCGTGTTGATGCAGGTGAGGCCTTTTGAAGATTCCGCCAGCTCGGTCATGTAGGCTGAGGTTAGGTCCAACTTGGTGAATGTCTTTCCTCCAGCCAGGGTTGCAAATAGGTCGTCTGCCTTGGGTAGTGGGTATTGGTCCTGTAGCGAAAAACGGTTAATTGTTACTTTATAGTCCCCACAAATTCTGACCGTGCCATCGCCTTGGAGAACCGGAACAATCAGACTGGCTCACTCGTTGAACTCCACCGGCGCGATGATGCCTTTTCGCTGCAGCCTGTCCAGCTCAATTTCCACTTTCTCTCACATCATATATGGCACCACCCGTGCTGTGTGGTGGATGGTGTACAGGGAACCAAGTAGATCTGCAACTTTGTCCCCGAGAAACTTCTGATGTCTGGTTCAAACAACGACGGGAACTTGCTCAGAGCCTGGGCACACGAGGCCTCGTCGATGGACGAAAGTGCTCGGATATCGTCCCAGTTCCAGCGGAATTTTCCCAACCAGCTTCTGCCGAACAGTGTGGGGCCATCTCCTGGTACAATCCATAATAGGAGTTCGTGCACTGCTCCATCATAGGAGACTTTTACTGCTGCACTGCCAGTAACAGGGATCAGCTCTTTAGTGTAAGTTCTTAGCTTGGTATGAATGGGGCTAAGCTTGGGCCTGTGTTGCCTTGTTGCACCACAGTCTGTCGAAGGCCTTTTTGCTCATGATAGACTGACTCGCACTCATGGATTCTGGAATTCTGTCCAGTTCGACTTTTAGCATGATCAGTGGACATTTCGTAGTGAAGGTGTGTACCCCGTACACATCTGCCTCCTCGGTTCGTGTCTCTAGTTCAGCCTGATCCGCCATGGATCGATCCTCCTCTGCAACGTGGTGGTTTGCAGGGTTTGCAGCTCGTCTGCACATTCGTTGGCTGTGTCCCATTGTTCCATAGCCTTTGCACACAGTGTTTGAAATGGCATTGGTGGGCTCGATGATCACCTCCGCAGCACCAACAAGGTGTTAACTGCCTCGCATTAACGTTTGATGGCGGACTCTGGGTCATCTGAGGTCATGCAGCTGCAGGCATGTACGTTCTGCCATATGCATTCCTGCCTGAAAACGACGTTACTTTGTGTACAGTACTTGCCGAAACCTCTATGCTGCAAAATTTGTTTGGTGTTATCGCTGGTAGACATAAATGTCTTGGCTATCATTATGGCTTTTTTCAGGTTCGGTGTTTTAACCGTCAATAGTTTGCGAAGGATAACCTGATGGCCAATGCTAAGCACAAAGAAGTCCCTTCGCATTTGCTCAAGGAATCCATCGAATTCGCAATGTCCTACAAGGCGCCTTAGTTCGGCGACATAGCTCGGCACTTCCTGGCCTTCGGCACGTTGACGTGTAAAATCGATGCCTTGCCATCAGAACGCTTTCCTTCAGATTTATGTGCTCCCAGACCAGCGTATACAGTTCTTCATACGATTTGGTTGTTGGTTTCATCGGAGCTAGAAGATTCTTCATGAGGCTATAGGTTGTTGCCCCACAGACAGTAAGGAGGATCGCCCTTCGTTTGGCAGCGTTCTCATCCCCTTCCAGCTCATTGGCCATGAAGTATTGGTCAAGGCACTCCACGAAGGCCTCCCAATTGTCCCCTTGTGAGAACTTTTCCAGGATACCAACAGTTCTCTGCATTTTCGCGTGATTGTTCTTTACCTCATCGCCAGTTGTTATGCTCATAATAAAGTAATGTAACTGAGTACTGTAGACATGAGTAAGTGTGACCTTAGCTCCTTTATTCAAACTCCAGAGTGCTGGTACAGCATGGGAGGCCTGCTTATATACACTGCTCCCAAGGGATGCTGGAATCCCTTGGGATTCCAACAGGTATGCCCTCTGGTGGCAGAATGATACAGGTTAGCTAGGGTTGCATACATAACAGGACACTGCAGCAGGAAGCTTCAGAGATTGTATACAAAGCTCAGTCTATGAGAGGGCAACAGAAGCTGACAGGAACCAGTGGAAAACATAGTAGTACATAGAATTTACAGCACAGAAACAGGCCATTTGGCCCAAATGATTCATGCCGGTGCCTCCATACGAGCCTCCCCCACCCTACTTCATTTCATCTGATCGGCATATCATTCTATTCCTTTAAGAACACAAGAAATAGGAGCAGGAGTAAGATATTCCGCCCTTTCTAATTAAACAAAGCGTTAAAACAAAATTGTACTAGACAAGGAAACAGGGGGAAACTTAATGTGAAAGGTAAGGGCCTAGAAATTCGGGTGTTTAATGCCACCCGTTACCGCCATAATTGGGTGAAAAATTGCCGGCCACCGCTATTCCGCCAGCTGGTGGCAGATCCCATGGCGGCCACCATTTTGGGATGGCCAGCAATGCTCCAATAGAAATGATCGCTGAAATGATTGACGTCACAATCTGCTTAATTACAATGAGTGTGCAATGCTCACTTGACATCTGGAGGCTGAAACTGTCCTTTTCTATAAGGCCTCCAGCTGCTTGAATGCAGCGGCCACGGGTCAGTGTGGAATGGCCACCTAGTCGTGGAGGAACTGCGCCATTTAAAAAATTGCCCTTCCTGAGGTTTGGAGCAGAGGTTTCCTGCCACAGTGTGCATGTGCCGACCCTTGGCCGACTGACGGGGATCCTTTCCCAAAATTGCCCCTTTCCTGCGGAAGTGGCGCCGCCATCGGTCGGTGCCACTGACAGCTTTTGCTGTCGGTACACTCTCTGTGGCTTGGCAGTGCAGCCACCCTTAAAGAGGAGGTGGCGCTGTCGATAACGCCATGTTATTTTTTTTTTTGTCGGCCAACTGCCAGGTTCGACCGGGCCGCCAACAGGCAGCCTGGCATCCCCTCTTGGGTTCCAGGCTGTTGGCCCAGCCAAAACCCTTCCTGGTGGCAGTGTTTTCCACTGAAGTATGTGCAGAGTTCGTAGCGGCCCTCCCCTTTAACAGAAGGGGAGAGACGTTGTGACACGTCAGCATGACGCAGCATGTCTGCATCACGCTGACATCTTCAGCACAGCCACCTCTACTTCCGCCCCGAGCCAAAAAAAATTTCAAAGTACTGGATTTCTCCGGTATCTCTGCCCCAATCCATGAAAACTTTCAGAAGAGGTAGGTGCGCCCCACTTGGGGTGGGGCTCAATTTCGGTCCCCTGATCTGCAACACTGAATTTTGCTGCTGCATTTACTGGCATGGCTGAACAACGATAGGCAGAGAAGCAGGAAGGAGGGTCCAGCAACGGTGTTTAAAGGGATCATCAGTAATCACTTACACCCGACATATTTATAAGAACATAAGAAATAGAAACAGGAGTAGGCCATACGGCCCCTTGAGTCTGCTCCACCATTCAATAAGATCATGGCTGATCTGATCATCGACTCAGCTCCACTTCCCCGCCTGCTCCCCATACCCCCTTATCCTTTAAGAAACTGTCAATTTCTGTCTTAAATTTATTCAATGTCCCAGCTTCCACAGCTCTCAAGCAGCGAATTCCACAGATTTACAACCCTCAGAAGAAATGTCTCCTCATCTCGGTTTTAAATGGGCGGCCCCTTATTCTAAGAGTGTGCCCTCTAGTTCTAGTCTCCCCCATCAGTGGAAACATCATCTCTGCATCCACCTTGTCAAGCCCCCTCATAATCTTGTTTGTTTCAATAAGATCACCTCTCATTCTTCTTAATTCCAATGAGTAGAGGCCCAACCTACTCAACCTTTCCTCATAAGTCAAACCCTCATCCCCGGAATCAACCTTGTGAATCTTCTCTGATCTGCCTCCAAAGCAAGTATATCCTTTCGTAAATATGGAAACCAAAACTGTACGCAGTATTCCAGGTATGGCCTCACCAATACCTTGTATAGCTGTAGTAAGACTTCCCTGCTTTTATACTCCATCCCCTTTGCAATAAATACCAAAATACCATTGGCCTTCCTGATCACTTGCTGTACCTGCATACTATCCTTTTGTGTTTCATGCACATGTATCCCCAGGTCCCGCTGTACTGCAGCACTTTGCAATCTTTCTCCATTTAAATAATAACTTACTCTTTGATTTTTTCTGCCAAAGTGCATGACCTCACACTTTCCAACATTATACTCCATCTGCCAAATTCTTGCCCACTCACTTAGCCTGTCTATGTCCTCCTGCAGCCTCTATGTCCTCCTTACACATTGCCCCTCTTCCCATCTTTGTATCATCAGAAAACTTGGCTACGTTACACCCAGCCCCCTCTTCCAAGTCGTTAATATAGATTGTAAATAGTTGGGGTCCCAGCACTGATCCCTGTAGCACCCCACTTGTTATTGATTGCCAACCAGAGAATGAACCATTTATCCCTACTCTCTGTTTTCTGTTAGTTAGCCAATCCTCTATCCATGCTAATATATTACCCCCAACCCTGTGAACTTTTATGCAGTTTGACTGGTTCTGTGCAACTTTCTGCAACTCTACCAGCTTTATTAACTTCTTTCAAGGTTCTAAGGTAACAAGTGCACAACACTTCTATTATTTTTAAAAGGCCTTTGCTCACAACACTTGCTCGCAGTCATGGGGGCTGTACTGGCAGTCGACGTAATGCTCCAGAATCGTTGGCACAGAGATCGGAGGCAGTGAAGAAGACGAGAAGATGCATGCAGAAAGAAGAGGAGGACGGCAAGGAGGGCTCTCAACAGGAGGCCATAGCCAGCTTCCGAGTGCACTTCTCTTACATCCATTTAAGTGAGGAGGAGTGTATTAGGAGTCTATGCTTCACGAAGGAGGTAGTCACAGAACTCTGTCACCTCCTGCACCCAGACCTGCAATCTGAGAGCAGGGCGAACACGGCTCTCCCAGGTGGTCCTCAAGGTCACCGTGGCCCTCAATTTCTTCACCAGCTACTTCCAGTCTGCAGTAGGAGACATCGCTAACATCTCACTGTTCGCTATTCCATCGCTGCATGAGCGAAATCCCTGAGGCTCTGCACACCACGAGAAGGGACTACATTGTCTTCTCTGAGCAGAGAGAAGCAGGACGAGCACGCACGTGGGTTTGCTAGGATAGTGGCGCCCTGCACCATGGGGAAGCCCATCAACTGCACACATGTTGCTGGCACCACATAACAATCCTGAGATCTTCCGCAACTGCAAAGGCTACCACTCACTTAATGTGAAGGTGGTGTGTGTGATCACGCCCAACACTTCAACGTCAATGCCCACTCTCCTGGCAGCAGCCATGATGCCTTCATCCTGCGTCAGTCCGGCATGCCAGCAATCTTCCAGCCACCACAGCAAAATGGAGAGTAGCTGCTCGGAGAAAAGGGCAATCCGCTGTCCACCTGGCTCATGACTCCCCTCCACAACCCCAACACTCATGCCCAGCACTCATATAATGAGAGCCATGCTTTCACCAGGAGCATCATTGAACAGACCATCAAGCTACTGAAGCAACGCTTTCACTGCCTTGACCACTCGGGAGGAGCACTCCAGTACTAGGCGGAGCGGGTGTCCCATTTCATGGTTCACAGCTTACCCATCATGAGTGTGCAGCCCTTGCCACCAGGGGCTGCAGCACCACCTCAGGAGAAGGAGGAGGGAGGGAGGAGGCAGACAACCAATCACCATTCCGGACTGGCTGCCTATGTATGGTTCATCAGACTCCGATTCCAATTAATGAAACTCCAGAGCCCCATTGCTCACCACATCCCTATCATACCATCCCTGTCTCACAGAATATTACAGCGTCCTCCTGGGCACAAAGCTGAACTGAGAGACACCACAAAAGATTCCAAACAAAATTAATAAATTTATCAAAAATCAGTTAATATAGGAAAAATATTAACTAATCATCCTCATACAATCCCTTAGTGCCTGTCATTCTATGTGCCTTTTCCTACTCTAGTGCTCCTATGAAGTGCTCCCCTAGTTGCTGCAGTATGGCTGCTGAGAGAGACTTCAGATGGCTTTGCAGGACGACCTTGAGCAGCTGTGGCCCTAGAAGGTCCGGCTGTAGACTGCACCATGTCGGCACAGCCAGCAGCAGTCTCAGCTGGCTGGCTAACAGGCAGCGGCAAGGGCGGAGTGACAGTGGCAGGTACAGCAAAGCTGTCATCCTGAGAGAGAACAGCAGGGTCTTGCTCCACTGACCCACTGCCACTCCCTCAGGGAGGCACCTCAGCATTCCTAGCAATCTATTGGAGCACAGATTGCTGGCCTGCTGCGACACCCTGCAAGCCCCAGTGGACACATAAGCCCAGCCACAATGGCAGCAGTCAGAGCTTGGGTGGCTTTAAGCTGAGACTGCATGAGAGCGGTCTGAGTTTGGGAGCCATCACATTGAGACTGCACGAGAGCAGTCTGAGCTTCCGCTGTAGCACTAAGACGTTGGGTCGTTTCCGCCTGTGTTGTAATGGAAGCTGCGACAGAGTCCATTATGTGCACCATTACATCTGGCTACACAGTCTCTTTGGGAGTCTACCATTATTTCCAGGCTGGAAATGCTGTGCTCCAAGCTCTGTGCAGAGCCCCGTGCAATGTTGAAGGCGCACTCCTCCATGCTCCTTGACATTGCAGAGATGCTCGCTGGCAGGCTTGCCATTGCACTTATCAATTCGGTATGCATACCCATCACCCTTCTGAGTCCTGTGCAGCAGAACTCACGCACAAATTTGCCCGCCAGGGAACTGGCCCCTGAGCTACCCTTTCCCCCTGGCCTTGCTGGAGTCATCTCGTGCCCATTGCCTCACCTTGTGCAGATCCTGCTACTACATTAGCTTCTAAAGGACACGTAGTGCCAATTTCTGAGCTGGTGTCTGCAAGTGACAGATGCTCTCTTCCATGATCTCAGGAACAGGCTGCTCGGGTGCTTGTTGATTACCTGAAAGCAGAAAGGCACAAGAGTTGGGGTCTGGTGAGGGGAGTGGAGGAGTGAACCAGATATGCATGCATACAGCATCAGCAGCTTGAAAATGAGAAGAGATTGTGGGATGAAGGGGAAGTGGGATGTGAGAAGGAGGATTAGGAATGAACATACCATTGTTGTCACCAAGGGGTTCAACCTCGCCAGTTTCCATAGCCGATAGTACATGTTGCCCAATTACTTGGAGAACTCGCTCCTCGAGCTGGCTGAAGTCCTGTGTTACAGCCTCTTCCCCCCGCCACTTGTCTGTTGCTGCTCTCTTCAATTATGTGTCAGCTTGGCCTGCAAAAGAAAGAGAAGTGTGTGAGCAAGTGTGGTGCAATGCGTTTGGGTGATGTGCCTGCAATAGTATGATAGCTATCAGTATGTGCAAAGTGTGAGATGTGGGTGTGAGTGTTGTAGCGTAGTAAGGTTGCAAGGGTGAAGTGAAGCTATGATTGTGAGGTGCGAGTGGTGATATGTTGAGATTGTTGGTAGGTGAGTGCTGGGGGCTGGGGGTATGGTGCGTGGTGCATGGTTCATGGTTCATGGTTCATGGTTCATGGTTCATGGTTCATGGTTCATGGTTCATGGTTCATGGTTCATGGTTCATGGTGCATTGAGTGTTAGCGTTAGCGTTAGCGTTGCCCTGACAATGAGGTGCTTTAGCACCAATGCACCTCCCCTTTAAGTAGTGGAAAAAGCCTGTGACAATCATATCTCTGAATTAGACTGGCCCCAATATTCATCCACCTGTTGAGTGTGAAGCCAATGAGCAGCAATTTTGGCCCTGAAATCATGACTATGAGGAGTGAGCACAAATTTTGCATGCTACCTCGACCATTTTCAGGTGGCGCAGCTTAACATCGTTTGGCTTTAAATTGCCTGTTTCGTGGCTATATCCAATTGCCAAGAACTGAGGTAGCTTGAAAGAGTCTGAGGCCTAGAAATTAGTTGATGAGCCTGTGATAGTCATCATCATCATCATCATAGGCAGTCCCTCGGAATCAAGGAAGACTTTCTTCCACTCTTAGAATGAGTCCTTAGGTGGCTGAACAGTCCAATGCAAGAGCCACAGTCCCTGCCACAGGTGGGAGAGACAGTTGTTGAGGGTAAAGGATGGTGGGACAGGTTTGCTGCACGTTCTTTCCGCTGCCTGCGCTTGTTCTCTGCATGCACTTAGCGATGAGACTCGAGGTGCTCAGCGCCCTCCCGGATGCACTTCCTCCATTTATGGCGGTCTTTGGCCAGGGACTCCCAGCTGTTGGTGGGGAGGTTGCACTTTATCACGGAGACTTTGAGGGTGTCCTTGTTGTTATGCTCAGATTAACTCCACGAGACTGTATATTGTAAGCTCAAACTGTTGTAAAAAGAAAAAAAAAAAGAAAAAAAAAGGCACGCCCGGCAACCAAATTTTAATTTGATTTTACGTTTTAAAGCTTAATTTGTTTTAATTGCTGGTGCTTTTAGTGTCCCCTTCCCTTTTATAGGGGGCACTGGGGAACAAAGGTGATTTTAGTGCCCCAAAAAAAAAAACCCAAAAAAAAAGAAAAACAAAATAAAAAGGAAAAAAAGGGCCTTGTAAATGTCTGGTGTGTCATCCAGGTCGGGTGGCACGGTTTTATGTTTTATGTTTTATGTTTTATGTTTTATAGGTAGACTCTAAAAGAATTTCATGCACAAGGACCCACAGCATGTTGTAATTTCTCCCCATTCAAATAGTATTCCCTTTTTTTGTTTTTTTTCCAAGGTGGATGACCTCACACTTTCCGACATTGTATTCCATCTGCCAAACCTTAGCCCATTCGCTTAACCTATCTGAATCTCTTTGCAGCCTCTCTGTGTCCTCTACACAACCCGCTTTCCCACTAATCTTTGTGTCATCCGCAAATTTTGTTACACTACACTCTGTCCCCTCTTCCAGGTCATCTATGTATATTGTAAATAGTTGTGGTCCCAGCACCGATCCCTGTGGCACACCACTAACCACCGATTTCCAACCTGAAAAGGACCCATTTATCCCGACTCTCTGCTTTCTGTTAGCCAGCCAATTCTCTATCCATGCTAATACATTTTCACTGACCCCGCGTACCTTTATCTTCTGCAGTAACCTTTTGTGTGGCACCTTATCGAATGCCTTTTGGAAATCTAAATAAACCACATCCATCGGTACACCTCTATCCACCATGCTCATTATATCCTCAAAGAATTCCAGTAAATTAGTTAAACATGATTTCCCCTTCATGAATCCATGCTGCGTCTGCTTGATTGCACTATTCCTATCTAGATGTCCCGCTATTTCTTCCTTAATGCTAGTTTCAAGCATTTTCCCCACTACAGATGTTAAATTAACCGGCCTATAGTTACCTGCCTTTTGTCTGCCCCCTTTTTTTAAGCAGAAGCGTTACATTAGCTACTTTCCAATCCGATGGTACCTCCCCAGACTCCAGAGAATTTTGGTAGATTATAACGAATGAACCTGCTATAACTTCCGCCATCTCTTTTAATACCCTGGGATGCATTTCATCAGGACCAGGGGACTTGTCTACCTTGAGTCCCATTAGCCTGTCCGGCACTACCCCCCTAGTGACAGTGATTGTCTCGACGTCCTCCCTTCCCACATTCCTGTGACCAGCAATTTCTGGCATGGTTTCTGTGTCTTCCACTGTGAAAACCGAAGCAAAATAATTGTTTAAGGTCTCAGCCAGTTCCACCTTTCCCATTATTAAATCCCCCTTCTCATCTTCTAAGGAACCAACATTTACTTTAGTCACTCTTTTCCGTTTTATATATCGGTAAAAGCTTTTACTATCTGTTTTTATGTTTTGCGCAAGTTTACCTTCGTAATCTATCTTTCCTTTCTTTATTGCTTTCTTAGTCATTCTTTGCTGTCGTTTAAAATTTTCCCAATCTTCTATTTTCCCACTAACCTTGGCCACCTTATACGCATTGGTTTTTAATTTGATACTCTCCTTAATTTCCTTGGTTATCCACGGCTGGTTATCCCTTCTCTTACCGCCCTTCTTTCTCATTGGAATATATTTTTGTTGAGCACTATGAACGAGCTCCTTAAAAGTCCTCCACTGTTCCTCAATTGTGCCACCGTTTAGTCTGTGTTTCCAGTCTACTTTAGCCAACTCTGCCCTCATCCCACTGTAGTCCCCTTTGTTTAAGCATCGTATGCTCGTTTGAGACACTACTTCCTCACCCTCAATCTCTATTACAAATTCAAGCATACTGTGATCACTCATTCTGAGAGGATCTTTTACTCGGAGATCGTTTATTATTCCTGTCTCATTACAGAGAACCTGATCTAAGATAGCTTGCTCCCTTGTAGGTTCTGTAACATACTGTTCTAAGAAACAATCCCGTATGCATTCTATGAATTCCTCCTCCAGGCTACCCCATGCGAAAGAACATAAGAAGCAGGAGTAGGCCATTTGGTCCCTCGAGCCTATGAGGATATTTTTTATTTCTTATGTTCTTATGTTCCTATTTATTATGAGAGATTGAGTAGACTCAATAATTTTCAAACTCAATATAAAATTCTATCATATTATGATCACTCTTCCTTACAAGCTTATTAATTAACCTTTTCTCATTGCAGAATACTAGATCTAAAATAGCCTGTTCCCTAGTTGGTTCCTCAACATTCTGATCTCGAAAACTATCTTGTATACATTCCATGAATTCGTCCTCTACACTATTACTGCTAACCTGAACCCCCATGATTACTGTATTGTCCTTATTACAGGTGTTTCTAATTACCTGATTTATACTCTGCCCTACAGTACTACTGTTTGGGAGCCAATAAACAACCCCCACCAATGTTTCCTGCCCCTTGCTGTTTCTTAGCACCCAAACTGATTCTACTTCTTGATTTTTGGGGCTAAGATCTGTCATGTATGTAACCTTCATGTACCAACACTGCAATACTGTATATACTTGAGAAATGCACACATTGACCACAGGAGGTGAACTTGTGGGAGACACTCCTCACCTGGTCATCCAGATATATAAAGGGAGGTCCCATGCTGGGTCATCACTTCTTGGTCCTATGAATAAAGGTGCAGGTCACAGAGTGACCTTGTCCATAGAATGTGTTTCGTGTGGATTTGTGGTATTGTGTAAGGACTTTACAGTGGTGATGAGAAACGGGAATCAATGACCCACGAGAATGGCCACCGGTAGCACAGAGGAATGGTACTGTGTTGGTGAGGACTGGAACAATTTTATTGAGAGGCTTCAGCAGAGCTTTGTCACGAAGGACTGGCCGGGAGATGCAGCGGCTGACAAGCGAAGGGTTCATCTACTGACCAGCTGTAGATCTAAGACTTACACGCTCATGAAAGACCCGCTAGCACCCGAGAAGCCGGTGGACAAAATCTTTGAAGAGCTCAGCAAGCTAATCAGTGAGCACCTCAAACCGGTGAGCAGCATACACATGGCCCGACACCGATTCTATACCCACCGACATCGGGAAGGACAGAGCATACCGGACTTCGTTGCGGACCTCCGGCGCTTGACCAGCCTCTGTAAGTTCACAGACGCCTGCAGGGGGGAGATGCTAAGGGATTTCTTTATTGAGGGCATCGGTCATGCCGGGATTTTCAGAAAGTTAATCGAAACCAAGGACTTGACCTTGGAAGTGGCGGCATTGCTGGCTCAGACTTTTATGGCGGGGGAGGAGGAAACCAAGATAATATATGCGCGCAGCCCTGACTCCAACGTGGCGATGGATCAGGGGGTCAATATCATAAATGCAACTCAGAGCCCAGCAGGCAGGCAAGGGCCGTTCGACACATCAGTCACTGAAGGTTGGCATGCAGGTACAGCAGGCGGTTAAGAAAGCAAATGGCATGTTGGCCTTCATAGCAAGGGGATTTGAGTACAGGGGCAGGGAGGTGTTGCTACAGTTGTACAGGGCCTTGGTGAGGCCACACTTGGAGCATTGTGTACAGTTTTGGTCTCCTAACTTGAGGAAGGACATTCTTGCTATTGAGGGAGTGCAGCGAAGGTTCACCAGGCTGATTCCCGGGATGGTGGGACTGACCTATCAAGAAAGACTGGATCAACTGGGCTTGTATTCACTGGAGTTCAGAAGAGTGAGAGGGGACCTCATCGAAACGTTTAAAATTCTGACGGGTTTGGACAGGTTGGATGCAGGAAGAATGTTCCCAATGTTGGGGAAGTCCAGAACCAGGGGTCACAGTCTAAGGATAAGGGGTAAGCCATTTCGGACCGAGATAAGGAGAAACTTCTTCACCCAGAGAGTGGTGAACCTGTGGAATTCTCTACCACAGAAAGTAGTTGAGGCCAATTCACTAAATATATTCAAAAAGGAGTTAGATGAAGTCCTTACTACTCGGGGGATCAAGGGGTATGGCGTGAAAGCAGGAAGGGGGTACTGAAGTTTCATGTTCAGCCATGAACTCATTGAATGGCGGTGCAGGCTAGAAGGGCTGAATGGCCTGCTCCTGCACCTATTTTCTATGTTTCTATGTTTCTATGACACACCCCAGGCAGCAATAGACCCCAGAACAGGTTTTCAACACAGACAATGGCAGGCTGAACGGACATTTATGCCATCCCAGTGGACAATGCGTTCTGGGATGGGGCCTTGACACCCACTAACAGGGTGCTCAAGAGCAGTCAAAGGGACAATCAGCGAGGAATGCCTGGTAACAGCTCTTTTGTTCACAACAATGGGAATCTCAGTTCATGCTGGAGGTGTGGGGGCAGACATGCTGCTAGGACTTGCAAGTTTCAACAGTTCGCCTGCAGAAATTGTAACCTCACTGGCCATTTAGCCAGAATGTGCAGGAAGCCTGCGACCAGGCTAATTTATGAGGCGGATGGACCAGAAGAGGGGTCTGGGAGGCAGGATGACGCGTGGGGCAAATCAATGGACGCTGAGGTTCAGCGGGTTCATGTGGCAAACATTCACAGCTCATATACCAAAACGCCACCAATGATGATGAAGGTCCTATTAAACGGCATCCCAGAATGCATGGAGTTGGACACGGGTGCCAGCCAGTCACTCATGAGCATTCAACAATTCGAAAAGCTATGGCCACTCAAAGCCAGCAGACCCAAACTAGAACACATTGAGACTCAATTACGGACATACACCAAAGAAATCATTCCAGTGCTAGGCACACAATGGATCAGTGAACCGGCTGCCGCTCTGGATTGTCCCGGGCAATGGTCCCGCACTGTTGGGGAGGAGCTGGTTAGCTGAGATGAACTGGAAATGAGGGGATGTGCACGCAGTGTCATCTGTGGAGCGAAGTTCATGCTCACAGGTCCTACAGCAATTTGAGTTGCTATTCCAACCTGACATCGGGACGTTCAAAGGTACCAAAGTAGTGATTCGCATCACCTCGGACGCCAGACCAGTGCACCGCAAAGCCAGAGCTGTGCTGTATGTGATGCGGGAGAAAATTGAAAGTGAATTGGACCGTTAGCTGAGAGAGGGCATCATCTCACCCATTGAATTCAGCGACTGGGCGAGCCCCATTGTTCCCGTCCTAAAAGCGGATGGCTCGGTCAGGATCTGTGGCGACTACAAGGCCACTATCAACCGGGTGTCCCCACAAGACCAATACCCGCTTCCGAGAGCGGAGGATCTTTTTGCCACACTGGCAGGCGGCAAGCTGTTCACCAAGTTGGACCTCACTTCAGCCTACATGATCCAAGAACTGGCCGACGAATCCAAACTACTAACCACAATCACCACGCACAAGGGACTGTTTGTTTACAACAGGTGCCCGTTTGGCATTCGATCAGCGGCCGCAATCTTTCAAAGAAACATGAAAAGCCTGCTCAAATCCATTCCTGGAACGATCGTATTCCAGCACGATATCCTCATCACGGGTCAGGACACCGAGGAACACCTCCACAACCTGGAAGAGGTGCTACGCTGACTGGACCGGGTAGGCCTGCGACTCAAGAAACCTAAGTGTGTGTTTTTGGCTCCCGAAGTCGAGTTTCTGGGCAAGAGGGTTGCTGCAGACCGGATTCAGCCTACCGAATCCAAAACAGAGGCGATTCCTCTTCAATACCGCCTATCGCGCCTCCTGCTGGCCTATAGGTCCTGACCGCACTCGCTCATGGGAGTCCCACCCGCGGAGCTCCTTATGAAACGTACACTCAAAACTTGGCTGTCCTTCATTCCTGTCTTGTCCGACATTGTTGAAGGCAAGCGCCAGTCCCAAAATGAGTACCATGACCGTAATTCAAGGGGGAGATGTATAGAAATTGGTGACCCCGTATTTGTTCTCAATCACGCTTTGGGGCCCAAATGGCTTGATGGTACTGTAATAGACAAAGAGGGGAATAGGCTCATCGTGGTTAAACTTAACAACGGGCAGATATGCCGCAAGCATCTGGACCAAGTAAAAAAAAGGTTCAGCATGGACTCTGAGGAACCTGAGGAAGATCATGAGATGGTATTCACACCACCGCCAGTGAACGAGCAACAAGAACATTCAGCAGCATGCACAGTCCCTGTGGTCAGCCCGGACAGGCCGGAATCACCAAAGGGGACAGACACGCAGGCCAAGGCTCAACAGCCAGAGCCCCAACTGCAGCGCTCCAAGAGGGAGCGCAGACCACCCGAAAGACTTAACCTGTGATCCCAATAAGACGTTGGGGGGGAGGTGATGTCATGTATGTAACCTTCATGTAACAACACTGCAATACTGTATATACTTGAGAAATGCACACATTGACCACAGGGGGTGAACTTGTGGGAGACACTCCTCACCTGGTCATCCAGGTATATAAAGGGAGGTCCCACGCAGGGTCATCACTTCTTGGTCCTGTGAATAAAGGTGCAGGTAACAGAGTGACCTTGTCCATAGAATGTGCCTCGTGTGGATTTGTGGTATTATGTAAGGACTTTACAAGATCCTTTCTCTCTACTGTCTTTATCCTTATTATCCTTTATTATCAGGGCTACCACTCCCCTTTTTGCATTTTGCTTATCTCTTCAAAAAGTTAAGTATCCTGGAATATTTAGTTCTCAACCTTGGCCACTTTGCAATCACATCTCTGTAATGACTATTAGATCAAACCTATTCATTTTTATTTGCGCTATTAATTCATCTTTTTTGTTGCTAATGCTTCGCGTCGTCAGATATACAGGCAACTCTCGATTATCCGGGTCCCTTGGGCATTGGGCTATGCTGGGTAAACGATTTCTCCATTAGAGCGAGTTGACATTATAAAGTTAAAATTTCAATGAATTAATATTGCGCAATCAGCTACAAACAGTGACAAGGCAGTTAAGTATGGACATTACCAGCGTGCATGCAGGTGGCCTCGAGGAGGAGATTGTCAAGCTCCGGGGTTCCGGAGAGCGCTGCCTTCCCAGGCCAAAAGGACTCCGAACGCACAGTACCGATGCCTTCCCGGGCCGAAAGAACTCCGAATGCACAGGCCCGATGTCTTCCCGGGCTGAATGGACTCCGACGTCAGCGGCCGATGCCTTCCCAGGCTGAATGGACTCTGACGTCAGCGGCCCGATGCCTTCCCAGGCTGAATGGACTCCGACGTCAGCGGCCCGATGCCTTCCCAGGCTGAATGGACTCCGACGTCAGCGGCCTGATGCCTTCCCGGGCTGAATGGACTCCGACGTCAGCGGCCCGATGCCTTCCCAGGCTGAATGGACTCCGACGTCAGCGGCCTGATGCCTTCCCGGGCTGAATGGACTCCGACGTCAGCGGCCCGATGCCTTCCCAGGCCAAAAGGACTCCGACGTCAGCGGCCTGATGCCTTCCCAGGCTGAATGGACTCCGACGTCAGCGGCCCAATGCCTTCCCGGGCTGAATGGACTCCGACGTCAGCGGCCTGATGCCTTCCCGGGCTGAATGGACTCCGACGTCAGCGGCCTGATGCCTTCCCGGGCTGAATGGACTCCGACGTCAGCGGCCCGATGCCTTCCCGGGCTGAATGGACTCCGACGTCAGCGGCGGCCGTGAGAGACAGCAGCTGCAGCAGCGCGCACACACACGGAATTTTAAATACCGTTACAACGGTTTCCCATTGCATCCGTGTGCAGATAATCGAAAGTTGTCTGTAATATCTTTAGCTTTGACTTATTTCTATTCTACCCTGATGTCTTATTACCTTTGTTACTCTGTCCCTTCCTGACCCACTCAGCTTATTTTTACCCCAAACTCTACTCTGCTCTCGAGCCTTGACATTTCTCATGCTGCTTTTAAATTTACTCTTTCCTGAATCCTCCTATCTTCAATAGGTTAAAGTCCTGTCTACTGCCCTAGTTATTCAGTTCGCCAGGATGCTGGTCCCAGCTCGGTTTAAGTGGCGCCAACCCCAATGGAACAGTGTGTCAGTGCCCCATGAACTGAAACCCCTTCCTCCCACACCATTCTTTGAGCCACGCATTTAAACCTCTAATCTGTTTTTCCCTATGCCCATTTGCACGAGGCTCAGGTAACAATCCAGAGATTATTATTACCTTTGAGGTTCTGCTTTTTAATTTGGATCCTAACTCCTCAAACTCCCTCAGCAGAACCTCATTCCTAGTTCTACCTATGTCATTGGACCACAACAACTGGATCTTCCCTCTCCCACTCCAAGTTCTTCTCCAGCCACGAGGAGATATCCTTAACCCTGGCACCGGGTAGGCAACACAACCTCCGGAACTCCCTGTCATGGCTGCAGAGAACAGTATCTATCCCTCTACTCTACTGTCACATTCCTTTTTACTTAAAGGTCAGCAAGCCCAATTGGATTTTCTACTTAATGGACAAAAACTCACAACAACACAACTTGCAGTTGTATA
This sequence comes from Pristiophorus japonicus, assembly GCF_044704955.1. NCBI lineage: Eukaryota > Metazoa > Chordata > Chondrichthyes > Pristiophoridae > Pristiophorus > Pristiophorus japonicus. Next base: position 222,538,218 of record NC_091977.1, on the reverse strand, counting down.
GCACCTTTAACATAGTAAAACATCTTAAGGCGCTTCACAAGAGTGCTATCAAACAAAATTTGATATTGAGCCACATAAGGAGATATTAGGTAAAAGACGTAGGTTCTAAGGACATTTTAAAACAGGAAAGAGAGGTAAAGAGATTTTATTGTGGGAATTCCAAGGGCCAATTGTCCAAATTGGCAATACACACTCCTGAGTACTGAAGATGAAAATTTACCTCATAATCTGTCAATTCCTGTGTCACCATCTTGTAATCTTTCAGGTCTAATATGGCATTACTTGTACCTTCAAAGGAAAAAATACCCATTGCATTAAATAAGGTAAAAATTCATAACAAGAAAACAGAAGATATATTTTAGTGGAAGATTCCTTTTCCAGTGTCTATCATAAATATTATTGGGTATTTCCTATAAATCGAAAACAGTCATCAAATTGCAGGAATTTAGGTGGTGACATAAATATCATCTGAGCACTTTGATTGGGTTTCCACCTTCTAATCGAGAGGTGACCAATATTCTTTATGTAAAACCTCTTGTAAGAAAGTTGGTGAGGTTAGTACACAGAAAAAAGTAGAATGATGTAACTAGTGATGCTGTTGGCATCATCCGATTATTAGCCACACTTGCCCTTTAACCTTTTTTCAATCTTAATTTGAAAACTAATTAAACATTTTCCCTGGGTGCGACATTGATTTCACATTATCTTTTCACCTATGGACAGCTAGGTTCAAATTCAGCCCAGATTGAACACTGAAATGAAGGTCTTCTATCTCTGCTTGGCGGTGTGATTGTGTGGAAAAGAGGAAAAGAGTGTTTGAAAGCCAGGCCCTCAAATCTACCACCAAGCTCATGGTCTACAGGGCTGCAGTAATACCCGCCCTCCTGTATGGATCTGAGGCATGGACAATGTATAGAAGGCACCTCAAGTCGCTGGAGATATATCACCAACGATGTCTCCGCAAGATCCTGCAAATCCCCTGGGAGGACAGGCGCACCAACATCAGTGTCCTCATCCAGGCTAACATCCCCAGCATTGAAGCACTGACCATACTCGATCAGCTTTGCTGGGCAGTTCACATGCCAGATACGCGACTCCCTAAGCAAATGCTTTATGCGGAGCTCCTTCATGGTAAACGAGCCAAAGAAGGACAGCGGAAACGTTATACGGACACCCTCAAAGCCTCCCTGGTAAAGTGCGACATCACCACTGACACCTGGGAGACCCTGGCCGTAGACCGCCCGAGGTGGAGAAAGTCCATCCAGGAGGGTGTTGAGCTCTTCAAGTCTCAACGCAAAGAGCATGAAGAGGCCAAGCGCAGGCAGCGGAAGGAGCGCGCGGCAAACCAGTCCCACCGACCCCTTCCCTCGACGAATGTCTGTCCCACCTGTAACAGGGTCTGTGGCTCTCGTATCGGACTGTTCAGCCATCAAATAATTCACTTTGGGAGTGGAAGCAAGTCCTCCTCGATTCCGAGGGACTGCCTCTGATGATGATGAGTGGAAATGATTTTGGTATGGGAAATGGAGATGGAAATGTCACACTGGCACAGTCTCTGAGACTAGGATCAATGTAAATTGTTCAGGCAGAACAAAAAGAGCATATTCTGCTACTAACCTCCTCTAATATGCCATTAATAATCTGTAAAAAGAAAGACTTACATTTATATAGCGCCTTTCACGATCACCGGACAACTCAAAACGTTTTACAGCCAATGAAGTACTTTTGGAGTGTAGTCATTGTTGTAATGTGGGAAACATGGCAGCCAATTTATGCACAACTAGCTCCCACAAACAGCCTTGTGATAATAACTAGATAATCTGTTTTTGTTATGCTGATTGAGGGATAAATATTGGCCAGGACACTGGGGATAACTCCTTTGCTCTTCTTTGAAATAGTGGCCATGGGATATTTTACATCCTCTTGAGAAAGCAGACAGGGCGTTGGTTTAATGTCTCATCCAATTGACGGCACCTACAACAGTGCAACACTCCCTCAGTACTGCACTGGAGTGTCAGCTAGATTTACGTGCTCAAGTCCCTGGAGTGGGACCTGAACCCACAACTTTCTGACTCAGAGGTGAGTGTGCTACCCACTGATCCACAGCTGACACTCTGGGAGCATTTGATACAGATGCTAGATGACCGGATTGCAAACCGTTCCATTGCACAGACTGTGGCCTCATTTCAGGGGAGGCTTTTGAATTAGGTCCCCAAAAGCTCCCTAACTGGGAGTCAGGAGTGACTTTCTAACATCATTGTAATATGATGACAAGGGGATGTGAGCTGTATTGCATGCCGTGCTATACCTTTCCTGTTGTGCCGTGCTGCATTTTACAAATATTATAATTAAAAACTGTGATAAACTATTATTGACAATATTGCCAAGTTTACTTCTTCTTCTGCATCCTGCTTGCACAGTCAGCAATTTTGACTTCAGTTCTTGGAATGTGGGACTGTCTGGATTATAACCAGCAGCTCGCACCATTGTTTACATTTCTTTTCACAGACACAAGTATGTTTAGAGCAGACTTAGTGGAAGCTAACTAAACAACAAGTCAGTCCGCAGCCATTTCCCCAATTAAAACAGAATGGCACATTACAGGAGGATATTGTTTGGAGTGGCTTTTTTTTCAAACATCTGTGAGCTAGGCGAATTTAAAATGGCCAGAGATGGAAACAAATCAGGCTGCAGTGGCTTCAGATCCAGCAAGTAAGAGCGTTTCGTACCAGCTCACTGCATCTGTTTTCTCTCGTGGGGGAGATTTTGATGCCTCCCACTTGATAGAAACAGAGTGGGATATGACTTGCACCCCCATTCCCATTGACAGTCCAGCCATCGCTATTTCCCCAAAGACTGGAGAGCCCTCCGAGTTAGGCGGTAGGCCCTCTTATGATGAAAATCGTGGTCTATGACATTTATAGAACACTGAATACCCATTTCTGGATGCAACTGGGCAGAGTTTGCGCCGTGCTCACTCCATGCGGTATCAAATGAAGATAAGCCCATTCCTGACAGTCGCTGTTGGCTGTGATCACCACCGTGCCCACCTTCCCCCACTGTCCGTCCCCCTCACCAGGACTTACCTGAGGGCCACTACCAGCAAAGTGAACTACTCGAAATTCGATGCTGCAGAAGGGCAAGCTCCCTGTGGAGATGTGACAGGCACTGGCGGCTCGGGCAGATTATTTCGACGAGGCCCAAGACCCAATTTCAGGCCAGCCTCGGACCTCCTGGTTCAAGCATGTGTTGCGACCACATCGCTGCCTTCGCACCTGAAACTTGGTGAGAATGAATTTCTACCCATTTATTCACATTTATTATTGGATGTTATATGGGGCCCATGTGTGTCAGTGTACAGCCTCACTTTTACCCCAGTGTTATCAGTTGGGAAATTGGGCATGGGCAGCCATGAATCCAATTTTCCAAGCTCATTCACTGCTTGTGAGGCTCTAATCACTGATGGAACTTCAGAAAATGTATCCTTCAGTCTTAGTTTTTCATCAGAAGCTTAATTCAGCATAACTCAATTATAAGAACTATAACGAGGAGATGGACAGGAACATGGGTACCATGAATCCTTGGATTATCTCTGCTGATGCAAGTGTAGTGAGGTGGGAATCCTGCTCTGCCAATGACCTTAACTTCTTAGCCTGGGGCATGTGGGGTCAAGGGGCATCAACTTAAGTATTTGTGACAGGCGCCTGTGCCAATATGGGTGCAACTTGGGAGCCCACTAGAGAAGAGGGAAGAAGATGCTGCATTAGCAATCTCCTCCCCACTCTCGCTCTATAAAAGGCTAATTTATAGAATGCTGCCAGTAATCTTCTGGCCTAGATGCCTCAGTGGAACCCCACTTGCTCCCCTCTATAGACCCGGACACCAATACCTTTCCAACATCAAGTCACTGGGTGTGAGCCGCAGGATATCAGGTGGGTAAGGCCATCCTACTGGTTCTACTCCTTCTATCATCGAGGAACTTCTATGGAGCAGATGGAACCTCCACCCACTCCAGCATGAAAGCTCTTCAGCCTCTCCTATTGGGTAAGACCCTATGGGCTATGTTTTACACTTTTGTACAGATTGCCCAAAAATGGGTGTTATTTCCGGCGTGGGCGGTAAAAATGGGTTTTCAGATCGCCGGCTTCTTGCCCATTCTCAAAGCACCTAGTCTCCATTTTTGAAACTGGGCGTTACCGTGAGCGATATGAAATGGGCGGTAGCATTAAATCTCGCTGACCTTCTGCCATAAAGCATGGCAACGCTTGATTTCCGCGATTCAGGAGATCAAGGGTCATCATTTTCTCTGCTGATACAAGTGTAGTGGGAGTTGCTGATGATACAAAGATGGGAAGAAAAGCAATGTGTGAGGAGGACACAAATAATCTGCAAAAGGACATAGACAGATTAATTGAGTGGGCAAAAATTTGGCAGATGGAGTAAAATGTTGGAAAGTGTGAGGTCATGCACTTTGGCTGAAAAAAAATCAAAGAGCAAGTTATTATTTAAATGGAGAAAGATTGCAAAGTGCCGCAGTACAGCGGAACCCATTTAAAACAGAGATGAGGAGAAATGTCTTCTCTCAGAGGGTTGTAAATCTGTGGAATTCACTGCCTCAGAGAGTTGTGGAAGCTGGGACATTGGATAAATTTAAAATAGAAATAGATAGTTTCTTAAATGATAAGGGGATAGGGGGTTATGGGGAGCGGGCGGGGAAGTGGAGCTGAGTCCATGATCAGATCAGCCATGATCATATTGAATGGCGGAGCAGGCTCGAGGAGCCGTATGGCCTACTCCTGTTCCTATTTCTTATGTTCTTATCATGACATGCGCAGAAGAGGAGACGGAAGACGTGTGTGGGTGTGGTGTGGCTGTTTTGGGAGGAAGGAGGGATACTTTAGAGCTTTACAGTAAATAGGGAAACAAAAATTAGCTGTTACCAGCCACATATTTGCCTGAATTTGGCCGATAACAGAGGGAGAGGAGGAAGCATCACAGCACGCTGTGGAGACTGACGCTGGAGAGAGCAGTGAGGTGGGAGAGGAGCACATTGGAGGGCGCAAAAGAGTGAGGAGGTTCTCGGACAAGGCAAATGTCTCCCTCCTGCAGGAAGTCGAGTTACGCTGGGATGATTTGACCCAGGGAAGGCGTGGGAAGCCCACTCCAAAGGCGTATCAGAGGATATGGACCGAGATAGCAGAGGTGGTCTCGTCGGCGACCAACAAGATGCGTGAGGGCAACCAATGCCGCAAACGATATAATGACCTTGTGCGATCCGCATGAGTAAGTATTACATTTATTTACGTGTAATGTATTTATATAATTTGATTTGTAACAATCATGAGTGACTATCAGCAGATGTGAGGTTTTTCACTTTTAGCGGGAAAGTTTTACTCAAAAGCCTGCGGTCACGGTACACGTCTTTAGGTAAAGAATGATAATTATCATAATAATCATGATTACATCTGTCGTTTATGTGTTGTATCAGTCTCTGTGACAGTACCCAGCAATGATATCACGCAATGATCTCATGCCATGTCGTCCTGTCACCTTTTACAGAAGAAGCTATCGACGATGAGGTCCGTGCAGAGGCCACCAGTCCCAAGGGACATCACTGAGATGGAGGAGCGAGTGTTCGCACTCGTCGGGAAGCACACCCAGACAGCCACGGAAGCATCTGCAGACCCTGAAGTGATGCCACATGAGTAAAGTTTACACCATTGCGTGATGTAAAGTCAATAGGTACCACACCCACTCATATCCGAACAATCATATATGATAGATGATTTCTAAAATTGTTATAGAAATAATGCTGGCTTAATGAAAATCATTGCAATGCAAATGTGTTGATGGTCATGAACTGTGATGTCTGTGATGATTTTGAGAGTGGTGGTGCTTTTGTCATGCATATGCTGTGTGTAGCGCTGGACTCACCTTGTGACCCTAGCACCCACTTCTCCTCTAATAACCTCATTTGTGTTTTGCAGCTCAGCCAGTAGCGCGGCTCCAGGCAAGACCACAGAGGCCAGAAGGTGGGGGCGCGGGGCCCGACTCTCCGGACGATCTTACATCTGGTGCTGAGGAGCTACGATTCTCGCTCATCAATCCGCTGGGTCTGTTCTCTACGGATGAGAGCGCGGACTTCGAGGAGCCTGCATCGCCACGCTCCAGAAGCCATCCCTCCCCAAGGCCATCTAGTGGTCCTCCGGTCATTCCCGCCTCCACTCTGGAGGTATCGGCCCCAAGCACCTTGCCACAGGGCACCCCATTTGTCCCCAGGATGGCGCTGACCTCGCGGAGGCCTTGTGGACACGGCAGGTGGTCCACGAGCGCCACAAGAGAGTGGAGAGATGGTATAGTTGTCCAGGAGGACTGTAGACATTGGTGACCAGTTCATCGAAGCATTGGGGGGAATATCCTGACAGCTGGCCACCATGACTGAGTACGTTCCGCGGATGGCAGAGGCCCTGGATGCGATAGCCAGGAACACTGCTGGCACAGGCCTCCCAGTGGTCCCAGAGTGCGGCACTCCACCCCTAAGTTCCGCACCACCACTGCAAATGACAGATGAGAGCAAGGACCAAGATCCTGTTTCTGCATCAGAGAATGTTCCCCCCTCGGCACCCGCTGCTCTCGTACCTGTGCAACCACCGCCTCTGCCTTCATCCCCCCAAATTAGGCACCGCCTGAGGAACTCCTCGGCCAGGCGCCGTGGAGTGAGGAGGGGAAGGGGTAGAGGTGGGGAGAAGAAGGGGAGGGGGGAAGGAAAGTGAGGTGCATGTCCGCAGGTGATGGCTGTGTTATATCTCCATCTGGTTGTATGCAATTTGTTGTAATGTATGAGGGGAGGGGACCACCCTCCTGCTTTGCATTTTTATTCTGTGTTGCTGGACATGTTCAACATTTGATTGATGTCAATGGTGAAAAAAGTGGGGTGTGGGCGGGGGTTGGGTGTTTTTGCCGTGATACTTATGATTTCAGACCAATGTTGGTATAAACATTTTTTATTGAACATAACCTTGTTCCGCATTGTCTCAGATAGCTGGACTGTTACACACTGGTGATTCCTTCATATGAAAGGGTTAAATAAAACTTAACTTCAATCCATGTAAACTTTAACTGGCACCAAGGTGATGGGCACCATTAATGTTTGAGCTGCACACACACAGCAGTGTGTCAGCATTGTCACTCACAGCAACATTCTTTCAGGCAAATTGTTCAGTTATGAGCTCTTGCGGTCTGGAGGGGGTCATGAGCATGGTTGCATAGTCAGCCTGATTGTCTGGCCCTAGGTCAGTGTCCAGCCCCTCCTCACCCTCTTCCTCTCTCTGCTGAGGTGGAGCATCAGTCCCTTCTGGCAATTCTTGGCCCCTCCTGATAGCCAAGTTGTCTAACAAGGGGTACACGACCACGAATTTAGCTACTTGCTCAGGGTTGTATTGTAGCTCCCCTCCTGAGTGGTCCAGACATCTGAAGTGCTGCTTAAGCACAATTATTGTTTTGTGGACCACATTGCGTGTGTCTCTGTGGCTCTGGTTGTATCGCATCTCGGCCTCAGTGTGGGTGTCACACAGAAGGGTCATCAGCCAGGTGGCGAGACCATATCGGTTTTCACCAAGCATCCAGCAGTGTCCTTGTGGCTGACTGTTAAACATGTCAGAGACAGCGCTCTCACGCAGGATGTGAGCCTCATTGAAGCTGCCCGGACATTTGGCATTCACTGCTATTATTATCTGGTTGTGGTCGACAACTAGTTGGACCTTCAGGGAGTGAAATCTTGTTCTATTACGAAAACGCTCCGAGTCCTGAGAAGGTGGCCGCATCGCGATGTGAGTGCACTGTATAGCTCCCTGCACCCTGGAGAACTTAGCAATGCGGTAGAATGCTCCAGCCATCAGTCTGAGCCTCCGTGGTCATGGGGAAGCTGATAATGTCCATCCTTCTCGCGTATAGGGCCTCCGTGACCTGTCTAAGGCAGCGATGGGTGACATGGTAAGACAGAGGGAAAATCTCGACCGCGGAGGCCCGAAAGGAACCGGACGCGTAGAAAGGCAATGACCTTGACCGACACTGATGTCCTGATGGCAGGCTGCATATGTGGCCTGATGAGCTCACATATTTCATTGATCAGCACCTGTGAAAGCGCAGTGTCCGAAGGCAGGTGTAGTCAGACACGACGAGTTAAGTCCTCTATTCCCTATACGTGCAGAGTGTGTATGGTCTGGCCCTCCTCCTCATTCTTGCATGTCTTAAATTGGGGACATCATGATGTGCATCACACATTAAGCCATCTGCACTTTTTGCAGCATCTGCGTATTAATCGAGAAATGGCTGGCCCCATTGCAATGAAAGTATAATAGCGATTAATCAGAAGAGATAATTTCCTCACTAAAATACACCTAGAGTAAACCCCCAATAGTCCAGAGTCTGAAAATATGTCTGTTGAGATGGTCACTTCACCTGAGAAGAACTCTAGAGTCAATCCAAACTCCCCCGAAGTTGAAGCAGACTTTTGAATGAAGTGAACTGCGATTTTAAAAATGGCAGCCACACCGCTGGCTTTAGTTCAGAACAGTTCCACTTTTTTGGGGCGTTTTTTTGGGCGAGCGATATTGTGGGCGATATGTGTGCGAGGTGGTGAAAGTGACAGTGGGCAATCTCCTGGGTGTTAGTTTCGCCAAATGTGCTCTTTATGAAAAAAAATGGGCGGGCGGCATTATTGAATCTCGGCGTTAATTCCGTGCGGAAAATAACACTGGGCGATATTATGGGTGATATTATGATTTCACCCATTCTGATGATGCCGCCCAAAAAAAGTGGGCGGGCGGTATTATTTTTTCCCAGTGTTATGCACATAGGGAAAGTAACGCTCGGCGATAAGTTTCCAAAAAATGCCCGTCAGTTTCCATTTTGTGCCTAAATGGGCGATATATGGGCGTTATATGTCATTTCAGCGGTAAAATGGACGTTAAGTGGGCGTTACGCATGCAAAAAACTAGGAAAGCTTCCCCCCATGTTTCCAGGTTCCCCCCATCGCGCTCTGCTGGTCTCCTGACCATTTAATGCCAGGGGTGCATCCAGGCCTGAAGAAATACAAGACCACATCCCAGGAATGAATAAAAAGATCCTATAAAAATATCCTACCTTTTTGGGAGGGGGAGCCATGCATCTGAATTGGGAATGGCATGACACCTGAAACTATGAATGAGGTCTTGTTTATACTAGCACCCATATAGCATGTAGAAATCGGCCATTAGATCTGAACTTCCTGAGTGCAAGCTACTAAGCAGTATTTTTTTGGTAAGGTGCTTCATTTTCTTCTCCCTATTTACCCTCTATAGGTGTCCAAATGCCATGCAAAATCCCTGATCCAAGTGGGTCAACTGATTCTACTATTCTATCTCCAGGGAAGTGCCCTGCCTCCTCCCTTTGCTTGTCTACTGTAGGACTTGATAGTATTTAGGAATTGCAGCTGCAAATCTGCATTTTGGCACTTCATAGTATAGGGGCTTGATGCTCTATCAAGTTGCAAAATGCACAGCTAATCAAAAGTTAGCAATGCTGGATGTTAGTAAGAAAAAAAACACAAAAGAAAGAATTGTATAGCGCCTTTCACGATCTCAGGACGTCCCAAAGCACTTTACTGTCAATGAAGTACTTTTGAAGTGTAGTAGTCACTGTTGTAATGTAGGAAATGCAGTAGCCAATTTGCACACAACAAGCTCCCACAAGAAGCAATGTGATAATGACCAGATAATCTGTTTATTTTTGTTATGTTGATTGAGGAACAAATATTGTCCAGGACACTGGGTATAACTCCCCTGCTCTTCTTCAAAATAGTGCCATAGGATTTTTTTATATCCACATTAGAGAGCAGTAGTTTTAACGTCTCATCCGAAAGGCGACTCCTCCAACAATGCAACACTCCCTCAGCACTAGATTTTCATGCTCAAGTCTCTGGAGTGGAACTTGAACCCACAATCTTCTGAGTGCTACCCACGAAGCCACAGCTGACACAGCTGAAATGTAATGTGACCCAAATCATCCAATCCTCTCAAGGAAGGATGTGAGAGCAGGAAGTGAGAGGGAACAGTAGAAGACATAATCGGGGGCAAAGGAAAATACACGACAGGTGAGACATATGACATGGACTTTAGAGTTGGAACAAACCAAAAATGCTCCATGGCATGAACTGATAGCAGAACCAAAACACCTTAGCACTCTTTCCTTGTTAGAACAAGTTAACAGCAGGATTGCTATATTAAAAAAATAATTAGTGAGTAGAACATTCCTCTCTACAATTAACATTTGTCAGTTTCATTGATATTCATTCTGAAAATATGTGTGGTGACCCACATATTGGAATGCAATGTTTAATTTTCTGTGCAGTGAAAAGCCAATTAGAAATATTTCAATGAACTAACATTATTCACTAAATAACAAGGCTGCAAATATGATTTCTTCCAGTGTACCTGTATAAAGAGTGTTACAATCTATATAATAAGAGAAAGATGCTTGCAATGGCGTCTGGTTGGGTTTAGTTGACAAATCTGAATGCATCAATAATCTATCCTGTTTACAATTGTTGAAACATTTCTTGAAACTATCAGTGCATTTCCAAAATTAGATAGATTTGGAAAATAGTCAATAAAAGACTGTTTCGTCAACCTGTTACCTGTCCATCACTTTCACACAAATAGCTTCCTAATGTATTTTCTGGCTGCGTTAATCTTTGTTGTATCCTTTATATTGTGTGGCTCAAGTTACAGACAAAAGGTGCAGTGTAGAAAGATTCAATGAATAGACATAATGGGGCCAAAATTCAGGGTCATGGGAAGGACCATTACCGCGGGTTTTCGGCGGCCATTTGGCAAAATTGACTGGCTGTCGCATTCTGGTCGATTGGCCCCCAGGATGCATTTTCAGCACGGGAGTTTCTTCGGCGGTGAGCACTTCTGCCACAAGCCACTGCGGTATGGGGCTCGCGGCCGTGGTGACGTCATCAGGGGTGCAACCCTGCTACGTGGCCATGTCACTGGTATTCAGGTATAAAAAGTGAGCTTTTTGTTGGACAGCGCAATTGCCAGCTTTTTGGACTGGTAGACTTTGCCGTGCTACTCGACACCGCTAGAGGAGGAGAATGAAGGATTCCTGCGATCGGGGGTATTTTTGGTGAAAACTTTTCGAGTTCATTTTGTGAAACCCCAACTATTTACAATCTATATTAACGACTTGGAAGAAGGAACTGAGTGTAACGTAGCCAAGTTTGCTGACGATACAAAGATGGGAGGAAAAGCAATGTGTGAGGACACAAAAAATCTGCAAAAGGACATAGACAGGCTAAATGAGTGGGCAAAAATTTGGCAGATGGACTATAATGTTGGAAAGTGTGAAGTCATGCACTTTGGCAGAAAAAAATCAAAGAGCAAGTTAATATTTAAATGGAGAAAGATTGCAAAGTGCTGCAGTGCAGCGGGACCTGGGGGTATTGTGCATGAAACACAAAATGGAGTGTTGACCTTTATTGCAAAGGGGATGGAGTACAAAAGCAGTGAAGTCTTGCTCCAGTTATACAGGGTATTAGTGAGGCCACACCTGGAATACTGCGTACAGTCCATATTGACGAAAGGATATACATGCTTTGGAGGCAGTTCAGAGAAGGTTCACTAGGTTGATTCCAGAGATGAGGGCATTGACTTATGAGGAAAGGTTGAGTAGGTTGGGCCTCTACTCATTGGAATTCAGAAGAATGAGAGGTGATCTTATCGAAACGTGTAAGATTATGAGGGGACTTGACAAGGTGGATGCAGAGAGGATGTTTCCACTGATAGGGGAGACTAGAACGAGAGGGCATAATCTTAGAATAAGGGGCTGCCCATTTAAAACAGAGATGAGGAGAAATGTCTTCTCTCAGAGGGTTGTAAATCTGTGGAATTCGCTGCCTCAGAGAGTTGTGGAAATTGGGACATTGAATAAATTTAAAACAGAAATTGACAGTTTCTTAAACGATAAGGGGATAAGGGGTTATGGGGAGCGGGCAGGGAAGTGGACCCGAGTCCATGATCGGTTCAGCCATGAACGTATTAAATGGCGGAGCAGGCTCGAGGGGCCGCATGGCCTACTCCTGCTCCTATTATGTTCTTATTTGTTTAAGCTGCTTGATCACTTTTGGGAGAGTTTTGAGGACTTTTAGCTCTCACTGATTGGTGGAGGCCTGTAGGCCTCCTGTGAAACACAGGAGGAGGCGGTGCCATCAGCAATGTGTAGAGAGGCAGCGGGAAAGGGAGGCAACAGCCATGGCTGCCCAACATCCAGAAGGACCTGCAGATGGGTGCAGACCCGCACGTAGAGAGGGTGGCCAGGATGGAGATGGCGTGAGGAGGAGGATCAGGTACGCTGACACCCCCAGACCACATACTGGGCCAGGAGCCTTGCCAGCAAGGCTGCAGAGGCTCCTGAACATGAGAAGAGGGAGAAGGTGATCAGCCAGTTGCCATGGGAGGTGGCCAGCACAGATCTGGGGGAAGGAGGTCCTACCATCAAAGGGTCTACCGATATCAATTCTCCTTCCTGGAGATGAGCAATGCTTGCGATGGCTCAGATTTAGAAAGGATGAGGGAGTTCTGTAATGTCCTGCACCAAGATCTGGAGCCTCACACAAGGCTCAGGACTGCTCTAACCATTGAGGCCAAGGTTGCTATGTATTTGCTTTGCAATCTGTATCACACCACCAACAGAGGGCCTACCTGTTGGAGTCCCAAGGGATCCCAGCACTGTATATAGCAGGCCACCCACAAGGTACCTGCACTCTGGAGTCTTATTAAAGGAGCTAAGGTCACACTTACTCATTGTTCACAGTACTCAGTTTCATCCTTTATTATGAGCGTATCAATTGGCAACAAGGTAACGAACAACCGCGTGAAAATGCAAAGAATAGTTGGTATCCTAGAGAAGTTCTCAGAAGGGGACAATTGGGCAGCCTTCGTGGAGAAACTCGACCAATACTTCGTGTCCAACAAGCTGGAAGGGAACGAGAATGCTGCCAAATGAAGGGCGATCCTCCTTACTGTCTGTGAGACAACAACGTATGGCCTCATGAAGAATCTTCCAGCTCTGGTAAAACCAACAACCAAATCCTATGAAGAATTGTGTACTCTTGTCCGGTAGGGAGTACCTAAATGCTAAGGAAAGCGTTTTGATGGCGAGGTATTGATTCTACACGTATCAATGGTCGGAGGGCCAGGAAGTGGCGAGCTATGTCGCCGAACTAAGGCGCCTCGCAGGACATTGAGAATTTGAGGGATTCCTTGAACAAATACTGAGAGACTTTTTTGTACTGGGCATTGGCCATGAGGCAATCCTTCGCAAACTGTTGACTGTTGAAACTCCAAACCTAAGCAAAGCCATAACGATAGCCCAGGCATTTATGTCCACCAGCGACAACACCAAACAAATTTTTCAGAGTAAAGAGGTTTCGGTCAGTACTGTGCACAAAGTAACGTCGTTTTCGAGCAGGAATATACATGGCAGAACGTACACGTCGGCTGCTGCTGCACGACCTCAGATGACCCAGACTCCACCATCAATCATTAATGCGAGGCAGTTAACACCTTGTTATCATTGTGGAGGAGATCATCGGGCCCATCAATGCCGCTTAAAGCACTATGCGTGCAACGGCTGCAAAACAATGGGACACCTCCAGCGAATGTGCAGGCGAGCTGCAAACCCTGCAAACCACCACGGTGCAGAGCAAGATCAATCCACTGTGGATCAGGCTGAATTGGAGACTTGTACCAAGGAGGCAGAACATAACATAAGAACATAAGAATTAGGAACAGGAGTAGGCCATCTAGCCTCTCGAGCCTGCTCCACCATTCAACAAGATCATGGCTGATCTGGCCGTGGACTCAGCTCCACTTACCCACCCGCTCCCCGTAATCCTTAATTCCCTTATTGGTTAAAAATCTATCTATCTGTGATTTGAATACATTCAATGAGTTAGCCTCAACTGCTTCTTTGGGCTGAGAATTCCACAGATTCACAACCCTCTGGGAGAAGAAATTCCTTCTCAACTCAGTTTTAAATTGGCTCCCCCGTATTTTGAGGCTGTGCCCCCTAGTTCTAGTCTCCCTGACCAGTGGAAACAACCTCTCTGCCTCTATCTTGTCTATCCCTTTCATGATTTTAAATGTTTCTATAAGATCACCCCTCATCCTTCTGAACTCCAACGTGTAAAGACCCAGTCTACTCAATCTATCATCATAAGGTAATCCTCTCATCTCCGGAATCAGCCTAGTGAATCATCTCTGTACCCCCTCCAAAGCTAGTATATCCTTCCTTAAGTAAGGTGACCAAAACTGCACGCAGTACTCCAGGTGCAGCCTCACCTATACCCTGTACAGTTGCAGCAGGACCTCCCTGCTTTTGTACTCCATCCCTCTCGCAATGAAGGCCAACATTCCATTCACCTTCCTGATTACCTGCTGCACCTGCAAACTAACTTTTTGGGATTCATGCACAAGGACCCCCAGGTCCCTCTGCACCGCAGCATGTTGTAATTTCTCCCCATTCAAATAATATTCCCTTTTACTGTGTTTTTTTTCCAAGGTGGATGACCTCACATTTTCCAACATTGTATTCCATCTGCCAAACCTTAGCCCATTCGCTTAACCTATCTAAATCTCTTTGCAGCCTCTGTGTCCTCTACACAACCCGCTTTCCCACTAATCTTTGTGTCATCTGCAAATTTTGTTACACTACACTCTGTCCCCTTTTCCAGGTCATCTATGTATATTGTAAACAGTTGTGGTCCCAGCACCGATCCCTGTGGCACACCACTAACCACCGATTTCCAACCCGAAAATGACCCATTCATCCCAACTCTCTGCTTTCTGTTAGCCAGCCAATTCTCTATCCATGCTAATACATTTCCTCTGACTCCGCGTACCTTTATCTTCTGCAGTAACCTTTTGTGTGGCACCTTATCGAATGCCTTTTGGAAATCTAAATACATCACATCCATCGGTACACCTCTATCCACCATGCTCATTATATCCTCAAAGAATTCCAGTAAATTAGTTAAATATGATTTCCCCTTCATGAATCCATGTTGCGTCTGCTTGATTGCACTATTCCTACCTAGATGTCCCGCTATTTCTTTCTTAATGATAGTTTCAAGCATTTTCCCCACTACAGATGTTAAACTAACCGGCCTATAGTTTCCTGTCTTTTGTCTGGCCCCTTTTTTAAACAGAGGCATTACATTAGCTGCTTTCTAATCCGCTGGTACCTCCCCAGAGTCCAGAGAATTTTGGTAGATTATAACGAATGCATCTGTTATAACTTCCGCCATCTCTTTTAATACCCTAGGATGCATTTCATCAGGATCAGGGAACTTATCTACCTTGAGTCCCATTAGCCTGTCCAGCACTACCCCGCGAGTGATAGTGATTATCTCAAGGTCCTCCCTTCCTACATTCCCGTGACCAGCAATTTTTGGCATGGTTTTTTTATCTTCCACTGTGAAGACCGAAGCAAAATAATTGTTTAAGGTCTCAGCCATTTCCACATTTCTCATTATTAAATCCCCCTTCTCATCTTCTAAGGGACCAACATTTACTTTAGTCACTCTTTTCCGTTTTATATAGCGGTAAAAGCTTTTACTGTTTTTATGTTTTGCGCAAGTTTACTTTCGTAATCTATCTTTCCTTTCTTTATTGCTTTCTTAGTCATTCTTTGCTGTCGTTTAAAATTTTCCCAATCTTCTAGTTTCCCACTAACCTTGGCCACTTTATACGCATTGGTTTTTAATTTGATACTCTCCTTTATTTCCTTGGTTAACTACGGCTGGTTATCCCTTCTCTTACCGCCCTTCTTTTTCACTGGAATATATTTTTGTTGAGCACTATGAAAGAGCTCCTTAAAAGTCCTCCACTGTTCAATTGTGCCACCGTTTAGTCTGTGTTTCCAGTCTACTTTAGCCAACTCTGCCCTCATCCCACTGTAGTCCCCTTTGTTTAAGCATAGTACGCTCATTTGAGACACTACTTCCTCACCCTCAATCTGTATTGCAAATTCAACCATACTGTGATCACTCATTCCAAGAGGATCTTTTACTAGGAGATCGTTTATTATTCCTGTCTCATTACACAGGACCAGATCTAAGATAGCTTGCTCCCTTGTCGGTTCTGTAACATACTGTTCTAAGAAACAATCCCGTGTGCATTCTATGAATTCCTCCTCAAGGCTACCCCGTGCGATTTGATTTGACCAATCGATCTGTAGGTTAAAATCCCCCATGATTACTGCCGTTCCTTTTTCACAAGCCTCCATTATCCCTTGATTATTGCCCGCCCCACTGTGAAGTTATTATTTGGGGGCCTATAAAATACGCCCACCAGTGACCTTTTCCCCTTACTTTCTCTAATTTCCACCCACAATGATTCAACATTTTGTTCATTAGAGCCAATATTGTCTCTCACAACTGCCCTGATATCATCCTTTATTAACAGAGCTATCCCACCTCCTTTCCCTTCTTGTCTATCTTTCCAAATTGTCAGATACCCCTGTATGTTTAATTCCCAGTCTTGGCCCCCTTGCAACCACGTTTCTGTAATGGCCACCAAATCATACCCATTTGTAATGATTTCTGCCGTCAACTCATTTACTTTATTTCGAATGCTGCGTGCATTTAGGTAGAGTGTTTTAATATTAGTTTTTAAACCATGATTTATAGTTTTGACCCCTCCTGCAGCCCCTTTATATTCATACATATTGTCCCTTCCTATCACCTTGTGGTTTACACTTACCTCAGTGCTACTCTGCTCTATTGCCTCCTGCCTTTTGCATTCTTTCTTGGGGTCCTGTTCATCTGAGCTCTCACCCATTCTAACTAGCTCAGAGCCTTCTCCTGGGTTCCGAATGCTCCTTGCATTGAGGCACCGAGCTTTCATGCTTGCCTTTTTATGACACTTTGACCCTTTAGAATTTTGCTGTACAGTGGCCCTTTTTGTTTTTTGCCTTGGGTTTCTCTGCCCTCCACTTTTACTCATCTCCTTTCTGTCTTTTGCTTTCGTCTCCATTTTGTTTCCCTCTGTCTCCCTGCATTGGTTCCCATCCCTCTGCCATATTAGTTTAACTCCTCCCCAACAGCACTAGCAAACACTCCCCCTAGGACATTGGTTCCAGTCCTGCCCAGGTACAGACCGTCCGGTTTGTATTGGTCCCACCTCCCCCAGAACCGGTTCCAATGCCCCAGGAATTTGAATCCCTCCCTGCTGCACCACTGCTCAAGCCACGTATTCATCTGAGCTATCCTGCGATTCCTACTCTGACTAGCTCGTGGCACTGGTAGCAATCCCGAGATTACTATTTTTGAGGTCCTACGTTTTAATTTAGCTCCTAACTCCTTAAATTCGTCTCGCAGGACCTCATCCCTTTTTTTACCTATATCGTTGGTACCAGTGTGCACCACTACAACTGGCTATTCACCCTCCCTTTTCAGAGTGTCCTGCACCCGCTCCGAGACATCCTTGACCCTTGCACCAGGGAGGCAACATACCATCCTGGAGTCTCGGTTGCGGCTGCAGAAACGCCTATCTATTCCTGTTACCATTGAATCCCCTATCACTATTGCTCTCCCACTCTTTTTCCTGCCCTCCTGTGCAGCAGAGCCAGCCATGGTGCCATTAACTTGGCTGCTGCTGCCCTCCCCTGATGAGTCATCCCCCTCAACAGTACTCAAAGCGGTGTATCTGTTTTGCAGTGGGATGACTGCAGGGGACCCCTGCACTACCTTCCTTGCACTGCTCTTCCTGCTGGTCTTCCATTCCCTAGCTGGCTGTGGACCCTTCACCTATGGTAAGACCAACTCGCTACACATGCTACTCACGTCATTCTCAGCATCGTGGATGCTCCAGAGTAAATCCACCATCGGCTCCAATTCCACAACGCGGTCCGTCAGGAGCTGGAGGCGGATACACTTCCCGCACACTTAGTTGTCAGGGACACCGGAAGTGTCCCTAAGTTCCCACATGGTACAGGAGGAGCATATCACGTGACCGAACTCTCCTGCCATGACTTATCCCTTAGATACACTTAAATTGGCAACAACAATGCTAAAGTTTACTCACTGTTATAGAAGAGAAAAAAGAAAAACTACTCACCAATCACCAGCCAATCACTTACCCCCTTGGCTGTGTCGTCACCTTTCTGTTTCTTTCTACTTCTTTTTTGCCTTCTCCCTGTAGCTGCACAAGCTCGCCTCTCGCCGACCCCGGACTCACGCCTCAGCGACGCACCTCCCGACTGCTGAACTCGCGGCCTTTATAGGCCTCTCGCCGACTCCGGACTCACGCCTCAGCGATGCACCTCCCGACTGCTGAACTAGCGGCCTTTATAGGCCTCTCTCCGACCCCGGACTCACGCCTCAGCGACGCACCTCCCGACTGCTGAATTCGCAGCCTTTATAGGCCTCTCGCCGACCCCGGACTTATGCCTCAGCGATGCACGAAGTGTATGGGGTACACACATTCACGACGAAATGTCCACCAATAATGTTGAAAGCTGAACTGAACGGAATTCCAGTATCCATGGAACTGAACACGGGTGCGAGTCAGTCCATAATGAGCAAAAAAGCCTTCGACAGGCTGTGGTGCAACAAGGCACACAGGCCCAAGTTCAATCCCATTCACACCAAACTAAGAACTTACACCAAGGAACTGATCCCTGTAATTAGCAGTGCAGAAGTCAAAGCCTCCTATGATGGAGCAGTGCACGAACTCCCACTGTGGGAGTCGGGATAAACGGATCCTTTTCAGAATGGCAGGCAGTAACTGGTGGGATGTCGCAAGGCTCAGTGCTGGGACCCCAGCTCTTTACAATATACATTAATGATTTAGATGAAGGAATTGAGTGTAATATCTCCAAGTTTGCAGATGACACTAAACTGGGTGGTGGTATGAGCTGTGAGGAGGATGCTAAAAGGCTGCAGGGTGACTTGGACAGGTTAGGTGAGTGGGCAAATGCATGGCAGATGCAGTATAATGTGGATAAATGTGAGGTTATCCACTTTGGGGGCAAAAACACGAAGGCAGAATATTATCTGAATGGCGGCAGATTAGGAAAGAGGGAGGTGCACGAGACCTGTGTGTCATGGTTCATCAGTCATTGAAAGCAGGCGGTGAAGAAGGCAAATGGTATGTTGGCCTTCATAGCTAGAGGATTTGAGTATAGGAGCAGGGAGGTCTTACTGCAGTTGTACAGGGCCTTGGTGAGGCCTCACCTGGAATATTGTGTTCAGTTTTGGTCTCCTAATCTGAGGAAGGATGTTCTTGCTATTGAGGGAGTGCAGCGAAGGTTCACCAAATTGATTCCCTGGATGGCGGGACTGACATACGAGGAGAGACTGGATCAACTGGGCCTTTACACACTGGAGTTTAGAAGGATGAGAGGGGATCTCATAGAAACTTATAAGATTCTGACGGGACTGGACAGGTTAGATGCGGGAAGAATGTTCCTGATAATAGGGAAGTCCAGAACCAGGCAACACAGTCTTAGGATAAGGAGTAAGCCATTTAGGACTGAGATGAGGAGAGTTGGTAACCTGTGGAATTCCCTACGGCAGAGAGTTGTTGATGCCAGTTCATTGGATATATTCAAGAGGGAGTTAGATATGGCCCTTATCGCTAAAGGGATCAAGGGGTATGGAGAGAAAGCAGGAAAGGGGTACTGAGGGAATGATCAGCTATGATCTTATTGAATGGTGGTGCAGGTTTGAAGGGCTGAATGGCCTACTCCTGCATCTATTTTCGATGTTTCTATGTTTCTATGTGCCAGGGGATGGCTCCACACTGTTTGGCAGAAGCTGGCTGGGAAAAATCCACTGGAACTGGAACGACATCCGAGCGCTTTCGTCCGTCGATGATGCCACATGTGCTCAGGCTCTGAGCAGATTTCCACCATTGTTCGAGTCAGGCATTGGAAGCTTCTCGGGGCCGAAAGTGCAGATCCGTTTGGTTCCCAGTACAACCCATCCATCACAAGGCACGGGTGGTATCATATATGATGCGTGAGAAAGTGAAAATTGAGCTACACAGGCTGCAGCGAGAAGGCATCATCGCGCCGGTGGAATTCAACGAGTGGGCCAGTCCGATTGTCCCGGTACTTAAAGGTGACGGCACGATCAGAATTTGTGGGGACTATAAAGTAATGATTAACCGTTTTTCGCTACAGGACCAGTACCCGCTACCTAAGGCAGATGGCCTATTTGCGACCCTGGCTGGAGGGAAGACATTCATTAAGTTGGACCTGACCTCGGCCTACATGATGCAGGAGCTGGAGGAGTCTTCGAAAGGCCTCACCTGCATCAACACGCACAAGGGTCTTTTCATCTATAACAGATGCCTGTTCGGGATTCGGTCGGCCGCGGCAATCTTCCAACAGAACATGGAGAGCCTGCACCATGGTTTTCCAGGACGACATACTGGTTACAGGGCGGGACACCATTGAGCACTTGAAGAATCTGGAAGAGGTTCTTAGTCGGTTGGATCGCATGGGACTCAGGTTGAAATGCTCGAAGTGTGTTTTCCTGGCTCCAGAGGTCGAGTTCTTGGGAAGAAGAATCGCGGCAGACGGCATCAGACTCACCGACGCCAAGACAGAGACCATCAAGAATGCGCCGAGACCACAGCTCCTGACAGACCGCAGGATGGCACTGGAGCTGTGGATGGACTCACTCTGGAGCATGCGCGATGCTGAGAATGTTGTGGATAGCACATTTAGTGAGTTGGTCACACTGCAGGTAAGGGTTAGGACAGACAGTGAATGGATGACCAAGAGACAAGGCAAGAGCAGGAAGGTAGTGCAGGAGTCCCCTGCGGTCATCTCCCTCCAAAACAGATATACCGCTTTGGATACTGTTGGGGGAGATGACTTACCAGGGGAAGGAACCAGCAGCCAGGTTCATGGCACCATGGGGGGCTCTGCTGCACAGAAGGGTGGGAAAAAGAGTGGGAAAGCTATAGTGATAGGGGATTCTATTGTAAGGGGAATAGATAGGAGTTTCTGTGGCCGCAACCGAGACTCCAGGAAGGTATGTTGCCTCCCTGGTGCAAGGGTCAAGGATGTCTCGGAGCGGCTGCAGAGCATTCTGGAGAGGGAGGGTGAACAGCCAGTTGTCATGGTACATGTAGGTACCAACGATATAGCTAAGAAGCGGAAAGAGGTCCTACAAGCTGAATTTAGGGAGCTAGGAGTTACATTAAAAAGTAGGACTTCAAAGGTAGTAATCTCTGGATTGCTACCAGTGCCACGTGCTAATCAGAGTAGAGGGAGCAGGATAGTTATAATAAATACGTGGCTTGAGCAGTGGTGCAAGAGGGAATGATTCAAATTCCTGGGACACTGGAACCAGTTCTGGGGGAAGTGGGACCTGTACAAAAGGGACGGTCTGCACTTGGGCAGGACTGGAACCGATGTCCGAGGAGTAACATTTGTGAATGCAGTTCAGGAGTGTTTAAACTAATATGGCAGGGGGATGGGAACCTATGCAGCAAGATAGGGCGAAATAATTTGGAATCAGAAACAGATGGTAGCAAGGTAAAAAGCAATAGTGGAAGGCCGAGTAAACAAAGGCAAGAAACAAAAAGGGCCACACTACATCATAATTCTAAAAGGACAAAGGGTGTTAAAAAAACAAGCCTGAAGGCTTTGTGTTTTAATGGAAGGAGAATCCGTAATAAGGTGGATGAATTAACTGTGCAAATAGATGTTAAGAGATATGATGTGATTGGGATTACAGAGACGTGGTTCCAGGATGATCAGGGCTGGGAACTCAACATTAATGGGTATTCAACATTCAGGAAGGATAGAATAAAAGGAAAAGGAGGTGGGATAGCATTGCTGGTTAAAGAGGAGATTAATGCAATAGTTAGGAAGGACATTAGCTTGGATGATGTGGAATCTATATGGGTAGAGCTGCAGAACACCAAAGGGCAAAAAACATTAGTGGGAGTTGTGTACAGACCTCCAAACAGTAGTAGTGATGTTGGGGAGGGCATCAAACAGGAAATTAGGGGTGCATGCAATAAAGGTGTAGCAATTGTCATGGGTGACTTTAATATGCATATAGATTGGGCTAACCAAGCTGGAAGCAATACGGTGGAGGAAGATTTCCTGGAGTGCATAAGGGATGGTTTTCTAGACCAATATGTTGAGGAACCAACTAGGGGAGAGGCCATCTTAGACTGGGTGTTGTGTAATGAGAGAAGATTAATTAGCAATCTCGTTGTGCGAGGCCCTTTGGGTAAGAGTGACCATAATATGGTGGAATTCTACATTAGGATGGAGAATGAAACAGTTAATTCAGAGACCATGGTCCAGAACTTAAAGAAGGCTAACTTTGAAGGTATGAGGCATGAATTGGCTCGGATAGATTGGCGAATGATACTTAAGGGGTTGACAGTGGATAGGCAATGGCAGACATTTAGAGACCACATGGATGAACTACAACAATTGTACATCCTTGTCTGACGTAAAAATAAAAAAGGGAAGGTGGCTCAACCGTGGCTATCAAGGGAAATCAGGGATAGTATTAAAGCCAAGGAAGTGGCATACAAATTGGCCAGAAATAGCAGTGAGCACAGGGACTGGGAGAAATTTAGAACTCAGCAGAGGGGGACAAAGGGTTTGATTAGGGCAGGGAAAAGAGAGTACGAGAGGAAGCTTGCAGGGAACATTAAGACGGACTGCAAAAGTTTCTATAGATGTGTAAAGAGAAAAAGTTTAGTAAAGACAAACATAGGTCCCCTGCAGTCAGAATCAGGGGAAGTCATAACAGGGAACAAAGAAATGGCAGACCAATTGAACAAGTACTTTGGTTTGGTATTCACTAAGAAGGACACAAACAACCTTCCGGATATAAAAGGGGTCAGAGGGTCTAGTAAGAAGGAGGAACTGAGGGAAATCCTTATTAGTCGGGAAATTGTGTTGGGGAAATTGATGGGATTGAAGGCCGATAAATCCCCAGGGCCTGATGGACTGCATCGCAGAGTACTTATGGAGTACTTGGAAATAGCGGATGCATTGACAGTCATTTTCCAACATTCCATTGACTCTGGATCAGTCCCTATGGAGTGGAGGGTAGCCAATGTAACCCCACTTTTTAAAAAAGGAGAGAGAGAGAAAACAGGGAATTATAGACCAGTCAGCCTGACATCAGTAGTGGGTAAAATGATGGAATCAATTATTAAGGATGTCATAGCAGCGCATTTGAAAAGAGGTGACATGATAGGTCCAAGTCAGCATGGATTTGTGAAATGGAAATCATGCTTGACAAATCTTCTGGAATTTTTTGAGGATGTTTCCAGTAGAGTGGACAAGGGAGAACCAGTTGATGTGGTGTATTTGGACTTTCAGAAGGCTTTCGACAAAGTCCCACACAAGAGATTAATGTGCAAAGTTAAAGCACATGGGATTGGGGGTAGTGTGCTGACATGGATTGAGAACTGGTTGTCAGACAGGAAGCAAAGAGTAGGAGTAAATGGGTACTTTTCAGAATGGCAGGCAGTGACTAGTGGGGTACCACAAGGTTCTGTGCTGGGGCCCCAGTTGTTTACATTGTACATTAATGATTTAGACGAGGGGATTAAATGTAGTATCTCCAAATTTGTGGACGACACTAAGTTGGGTGGCAGTGTGAGCTGCGAGGAGGATGCTATGAGGCTGCAGAGTGACTTGGATCGGTTAGGTGAGTGGGCAAATGCATGGCAGATGACGTATAATGTGGATAAATGTGAGGTTATCCACTTTGGTGGTAAAAACAGAGAGACAGACTATTATCTGAATGGTGACAGATTAGGAAAAGGGGAGGTGCAACGAGACCTGGGTGTCATGATACATCAGTCATTGAAGGTTGGCATTCAGGTGCAGCAGGCAGTTAAGAAAGCAAAGCCTTCATAGCGAGGGGATTTGAGTACAGGGGCAGGGAGGTGTTACTACAGTTGTACAGGGCCTTGGTGAGGCCACACCTGGAGTATTGTGTACAGTATTGGTTTCCTAACTTGAGGAAGGACATTCTTGCTATAGAGGGAGTCCAGCGACGGTTCACCAGACTGATTCCCGGGATGGCGGGACTGACATATCAAGAAAGACTGGATCAACTGGGCTTGTATTCACTGGAGTTCAGAAGAATGAGAGGGGATCTCATAGAAATGTTTAAAATTCTGATGGGTTTAGACAGGTTAGATGCAGGAAAAATGTTCCCAATGTTGGGGAAGTCCAGAACCTGGGGTCACAGTCTAAGGATAAGGAATAAGCCATTTAGGACCGAGATGAGGAGAAACTTCTTCACCCAGAGAGTGGTGAACCTGTGGAATTCTCTACCACAGAAAGTTGTTGAGGCCAATTCACTAAATATATTCAAAAAGGAGTTAGATGTAGTCCTTACTACTAGGGGGATCAAGGGGTATGGCAAGAAAGCAGGAATGGGGTACTGAAGTTGCATGTTCAGCCATGAACTCATTGAATGGCAGTGCAGGCTTAAAGGGCCGAATGGCCTACTCCTGCACCTATTTTCTATGTTTCTATGTGCTACTGCGCAAGGGAGACGACTGGGTATGGGGGAATTCACAAGAGGCTGCCTTTGAGGAAACCAGAAATCTGTTATGTTCAAACAAACTGCTTGTCCTGTATAACCCTTGTAAATGATTAGTGCTAGCATGCGATGCATCGTCATATGGGTCGGGTGTATATTACAACAGGCTAACGAATCGGCGATTTTGCAACCGGTCGCTTATGTGTCCAGGAGTTTGTCCAAGGCCGAAAGGGCCTACAGCATGATTGAAAAAGAGGCTCTAGCATGCATTTACAGGGTAAAAAAAATGCACCCGTACTTGTTTGGCCTCAAGTTTGAGCTTGAAATTGACCACAAGCCGCTCATATCGCTGTTCTCTGAGAGCAAAGGGATTAACACCAATGCCGCTGTCCGCATCCACAGATGGGCGCTCACGCTGTCGGCATACAACTATGTAATCGGCCACAGACCGGGCACAGAGAACTGCACTGATGCCCTCAGTCGGCTACCATTGCCCACCTCTGGGGTGAAAATGGCACAACCTGTGGACTTGCTCATGGTAATGGATGCATTCGAAAACGAAATGTCACCCATTACGGCTCATCAGATCAGGACCTGGACCAGCCAGGATCCTTTACTGTCCTTGGTAAAAAAAACTGTGTCCTCCATGGGAGCTGGACCAGTGTCCCATCAGAGATGCAGGAGGTGATTAAGCCGTTCCACAGGCGCAAAGATGAAATGTCCTTGCAGGCGGACTGTCTGTTGTCGGGTAATCGCGTGGTCTTGCCCAAGAAAGGCAGAGAAACGTTCATTTGTGAGCTACACAGCACCCACCCAGGCATTGTAATGCTGAAAGCAATAGCCAGATCCCATGTGTGGTGGCCCGGCATCGACTCAGATTTAGAGTCATGCGTGCGCCAGTGCAACACATGCTCTCAGCTGAGCAATGCACCCAGAGAGGCACCGCTAAGTTTGTGGTCGTGATCCTCCAAACAGTGGTTGAGTATCCACGTGGACTATGCGGGCCCATTTCTAGGCAAAATGTTCTTGGTTGTCGTGGACGCTTATTCAAAATGGATTGAATGTGCAATAATGTCTGTAAGCACGTCCACGGCCACTACTGAAAGCCTACGAGCCATGTTTGCCACGCACGACCTACCTGATGTCCTAGTCAGCGACAATAGACCGTGTTTCACCAGTGCTGAATTCAAGCAATTCATGACCCGCAATGGGATCAAGCACGTCACATCTGCCCCCTTCAAGCCCATATCCACCGGCCAGGCAGAACGGGCAGTTCAGACCATCAAGTAAAGCTTGATATGCGTGTCGGAAGGCTTCCTGCAGACCCGACTGTCCTGAGTGCTGCTCAGCTACCACACCAGACCCCACTCACTCACCGGGGTGCCCCCAGCTGAGCTACTCATGAAAAGGGCGCTCAAAACAAGGCTCTCTCTTGTCCACCCTGATCTCCATGATCACGTGGAGGGCAGGCGGCATCAACAAAGTATGTACCATGACCGCGCAAATTTGTCACGCGATTGCGGTCAATGACCCTGTGTTTGTACTCAATTATGGACATGGGCCCAAATGGCTCACTGGCACGGTCATAGGAAAGAGGGGAGTAAGGTGTTTCAGGTCAAATTAGCCAATGGACTAACGTGCAGAAAACATTTGGACCAAATCAAATTGCAGTTCACCAACAGCTATGAACAACCCAAAGAAGACACCACCAACTTTGACCCTCCAACACACACACAAGTGGCAACCGACATCATGGTTGACCATGAAGCCAAATTCACCAACCCCAGCAGCCGGGCAAGGCTGGCTGCCCAACAGTCCAGCGAAGAACTAACCAACTCACCCACACCTGCATTTGTACCGAGACGATCGATAAGGGAGCGAAAAGCCCCAGATCGTCTCACCCTGTAAATAAGTGTACTATTAACTTTACGAGGGAGTGATGTTATGTATTTAACCCTTTACAACCTGTATCATACTACCACCAGAGGGCCTACCTGTTGGAGTCCCAAGTGATCCCAGCATCCCTTGGGAGCACTGTATATAAGCAGGCCACCCACGAGGTACCTGCACTCTGGAGTCTTATTAAAGGAGCTAAGGTCACATTTACTCATTGTTCACAGTACTGTTTCATCCTTTATTATGAGCGTATCAAAGATCACCATAGTTCTGAACAGTTATGCTACGGGGTCTTTCCAGTCTGAGAATGAAGACATAGCAAACATCTCCCAATTCTCTGCCCATTGCTCCAAACGTCAGGTCACCGCTGCTCTATATAGGAGAAGAGTGAACTGTATCTCCTTCCCGATGGCCAGGGAGAAGCAGGTGGAGTGGCAGGCCGGATTTGTCTGGATTGCACGGTTCCCCAGGGTGCAGGGTGCCATCGACTGCACACATGTTGGCCTCAGGGCACCACAACACCATCCCGAAGTCTTCATCAATAGGAAGGGATTCCACTCCCTCAATGTGCAGCTGGTGTGAGACCACCAGTGTAGGATCCTGGCAGTTGATGCCAGGTATCCAGGCAGTAGCCATGATTCATTCATTCTGTGCCAGACCAGTATGCCCGCTCTCTTCTCCAGGCCAAATCAGGATTGTGGATGGCTGCTTGGTGACAAGGGATATCCACTGTCCACTTGGCTTCTGACTCCACTACGGAACCCACGAACAGTGGCCGAGCATCCCCACAATGACGCTCATTCTGGCACCAGGTGCTTCATCGAGAACTTCAGTGGGATCCTCAAGCAGAGGTTCCGTTGCCTGGACCGGTCTGGTGGCGCCTTGCAGTACTCTCCTGAATGGGTCTCCATATTCGTGGTGGTCTGTTGCATGCTGTACAATTTGGCCCTTATGATGGGCCAGTCGCTGGAGATCAAGCCAGCAGTACCACCTGATGAGGAGCAGGCGCAGGAGATGGGGAAGGCGCAGGAAGAGGATCCCCATCGCCACACAGCCAGGAGGCGTCATCGCCATCACAACCCTGCAAGAGAGGTGCAGATATGTCTCATTGCTGCTCGATTCACATAATCTCATCCCCACATGTCTCTTCAGCTCCTATTTTCCATGGCCATCCCAATGTGTGCCTTCACACAGAATTGCCCACTCTCAAATGAAATACCTGCCCAGATATAGGAGCAAAAAATAAAGATTTATGACATGATGCAGTCAGTGCAAAAAAAAAAAACAGTACCAGAAACTAACACAAGAACATAATTTTTTACCCTTGTGCATCTTTTTATAACACCTCTTATGCATGCCTATCCTACCACTACGCCTAAGTGTCTCCCGTGTGGCTGCCTCATGGGTCTGGGAAGGCTGCTGTGGTCCTTCTCGGACGCCCTCAACCACCTTTGGGCCTGGGAGACTGGTCAGCACCCTCCTGGGAGGGTTCAGTCTGGCTTGGATTGGGCGAGGCCATGCGTGGAGACACTGGAGCAGTGGCAGGTCTGGGGCCAGGAATGGTGTGATCCTCAGAGAGCACATCATCAGAATCCTGGTCCGAGGAGCCTGAGTCACTCACCGAGGAGCGGCACATTACCTGCAGTTTGACGCTCCATGGCAGCAGTAAGACGCTCCGTGGCCTGTTGCCCAGAGTGCATAAGAGCATTCTGAGCTTCCAGGGTCGCGGCCATCCTCTCCAATCCAGCACCGATACGCTCGTTCCCTCGCGCCTGTACTGAAATGGCAGCTGCCACATCACCGGCAGGTTGCAGCATCACAGCTGGATCCGCACGGACAGTCTGGGAGTCCACCATCGCCTGCACACTGGCAATGATGGGCTCCATGGTGTGCGCAGAGCTGTCGATTATGCGGGAGGCAGACTCCTCCGCACTCCTCACCACTTCCGACAGCCTCTCTGGCACCCTTGTCAGTGCCCCCAACATCTGGGAATGCATGGCCTCCACCCTTCTTTCGTAAGTCGCAACATTGATGGCATTTTCTGAGTCCTTCTCAGCAGAATTCCGCCCCCTGGAGAGATGGCCCCTGAGGTTGCCTAGCCCCGTCACCATGCTGCAGCCCGGTAGGCCACGGTGCAAAACCCAGTGCAGACACCTGTACTATGTCAACTACATCAGATCGCCTACTCCCAGTATCTGAGCTGGTGTGTGTGGGCAGAAGCAATGACGCGTTGGTGCCATCAGTGTCCTCCTCTTCCTCTCCCTCTTCAGTCGCATCCCCAAATAATGGAGTGCTCTCGATACTGTCAGCAGGGCTTAACCCCTCAACGTCCTCACTGCTGCGACTTGATGTGGGGAAGGATTTCATGCAGGCCTTTAGCTGGTCTGCGTGGTCTCTCCTCATTCTCCACTGTGCTGGGTGTGCTGCAACTCGGTCTATCATTTGCAAGCATAACTGGGAGAAGGGCTGCCGTGAGCGGGAGGTGGGGGTTTGAGGCATGGAGCCTGCAAATAGCAGAATTCCAGAAGGAAAGGCACAGTAAGTGCTGGCGCATTCAGGTAGAGAGCGTATTAAAGGACAACCTCACTTATCCATGCTGCCCACATCTGCGACGCCAGTACCACAGGCCACAGGGGTCTCATCTGCAAGCATAAATGGGAGAGGGCTGCTGTGAGGAGGAGGTGGGGGATTAACGCATGGAAGATAAAGAACTCATTTTGAAGGGTGGAAGATGCCTGTGCATGAGTTCTTTGAACGTGGGGTGGCCGTTGCACACCAACTACCACACGGGCTTAGCAGAGCAAGATCTTGGTCCAGTGGCAAGGGGGTCCAAGACGACTGGAGACCAGGCTCTACTGCATGGGCCTAGTTGCCTAGGGTGGGTTGCGAGCCGTAAGCTCGGCGTTGAGCAGCGCCTTTCGGAGAGATGGTGAGAGATCCAAGGTGTGGAGACTGGGGGTGAGAGATTTGAGGTAATGCTTCTCTCTTCCAGGTGTTAGCTCCTGGCTGAGGGCAGGCATTGGGATGGCTAGAGATCCACTTCGTGGAAGGAGGAGAGGTCAGAGAGGACAGAGTAGCTGCCGCCATTGCACGCACCATATGCTCGGCAGGGGCTCTGCTGCTGTGTGGGACCAGCGGCCAGAGTGAGGCCAGAACGTCGCCGGAGGGAGGTCAGAACGTCGCCGGAGGGAGGTCAGAAACTCGCCGGAGGGAGGTCAGAACGTCGCCAGAGGGAGGTCAGAACGTCGCCGGAGGGAGGCCAGAACGTCGCCGGAGGGAGGCCAGAACGTCGCCGGAGGGAGCTCAGAACGTCGCCGGAGGGAGGCCAGAACGTCGCCGGAGGGAGGTCAGAACGTCGCCGGAGGGAGGTCAGAACGTCGCCGGAGGGAGGCCAGAACATCGCCGGAGGGAGGCCAGAACGTCGCCGGAGGGAGGCCAGAACGTTGCCGCAGGGAGGCCAGAATGTCGCCGGAGGGAGGTCAGAACGTCGCCGGAGGGAGGCCAGAACGTCGCTAGAGGGAGGCCAGAACGTCGCCGGAGGGAGGCCAGAACGTCGCCAGAGTGAGGTCAGAACGTCGCCAGAGTGAGGTCAGAACGTCGCCAGAGGGAGGCCAGAACGTCGCCGGAGGGAGGCCAGAACGTTGCCGGATGGAGGCCAGAACGTCGCTAGAGTGAGGCCAGAACGTCGCCGGAGGGAGGCCAGAACGTCGCCGGAAGGAGGTCAGAACGTCGCCGGAGGGAGGCCAGAACGTCGCCGGAGGGAGGCCAGAACGTCGCCGGAGGGAGGTCAGAACGTCGCCGGAGGGAGGCCAGAACGTCGCCGGAGGGAGGTCAGAACGTCGCCGGAGGGAGGTCAGAACGTTACCGGAGGGAGGCCAGAACGTCGCCGGAGGGAGGTCAGAACGTCGCCGGAGGGAGGCCAGAACGTCGCCGGAGGGAGGTCAGAATGTCGCCGGAGGGAGGTCAGAACGTCGCCGGAGGGAGGTCAGAACGTCGCCGGAGGGAGGCCAGAACGTTGCCGGAGGGAGGCCAGAACGTTGCCGGAGGGAGGCCAGAACGTCGCCGGAGGGAGGTCAGAACGTTACCGGAGGGAGGCCAGAACGTTGCCGGAGGGAGGCCAGAACGTCGCCGGAGGGAGGTCAGAACGTTACCGGAGGGAGGCCAGAACGTTGCCGGAGGGAGGCCAGAACGTCGCCGGAGGGAGGTCAGAACGTTGCCGGAGGGAGGCCAGAACGTCGCCGGAGGGAGGTCAGAACGTTGCCGGAGGGAGGCCAGAACGTCGCCGGAGGGAGGCCAGAACGTCGCCGGAGGGAGGCCAGAACGTCGTCTGCTCCTTACCCCCATCTGTGAGCACCAGATTTACTGTCCAGATCGACCTTCCTGCTGCCAAGACTTTTCACCTGGACCTTCCTGCTACCAAGTCTTTCACTCCCCCACTGGATGTGGTCGACTCAGCTGCTCCACTCGATCCCCAACGGCATCCGGTGAGCCTCTGACCAACTCCGACCACAGGTTTGGGCCTTACCTTCTCTCTCTGCTCTCACGTTCTGGCCTCCCTCTGGCGACAGAGGAAAGGAACAGTAGGCGCTGGCGCATTCAAGGAGAGAGCGCATTAAAGGAGGGCCCTCATTTACCCACATCAGTGTCAGCAGTACCTTGGCCCGCAGGAGTGGCACCATGTCCGCCCACGAGCGCCCACAAGTGCCTCAACCCTCTTCTCCAAAGGTGTGAGGACCTGGATGTCTGCCTCACCACCACCAGTCCTCCTTTGCTCCATTCTATTGTGAGCCAGCTTGGCCTGAAAAACAAAGAATGATTGGTGAGTACCCCTATGATGACGCATCAGAAATGAGTGCACAAGTGTTTGTCCCTGACATGTAGCTATAACAATGTGAAGGGGGTGCAAAATTCACAAGAACCCCCCCCCCTCCCCCAGTGTTTGGTCTCATTCGAAAGTAAATTTAA
This sequence comes from Pristiophorus japonicus, assembly GCF_044704955.1. Lineage (NCBI taxonomy): Eukaryota > Metazoa > Chordata > Chondrichthyes > Pristiophoridae > Pristiophorus > Pristiophorus japonicus. The sequence continues at coordinate 222,506,765 of NC_091977.1, read as the reverse complement.
TTTGGGACTATCTACCGAAAAGTTTGGAACCCTAAAGTGCTTATGGAAGAAACTACGAACTTTAATAGAATTTTGAACTTTTACAAGACAAATTCAAGGCTGTGGGCGGGCCTAAAGAACTAATAGGAGACAACCTGATCACTGAGACTACCTGGGTATGAGGACTAAAGTAACGTGTCTGGAGAAATGGGTATTCGCGAATCCTTCTCCACAAGAGACATTAACATTACAACATGACCCAGAGATAGCTAACCATCAAATTGAAACTGGAAAACCATTTCAGCATATACATCACAAAGAGGCCCAATCCAGCCTGTATGCGAAAGAAAAACTAAGCACAAAAGGACATTGCAATTACCAAGCTAATATTTCCATCAGGAAACAGTTTTCGAACATCAACCCACCTAAAACATATCAACTTTTAACGAGCCCGCCAAAATATTACAAAGAAGAGTCAAGCCCACCAAATTTAAACAAAGGATTTTGAATTGATTTGGCACCAAGATTAGAATCACTGAAATCGTATAACTGGCCCCTGTTTTCAACAGAGGTTAGGCTGCTAAGTAGCTACAAGGTTGCTATTACCTCATCAAGACAAGGAGAGAAACCAACACGACAGTTGTAAACTAACTTCTCCAGCCTCGAAGTCCTGAAGTCCTGAAGGAAGGAAGAACACCACCATCGCAGCAGCAACCGACCACAACCAATGCGGTATCAACGAAAAACCACCGGGATCGACCAAACTTGAAACAAAACTCCAATGGGGAAAAACCGAAGAATCGAAAAGTTTCCACTCCACAATCTAATCCTGACCTACCAACGGGTAAAACATTACCTAAAAGACTGTAGAAGCCTATTTCTAATGAAGAAAACCAGTAGTGGACTCAACCCTACTGAAGATTGCGCAGCAAGAAGTCTTCTCCGACGTTCGGGGTACGGCAAGCAGACCCTACCACATCCAGTGAACCCCGAAACCGCGATCTATCGTTAACTGGCAAAAGGATTGGTAAGCATAGTCCCTGCCCGCCCTGGAGTCCAACCTAGCTAGAATTAGGTATTGTGAGATGGGAGGTGTAATTCTACTGTGACCCCCTTTGAATGTAATGTGTTGTTCTCTATTAAGAGTCATTTTAAGCTATTGTAACCCCCTCTGAGTGTGTAAGCTACACATTAAAATAAATATATTTACACAGAATGAAAAAGGTATGGGGAAAATATCACTTCACAACCAAAGTTTGCCTGATCTTTTCTTGTCGTGTTGTTATCTTTAATAAGTTTGAATAAGTTTTGACATTGTACTTTCTTATTAGAGTAATTATAAGTTTGTAATTTCTTGACTGTAATAAAATCAAAGTTATTTTGCATCAAACCAGTGTCCTTTGCACTTTGTCACATCCCCCAAATAAATCCAGAGTCTAGAACCCAAGGGAGTGGGAGCGATTCGAAACCGCTCAAGTTGGTCAGAAGGGAACCTGACCTCCTCATAGAGACCACCCTCTTACATGAGATGAAAGCGAGAACATGCAGGTATATATATATATATATATATATAGTTGTCAACAATTAAATACTGCTTCACTGATTAAACAGTGAGGATGGGAAATCAGAGAATGTTGAAGGAGAGGCTCACAGATGCAAGGTCAGCAGTTGGTGGAAAAGATACTCACTATCATAAGACGGATGATATAATTGAAGAGTTTTCTGCACTGCGTAGGAGTCCTGTCATGAATGGAGGTGCCTGAAACCTCCCCTGCAATCTCCCTCCATGCACTGCGTAACAACTCACGACTTGATCTTCCAACGTTTGGATATAGCAGTCTCCTCCTGCCCTTGACACCCTGCGTGAGGGTTTCCAGCTCGGCGTCAGTAAAAGCAGCTTATCCTCCTTGGTCAACTAGCACCAACCATCCTGCAACTCAACTAACCTTCACTTCTGAGGGCCTAGCTACAAATCCTGGCCTTTAAGAAGCCAGGCAGCAGCTGGCATTATATCCACATTACCAACATGCTGAATTATTCCGTGGTGATCCTGCTTCAATCAAGACACCCACACTGCTGCAAACTGGAGTTTCCAGCCGGTCATTAGCGCAGGACCCCAGTTTTTTTTTTGCTGAATTTCGATCGGGAGCCGGTCGAAAAAACTTTGGTGGTGATGGCCCCAAAAAGTCGGGAGGTGCGCCAGCTTTCTTGCGGACCTGACTTTCGGCCCCAATGAATTTACTACTTTTTATGACGTTAAAGACACTATGTAAATGTAAGTTGTTATTTAATTATTTTATTCACCAGTTTCCGGGTTGTTGTGGGAAAGAAAGGGTAGAGGCCTCTAAAGCTCGCTCCCCACTTTGTTTGCACTTGACGTATATTTCAAGGAGCATCCTGAGGGTGGAAGGGAAGGACCTATCTGAAAAAAGGAGTATTTAAATCACCTGCAAATGTGTGGGAATGCCTCCCTCATTATTTCCCAGGGATTTCACTTGGAAGCCACCTTCCACAATAACTGCTCAGGCAAACTCAGCAAGAGAGGTCGCAGAGCTCCCCCTTCAGATTTGAGCATCTGTAAAGGGGCAGCTAGTAACTTCTACTTATCCCAAAGGCTTCACTGTTGGCTTGGAGGCTAACTGCTATTTCTGACAGGTGATAATAGACCAAAGAAATGCTGGCAATTCCCACTAAGCCTTTAAGGCTTGCAGCAGCATATAACTTCCCTCCCTCGATTTGAAGAAAGTGCTGATTATCAGTCAGTGGTCCCACCTGACATTTGAACTTAAATGAGCTGAAGTTGGAGATACAGCCAGATTGAGCTGAGGTCAGGAGCTTGAGAAAAGTATGTTGCCCAATCTATACTGGAGAGAATGGAGGACAGACACTGGGGGCATAATGGAGGCAATGGAATTCCTCTGATGGATAAAGAGGTAAGTACAATGTGGTGTGATATTGAGGCTGAATTTATACTACCACTTTTGCATCTGCTGCTGAAATCCACCTCCAAGCATTTGTCACCTCCACACTCGACTATTCCAATGCTCTCTTGGCTGATCTCCCAGCCTCCACTCTCTGTAAACTTCAGCTCGTCCAAAACTCTGCTGCTGGCACTGAGTCCAACTCACCCTTCACACCTGGCCTCACTGACCTACATTGGCTCCCAGTCCCCCAAAATGTAAAATTCTCACCCTTATGTTTAAATCTCTTTGTGACCTTGTCTCTCCCTATCTCTGGAACCTCCTTCAGTGCTACAACCCTCCCCCAGACCTCTCCATTCATCTGATTCCAGCCTCTTGTGCATTCCTCTTCTCATTACCCTGTCATTGGCAGCCATGCTATCAGCTGCCTGTGCTCCACCTTCTAAAATTCCCTCCCTAAACCACTCTATCTCTTTACCTGCTTCTTCTCCTTTAAGAACATTTTGTCCAACCCTCCGAATATCTTCTTCTTTTAGCTCAAAATCTATTTTACCGTACCCCTCTGTGAAGTACATTGGGATATTTTTCTGTGTCAAAGGCGCTACATAAATGTAAGTTGTTTTGTTTTGGGTGCATGTCAACACAAAAATTACAGCACAACTCAGGAACTACAGATCACACTAAATCCTATAGTATGAGATCTCCTCCAGGATATTGACTCAACCTGTTCCATCCTGAGACTACAGACTCTCAGCTCTACATCTGGTAGTTTCAGGATGTCATTGTGGAGGGATTCTTTTAATGGATGATTTGCTTGTCCCCTTTGAGAGTATACAAAACTTCCACTTTTAAATCAGTTACATAACTTCAAAGATAAAACCAATACTGCAATCTTCCCTCTTATCTCATATCCCAGTGGTGGACCTCTTGGATCAGACCTATGCACAACAAGTAGGATGTAGAGCTTTGTACCAGGTCTTTATTAGTATGTACACAGTCATCACTTCATGTCTTAGACAGAAATGGGAAAGATATTCTAAACAGAGTCACTGGATGAGGAGTGGGAGGATATGTTGAAAGTGGCTCATTTAGTCTCCAACTGAAAAAAGAGATGAAGGGATTTAAATTGAATGCACAATTATAAATCCCTACATACAGCTTATCACACCCACTCAGTGGTAAACCAAATGTTTCCAGCAATTATACAAGTAGACACTCTACATATGTCTGAGTCTGTCCTTAGTAGTAGACGTTTCAGACTGAAACCCTCACTGTAGCGTGTCAAGGAGTGGGAGATTTCCTTAAAGATGGTATCATTGCCAGAAGTGAGTTCTTCAGACAAAGTCTATCACTGAGAGGGGAGGAACAAGTTTCGATGCTTGCACCTGGGTACTTGCTGCAGCACCTAAAATGGGCAGAATAAGATTTAAAGGGGAACGAAGCAATCTAAAAGTGCCAGCAGTAAATGTTGAAGTAGCTCTAAATAATCCCAGCAGCCAACAATCGACCACTTGGATAGTTTGGGAAAAGGAGAGGCAGTGCTCCTGCCTCCCGCCATCACAGTCCTCTCACTACCTCCTTTTTTTGGACTTCTCCTCCATCAGCCGTTCAGAGGTGGGAATGGTGGGAAATCAACCAGAGTCTTGAACCCTGTTCCATCACCATCATAGTCATGAGGATGGCCAAACAGCTGTGTAAGTGACAGTGACGGGGAAGGTGGGGGGGGGGGGGTTTGGGGGAAAATGTCTGTGGGCAAATTTAGGGACTTGAATTAAGTGGTAAGCCTTCCTGCTTCATTTTCACTCGAACAGACTCCAGGACTGCCTGAAAACAGACGGATTTCAAGAGATAAATTTGGCCCTAATCCTCTAAATGGATCTCCAAGTTATGGGATTTCTGCCACAATTGGTCAGTCATACGAAGATACCATTTATGATGTTCAAATGCTTCTAAGCAAGTCTTACACTATTCCCGCCCCATCTAGTCAACCTCACTGTATGATGAGCTAGGAATTGGTATAGCCGGATTTTGGGATCTGAGTGCGCACCAGAAATCGAGTGCCTCGTCTTAATAATCGAGACGAGCTGCGGGTGCCTGTTGCACTTCCAGAGATAGCTCGCCAATCACCGCAGGACCAATTTGAACCAGATCCCTTGCTGGCAGTGACCCTGAGGTTGGTCCTGGCAGTAGTTCTGCGGAACCAGGAAGAGCACTCCTGCTCTCCCCATGGCTCCACATTGAGTAAAATGGAGGTGGATTCCTGCACGGACCGCTGGATAGGGCACATTTAGGACCCAAGAATCTCAGTGAAGGTTCAGCACCTCAGTGCCAATAATTTTCCAAGAAAGGTCATTCAACAAACATTGGATCCCTCAGTAATATACGTAAAGCCACATTTGCCAATATGGCAGCACCTGTAACGCAGCCGCAGATCAGACGCAGGACACTGTATCCTGGAATTGGTCATTTTTGGCCCCGTTTTCTGCCTGGACCACCTTAAATATATTTAAGTTGGAAGACCTTGGAGCTGAAATTGCCCTTTTCTTATAAGGCCTGTGGCTGCCTGAAAGCAGCGGCCACAGGTCGGTCAGTGTGGACTGGCCACCATTTTGAACATTGCCATCCTTCAGTTTTGGAGCGGTGTAGGGGATCACTCCGCCCGTTTTCCTGCCATGGCGTGCACGTGCCGACCCCTTACTGACCAACAGCGATCCCATCCTGAAATAACGCGAGGGAAAATAGCCCCTTTAGAAAATTGCCCCGCGGGAGCGGTGGCGGCGAGGCCACCCTTAAAGGGGATGTGGTGCTGCCAGTGATTCCATCTTATTTTTTTTTGTTGGCTGACTGCCAGGTTGGGCCGACAATTATGCTCACGGATTCGGCTGGGCCACCAACACACAGCCTGGCACCCCCTCACAGCCAATACCCTCCCTGGTGGCCCAGTGTTTGTCACTGAAGTGGCTGCAGAGTTCGAAGCAGCTTTCCCCTTTAACTGAATGGGAGGGACATTGTGACGCGCCAGCGCGGTGACATCATCAGCGCAGCGCTGATGACTTCGAGCGTCAGCTACTGTGACCTGCCCCCACTTCTGCCCCACTTGTGGCGGCTACTCCGACGTGACCTCACTCTGACCCGATGATGGGACCACTTCTGTCCCACTCCAAAAAAAGCCATAACCACCTGAATTTCTCCGGATTGTCCGCCCCATGCATTGGGGTGGACAAAACACTTGGAAACTGATAGGTGCGACACATTTCGAGCAGTGGCCAATTTCAGCCTCATTGTATATTTGTTCCAGTAATTTTTGTACCAGCAGTGGCAGATACCCAATGGGGGGGAAATTGCGTAGTGCCCTGTTTGGAGGGGGTGGTAACAGCGAGGCAGGATTTCAAAGTGCCACCCCCCCTTTAAATTTTGTCCTGCATGCGGTCTGCAGCCCGGTACGTGACCCCTGAAGTTCTGCAGCAGCGCCTGGAGCAGCTTCACATAGAAACATAGAAAATAGGTGCCCTTCGAGCCTGCACCACCATTCAATAAGATCATGGCTGATCATTCACCTCAGCATCCCTTTCCTGCTTTCTCTCCATACCCCTTGATCCCTTTAGCCGAAAAGGCCACATCTAACTCCCTCTTGAATATATCCAACGAACTAGCATAAACAACTCTGTGCAGTGGGGAATTCGACAGGTTAACAACTCTCTGAATGAAAAAGTTTCTCCTCATCTCAGTCCTAAATGGCTTACCCCTTAGCCTTAGACTGTGACCCCTGGTTCTGGACTTCCCCAACATCGGGAACATTCTTCCTGCATCTAACCTGTCCAGTCCCATCAGAATTTTATATGTTTCCATGAGAACCCCTCTCATCCTTCTAAACTCCAGTGAATAAAGGCCCAGTCGATCCAGTCTCTCCTCATATGTCAGTCCTGCCATCCCGGGAATCAGTCTGGTGAATCTTCGCTGCACTCCCTCAATAGCAAGAACGTCCTTCCTCAGATTCGGAGACCAAAACTGAACACAATATTCCAGGTGAGACCTCACCAAGGCCCCGAACAACTGCAGTAAGACCTCCCTGCTCCTATACTCAAAACCCCGAGCTATGAAGGCCAACATACCATCTGCCTTCTTCACCACCTGCTGTACCTGCATGCCAACTTTCAATGACTGATGTACCATGACACCCAGGTCTCGTTGCACCTCCCCTTTTCCTAATCTGTCACCATTCAGATAATATTCTGCCTTCGTGTTTTTGCTCCCAAAGTGGATAACCTCACATTTATCCACATCATACTGCATCTGCCATGCATTTTCCCACTCACTTAACCCGTCCAAGTCACCCTGCAGCCTCTTAGCGTCCTTCTCACAGCTCACACCACCACCCAGTTTAGTGTCATCTGCAAACTTGGACCTATTACACTCAATTCCTTCATCTAAGTCATAAATGTATATTGTAAATAGCTGGGGTCCCAGCACTGAGCCCTGCGGCAACCCACTAGTCACTGCCTGCCATTCTGAAATGGACCCGTTTATCCCGACTCTCTGCTTCCTGTCTGCCAACCAGTTCTCTATCCACATCAGTACATTACCCCCAATACCATGTGCTTTGATTTTGCACACCAATCTCTTGTGTGGGACCTTGTCAAAAGCCTTTTGAAAGTCCAAATACAAAACATCCACTGGTTCTCCCTTGTCCACTCTCCTAGTTACATCCTCAAAAAAATTCCAGAAGATTTGTCAAGCATGATTTCCCTTTCATAAATCCATGTTGACTTGGACCGATCCTGTCACTGCTTTCCAAATGAGCTGTTATTTCATCTTTAATAATTGATTCCAACATTTTCCCCACTACTGATGTCAGGCTAACCAGTCTATAATTACCCGTTTTCTCTCTCCTACCTTTTTTAAAAAGTGGTGTTACATTAGCTACCCTCCAGTCCATAGGAACTGATCAGAGTCGATAGACTGTTGGAAAATGATCACCAATGCATCCACTATTTCTAGGGCCACTTCCTTAAGTACTCTGGGATGCAGACTATCAGGCCTCGGGGATTTATTGGCCTTCAATCCATCAATTTCTCCAACACAATTTCCCACCTAATAAGGATATCTTTCAGTTCTTCCTTCTCACTAGACCCTCGATCCCCTAGCTTCCAGAAGGTTATTTGTGTCTTCCTTCGTGAAGACAGAACCAAAGTATTTATTCAACTGGTCTGTCATTTGTTTGTTCCCCATTATAAATTCAACTGAATCTGACTGCAAGGGACCTACGTTTGTCTTCATTAATCTTTTTCTCTTCACATATCAATAGAAGCTTTTGCAGTCAGCTTTTATGTTCCCGGCAAGCTTCCTCTCATACTCTATTTGTCCCCTCCTAATTAAACCCTTTGTCCTCCTCTGCTGAATTCTAAATTTCTCCCAATCCTCAGGTTTGTTGTTTTTTTCTGGCCAATTTATATGCCTCTTCTTTGGATTTAACACTATCCTTAATTTCCCTTGTTAGCCACGGTTGAGCCACCTTCCACATTTTATTTTTACTCCGGACAGGGATGTACAATTGTTGAAGTTCATCCATGTGATCTTTAAATGTTTGCCATTGCCTATCCACCATCAACCCTCTAAGTATCATTTGCCACTCTATTCTAGCCAATTCACGTCTCATACCATCGAAGTTACCTTTCCTTAAGTTCAGGACCCTAGTCTCTGAATTAACTGTGTCACTCTCCATCTTAATAAGGAATTCTACCATATTATGGTCACTCATCCCCAAGGGGCCTCGCACAACAAGATTGCTAATTAGTCCTTTCTCATTACACATCACCCAGTCTAGGATGGCCAGCCCTCTAGTTCGTTCCGCGACATATTGGGCCAGAAAACCATCCCTAATACACTCCAGGAAATCCTCCTCCATCGTATTGCTACCAGTTTGGTTAGCCCAATCTATATGTAGATTAAAGTCGCCCATGATAACTGCTGTACCTTTATTGCACGCGTTCCTAATTTCTTGTTTGATGCTGTCCCCAACCTCACTACTACTGTTTGGTGGTCTGTACACAACTCCCACTAGTGTTTTCTGCCCTTTGGTATTCCGCAGCTCCACCCATACCGATTCCACATCATCCAAGCTAATGTCCTTCCTTACTGTTGCATCAATTTCCTCTTGAACCAGCAACGCTACCCCACCTCCTTTTCCTTTCTGTTTATCCTTCCTGAATGTTGAATATCCCTGGATGTTGAGTTCCCAATCTTGGTCACCCTGAAGTCATGTCTCCGTGATGCCAATTATTTCATATTCATTAATTGCTGCCTGTGCATTTAATTCATCAACCTTATTATGAATACTCCTCGCATTGATGCACAGAGCCTTCAGGCATGTCTTTTTAACACACTTTGCCCTTTTAGAATTTTGCTGCAATGTGGCCCTTTTAGATTTTTGCCCTGGGTTTCTCTGCCCTCCACTTTTACTTTTCTTCTTTCTATCTTTTGCTTCTGCCCCTATTTTACTTCCCTCTGTCTCCCTGCATAGGTTCCAATCCCCCTGCCATATTAGTTTAACCCCTCCCCAACAGCACTGGCAAACACTCCCCCTCGGACATTGGTTCCGGTTTTGCCCAGCTGCAGACCGTCCGGTTTATACTGGTCCCACCTCCCCCAGAACCGGTTCCAATGTCTCAGGAATTTGAATCCCTCCCTTCTGCACCACTCCTCAAGCCACGTATTCATCTGAGCTATCCTGTGATTCCTACTCTGACTAGCACGTGGCACTGGCAGCAATCCTGAGATTACTACCTTTGAGGTCCAACTTTTTAATTTAATTTCCAGCTCCCTAAATTCAGCTTGTAGGACCTCATCGTGTTTTTTACCTATATCGTTGGTACCTGTATGCACCACAACAACTGGCTGTTCACCCTTCCCTTTCAAAATATCCTGCACCCGCTCTGAGACATCCTTGACCCTTGCACCAGGGAGACAACATACCCTCCTGGAGTCTCGATTGCGGCCACAGAAAAGTCTATCTATTCCCCTTACAGTAGAATCCCTACCACTATAGCTCTCCCACTCTTTTTCCTTCCCTCCTCACGGGCCGCTAACGAATTTTCGCTCCAGGGCTGAAATAGGTTGCTGCACATGGTGATGACGTTTTCATCAGAACACAACAGAACTGGGTGCTACCGGTTACTGCCAGCGTTAAACTCCCGGGGAATCTTGCAGGAGTCGATAGCGACGCTGCGCCAGGGTGAAAACTCGTTTGCGCACCGTTAGCGCCCCCAGGGTTGCCAACAGGAGGCACAAACGCCCCGAATTTCTCCCCCAATGATTTTTGAGCAAGACAGATCAATATTTACTTGTACCTGGATGGTAGGTCTAGATCTCATGTCACAAACTACTTGGAAATACAAATGTTACACGCTTCGATTTTTAAACCAATCACAGATAAAATTGGAATTTGCATACAATGCATTGAATGTGCATCTGTGCTTTTACTTTCTCCCTCTCTCTCACATTCTTTCATTTAAATTGCAGATTCTATACTTATCACATACTGTACTAACCTTTTTCCTGAAAAATAGATACAAATTTAATTAACATAATTTATTGACGAAATTTTCCAAGTTATCTTGCTCTACTCTGTTAAAAACTTCCATTACGTCTCTTCTTAGCCTTCTCTGCTTTATTGGAAATAGTCTCAGAATCTCAAGTCCCTCCTCATAGCTATAGGACCTCTGGTACCTTGGTCAAGTGGCCATTCTCCAAGTGTAAGCCTCGTGAAGAAACATCAGCAAACTATTCCACTGTTAGCCTATAGGGATCCAGCCCTCAATGAGTGTGCACATATAAACTTTGCAGTAGGAATTCTTGGCGGGGGTATGGCACTTACAAAACTTTAACATCCATTGCAGCAAGCCACTACTTCAGTAAAATGTTTAAAAAGCCCAGTCCAAAAGCTTAAATGCAAACTTACTGAAAATGCAAACTTACTGTATCCCTTAAGAGATGCTGACAGCGTCTCTGTGAGTTTGTTTGCATGCTGGGTTTAGTTGGCGTGCTTACAACCCAGCGCTGAACTCACCTGACATCAACATTCCACCATTTTTCTTTGTAGGGCGATATCTCTCAACGGCAACACTACCAGGCCTATGAAAATGGAGGACGCCGCGGGACTCGCCACCAGCTGATGAAAGAGCAGCGGCTGCCCTCTTTTTGCCGGTAACAGGTGGCATTAAGCCCTTGAATTTTTAGCCCACAGATTCTATTAAGTCATCAGTTAAATCCTCACTATGGACAAGCACATAATCTAGGAGGTCATTACAGCACTGAGGGGGGCTGAAATTCAGCCTCCCAAAAAGGCCACTTACCGCCAGAAAGCGGCGGAGTCGAGCAGCCGCCGATTTCCGGTCCAATGGCCGTCACGATCGAAATTTAGCTCGAATTTTTCTGGCGGTCCCACTTCCATCCCGCCGCTGCCAACCGTCCTAAGCACATTATCAAAGCACGCACCACCCGATCTCCCACACCTCCCGCAAAATGTAGCTGCAAAAATCCACGATCTGCTGCACGGTGCTCCTGACAGCTTTTTCTGACAGTGCACCTTGCTTTCACTCTGCGAGGTTTGGCAGCGCGGTAGCCCTTCAAGGGAGGGCACACTGCTACGGCCGCCATGTTTTATTTTGTCGGCCGACTGCCAGGTCGGGCCGAGTAATTATGCCCCTTGGGTGTCAGGCTGCTGGCCAGACCGAAACCCTCCCTGGTGGCCCAGTGAACCGAAGTTTCAAAGTGCTGAACGCTCTCCCCTTTAAATGAAGGGGAGAACGTGGTGACACACATGCGTCACGGCGTCATCTCTGCTCCGCTGCTGACTGACAATAGCGGAGACTTCATAGTAACATAGAAACATAGAAAATAGGTGCAGCAGTAGGCCATTCGGCCCTTCGAGCCTGCAACGCCATTCAACAAGATCATGGCTGATCACCCACCCCAGAACCTCCCCCCCTCCATGCCCCCTCTACATCCCCCGATCCTCCCAGCCGCAAGGACCACATCCAAATCCCTCCCGAACACATCCAATGAACTGGCATCAACAACTCCCCGCGGCAGGGAACCCCACAGGCCAACAACTCCCCGAGTGAAGAAGTCTCTCCCAATCCCAGCCCCAAACAGCCCACCCCCCCATCCCAAGAGCGTGCCCCCCCTCGGGCTCCGGACCCACCCAACACCAGGAACACTCCCCCCGCACCCAACCCGCCCCGTCCCGTCAGAATCCTTCCCGGATGTCGAGCCCCCAGCCCCAGCCACCCCGGAGCCACGCCCCCGCAACGCCAACCACACCACATCCACCAACCGCCATCTGCGCAGTCAACCCGTCCACCCCACTCTGAACACTCCCCGCACCGAGGCACAGAGCCCCCAGGCCCGCCCCTCCAACACACTTCTCCTCCCCAGACCTCCGCTGCAGTGTGGCCCCTCCTGTCCCCTGCCCTGGGTTTTTCCGCCCCCCACCCCCACCACTCTCCCCTCCATCCCCCGCCCCCATCTCCCCTCATCTTCCCTCTGCCTCCCCGCATAGGCTCCCTGCTTGGGGGCGGTAACCTTCTGGGGTAGGGAATTTTAGCCCCCAGCATGGAAGTCCTGCTCCCACCGCAGAATTGGCCTTACCACCCCTCACTGGAAGTGGAGTGCAATTTCCCACACTCCACTTCCTTTGGGGGCAGTTACCGGGGCACGACTAGATGCTCCTGTGACAGTTGGAACTGGTGCTCTCCACTCTCTCTCCTGTGACAGTTGGAACTGGTGCTCTCCACTCTCCCTCCTGTGACAGTTGGAACTGGTGCTCTCCACTCTCCCGTCCTGTGACAGTTGGAACTGGTGCTCTCCACTCTCTCTCCTGCGACAGTTGGAACTGGTGCTCTCCACTCTCCCGTCCTGTGACAGTTGGAACTGGTGCTCTCCACTCTCCCTCCTGTGACAGTTGGAACTGGTGCTCTCCACTCTCCCGTCCTGTGACAGTTGGAACTGGTGCTCTCCACTCTCCCGTCCTGTGACAGTTCGAACTGGTGCTCTCCACTCTCCCATCCTGTGACAGTTGGAACTGGTGCTCTCCACTCTCCCGTCCTGTGACAGTTGGAACTGGTGCTCTCCACTCTCTGTCCTGTGACAGTTGGAACTGATGCTCTCCACTCTCTGTCCTGTGACAGTTGGAACTGATGCTCTCCACTCTCTGTCCTGTGACAGTTGGAACTGATGCTCTCCACTCTCTGTCCTGTGACAGTTGGAACTGGTGCTCTCCACTCTCCCGTCCTGTGACAGTTGGAACTGATGCTCTCCACTCTCCCGTCCTGTGACAGTTGGAACTGATGCTCTCCACTCTCCCTCCTGTGACAGTTGGAACTGATGCTCTCCACTCTCCCATCCTGTGACAGTTGGAACTGGTGCTCTCCACTCTCCCGTCCTGTGACAGTTGGAACTGGTGCTCTCCACTCTCTGTCCTGTGACAGTTCGAACTGATGCTCTCCACTCTCCCGTCCTGTGACAGTTGGAACTGATGCTCTCCACTCTCCCGTCCTGTGACAGTTGGAACTGGTGCTCTCCACTCTCTGTCCTGTGACAGTTCGAACTGATGCTCTCCACTCTCCCGTCCTGTGACAGTTGGAACTGGTGCTCTCCACTCTCCCGTCCTGTGACAGTTGGAACTGGTGCTCTCCACTCTCTGTCCTGTGACAGTTCGAACTGATGCTCTCCACTCTCCCGTCCTGTGACAGTTGGAACTGGTGCTCTCCACTCTCCCGTCCTGTGACAGTTGGAACTGGTGCTCTCCACTCTCCCGTCCTGTGACAGTTGGAACTGGTGCTCTCCACTCTCTCGTCCTGTGACAGTTGGAACTGGTGCTCTCCACTCTCCCGTCCTGTGACAGTTGGAACTGGTGCTCTCCACTCTCCCGTCCTGTGACAGTTGGAACTGGTGCTCTCCACTCTCCCGTCCTGTGACAGTTGGAACTGGTGCTCTCCACTCTCTCTCCTGTGACAGTTGGAACTGGTGCTCTCCACTCTCTGTCCTGTGACAGTGGGAACTGGTGCTCTCCACTCTCCCGTCCTGTGACAGTTTGAACTGGTGCTCTCCACTCTCTCGTCCTGTGACAGTTGGAACTGGTGCTCTCCACTCTCTGTCCTGTGACAGTTGGAACTGGTGCTCTCCACTCTCCCGTCCTGTGACAGTTGGAACTGGTGCTCTCCACTCTCCCTCCTGTGACGGTTGGAACTGGTGCTCTCCACTCTCCCATCCTGTGACAGTTGGAACTGGTGCTCTCCACTCTCCCGTCCTGTGACAGTTTGAACTGGTGCTCTCCACTCTCTCGTCCTGTGACAGTTGGAACTGGTGCTCTCCACTCTCTGTCCTGTGACAGTTTGAACTGGTGCTCTCCACTCTCCCATCCTGTGACAGTTGGAACTGGTGCTCTCCACTCTCCCGTCCTGTGACAGTTGGAACTGGTGCTCTCCACTCTCCCGTCCTGTGACAGTTGGAACTGGTGCTCTCCACTCTCCCGTCCTGTGACAGTTGGAACTGGTGCTCTCCACTCTCTGTCCTGTGACAGTTGGAACTGGTGCTCTCCACTCTCCCTCCTGTGACAGTTGGAACTGATGCTCTCCACTCTCCCGTCCTGTGACAGTTGGAACTGGTGCTCTCCACTCTCCCGTCCTGTGACAGTTGGAACTGGTGCTCTCCACTCTCGCGTCCTGTGACAGTTGGAACTGGTGCTCTCCACTCTCCCTCCTGTGACAGTTGGAACTGGTGCTCTCCACTCTCCCTCCTGTGACAGTTTGAACTGGTGCTCTCCACTCTCCCGTCCTGTGACAGTTGGAACTGGTGCTCTCCACTCTCCCGTCCTGTGACAGTTGGAACTGGTGCTCTCCACTCTCCCGTCCTGTGACAGTTGGAACTGGTGCTCTCCACTCTCTGTCCTGTGACAGTTGGAACTGGTGCTCTCCACTCTCCCTCCTGTGACAGTTTGAACTGGTGCTCTCCACTCTCCCTCCTGTGACAGTTTGAACTGGTGCTCTCCACTCTCCCTCCTGTGACAGTTTGAACTGGTGCTCTCCACTCTCCCTCCTGTGACAGTTGGAACTGGTGCTCTCCACTCTCTGTCCTGTGACAGTTGGAACTGGTGCTCTCCACTCTCCCGTCCTGTGACAGTTGGAACTGGTGCTCGCCACTCTCTGTCCTGTGACAGTTTGAACTGGTGCTCTCCACTCTCTGTCCTGTGACAGTTGGAACTGGTGCTCTCCACTCTCCCGTCCTGTGACAGTTGGAACTGGTGCTCTCCACTCTCTGTCCTGTGACAGTTGGAACTGGTGCTCTCCACTCTCCCTCCTGTGACAGTTTGAACTGGTGCTCTCCACTCTCCCTCCTGTGACAGTTGGAACTGGTGCTCTCCACTCTCCCTCCTGTGACAGTTGGAACTGGTGCTCTCCACTCTCCCTCCTGTGACAGTTTGAACTGGTGCTCTCCACTCTCCCTCCTGTGACAGTTTGAACTGGTGCTCTCCACTCTCCCGTCCTGTGACAGTTGGAACTGGTGCTCTCCACTCTCCCTCCTGTGACAGTTTGAACTGGTGCTCTCCACTCTCCCTCCTGTGACAGTTTGAACTGGTGCTCTCCACTCTCCCTCCTGTGACAGTTTGAACTGGTGCTCTCCACTCTCTGTCCTGTGACAGTTTGAACTGGTGCTCTCCACTCTCCCTCCTGTGACAGTTTGAACTGGTGCTCTCCACTCTCCCGTCCTGTGACACTTGGAACTGGTGCTCTCCACTCTCTGTCCTGTGACAGTTGGAACTGGTGCTCTCCACTCTCTGTCCTGTGACAGTTGGAACTGGTGCTCTCCACTCTCTGTCCTGTGACAGTTGGAACTGGTGCTCTCCACTCTCTGTCCTGTGACAGTTGGAACTGGTGCTCTCCACTCTCTCTCCTGTGACAGTTGGAACTGGTGCTCTCCACTCTCCCGTCCTGTGACACTTGGAACTGGTGCTCTCCACTCTCCCTCCTGTGACAGTTGGAACTGGTGCTCTCCACTCTCCCTCCTGTGACAGTTTGAACTGGTGCTCTCCACTCTCCCTCCTGTGACAGTTTGAACTGGTGCTCTCCACTCTCCCTCCTGTGACAGTTTGAACTGATGCTCTCCACTCTCCCGTCCTGTGACAGTTTGAACTGGTGCTCTCCACTCTCCTGTCCTGTGACAGTTTGAACTGGTGCTCTCCACTCTCCCTCCTGTGACAGTTTGAACTGATGCTCTCCACTCTCCCTCCTGTGACAGTTTGAACTGGTGCTCTCCACTCTCCCTCCTGTGACAGTTTGAACTGATGCTCTCCACTCTCCCTCCTGTGACAGTTGGAACTGATGCTCTCCACTCTCCCTCCTGTGACAGTTGGAACTGGTGCTCTCCACTCTCCCTCCTGTGACAGTTGGAACTGGTGCTCTCCACTCTCCCGTCCTGTGACAGTTGGAACTGATGCTCTCCACTCTCCCTCCTGTGACAGTTGGAACTGATGCTCTCCACTCTCCCGTCCTGTGACAGTTGGAACTGGTGCTCTCCACTCTCCCTCCTGTGACAGTTGGAACTGGTGCTCTCCACTCTCCCGTCCTGTGACAGTTGGAACTGGTGCTCTCCACTCTCCCTCCTGTGACAGTTGGAACTGGTGCTCTCCACTCTCCCTCCTGTGACAGTTGGAACTGGTGCTCTCCACTCTCCCTCCTGTGACAGTTGGAACTGGTGCTCTCCACTCTCTGTCCTGTGACAGTTGGAACTGGTGCTCTCCACTCTCCCTCCTGTGACAGTTGGAACTGGTGCTCTCCACTCTCCCGTCCTGTGACAGTTGGAACTGGTGCTCTCCACTCTCCCGTCCTGTGACAGTTGGAACTGGTGCTCTCCACTCTCCCGTCCTGTGACAGTTGGAACTGGTGCTCTCCACTCTCCCGTCCTGTGACAGTTGGAACTGGTGCTCTCCACTCTCCCTCCTGTGACAGTTGGAACTGATGCTCTCCACTCTCCCGTCCTGTGACAGTTGGAACTGGTGCTCTCCACTCTCCCGTCCTGTGACAGTTGGAACTGGTGCTCTCCACTCTCCCGTCCTGTGACAGTTGGAACTGGTGCTCTCCACTCTCCCTCCTGTGACAGTTGGAACTGATGCTCTCCACTCTCCCTCCTGTGACAGTTGGAACTGGTGCTCTCCACTCTCCCGTCCTGTGACAGTTGGAACTGGTGCTCTCCACTCTCCCGTCCTGTGACAGTTGGAACTGGTGCTCTCCACTCTCCCGTCCTGTGACAGTTGGAACTGGTGCTCTCCACTCTCTGTCCTGTGACAGTTGGAACTGGTGCTCTCCACTCTCCCTCCTGTGACAGTTTGAACTGGTGCTCTCCACTCTCCCTCCTGTGACAGTTGGAACTGGTGCTCTCCACTCTCCCTCCTGTGACAGTTGGAACTGGTGCTCTCCACTCTCCCTCCTGTGACAGTTTGAACTGGTGCTCTCCACTCTCCCTCCTGTGACAGTTTGAACTGGTGCTCTCCACTCTCCCGTCCTGTGACAGTTGGAACTGGTGCTCTCCACTCTCCCTCCTGTGACAGTTTGAACTGGTGCTCTCCACTCTCCCTCCTGTGACAGTTTGAACTGGTGCTCTCCACTCTCCCTCCTGTGACAGTTTGAACTGGTGCTCTCCACTCTCTGTCCTGTGACAGTTTGAACTGGTGCTCTCCACTCTCCCTCCTGTGACAGTTTGAACTGGTGCTCTCCACTCTCCCGTCCTGTGACACTTGGAACTGGTGCTCTCCACTCTCTGTCCTGTGACAGTTGGAACTGGTGCTCTCCACTCTCTGTCCTGTGACAGTTGGAACTGGTGCTCTCCACTCTCTGTCCTGTGACAGTTGGAACTGGTGCTCTCCACTCTCTGTCCTGTGACAGTTGGAACTGGTGCTCTCCACTCTCTCTCCTGTGACAGTTGGAACTGGTGCTCTCCACTCTCCCGTCCTGTGACACTTGGAACTGGTGCTCTCCACTCTCCCTCCTGTGACAGTTGGAACTGGTGCTCTCCACTCTCCCTCCTGTGACAGTTTGAACTGGTGCTCTCCACTCTCCCTCCTGTGACAGTTTGAACTGGTGCTCTCCACTCTCCCTCCTGTGACAGTTTGAACTGATGCTCTCCACTCTCCCGTCCTGTGACAGTTTGAACTGGTGCTCTCCACTCTCCTGTCCTGTGACAGTTTGAACTGGTGCTCTCCACTCTCCCTCCTGTGACAGTTTGAACTGATGCTCTCCACTCTCCCTCCTGTGACAGTTTGAACTGGTGCTCTCCACTCTCCCTCCTGTGACAGTTTGAACTGATGCTCTCCACTCTCCCTCCTGTGACAGTTGGAACTGATGCTCTCCACTCTCCCTCCTGTGACAGTTGGAACTGGTGCTCTCCACTCTCCCTCCTGTGACAGTTGGAACTGGTGCTCTCCACTCTCCCGTCCTGTGACAGTTGGAACTGATGCTCTCCACTCTCCCTCCTGTGACAGTTGGAACTGATGCTCTCCACTCTCCCGTCCTGTGACAGTTGGAACTGGTGCTCTCCACTCTCCCTCCTGTGACAGTTGGAACTGGTGCTCTCCACTCTCCCGTCCTGTGACAGTTGGAACTGGTGCTCTCCACTCTCCCTCCTGTGACAGTTGGAACTGGTGCTCTCCACTCTCCCTCCTGTGACAGTTGGAACTGGTGCTCTCCACTCTCCCTCCTGTGACAGTTGGAACTGGTGCTCTCCACTCTCTGTCCTGTGACAGTTGGAACTGGTGCTCTCCACTCTCCCTCCTGTGACAGTTGGAACTGGTGCTCTCCACTCTCCCGTCCTGTGACAGTTGGAACTGGTGCTCTCCACTCTCCCGTCCTGTGACAGTTGGAACTGGTGCTCTCCACTCTCCCGTCCTGTGACAGTTGGAACTGGTGCTCTCCACTCTCCCGTCCTGTGACAGTTGGAACTGGTGCTCTCCACTCTCCCTCCTGTGACAGTTGGAACTGATGCTCTCCACTCTCCCGTCCTGTGACAGTTGGAACTGGTGCTCTCCACTCTCCCGTCCTGTGACAGTTGGAACTGGTGCTCTCCACTCTCCTGTCCTGTGACAGTTGGAACTGGTGCTCTCCACTCTCCCTCCTGTGACAGTTGGAACTGATGCTCTCCACTCTCCCTCCTGTGACAGTTGGAACTGGTGCTCTCCACTCTCCCGTCCTGTGACAGTTGGAACTGGTGCTCTCCACTCTCCCGTCCTGTGACAGTTGGAACTGGTGCTCTCCACTCTCCCGTCCTGTGACAGTTGGAACTGGTGCTCTCCACTCTCCCGTCCTGTGACAGTTGGTACTGGTGCTCTCCACTCTCCCGTCCTGTGACAGTTGGAACTGGTGCTCTCCACTCTCCCGTCCTGTGACAGTTGGAACTGGTGCTCTCCACTCTCCCGTCCTGTGACAGTTTGAACTGGTGCTCTCCACTCTCCCGTCCTGTGACAGTTGGAACTGGTGCTCTCCACTCTCCCGTCCTGTGACAGTTTGAACTGATGCTCTCCACTCTCTGTCCTGTGACAGTTGGAACTTCGTCCTGCTTCCACCTCTGCCCCTCAAGAGTACTACTGCACCACTTCCGCTCCCATTATCACCGACTTCCGGTCCGCTGCAAAAAAGGACAAAGAGCTGAATATCGACCTCATCCTACCCAGCGGTGAAAATACTTAAAAAAACAGTAAGTGCGGCAGGTTTCTGGCAGGCCTGAATTTCGGCCCCACTGTTTTTTGGATGTAACATTATAGCGAGGTTCAGTCTGTCTATCAAGGTGGACGTAAAAGATCCCCTGGCACTGTTCAAAGAAGAGCAGGGAGTTCTGCTGATGTCGTGGCCAACATCTCTCCCTCTAACACCACGAGAAAAAGATCATTTACTCCTTTATGCATTTTCTGTTTGTAGGATATTTTTGTGTATCAATTGGCGGCCATGATTACCTACATAACAATGACTGCTCTTTAACAATAATTAATTTTCTGTGTAGCACTTTGACACTCCTGTGGAAATTTAAGATGGTATATAAATGCGTGTTCTTTCTCTTTTCTGCTGTCATAGCTCAACATAAACCTTGGCCGATACAGTTCAATGGACACAGAAAAAACAATGACCTTAAAATTACATTCCGGGACACTAGTTACGGCATCTGTCTGAAATTACTCTCTCTGACATTTTAGCAGATATATTAACCTGTTTAAAATAAATAGCCTCCACTTTTTTGGTGGAGAGGCATTTTAGACAAATGCATTAAGTATTTATACACCAGTATCCCAAAATATAATTTCAAGGCCATTAACTCCCAAAGGATCAATATATAATTTTATATAATTTTCTTTTCAATTTGTATACACTTAAAAAAAAACTTATTAACCTGTAATAATTGTGTGATTCGTTTTTGGAAGCATGGGTGCAAAACAACCTCGACACCAACCCTCCCCCCCCCCCCACCTGATGGAAATTCTCATACAAGATGCTATTTTAGAATGTGGTATTTTATGGGATTTTTATGCTCACAGACTATCTTTCCAGTGAACAGACGCATAAATCTGCCACAAAGCAATTTATAGATGACCTTTTCTCAGGCAGTGTCTGGGTAATGCCCATCAGCAGTCATTATTCCCGATGCAGTGATATTCTTCGCAGCTCTCAACAATGGCCCCATGACATTAAAATGACAGCCAACCAATCAGATATGTTGGAGGAATAAGCTGGCACTGTGCTAAGAACTCTGCTCTATTTTAAAACTCATGGGATTAAGTGAATGGAGCTTTCATTATGTACTTGATCTCACTCATTAAAAACAGACGGGTTCTTAACCATAATACCAGTGTAATACTATCTGTTGTGAACAACTCAAGCAACTGCACTTTCAGATGCTGAATTCTATTACAATGAACTCTTAGTTTCGTAGTATTAAAAGCTCTCTGCTCTTTGGGCCTCCAAAATGGTTTGTGTTTCTAAAAGGCAGTTCACCAGTACAGTAGCAGGCTAAAATGAAATGAAAAACCATGAGTACTGGAAAATCTGAAAATAGCACAGCAACATAAGTCAACGTCTGCACAAAGAAGGCCCGTTACTGTCTTGGGCGTGACGTTCTGTTCTAACGTTCTGATGGTAACTTTAACCTAACCCGTTCGGCGGGAAACTGCCAGGATTAGGTCAGCCACCCATTTTACACCCCGCCCGAAAAGTCAGTGGAAGGTTAAATCAGGCAGAGTGGAAAACGGCCAGTCGATCCAATCCTGTCAATTTCCTGTTAAAATTACCCCCATCTTTGTTTCTTTTTCAGATGTTGACTGGCCTGTTGTGAATTTCCAGCATGATTCTCTTTCATCAGCAGCGTCAATGTGGATTACGATCCAATTTACACTGAGGATCCAATTAAATTTGGACCAGAAGATCCATACTGAACATTTTTACCAGTGTGCATTACACAGAACATGATGCGGGATAGTATTCAATTACTGCCTGCAGCTGAGCAGCACAAACACTAATCAGAGTCTTTTATAACCGTCTGCATTACATCTATTATTTTCTGAGCTACTTGTTAGCATGAAAGCCTACGGCAGAAGTTTGATCAGAGTAAATGACATTAAGAGGTTTATGCTGTCTATTTTTATTTGAATTGGTGGCAAATTCACAACAAAAGCAAGTTGATAGCCTCAAAGTGAACAAGATTAAAGGAATATTACCATCTGCACTTGTTTTAAAAATCAAGCAATTACAAGTACTTATGATCAATCTTAACATCCCCTTGCCACTTGCTGTATTTTTGTTTTGGTCTCTGATATTTTTGTTTAAAAGGTGGGTGCTGTTCACATCATCAGGAGAGCAAGCTGGGAAGAATGATTAAATCTAAAAGTGTGATTGAGCTGAACTAACATTCAGCTGGAATCTTTCTACACATTGACCACTTACAAAGGCCACACTTTTTGATGGCAATGCTGCTCTATCTAACACAATCTCTGAGCTTTTCTCATTGAATTAAATCCAGTTGTAATGGATTAGTCCATTGTAATGAGGACACCAATTAATCAGGAGTGGAGCTGACCAAAATAAGCTAGGCTGCTACTTTCGGCATTTTTGTGCAATAAATATCTGTGCCATCAACATTCAAAGTAGGATTTAATACTTCTTACAGTAATGATTAGTCACAAATTTTCCATAAGATTTCTGCTAAATACAAATCAGATGTGATTTATGCAACTATAGGAAGTTATTAACCCTTACTGTAATGCAGTCTCAAAGAAATTTTTAGCATCAGAAACTAATCTATAGGTCCGAAATTAAAGAACTTACCGCCCACCGTTATCAACATTCCTCTCGTCGAACCGCCCAATGCCACTTTTGATGTGGCCTGGAGCGGGCTGGAGGGGAGAGCTGCCGGGAAGAGCTCGCCGACGTCAGCGGACAGCCGAGTCGCGCAACTGACCTCCCGCCCGCCGAGCTGCGATATTGATGCGGGCGGCAGTCAGCAGCCGGCAGCAGAACGGGGATGGACCGTTGGCTGGAGGCTGGTCTGTCCCCGACGGTAGGTAAGAAGATGGGGAAAAAAAAGTTTAGTACACTTTGTGTAATTTTTTTCTTTACAGGGACTTACCTGGGTGGGGTCCCCTGAAGGTCTTCAGGTGTTGTTTTTATGCTTTTGATTTTCAGCTCTTTGACCTTCCGTGAGCCCGACTCCATCCTCGACGGCACTTGGGCAGCAAGCGAGCTCCCGCCGGCTGCCGCCCAGATTGGCGATGTAAGTCGCTCATTTGTCGCCCGCCGACCTTCGAGGGACCTCTCCGATAAAAATCCCGCCGAAAGTACTGTCAGGTACCTCAGCGGCCATCGGCGATCCTTTGGGTGGCACTTGGGCGTGTGGAGGCCTTCATCAAATTCGGGCCTATATATTTTTTTTTAAACCATCTATGATTATTTATATTAAATAGATATAAAGGAAACTACTCGATTCAACTGATTTTTAGTGAATTAAATGCATACATTAAGGGCAAAAAAGAGCAGAGAATGAAGAATAAAAACACAGCATATTTTCCAGAATAAACCAGGATGTGAAAGTTCAGAACAGAGGGCTACATTTCAGCCAATACTTCAACATTTCTTAAATATTAATCTGAAATGGAAATCAGTTTTACAAAACTGAGGGAAAAGAACACTGAAGCAGAAATGGCAACTAGTATTTTGCTTACCCAGTGATATTATACTGTAGCAATATTAATATTTTACATAGTAAAAAGAGTCAAATTAATAGTCAACTTCAGCACTTATTTTTATCACTGTCTCAAACTGCAAACATTACGGTGCACAAGCTAAGGAGGACCAATCACAACAAGGATCCTCCATAGGGGCAGATTCTCAATGCTAAATCAGCCAAAACACTACTTTGGGACACCAGGAAGATCTGATTTGTGACTTTACTGAACTATGCAGAAAGGCTATCTGGTTGAAGAGCATTTTAAACAAAACTTTTGCCTTAAAGTCAACATGTTTGGATATTGTGGTGTGCAGGACTGGATTTACATTTATATGGTCCCTAAGGGAGTGTAATTGGTGCGGCAATCGATTACAAGCCCTCTGCTTCAATTTCTAAAAATATTTTATAAAATCATAAATTTTTGTCATCTTCCCTGAAAGCACCTGGTTTGGCTGACCTACTTCAGGTTCCCATGGTCTAGAGTGGTGATTTCTTTCAGTCTCGCAGGTGGGAGTCTCACCAGGAGCCCATTGAAAATATTGAAATAACCCTAAACCGCAAGTCATTAGCCAAGGTCAATGGCCCGGGCATGGAGTGGGCAGAGGGTTCTTCACCTCACTAAAGTCGCACCAGCGTAGGAGCCAGCTAGGAAATTGGATCACAATTCTTGACCATGGAAGGCAATGTCTAATATCTCTTCAAGTCTCTTTCTTCAGCTGTGTTATTTACCAATAGTCTTTACCCCTAGCTGCTTCCTGCAGTTTGTGCACTTTAAAAACTGTGTGAGATTGTCTAGCAATTGCTAAATTTCATTCCATTTATACAACCAGAGGCTTTTTTTCAGTTAGGATTCTATAATTACTTTGATTTTGCAATTAATTTTTTACAAACAGTGAGGATGATACCAATTAATTGCAACAGGACATAGATAGGCTGGCAGAATGGGCAGACAAGTGGCAGATGGAATTTAATACAGAGAAGTGTAAGGTGATGCATTTTGGCAGAAGGGCTAGGGAGAGGCAATATAGACTTAATGCCACAGTTCTAAAGAATGTGCAGGGACAGAGGGACCTGGGGGTTGGTTCATGTGCATAGACCTTTGAAGGCGGCAGGACATATTGAGAGAGTAGTTAGCAAAGCATATAGGATCCTGGCTTCATAAATAGAGGTATTGAGTATAAAAGCAGGGAAGTTATACTGAAACTTTATAAAGCTCTGGTTAGGCCACAACTAGAGTATTGTGTCCAGTTCTGGTCATCACACTTTACGAAGGATGTGAAGGTCCTTGAGAGGGTGCAGAGGACATTTACCAGAATGGTTCCAGGGATGAGGGATTTTAGCTACAATGTTAGGATGGAGATGCTGAGGTTGTTCTCCTTGGAACAAAGTAGGTTGAGGGGAGATTTGATAGGGATGTACAAGATTATGACAGGTTTAGATAAGATAATCGAAGAAAAGCTGTTCCCATTAGCTGATGGTGCAAGGACTAGGGGACCCAGATTTAAGGTTTTGGACAAGAGATAGAGATGGGGGAAAAGACCTTTTTTACGCAGGTAAGGACCTGGAACTCACTGCCTACAAGGTGGTGGAAGCAGAGATGATCAATGATTTCAAAAGGAAATTGAATAGGCACTTGAGGGAAATAAACTTGCAGGGCTACCGAGATAGAGAGGGGGAGGGACTGACTGGATTCTACAGAGAGTCTCTACATGTACTCGATGAGCCGAATGACCTCCTTCTGTGCCATAATGACTGACTCATTAGGTAGATTTTGAGTTTTAAGTAAGCCCAACCAGAATGCTCACATTTTCTACTTTTTGTGTCTCAAAGCCAGAGAGAAAGAAAGAGAAGGGGGAGAAAGAGTGGAAGACAAACAGAGAGACAGAAAAGGAGACAAAATATTAGAGAAAGGGTGAGAAATGCTGAGACAGTTATCTATGTAAAGAGAGACAAACAAATTTTGTTTTTAATTTTGATTGTGAGCAATGCTACTGGAGACAAACTAGTTAAAAATGCAATGTCTTATTGGCACAGCATCATGACACAGAATTGCCATTTTTATAGAATAAGCAACAGAATGTGCAGTGGAACTTCTACCGTCTACCATAATGGAGGGGCCCTATTCCCTGAACAATGGAAATTGGCAGATAATCAAGAATTCCCAAATGTTGGTCTTGCACGTATGCTGCATCGATACCCTATGCAAAGAATGAAGATATGTACAATAGGAATAACTAAAATAACATTGAAGCCGATTGTGTGATCTCGAGTGCCCCACGTTATCGAGCACTGAAGCAGATTCAGCACCAGATGCGCTCCATGCTCCATAATAAACAGCAAGTCCATAATTGGTGCATAAAGCCTACAAAGTAAATGTACATCATCATAGGTGGTCCCTCGAACGAGGATGACTTGTTTCCACACCAAAAGGGGATGAGTTTACAGATGTTTCAATGAAGAACCTGATATTCCAGTCCTGAACTCCAGGGGTGGAAGATGCCTGTGCATGGATTCTTTTTAACGTATGGTGACTATTGCACATCAGCCACCACACGGGCATGACAGAGCTAGGCCTTTATCCAGCGGCAAGGGTTAACCAGAACAACTGGAGACCTGCTCTGCTGCACTTTAATGAGGTTGGCAGCCTCTGATTTAACCTGTTTTACAGCACTGCTTATGGGCAGGAGTGCTTCCCCCAAGCAACCCCCCACCCGCTCATCAGAACCCCCGATACAAAGACAACCAAGATTGCGGGTCAGACCCCCCCTCCCCCCAAGTCAGGGATCGGATCGGACTCACACACCTCCCCCTAACAGCCCCCCCCGCCCCAGGATCGGAGCTCGGACCTATTGGTTCTGCGTTGAGCACCAGAGTTCACTCCAACCAACTGACGGAACTCCACTGGCTGTATCCCGATTGGCTGTATCCAGTGGGGTTCCGCAGGGCTCAGTACTTAAAGGGTTGACGGTGGATAGGTAATGGCAAACATTTAAAGATCACATGGATGAACTTCAGCAATTATACATCCTTGTCTGGAGTAAAAATAAAACGGGGAAGGTGGCGCAACGTGGCTAACAAGGGAAATTAGGGATAGTATTAAATCCAAGGAAGAGGCAGACAAATTGCCCAGAAAAAGCAGTAAGCCTGAGGATTGGGAGAAATTTAGAATTCAGCAGAGGAGGACAAAGGGTTTAATTAGGAGGGGGGAAATAGAGTATGAGAAGAAGCTTGCCGGGAACATAAAAGCTGACTGCAAAAGCTTCTATAGATATGTGAAGAGAAAACGATTAGTGAAGACAAACATAGGTCCCTTGCAGTCGGATTCAGGGGAATTTATAATGGGGAACAAAGAAATGGCAGACCAATTGAACAAATACTTTGGTTCTGTCTTCACGAAGGAAGACACAATTAACCTTCCAGAAGTACTAGGGGACCAAGGGTCTAGTGAGAAGGATGAACTGAAGGATATCCTTATTAGGTGGGAAATTGTGCGAAGGAAATTGATGGGATTGAAAACCAATAAATCCGTGGGGCCTGATAGTTTGTATCCCAGAGTACTTAAGGAAGTGGCCTTAGAAATAATGGATGTATTGGTGATCATTTTCCAACAGTCTATCGACTCTGATCAGTTCCTATGGACTGGAGGGTAGCTAATGTAACACCACTTTTTAAAAAGGGAGGGAGAGAGAAAGCAGGTAATTATAGACTGGTTAGCCTGACATCAGTAGTGGGGAAAATGTTGGAATCAATTATTAAGGATGAAATATCAGCGCATTTGGAAAGCAGTGACAGGATCGGTCCAAGTCAGCATGGATTTATGAAGGGAAAATCATGCTTGACAAATCTTCTGGAATTTTTTGAGGATGTAACTGGTAGAGTGGACAAGGGAGAACCAGTGGATGTGGTGTATTTGGACTTTCAAAAGGCTTTTGACAAGGTCCCACACAAGAGATTGGTGTGCAAAATCAAAGCACATGGTATTGGGGGTAATAGACTGACGTGGATAGAGAACTGGTTGGCAGACAGGAAGCAGAGAGTCCGGATAAACAGGTCCTTTTCAGAATGGCAGGCAGTGACTAGTGGAGTGCTGCAGGGCTCAGTGCTGGGACCCCAGCTCTTTACAATATGCATCAATGATTTAAATGAAGGAATTGAGTGTAATAGCTCCAAGTTTGCAGATAACACTAAACTGGGTGGCGGTGTGAGCTGTGAGGGGGACACTAAGAGGCTGCATGGTGACTTGGACAGGTTAGGTGAGTGGGCAAATGCATGGCAGATAATGTGGATAAATGTGAGGTTATCCACTTTGGGGGCAAAAACGCAAAGACAGAATATTATCTGAATGGCGGCAGATTAGGAAAAGGGGAGGTGCAACGAGACCTGGGTGTCATGTTTCATCAGTCATTGAAAGTTGGCATACAGGTACAGCAGACGGTGAAGAAGGCAAATGGTATGTTGGCCTTCATCGCTAGGGGATTTGAGTATAGGAGCAGGGAGGTCTTATTGCAGTTGTACAGGGCCTTGGTGAGGCTTCACCTGGAATATTGTGTTCAGTTTTGGTCTAATCTGAGGAAGGACGTTCTTGCTATTGAGGGAGTGCAGCGAAGGTTCACCAGACTGATTCCCGGGATGGCTGAACTGACATATGAGGAGAGACTGGATCAACTGGACCTTTATACATTGGAGTTTAGAAGGATGAGTGGAGATCTCATAGAAACATATAAGATTCTGACGGGACGGGACAGGTTAGATGCGGGTAGAATGCTCCCGATGTTGGGGAAGTCCAGAACCAGGGGACACAGTCTTAGGATAAGGGGTACGCCATTTAGGACTGAGATGAGGAGAAACTTCTTCACTCAGAGAGTTGTTAACCTGTGGAATTCCCTGCCCTAGAGAGTTGTTGATGCCAGTTCATTGGATATATTCAAGAGGGAGTTAGATATGGCCCTTGCAGCTAAGGGGATCAATGGGTATGGAGAGAAAGCAGGAAAGGAGTACTGAAGGAATGATCAGCCATGATCTTATTGAATGGTGATGCAGGCTCAAAGGGCCGAATGGCCTACTCCTGCACCTATTTTCTATGTTTCTATGTACTGGGTCCCTTGTTTTTTGAGAACTTTTTTTCCTGTTCCATCCTTGTCCTTTTCCATAACTACCCTAAATCTAACTGAATTATGATCACGAGCAGCAAAATGCTCTCCCACTGATACCCCTGTCCCTCTTCATTCCCCAAAACCAAGTCCAGAACCGCCCCCTTCCTTGTTGGGCTTGTTACATAATGGCTAAAAAATGTTCTCCTGAATGCATTTTAGGAATTCCGCACTCTCTGTACCATTTACGCTCTCTTTTTCCCCAGTTAATATGAGGGTAGTTGAAATCCCCCACTATTACAGCTCCATAGTTTTCGTACTTCACAGCAATTTGCCCACATATTCATTCTTCTATCACCCTCTGACTGTTTGGGGGTCTATCGTACACACCCAGCAGTGTGACCACCCCTTTTTTGTTCTTCAATTCAACCCATATGGACTCATTTGTTGACCCCTCCAACATATCATCCCTTCTGACAGCTGTAATTGTTTCTTTAATTAATACTGTGACCCCCCCTCCTTTTTAACTCCCCTCTCTATCCCATCTTTGTATCCCCTAATGTGTATTTCCTTGCCTTGTTAGACCTCCCCAAATTGCATTACCTCTCACTTCTCCGGATTGAATTCCATTTGCCACTGTTCCACCCACCTGACCAGTACATTGATATCTTCCTGCAGTCTACAGCTTTCTTCTTTATTATCAACCACACAGCCGATTTTAGTATTATCTGCAAACTTCTTAATCATACTCCCAACATTCAAGTCCAAGTCAAATGTACATAAGGCTCGTATGGCCCCCCAAGTAAAGGAAGCCGGTGCGGCATAATGCCAGGGATGTCTGAGACTCTGATAGAAACATAGAAATTTACAGCGCAGAAGGAGGCCATTTCGGCCCATCGTGTCTGCACCAGCTGACAAAGAGCTACACGGCCCTTGGTCAGCAGCCCTAAAGGTTACATATAAACCTGTGAGCAATGACAGAAAGGCAAAAAGCACCCATCCCAACCAGTCCGCCTCACACAACTGCGGCACCCCTTATACTGAAACATTCTACACTCCACTCCAACCGGAGCCATGTGATCTCCTGGGAGAGGCAAAGAACAGATAAAAACCCAGGCCAATTTAGGGAGAAAAAAATCTTGGAAAATTCCTCTCCGACCCATCCAGGCGGTCAAAACTAGTCCAGGAGATTACCCTGATGGTCCATTCGGAATGGGAGCTTTAGAGGAAACCTAGTTAAAGTTTTGATTCCTTCCTCCCTCTTTTGTGGCTTCCAACAGCCAAATCTTCCAAGAGGACTTGGTCCCCATTGCCTTCACAAAAGAAAGATGATGCTGTAAGTGCAGTCAGCAACACAGGTGCCAGCATTCTGGATCCCAACCAATGTGTTTCTCCCAGCAATTTGTGCACCAGGAGAGCTAGAAAATTATTTAAATTAACTGACTTCACATTTGGGTGCAGTCGGCTGCAGCACCTCTTGAGTTTTATGTCGTTTTGTCATCTTGTGCAAGGTTTTGTTGTGCAAAAGTTGGGACAATGAATGATTGCAGTGTGGTGATGGAGGTTGCTCGGTGAATTGAAATACCCAAAAAAGAGATTAATAGAGTCCAAGGCTTAATGCTATGCTCTCCCTTTCATCCATAGGGACTTCATTTCCTTTGTATTCTATTCTTACTGTACTAATCAAAGCATTTGCATTAAAGTTTTGCCTAAACTATTTTATCAGTCATTAGCCCGATTAAAATAATAATTAATATTTATGTTAAAATAGCACCCATATGAATTTAACACAAATGTGTTAATGATGTAGAAAAGTATGAGTACTGTCAGCAGCAGTCATTTTTTCTAGTGATGTATCTCCACTTCAATACTAGTCCATTCTTTGTAGACCTATAGCTCAGGCCACATTCAAACAAGACACTCTTTCAAGTACTTTCTACATTCCCCAGTAACTCATTTCATTTTGTAAATGTGCTCCAATTTTGGGGCTAATTTAGCTAGGGAATATTAGATAAATGGGTTTTGAAGCCCAATTTTCAGTCCTTTCATAAATTGTGTCAATAAAGTTTGAAGCTGCTGTACCCTGAAATTTTCCATCAATGTACATTAAGCCACACTCATTAAGAACTATCAAGCTTAATAAGAATTTTAATTTGCATTGTTGCACATTCCATTCCATTCATGGCTTAACCTATCATTGATGTTAAAATTAGCAAATGAGCGTGCAGCAGTCAGCATTCTTATCGTACTGCAATAACTATCATGGTTAGCCCTAGTTATTACCAAAAGAGCCTTCATGCCCACACACAGGACAATTCAGCCCACAGGCATTAGCTTGGGAATTTCAGCATGCTTGTCATGCAACTGTGCATGTTACTTCAGCTCCTTTACACCATCAGACTCAAGTGCAAAAGAAACCAGTTCACCAAATGATAATTTGTTCAAGCAAAGATATAATTCAGCAGAGACATTGGCCCGGAATTTGCAGTTAGCAGCAAAGTGAAGGCAATCGCTGCTGGTACCGAAGTAAGTTTCGCACAAGAATCTTGCGATCCCTGTGTCCAGAACTTTGGGGTTTCCGATATTCAATTCAAATCAATGGAGTTTAGTAGGGATTCCCTTGCATGAACAGCTGTGACGTCAACAGCTGTGTGTAAGCAGCCAATCAAAATGCAGAATTCTCACATAGCAAACAAGGAAGTGAGTTAGCTCTTAAAATTCTAAGGGGCCGAAATTGGCCTCTTGTGCGGCCAGCATTAGCGCCTCTGGTAGGCGGTAATTGGGCACAAAAGATATTTTGCCCGGATGCGGCGAGAACAGCACTCCCCTGCGGAATTGGACATGGGTTTTGTGGAAGGCGCCTCACTCCTGCCGGAAGCACTCTGCTTGGCTGTGCCCGGCGATGATGATGGGTGTCCCTATTCGTCGTCGTCTGCTGCATGCTGCACAACCTTGCCATCTTGAGGGCACAGCCATTAGCACCAGGCATAGCTGCACCACCTGAGGAGGAGGATGAGGAGGAGGAGGAACAACAGCAAGGGAGGAGGCAGTGAGTCCTCCGCAATTCTGTCAGGACTATCCGCGACCGTCTCATCAGAATTCGGTTCCAGTGAATTTCATCCCACTTCCCGGTTCCTCTGGACATCCCTATCACTACATCCATTTTCCCTTCTATACCAAAGCCCCAAAACTGAAATAACATAAAAGATTAAACATTACAATCAAATGTTATATCATACCACTTAACGCTTTCATAATGTATTTAATAATCACACTTGTGCAATTCCTTATATCCCCTCTTTGCTTTAACTAATAAGAACACAAGAACATAAAAAATAGGAGCAGGAGTAGGTCATTTGGCCCCTCGAGCCTGCTCCGCCATTTAATAAGGTCATGGTTGATCTGATCATGGACTCAGCTCCACTTCCCTGCCCGTTCCCCATAACCCTTTATTCCCTTATCGCTCAAAAATCTGTCTATCTCCACCTTAAACATATTCAATGACCCAGCCTCCACAGCTCTCTGGGGCAGAGAATTCCACAGATTTACAACCCTCAGAGAAGAAATTCCTCCGCATCTCAGCCTTGCAGAATTGCGATGGACTCGCTGCATCCTCATCAAGTGCTCTTCCGCAGTGTGTCCCCTGTGGCTGCAACCTGGCTGGTGAAAGGCTGCTGTGTGTCAGGGCCAGAGACTACAGATAGCCTTGCAGGGCATCCTCGGACCAGCTCTGGACCTGGAATACCAAGTGCAAGTAGTGGGCTCAGGAATGCTGTCATCATGAGAGAGGACAACAGCAGGTCCCTGCTCCATTGACCAAGCGCCACTCCCTCTTGGCAGCACCTCAGCATCCCCACCAGACTGCTGGAGCACAGTTTGGTGGGTTGCTGCGACACCGTGAGATCCCCGGTGGACTGTGGTGGACCCAGTGGTGATGGCAGCAGTCAGAGCATGCGTGACATCCAGCTGAGACTGCATGAGAGCAGTCTGAGACTCGATGCCAGCAGTCATTGACTGGATGACACCAGTCAGACCATGCGTGCAATCAAGCTGAGATTGCGCGAGAGCAGTCTGAGACTTGATGCCAGCAGTCATTGACTGGATGACACCAGTCAGACCACGAGTGGCATCAAGCTGAGATTGCATGAGATCAGTCTGAGACTCGATGCCAGCACTCACTAACTGCATGCCAGCACCAAGATGTTACGTGGCATCAAGCTGAGATTGCATGAGAGCAGTCTGAACTTCCATGCCACCAACCATTATCTGCATTACAGCACTAAGACATTGTGTTGTTTCCGCCTGTGCTGCAATGGAAGCTGCCACGTCACCCATGACACGCATCATGAGGTCTGGAGCCGCACGGTCTCTCTGGGAGTGCACTGTCGTTTGAAGACTGGAAATGATGGACTCCATGGTGTGAGCAGAGCTCTGTGCAATGCTGGAGGGGAACTCCTTACCGCTGCCGAGAGGTTCTCAGGCACCCTTGTCATTGCACCAATGATGTCAGAGTGCATGGCCATCACCCTTTGTGTGAATGCCTCCACATCGAGGTCCTCATCTGAGTCCTGACCGTCGTGAGACAGGTTAGTTTTACCCTACTGATGATGTGTTGTTGCAATAGTAATCCTGCTCAGTACGAGAACTCTCCCTTCGGGGAGAGGGCTCCCAAGGTTCCCTTTCCCCTTGGCCTTGCTGCAGCCCACTAAGCCCTGGTGAATCACACTGTGCAAACCCCGCTACTAGCCTAACCTCTAACGAACGCATAGTGCCAATATCTGAGCTGGTGCCTGTGGGTGAGAGAAGCAATGACACAGTGCTCAGCTCCTCGGCCTCCTGCTGTTCCTCCTCTTCCTCTCCCTCCAGCATCTCTTGCGCTGGGAGGGGGGGGGGCGCTCAGGTGCAGGATCAACAGCTTCTACCTGAAAGCATAAATGGCACAAGACTCGCATTAAGGTGAGGGCAGTGGGGCAGGAATGGAGCAAGGAATGCGGACAGTACTAGGAGCTGGAAAGTGACAAAGCCTTCTGGTGTGGCAGGGGGTGGGGGGGAAGTGTTATGAGAGGAGAGGGGTTAAAGATATGGTTGTTGCCCCCGGCAGAGTCGACGTTTCCACCGGTCATGGCACCCACCACCAGCACTTGCTCCTCAAGGTCATACAACGGCCGCAGTTCAAGTTCCCCTCCTCTAGTCCTCTGCTGCAAAAGAAAGGAACTCGTGCGAGTAAGATTCCAGCCATGTATGTGGAAGATATGCCAGCCATGGTTGAATAGCTGTGAATGTAGGCAAGGCATATAATAAGAATGAGTGTGAGAGTATCTGCAGATGGAAATGGTGTGGAAGTGGTGGTTTGCGCAGACAAAGGCTGAGAGGCTGGTATGGAGGAGGTGTGGAAGCTTGTACTCACCTTCACCACCCGACATAGATTGTTGAATTTTTTCGGTACTGGGTGAGGCTTCTCTGCACTACTGTGCTGGCCGACATCTCCTGGGCTACCTTTTTTAAAAAAAAATGCATTTGTTCATGGGATGTGGGCAGCGCTGGCAAGACCAGTATTTATTGCCCATCCCTAATCGCTTGAGAAGGTGGTAGTGAGCCACGTTCTTAAACCGGTGCAGTCCATGAGGTGAAAATACTCCCACAGTGATGTTAGGGAGGGAGTTCCAGGATTTTGACCCAGTGACAATGAAGCAACGGTGATATACTTCCAAGTCAGGATGGTGTGTGACTTGGAGGGGAATGTGGAGGTGGGAGTGTTCCCATACGCCTTGCCACATGGCCTGGAAAACCTGCAGAGATGGCCTCCTTCACAATGCAGGGAACAGCAACTCCCTCCTTGTCTCCAGCGCCCCCACCAATGCCTCCAGAGCCACATCATTAAATCGTGTGGCCCTCTCCCTTGAGGCGGGATTAGCAGCAGCCATTTCGGAATGTTCTTCAGGTCCACAGTTCACTGACACTAGAATCTCACCGGGCATTACATTTTCTAAAAGTAAAAACTTACCACCCCAAACGGGGCACTGCCGAATTTCACCCCTAACTTTTTAAAAATGTTATAGAGAGCAAAACAAAGATTGGGGCTCACACATGGGGAAGAGGCAAACCTGAAATAAAGGTGGACAAACTTTAAAAAAAATGTTAAACATTTTTTGAAAAGATTTTTAACAATTTACATTATTATTAAAAAGGACAAATTTTTTCAGGCCCTTAACATTTGTTTAGCAGTAATAACGCTGTTAAACCCCCAATAGCACCTAATCCCATTGGGTCTAACCTTTAGTGGGAAATATGACAGCGTAAATACTGCGGAAGAGCCGATGTTTCATCAGTTTCCCTGATTACACAGATCACCGGCTTTGGGGGGTGCGGGGGGGGTGGGGGGCGGAGGAACAGCACAGTCTGTTTTGGAGCACATGCATCAAATCTTGAAGTTGTGGTCAGTTTCAAAGGCGGAATGATGGCGAATGCTCCCAGTTTGCTGTCATCCCGACCGAAATTCCGGGCTATATAAAAACAATAAAGAGCCCTGAAATTATTCTGCTTTTGGATGTGAAAAATGTGCAATCTAGTAAAGAGGGAAGGAATTTGGGGCAAAACCCGTATCTTGCACCCGCCCTTCCACTATGACTTATAGAAAGAGGCAGTGTTGGTCGGATGATGTCCCTCGCCAGTCCCGCACTTCCAGCGGCCAACGTAAAGTAAATGTAGGTGTTTCCATTAAGAAACAAAGATATTGGTAGAACTTTTTAACATTTGCATCAAGGAGAGAGAATCATGGAACAGCACATCAGGGAGAGAGAGCATAGAGGGACTGAACACTAGGGAGAGAGAGCATAGTGGGACAGAATATCAGGGAGAGAGCACAATGAGACAGAACATTGGGGAGAGAGCACTGAGGGCCTCAACATCATGATGAGAAAAAGTAATAGAATTAAACATCGTGCAGAGAAAGCAGTGTTGCCAAATGCAAGGTGGCTGCACTGTGCGGCTGAACATTGCAAGAAAAGTGGATCATAATAAGTATTCCTATGTAAATAAGATGTATATTTTTTTCAATGTTAGTTTTACTTATTGGTTAATGTAAGGAATATAAACAATTTATAAGGTTACCTAGCAACCTGATAAATACAGTGCAAAAAGTCAGACCTGCTTAAATTAGAACTTCATTATTGGATCCTGGTATGTGGTGTTTTCCTGGCGATATGGAACCCACATTCCTCCTAGGTCACCTAAGTTTTTTGTAAATGCAACAATATTTAGATTTATTTCAGTTAAATTGCAACATTAAGAGTGAAAAGGATCACTGCCCCATGAAAGGATAATTGACTTTGACAATCTGATAGTTGTAAGTTCAGCACTCCTTTGGTACACACTTAACACAACAGCATCCCCGCTGCCACCAGTTGGCCCCTGCAGCTGCAAGCAACGCTGACTATAGGCATTCCATTGGGCCTGCCAATGAATGTGCTGGATTTGGTGGAGGATGAGGAATTCCTGAGGATGTAGGTGGCACCAGATGAGCAGCAACCAGAGGAAGGGAGAGTAGGTCAGACAGCCAGCAGCTGCACAACCCACAAATTCATGTCAGACGTGGGTTGTGTACCGAGCTGAACTCATGAATGGGCAAAAAACTCATCATGCAATCCTGTGAGAATCCTCAGCACTCCCTGAGTTAGAATGGTGAAGAACCTCCAGCAGTGCTGCCCCCATAATACAGCAGTTGCCCAAGATGGTTTGGGGAAACTGCAGAGCACTGTAGAGTGAGTTGCAACTGCACGGGAGTCCCCAGTATCAAAGGTCCAAGTGCTGACACAGTTTCACTCACCCAATACTGTGTCTCCTGCTACGATACCTTGGGCTCCAACTTACAGGCAGCTCTTACAACAACGCTTCCTGTGCACGGGAAAAGCATGCAGGGAGCATATTGAAATGAGAGGCAGAGAGAGAGGTTCATGGAGAGGCACAGAGAGAGGCAGAGAGAGAGGCCCATGGGGAGGGCCATGGAGATGCACAGGGAGAGGCACATGGAGAGGCACATGGAGAGACACATGGAAAGGCCCATGGAGAGGCCCATGGAGAGGCACAGAGAGAGGTACATAGAGAGGCCCATGGAGAAGCACAGGGAACACGCCACATGGAGCATGCCACATGGAGCACGCCACTGGGAGCACGCCACAGGGAGCACGCCACAGGACGCTACAGGGAGCACACCACAGGGAGCATGCCACAGGATGCCACAGGGAGCACGCCACAGGGAGCATGCCACAGCATGCCACAGGGAGCACGCCACAGGACGCTACAGGGAGCACGCCACAGGGAGCATGCCACATGGAGCACGCCACAGCACGCCACAGGGAGCACGCCACAGGGAGCACGCCACAGGGAGCACGTCAGAGGGAGCACGCCACATGGAGCACGCCACAGCACGCCACAGGGAGCACGCCACATGGAGCACGCCACAGGGAGCACGCCACAGGGAGCATGCCACAGCACGCCACAGGGAGCACACCACAGGGAGCACGCCACAGGGAGCACGCCACATGGAGCACGCCACATGGAGCACGCTATAGGGAGCACGCCACAGCACGCCACATGGAGCACGCCACAGCACGCCACAGGCAGCACACCACAGAGAGCACGCCACAGGGAGCACGCCACAGGGAGCACGCCAGAGGGAGCACGCCACATGGAGCATGCCACAGGGAGCACGCCACAGCACACCACATGGAGCACGCCACATGGAGCACGCCACAGGGAGAGACACAAGGAGAAAAACAGGGAGAGGGAAAGAGATGGAAAGGGAGAGGCAAAGGGAGAGGGAAAGGAAGAGGGAAAGGGAGAAGTAAAGGGAGAGGAAAAGGGACAGGCACAGAGGTGATATGATAGGTCCAAGTCAGCATGGATTTGTGAAATGGAAATCATGCTTGACAAACCTTCTGGAATTTTTTGAGGATGTTTCCAGTAGAGTGGGGACAAGGGAGAACCAGTTGATATGGTGTATTTGGACTTTCAGAAGGCTTTCGACAAGGTCCCACACAAGAGATTAATGTGCAAAGTTAAAGCACATGGGATTGGGGGTAGTGTGCTGACATGGATTGAGAACTGGTTGGCAGACAGGAAGCAAAGAGTAGGAGTAAATGGGTACTTTTCAGAATGGCAGGCAGTGACTAGTGGGGTACGGCAAGGTTCTGTGCTGGGGCCCTAGCTGTTTAAATTGTACATTAATGATTTAGACAAGGGGATTAAATGTAGTATCTCCAAATTTGCAGATAACACTAAATTGGGTGGCAGTGTGAGCTGCGAGGAGGATGCTATGAGGCTGCAGAGTGACTTGGATAGGTTAGGTGAGTGGGCAAATGTATGGCAGATGAAGTATAATATAGATAAATGTGAGGTTATCCACTTTGGTGGTAAAAACAGAGAGACAGACTAATCTGAATGTTGACAGATTAGGAAAAGGGGAGGTGCAATGAGACCTGGGTGTCATGGTACATCAGTCATTGAAGGTTGGCATGCAGGTACAGCAGGCAGTTAAGAAAGCAAATGGCATGTTGGCCTTCATAGCGAGGGGATTTGAGTACAGGGGCAGGGAGGTGTTACTACAGTTGTACAGGGCCTTGGTGAGGCCACACCTGGAGTATTGTGTACAGTTTTGGTCTCCTATCTTGAGGAAGGACATTCTTGCTATTGAGGGAGTGCAGCGAAGGTTCACTCGACTGATTCCCGGATGGCGGGAATGACATATCAAGAAAGACTGGATCAACTGGGCTTGTATTCACTGGAGTTCAGAAGAATGAGAGGGGATCTCAGAAATGTTTAAAATTTTGATGGGTTTAGACAGGAAGAATGTTCCCAATGTTGGGGAAGTCCAGAACCAGGGGTCACAGTCTAAGGATAAGGGGTAAGCCAGTTAGGACCGAGATGAGGAGAAACTTCTTCACCCAGAGAGTGGTGAACCTGTGGAATTCTCTACCACAGAAAGTTGTTGAGGCCAATTCACTAAATATATTCAAAAAGGAGTTAGATGTAGTCCTTACTACTCGGGGGATCAAGGGGTATGGCGAGAAAGCAGGAATGGGGTACTGAAGTTGCATGTTCAGCCATGCAGGCTAGAAGGGACGAATGGCCTACTCCTGCACCTATTTTCTATGTTTCTCCTCATATGTCAGTCCAGCCATATTCCAGGTGAGGCCTCACCAAGGCCCTGTAAAACTGCAGTAAGACTTCCCTGCTCCTATACTCAAATCTCCTAGCTATGAAGGCCAACATACCATTTGCCTTCTTTACCGTCTGCTGTACCTGTATGCCAACTTTCAATAACTGATGAAACATGACACCCAGGTCTCGTTGCACCTCCCCTTTTCCTAATCTGCCACCATTCAGTTACTATTCTGTCTTCGCATTTTTTCCCCCAAAGTGGATAACCTCACATTTATCCACATTATACTGCATCTGCCATGCATTTGCCTACTCACCGAACCTATCCAAGTCACCCTGCAGCCTCTTAGCATCTCCCTCACAGCTCACGCCGCCACCCAGCTTAGTGTCATCTGCAAACTTGAAGATATTACATTCAATTCCTTTATCCAAATCATTGCTGTATATTGTAAAGAGCTAGGGCCCCAGCACTGAGCCCTGCGGCACTCCATGAGTCACTTCCTGCCATTCTGAAAAGGACCCGTTTATCCGGACTCTCTGCTTCCTGTCTGCCAACCAGTTCTCTATCCACGTCAGTATATGTGCTTTGATTTGCACACCAATCTCTTGTGTGGGACCTTGTCAAAAGCCTTTTGAAAGTCCAAATACACCACATCCACTGGTTCTCTATTGTCCACTACTAGTTACATCCTCAAAAAATTCTAGAAGATTTGTCAAGCATATGATTTCCCTTTCATAAATCCATGCTGACTTGGACCGATCCTGTCACTGCTTTCCAAATGCGCTGCTATTTCATCTTTAATAATTGATTCCAACATTTTCCCCACCACTGATGTCAGGCTAACCAATCTATAATTACCCGCTTTCTCTCTCCCTCCCTTTTTAAAAAGTGGTGTTACATTAGCTACTCTCCAGTCCATAGGAACTGATCAGAGTCGATAGACTGTTGGAAAATGATCACCAATGCATCCACTATTTCTAGGGCCACTTCCTTAAGTACTCTGGGATGCAGGCTATCAGGCTCTGGGGATTTATCGACCTTCAATCCCATCAGTTTCCCGAACACAATTTACCGCCTAATAAGGATGTCCTTCAGTTCCTCCTTCTCACTAGACCCTCGGTCCCCTAGTACTTCCGGAAGGTTAATTGTGGCTTCCTTCATGAAGATAGAACCAAAGTATTTCTTCAATTGGTCTGCCATTTCTTTGTTCCCCATTATAAATTCACCTGAATCCGACTGCAAGGGACCTACGTCTGTCTTCACTAATCTATTTCTCTTCACATATCTATAGAAGCTTTTGCAGTCAGTTTTTATGTTCCCGGCAAGCTTCTTCTCGTACTCTATTTTCCCCCTCTTAATTAAACCCTTTGTCCTCCTCTGCTGAATTCTATATGTCTCCCAATCCTCAGGCTTGTTGCTTTTTCTGGCCAATTTGTATGCCTCTTCCTTGCATTTAACACTATCCTTAATTTCCCTTGTTAGCCACGGTTGAGCCACATTCCCCGTTTTATTTTTACTCCAGACAGGGATGTACAATTGCTGAAGTTCATCCATGCGATCATTAAATGTTTGCCATTGCCTAACCACCGTTAACCCTTTAAGTATCATTCGCCAGTCTATTCTGGCCAATTCATGCCTCAAACCATCGAAGTTACCGTTCCTTAAGTTCAGGACCCTAGTTTCTGAATTAACTGTATCACTCTCCATCCTAATAAAGAATTCTACCATGTTATGGTCACTCTTCCGCAAGGGGTCTCGCACAACAAGATTGCTAATTAGTCCTTTCTCATTACACATCACCCAGTCTCGGATGGCCAGCTCCCTGGTTGGTTCCTCAACATATTGGTCTGGAAAACCATCCCTAATACACTCCAGGAAATCCTCCTCCACCGCATTGCTACCAGTTTGGTTAGCCCAATCAATATGTAGATTAAAGTCACCCATGATAAGTGCTGTACCTTTATTGCATGCATCCCTAATTTCTTGTTTGATGCTGTCCCCAACCTTACTACTACTGTTTGGTGGTCTGTACACAACTCCCACTAGCGTTTTCTGCCCCTTGGTATTCCATAGCTCCACCCATACTGATTTCACATCATCCAAGCTAATGTCCTTTCTTACTATTGCATTAATTTCCTCTTTAACCAGCAATGCCACCCCACCTCCTTTTCCTTTCTGTCTATCCTTCCTGAATGCTGAATACCCCTGGATGTTGAGTTCCCAGCCTTGGTCACCCTGGAGCCATGACTCCGTGATGCCAATTGCATCATGCCCGTTAACTGCTATCTGCGCAGTTAATTTGTCCACCTTATTCTGAATACTCCTCGCATTGAGGCACAGAGCCTTCAGGCTTGTCTTTCTAACAAACTTTGCCCCTTTAGAATTTTGCTGTAATGTGACCCTTTTTGCTTTTTGCCTTAGGTTTCTCTGCCCTCCACTTTTACTTTTCTTCTGCCCTTATTCTACTTCCCTCTGTCTCCCTGCATAGGTTCCCATCCCCCTGCCACATTAGTTTAACTCCTCCCCAACAACAGTAGCATACACTCCCCCTAGGACATCGGTTCCGGTCCTGCCCAGGTGTAGATCGTCCGGTTTGGTCCTACCTCCCCCAGAACCGGTTCCAATGTCCCAGGAATTTGAATCCCTCCCTTCTACACCACTCCTCAAGCCACGTATTCATCTAAGCTATCCTGCGATTCTGATTCTGACTAGCACGTGGCACTGGTAGCAATCCTGAGATTACTACTTTTGAGGTCCTACTTTTTAATTTAGCTCCTAGCTCCCTAAATTCATCTTGTAGGACCTCATCCGTTTTTTTACCTATATCGGTAGTACCTATATGCACCACGACAACTGGCTGTTCACCCTCCCTTTTCAGAATGCCCTGCATCTGCTCCGAGACATCCTTGACCCTTGACCAGGGAGGCAACATACCATCCTGGAGTCTCGGTTGCGGCCACAGGAACG
Source organism: Pristiophorus japonicus (assembly GCF_044704955.1). Taxonomy (NCBI): domain Eukaryota; kingdom Metazoa; phylum Chordata; class Chondrichthyes; family Pristiophoridae; genus Pristiophorus; species Pristiophorus japonicus. The sequence continues at coordinate 222,465,393 of NC_091977.1, read as the reverse complement.
TCTATCTATTCCTCTTACGATTAAATCCCCTATCATTATAGCTCTCCCACTCTTTTTCCTGCCCTCCTGTGCAGCAGAGCCACTCATGGTACCATGAACTTGGCTGCTGCTGCCCTCCCCTGGTGAGTCATCCCCCCCAACAGTACCCAAAGTGGTGTATCTGTTTTGCAGGGGGATGATCGCAGGGGACCCCTGCACTACCTTCCTTACACTGCTCTTCCTGTTGGTCACCCATTCCCTATCTGGCTGTGTACCCTTTACCTGCGGTAAGACCAATCACTAAGTGTGCTATTCACGTCATCCTCAGCATCGTGCATGCTCCAGAGTGAATCCACCCACAGCTCCTGTGCCGCAATGCGGTCCGTCAGGGGCAATGCAGATACTGCTATCGAGGAGGAATGTGATATTCTGGATGAAATAAACATAGTGAGAAAGGAGGCATTAAGGAGTTCAGCAACTTTGAAAGTGGATAAGCCCCCAGGCCCAGATGAAATGCATCCCAGGCTGTTAAGTGAAGCAAAAGAGGAAATAGCAGAGGCCTTGACCATCATTTTCCAGCCCTCTTTGGATTTGGGCATGGTGCCGGAGGATTGGAGGACTGCTAATGTCGTACCCTTGTTTAAGAAGGGAGAAAGGGATACGCCGAGCAATTACAAGCCTGTCAGCCTAATCTCAGTGGTGGGAAAATTATTGGAAAAAATCCTGAAAGACAGGATAAATCTACATTTGGAAAGGCAAGGATTAATTAGGGACAGTCAGCATGGATTTGTTATGGGAAGATCGTGTTTGACTAACATTGAATTTTTTGAGGAGGTAACCAAGAGGGTTGATGAGCGTAGTGCGCACGATGTAGTGTATATGGATTTCAGCAAAGCTTTTGATAAAGTCCCACTGGTCACAAAGGTTAAAATCCAGGGGATCCAGGGCAAAGTGGCAAGTTGGATCCAAAATTGGTTTAGCGGTAGGAAGCAAAGGGTAATGGTTGATGGATGTTTTTGTGACAGGGAGGATGTTTCCAGTGGGGTTCCACAAGGCTCAGTACTGGGTCCCTTGCTTTTTGTGGTATATATCAACGATTTAGATTTGAATATAGGGAGTATGATTAACAAGTTTGCAGACAACACTAAAATTGACTGTGTGGTTGATAATGAAGGGAAAGTCATGGGCTGCAGGAGGATATCAATCTAATGGTCAGGTGGGCAGAGCAGTGGCAAATGGAATTTAATTCGGAGAATTATGAGGTAATGCACTTTGGGCGGGCTAATACGAAAAGGGTATACACATTAAGCGGTAGTGTAGATGAACAAAGGGACCTTGGAGTGTTTGTCCACAGATCCCTGAAAGTAGCAGGCCAGGTGGATAAGGTGTTAAGAAGGCATACAGAATGCTTGCCTTTATTGGCTGAGGCATAGAATATAAGAGCAGGGAGGTTATGCTTAAATTGTATAATTCTTTGGTGAGGCCACAGCTGGAGTACTGCATGCAGTTCTGGTCACCATATTATAGGAAGGACATGACTGCACTGGAGAAGGTGCAGAGGAGATTTACTAGGATGTTGTCTGGAATGGAGAATCTTAGTTATGAGGACAGATTGAATAGGTTGGATTTGTTCTCATTGGAACAGAGGAGATTGAGAGGAGACCTCATTGAGATGTACAAAATATTGAGGGGTCTGGATATAGTGGATAGCAAGGGCCTATTTCCATTGGTGGAGGGGTTTATTACGAGGGGGCATCATTTTAAGTTGGTTGGTGGAACATTGAGAGGGGATTTGAGGGGGGGGGGCCTTCTTTACGTAGAGGTTGTGGGGATCTGGAACTCACTGCCTAGAAGGGTGGTGGATGCAGAAACCCTCACCACATTTAAGACATGGTTGGATGGGCACTTTGTCAGCCGGCGCGAACACAATGAGCCGAAATGGCCTCCTTCTGCGCTGTAAATTTCGATGTTTCTATCTCATCAAAGCTCGTTTCCAGTGATTTCCGTCCCACTTCCTGATTCCTGTGGACATCCCCATCACCACGACCTATTCTACAACTTCTCTGCAGTGTCTCCCCTGTGGCTGGTGGAAGGCTGCTGTGTGTCAGGGCCAGAGACTACATCTGTCCTCTACCAGCTCTGGGCCTGGAAGGCCTGGCTGCAGACTGCACCACCTCAGGTTGGGCGGTGTAAGTGGTTTGTTCGGGCGTACCGAAACACACCTCCTACTACAAGTTCTGGACGATAGGGATTATTATGGACAGATCTGGCACAGGCAAGGTTTTCTGGCTCAACCGTATAATGTTTAACAAAGTTTACCACTAGTAAAACAGTTCATAGTGGTGTAATACAATACAAAAGTACAACCCTGGCTTGTCCAATAAGCCCCTTCCGTGTCAAGTTATCATGGCCTAACATATAATATACAGTACACAAAAAAATAACCTTTCCAGGCCAAACCCCAATGGTTTGGCTAGGATAGTCAACACCTCTTCACAAAGCTACGTGGTCTTAACAATGTGTAGGTGTGGACAATGTTCACCCTGATTGCCCGCGGACTTGCTTGCAGCTTCTTCCAATATAATGTGGCTCCTGGTTCTGTGCCACCGATGCAGTATTCGAGTCCCAGTTTGAGTTGCGGTCCGTATTGGGGTGAAAGAACAAAGCTCATCTCTTCGTGATGTTCCATCCTTCCATCCCATGGCGGAATGCTCGTTTCTTGGTGAGAGCGATGAGGCGAGTGAAGTAGCAAGAGAGAGAGAGAGCTATCCTAAACAGCTCTGTGATATACCCCTCCAATACACAGACCGCTGTCTGTGTTTTACTGGACTCAGGCCATGGTTTCCAGGCTTCCTCCCAGGTCTGGATGGGTCATCTACTTGAGTCCTTTGTGATCTCTTCCCGCCTTCCAGGGCTTGGCCTCTGTGGTAACAAAAGGTGCTGCAGGTTTGATGTCTTCTTGATATGTTTTACTGTCTTTAATGGTCGGTGATGGCTTTTGATCTCCAAACCTATCGAGTTAACTCACATATTTCCATACAGACAATGGGCCAGCCATCTCCTGCAATTCACCAGTTGAGAGTCGACTTCTCGGGACATTGTTTCCCCAAAGAAGTCTGTTTATACATCAAGCCCCCTTGATCGGTTGGGATGTTCTGTCCATCACAGTTCACCTGGGCTACTCCCATCTTTACAAACAGGCTGTTGAACATTCAGCAGAGATTTGTCCTCGTATCCAATACTTGTCATTGAAATCCATGGGAACTGAGCCGAACGCTACAGTGGCAGCAGTCTGGGCTGGCTGGGTGATAGGCATGGACAAGTGCAATGGTGAAGTGGCAGTAGTGGGAGCAGGAATGCTGTCATCCTGAGAGAGGACAGCAGGTTCCTGCTCCACTGAGTCAGTGGCATTCCACCGGGACAACACCTCAGCATCCCCACCAATGTGATGGAGCAGATTGCTGGGCTGCTGCGACACCATGGGGTGCCCGGTCGACTGTGGTGGACCAAGAGGCGATGGCAGCGGCTGAGACTGTATGACGTCCCTAAGATGTTACGTGGCATCACACTGACACTGCAAGAAAGCAGTCTGAGCATCCATGTGAGCAACCATTGACTCTATTGCAGCAGCGATGGAAGCTGCTACATCGCCCACATCACGCGTCATGGGTCTATCCGCACGGTCTCTCTGGGAGTCCACCATCGTCTGCACACTGGCAATGATGGGCTCCATGATGTGAGTAGAGCTCTGTACAATGATGGAGGTGAACTCCTCCATGCTCCTTACCACTTCCGACAGGCTCACGGGCACCCTTGCCATTGCATCTATCATGGCGGAGTGCATGGCCATCACCTTTTTGTGAACACCTCCCCATCGAGGTCCTCATTGAGTCCTGTGCAACAGAACTCATGTGCAAACTCACCCTCCGGGCAATGGCTCCCAAGCATTCCTTTTCCCTTGACCGTGCTGCAGCCCGTTAGGCTCCGGTGCATCACCCAGTCCATACCCGTGTCCTAATCTAACAACTAATGACCACACAGTGCCAGTATCTGAGCTGGTGCCTGCGGGTGAGAAAAGCAGTGACGCGGTGCTTGGCTCCTCCTCATCCTCCTCCCTCTCCCCTTTGCTTCTTCTTCGTGACTGGATTGGGGGCGGGGGGGGGGCTCACCACAGGCTGCTCAGCTGCTGGCTGATTATTTGAAAGCATAAATGGCACAAGAGTTGCGATAAGGTGAGGGCAGGGGGGCAGGAATGAAGCAAGCCAGGCAGACAGAATGAGGAGGTGGAAAACTCTGGTTTAAGGGAGAAGTAGGATGACAAGAGGCGAGTAACATACCATTGGTGCCCCCAGTGGGAACGACATCTCCAGCAGTCATGGGGTCTACCACCTGTGGGCCAATGAGCCGCAGTACTCTTTCCTCCAGGTCGGAAAGCTCGCACAGTTCAGCTTGCCCCCTCCAGTCAGCTGCTGCTGCATTCTATTGCGTGCCATCTTGGCCTGCAAATGGAAGGTAGTTGTGTGAGTAACAGTTCAGTTATGTATGTGGAAAATATACCTGTCATGGTTAAATAGCTGTGAATGTAGGAAAGGTGTGAAGTGAGGCTGTGACTGCGTGTAGGCACAGAGGGTTAGTGGTTGATTGCTGGTTAAGTGCTGGTTTGCAGAGTGTGCACAGACAGAGGCTGAGAGACTGTATGGAGGAGTTGTAGAAACATGTACTCATTTGGACCACCCGAGTGAGGTTGTTGAATTTCTTGTGACACTGGGTGAGGGTTCTATCCACCACTGGGCTGCCCAACACCTCTGCATGGCCCGAAAAATCTGTGGAGTAGGCCTTCTCCCAGATGGAGGGAAGAATACCTTCCTCCTTCCGTCGACTGCCCCCACCAATGTCTCCAAGGCCAGGTCGCTGAAGCGAGTGCTCCTAGCAGAATGCCTTGCAGAAGCCATCACACACCTTCCTTGCAGCTCAGTCAAATGAACAAATGATGAGATTGACCAGCTGATGCCTGAAACGCTATCCCCTTTAAGAACTGGAATGAACAGCAATCTCATTATCAGTGAATGATAGTCAGGTGAAATTGGGTGCAGGTCCAGTAATAGCACCCCTGCAGTACCCCACTGAGGCCATTAGCACCTCTGTTACCGCCTCGCTTCATGTCTCAGGAGAAAATGCCTAATTTCCCACAATTTTGCAGGTCATCTCGTGGGACGTTAAATCGTCAATCTTTTTACATTTCATGCCCAAATGCGGCGTTACCCAATTTCGGCCCCCAAAAGTTTTAAAGGGGAGATTATGAAATATTTCTTTGCACAGAGCAGACTTCTTTGCCACAAACTGATGTTGAAGCAGAGTCGATATATTATTTTAAAAGGAAATTAGATAGAAGTTTTAAAAAGAGGAATATTAAAGATATGAGGATCAAGCAAGAGAATGGGATTAAAGTACTGCAGAAAAATACCAGTGGAGATTTGATGGGGTGAATAGTCTGTTTCTGTGATGTATCATTCTATGATGCTATATTGAGAAAACACATGTGAGGCTATCACAGCCAAATAAGCCCAGATATAAATGCAAACATAGCATAAAAAAGATATTACAGCAATCTGATATGATACTGCACCCTCATTCTCTTATACAGTCTCTTACAATGTCTGCCTTCCTCTCTGCTTTTACACACTCACACACACACACACTTTCAGTCTCAGAATATATATTTGTTATTCGTTCATGGGATGTGAGTGTCGCTGGCAAGGCTGGCATTTATTGTCCATCCCCTAATTGCCCTTGAGAAGGTGGTGGCGAACCACCTTCTTGAACAGCTGCAGTCCATGTGATGAATGTATTCCTACAGTACTGTTAGGGAGGGAGTTTAGCTGTTAAAGAAGCCTTGGCGAGTTGCTGCAGTGCATCTTGTAGATGGTACACACTGCAGCCACAGTGCACTGGTGGTGAAGGGAGTGAGTGTTTAAGGTGGTGGATGAGGTGCCAATCAAGCGGGTTGCTTTGTACTGGATGGTGTTGAGCTTCTTGAGTGTTGTTGGAGCTGCACTCATCCAGGCAAGTGGAGAGTATTCTATCACACTCCTGACTTGTGCCTTGTAGATGGTGGAAAGGCTTTCTAACACTCGCTATCAAATACTCATCTTCTGACCTGCTCTTGTCGCCAAAGTATTTATGTGGCTGGTCCAGTTAAGTTTCTGGTCAATGGTGACCACCAGGATGTTGATGGTGGTGGATTCGGCGATGGTAATGCCGTTGAATGTCTCGCTTGTTGGAGATAGTTATTGGCTGGCACTTGTGTGGCGCAAATGTTATTTGCCATTTATCAGGCACAGCTGGAATGTCGTCAGGTCTTGTTGCATGCGGGCATGGACTACTTCATTATCTGAGGTTTTGCAAATGGCACTGAGCACTGTGCAATCATCACTGCACAAGTGAACATCCCCACTTCTAACCTTATAATGAAGGGAAGGTCATTGATGAAGCAGCTGCCCCGAGGAACACCTGCAGCGATGTCCTGGGGCTGAGATGATTGGCCTTCAACAACGACAACCATCTTCCCTTGTGCAAGGTATGAAGCCAGCCAGTGGAGAACTTTACCCCTATTTCCCATTGACTTCAATTTTCCTAGGGCTCCTTGATGCCACATTTGGCCAAATGTTGTCTTAATGTCAAGGGCAGTCACTCTTCACCTCACCTCTGGAATTCAGCTCTTTTGTCCATGTTTGGACCAAGGCTATAATGAGCTCTGGAGCCAAGTGGTCCTAGCAGAACCCAAACTGAGAATCGATGAGATTGGTGTTGGTGAGTAAGTACCGCTTGGTAGCACTGTCGACGACACCTTCCATCACTTCGCTGATGATTGAGAGTAGACGGATAGGGCGGTAATTGGCCGGATTGGATTTGTTCTGCCTTTGTGGACAGGACATACCTGGGCAGTTTTCCACATAATTGGGTAGATGACAGTGTTGTAGCTGTACTATTATAAGAACATAAGAAATAGGAGCAGGAATAGGCCATTTGGCCTCTCGAGCCTGTTCCGCTATTCAATAAGATCATGGCTGATCTGATCTTAGGCTCAGCTCCACTTCCCTGCCCTCTCCCCATAACCCTTCACTCCCTTATCGCTCAAAACAGCTTGGCTAGAGGCGCGGCTAGTTCTGGAGCACAAGTCTTCAGCACGACAGCCGGGATGTTGCCGGGGCCCAAAGCCTTTGTTGTATCCAGTGCACTCAGCTGTTTCTTGATAAGACATGGAGTGAATCGAATTGGCTGATGACTGGCTTCTGTGATGGCGGGGACCTCAGGAGGAGGCCAATATGGGATCATCCACTCAGCACTTCTGGCTGAAGTTTGTTGCAAACACTTCAGCCTTGTCTTTTGCACTTGTGTGTAGGGCTCCGCCATCATTGAGGATGGAAATATTCATGGAGCCTCCTCCTCTCATTAGTTGTTTAATTGTTCGCCAACATTCACGAATCACACAAAGACAAGAGAGAATGTCAGGAATAGACAGAACCACAGATACATAGGGGACAGAGAGCAAAAGAGAGAAAATGGACAAAGAGAGAGTGAAACATGAACAAACTGGGACAGAGGGAAAGCAAGAGAGATAGAGAGAACAGACACACACACATACACACACACACAAACACAAACACACAAACACAAACAGGAACACATGGAACAGAGCAAGAAAGAGAAAGCGAGAGAGTTAGAACAACAGATACACTTAGTAAGAGAAAACCTCAGGCACACACAGAGTCAGAGAGAGAACTACAAACATGCAGAGACACAAAGGCAGTCATTTTCAGTTTCGGTTTGGGGATATCGTACGCTGTAGCACATCATTGACATCAATGGAAAGAAGAATCAGGCAGATTGTATAATGGGTGCCAGTCTGCTACCTCCTGTTTTCTATTCCTGCCAAAAGTGGACATTACCTTCAGAGAGTCAGAAATACATACAATGATAGAAAGTGAACACATATATGGGAATGGAGAGATCCATAGAAGCACATAGGAGGGTGGTTTAGGACATTTATCTTCAGGGTTGGGGATGTCATGTGAGTGGATTGTGCACAACGGCAAGCTGACTGAATATATGAAATTATTTTCTCCTACTGTACTATATCATTCTATGTACTCCAATGCCAGTACTGAGGGAGTGCTGCACTGTTAGAGGTGCCATCTTTCAGATGCAGAAGTTAAACTGAGGCCCCATCAGCCCTCTTGGATAGAAGTAAAATATCCCATTATATTATTTCGAAGAAGAGTAGGGGAGTTCTCCCTGGTGTCCTGGCTAACATTTCTTCTCTTCTTGGGCGGTCCCTTGAATCGAGGATGACTTGCTTCTACGTCAAAAAGGGATGACTTCACAGGTGTTTGGATGAAGGACCTAATATTCCAGGTCCCGAACTGCATGTTGAAGGGTGGAAGATGCCTGTGTGTGGATTTTTTTAACATGTGGTGGCCGTCGTCGAGGAGCGGCAGTCCGAGCAGCGGGAGTCCGGGGGAGGCCTATAAAAGGCCCAACGTCATCGAGGAGCAGCAGTCCGAGCAGCGGGAGTCCGGGGGAGGCCTATAAAAGGCCCAACGTCATCGAGGAGCAGCAGTCTGAGCAGCGGGAGTCCAGGGGAGGCCTATAAAAGGCCCAACGTCATCGAGGAGCAGCAGTCCGAGCAGCGGGAGTCCGGGGGAGGCCTATAAAAGGCCCAACGTCATCGAGGAGCAGCAGTCTGAGCAGCGGGAGTCCAGGGGAGGCCTATAAAAGGCCCAACGTCATCGAGGAGCAGCAGTCTGAGCAGCGGGAGTCCAGGGGAGGCCTATAAAAGGCCCAACGTCATCGAGGAGCAGCAGTCCGAGCAGCGGGAGTCCGGGGGAGGCCTATAAAAGGCCCAACGTCATCGAGGAGCAGCAGTCTGAGCAGCGGGAGTCCAGGGGAGGCCTATAAAAGGCCCAACGTCATCGAGGAGCAGCAGTCTGAGCAGCGGGAGTCCAGGGGAGGCCTATAAAAGGCCCAACGTCATCAAGGAGCAGCAGTCTGAGCAGCGGGAGTCCAGGGGAGGCCTATAAAAGGCCCAACGTCATCGAGGAGCGGCAGTCCGAGCAGCGGGAGTCCGGGGGAGGCCTATAAAAGGCCCAACGTCATCGAGGAGCAGCAGTCTGAGCAGCGGGAGTCCAGGGGAGGCCTATAAAAGGCCCAACGTCATCGAGGAGCAGCAGTCTGAGCAGCGGGAGTCCAGGGGAGGCCTATAAAAGGCCCAACATCATCGAGGAGCAGCAGTCCGAGCAGCGGGAGTCCGGGGGAGGCCTATAAAAGGCCCAACGTCATCGAGGAGCGGCAGTCCGAGCAGCGGGAGTCCGGGGGAGGCCTATAAAAGGCCCAACGTCACCGAGAAGCGGCAGTCCGAGCAGCGGGAGTCCGGGGGAGGCCTATAAAAGGCCCAACATCATCGAGGAGCAGCAGTCTGAGCAGCGGGAGTCCGGGGGAGGCCTATAAAAGGCCCAACGTCATCGAGGAGCGGCAGTCCGAGCAGCGGGAGTCAGGGGGAGACTTATAAAAGGCCCAACGTCATCGAGGAGCCGCAGTCTGAGCAGCGGGAGTCCGGGGGAGGCCTATAAAAGGCCCAACGTCACCGAGAAGCGGCAGTCCGAGCAGCGGGAGTCCGGGGGAGGCCTATAAAAGGCCCAACGTCATCGAGGAGACAGCTGGTGCAGCTGCAGCAGGGAGAGAAGACAAAAAAGAAGTAAAAGGAAATTGAAGGGTGACGTCACAGCCAAGGGGGTAAGTGATTGGTGAGTAGTTTTTCTTCTTTTTCTTTTCCTTTATCAGTAAGAAACCTTTGGCATTGTTGGCAAATTAAATTAAGGGTTACTTCATGGCAGGAGAGCCGAGACTCGTGTCATGCTCCTCCTGTACTATGTGGGAAGCCAGGGACGCTTCCAGTGTCCCTGATGACTACATGTGTGGGAAGTGTATCCAGCTGCAGTTCCTGACAGACCACATTGCGGCACTGGAGCTGCGCATGGATTCACTCTGGGAGCATCTGCGATGCTGAGGATGTCATGAATAGCACGTTTAGTGAGTTGGTCACACCGCAGGTAAAGGTTACTCAGGTCGATAGGGAATGGGTAATCATAAGGAAGAGCAGTGGAAGGAAGGTAGTGCAGGGGTCCCCTGCGGTCATCCCCCTCCAAAACAGATACACCACTTTGGGTATGGTTGGGGAGGATGAATCACCAGGGGAGGGTAGCAGCAGCCAAGTTCATGGTACCATGGGTGGCTCTGCTGCACAGGAGAGCAGGAAAAAGAGTGGGAGAGCTATAGTGGTAGGGGATTCTATTGTAAGGGGAACAGATAGACGTTTCTGCGGCCGCAATCGAGACTCTAGGATGGTATGTTGCCTCCCTGGTGCAAGGGTCAAGGATGTCTCGGAGCGGGTGCAGGACATTTTGAAAAGGGAGGGTGAACAGCCAGTTGTCGTGGTGCATATAGGTACCAACTATATAGGTAAAAAACGGGATGAGGTCCTACAAGCTGAAATTAGGGAGCTAGGAGTTAAATTAAAAAGTAGGACCTCAAAAGGTAGTAATCTCAGGATTGCTACCTGTGCCATGTGCTAGTCAGAGTAGGAATTGCAGGATAGCTTGAAGAGTGGTGCAGGAGGGAGGTATTCAAATTCCTGGGACATTGGAACTGGTTCTGGGAGAGGTGGGACCAGTACAAACCGGACGGTCTGCACCTGGGCAGGACAGGAACCAATGTCTTAGGGGGAGTGTTTGCTAGTGCTGTTGGGAAGGGGTTAAATTAATATGGCAGGTGGGTGGGAACCTATGCAGGGAGACAGAGGGAAGTAGAATGGCGGCAGAAGCAAAAGATAGAAAGAAGAAAAGAAAAAGTGAAGGGCAGAGAAACCTAAGGCAAAAATTTAAAATGGCCACATTACAGCAAAATTCTACAGGGGCAAATTGTGTTAAAAAGACAAGCGTAAAGGCTCTGTGCCTCAATGCGAGGAGTATTCATAATAAGGCGGATGAATTAACTGCGCAGGCAGCTATTAACGAATATGATATAATTGGCAGTATGGAGACATGGCACAGGGTGACCAAAGCTGGGTATTCAACATTCAGGAAGGCTAGACAGAAAGGAAAAGGAGGTGGGGTAGCATTGCTGGTTAAAGAGGAAATTAATGCAATAGTAAGGAAGGACATCAGCTTGGAGGATGTGGAATCTGTATGGGTAGAGTTGCGGAATACCAAAGGGCAGAAAACGCTAGTGGGAGTTGTGTACAGACCACCAAATAGTAGTAGTGAGGTTGGGGACAGCATCAAACAAGAAATTGGGATGCGTGCAATAAAGGTACTGCAGTTATCATGGGCGACTTTAATCTACATATTGATTGGACTAACCAAACTGGTAGCAATGCGGTGGAGGAGGATTTCCTAGAGTGTATTAGGGATGGTTTTCTAGACCAATATGTCGAGGAACCAACTAGAGGGTTGGCCATCCTAGACTGGGTGATGTGCAATGAGAAAAGACTAATTAGCAATCTTGTTGTGCGAGACCCCTTGCGGAAGAGTGACCATAACATGGTAGAATTCCTTATTAAGATGGAGAGTAACACAGTTAATTCCGAGACTAGGGTCCTGAACTTAGGGAAAGGTAACTTCGATGGTATGAGACGTGAATTGGCTAGAATAGACTGGCGAATGATACTTAAAGGGTTGACGGTGGATAGGTAATGGCAAACACTTAAGGATCACATGGATGAACTTCAACAATTGTACATCCCAGTCTGGAGTAAAAATAAAATGGGGAAGGTGGCTCAACTGTGGCTAACAAGAGAAATTAAGGTTAGTGTTAAATCCAAGGAAGAGGCATATAAATTTTGGCCAGAAAAAGCAGCAAAACTGAGCGCTGGAAGAAATTTAGAATTCAGCAGAGGAGGACAAAGGGTTTCATTAGGAGGGGTAAAATAGAGTATGAGAGGAAGCTTGCCGGGAACATAAAAACTGACTTCAAAAGCTTCTACAAATATGCGAAGAGAAAAAGATTAGTGAAGACAAATGTAGGTCCCTTGCAGTCAGAATCAGATGAATTTATAATGGGGAACAAAGAAATGGCAGACTAATTGAACAAATACTTTGGTTCTGTCTTCACGAAGGAAGACACAAATAATCTTCCAGAAATACTCGGGGACCGAGGGTCTAGTGAGAAGGAGGAACTGAAGGAAATCCTTATTGGTCAGGAAATTATGTTAGGGAAATTGATGGGATTGAAGGCCAATAAATCCCCAGGGCCTGATAGTCTGTATCCCAGAGTACTTAAGGAAGTGGCCCTAGAAATATTGGATGCATTGGTGATCATTTTCCAGCAGTCTATCGACTCTGGATCAGTACCTATGGACTGGAGGGTAGCTAATGTAACACCACTTTTTAAGAAAGGAGGGGGAGAGAAAACAGGGAATTATAGACCGATTAATCTGACATCAGTAGTGGGGAAAATGTTGGAATCAATTATTAAAGATGAAATAGCAGCGCATTTGGAAAGCAGTGACAGGATCGGTCCAAGTCAGCATGGATTTATAAAAGGGAAATCATGCTTGACAAACCTTCTAGAATTATTTGAGGATGTAACTAGTAGAGTGGACAAGGGAGAACCAGTGGATGTGATGTATTTGGACTTTCAAAAGGCTTTTGACAAGGTCCCACACAGGAGATTGGTGTGCAAAATTAAAGCACATGGTATTGGGGTAATGTATTGATGTGGATAGAAAACTGGTTGGCAGACAGGAAGCAGAGAGTCTGGATAAACCGGTCCTTTTCAGAATGGCAGGCAGTGACTAGTGGGGTGCCGCAGGGCTCAGTGCTGGGACCCCAGCTATTTACAATATACATCAATGATTTAGATTAAGGAATTGAGTATAATAGCTCCAAGTTTGCAGATGACACTAAGCTTGGTGGTGGTGTGAGCTGTGAGGAGGATGCTAAGAGGCTGCCGGGTGACTTGGACAGGTTAGGTGAGTGGGCAAATGCATGGCAGATGCAGTATAATGTAGATAAATGTGAGGTTATCCACTTTGGTGGCAAAAGCATGAAGGCAGAATATTATCTGAATGGCGGCAGATTAGGAAAAGGGGAGGTGCAACGAGACCTGGGTGTCATGGCACATCAGTCATTGAAGGTTGGCATGCAGGTACAGCAGGCGGTGAAGAAGACAAATGGCATGTTGGCCTTCATAGCTAGGAGATTTGAGTATAGGGGCAGGGAGGTCTTACTGCAGTTGTACAGGGCCTTGGTGAGGCCTCACCTGGAATATTGTGTTCAGTTTTGGTCTCCTAATCTGAGGAAGGACATTCTTGCTATTGAGCGAGTGCAATGACGGTTCACCAGACTGATTCCCGGGATGGCAGGACTGACATATGAGTAGAAACTGGATTGACTGGGCCTATATTCATTGGAGTTTAGAAGGATGAGAGGGGATCTCATAGAAACATATAAAATTCTGACGTGACTGGACAGGTTTGATGCAGGAAGAATGTTCCCGATGTTGGGGAAGTCCAGAACCAGGGGACACAGTCTAAGGATATGGGGTAAGCCATTTAGGCCCGAGTTGAGGAGAAACTTCTTCACTCAAAGAGTTGTTAACCTGTGGAATTCCCTGCCGCAGAGAGTTGTTGATGCCAGTTCATTGGATATATTCAAGAGGGAGTTAAATGTGGCCTTTACGGCTAAAGGGATCAAGGGGTATGGAGAGAAAGCAGGAAAGGGGTACTGAGGTGAATGATCAGCCATGATCTTATTGAATTGTGGTGCAGGCTCGAAGGGCCTAATGGCCTACTCCTGCACCTATTTTCTATGTTTCTATGTTGCACACCAGCCACTACACGGGCTCGACAGAGCTAGATCTTGGTCCAGTGACAAGGATTAACCAAGACGACTAGAGACCAATTCTGCTATGGACCTAGTGCGCACACATATCGTCATGTGGGCTGGCCGGTGCTGCCCCTGTGCCCTAGCCTCTTCTGGGCCCTGAACTCACGCCTCTCCTAGGCCCCGATCACATCGCTCTGCGATCCCTTCGCCGCTCCTTCGCCTCGTACTGTACCTACCCACGCTCCAATCACCGACCTGGGTTTTGGTGATGTCCAATCCAGTCACCCTCTTCACAACAGTACCCCCTATAGACCTCCAAGTAACGCCCACAGACCGTCCATAACCTCTACAGACCTCCCGTAACCCCCACATCCCTCCCGTAACCGCCACTGACCCCAAATAATCCCCACAGACCACCAATAACCTCCACAGATCCCAAATACCCACAGACCTCCCATAACCTCCACAGATATCCAATAAACCCCACATTTCCCCCAGTAACCCCACAGACCCCCACCCAGTAACCCCCAGACCTCCCATAACCCCCTGTGGGGTTACTGGATGCTTGTGGAGGTTAGTGAGGGGTCTGTGGAGATTATGGGGGGTCTGTGGGGGTTATGGGGGGCTCTGTGGGGGTTATGGGGCATCTGTGGGGATCACGGGGGGTCTGTGGGGGTTACGGGTCGGTCTGTGGGGATTACGGGGGGTCTGTGGGGGTTATAGGGGGGACTGACCAACATTTAACCCTCAATCAAACACCTAAAATGAATGATCTGGTTGTTATTTCATTGCTGTCTTTGGGATCTTGCGGTGTGCAAATTAGCTGCCACGTTTCCTATATTACAACAGTCACTGCACTTCTAATTTAGTTAATTGGCTGTGAAGTGCTTGGGGAAATCCCAAAGCCATGAAAGACGCTATAGAAATGCAAGTTCCTTCCTTCATTCCCTCTGCAGACACTGCTGGATGCTAAAAATTGGGGAGAGCAGAGCTGGTTAACTTTTCAATGTGCCCTCCCACAGAGGAAGTGCCTCACCTCCACTGTCAGGATCAGGAAATCATGGCACTAGGAGTGCATTAGGTTTCGAATGTGCTTTGACACTGGGAATTACTGTAACAATATATTTTAATTTTAAATCTTCGGTCACTGTAGGCATGGAATAGTTTTACAACCAGTCTCAAATAGAATTAAAATGATTTGTGCGACTCTGAATATATCCTAATAGGGTAAACAATCTTAGCACAAAACTGCATGCATTAAAACCTACCACTCAGGATAGAATGTGGAAAATATGAGTTTCTGTTTAGCCCCCAACAGAAATGAAAAAGGGACAACAGCTTGTCTGATGGATTTGTCAATGTCATAGCATTACATAGAAACCATCTGAGCATCCCATTCACAAATAAACACAGGGAAAAACAATCGCTTTCCTGTTCAATGCCTGGAAGAAATTATTAATGCAACTCTTCACACAGACAGAACTTTCTCATTCTCAAACTATGCTTCCCACAGTCGAATTATGAAAGGATTGGTTTCTAAGTTGTTGTATAGCAGGTTGGACCTAATTCATACTCCCTTTTTATTCAAATGTTAGCAGGCTGAAACAAGTGGAGTGTCAGATATTTAAAAATAAAAGTTAAACAGAGCACAAAACAAATATTGGCCCCTACAAAATTCACCCCAAATTTATATTAATCATTTGTGTATGGAATATAATTTTAAGCATTCAATGACAAAGAGAATGGCCCCGAAATTCCATGAGTGTCCTTGTGTATATCTGTGGTTCTCTCTCTGTCCTTGAAATGTTCTATTCGTCTGCTGCCATAACTCTGGTGGATGACTTGTACATTAAGCAAGATGAGGCATAATGATCTCCATGATGGAGCATGTAGGCTCCACAGGCAGGGTTGGGAGCCAGCAAGTAGCCTGCCTCCAAAGAAAAAAAAATTATCTTGGGTTAGCCTCTTTGCTCAGGGTGGATCAAACAATTGCCTGGGTTAGGGAAGTGCCCATCACACTGGCCCAATTTCCATTGCCATTGGGCAGGCCCAAAGTGACAGCTATACCCAGCTGCCTCTTGCAAATTAGGTGCTCGACCATTGACCTCGCAAATCCCCGTGGTGGTCAATATTGGAGTGATCCTGGTCCAGCCACCAGGATTGCTGTTCATCAATATTTCAGAGCCAACATCTGTAAAGGGGGGTTTTGTCTTGTGAATTTTGGATGCTTGATTTTAAAATAAAATTAAAATTAAGGGCCTCCAAAATGGGTTAATGGGCAAGTGCATTGCCTGGTATAATGCTGAGCCACACAAATCAGGAAATCCCACGGTACAATCTATGGTTCTTGATGATTTACTTGATCTCAGTTGTGGCAGAAGTGAGACTACTACAACTGGAGGTTACTACAGTTGTTCTCAACTGTTATGTATGTAACATCTTGTATCCAGCATCTACCGCCAACAGAGGGCGCATCTGTTGGGAGTCCCAAGGGATCCCAGCATCCCTTGGCAGCACTGCATATAAGCAGGCCGCCGATGCTGTGCGAGCACTCTGGAGTCAGAATAAAGAGACGAGGGTCACACTCACTCAAGTCTACAGTACTCAGTCACATTGCTTTACTTGAGACATAACAACTGGAGACGAGTAATAGATAACAAACCATCACGCAAAAATGCAGAGAGCTGTTGGTATCCTGGAGAAACTCTCAGAAGGTGACAATTGGGAAGCCGCCATGGAGCAACTTGACCAATACTTCGTGGCCAACGAGCTGGAAGGGAATGAGAATGCTGAAAAAAGAAGGGCGATCCTCCTCACCGTCTGCGGGTCAAAACCCTATGGCCTCATGAAGAATCTTCTTGCTCTGGTGTAACCAACAACCAAATTGTATGAAGAACTGTGTACGCTGGTTCGGGAGCACCTAAATCCGAAGGATAGCGTTCTGATGGCAAGGTACCGATTTTATACATGTCAATGGTCTGAAGGCCAGGAAGTGGCGAGCTATATCGCCAAACTAAGGCGCCTTGCAGGACATTGCGAATTCGATGGATTCCTGGAGCAAATGCTAAGAGACTGTTTTGTGCTTGGCATTGGCCACGAGGTTATCCTTCGCAAACTATTGACTGTTGAAACACCGAATCTGAGCAAAGCCATAATGATAGCCCAGGCGTTTATGTCCAACAGCGATAACACCAAACAAATTTTGCAGCATAAAGATGCATCGGCAAGTACTGTGCACAAAGTAACATTGTTTTCAGGCAGGAATGAATATGGCAGAACATACACGCATGCAGCTGCACGACCTCAGATGACTCAGAGTCCACCATCAAGTGTGAATGCGAGGCAATTAACACATTGTTGGCACTGCGGAGGTGATCATCGAGCCCATCAATGCCGCTTCAAACACTATGCATGCAAAGACTGTGGAATAATGGGACATCTCCAGCGAATGTGCACACAAGCTGCATACCCTGCAAACCACCACATTGCAGGGGAAGACCGATCCATGGCGGATCAAACTGAACTAGAGACTCGAACCGAGGAGGCAGAAGTGTACGGGGTACATACCTTCACCACGAAATGTCCACCGATCATGTTAAAAGTTGAACTGAATGGAATTCCAGTATCCATAGACACGGTTGCGAGTCAGTCTATCATGAGCAAAAAGGCCTTCGAGAGGCTGTAGTGCAACAAGGCACAAAGGCCCAAGCTGAGCTCTATTCGTACTAAGCTGAGAATTTACACTAAAGATCTGATCCCTGTAATTGGCAGTGCAGCAGTAAAAGACTCCTATGATGGAGCGGTGTACGAACTACCACTATGGATTGTACCAGGAGATGGCCCCACACTGTTCGGCAGAAGCTGGCTGGGAAAACTCCGCTGGAACTGGGACAATATCCGAGGGCTTTCGCCCATCGATGACACCTCATGTGCCCAGGTTTTGAGCAAGTTCCCGTCATTGTTTGAGCCAGGCATCGGAAATTTCTCTGGGGCGAAGGTGCAATCCACTTGGTTCCTGGCACATGACTCATCCACCACAAGGCACATGCGGTGCCATACATGATGCGAGAGAAAGTGAAGATCGAGCTGGACAAGCTGCAACGAGAGGACATCATCGCGCCGGTTGAGTTCATCGAGTGGGCCAATCCGATTGTTCCGGTTCTCAAGGGCGATAGCCGAATTTGTGGGGACTATAAAGTAACAATTAACCATTTTTCGCTGCAGGACCAGTACCCGCTACCCAAGGCAGATGACCTATTTGCGACGCTGGCAGGAGGGAAGACGTTCACCAAGTTGGACCTGACCTCAGCCTACATGATGCAGGAGCTGGCGGAATCTCTGAAAGGCCTCACCTGCATCAACACGCACAAAGGTCTGTTCATCTACAATAGATGTCCGATGGTAATTTAATCGTCCGCGGCTATTTTTCAAAGGAACATGGAGATTCTGCTAAAGTCGGTTCCGCGCACCGTGGTTTTCCAGGCCGAAGTATTGATAACAGGTCGGCACATCATCGAACACTTGCAGAACCTGGAAGAGGTTCTAAGTCGGCTAGGTCGTGTGGGAGTCAGGTTGAAACGCTCGAAGTTTGTTGTTCTGGTGCCAGAGGTCGAGTTCTTAGGGAGAAGAATCGCGGCAGACAGCATCAGACCCACCGACGCCAAGACGGAGACCATCAAGAACACGGCGAGACCACAGAACGTGATGGAGCTGAGGTCGTTCCTGGGACTCCTCAATTATTTTGGTAATTTCCTACCCAGGTTAAGCTCCTTACTAGAACCTCTACATGTGTTGCTACGCAAGGGAGATGACTGGGTATGGGGGAATTCACAAGAGACTGCTTTTGAGAAAGCCAGAAATCTGTTATGTTCCAACGAACTGCTTGTTCTGTATGACCCATGTAAACATTTAGTGTTAGCTTGTGATGCATCTTCGTACGGGGTCGGGTGTGTGTTACAACAAGCAAGTGAATCGGGAACATTGCAACCGGTCGCTTATGCGTCCAGGAGTTTGTCCAAGGCCGAAAGGACCTACAGCATGGTTGAAAAAGAAGCTCTGGCATGCGTTCACGGGGTGAAAAAAATGCACCAGTATCTGTTTGCTCTTAAGTTCGAATTAGAAATTGACCATAAGCCGCCACATATCGCTATTCTCAGATAGCAAAGGTATTAATATTAATGCCTCTGCTCACATCCAAAGATGGGCACTCACACTGTCTGCATATAACTATGTAATTCACCACAGCCCAGGCACAGAGAACTGCGCTGATGCTCTCAGTCGGCTACCATTGCCCACCACCGGGGTGGAAATGGCACAGCCTGCAGACTTGTTCTTGGTGATGGAAGAGTTTGAAAACAAAAAGTCACTCGTTATGGCCCACCAGATCAGGACCTGAACCAGCCAAGGTCCTTTACTATCCCTTGTAAAAAATTGTGTTCTCCATGGGAACTGGTCCAGCGTCCCAGCGGAGATGCATGAAGAGATCAAGCCGTTCCAGCGGCGCAAAGACAGACTGTCTTTTGTGGGGTAATCACGTGGTTTTGCCTAAGAAAGGCAGGGAAACGTTCATACGCGACCGACATAGTACCCACCCAGGCATAGCGATGATGAAAGCTATAGCCAGATCCCATATGTGGTGGTCCAGCATCGACTCAGATTTGGAGTCTTGCGTGCGCCAATGTAACACTTGCTCTCAACTGAGCAATGCACCCAGGGAGGCACCGCTCCAAACCATGGTCTAGGATCCACGT
This sequence comes from Pristiophorus japonicus, assembly GCF_044704955.1. Classification (NCBI taxonomy): domain Eukaryota; kingdom Metazoa; phylum Chordata; class Chondrichthyes; family Pristiophoridae; genus Pristiophorus; species Pristiophorus japonicus. The sequence continues at coordinate 222,445,781 of NC_091977.1, read as the reverse complement.
TGACTTCGCTGGCCCATTTCTGGGCAAAATGTTTTTGGTTGTTGTGGATGCTTATTCAAAATTGATTGTGTGTGTAATAATGTCTGTAAGCACATCCACTGCCACCATCGAAAGCCTACGAGCCATGTTTGCCACGCACGGCCTGCCTGATGTCCTTGTCAGCGACAATGGGCCGTGCTTCACCAGCGCTGAATTCAAGGAATTCATGACCTGCAATGGGATCAAGCACGTCACATTTGCCCCGTTCAAGCCCGCATCTAACGGCCAGGCAGAACGGGCCGTCCAAACCATCAAGCAAAGCTTGAGACGCGTGTCGGAAGGCTCCCTGCAGACCCGCCTGTCCCGAGTCCTGCTCAGCTACCGCACAAGACCTCACTCGTTCACCGAGGTTCCCCCTGCTGAACTGCTCATGAAAAGGGTACTTAAAACAAGGTTCTCTCTAGTCCACCCTGATCTCCATGATCACGTCGAGGGCAGGCGGCATAAACCAAAGCATGTACCATGATCGCACAAAGTTGTCAAGTATTATTGAAGTCAATGACCCTGTATTTGTGCTCAACTATGGGCATGGTCCCAAATGGTTTGCTGGCACTGTCGTAGCCAAAGAAGGGAGTAGGGTGTTTGAGATCAAACTTGCAAATGGATTAACTTGCAGAAAGCATTTGGACCAAACCAAATTGCGATTCACAGACAGCCATGAGCAACCTGAAGAGGACACCACCAACTTCGACCCTCCAATACACACACAAGTGGCAACCGACATCACGGTTGACCACGAAGCTGAACTCATCATCCCCAGCAAGGCCAGCAAGGCCAGCTGAGCAGCAGCCCAGCGAAGGCCCAACCAACTCACCTGCACCTGTGTTTGTACTGAGATGATTGATTAGGGAGCAGAAAGCCCCAGATTGTCTCACCCTGTAAATAAGTGTATTATTGACTTTGGGGTGGAGTGATGTTATGTATGCAACACCTTGCAACCAGCATTCTACCGCCACCAGAGGACGCATCTGTTGGAGTCCCAAGGGATCCCAGCATTTCTTCTGAGCACTGTATATAAGCAGGCCTCCCATGCTGTGCCAGCACTCTTGAGTCAAAATAAAGAGACTAAGGTCACACTTACTCAAGTCTACAGTACTCAGTCACATTGCTTTATTTGAGACATAACAACCACCACCCCACTTTTTCGACCATTGACATCGATCAAATGATCAACATGTCCAGCAACACAGAACACAAATGCAAAGCAGGAGGGTGGCCCCCTCCCTCCATACATTACATCCGGGTGTGCCTCCCCACGAGTGTGAGCAACCGCTCCTCAATGTCAGTGATGTCGCTGGTGATTGGTGGCCCCCCACCCGTTCGCCTCTGCGCAGACATAATCACCGAGAGCTTCTACTGTAAAAGGTAACAGGACGAATCGGCACGAGATCATTGCAAACACCAATAGATACGCGAGTCTCAGTGCTATTAATGGGAACCTGTGAAATACTTACCTGATTGGCTGAGCAGTCACACGTGACTGCATCTTCTGTGTGGGACAAGAGCACGCTTCACAGCGCGGGAGGAGAAGGCCTCCCCTTCAGAATCCAGGGCGCCTCCTAGACCACCAGGTACTTTCGTAAAAAATCTCCAGCGAGGAGGCAATTGCCCGCGGGAAGACCCCCAGAGGAATTTCTGGGCCATTGTGCATTGCAATGATTTTCATTAGGCCAGCATTATTTATAGGACAATTTTAGAAACCATCTATCATATATTATTGTTCGGATATGAGTGGATGTGGCATCAATTGACTTCAGATCACGCAATGATGAATACATTACTCACGTGGCATCACTTTAGGGTCTGCAGCTGCTTGCGTGGCCATCCGGGTGTGCCTCCCCACGAGTGTGAGCAGCCGCTCCTCAATGTTAGTGATGTCGCTGGTGACTGGTGGCCCCCCCCCCCCCACCTGTTCGCCTCTGCGCAGACATACTCGTCGAGAGCTTCTACTATAAAAGGTAACAGGACAACTTGGCATAAGATCATTTTGTGATATAATTCCTAGATACTGTCACAGAGACTGATGCAACACATAACTGACAGATGTAATCATGATTATTATGATAATTATCATTCTTTACCTAAAAACATACACCATGAACGCAGGCTTTCAGTACAACATTCCCGGTAAAAGTGAAACACCTCACATCTGATTATAGTCACTCATAACTCTTACAAATCAAATTATATAAATACATAAATACATGTAAATAAATGTAATACTTACTCTTGCGGATCCAACAAGGTCATTCCATCACTTGCGGCATTTGTTGCCCACACGCACCTCGTTGGTCGCCGACGAGACCACCTCTGCTATCTTGGCCCATATTTTCTGGTAGGCCTTTGGGGTGGGCTTCCCACGCCTTCCCTGGGTCAAATCACCCCAGCGTAACTCGACCTCCTTCCATTATAGGCACCGAATTCAAATATCTGGCTGGTAACAGCTAATGTTTTTTCCCAATTTTCCATAAAGCTCGAAACTCTCCCTCCTTCCTGCCAAAGCAACTACACTACACCCACACATGCCTTCACTCCCTCTCATAAAAACATAAGAACATAAGAAATAGGAACAGGAGTAGGCCACATGGCCCCTCGAGCCTGCTCCGCCGTTCAATAAGATCATGGCTGATCTGATCATGGACTCAGCTCCACTTCCCCGCCTGCTACCCATAACGCCTTATCCCCTTATCATTTAAGAAACTGTCTATTTCTGTCTTAAATTTAGTCAATGTCCCAGCTTCCATAGCTTTCTGAGGCAGCAAATTCTGCAGATTTACAACACTCAGAGAAGAAATTTCTCCTCATCTCTGTTTTAAATGGGTGACCCTTTATTCTAAGATCATGCCCTCTAGTTCTAATCTCCCCCATCAGTGGAAACATCCTCTCTGCATCCACCTTGTCAAGCCCCTTCATAATATTATACATTTCGATAACATCACCTCTCATTCTTCTGAATTCCAATGAGAAGAGGCCCAACCTACTCAACCTTTCCTCATAAGTCAACCCCCTCATCTCCGGAATCAACCTAGTGAACCTTCTCTAAACTGCCTCCAAAGCAAATGTATCCTTTCGTAAATATTGAAACCAAAACTGCACACAGTATTCCAGGTGTGGCCTCACCAAAACCTTGTATAGCTGTAGCAAGACTTCCTTTTTTCATACTCCATCCCCTTTGCAATAAAGGCCAAGATACCATTGGCCTTCCTGATCACTTGCTGTACCTGCATACTATCCTTTTGTGTTTCATGCACAAGTACCCCCAGGTCCCACTGTACTGCGGCACTTTGCAATCTTTCTCCATTTAAATAATAACTTGCTTTTTGATTTTTTTTCGGCCAAAGTGCATGACCTCACACTCTCCAACATTATACTCCATCTGCCAAATTTTTACCCACTCACTTAGCCTGTCTATGTACGTCTGCAGATTTTTTGTGTCCTCCTCACATTACTTTTCTTCCCATCTTTGCATCGTCAGCAAACTTGGCTACGTTACACTCAGTCCCTTCTTCTAAGTCGTTAATATAGATTGTAAATAGTTGGGGTCCCAGCACTGATCCCTGTGGCACCCCACTAGTTACTGGTTGTCAACCAGAGAATAGAAACATAGAAAATAGGTGCAGGAGTAGGCCATCCGGCCCTTCGAGCCTGCACCACCATTCAATAAGATCATGGCTGATCATTCCTTCAGTACTCCTTTCCTGCTTTCTCTCTATACCCCTTGATCCCTTTAGCCGCAAGGGCCATATCTAACTCCCTCTTGAATACATCCAATAAACTGGCATCAACAACTCTCTGCAGCAGAATTCCACAGGTTAACAACTCTCTGAGTGAAGAAGTTTCTCCTCATCTCAGTCCTAAATGGCCTGCCCCTTAAACATTCTTCCCGCATCTAACCTGTCCAGTCCAGTCAGAATCTTATATGTTTCGATGAGATCCCCTCTCATCCTTCTAACTTTAGTATATAAAGGCCTAGTTGATTCAGTCTCTCCTCATATGTCAGTCCAGCCATCCCTGAAATCAGTCTGGTGAACCTTCACTGCACTCCCTCAATAGCAAGAACATCCTTCCTCAGATTAGGAGACCAAAACTGAACACAATATTCCAGGTGGGGCCTCACCAATGCCCTGTACAACTGCAGTAAGACTTCCCTGCTCCTATACTCAAATCCCCTTGCTATGAAGGCCAATATACCATTTGCCTTCTTCACTGCTTGCTGTACCTGCATGCCAACCTTCAATGACTGATGAACCATGACACCCAGGTCTCGCTGCACCTCCCCTTTTTCTAATCTGCCACCATTCAGATAATATTCTGCCTTCGTGTTTTTGCCCCCAAAGTGGATAACCTCACATTTATCCACATTATACTGCATTAGCCATGTATTTGCCCACTCGCCTAACCTGTCCAAATCACCCTGCAGCCTCTTGGCCTCCTCCTCACAGCTCACACCGCCACCCAGTTTAGTGTCATCTGCAAACTTGGAGATATTACACTCAATTCCATCATCTAAATCATGAATATATATTGTAAAGAGCTTGGGTCTCAGCACTAAGCCCTGCGGCACTCCACTAGTCACTGCCTGCCATTCTGAAAAGGACCCGTTAATTCCGACTCTCTGCTTCCTGTCTGTCAACCAGTTCTCTATCCACATTTATCCCGACTCTCAGTTCTCTGTTAGCTAGCCAATCCTCTATCCAGCTCCCTCTCTCTCTGTCTCCTCTTATGCGCATGTCATGATGACCCTGAATCGCGGGGATCAAGCATTGTCATGCCGTTGCTAAGGACGCAACACTTTACGGTAAAAGATCAGAGAGATTTAACGCTAAGGCCCATTTCAGATTGCTCGCGGTAACGGCCAATTTAAAAAATGGAGACTAGTGGCTTTGAGAGTGGGTGACAAGCCGGCGATTTGAAAACCCATTTTTACCGGCCACGCCGGAAATAATGCCCATTTTTGGGCGATCTGTACAAAAGTGGAAAATCTAGAAATTGGAGTTAGATCACCGATCAGCCATGATCTCATTGAATGGTGAAACAGGCTCGAAAGACTAAATGGCCTACTCCTGTTCCTATGTTCTTTCTGTCAGAATGATATGTGTTGCATAAATGGGGCAGATTAGGTGAATGCTGCACCCTAATTCCAGCCGTCCACTTCACTGTAATTTAGGGGCCAATGTATTTGGATGTTAGTGTTTCCCCTCATAAGAATAGACTACTCTGAAAGGTTCCAACAAAGATGGGGATCCTTGTTAGCCCCCAATCCAGACCAAAAAGAAAATGTCATTTATAATGGTGGCTACTGGGAGAACTACATTCTTTATAATCCAGTAGATAAAACTAGACCTAAAATCATAATCCTCCAACACAGAAAATTTGAGTACCTCAACTAAACCCTCCAAAAAGGCTTTGTCATACAATGCCACCATCATGCCAGAATCAGGGAATGATTCAGAGATGTGTTATTTAGATTGTCTGATGAAAATCAATTTTTTGTGAATTCTGTCTGGTTCTTGTAAATAATGGTCCTGAAATCCCGGTCCTCTGCTTCCCACGGTGCTCGACAGAAAATGGCTAAAAAGATCTGCACCTACATGTTCCTGCTGCGCCCACCAGTGATCCCGATCCTGAGGCCTCCTCTCCCTGCGCATCAGAGCGAGTGCACATCTGGACGGACATTTGCTGGAGCTGGAGTCACATGGCACTGGGCAGCCAATCCAGATAAAGTATTTTCTCATTCATAATAATGGGAACTCCGTAAGTAGGAGTTCTCATTATTATGATTGAGAAACAACCCCAAATACCCAAACACATAAAAAAATAGAAAAAACATCACATATTTAACATTAATTTAAATTAAAGTTAAGAAATATCTTAGAAAAAATATATATTTTTCCAATTTTTTTTAAAGCTTTTTCATTATGTTTTAAAATAAACTTACCTTAGTGGGCAGGGTTTTTAACATTAAAATGTGTTTTTTTAATTATATTTATCTATGTTTTAAAACTCTTATGCTGGTAAAAGTAGGCTATGTGCCTGCTTTTATCAGGTGCAAGAGTTTTCAGGACATTTGCTGGGCAAAACATGGATAAATACCACAATCTTGCTCATGCGAATGTCCTGGCTGTGAGGATACAGAGCTTGACAGATCGGAAAAGCCCGTTTTTGGCTCATGCACATTGCGCACCAGAAACGGCTTTTGCAATGCCCTCCCATGTCCTTACACACTCCGTACAGACCCGGGGAGGCCAGGATTTCAAGGCCATTGTCTGGTACCATTTTACATTCTAATAACTGGTATCTTAACCAGAGTTTTGCAATCCACAAGGAGCGACAAAATGGGCTTCTAATTAACACATAAATGAGTATTTCCGAGTATTAACAGATGGGGCTGCTATATACTGATGTTAGTGTGGCGCTGGTACTATCAGTTCCCAAGGTATTTGAGTAATGCACAGGCAGTAGGTTTACACACTTTTGGTTGCGAGAGACCCGAAATTTGGGAACTGGTGGATCAAGCATTCCATTCACACTGCTTATAAATGCAGTTTTTAAATGGAAATCAACACCTCCCTGAACCACTCGATAAGCTGCCACAGGCCATATGTTCTCCAGAAAATTTTGCAGTAGATCTATCCAATCCTAGGGCCATAGCCTTGGACTAACCTCACTGCTGCGCAATGTCGTTGATACCATAAGCCTTTCTAAACACTATAGCCTAGATATTGGGGTCGTTTGTGCCTCCCATTAGCTCCTGGGCGCAGCACCGCTTACGACTCCCGCTAAATTCTGCGGGAGTTTAACAGTGGTAGTAACCTGTATCACCCCCCCCTCTGCTGCACTGGCGGTGATGACATCATCACTGGGCGTGGCACCCCATTATCGCCCCAGAACAAAAATTGGGGGAGCGCCCCCTGAAGCTGGGCCGGGCGATACCAGCAACAGCTTCTGGGGACATGAACCAGGCTGCACGCCGCTCGCGGGGCGATACCTAAAGGAGAGATGGCGACCCTTTAAAAAAAACTGCCAGATTTCTTCTGCGCCCACTTCGATTGTGGGGTCCATGCCGCAATCGGTCAGCCCGGCACTCTGCTTGAATGCCGGGCTGTTGGCACGGCACCCCGCTCCCTGGTGGTCCATGGAGGCCTGGTTCATCCCTGCAGAGTTTGATGTAGAAAAGAGCCTCTCTTATGCGGCAGCATTATGTGGCCCAGTGCATAGCGCTGCGCCTCGCTCTCAACCCGTTCGCCTCACTACTGCCCCAGAAAGGAAGTAAAGTGCATTATTTTGCGCTCCACTTCCTTTCGGGGCGGTAACCCGAATTTTCTGAGCGGGGCGGGACTTCCACGCGTGGCACAGTATGTCTCGCCATCCGGATGTTACCGTCCCCAAACGGAACACAATTTTACCCCTTATTTCTTAGTTACCTTATGGTATATAAAGTTTTCAAAGTACCAATAAAATTATTATCCACTTGCTTTGGTATCTGAATCATGTAATATAGTTTCAGGGTTCTTTGACCATTTTTTCAAAAAAAGAATTTGGGGAAAGTATTACCTTAAATTCTGGGTTTTTAAAAATGACGTGTATACTCAAGATTATTTTTAAAAAGCATCGAGATGATGCGTAGTTAGTATGCCACACAGAAGTTGTTTTTCCCAGAGTCTAAACAATAAATGATTTGTTACTTTACCTGCATAATTGAAAAAACACCTCTCACCATTCCTTTGCAAAACTCTTTGATCTCTATCTGTCTGTGAAGCAGAGATTAAAAAGAGAGATACAGTGACAAAGGCGGCAATTTTTTTGGAGAGAGTATGCGGAACACGCAGTCAGGCAGATAAAGGCTCAAAGGATGCAATACAAGATGCCCTGCAGCAACTCGCCAAAGTTCATTCGATAGCACCTCCCAAACCAGTGACCTACACCACCTAGGATAAGGGCAGCAGGCGCATGGGAACACCACCACCTCCAAGTCTCACACCATCCTGACTGGGAAATATATCGCCATTCCTTCATCGTCGCTGGGTGAAAATCCTGGAACTCCCTCCCTAACAGCACCGTGGGAGTATCTTCACCACATGGACTGCAGCGGTTCAAGAAGGCAGCTCACCACCACTTTCTCAAGAGGGATTCGCGATATGCAATAAATGCTGGCCTTAACAGCGATGCCCACATCCTGTGAATGAATTAAAAAATAGACAAGAGACTGCAGGGGAAGAATGTTCTGCCCTGGACTGTAGGACAGAATGCGGAGGTGTTATTCTGTTTAAGTTAATTAAGATGACTCACCAAAGTGGGATAGCATTATGCATTCATTATTTTTATATGATTACGTGAAGATAAGTTTAACCGATTGAACTAAGGGAATTTGATCATAACTGTTACTCTCTAAGTGTACCAAACAGCTTACTGATTCAAACCAAGCCGGGTCTCACCTAGCCATAACTCAGTCAGCCTTGGAGAGATTGAAGAAATGCATGTCCAAAAGGCATGGATATCTAGCTCAGGTCACGAGAGAATTTCTGGATAGAATCCCTTGCAGTAATGAACATCACAGCATTATATCTAGGGACTCAGAAGGTTATTTGGTGCCATCAATAGTTAGAGAGAAGAACCACAGGATGGTTAGCACTCTTAAACCTGTTTCAGTTGCCTGTTCAGGAAGGGCTGGGCAATTGGGCTGGCAGCAATTGGGTGTTTTTTTGGCTGGAATTTTCTTCCTCCTGTTGAGCCATCATTTCAACTGCTATTCCCTCCTTTCAATGGGTGATTTTATAACCAGGCAGTATGAATTGTGAGCATACAGCGTTGCTTTAAAAAACGGCTCTGCAATAAATGTCCAGTGAGATCTGAATCTGCAATATGGTTTTCTCAGAACAGCATTAAACTGAAGCAGAGAGAAGGTGGTTGGCAGGTCATCAATCGATGCATCACTAGCATTTCTGATGCAGTGACTAGATGAACACAACTAGTTAGCCTTCACTCCACTCCTAACTTTGCACTCTAATGCCTCGTGTATTGCACAGAATTACCAGAATATACAGCACAGAAACAAGACATTCTGCCGAATCAGTCCATGTCAGCATTTATGCTGCACTCGAGCCTCCCATCCTTCCTCGTCTAACTCTATCAGCATAACCTTCTATTCCTTTCTTCCTCATATGCTTATCTAACCGCCCTATAAATGCATCTATACTATTCGCTTCAACCACTCCATGTGGTAGTGAGTACCAAATTCTCACCATTCTCTGGGTAAAGATATTTCTTCTGAATTCTCTATTTGATATCTTGTTGACTGTCTTATATTGATGGCCTCAAGTCTTACTCTTCCCTACAAGCAGAAACACTCTCTCTGTATTGAGGCAGTCATGCTCTGTAGTCCTTTGTAAGGTAACTAATTAGAAAAATATGCTATTGTAGTGAACCTCTGTGGCCCAGGAAATCATAGCTGCTGGCAGGTGTGTTTTGAGGATGGCTGCTACTAAAACCACCACTCTCTTTGTATAATATCACAGTGCTGTTGGCACCTTAAGGCTTGTTATATATTCAGACTATAGATATACTCTCTGTGTAGTCACTATATAGTTGCGTAAGATGGAGACTTGTTTACCTGATGTACTATCAATAAGGTTTACACTGTGTATATACATGCTGGCACCACTCGAGGGTGAGACCGGGGTTTCCTGCCCTGGTGGCAGGGGCTGTATAAAAGGGGAGCCACCATGCAGCTGCCTCACTCTGGAGTTACAAGTAAAGGACCAAGGTCACTACAGTTTGAGTACAACGCATTGCCTCGTGGAGTCATTCATAAGTACACTACAGAAATAATAAGGCTGTACTGCTACTAAGGGGTAGAAATAGCTGCTGCAAGACCAGGATGATGAAGAACACCTTGCACAATGCAACATTGGAGGCCCTGATGTAAGAGGTGCCGAAGCAAAGCAGGGCTCTTATTGGACTGGATGGGCATTGAAGAATGGAGTGAGAGAAACCCAGACAGAGATGAAGTAGAAATAGTGAATGCCTGTGACCAGATGCTGAGAACAGGCAAGGAAGAAATTTGTTGATCCCTGAAAAATTGAGCTGAAAGCAATGTGCTCACACTTTGCTTAATTTTATAATGTTTCCTTACAATACATCTTAACAGTATTTCACCGTAAATTGGTGAAGCTTCACAAAGGGAAACTGGATGGTTCACTGGTAATTGTTCACCTGCGTTCCAAATGCAAAGGCAGCTCATATTTTAACACAGCGTCTGTATTGTAGCTATGTCAATACATTTGCCCTGTGGCCCATGAAACATTGTTAAGGAACAAATGCCATGTACACAGCCAACATAAAGTAGCTGCATGTTCACAGAAGGTGGCTGATCACTGGAGTCCACTTCTGACAGTGGTTGAAGCAGGTTCTCTTCTTTTCCATCTGTCTTCTTCTTTCATATGGTAGTAGCAAAGCAAATCAAATGTCAATATCTACGTCGGATATCCAGGCCAAAGCTTCCAGTGTAACAGCATAGATATCTTGTTGGCTGCCTGCAAATTTCCTCTGAAGACAGTGCTCAGTGATGTGCTCCAAGGTCTGATTCGGAGCTCCACAGTTGCATGATGGGGATGCTTTAATCTTCCATCAATGGAGAAGTTGGCAGAAAATACCATGATCAGTTGTGAGGCAGTTGTTGGTTGTTCACTGTCTGTGAGTAAGGTTTGATCTTTCAGGTTGTACTGTGTGGTCCTCTATAAGTAATCCATTCCGCCAGTTGCATGGCCCTTTGCAGATTGAATTGTGTAACACAGTTGGAATCATCTTAGACACCTCTGATTCTTTCCTTTTTCTTCTAGAACCAGCAGATGGATTGGGATGGTTGGTGGGATACCCAGAAGTCCTATTTAGGCAGAACTCAATTCCAGTTTATTTGGTGAACACCAACAGGTGGTAGATGGGGTGCACACTTAAGAATGCCTAAGAGCTTCAATAGTGAAACTCAACGACATCATGAAATAAAAACATTTTTGGGGTCAAGGTGCAATTATTTGATGAAACTACTTACCAGATGACCCTTTATGAAAGAGGGATCAACATGGTTGAACAAGCTAATCATCCAGAACCCAGTTTACATGGGTGGTGAGCCTCAGCAGCACTGTTCAACTGCTCAGACTGTATTATGGGGCCATCATCTCATTAACATTTTTATGAGGCCTTAATGAGTCAAAAACATCCCTAAAATCTACATCTCCTTATGTGACCCGTGTTAAATTTTGTCTGATCTTCGCTACTGAGAAGCATCTTGAGACATTTTACTACGTTAAAGGCACTACTAAATGCAAGTTGCTGTTGTAATGCTACAGATGATTCCTCACCAGATTATCATGCACTATGTCCAATGGATGCATCGATCTTAGTGCCCTACAATGTGGGTTATCTGTGCCTGATTCCTATCAGTGCGACGGGTGCCAAGCATCATATGTCGGCTCCCTAGATTTCTACAGCAGTGCCATCCGGTGTACATGCTCAGCAATTACCTGTACCTCTACACATCTATAGCACTTATTATTGTGAGAGCTAGAGTCTGAGACAGTGAGCGTTGATATTGTAAATACATTTTACCACCAACTACTGCTTCAATTCCAAAGTACGTAAAAAAAAAAGCATTATACAAATTCGCACGGTAGCTACTCTGGCTGATTCAGCAGCCTGCATGGCAGACTTTGAGTGGGATTCTCTGATTGGACAGTTTAAGCCTGCCCAAAATAATTTGTAATTAAGTGATGTTGTCCTTTCATGAGTACACAAAACATGCCATGATTCTGATTAGTATATCTGCATAGTATGTTTACTTGAAAAGAAAAACTCTTGAGACAGCTGCTAAAAAGAAAACATTTGGCTAAATTCTGTTCCACTTCCATGCCAGAAAAAAATTGTGAATAATGCAAAAACATTTTGTGTCCGGACAGATTAAATCATCTGTGTTTCCCTTACTGGGTGGCCCACAACTCTTTGCCAGCAACTGAGATGGAGTGGAGTGGAGATCGAGTGAAGAGCTTAGAGTTGCAGGGTTATGGGGAAAGAGCAGGGGAGTGGGGCTAGTTGGATAGCTCTTTCAAAGAGCCAGCACAAGCACGATGGGCCAAATGGCCTCCTTCTGTGCTATACAATTTTCCTCTCTGTTGGCATTGCCACCAGATGTAGGCTGGGATTTTTGCCAGTCCAACTGAGCCAGCTGACCCTGGCAAGGTTTCTGGGGTTATAATAAGCTGCATTGAGTTGCAGTTTACAAATTGGCTTTTAAAAAAAAAAATTCGCTATTTTGTCCAATTTTCCTCCCTTGCCCATTAAAGATGCTGACAAAGGTGGACAATGGTTCCATAGAATCAAAGCAATTTTTGTCACAGAAGGTGGGCATGTCTGTGCTGGCAGAAAAAGAGCTATCCAGCCTAATCCCACTTCCCAGCTTTTGGTCCATAGCCTTGTAGATTACAGCACTTCAAGTGCATATCCAAGTATTTTTTTTTAAATACGATGAGGGTTTCTGCCTCCACCACCTTTTCAGGCAGTGAGTTCCAGAACCTCACCACCCTCTGGGTGAAAAAAATTCTCCTTAACACCACTCTAATCCTTAAAATCTATTACAAAAGCAAAATACTGCGGATACTGGAATCTGGAATAAAAACAGAAAATGCTGGAAATCTCAGCAGGTCAGGCAGCATCTGTGGAGAGGAAGTAGAGTTAACGTTTTAGATTGATGACTCTTCATCAAACCTCTCTGCTAAGGGAAAGTGGTCCTTCCTATCCACTCTATCTAGGCCCCTCATAATTTTATACACCTCAATTGTATAAATTGTATACCCTCAGCCTCTTCTGTTCTAAAGAAAACAATCCCAGCCTATCCAATCTTTCTTCATAGCTAAAATTCTCTAGCCCTGGCAACATCCTTGCAGATCTCCTCTGTACCCTCTCGAGCGCAATCACATATTTTCTGTAATGTGACGACCAGAACTGTACACAGTACTCTAGCTGTGGGCACCATTCATCATTCGGTTCCATGGGCACCATTCACCCTTCGGTTCCATGGGCACCATTCACTCAATTGGTCATTCTTCATGTGTATACCTAGACAGTGAAAGTAAGCAGGTTTTTTGACTGGGTGGGGTGGTCGGAAGGATCACAGCGAAGCCAGCACTCTCCTTAGCCGACATCCACACACAGGAGAAATAACCCTGCCTCAATTTCCCTCTCCCTAGCCCAACGCTGCTGAAGTAGAATAGACTGAGGATCAAACCTGGCAACTCCTGTTCTGTATGGCTGACCCTGGACAGTATATTTATTCACCAAACTGGGGTGTACAACCCTTTATCTGTGTGGGCTACGTGGGTGCATACTATCTGGCCTTAGAGCTATATGTAAAGTTTAAATCAATATTTGCATTTATTTGCATAGCTTGCGCTGCTGATACGAACGGGTCTGAGCGTCTGATGTAGGATTTATCTACCAATGAGACAGCACTAAGAACACCCCTTTCCAAACCTCCAGTGCACAAAATTTAGACAGGTGAATTCAGCCAGTGAATAAGAAATATGAACCAAAATAAGACTGATGTGCCTGGGCTTCGAAGAGCAGGTTGTCAAGCCTCAGGGGCCACATGTGGTCTGCACCATGCCATCGGGAGAGCAGGTTACAATATATTAACATTTATTCAGTGATGTGAAGCAGCAACACAAAACAGTGGTAGCAATTAATAATCAAATTCATGGCACTGCCAGTCAGAAGCACCGAGTGCAAGCGCTAATGAGGATATTTAACATAACTGGCTGATAATTGTCTGTTCCGGTGCCTGCAGAGCGTGAGCTGATACAACCATAGTTTTGCTGTGTTGGAAAATCTCCAGGGTAAACATTGGCAAAGGTTTGTTTTACTTTGTCACCATTATTAAGCACACAATACATCTGAGGGTTTATGTATAGATCTTTCTGGCAAGTATCCAGGTCAAATGTAATTTGGTTTGAATTACTTTGTATGTTATTTGTTATGTTACATTCAAAGTAAAATGGTTCGCATTTTTTTAGTCTACCTCAGATAATGAGGATTGGACAGTACAATGGGTTAGCACCCTGTACTTTTACCTCTGGGTCAAAGGTTCAAATCCAGCCTGAACTGACAAGATGTACATCTCTGTTTCCTGTAATACTGTAAGGTAAAATAAGGTTGGGTAGTTTCAACCCACTTCACAATGAGTCAGAGCATAAAACCAAAATGAAAATGACAATTGTTATGTATGTGAACCTCACCTGTGTGTAAGACTTGCCACTAGAGGGCACACCTGTGGGAGACCTATGGATCACCTGTGTACCCTGGTGCAAGCAGGTATAAAAGGCAGTCCACCATGCTGCTGCCTCAATTTTGGAGTTATATTAAAGAGACCAAGGTCACAATGGTCTCATGGAGATATTCCGAGCTACAGATCACGAACTTTCACGCGGAAATGGCTGCCATTGGTATTCTTGAGAGATTTGTTGAGGGTGATGATTGGGAAGCCTTCGTTGAGCGCATCGACCAGTACTTTGTGGCCAACGAATTGGACATGGCTGAAACAGAGATCAAGCGCAGGGCGATTCTCCTCACCGTATGTGGGCCATCGGTATATGGCCTCCTTAAAGATTTGCTGGCACCAGTCAAACTAATGGACAAATCTTATGCAGAGCTGTGTACGCTGGCTAAGGAACACCCAATGCAAAAGGAGAGCATCCTGATGGCCAGGTACCGTTTCTATACGCACCCTCGCTCCGAGGGCCAGAACGTGGCGAGTTTTGTCGCCGATCTAAGACGCCTTGCGGGGCAGTGCGACTTTGCAGGATCCTTGGGGGAAATGTTGCGGGATTTTTTCGTACTTGGAATTGGCCACGAGGTCATCCTTCGCAAACTGCTGTCTGCCGAATCCCTGGATCTGAGCAAGGCCATCACGATAGCCCAAGCCTTCATATCCACGAGTGACAACATGAAACAGATATCTTCACAGAATCGAAGTTCACTGGCAAGTACCGTGCTTAAAATAATGCCTTCAGCAGGCAGGACTGTACATGGTAGGGCCCACACGACCACAGAGGCCAGGCCCAGGGTGACTCAGAGGCCGCTGGGGAGTGCTAATGTGAATCCATTTATACCATGCTAATACAGCGGGGGCAGTCACAGAGCCCATCAATGTCGATTCAAGCACTACGTGTGCAGGGGCTGTGGAACAATGGGGCACCTCCAGCGAATGTGCAAGCGACCTCAGACTCACCACGTGGCAGAGTCAGCAGAGAGCAACCGATCCAGCGTGGATCATGCTGAACGAGCAGGAGAGGCAACTCAACCGGAGGATGAGGAGGAAGCGTATGGGGCACACACCTTCACTATCAAAAGCCCTCCGATAATGTTAAAAGTCTAACTTAATGGCATTCCAATCTCCATGGAATTGGACACGGGGGCGAGTCAACCAATTATGAGCCAGAAGACTTTTGAGAAACTGTGAAGTAACAAGACACAGAGGCCAAAACTGAGCCCAATTCACACTACACTGCACACTTACACCAAAGAACTCATACCTGTTATCGGTAGTGCGGCAGTGAAAGTATCGTATGACGGAAGGCTGCATGATTTACCACTATGGATTGTACCAGGTGATGGCCCAGCGCTGTTCGACAGGAGCTGGCTCGGCCAGATCCAGTGGAACTGGGACGACATTAAAGCACTGTCCTCGGCGGATGATGCCCTGAGCGCCCAGCTGCTAAACAAATTCCTGCCGTTATTTGAGCCAGGCATCAGCAGCTTCACAGGCGCCGAAGTGCAGATCCACCTTGTTCCTGGGGCACGGCCCATTCATCACAAGGCACGAGCGGTCCCATATATGATGTGAGAGGAAGTTGAAATCGAGCTGGACAGACTTCAACAAGAGGGAATCATATCGCCAGTCGAGTTCAACGAGTGGGCTAGTCCAATCGTGCTGGTACTAAAGAGCGATGGGACAGTCAGAATCTGCGGGGACTACAAGGTGACGATCAACTGAGTCACGTTACAGGACCAGTACCCGCTACCCAAAGCAGAGGACTTATTCACAACGCTAGCAGGAGGAAAGTCGTTCACCAAGCTAGACCTCACCTCCGCGTACATGACACAGGAGCTGGCTGAACCATCAAAGAAGTTGACGTGCATCAACACGCACAAAGGTCTGTTCGTGTACCACAGATGCCCCTTTGGGATTCGCTCGGTGGTGGCCATCTTCCAGAGGAACATGGAGAGTCTGCTGAAATTGGTTCCATGCACAGTGTTCCAAGACGACATCTTGATCACTGGTCGCAACACCACCGAACACTTGCACAACCTGGAAGAGGTTCTAAAGCGACTGGACAGAGTGGGACTCTGGCTGAAACGCTCCAAGTGTGTTTTCCTGGCGCCAGAGGTCAAATTTCTGGGGAGAAAGATTGCAGCGGACGGCATCAGACCCACAGACTCCAAGATGGAGGCCATCAAGAATGCACACAGACCACAGAATGTGACAGAGCTGCGTTCGTTCCTGGGACTCCTCAACGTCTTTGGTAACTTTCTACCGGGGTTGAGCACTTTGCTGGAACCTTTGCATTTGTTGCTACGCAAGGGTGACGACTGGGTTTGGGGTAAATCTCAAGAAACAGCCTTTAACAAGGCCAGAAACCTGCTATACTCGAGCAAGTTACTTGTAATGAATGACCCATGTAAATGCTCAGTACTAGCATGTGATGCGTCGTCGTACGGGGTCGGTTGTGTGTTACAGCAAGCAAATGTGTCAGGCAAACTGCAACCGGTTGCAAATGCGTCCAGAAGTTTATCCAAGGCTGAAAGAGCCTACAGTATGGTTGAGAAAGAAGCGTTGGCTTGTGTATACGGGATTAAGAAAATGCGCCAATATCTATTTGGTCTCCGGTTCGAGCTCGAAACCGACCACAAACCACTAACTTCACTGCTCTCAGAAAACAAAGGTATCAACACCAATGCTTCATCCCGCATCCAACGATGTGCACTAACATTGTCTGCATATGACTATGTAATCTGCCACAGACCAGGCACAGAGAACTGCGCTGACGCTGTCAGTCGGCTGCCATTGCCCACCACCGGGGTGGAAATGGCGCAACCCACAGACTTGCTTCTGGTAATAGATGCTTTTGAGAGCGAGGGGTCACCCGTCACGGCTCGACAGATCAGGACCTGGAACAGCCAAGAATCCCTGTTATCACGAGTAAAAAGATGCATTCTGAATGGGAGCTGGTCGGGGGTTCCCAGGAAAATGCAAGATGAAATTAAGCCTTTTTACCGACACAAGGATGAACTGTCAATCCAGTCGGATTGCCTCCTATGGGGGAATCATGTGATTTTGCCCAAAAAGGGCAGGAAAACGTTTATACGCGACCTACATAGTACCCACCCAGGCATAGTCATGATGAAGGCTATCGCCAGGTCGTACACCTGGTGGCCCAGCATTGACTCCGAATTAGAGTCATGCGTACACCAATGCAACACTTGCTCACAGCTGAGCAACGTACCCAGGAAAGCCCCCCTGAGCCTGTGGTCATGGCCCTCCAAACCGTTGTCCAGGGTCGACATTGATTTTGCTGGCCCCTTTCAAGGGAAGATGTTCTTAGTAGTAGTGGTTGCTTATTCAAAATGGATTGAATGTATAATAATGTCATCATGTACGTCCACTGAGCCATTGAAAGCCTCAGTGCCATGTTCACCAGCCATGGTTTGTCCGACGTCCTTGTCAGTGACAATGGACCATGTTTCACCAGCTCGGAATTCAACGAGTTCATGACCTGCAATGGCATCAAGCATGTCAGGTCTGCCCCATTTAAGCCCGCATCCAATGGCCAAGCGGAACAGGCAGTCCAAACAATGAAGCAAAGCTTGAGACGCGTAACGGACAGCTCCTTGCACATCTGGTTATTTAGGATCCTGCTCAGCTACCGGACGTGCCCCTACTCGCTAACCGGGGTTCCCCCTGCAGAATTGTTAATGAAGAGAGCACTCAAAACAAGGCTCTTCTTAGTCCACCCGGATCTCAATGACCACGTAGAAACCCGGCGGCACAGGCATAATGTGTACCATGATCACACGGTGACCTCGCGTGACATTGAAGTCAATGATCCGGTGTTTGTTCTAAATTACGGTCACAGTCCCAAGTGGATTGCTGGCACTGTCTTAGCCAAGGAGGGGAATAGAGTGTTTGTTGTGAAATGGTTGAATGGGCAAACGTGCAGAAAGCACCTGGATCAGACCAAACTGCAATTCACGGACTACCAAGAACAGTTTGAAGAAGACCCTACCATCAATGGTCCACCAACACACACCCCAACCAACAATTGACCTCGCTGTCAACCATGAGAATGAACCCACCTTGCCCGACAGTCCGATCAGACCAGCCGAGCTGCTGTGCAGCGATGATCAGACCAACTCACCCATGCCAGTATTGTGTTCCTAACACAGATGAGGCTGCACACAGGGAGGTTAAAGTAACAGTGACCTCAGACTTTAATAAGACACTCCAGAGTGAGGAATAGGCCTTAGGAGCCAGTTTATATACAGTGCTCCCAAGGATGCTGGGATCCCTTGGGACTTCAGGGAATGAGATCCCTGGTGGCGGAACATGGGAGTGCATGCTTTACAGATAAACAACATCATGCCTCCCCCCTCCCCCACCAAAGTCAAAGTGAAAACTATTTACAAGGTGAGGCGGCCGGGAGCCTTTCTTTCCCTGGTGGACCGCCTCGGTACAAATGTCTGTTCTGGTGTGTTGGCTGTGCCCTCACTGGGCTGGCGTGTTGTTGGCCCTGCAGGGCTGCTAGGTGAGCCTCGCCTTGCTGGGCTGTTGGGCGTGATGGGTTCGATTTCCTGGTCCGGTGTGGTGTCGTTGATCCTTTGGATGTGTGTTGTGGGCTCGAAAAAGTTGGTGTCTGCTGTGGGTTGTTCAGGGCAGTCTGTGAACCACAGCCTCATTTGATCCAGGTGCTTTCTGCAAATTTGTCCATTGTCTAGTTTGACTACAAACACCCTATTCCCTTCTTAAGCTATCAACGTGCCCGCAATCCACTTAGGACCATGTCCATAGTTTAGCACATACACAAGGTCATTCAGATCAATTTCCCATGACACAGTGGCGCGACCATCGTTTATATTTTGTTGCTGCCGCCTACTCTCTACCTGATCATGCAGGTTGGGGTGAACCAGTGAGAGTCTGGTTTTAAGTGTCCTTTTCATGAGTAGCTCAGCCGGGGGCACCCCTGTGAGTGAGTGGGGTCTCATTCGGTAACTGATCAGTACTCGGGACAGGCGGGTTTGGAGTGAGCCTTCTGTGACTCGTTTAAGGCTCTGTTAGATGGTTTGTATTGCCCGCTCTGCCTGCCCATTGGAGGCTGGTTTAAACGGGACCGAGGTGACATGTTTGATCCCATTGCAGGTCATGAATGCTTTAAATTCGGCACTGGTGAAACATGGCCCGTTGTCACTGACCAGTATGTCAGGCAGGCCGTGGGTGGCAAACATGGCCCTCAGGCTTTCAATGGTGGCGGTGGCGGTGCTTCCCGACCTTATTTCACATTCAATCCATTTTGAAAAAGCATCCACCACCACCAGGAACATTTTACTGAGAAACGGGCCCGCATAGTCGACATGGATCCTCAACTATGGTCTGGAGGGCCAGGACCAAAAATTTAGTGGTGCCTCTCTGGGCACGTTGCTCAACTGAGCACATGCGCTGCATTGCCATACACAGGACTCTAAGTCAGAGTCGATACCGGGCCACCACACGTGGGATCTGGCTATCGCTTTCATCATTACTATACCCGGGTGTGTGCTGTGGAGATCTGAGATGGACATCTCCCTGCCCTTTTTTGATAGCACTACGCGGTTGCCTCACAACAGGCAGTCTGCCTGAATGGACAGCTCGTCCTTTCGCCGTTGGAACGGCTTGATTGGCTCTTGCATTTCAGCGTGGATGCTGGCCCAGCTCCCATGCAATACACAGTTTTTTACTAGGGGCAGCAGATATTGACTGGTCCAAGTCCTAATCTGGCGGGCCGTGACAGGTGATTTATCATTTTCAAACACTTCCATGACCATCAACAAGTCTGTGGGCTGCCACCATCAACAAATTTGCAGGCTGTGCCATTTCCACCCCCGTGGTGGGCAATGGTAGCCGACTGAGAGCATCTGCACAGTTCTCAGTGCCTGGCCTGTGGCGGATGGTATAGTTAAATGCTGATAGCTTGAGTGCCCACCTTTGGATGCAGGCTGAGACATTAGTATTTATCCCCTTGTTTTCAGCAAACAGGGATATGAGGGGCTTGTGATTGGTTTCCAGCTCAAATTTGAGGCCAAACAGGTACTGATGCATTTTCTTTACCGTGAACACACACGCTAATGCCTCTTTCTCAATCATGCTGTCGGCCCTCTCGGCCTTAGACAAGCTCCTGGAAGCGTAGGCGACAGGTTGCAACTTCCCCGCAACGTTAGCTTGTTGTAATACACACCCGACTCCGTACGACGATGCGTCACATGCTAGCACAAGTCTTTTACACAGGTTATACAATACAAGCAGCTTGGTGGAGCATAAAATGTTTCTGGCTTTCTCAAAAGCAATTATTTGGTTTTTTGCCCCATACCCAGTTCTCACCTTTGTGCAGTAACACATGTAGGGGCTCTAAAAGGGTGCTTAACCCCGGTCAGAAGTTACCAAAATAGTTGAGGAGTCCCAGGAACGACCGCAGCTCCGTGATGTTCTGTAGCCTGGGCGCGTTCCTGATAGCCTCTGTCTTGGCGTCTGTGGGCCAAATGCCATCCGCAGCGATCTTTCTCCCCAAAAACTCCACTTCTGTTGCCATGAAGACGCATTTCGACCTCTTCAACCGCAGCCCTACACGATCCAGTCGCTGGAGGATCTCCTCCAGGTTTTGCAGGTGCTTGCTGGTGTCCCGACCCGTGACCAATATGCCGTCCTGAAAGACCACCGTGTGTGGTATCGACTTGAGTAGGCTCTCCATGTTTCTCTGGAAGATCGCTGCAGCCGACCGAATTCCAAACGAGCATATGTTGTAGATGAACAGTCCCTTGTGCATGTTGATGCAGGTGAGGCTCTTCGAAGACTCCTCCAGCTCCTGCGTAATGTAGGCCGAGCTTGGTGAATGTCTTGCCTCCTGCCAGCATCGCAAATAGGTCATCTGCCTTAAGGAGTGGGTATTGGTCCTGTAGCGAGAAATGATTAATAGTTACTTTATAATCGCCACAAATCCTGACCGTGCCATCACTTTTGAGTACTGGAACAATCGGGCTGACCCACTCGCTGAATTCCACTGGGGAGATGATGCCCTCGCGTTGCAGCCTGTCCAGCTCAATTTCCACTCTTTCCTTCATCATGTGAGGTATCGCTCGTGCCTTGTGGTGAATGGGTCGTGCCTTTGGGACCAAGTGGATCCGCACCTTCGCCCCGGAAAAGTTTCCAATGCCTGGCTCAAAAAGGGAAGGAACTTAAGAAACTGGGTACATGAGGTCTCATCGATATGTGATAATGCTCGGATGTCATCCCAGTTCCAACGGATTTTGGCCCAGCCAGCTCCTTCCAAGCAATGTGGGACCATCGCCCGGGACAATCCAGAGTGTCAGTTCGTACACCATGTCCTCGTAGGTGACCTTGACCATGGCGCTGCCCAGGACAGTGATAAGCTCTTTAGTGTACGTTCTCAGTTTCGTGTGGATGTGGCTCAGGGCTGGTCTGAATACCTTGTTGCACCAGTCTCTCAAACATCTTATTACTCATGATGGATTGGCTAGCGCCAGTGTCCAGTTCCATGGCTACGGGTAACCCATTCAATTTTACGTTTAGCATTATAGGTGGACATTTCGTCGAAAATGTGTGCACCCTGTGTACTTCAGCATCTGCCTCCTCTCTGAGGCTCGAAATTGCTTTGATCCACCATGGACCGATCTTCCTCTGCCACCTGATGGTTAGCAGGTTTTGCAGAGCTTGCAGCTCATTTGCAAGCTCATTGGAGGTGCCCCATTGTTCCACAGCTCTTGCAAACATACCCTTTGAAGCGGCATGAATAGGCTGAATGGAAGCCTTCACAACGCCAACAAGGTGTGAATTGCCTTGCATTCATCCTTTGTTGCGGCTTCTGAGTCATCTGGGTCACCTGAGGCCTGCTTGCATTTGCAGACTCGTGGGTTCTGCCCTGTACATTTCTGCTTGCAAACTCAGCTCCAGTTAATTTATGAACATTGCCAGCACTAGTGTGCTGAGAGATTTGTTTGGTGTTATCACTGGTGGACATAAACGCCTGTGCTATCGCAATGGCCTTACTGAGGGTCGGTGTCTCTACAGTCAAAAGTTTTCGTAGGATGGTCTCGTGGCCAATGCCCAGTACAAAAAAGTCTCTGAGCATTTGCTCCAGAAAGCCATCAAACTCACATTGTCCTGCAAGTCGCCTTAGCTCAGTGCGTGGATCGCCACTTCCTGACCTTCAGATCGCTGGCACGTGTAGAACCGATACCTCGCCATCAGCACGCTCTTCACGCTCTCCCTCGGGTTAAGATGCTCCCAAACCAGTGTACACAGTTCCTCATAAGACTTATCTGTGGGTTTCATGGGAGCCAGAAGATTCTTCATGAGCCTGTAGGTCGGTGTCCCATAGACTGTGAGGAGTACCGCTCTCCTTTTTGCAGCGCTCCTTTCTCCATCCAGCTTGTTGGCTACAAAGTACTAGTCTAACCATTCGACATAGGCTTCCCAGTCCTCACCCTCCGAGAACTTCTCCAGGATGCCCACAGTTTGCTGCATCTTTGCGTTGGATTCGTATTCTCATCGCCAGTTATTGTGTTCTTAACACAGATGAAGCTGCACACAGGGAGGTTAAAGTAACAGTGACCTCAGTTTTTAATAAGACACTCCAGAGTGAGGAATAGGCCTTAGGAGCCGGCTTATATACAGTGCTCCCAAGGGATGCTGGGATCCCTTGGGACTTCACGGGATGAGCTCCCTGGTGGCGGAACATGGGAGTGCATGCTTTTCAGATACACAACAGCCAGGATGTCAACTCAGGCGATCGACCAGGGAACGCAGACCGCCAGATCGCCTCAACCTATAAATAACTTGTACTCAAGACTTTGGGGGGCAAGTGATGTTATGTATGTGAACCTCACCTATGTGTAAGACTTGCCACTAGAGGGCACACCTGTGGGAGACCTATGGGTCACCTGTGTACCCTGGTGCAAGCAGGTATAAAAGGCAGTCCACCATGCTGCTGCCTCACTTTGGAGTTATATTAAAGAGACCAAGATTACAATGGTTTGAGCTTACAACACAGTCTCGTGGAGTTATTCCAAACTTAATAACAATCATACTCAACAACAATCATTTACAATTATACATCGTACCTTTAACGTCGGAAAATGTCCCGAGATACTTCACGGGTGCGTAATCAGACAAAAATTGACCGAGCGAAATAAGGAGATATTAGGATGGATGGCTAAAAGCTTGGTCAAAGAAGTAGGTTTTAAAGAGAGCCGTGGAGAGATGGTAAAGTTTAGGGAGGGAGTTTCAGAGTTTAGGGCAGAGATGGCTGAAGGCACGGCCACCAATGGTGGGGCGAAGAAAATCAAGGCATTGGGGGACCTGGAACCAATTTGGTCAACAAGCATCGAGGTGAGAGTTGAATAGGACTTGATGCAGATAGCAGAGTTTTGGATGAACTCAAGTTTATGGAGGGTAGAAGATGGGAGGCCGGCCAGAAAAGCATTGGAATAGTCATGTCCAGAGGTAACAAAAGCATGGATGAGAGCCTCAGTAGCAGATGGGATGAGGCAGGGCAGAGACGGGTGATGGTAAGGAGGTGGAAGTAGATGGCCTTTGTGATGGAGAGGATATGGGGTCGGAAGCTCAGCTCAGGGTCAAATAGGACGTTGAGGTTGTGAACAGTTTGGTTCAGCCTGAATAAGTGACCTGGGAGAGGGGTGGAATTGGTGGTAAGGGAATTGAGTTAGTGGCGGGGGCCAAAGACAATGGGTATGGTCTTCCCAATATTTAATTGGAGGAAACTGTGACTCAAGAGGCAACAGTGCCAGGGCTCAGACTGGCTATAAAAATGGCTGCAGTAGGATAAAAATATTTGCATTTATATATTGCCTTGCACGATCTCAGGGCGTCCCAAAGAGCTTCACAGCCAATGAAGTACTTTTAAAGTGAAGTCGCTGTTGTAAGGTAGGAAATACAGCAGCCAATTTTCACACAGCAAGCTCCCACAAACTGCAATGTGATAATCACTAGATAATTTGTATTTTTAGTCATTTTGATTTGAGGGATTAATATTGGCCAGGAGACAGTGGATAACTCCCCTGCTCTTCTTCGATATAGTGCCATGGGATCTTTTACATCCACCTGAGAGTGCAGATAAGGACCCAGTTTAATGTCTCATCTGAAAGATGGCACCTCTGACAGTACAGCAGTCCCAGATACATTAAATTGGGAATTTAAAAAAAATCATATCAGTTTCGTAGGGAATGTTTTTCTGAGGTTGTGGTTAAGATACACACTTGAAGAAGATAGAGGAGATTCATCCTGTATGTGCCCAGTGCTATACTTGATGTGAAAGTGCTTGATACTGTATTTGATACAAGAGGTACCGCACCTTGATGAGAAAAAAAAAAATCACAAAAAAAATTCAATCTAGCTCTAGTTGCACCTTCTGCAACAAGAAGTTTGCACAAATGAGGTAGTTGTGTAGTTTGGATGTAATCAGTATTAATGAAAGCTGTTTCTGTCTAGCCATTTAGCCTACATTACCTGAGACTTCAAATTTTGCTTTTCAATATAGACTGAATAGAAATCAAATTATCTGACATTAGTTTATGTGAGAGAGCTGGAAGCTGAACCTCTTATTTATGATTTCAGCAGTCACACACTCCCAGCATAGAGCTGCACTCCAAGGGAGTGCAGGTCAAAAGACAGGCCTTCAACACTCGAGCACTAATTCTCCAACCAGCTCCCCTTTCGACCGTGGATTAACGCTGGAATTGTGGGAGCACTGAACTTACCCTCTCATGCTTAAATACTGCAAAAGGACTCAATTGCCTAATTTTAGTAAAATATTGTCTGGTTACTGAAAACTCGCCTGCACTATGGCTTTTCAATATAAAGGTTTGAAATTCCACTCAATTAAAAATGGGAGAATGGCCATTTCTCCTTAAACTAATGGTTCAGTAATGAAATCTTCGGAATGCACAGTTTTGAAACATGGCTTTTGTAAGAATGCGATTTGTGGAGAAAAACTGCCTTTTAAAAAAAATCTCCCCCACACCCCTTGCCCTTTTCCAGGAAATCAGATACTATATTATGCAAACAACAGATAATGTAGCCGACAGGGGATTTGCTCTAAAATTGGCAGATTCCTGTAAAAGAGACATTGATGTTCCCTTATATGTTAACTTGCTAATCTGCTGGGCTCCACCAGGAGCTAAAACCTTGATATGATATGCACTATGTGACAGTTTTCCATGCTAATCAATTGGTTATTTCTGTATAAACCTTCAGTAATAGTATCATGTGGGAATGGTATTAAGGAGGAAACTGCCATTCAGCTCCCACACCAAAAGTCTGTCAGTAAAGAAATTAATAAAATGCAGCCCTCACATAAAGCTGAGGCACTTACAGATTATAATCAGTGACAGGTATCTGAGTGATTACTCAGCTGTAATCTAGGGCCACATCTTCCTCCCTTCACTAATTTGACCAAAAACATAAACGGGAGTTCGGAACATATCTTTATACTCGTGTCTACCTTTTCAATAAAATTTGCAGAGACAAATATACCCGCTAATCTTGTAGGTTCTATTGTTACTGGTGTCATGAGTTTGTACATCAGTTGAACCCCTCAATTAGATTTCTGCCATGTAATCATTCCCAGACTACCCATTATTCTCTTCGTGTTATATACTGCACAGTGAAACCTATTGCAAAATACAATGTGATTATATGCTTTCTGCAACCATGTGGCTAAATTTGCACATCACAGCAGGTAATTATACCTTTCTCGTGACATCAGTATGCATTACTTTCAACGATCACAAAAATAATTATAAACAGCTGATGCATTTGGAAGCTTTCCACATCACTGGTTGGATTGTAATTCAGTCATTTGATCCTTCATGCATGTATTATGCAGACATTGGGAGACGAGTCAAAGACTCAAGTTCAGACTCTATTGGATATTGCTGATATTCATAAACCTGACATCTTCAGAACCTATTAAGTGAATGACAGCTTTCAACATCTCACGGATGTGTCTCCAGCAGTGGTGTACTGCTGTGTACAAGTTGGCTTTGAGACACCCTTATTTAGCTGTTTAAGGGAATAGCTAAATTGCATCACCAGAATGATGTTCAGTATTAACAAACTCTAGGAAACATGGATATGAATTCATATTTCGAGGAAAGTTTAATATGCAGTTAAGATAGAACCTGAGGACGTCGGCTTTAAGAACATAAGAACATAAGAAATATGAGGAGTAGGCCATATGGCCCCTCGAGCCTGCTCCGCCATTCAATGAGATCATGGCTGATCATCGACCTCAACTCCACTTTCCCACCCGATTTCCATATCCCTTGATTCCCCTAGACTCCAAAAATCTATCTATCTCAGCCTTGAATATATTCAGTGACTCAGCATCCACAGCCCT
The DNA here is from genome assembly GCF_044704955.1 of Pristiophorus japonicus. Classification (NCBI taxonomy): domain Eukaryota; kingdom Metazoa; phylum Chordata; class Chondrichthyes; family Pristiophoridae; genus Pristiophorus; species Pristiophorus japonicus. The sequence goes on along the minus strand of NC_091977.1, from coordinate 222,419,016 downwards.
CTGGGGCAGAGAATTCCAAAGATTCACAATCCTCTGAGTGAAGAAATTCCTCATCTCTGTCTTAAATGGCCCACCCCTTATCCTGAATCTGTGCCCCCTGGTTCTAGACACTCCAGTCAGGGGAAACAACCTCTCAGCATCTACCCTGTCAATCCCCTTCAGAATCTTATATGTTTCAATGAGTTCACCTCTCATTCTTCTAAATTCCAGAGCATATAGGCCCATTCTACACAATCTCTCATCACGAGACAGCCCTCTCATCCCAGAAATCAATCTAGAGAACCTTTGGTGCACCACCTCCAAGGCAAGTATATCCTTCCTTAGATAAGGAGACTAAAACTGTGCACAGTACTCCTTTATCTACCCTGCTAGTTACATCCTAAAAAAACTCTAATATATTTGTCAAACATGATTTCCCTTTCATAAAACTATGTTGACTCTGCCTAATCATGTTATGATTTTCTAAGTGCCCAGATACCACATCCTTAACAATGAATTCCAGCATTTTCCCTACGACTGATGTCAGACTAACTGGCCTGTAGTTTCCGGTTTTCTCTCCTCCTTTCTTGAACAGCGGTATTACATTTGCTGCCTTCCAATCAGCTGGGACCGTTCTAGAATCTACGGAATTTTGAAAGATCAAAACAAATGCATCCACTATCTCTGCAGCCACCTCTTTTAGAACCCTAGGATGTAGGCCATCAGGTCCAGGGGATTTGTCAGCTTTTAGTCCCAGTAATTTCTCTAGTATTTTTTCTCTACTTATGTTAATTACATTAAGTTCCTCACCCTCTTAAGACTCTTGGTTCCCCACCATTTTAGGTATGCTTTTTGCATCTTCTACTGTGGCTCAATACCATGCCACATGGTCCATTTACTTCTTGAGCTATCAGGAAAACCTTCTTTTATTTGGATTCGTTACAGGTTTAAGTCATCACCACTGCTCCCAGAAATGTTGCTCCTAAATAACATATAGCACTGAAAGTTAACTGAGCACAGGCACATGATGAGGAATTACTGCTCCTGGGATTAGAAGTGAGCCCATTGATTAATGAGAGAGATATTTAATTACCTCCTTTGTCTTTCCCTCTTTGCTTCGAACACTCATTACAATATTCAATAAACTCATACCCAAAAGGAGTGGTCCATAGATATCCTATAATGAGTCACAGTGACAGAACAACTTTTAATGATCATCATCATAGGCAGTCCCTCGGAATCGAGGAAGACTTGCTTCCACTCTTAAAATTGAGTCCTTAGGTGGCTGAACTGTCCAATATGAGAGCCACAGTTCCTGTCACAGGTGGGACAGATAGTCGTTGAGGGTAAGGGAGGATGGGACAAGTTTGCCGCACGCTCTTTCCGTTGCCTGCGCTTGATTTCTGCATGCTCTCGACGATGAGACTCGAGGTGTTCAGCGCCCTCCCTAATGCACTTCCTCCACTTAGGGCGGTCTTTGGCCAGGGACTCCCAGGTGTCGGTGGGGATGTTGCACTTTATCAGGGAGGCTTTGAGGGTGTCCTTGTAATGTTTCTTCTTCCCACCTTTGGTTCATTTGCCGTGAAGGAGTTCCGAGTACAGCACTTGCTTTGGGAGTCTCGTGACTGGCATGCGAACGATGTGGCCTGCCCAGCGTAGCTGATCAAGTGTGGTCAGTGCTTCAATGCTGGGGATGTTGGCCTGGTCGAGGACGCTAATGTTGGTCTGTCTGTCCTCCCAGGGGATTTGTAGGACCTTGCGGAGACATCGTTGGTGATATTTCTCCAGTGACTTGAGGTGTCTACTGTACATGGTCCATGTCTCTGGCCCATACAGGAGGGCGGGTATTACTACGGCCCTGTAGACCATGAGCTTGGTGGCAGATTTGAGAGCCTGGTCTTCGAACACTCTTTTCCTCAGGCGGCCGAAGGCTGCACTGGCGGCGGTGTTGAATCTCGTCATCAATGTCCGCTTTTGTTGATAAAAGGCTCCCAAGGTATGGGAAATGGTCCACGTTGTCTGGGGCCGCGCCATGGATCTTGATGACTGGGGGGCAATGCTGTGCAGTGAGGACAGGCTGGTGGAGGACCTTTGTCCTATGATGTTTAGCGTAAGACCCATGCTTTCATACGCCTCAGTAAACACTTCGACTATGTCCTGGAGTTCAGCCTCTGTTTGTGCACAGACGCAGGCATCGTCTGCGCACTGTGGCTCAATGACGGAGGTTGGGATGATCTTTGACCTGGCCTGGAGACGGCGAAGTTTGAACAGGTTCCCACTGATTCTGTAGTTTAGTTCCACTCCAGCGGGGAGCTTGTTGACTGCGAGGTGGAGCATGGCATCGAGGAAGATTGAGAAGTGGGTTGGGGCGATGACGCAACCCTGTTTGACTCCGGTCCGGACGTGGATTGGGTCTATGATGGATCCGTTGGTAAGGATCACGGCCTGCATGTCGTCGTGGAGCAGGCAGAGGATGTTGATGAACTTTTGGGGGCATCCGAAACGGAGGAGCTCCACTGATGGCAAATTTATTATTCATGACCCATGCTAATGCTGCTTAATTCCCAAGATGCAGGCCTTACTCAGCTGGCAGGAAGCCAAATGTAAAAACTACCAGGTTTGGTTGCAAGGAACACCTGTTTTTAGCAAGTCTTCGGGAATGCTGTCCTTAGTAAATCCCTACAGTTGGCTTCCAGCAGGCTGCAGAAGACCCACACTTTGAAAATTTAGTGGTCTAGCATAATATAAAAGCACCTTTAACCCAGTGTGATAATGTGTTATACAGATCAGGAAAGTCAGGAACTGCCTGATTTCAGCCAGGGCAGTGGTAGGGTCATTTAGTCTAATTTACCCTAGACCAAGGAAGGGCAGGATTCGCACTCCCAACTATTATACAACACTCTTGCTGGAAGTGTGTGTACGTGCACACATTAACATGTACACATGAGTAGAGTAATGATAGGATTGGGTGTGGCTGTGATTCCCCCATAGGTAAAATAAATGGGCAAATTGTGGATTCTGTGAGCACTTCCAAGCAATCTTCTTAACTGAGCCCTGGACCAAAGAAGACAGCAGTAAATAGGTTTTTGAATAACTTGTGCCAGTTTTTATGCCAACATGAAATCAATCATAATGAAAATGGCAAAGAGGAAGTCCAGGAATCTGCAACAAACTGAAAATAGTTTAATGACAGCTTTTGGGTTCTTCCATTACCTTTTCACTAAGCTCCCAGTAATAAAGTTACTCAAACATTGGGAATAGTTTTATTATAATAACATTGACCCTAAATTCCTAGATTAAACACTAAAAACAGCTTAACATAACACTAAATACAATTAAAAACTTTATATCGCTGCTCATCCTGTCCTTTTATCTTCCTATCCCTCTTTTAACTTTAACTTAAATTTACTCCTTTTAGCTCATTATTCTCAGTTTTGACAATTCTAATTGGTTTTTCCTATTCTCTTTAAGCCTTTCACTTCAAATAGCATCAAAAGATATTTTACATCCACACAAACGACGTCAACGCCAGAAACGCAGCGGCCCGGGGCGTTACCGGTGGAGGTGCGGTGCTACCATTTTTGCGCCGGTAGCGCTCCACGCCTGGGCGAAAACAGTTTTGCGCTCCAGAGGCACAAAACAGGGGAATTTTGGCCCCAAAAACTCCACGGGAAAAGTGATCCATCCGTGGTTAACTAAATAAGTTAAGGATGTCATTAGATTGAAAAAAGCTGATAATATTGCGAAGAATAGTAGTAAGCTTGAGAATTGGGAGAGTTTCAGAAACCAGCAAAGGTTTACCAAAAAAATTGATAAAAAGGAAAAAAATTGAATGAGAGAAAACTAGAAAGCAATATAAAAACAGATTGGAAGAACTGCTACAGGTATGTAAAGATGAAAAGAGTAGCAAAAGTAAATGTTGGTCCCTTAGAGGCTGAGACAGGAGAATTTATTATGAGGAATAAGGAAATGGCAGAAACGTTAAACAAATATTTTGTATCTGTCTTCATAGTAGAAGACACAAAAAGCATCCCGAAATGATGGGGTTCCAAAGGTGTAATGAGGGTGAAGAATTTAATGTAATTAATATAAGTAGAGAAAAAGTACTCGAGAAACTAATTGTGGACTAAAAGCTGACAAATCCACTGGACCTGATTGCCTCCATCCTAGGGTTCTAAAAGAGGTGGCTGCAGAGATAGTGGATGCATTGGTTTTGATCTTTCAAAATTCCGTAGATTCTAGAATGGTTCCAGTGGATTGGAAGGTGGCAAATGTAACTCCGCTATTCAAGAAAGGAGGGAGAAAGGAATTAGGGAACTACAGGCCAGTTAGTCTGACATCAGTCGTCGTGAAAATGCTGGAATCCATTGTTAAGGAAGTGGTATCAGGGCACTTAAAAATCATAACATGATTAGGCAGAGTCAACATGGTTTTATGAAAAGGAAATCGTGTTTGACAAATGTATTTGAGTTTTTTTGAGGATGTAACTAACAGGGTAGATAAAGGGGAACCAGTGGGTGTAGTATATTTGGATTTCCAAAAAGCATTCGATAAGATGCCACATAAAAGGTTATTACACAAGATAAGGGCACATGGGATTGGACGTACTGTATTAGCATGGATAGAGGATTGGTTAATGGACAGAAAACAGAGTAGGGCTAAACGGGTCATTTTCAGGTTGGCAGGTTGTAACTAGTGGGGTGCCACAAGGATCAGTGTTGGGGTCTCAGATATTTACAATCTATATTAATGACCTAGATGAAGTGAGCAAGTCTAATGTATCCAGGTTTGTTGACAATACAAACCTATGTAGGACAGTAAGCTGTGAGGAGAACACAAAGGGGCGGAAATTCGACATGTTGCTGCATCTGTTCATGTCCTGGAGGGGAGGTAATGGCGACAGAGTTGATTTCTGGGCGGGCGGCCAGTTTCCAGCACCCCACCAGGACATTCGATGCCGGTTTTGCAGGGGTGCGAAGCAGTACTGCCCAGGAGAGGCGAGCCGATGTGCAACGCCCCCGGTTGCAACACTGTTTTTAATTTTTTTTTCTGTGAGACCCATAGTGGTGGGACCGCCTGGGAAATCAGGTGAGGGAAGGAATGAATACCTGAGGTAAGTGTCATTGGTTTTTTTTGCAATTCATGTTTATGTACAGTGAGCAAGGTATTGGGAATGTTCTTGGTATTTTTTTTGCTGATTTTCTTCTCTTAGGGTGCTCCGAGGCCGGCTCTTTAGCTCAGGATTTTCAGTTGCTCAGTTGGCCTAGCACCCTAAGTGAGCTGTGGAATGTCTCCCTCACGCTCTGCTCCACACTCAGGACCCAGCAGCTGAATTTTGTGGCTACACACGGAAACCATTTCCGGCGCAAAATTTACCACCTCTTCGCCATTAGCGCCCTAATTAGCCTCCAATCAAATTTCTACCCCAAAAAGTCTGCAAAGGGATATAGATAGACTAAGTGAGTGGGCAGTAATGTGGCAGATGAAGTATAATGTAGTAAATGTGAGTTTATTCACTTTGGTAGGAAGAATAGAAAAACTGAATATTTTTAAATGGTGAGAACATTTTACATTTTGGTGTTCGGAGAGATTTGGGTGTCCTCATGCAAGAAACACAGAAAGCTAGCATGCAGGTATAGCAAACAATAAGGAAGGCAAATGGCATGTTGACCTTTGTTGCAAAAGGGTTGGAGTATAAGAGTAAGGATGACTTGCCACAATTGTACAGGGTCTTGGTAAGACCACACCTGGAACACTGTGCACAGTTTTGGTCTCCTTATCTAAGGAAAGATATAGAAACATAGAAAATTAGGAATTAACAGCGCAGAAGGAGGCCATTTCGGCCCATTGTGTCCACGCCGGCCGACAAAGAGCCACACGGCCCTCGGTCAGCAGCCCTGAAGATTACATGTAAACCTATGAACAATGAACAATGACGGAAAGGTAAAGAGCATCCGGCCCAACCACTCTGCCCCACACAACTGCGACACCCCATGCATCGCAACATTTTACACTCCAACCCAACCGGAGCCATGCGTTCTCCCGGGAGAAGCAAAAACCAGATAAAAATCCAGGCCAATTCGATTCCCTTCAGTACTTACCATCGTATCTGTGCCAGCCAACAAAAGGTTATCCAGTCTAATCCCAATTACCAGCTCTCGGTCCGTAAACCTGCAGGTTACGGCACTTCAAGTACCCATCCAAGCACCTTTTAAATGTGGTGAGGGTTCCCGCCTCTACCACACTTCCAGGCAGTAAGTTCCAGACCCCCACAACAGTCTGCATGAAGAAGCGTCTCCTCAAATCCCCTCTGAACATTCTACCAACCACCTTAAAGCTATGCCCCCTCGTAATTGACCCCTCCACCAAAGGAAATAGGCCCTTGCTATCCACTATATCCACATCCCTCAAAATTTTATATACCTCAATTAGGTCTCCTCTCAGCTCCTCTGGTCCAAAGAGAACAAACCCAGCCTATCCAATCTGTCCTCATAGCTAAGATTGCCCATTCCAGGCAGCATCCTCGTAAATCTCCTCTGCACCCTCTCCAGTGCAATCATGTCCTTCCTATAATACGGCAACCAGAACTGCATGCAGTATTCCAGCTGTGGCCTAACCAGAGTATTATACAATTTAAGCATAACCTCCCTGCTCTTGTATTCTATGCCTCGGCCAATAAAGGCAAGCATTCCGTATGCCTTGTTAACCACCTTATCTACCTGGCCTGCTCCTTTCAGGGATCTATGGACAAGCACTCCAATGTCCCTTTGTTCATCTACACTTCGAATTGTTTAATTGTATACCCTTTCCTTGTTAGTCTTCCCCAAGTGCATTACCTCACACTTCTCTGATTACATTCCATTTTCCACTGTTCTGCTCACCTGACCAGTTGATTGATATCCTCCTGCAGTCCATGATTTTCCCCTTCATTATCAAACGCACAGCCAATTTTAGTGTAATCTGCAAACTTCTTAATCATACCCCCTATATACAAATCTAGATCATTGATGTATATCACAAAAAGCAAGGGACCAAGTACTGAGCCCTGCAGAACCCCACTGGAAACATATTTCCAGTCACAAAAACATCCATCAACTATTACGCTTTGCTTCCTACCTCTAAGCCAATTTTGGATCCAACTTGCCACTTTGCCCTGGATCCCATGAGCTTTAACCTTCATGACCAGTCTACCATGTGGGACCTTATCAAAAGCTTTGCTAAAGTCCATATACACTATATCGTACGCACTACTCTCATCGAGCCTCCTGGTTACCGCCTCGAAAAATGCAATCAGGTTAGTCAAACACGATCTTCCCTTAACAAATCCATGCTGACTGTCTCTAATTAATCCTTGCCTTTCTAAATGTAGATTTATCCTGTCCTTCAGGATTTTTTCCAATCATTTTCCCACCACTGAGGTTGGGCTGACAGGCCTGTAATTACTCGGCCTATCACTTTCTCCCTTTTTAAACAGGGTACCACATTAGCAGTCCTCCAGTCCTCCGGCACCATGCCCAAATCCAAAGAAGACTGGAAAATGATGGTCAAGGCCTCTGCTATTTCTTCTTTTGCTTCGCTCAACAGCCTGGGATGCATTTCATCTGGGCCTGGGGACTTATCCACTTTCAAAACTGCTAAACCCCTTAATACCTCCTCTCTCACTATGTTTATTTCATCCAGAATTTCATACTCCTCCTCGATAGCAGTACTTGCATTGCCCCTTTTCTTTGTGAAAACAGATGCAAAGTATTTATTAAGAACCATACCAACATTTTCCGCCTCCACATAGAGATTACCCTCATGGTCTCTGATAGGGCCTACCCTTTCTTTAGTTATCCTCTTAATCTTAATATATTTTTAGAACATCTTTGGGTTTTTCTTAATTTTACTTGCCAAGAATTTTTCATGCTTTCTCTTAGCATTCTAATATCCTTTTTAATTTCACCTCTGAACTTTCTATATTCCTCCAGTATTTAGCTTCCCTTTTTTTCTTTATTCTCTCCTGTAAGTCCCTAGATATCCAGGGGGCTCTAGAATTGTTATTCCCACCCTTTTTCTTTAAGAGCACATGTTTGGCCTGAGCTTTCCGTATCTCCTCCTTGAATGCCTCCCACTGTTCCGACACTGATTTACCTACAAGTAGCCGTTTCCAATCCACTATGGTCAAATCACTTCTCAACTTAGCAAAGTTAGCTTTTCCCCAATTTGGGACTTTTATTTCTGGTGTATCCTTGTCTTTATCCATAACTACCTTGAATCTAACTGAATTATAGTAACTGGTACCTAAGTGCTCTCCCACTGATACCCCCTCCACCAGCCCAGCTTCATTCCCAAAACTAAATCCAAAACCACCCACTCTCATGTTGGGCTTGTTACATACTGACTAAAAAGTTCTCTTGAATGCATTTTAAGAATTCCGCACCCTCTATACCCTTACACTAAATTTGTCCCAATCAATATTAGGATAATTAAAACCCCCTACTATTACTGCCCTATGGTTTTTGGACTTCACAGTAATTTGCCTACATATTTGCTCTTCTATCTCCCTCTCACTGTTTGGGGGTCTATAATACAAGCCCAGCAGTGTGATCGCCCCTTTTTTATTTTTCAGTTCAACCCATATGGCCTCATTTGATGATCCCTCTAACATATCATCCCTCCTCACCACTGTAATAGTTTCTTTAATCAATACTGCGTCCCCTCCCTCTATTTTTACCTCCTCTTTGTCTTGTCTAAAAATCGTGTAACCAGGAATATTGAGCTGCCAAACCTGCCCCTCTTTCAGCCATGTCTCTGTAATGGCTATAATGTCATACTCCCAAGTGTCTACCTGTGCTCTCAGCTCATCTGCCTTATTCACTACACTCCTTGCATTGAAGTATATACCATTTAGCACAGGAAGACCTCCTTGATTACTACTTACTAACCCTTGTTTCCTCTGTCTTACAGATTCACTTTCTACATTCTTGCTTTCCAATTTCAGCTTTACTTCCTTCCCTATTGAATTTGTTCTCAGGTTCCCAGCCCCCTGCCAAGCAAGTTTAAACTCTCCCCAACAGTACTAGCAAATCTCCCCACGAGGATATTGGTCCCAGCGCTGTTGAGGTGCAATCCGTCTGGTTTGCACACATCCCATCTCCCCAGAAGCAGTCCCAATGCCTCAGGAATTTAAAGCCCTCCCTCCTGCACCAATCCTCCAGCCACGTGTTCATCCTCGCTAACCCGGAGATTACTACCTTTGAGGTCCTACCCTTTAATTTTTCTCGTGGCTCCCTGAATTCTGTCTGCAGGACCTCATCCCTCTTTTTACCTATGTCATTGGTCCCGATGTGGACCAAGACCTCTGGCTGTTTACCCTCTCCCCCCAGAATGCCCTGCATTCGCTCGTGACATCCTTGACCCTGGCACCAGGGAGGTACCGTATCATTCTGGAGTCATGTCTGCGGCCACAGAAACACCTCTCTATTCCCCTAACTATTGAATCCCCTACTACTTCAGCTATTTTGTTCTTTGTCCCTCCACCCTGTGCAGCTGAACCACCTGTGGTGCCTTGGACTTGGCTCTGGCTGCACTCCCCAGATGCACCATCGCCCTCACCGGTGCTCAAAAGAGAATGTTGGTTGGAAAGCGAGATGGCCTCCCCCCACCCCAGTCTCTCTCTCTCTGTCTCCCCGCAGTCTCTTTCTCTCTTCCCACTACCCCCCCAGTCTCTCTTTCTCTCCCCCCAGTCTCTCTCTTTCTCCCCCCAGTCTCTCTCTCTCTCCCCAATCTCTCTCTCTCTCTTCCCCCCAATCCCTCTCCTCCCCCCGCAGACTCCTGCACTACCTGTCTAGCATTCTTCCTCCGTCTGGTGTTCACCCACTTCCCTTCTACCTGCATGCTTTTAAGCTGCGGGGTGACCACCTCCTGAAACATGCTATCCAGGTAGCTCTCAGCCTTGCTGATGCACTGCATTGACTCCAGCTGTCGCTCACGCTCTGAAACACGGAGCTCGAGTAGTTGAAGCTGGAGACACCTCCTGCACACATGGTTGTGTAGTCTGCGCCAAGCCTCCAGGACTTCCCACCTGCCGCAGGATGTGCAGTCCACAGGATGGAGCTGCCCTGCCATCCTTCTCATTAGACTTATCTGATTGAAAAGAAAAGGAGAGAGAGAGATACTTATCAATCAAACAGCCAACCACTTACCTGCCTGGACGAGGGCTGTGAGCTCCTCGCCAGAAATGAACTCCTTGCCGACCTCCGGCCCTCCTGCTCCTCGGACTCCTGACCTCCCGAACTCTTGGACCTTCGGGCCTCCTGAACTGACGGACCTCCCAAACTCACAGACCTCTCGGACCTCCCAAACTCATGGACCTCCCGAAATTACGGACCTCCCGAACTCACGGACCTCCCGAACTCATGGACCACTCGGACCTCCCGAACTCCTGAACTCTCGGACCTCCTGAACTCACGGACCTCCCGAACTCATGGACCACTCAGATCTCCCGAACTCCTGAACTCTCGGACCTCCTGAACTCACAGACCTCCCGAACTCACGGACCACTCGGACCTTCCGAACTCAGACCTCTCGGACCTCCTGAACTCACGGACCTCCCGAACTCACATCCCGAACTCACGGACTTCTCGGACCTCCCGAACTCAGACCTCTCGGACCTCCTGAACTCACGGACCTCCCGAACTCACGGACCTCTCGGACCTCCCGAACCTCTCGGAACTCACGGACCTCTCGGACCTCCCGAACTCTCGGACCTCCCGAACTCACGGACCTCTCAGACCTCTCGAACTCACGGACCTCCCGAACTCATGGACCTCTCGGACCTCTCGAACTCATGGACCTCTCGGACCTCTCGAACTCTCGGACCTCCCGAACTCACGGACCTCACGGACCTCCCGAACTCTTGGAGCTCCCTATCTCACGGATCTCTCGGACCTCTCGAACTCTCGAACCTCATATACAGGGGCAATGTCCCGAATCCAGATTTTCGAAAACCGGAATTGTCCAAGGAGCGGAGAATTGGCGGGCGGCGAGGTCCGAAATCCAGCAAACCCCGAAATCCGGCATGGATTCGGTCCACAGTAAGGTCCGAAATCCAGCACGGATTCGGTCCCAAGGATTCTGGATTTCAGACTATTGGTTTTCTTGTCTGAAATCTGGAAAAACCCAAAAGCCGGCATGGACTCGGTCCCAAAGATTCCGAATTTCAAACATTGTACCTATACTTGCCTTGGAAGTGGTGCAACGAAGGTTCACTAGATTGATTCCTGGGATGGATATAGACTAGGCCTATATTCTCTAGAGTTTAGAAGAATGAGAGATGATCTCATTGAAACATACAAAATTCTTATAGGGCTTGACAGAGTAAATGCAGGGAAGATGTTTCCCCTGGCTGGGGAGTCTAGAACTAGGGATCACAGTCTCAGAATAACGGGTCGGCCATTTAGGACTGAGATGGAGAGGAATATCTTCACTCAGACGGTTGTGAATCTTTGGAATTCTCTGCCCAGAGGGCTGTGGATGCTGAGTCTTTGAGTATATTCAAGGCTGAGATAGATAAACTTTTGGATTCTAGGAATCAAGCGATATGGAGATCGGGCGGAAAAGTGGAGTTGAGGTCAATAATTAGCTATGAACTTATTGAATGGCAGAGCAGGCTCGAAGGGTCGTATGGCCTAATCCTGCTCCTATTTCTTATATTCTTATGTTCCCCTTGTTCTTGTTTTCCCCACCAGAGAAAATAGTTCCTCTGTATCTACCCTATCGAATTTATTTAACATTTTAAACACCTCGATCAGATCACCACTCAATTTTCTTTAAAGGAAATACAAGTTTATGTAACCTATCCTCATAATTTAACCCTAACTAAGCCCCGGTATCATTTTGCACTGCACCTCCTCTGAGGCCAGTATATCTTTCCTGAGGTGAGTTACCCTAAACGGAGTTTTGGTTGAGATTAGCTAACTCAGAACAGACTCGGAACTTCCTAGTTCACGTAGCTCAACTAAAGGATAAATTTATGGAGCCATCACTTTTTCACCTAATCTGTTGACCGTCAGCTCTGCTTTAATGCAGAAAAATTGGTTGATCGCAGAATGTTATCCCAAAATCACTTGATAACCAATGTATAAATGATGCCTTCCTTGGTGCCTAATTCAGCTTCAATCCAGGTGGCAGCTGTACAATCACCCCAGAGGCCAAAAACAGCATTTCCATAAGATTCTTTGTATACCTAAAGTTCACAAATAAATCTTTGACAGCTCTTTGTTATTGATAGAATTGTGTAACACCTGTGAGGAACAGAACCATTAGTCACAGACAGCCCCTCACAGGTATTAAGAACTTCAAACTATGCAATTAATAACAAAGACCACACCAACTCATCATCATCATAGGCAGTCCCTCGGAATTGAGGAAGACTTGCTTCCACTCCTGAAGTGAGTTCTTTGGTGGCTGAACAGTCCAATACGAGAGTCACAGTCCCTGTCAGAGGTGGGACAGATAGTCGTTGAGGGAAAGGGTGGGTGGGACAGGTTTGCTGCATGCTCTTTCCGCTGCCTGCACTTGATTTCTGCATGCTCTCGGCGACGAGACTCAAGCTGCTCAGCCCCCTCCTGGATGCATTTTCTCCACTTAGGGCAGTCTTTGGCCAGGAACTCCTAGGTATCAGTGGGGATGTCGTAATTTATCAGAGAGGCTTTGAGGGTGTCCTTGTAAAGTTTCCGCTGCCCATCTTTGGCTCATTTGCCCTGAAGGAGTTCCGAGTAGAGCACTTGATTTGTGAGTCTCGTGTCTGGCATGCGGACAACGTGGCCTGCCCAGCGGAGCTGATCAAGTGTGGTCAGTGCTTCAATGCTGGGGATATTGGCCTGGTCGAGGACGATAATGTTGGTGCATCTATCCTTCCAGGGGATTTGTAGGATCTTGCGGAGACATCGTTGGTGGCATTTCTCCAGCGACTTGAGGTGTCTGCTGTACATAGTCCATGTCTCTGAGCCATACAGGAGGGTGGGTATTACTACAGCCCTGTAGACCATGAGCTTCGTGGCAGTGTTGAGGGTCTGGTCTTCAAACACTCTTCTCCTCAGGTAGTCGAAGGCTGCACTGGTGCACTGGAGGCGCTGTTGGATCTCGTCGTCAATGCCTGCTCTTGTTGATAGGAGGCTCCCGAGATAAGGGAAGTGGTCCACATTGTCAAGGGCAGCGCCGTGGATCTTGATGACGGGGGGCAGTGCTGTGCGGTGAGTACAGGATGGTGGAGGACCTTTGTCTTGCTGATGTTCAGCATAAGGTCCATGCTTTCGTATGCCTCAGTAAATATGGTGACTATGTTCTGGAGTTCAGCCTCTGTATGTGCGCAGCGCAGGCGTCGTCTGCGTACTGTAGCTTGATGACAGAGGTTGGTGTGGTCTTGGAACTAGCCTGGAGATGGCGAAGGTTGAACAGGTTCCCACTGGTTCAGTAGTTTAGTTCCACTCCAGCGGGAAGCTTGTTAACTGTGAGGTGGACCATGGCAGCGAGGAAGATTGAGAAGAAGGTAATGACACAGCCCCGGTCCGGATGTGGACTGGGTCTATGATGGATCCATTGGTAAGGATCACGGCCTGTATGTCGTCGTGAAGCAGATGGAGAATGGTGATGAACTTTTGGGGGCATTCTAAACGGTGGAAGATGCTCCATAGACCCTCGCGGTTGACAGTGTAAAAGCCCTTTGTAAGGTCGAAGAAGGCCATGTCTCAGGGCTGGCGCTGTTCCCTGCATTTTTCCTGTAGCTGTTGCGCTGCAATAAACGTGTCCGTTGAGCCCCGTAGGGGGCGAAATCCGCACTGTGACTCTATGAGGAGTTCCTCGGCCACGGGAAGAAGACGGGTGAGGAGGACTCTAGCGACAACTTTCCCAGTGACTGATAGCAGGGAGATTCTTCTATAGTTGCCGTAGTCGAACTTTTCTCCTTTTTTACTGATGGTCACGATCACTGCATCTCTGAGATCTCCGGGCATGCTCTCCTCCCACCAGCAGTGCCTCTCCGCCATACTTCAATGCCTCAGCAGGGATTCCGTCCGCAAGAGTAGCATTGTTGTTTTTAAGCTGTCTTATGGCTTTTTCTACGTCGTGCAGTGTTGGGGTCTCACTGAGGTGGTGGCAGGTAGCATACTGCAGGATGGAGTCGAGAGCATTCGAGTTGAAGGCAGAGTCTGGATTGAGGAGATCTTCGAAGTGCTCCTTCAAGCGGGCCTTGACTGCCTCAGTGTCCTAGAAACATGGAAACATAGAAAATAGATGCAGGAGTAGGCCATTCAGCCCTTTGAGCCTGCACCACCATTCAATAAAATCATGGCTGATCATTCCCTTAGTACCCCTTTCCTGCCTTCTCTCCATACACCTTGATCCCCCTAGCCATAAAGGGCCATATTTAACTCCCTCTTGAATATATCCAATGAACTGGAATCAACAACTCTCTGCGGCAGGGAATTCCACAGGTTACCAACTCTCTGAGTGAAGATGTTTCTCCTCATCTCAGTCCTAAATGGCTTACCCCTTATCCTAAAACTGTGTCCCCTGGTTCTGGACTTCAAAAAGAACGGGAACATTCTTCCTACATCTAACTTGACCAATCCCATCAGAATCTTATATCGTTCGATGAGATTCCCTATCATCCTTCTAAGCTCCAGTGTATAAAGGCCCAGTTGATCCAGTCTCTCCTCATATGTGAGTCGCGCCATCCCTGGAATCAGTCTGGTGAACCTTTGCTGCACTCCCTCAATAGCAAGAACGTCCTTCCTCAGATTAGGAGACCAAAACTGAACACAATATTCCAGGTGAAGCCTCACCAAGGCCCTGTACAACTGCAGTAAGATCTCCCTGCTCCTATACTCAAATCCCCTAGCTATGAAGGCCAACATACCATTTGCCTTCTTCACCGCCTGTTGAACCTGCATGCCAACTTTCAATGACTGATGGACCATGACACCCAGGTCTCGTTGCACCTCCCCTTTTCCTAATCTGCTGCCGGTCAGATAATATTCTGCCTTCGTGTTTTTGCCCCCAAAGTGGATAACCTCACATTTATCCACATTATACTGCATCTGCCATGCATTTGCCCACTCACCTAACCTATCCAAGTCAACCTGCAGCCTATTAGCATCCTCCTCATAGCTCACACCGCCACCCAGTTTAGTGTCATCTGCAAATTTGGAGATATTACACTCAATTCCTTCATCTAAATCATTAATGTATATTGTAAAGAACTGGGGTTCCAGCATTGAGCCCTGCGGCACTCCACTAGTCACTGTCTGCCATTCTGAAAAGGATCCTTTCTCCCGACTCTCTGCTTCCTGCCTGCCAACCAGTTCTCTATCCCCATCAGTACATTTCCCCCAATACCATGTGTTTTGATTTTTCACACCAATCTCTTGTGTGGGACCTTGTCAAAAGCCTTTTGAAAGTCCAAATACACCACATCCACTGGTTCTCCCTTGTCCACGCTACTAGTTACATCCACAAAAAATTCCAGAAGATTTGTCAAGCAAGATTTCCCTTTCATAAATCCATACTGACTTGGACCGATCCTGTCACTGATTTCCATATGCGCTGCTATTTCATCCTTAATAATTGATTCCAACATTTTTCCCACTACTGATGTCAGGCTAACCGGTCTATAATTACCCATGTTCTCTCTCCCTCCCTTTTTAAAAAGTGGTGTTATATTAGCTACCCTCCAGTCCATAGGAACTGATCCAGAGTTGATAGACTGTTGGAAAATGATCATCAATGCATCCACTATTTCTAGGGCCACTTCCTTAAGTACTCTGGGATGTAGACCATCAGGCCCCAGGGATTTATCGGCCTTCAATCCCATCAATTTCCCCAACACAATTTCCCGCCTAATAAGGATATCCTTCAGTTCCTCCTTCTCGCTAGACCCTCGGTCCCCTAGTACTTTCGGAAGGTTATTTGTGTCTTCCTTCGTGAAGACAGAACCAAAGCATTTGTTCAATTGGTCTGCCATTTCTTTGTTCCCCATTATAAATTCACCTGAATCTGACTGCAAGGGACCTACGTCTGTCTTCACTAATCTTTTTCTCTTCACATATCTATAGAAGTTTTTGCAGTCAGTTTTTATGTTCCCGGCAACCTACGTTTGTCTTTACTAATCTTTTTCTCTTCACACATAGAAACATAGAAACATAGAAAGTAGGTGCAGGAGTCGGCCATTCGGCCCTTCGAGCCTGCTCCACCATTCAATGAGTTCATGGCTGAACATGCAACTTCAGTACCCCATTCCTGCTTTCTCGCCATACCCCTTGATCCCCCTAGTAGTAAGGACTACATCTAACTCCTTTTTGAATATATTCGTGAATTGACCTCAACAACTTTCTGTGGTCGAGAATTCCACAGGTTCATCACTCTCTGAGTGAAGAAGTTTCTCCTCATCTCAGTCCTAAATGGCTTACCCCTTATCCTTAGACTGTGACCCCTGGTTCTGGACTTCCCCAACATTGTGAACATTCTTCCTGCATCTAACCTGTCTAAACCCGTCAGAATTTTAAACGTTTCTATGAGATCCCCTCTCATTCTTCTGAACTCCAGTGAATACAAGCCCAGTTGATCCAGTCTTTCTTGATATGTCAGTCCCGCCATCCCGGGAATCAGTCTGGTGAACCTTTGCTGCACTCCCTCAATAGCAAGAATGTCCTTCCTCAAGTTAGGAGACCAAAACTGTACACAATACTCCAGGTGTGGCCTCACCAAGGCCCTGTACAACTGTAGTAACACATCCCTGCCCCTGTACTCAAATCCCCTCGCTATGAAGGCCAACATGCCATTTGCCTTCTTAACTGCCTGCTGTACCTGCATGCCAACCTTCAATGACTGATGTACCATGACACCCAGATCTCGTTGCACCTCCACTTTTCCTAATCTGTCACCATTCAGATCATAGTCTGTCTCTCTGTTTTTACAACCAAGGTGGATAGCCTCACATTTATCCACATTATACTTCATCTGTCATGCATTTGCCCACTCACCTAACCTATCCAAGTCACTCTGCAGCCTCATAGCATCCTCCTCGCAGCTCACACTGCCACCCAACTTAGTGTCATCCGCAAATTTGGAGATACTACATTTAATCCCCTCATCTAAATCATTAATGTACAGTGTAAACAGCTGGGGCCCCAGCACAGAACCTTGCATTACCCCACTAGTCACTGCCTGCCATTCTGAAAAGTACCCATTTACTCCTACTCTTTGCTTCCTGTCTGACAACCAGTTCTCAATCCATGTCAGCACACTACCCCCAATCCCTTGTGCTTTAACTTTGCACATTAATCTCTTGTGTGGGACCTTGTCGAAAGCCTTCTGAAAGTCCAAATACACCATATCAACTGGTTCTCCATTGTCCACTCTACTGGAAACATCCTCAAAAAATTCCAGAAGATTTGTCAAGCATGATTTCCCTTTCACAAATCCATGCTGACTTGGACCTATCATGTCACCTGTTTCCAAATGCGCTCCTTAATAATTGATTCCATAATTTTACCCACTACCGATGTCAGGCTGACCGGTCTTTAATTCCCTGTTTTCTCTCCCCTCCTTTTTTAAAAAGTGGGGTTACATTGGCTACCCTCCACTCCATAATATAAGTATAAAAGCTTTTGCAGTCAGTTTTTATGTTCCCGGCAAGCTTCCTCTCGTACTCTATTTTCCCCCTCCTAATTATACCCTTTGTCTTCCTCTGCTGAATTCTAAATTTCTCCCAGTCCTCAGGTTTGCTGCTTTCTCTAGCCAATTTATATGCCTCTTCCTTGGATTTAACACTATCCTTAATTTCCCTTCTTAGCCACGGTTGACCCACCTTCCCCGCTTTATTTTTACACCAGACAGGATGTACAATTGTTGAAGTTCATCCATGTGATCTTGAAATGTTTACCATTGCCTATCCACCGTCAACCCTTTAAGTATTATTTTCCAGTCAATTCTGGCCAATTCACACCTCATACCATCGAAGTTACCTTTCCTTAAGTTCAGGACCCTAGTTTCTGAATGAACTGTGTCGCTCTCCATCTTAATAAAGAATTGTACCATACTATGGTCACTCTTCCCCAAAGGGGTCTCACACAACAAGATTGCTAATTAGTCCTTTCTCATTACACATCACCCAGTCTTGGATGGCCAGCTCTCTGGTTGGTTCCTCGACATATTGGTCTAGAAAACCATCCCTGATACACTCCAGGAAATCCTCCTCCACCGCATTGCTACCAGTTTGGTTAACCCAATCAATATGTAGATTAAAGTCACCCATGATAAGTGCTGTGCCTTTATTGCACACATCCCTTATTTCTTGTTTGATGCTGCCCCCAACCTGACTACTATTGTTTGGTGGTCTGTACACAACTCCCACTAGCGTTTTCTGCCCCTTGGTGTTCCATAGCTCCACCCATACCGATTCCACATCATCCAAGCAAATGTCCTTCCTTACTATTGCATTAATTTCCTCTTTAACCAGCAATGCCATCCCGCCTCCTTTTCCTTTCTGTCTATCCTTCCTAAATGTTGAATACCCCTGGATGTTGAGTTCCCAGCCTAGGTCACCGTGGAGCCATGTCTCCGTGATGCCAATTACATCATAACCGTTAACTACTATCTGCTACTTATTCCGAATACTCCTCGCAGTGAGGCACAGATCCTTCAGCCTTGTCTTTCTAACACACTTTGCCCTTTCAGAATTTTGCTGTAATGTGGCCCTTTTTCCTTTTTGCCTTAGGTTTCTTTGCCCTCCACTTTTACTTTTCTTCTTTCTTTTCCATCTGCCCCCATTCGACTTCCCTCTGTCTCCCTGCATAGGTTCCCAACCCCCTGCCATATTAGTTTAACTCCTCCCCAACAGCACTAGCAAACATTCTCCCTAGGACATTGGTTCCAGTCCTGCCCTGGTGCAGACCATCCGGTTTGTACTAGTCCCACCTCCCCCAGAACCAGTTCCAATGTCCCAGGAATTTGAATCCCTCCCTTCTGCACCACTCCTCAAGCCATGTATTCATCTGAGCTATCCTGCGATTCCTACTCTGACTAGCATGTGTCACTGGTAGCAATCCTGAGATTACTCTTTTGAAGTCCTACTTTTTAATTTAGCTCCTAGCTCCCTAAA
The DNA here is from genome assembly GCF_044704955.1 of Pristiophorus japonicus. NCBI lineage: Eukaryota > Metazoa > Chordata > Chondrichthyes > Pristiophoridae > Pristiophorus > Pristiophorus japonicus. The sequence continues at coordinate 222,399,893 of NC_091977.1, read as the reverse complement.
TTCGTCTTATAGGATCTCATCCCTTTTTATAGCCTATATCGTTGGTACCTATATGCACCACAACAACTGGCTGTTCACCCTCCCTTTTCAAAATGTCCTGCACCTGCTCTGAGACATCCTTGACCCTTGCACCAAGGAGGCAACATACCATTCTGGAGTCTCGGTTGCAGCCACAGAATTTATATCTGTTCCCCTTACAATAGAATCTCCTACCATTATAGCTCTCCCACTATTTTTCCTGCCCTCCTGTGCAGCAGAGCCACCCACGGTGCCATGAACTTGGCTGCTGCTGCTCTCCCTCTCCAAAGCGGTGTATCTGTTTTGCAGGGAGATGACTGCAGGGGACCCCGCACTACCTTCCTTGTACTGCTCTTCCTGTTGGTCACCCATTCCCTATCTGGCTGTGTACCCTTTTCCTGCGGTAAGACCAACTCACTAAACGTGATATTCATGTCATTCTCAGCATCGTGGATGCTCCAAAGTCAATCCACCCGCAGCTCAAATGCTGCAATGCGGTCTGTCAGGAGCTGCAAGCGGATGCACTTCCCGCACATGTAGTCATCAGGGACACTGAAAGCGTCGCTGACTTCCCACATATTACAAGAGGAGCATAACACGTGTCCAAGCTCTCCTGCCATGACTTAACACCTAGATTAACTTCATTTATCAACAACAATGCTAAATGTTACTTACTGATAAAGAAAAAAAAACTACTAACCAATCACCAGCCAATCACTTACTCCCTTGGCTGTGACATCACCTTTCGATTTCTTTATACTTCTTTTTTGCCTTCTCACCCTGCTACAGTATGCCTCTCCGACCACGAACTCCTGCTGGGCCTTTTTATAGGCCTCCCCACGCTGCCTCTCCGATGACGCTGCTCCCCGCTGGCCTCTCCGACCACGAACTCCTGCTGGGCCTTTTTCTAGGCCTCCCCACACTGCCTCTCCGATGATGCTGCTCCCCGCTGGCCTCTCCGCGATGAGTGTTTCCCGTTCTTGGCCAGCAGTGGGGTGGGGCCTTGTGTGTTTGGCCCGTAGGTGGCCTTGACTGCGATGAAGAATCCCACACCAACTACATAACTGCTGATCAATGCCCGTTATTTAGACCATGGCCGAGAAATTTGTTGGTGCAAACTGATTTTAGAATCATAGAATGGTTACAGCACAGAAAGAGGTCATTCGGCCTGTCGAGTCCATGCCAGTATTCTGCAAGAGCACTTCAGCTAGTCCCATTCTCCCGCCCTTTCCCCATAGCCCTGCAGATTTTTTTCCTTCAAGTACTTACAGGTGTAAATCAAACCCGTCCCACGCCAGAAGTGCAGCACCTACCATATTGGATTTGGCTTCTCCATTGATGTCCAAGGCGCGCATCAGAAGTATGTTAAATGTCAACATTTGTTTGATAATTGCTCCTCTGAAGCGCTTTGGGACATTTTGTTGTGTCAAAGGCACAATATTAATGCAAGTTGTTGTTGTTGTATGTTAAATGGCAATTAAAATATTTAAATAAGGATCCTATGCATATTATAGGGACCCTTTTGTGGAATTGGGCTGCCCCAGCGCCTGACTCGCCAAGTGAGAAACTCGTCCAGCCACGCATGGTGCTAAGAGGCAGCAAGGACCCTCCAACATGGGTTTATAAAGGCCATAAAGGGCTTATCCACTACATGGAGGTTAGTTGGTACTTTGTCCTTTAAGACTGCTAGTTAGCATTTGGGCATTTTATGGCCTATTTTCTCACTTCTATAACTGATTTATGATTTCGGAAATGAAGTTTTTGTTGGTGCTTCAGTGATTTTTGCTGCTTTCAAAACAGTTTCACTGTAGTCATGTGTGGTCTGGTAGGGCTGTAAGACAAGGGGGAGCATCCAAGAAAATAAGAGAGCAGGAGCAGCTGGGAGGCGGGAGGAGGGCACTGTGCAGGAGGCCATGCCCCGGGTGGGTCTTCAGGGAGCAGTTCACCTCTCTCAACTTCACTGAGGAACAATATCTCAGGCACATTCACTTCACAAAGAAGACTCTCACCGAGCTAGTGCACCTGTTGCTGCACAACTTGAGCTTCGAACCAGGGCATGGACAGCATTGCCTGTGGCTGTCAAGGTCACTGTAGCCCTTAACTTTTCTGTAACAACCTCCATCCATGCTGCAGGTGGTGATATTTGCGAAAACTTACAACTTGAAGTCCGCTATTGTTATCAGGGAGGTCACCGAGGCTCTCTACGCCAGGAGGAATAGCTATTTCTCTATCCACATTGACAGAGCAAATCAGGACGAGGTTTTGCCAACATTGCCAGGGTGCAAGGTGAGATAGACATCACCAACATTGTCTTGCGGGTTCCCCATCACCATCCTGGCATCTTTCTGAATAGAAAGGGATTCGTCCCTCAACATTCAACTTGTTGAAGAATTTCCAGGCCATTATTAACATGGTGAAAGATGGGTGTTCCCAGCCACCAACTTAGTGAATCCTACAAATTTACGGCCAGGTTGCTGCTGGCTGCATGAAATATATGTATTGAGAAATTCAGAGGTCTTGTAGCTTATATGAACAGCCACCACAGAAAGCTTGAATATGGCATAAAGTTGAGCCCTAGCCCAGCAAATAACAAAAAGAGAATGGCGAACAGACTTTGAAGACAAAGAGGGGGAAATTGCATAGAATCCCATTTGGGGGCAGCAACAGCCACGAGGCAGAACTTCCTGCGCCAGACAAGGAAGACCCGCCCCGCTCGCGATATTGGGGTTACCGACCCGAGAACAAGTGGAGCGCAAAATAACATACTCGACTTGCTCTGTGGGGTGCGAGCAGAGCGGAAGCAAATGGAGAAGGGCGCAGTGCTGACGCATTGAAGTGGCCCTTGTCATGTATTCAACTATCATTGTAACCCATGTATAAGCTGACCTAAGTTGTACACCTTGGGAACATTGACACAAGGTGGTGAACTTGTGGGAGACACTCCTAACCTGGACTTTCAGGTATAAAAGGGGAAGCTCCACCCACCTTCATCACTTGAGGTCTTGGTAATAAAGGTAACTGGTCACAGAGTGACCTTCTCTCAAGTATGGGCCTCGTGTGCATTTATACTGTATAGTAAGGACATATCATTGACGACAAAAACCTGGGATTTAAACCTCGCGAGCATGGCCACTAGCAGCATAGCAGAGAGGTACTGTGTTGGTGATGATTGGAACGACTTTATTGAGAGACTACAGCAAAGTTTTGTCACTAAGGAATGGTTGGGACAGGATTCGGCCGACAAATGCATGGCTCATCTCCTGACGGTTTGTGGATCCAGAACGTACTCCCTGATGAAGGACCTTCTAGCGCCAGAGAAGCCAGCGGACAAGACGTTCGAAGGGCTCAGTAAGTTGATCGGGGAACAGCTTAAACTGGTGAGCAGCATGCACATGGTGAAACACCGGTTTTACACGCACCGGTGGCGAGAAGGGCAAAGCGTTCCTGACTTCATGGCAGATCTCTGGCGATTGGCGAGCCTATGTAAGTTCACAGATGCATGCAGAGCGGATATGCTGCGAGACTTTTTTATTGAGGGCATCGGGCACGCTGAGGTTTTCAGGAAACTGATTGAGACCAAAGACTTGACCTTGGAAGCGGCGGCTCTGATAGCCCAGACATTTATCTCAGGGGAGGAAGAGACCAGAATGATGTATGACAAAAATCTTGGCTCAAATGTGGCAAATGACCAGGGAGTCAACACTGTTAACACGGCACACAGTTCTCTAGGCAGACAAGGGCAATTGGACATGCCCCAGCATGTAGTCGAACCCAAAGGGGGAATTCAACAGAGACAATGGCTAGCTGAACGGCGATTCATGCCATTGCAATGGACAACGCGCCCAGTAATTGGGCCATCAACACCTGTTAATGGTGTGCTTAAGGAAAGTTACAGAGACAGTCAGAGACGATCGACTGGTAATGGACCTTTCGTTTCCAACAACGGGGCCTCCAGCTCATGCTGGAGGTGTAGAGGCAAACACCCAGCCAGAGCTTGCAGATATCAGCAATATACCTGCAGAAACTGCAACGTCAGCGGTCACTTGGCGCATATGTGCAGGAAGTCTGTAAGCCAGGTTGATGTACGAAGAGGATGGGCCCGATGTAAGCCCTACGAGGCCAAATGAATACTGGGGGAAATTACTGGAAGCTGAAGTTCAGCGAGTTCATGTGCAGCACATATACAGTTCATATACCAGGACACCACCGATAATGATGAAAGTGCTCTTCAATGGCATCCCAGTATTAATGGAGCTAGACACGGGGGCCAGCCAGTCCCTGATGAGTATCAAACAGTTTGAAAGGTTGTGGGTGTCCAAGGCCAGTAGGCCAAAATTATTGCCGATTGACGCACAGCTACGGACATATACAAAGACGATCATTCCGGTGCTAGGCAGCGTCACGATAGTCATGACCCAAAAAGATTCGGAGAACAGGTTGCCACTCTGGATTGTCCCGGGGGACGGTCCCGCACTACTGGGGAGGAGTTGGCTTGCTGTCATGAACTGGAAATGAGGCAATGTCAATGCAATTTCTTCTGTGGAGCGAGTATCATGCTCACAGGTCCTGGACAAATTTGACTCATTATTTCAAGCTGGAATCGGCACTTTCATGGGGGCCAAGGTAGTGATTCACATAAACATTGATGCCAGGCCAGTACACCACAAGGCCAGAGCGGTGCCGTACATGATACGGGAAAAGATAGAATGCGAATTGGACCACCTGCTGAGGGAAGGCATCATCTCGCCAGTCAAATTCAGTGACTGGGCGAGCCCGATCGTGCCGGTGCTCAAGGCAGATGGGTCGGTCAGGATATGTGGCGATAACAAGGCCACAATCAATCGGGTGTCACTCCAAGACCAGGACCCGCTCACAAGAGCGGAGGACCTCTTTGCGACGCTATCCGGTGGCAAACTTTTTTCAAAATTGGACCTGACCTCAGCTTACATGACCCAGGAGCTGGCGAGTGAGTCAAAGAAGCTGACCATGTCTATACATAAGATTAACTTTTTAGTTCTTATTCACATTTTACTTCAATTACCACGACATACATGGGATTGTTTGAGTACAACAGATGTCCATTCGGGATTCGTTCGGCCGCCGCGATCCTTCAGCAAAATATGGAAAGCCTCTTCAAGTCGATTCCAAGGACGGTGGTTTTTCAAGACGACATCCTCATCACAGGTCGCGATACTGACGAACACCTCCACAACCTGGAGGAGGTGCTATGCAGACTGGACCGGGTAGGGCTGTGACTGAAAAAGGCGAAGTGCATCTTCTTAGCTCCAGAGGTAGAATTCCTGGGGAGGAGGGTAGCAGCAGACGGGATTAGACCCACTGCGTCCAAAACGGAAACGATCCAGAGAGCACCCAGATCCCGCAACATGACGGAGCTGCGTTCGTTCCTGGGGCTCCTGAACTATTTTGGTAACTTTCTTCCCAAATTGAGCATGCTGTTAGAGCCGCTACACGTGCTCCTACGCAAAGGTCGCGATTGGGTCTGGGAGGACAAACAGAAAAGGGCTTTTGATAGAGCACGCAACTTGTTATGCTCCAACAAACTGTTAACGTTATATGATCCATGTAAGAAACTTGTTCTAACGTGCGATGCGTCGTCCTATGGGGTCGGGTGTGTGTTGCAGCATGTGAATGCCAATGGTCAGTTACAGCCGGTAGCTTATGCCTCCAGAAGTCTGTCCCAGGCAGAAAGGGGCTACGGGATGGTAGAAAAGGAAGCGCTAGCATGTGTATATACAGTAAAAAAATATGCGCCAGCACCTGTTTGGCAGGAAATTTGAGCTGGAGACAGATTACAAGCCCCTAATGTCCCTTTTGGCCGACAACAAGGCCATAAATGCGAATGCATTGGCCCGCATACAGAGGTGGGCACTCAAGTTAGCCACCTATGACGATACAATTCGGCACAGACCGGGCACTGAAAACTGCGCCGATGCACTCAGCAGGCTCCCACTAGCCACCACTGAGGGGGCAACTGAGCATGATGCTGAGATGGTCATGGCTGTTGAAGCTTTTGAAAGCGAAGGCTCACCTGTGACAGCCTGTCAGATTAAAGTCTGGACAAATAAAGACCCGCCACTATCTTTAGTTAAGAAATGTGTCCTGAATGGGGACTGGGCAGCCATGTACGGGGCATGTCCTGAGGAATTTAAACCGTTTCATAGGCGCAAGGATGAACTCTCGATTCAGGCCGATTGCCTACTGTGGGGAAACCGAGTAGTCATGCCCCAGAGGGGCAGAGAGGTGTTTATCAGAGAACTTCACAATGAGCACCCGGGCATTGTCATGATGAAGGCAATTACCAGGTCACACGTTTGGTGGCCAGGGATAGATGCAGACCTGGAACTTTGTGTTCGCAGGTGCAACACATGTGCTCAGCTGGGCAACGCACCCAGGGGAGCCCCCCCTTAGCCCCTGGTCTTGGCCCGCCAAGCCATGGTAACGCATCCATGTGGACTACGCAGGTCCTTTCATGGGAAAAATGTTTTTGGTTGTAGTAGACGCCTACTCCAAATGGATTGAGTGTGCCATTTTAAATTCAAGCACATCCTCTGCCACGGTAGAAAATCTACGGGCAATGTTCGCCGCCCATGGTCTACCGGATGTCTTGGTCAGCGACAATGGCCCGTGCTTCACAAGCACTGAATTCCAGGACTTCATGGCAGGCAATGGAATCAACCATGTCAGAACGGCACCGTTCAAGCAGGCCTCAAATGGCCAGGCAGAACGAGCAGTGCAGATAATCAATCAGGGGATGCTCAGAATCCAAGGGGGTTCCCCACAAAGCCGCTTATCATGCCTCCTGTTGGCCAATAGATCCCGACCACACTCGCTCACAGGGGTTCCACCCGCAGAGCTGCTAATGAAAAGGACGCTCAAAACCATGTTATCCCTTATACACCCTACTATGAAAGAAATTGTTGAGAGCAGGCGTCAGTCACAATGTGGCTACCATGAAAGGAATGCGAGGGCACGATGTATTGATGTCAATTACCCTGTTTTTGTCCTTAATTACGCTGCAGGACCCAAATCGCTTGCAGGCACTGTGATTGCCAAAGAGGGGAATAGGGTTTTGGTAGTTAAACTTACCAATGGACAAAACTGCCGCAAACACGTGGATCAAACTAAAAGGAGATTCAGCAACCCCATAGAAGCAGCAGAGGAAGAACACGATGTAGAGTTTACTCCACCACGGGTGACAGAACACGGGAACCAAGTGGCGGAGAGCCCAGTCACTGTGGGCAGTCTGGACAGGCCCGAGGCACTGCAAACAGCAGACACTCAGGCCAGCGCCCAACAACCGGAGCCCCAACTCAGGCGCTCTACAAAGGAGCGTAAACCACCAGAGACTTAACCTGTGATCCCAATAAGACTTTGGGGGGGAGGTGATGTCACGTATTCAACTATCATTGTAACCCATGTATAAGCTGACCTAAGTTGTACACCTTGAGAACATTGACCACAAGGGGGTGAACTTGTGGGAGACACTCCTAACCTGGACTTTCAGGTATAAAAGGGGAAGCTCGACCCACCTTCGTCACTTGAGGTCTTGGTAATAAAGGTAACTGGTCACAGAGTGACCTTCTCTCAAGTATGGGCCTCGTGTGCATTTATACTGTATACTGTATAGTAAGGACATATCAGCCCTCCTCTTCATTAAACAGGACGGCCAAGCTGCCGACTCTGCGGGTCCCTACCATGATCACCAGGGAGCGGGGTGCCGCGGCATCAGCCCGGCACTCAAGCGGTAAGTCGGCCATTTTTTTTAATTTTCAATTCGGCACCTCCCCTTTAATTTTTGCCCCACAAGCAGCCTACAGCCTGGTATGCGCCCCTTGAAATTGTCGCGGGCATCGCCCGTTGCCATTTCAGGGTGTCATGTATCTCACATTACTGTACATAACTGTATCTTACCATGCTATACATGACTGTAACTAATCATGACCTGTAACCACAAGCATACCTTACCACCAGGGGTGCACTTGCAGGAGACACTGCATACCTGGTCCACACAGGTATATAAAGACAGGTCTCAGGCAAGTGAGGCATTCGAGAGCTGTGAAGTAAAGGCGCAGGTCCTGAGTGACCTTGACTTCAGCAAGTGCCTCGTGTGAGTCTGCACTGCAGGGTCAGGACTTTACAGTGGCGACGAGTTACGGGATCACAGAATCCACAGAATAGCGACCAACGGCTCAGTTGAAAAATACAATGCTGGAGATAATTGGGAGGACTTCAAAGAAAGGCTCCAGCAAAGCTTTGTAACCAAAGACTGGTTAGGCGACGATAAGGCAGACAAGAGAAAGCCCATCTCTTGACCAGCTGTGGCTCGAAAACATACGCCTTAATGAAGGACCTGCTGGCACCCGAGAAACCAGCAAGCAAGTCATTTGAAGAGTTGAGCACACTGGTAAGAGACCACATGAAGACAGTGAGCAGCCTAAAAATGGCCAGACACAGGTTCTACAACTACAGACGCTGTGTGGGCCAGAGCATACCTGACTTTGTGGCGGAACTTCGGAGGCTGGCTAGTTTATATGAATTCTCCGATGAACTAAGGAGAGAAGTACTGAGAGACTTTTTTATTGAAGGAATAGGCCACGCAGGCATATTCTGAAAGCTCATAGAGACCAAGAACTTGACCCTAGAGGCAGCAGCACTGGTCGCACAGACATTCTTGGCAGGAGAAGAAGAAATGAGGTTGATCTACACTGCGGGTACGACAACTAACGAAACATCGGAACAAGGGGTTCACAGCGTAAAACAAGCTGCTACCCCCACACAAAGACAAAGGCAGGAGAGCAGGCCCTCAACAGCAGGCAGTGGTGCCAGAAGCCTTCAAGGGCCACATGAATGGCCGTTCACACCTCATCAACCCACAATGCGAACAATCAACTACAAACTGAGAGAAGCTCAAGAGAGATCAGCCAGACGCAGCTCATCCTTTGGAAACAATGGAAGTGGTCTGTGCTGGAGATGGGGGGAAGACACACATCAAGGGGGTGTCGATTTCAGCATGCCGTTTGCAGAAACTGCAACTATCCAGGGCATCTGGCCCGCATGTGCAGAAAAACAGCAGCTCGGCTGGTATACGAATCAGAAGGGTCGGAAAGCGGACCATAAGACGGTGGGGACAGTGCCTGGGACACCGAGGTACAGCGGGTCAACACGATCAATGTCCACTGTTCTTACAACAAGATACCTCCAATAATGATGAGGGTCCTACTCAACGGGATACCCGTCAACATGGAACTGGAAACGGGAGCGAGTCAATCTCTCATGAGCGCTCAACAATTTAAACAGCTGTGTCCGCACAAAAGCAACAGACCAAAACTCACAAGGGTCGACACCAAACTAAGGACTTATACCAAAGAAATCGTCCCAGTCCTTGGCAGCGCCATGCTCTCTGTCACACACAAAGGGACAGTGAACCGACTTCCCCTGTGGATTGTCCCAGGAGACCCCCCAGCACTGCTGGGGAGAAGCTGGCTGGCAAAACTGAATTGGAAATGGGATGATGTTCACACCATGTCGTCAGAGGAACGGACCTACTGCTCAACAGTCCCAAGTCGATTTGAATATCTCTTTCAGCCAGGTATGGGCACCTTCAAAGGGGCTAAAGTAATAATCTACATCACACAGGATGCTAGACCGGTCCATCACAAGGCTAGAGCTGTGCCCTATGTGATGAGGGAAAAGATTGAACATGAACTGGACAGGCTTCTGTGGGAAGGCATTATCTCACCCATGGAATTTAGTGACTGGGCAAGTCCCATCGTCCCAGTCATGAAGCCTGATGGATCCGTACGAATCTGTGGGGATTACAAATCTACTATAATCAGAGTCTCCCTACAGGACCCATACCCGCTGCCCAGAGCGGAGGACCTATTTGCGACATTGGCTGGAGAAAAACGTTTCTCGTAACTAGACCTGACATCTGCGTACATGACGCAAGAACTATCGGTACACGGCAGTAGGGTGGTCTGCACCCCTGTGGCCTACCCACCTTTTTCCACCACATTCCCGAGCCATAGGAGACTTGTCCTCTTTGCCATTTATTCCACGCTTCCTTCCCCCTTTGCTAGTCTGCTGCAACCATTTACACTTCCTCTGGACCTATCTTTTTTTTTCTTTAATTTTCCCATTACCATTCCATTTTGCCTTGCACCATCATCCCTTGTGTCATTTAATCAGTCCTGCTCTCCACCCAATCACTGACCTTTCTCTTTCCTCCCCCACCTCTTTTTCTTGTCTCTGTACTTGCTTAAAAAAAACTGTTCAGCTCGAACATCTCCCAGTTTTGATGAAAGGTCATCGAGCTGAAGCATTAACTCTTTTTCTTTCTCCACAGATGCTGCCTGACCTGCTGAGTGTTTTCCCGGATTTTCTGTTTTTATTCCAAATATTCTGAAGATTGTTCCAGAATGCTTTGTGATATCCCTAGACCCATGTTGCTGCCTGCTGGGCTTGCAGCTGTGGGAGAAAGGACTCCCCATTTTCCAGTAGTGATAAGAAGGGCCTTGCCCCCATTAGGACAAAGCTTGATTCGTTCACCATACAACCATGCAGGTAAAGCATGTGGGCCATGCATTAGTGAGTAATGTTCTGTCACTGCCCAGATTTGGGAAGGTATCAGGCATGCTGTCCCTCTTCCTGGAGGCGTCACAACAAGACCCCTCCTTCATTAATACTGTGGATGTTGCAATCTGGAATAAAAACAGAAAATGCTGGAAATCTCAGCAGGTCAGGCAGCATCTGTGGAGAGGAAGCAGAGTTAACGTTTCGGGTCGATGATCCTTGGTCAGACCCCTCGTTATTAATACCAGAGTGAGGATAGGTTAATTTGAGAGGGAAGGAAGAAGTATAATCACCCACACCTCAAATACTACAAGAATAATGACTTACCTGAACTCCATCGCAAGACAAGGTAACATCAAAAACCCCTATTCAACAATCCTCACTCTTGCCACAAGTTACACTACTGCAGTATATAGGACTCTGCCCCAATCAATCATTGTATAAACATATGGTGCCAAAAATGTCATGTAAAGAAAATGTACATTATATAAATAATACAAAACTGAAAAATATAATAAAATATAGAGGCCTCTATGGACTTTCAGCCTGATTGATGAGTTTCCAGCGACCGTCTTGATCACGTCAGGTATTCCTGTTATCAATGCACCTTTGAAGCGGGACTAGCGTCCTGAAAAAATGTTTTCTGTTTGTTTGACAACATAGAAAGAACGCCTCAAGACTGCTCCGCCATTCAATGAGATCACGGCTAATCTGTGACCTAACGCCATATAACGCCTTTGCCCCACATCCTTTAATAGAATCATAGAGTCATAGAAGTTTACAGCACGGAAGGAGGTCTTGTGTCTGTGCCGGCCAACAAGAGGCTATCCAGCCTAATCCCACTTTCCAACTCTAGGTCCATAACCCTGCAGGTTACGGCACTTCAAGTGCATATCCAAGTACTTTTTAAATATGGTGAGAGTTTCTGCCTCTACCACCCTTTCAGGCAGTAAATTCCAGACGCCCACAACCTTCTGCGTGAAGAAATTTCCCCTCAAATCCCCTCTAAACCTTCTACCAATTACTTAAAATTTATGCCCCCCGGTTGTTAACCCCTCTGCTAAGGGAAATAGGCCCTTTCTATCCATTATATCTAGGCACCTCATAATTTTATACACCACAATGAGGTCTCTTCTCAGCCTCCTCTGTTCCAAGGAAAACAAATCCAGCCTATCCAATCTGTCCTTATAGCTAAGATTCTCCACTCCTGACAACATCCTCCTAACTCTCCTCTGTACCCTCTCCAGTGCAATCACATCCTTCCTGTAATGCGGTGACCAGAACTGCACACAGTACTCCAGCTGTGGCCTAACCAGTGTTTTATACAGTTCAAGCATAACTCCCCTACTCTTGTATTCTATGCCTCGGCTAATAAAGGCAAGCATTCAGTATGCCTTCTTAACCACTTTATCTACCTGGTCTGCTACTTTCAGGGATCTGTGGACATGCACTCCAAGGTCCCTTTGTTCCTCTACACTTCTCAGTGTCCTGCCATTTAATGTGTATTCCCTTTCCTGGTCAGTCCTCCCCAAATGCATTACCTCACACTTCCCTGGATTAAATTCCATTTGCCATTTCTTCTGCCCACCTGACCAGTTCATTGATGTCTTCCTGCAGTCCGCAGCTTTCTTCTTCAATGTCAACCACACAGCCAATTTTAGTATCATCTGCAAACTTCTTAATCATACGCCTTATATTCAAGTCTAGATCATTGATGTATATCAAAAAAGCAAGGGACTTAGTACTGAGCCCTGCAGAACCCCACTAGAAACATCCTGCCATCATAAAAACGCCCATCAACCATTACACTTTGCTTCCTGCCTCTGAGCCAATTTTGGATCCAACTTGCCACTTAGCCCTGGATTCCATGGGCTTTTACTTTCGTGACCAGTCTGCCATGTGGGACCTTATCAAAAGCTTTGTTAAAATCCATATACACTACATCATACACTTTGCCCTGTGCCCTCATCAACCCTCCTGGTTAACTCCTTGAAAAATTCAATCAGGTTAGTCAGACACAACCTTCCTTTAACAAAGCCATGCTGACTGTCCTTGATTAATCTGTGTCGTTCCAAGTGAAGATTTATCCTGTCCTTCAGGATTTTTTTCAATAATTTTCCCACCACTGAGGTTAGGCTGATTGGCCTGTAATTACTCAGTCTATCCCTTTCTGTATCCTTAAATAAAGGTTCCACATTAGCAGTCTTCCAGTCCTCTGGCACCACACCTGAAGCCAGAGAGAATTGCAAAATGATAGTCAAAGCCTCGGTTATTTCCAGCCTGGGATACATTTCATCCGGGGGACTTAGCCACTTTCAAAGTTGCTAAACCCCTTAATACCCCTCTCTCAGTATGTTTATTTCACACTCTTCCAGCTCAATAGTAGTGTCTGCATCGCCCCTCTCTTTTGTGAAAACAAACGCAAAGTATTCATTAAGAACCATACCCACATCTTCCTTTAGTTAGCAAAAATCTATCAATCTCAGATTTAAAATTAATAATTGAACCAGCCTCAATTGTGTTTGCAGAAGAGAGTTCCAAACCTCTATCACCCTTTGTGTGTAGAAGTGTTTCCTAATTTCACTCCTTAAAGGTCTGTCTCTAATTTTTAGACTATGTGCCCTCACCCTAGACTCCCCAACCAGCGGAAATAGTTTGTCTCTATCTACCCTGTCAGTTCCCCTTAATATCTTGAAAACTTCGAGCAAATCAGCACTTAGCCTTCTACATTCCAGGGAATAGAGCCCTAGTTTATATAACCTGCAATACAATTATATAAATCCAAGTCGCAAAACACACGCTATGATGCTTTGAAAGTGTAACAAAAAATGTGTGGCTCTTCTCACTTCACAAATAATGGGAGAGCAGATTGAAAACTGCAAATGTAACGCCCTATTTAAAATGGAGGCAGACAAAAGCAGGAAACTATAGACCAGTTAGCGTAACATCTGTGGTTGGGAAAATGTTGGAGTTCATTATTAAAGAAGTAGTAGCAGGACATTTGGAAAAACAAAATTCGGTCAGGCAGAGTCAGCATGGATTTATGAAGGGGAAGTCATGTTTGACAAATTTGCTGGAATTCTTTGAGAATGTAACATACAGGATGGATAAAGGGGAACCAGTGGATGTGGTGTATTTGGACTTCCAGAAGGCATATGACAAGGTGCCTCATAAAAGGTTACTGCACAAGATAAAAGTTCATAGGGTTGGGGGTAATATGTTAGCATGGATAGAGGATTGGCTAACTAACAGAAAACAGAGAGTTGGGATAAATGGTTCATTCTCTGGTTGGCAATCAGTAACTAGTGGGGTGCGCAGGGATCAGTGCTGGGACCCCAACTATTTACAATCTATATTAATGATTTGGAAGAAGGGACCGAGTGTAATGTAGCCAAGTTTGCTGATGATACAAAGATGGGAGGAAAAGCAATGTGTGAGGGGGACACAAAAAATCTGCAAAAGGACATAGATAGGCTAAGTGAGTGGGCAAAAATTTGGCAGATGGAGTATAATGTTGGAAAGTGTGAGGTCATACACTTTGGCAGAAAAAATCAAAGAGCAAGTTATTATTTAAATGGAGAAAGATTGCAAAGTGCTGCAATACAGCGGGACCTGGGGGTACTTGTGCCTGAAACACAAAAGCATAGTATGCAAGTACAGCAAGTGATCAGGAAGGCCAATGGTATCTTGGTCTTTATTGCAAAGGGGATGGAGTATAAAAGCAGGGAAGTCTTGCTACAGTTATACAGGGTATTGGTGAGGCCACACCTGAAATACTGCATGCAGTTTTGGTTTCCATATTTACAAAAGGATATATTTGCTTTGGAGGCAGTTCAGAGAAGGTTCACTCGGTTGATTCCGGAGATGAGGGAGTTGACTTATGAGGAAAGGTTGAGTAGGTTGGGCCTCTACTCATTGGAATTCAGAAGAATGAGAGGTGATCTTATCGAAACACATAGGATTATGAGGGGGCTTAACAAGGTGGATGCAGAGAGGATGTTTCCACTGATAGGGGAGACTCGAACTAGAGGGCATAGTCTTAGAATAAGGGGCGCCCATTTCAAACTGAGATGAGGAGAAATTTCTTCTCTCAGAGGGTTGTAAATCTGTGGAATTCGCTGCCTCAGAGAGCTGTGAAAGCTGGGACATTGAATAAATTTAAGACAAAAATAGACAGTTTCTTAAACGAGGAGGGGATAAGGGATTATGGGGAGTGGGCAGGGAAGTGGACCTGAGTCCATGATCGGATCAGCCATTAAATGGCAGAGCAGGTTCGAGAGCCTACTCCTACTCCTATTTCTTATGTTCTTATGAATCTCAACTTGCGCCCGAGTGGAACGGCTGCGCCGTCTGCCCAGAGCCAGACCCAGTGTTGGGAGGCCAGAACCATTTTCAAGGTTCGAGCCTCATTTGAATGTAGCTGCCGAACAGCGGGTACTAAATGAGCCAGCCGGCAGGTCGGACCCTGAGGGTGTGGGAGCTGATCCTAGCGGTTGGAGGGGGAGGGGGCCAGGGGAAGCAAGCAGCAAGCATGGCCTGTAAATGAATGCAGTGTATTTTTATGGAGCGAGGAGGAGCATTCAAATATTAGAAATGTAAATTGCGCAGTAGTTTTCCTCGTCTCCCGCCATGATTCCGGGAGCTTCCAGGGAATTGGTGCAAATGGTCAGGCACAAACCGCTGACAATGCGGCTGTTTACACCATTTCTCTGCAACTTGCAGCAAGAGACAAGTAGAACCCCTATCGCAATAACTTGCCAAACAAGCTTTAAGTTCAATAGCTTTCAGTTATAATTTCACTAATGTCAAGTACAATATCTGCAGTGATCAGCCACTACCCATCCCTTGTAACCAAAGCAAACAGATTAAAGAAATCAGGACTAGGGTGATGGCCACCTGCTCCTCACAAAAGAGATCCTACGATTCAGTGTCAAAGAAGTGGAAAGGGAGCCAAATTGGACATGCTAACACATGGCAGCGTGCCTCAGTGTTGCCAAAAACCTTTGAGGAAATGGATCTGGTTTGACAAGATTTGCTGGGAAGCAGCCAAGTCGATTAGTTGGAGCCTGCAGTCTTACGATGTGAAAAAATATATAGAACATCTCCTTTGTGATGGCGATGAATGAGGACATTATGTTTGCTATTCACAGTCTTCCTTCAATTCATGGCCACTCAGTTTTTATTAAATTTGATATTTAAATTGAGCAGTAGCTTTAGAGCAGCAGAATTAGACCATTCAGTAATACAATCATTCTCCTCCGTCCCTAATGCAAAGGGCTTCCAGATTTAACTGAGAGGAATTCATTGAAATCTGACACACAAGATTCCTGAGCTCAGTATTTTTAGAAACCCGGCACCTATGTTTACTTCCACCTTAGTGAAAAACACTCAGGACTCCCTAGGTTACATGCCTGTACGTCTGCTTCCCACACAGGGTGCGCCTGTGCTGCTTACGTACTCTGTACTCCGATTAAGCTGCTGTCGACATCATCACACAAAGGGGTTCCCTCAAAGAAGTTTTGTTGCCATAGCAAATGCACACTAAAATCTGCAAACACTTACCTTGATTGCATTGTGCCCACTGGTGAAACTCTCTCAAATGGGAAGCCTTGTTTATCCCTCTTGTTACCACGGTGCTTTATTATACGCACTTTATTTTAATAAATCACAGCTTTTCTCAAAGTTTTGAGCATTTTTATGAATTATTTTTTTGCCAACTATTTTTAAAGTGCTATTAACATAGTTCCCATTCTTGTGATTTGTACAAATGGGGGCAAATGTCTATTTTTTTCCAGTTTCTTACAAAGAGAAAACTTACAAACGCTAGAATACCAAAAATAAAAATAGGGAATGTTGGAAATACACAGCAACTCTATCAGAATCTGTAAAGATAAAAAATTGACCTTTTCGATGTAGACCCTTTCAGGTCTTCCAGTTCGGTCAAAGGGATTAGCATTTTGAAATGTTAATCCATCTTGGCTCTTTACCGATGCTGACAGATTTGTTGCGTATACTTTTCTTTTGCACTCTCTTTAAAAGTCTCAGTGTCCCACTGCCATGCCTTCCTGTGAGCGAGTGGTCTTCTCCACAACCATTGTCAATGATGCTTGTCGGCAGGAGACTCGCTTCTATGGCAAGTAGGTAGCAGCCATCTGTGCCCTTTTCCCCAAGATGCACCGTGACATACTGCTCCATGTGATGACCTGGTCCAGTACTGAAGAAGTATTTCCAACACCTCTCAAGGCTGAGAATTCTAGCAGCAATTTGAATTGAGAATATAAAGCTGTAACACTAGACCCTACTAGGTTGTTTTAACATTTTGGCAAGTCTATACAAAATGAAAATATGTTACTGTGTATCGAGCAACATCTATATGCTGTGCCTGAGCCAAATCTGCACAGTGCTCCTTGCCAACACTGGTTTACTCAAACTCTTCAGTTATTACTTTCAGATTGTTCTCTTTAAACACTTACCAAAATATGCTGATCAAATATCCTCTGTTATCCAGCTGCATCCTTGTAATCCTTTGCAGGAAACCCTGTAGGACAGAATTTACACTTCAAGGTGGATGGTCACTGATTTGGGAAGAACAGCCTGAAGCAATTCTATAAAGTTAAGTACATTGCATTTACAGAACTTAGCCCTGCACTACTGATGTAAGGCAACGAACACAGTTTTCATTGTGTTTACCCTTTCATTTAAAATATCTATCTAACTAAATGATAATGATTTATTCTACGTGTTAACACATGGAGTACTGTGTTCCATTCTGGGCTCCGCATCTTAGGAAGGCTATATTAACCTGCTGCTTGGCCTGCTATGTGTGAGACTACTCATGCCACCCATCCTGCCCCCTCCTGTGCTGCTAACCATTTGACTGTTCTGTTATATTTTGCAGAACATGATGTCAATCTTTAAGATCCTGAAGATCCAGAAGAAGATTCAAATGTGTGAGATCCAGACCAAGACCAAGACCAAGGCGGGGAGGGCAGCAGGGGGGGGCGGGGTGGCGGGTGGAGGAGGGGGGCATGAATGTGTGTTCGGGGAGAATGTTGATCTTAATATGGATCAGTCCACAGTACAGGGCCTCACTTTGCCAGACACTTCCATGAATTCTGGTCTGACATTCCATGGTTTCATCCCCTCCCCATCCTTGCGTAGTGCTTTAAGTTCTGATGCGACATGTCATCGTCTCTTCACATACTCATCCACGTTTAGTGATGTAAGTTCAGGTCCAACATTCCATGGTTTCACATCTTCCGAGGTTGCGGGTCCCAGTGGTGATGGTGGAATGTAGCTTGGAACACCCAGGGCCCCACCGTCCCAGCCTGCGCCTCGCACTGGAGGGGTGCCGCGAGGCAGACCCGGGGCGAGGGGAAGGAGAATCCAAATAGGCTTTTCTGAGATGCAGCGTTCAACAGATGCGCTTGAGGTTATTGCATTGGGTGTGGAGATCAATGTCCTTACCCGATCACTCAGGGGCAACGTCAGAGGGGTGGGTGATGAGTTAACGGCACTGTCGGGAGAAACAACAGTAATGACACGGGAACTGAAGACGGGAATATCAGAGGCAGTGCAAACGATGGCAGAGGCCATCAGAGAGTTAGCTACTGCAATAAGGGCACATAGCCCGGCCAATCAAATGCCACTCCCACTGCAATCCCCGCATCAGCCTCTGTAGAGACCCAAGCTGGCGCTCCCCCACCCCCCCTTGCGCCCCCCCCAACCCCCGCACCACCACCACCACCACCACCATCCCCATGAGGAAGTGCACATTCACCGAGATGTAGATGAGAGCTGGGTGCAGCCTTTCTTTGCTGCTGTTGTTGTTGTAGTTGTTGATGCCACTGTTATACTGTTTTACTAAGTTTTGTAACTTTACAAGTATATAAATGATCTTAGAGTATAAATGTTCTCACATTTAATAAGTTGTTTAAATTTATTGCGTTAAAAGTTACCTTAAGGTTTTTAAGTGATCTTGTTTTCAAATTGACATTGTTTACTAAGTTTTGTAACTTTACAACTTTATAAGTGATATTAGAGTTTTTAAGTGATCTTAAAGAGTCATAGTAAAGTAAAGTTTGATACAAGAATGATTTTATTGCACTAAAGTACATTCTAAACGTTTCAATAAAGTATATTATACATTAAAACTGAATCATGGTCCATTATCACCACACAACATTTACGAACATCTGCAAAAGATAGACATCCCTCCCCCCTTCAGACATGCGTGCCTCCCACACCTAGCCATGACCGAGGGGCTTGTTGGTGTGGCGTGTCGGCTGCAGCGGGATGGGTGTCCGGGGGCCGAGGAAGCCAGCGACTGATTGCCCTACAGTATCTGAGATGCACAGATCTGTCCTGCTGCTGGCTGTGAGGGGTTGGGTTGGGTGGGGGAGGGAAAAGAGTGGTGTTGGGGGTGTAGGAGTGAGGAGGGACACAGGGGCCATTATTGATTTGCAGGGAACAATTTAAATGTAGATGGCTTGGCCTTTCGACGTTTTGTTTCTAACAACATAGACTGCTAACTAAAGGTGCTTGTATATATTTATTAAGTAGGGGCATATTAAAAGACTTAAAGTACATGGGTGGGGTAAAATACCAAGGTCATAATCGGATGCATGACTGAACTCAAACAAGCACATCCGATTTAGAATATGCACTTGGCATTCTCTCATGTGCCAAAGGAGACAGTGGTGGGTTAAACCCTGTTACATAAGAACATAAGAACATAAGAATTAGGAACAGGAGTAGGCCATCTAGCCCCTCGAGCCTGCTCTGCCATTCAATACGATCATGGCTGATCTGGTCGTGTACTCAGCTCCACTTACCCGCCCTCTCCCCGTAACCCTTAATTCCCTTAT
Organism: Pristiophorus japonicus; assembly: GCF_044704955.1. Lineage (NCBI taxonomy): Eukaryota > Metazoa > Chordata > Chondrichthyes > Pristiophoridae > Pristiophorus > Pristiophorus japonicus. The sequence continues at coordinate 222,380,415 of NC_091977.1, read as the reverse complement.
TGGTTAAAAATGTATCTATCTTTGACTTGAAAACATTCAATGAGCTAGCCTCAACTGCTTCCTTGGGCAGAGAATTCCACAGATTCACAACCCTCTGGGAGAAGAAATTCCCTCTCAACTCGGTTTTAAATTGGCTCCTCCGTATTTTGAGGCTGTGCCCCCTAGTTCTAGTCTCCCCTACCAGTGGAAACAACCTCTCTGCTTCTATCTTGTCTATCCCTTTCATGATTTTAAATGTTTCTATAAGATCACCCCTCATCCTTCTGAACTCCAACGAGTAAAGACCCAGTCTACTCAATCTATCATCATAAGGTAACCCCCTCATTTCTGGAATCAGCCTAGTGAATCGTCTCTGTACCCCTTCCAAAGCTAGTCTATCATTCCTTAAGTAAGGTGACTAAAACTGCATGCAGTACTCCAGGTGCGGCCTTACCAATACCTTATACAGTTGCAGCAAGACTTCCCTGCTTTTGTACTCCATCCCTCTCGCAATGAAGGCCAACATTCCATTCGCCTTCCTGATTACCTGCTGCACCTGCAAACTAACCTTTTGGGATTCATGCACAAGGACCCCCAGGTCCCTCTGCACCACAGCATGTTGTAATTTCTCCCCATTCAAATAATATTCCCTTTTACTGTTTTTTTTCCCAAGGTGGATGACCTCACACTTTCCGACATTGTATTCCATCTGCCAAACCTTAGCCCATTCGCTTAACCTATCCAAATCTCTTTGCAGCCTCTCTGAGTCCTCTACACAACCCGCTTTCCCACTAATCTTAGTGTCATCTGCAAATTTTGTTGCACTACACTCTGTCCCCTCTTCTAGGTCATCTATGTATATTGTAAACAGTTGTGGTCCCAGCACTGATCCCTGTGGCACACCACTAACCACTGATTTCCAACCCGAAAAGGACCCATTTATTCCGACTCTCTGCTTTCTGTTCGCCAGCCAATTCTCTATCCATGCTAATACATTTCCTCTGACGCCGCGTACCTTTATCTTCTGCAGTAACCTTTTGTGTGGCACCTTATCGAATGCCTTTTGGAAATCTAAATACACCACATCCATCGGTACACCTCTATCCACCATGCTCGTTATATCCTCAAAGAATTCCAGTAAGTTAGTTACTCTAAAAGTCAGTTCCTGACAGAGGCATGTTAATATAAAAAAGTTAATTCTTAAAAATGAGAGGTAATCTAATCCGAGGTGAATTATTCAAGTAATAGCTTGGACTAATGGGGTATGATGTTTTCTGAAGGATCAACTTAGCCACAATGGGGTATTGATGACCCATTACTCAACCTGTAGCCCTGATCACAATCAGGACAGCAGTGCCTGCCTCAGCCGGGAGCCTACACTTGCTGCTGCAGTGGGCTAAAGTCCCGAGAAATGGAAAGGCTCCTCCACCCACCGTCTGCCAGAATCTGCACCCAGCCAACTGCAGGCAATGATTGCTATAAGTGCCCAGAAAGACACAAAGCCACAGCAACCCAGATATGACAAATAGTGGAAGGAGGAAACCCAAACAACCAAAAAGATTAAATAAGCGTAGAAGGTATCCTCAACCCGACTGGAGTCTGTACTGCAGCCAATCCCACCAGATGACCCACTGCCCCCTCCCCAGTGCAGGAGCCTTTCCATTTCTCGGGACTTTAGCCCACTGCTGCGGGGAGATCCGTCAAGCTCCGTGCAACCAGACCGTTCTTCAACACCGGCAGCTGCAGGTGGCGTTGTTAGAGAGGCCGGCTGCTTGGGGGGCGGTATTTAAAGATAAGGCTGCTTGTGTCAATAAAAAATGTTTTTGAATCTCTTAGATAAATTTTTCGCCATTTTCTTCGGCCGCGATTGATCAGCCCTGCACTGTGCTAGAGTGCTTGGGGCTGATGATCGCAGATTGCGGCTGCCGTCGGTGACAAGGGGCATCAATTTCATGCAGAGCCTGTAGTATTGACCCTTTCCTTTAAGGGAAGGAAGGTTCCCTTGTACTGCTATTACCCCTCTTGCTGGCTTTAGCGCTCCAAGGGAAGTGGGAGCAGAAACACACAAAGCCACAACAACCCAGATATGACAAATAGTGGACGGAGGAAAACCCAAACAACCAAAAAGATTAAACAAGAGAAGGTATCCTCAACCCAACTGGAGTCTGTACTCGACCACGGCTACATTGCTGCTGGCTGCGAGGTTCCCGTACCTAGCCCTGGCCAAAGGGCATTGCCGTTGCATGCTCCAGTCGGGAAGGTAAGACTCTTGACTAATTATTACTTGATTTATTTTAGATTTTTTATTATTTATTAAATGTTATGGTTTATATAGTTCTTTATTGGTTAAAGTGATGTGTTTAATGTTTCTCACCCCCTGTCTCTGGTTACCTGCGCTGATCTCTTAACTCACCACAGGATTTTTCAGAATGTACAAAAGTGGACATTTATTCTGGCCTAAGTTAGTTTGGAATAAGTTTTAACTGTCTAAACTTGCATAAATGGCCAAAACAGGGGTAAGTGATTGGTAACGCTCCCTTTTGAAAAAAAAACCTGAACTTAAAAAAAAAACTAACTCAATTACACTGGAGCAACTTTAACGTGGAGAATTGAGATTTTTAAGTTACTCCAAAAATATCTAGTTGCTCCAAAAAAAAACAGAGCAACTCATGGGGAAATTTGTGCCCATTGGGTGGGGTGTAAAATCGGCATTCCCATCCTCCCCCCGCCACTACCCTGGAACCTCTGGGTTTCCCACACAGCGAGTTAAGGTAAAATTACACCCAGGAAATAAATCAGATACCAAGCAAACCACGCCCCACCCCACCCCATAACCCAGCAAAGATAGTGAAATAAATAGATTGATCAAATTCCTAAATAGATGATTTACCAACTGTCTCCTCTAAAGCCTTCATGACTTCCCACTCCCTTCTGGCACTCCACCGAACAGCCTGGCTCTTCCTTACCCCTTGCTCCTCAGCCTTGGTCATGCCCAATATGTGTTCCTGTACTTCCTTGTCCAAGACACACACACACATTTCCAAAGGTGTGATCTTGTTTCTTGCTCATTGCATTTCCAGCTCTCCACTCATCAGCCCACAAACAATGCCCACGAAAATGCTTACATAAAGACTTGCATTTATATTGTGTCTTTCACAATCACAGAATGTACGAAAGCACTTAACAGCCAATGCATATATCTAGATTCAGAGTGACTGCTGCCAATGACCAGAAGCTGTGCAGAAGGGTAATCATAGAAACATAGAAAGTAGGTGCAGGAGGAGGTCATTCGGCCCTACGAGTCTGCACCACCATTCAATATGATCATGGCTGAAAATGCAACTTCAGTTCCCCATTCCTGCTTTCTCTCCATACCCCTTGATCCCTTTAGCCATAAGGGCCACATCTAACTCCCTTTAGAATATATCTAATGAATTGGCCTCAACAACTTTCTGTGGTAGAGAATTCCACAGGTTCACCATTCTCTGAGTGAAAACATTTCTCGTCATCTCAGTCCTAAATGGCTTACCCCTTATCCTTAGACTGTGACCCCTGGCTCTAGACTTCCCCAACATCGGAAACATTCTTCCTGCATCTAACCTGTCCAATCCCATCAAAATGTTATATGTTTCTATGAGATCCCCTCTCATTCTTCTAAATTCCAGTGAATATAAGCCTAGTCGATCCAGTCTTTCTTCATGTCAGTCCTGCCATCCCAGGATTCAGTCTGGTGAACATTCGCTGCACTCCCTCAATAGCAAGAACATCCTTCCTCAGATTAGGAGACCAAAACTGCACACAATACTCAAGGTGTGGTCTCACCAAGGCCCTGTACAACTGCAGTAAGACCTCCTTGCTCCCATACTCAAATCCCCTTGCTATGAAGGCCAGCATACCATTTTCTTTCTTTACTGCCTGCTGTACCTGCATGTCTACCTTCAATGACTGATGCACCATGACACCCAGGTCTCGTTGCACCTCCCATTTTACTAATCTGTCACCATTCAGATAATAATCTGCCTTCCTGTTTTTGCCACCAAAATGGATAACCTCACACTTTCCACATTATACTGCATCTGCCATGCAGTTGCCCATTCACCTAATCTGTCCAAGTCCCCCTGCAGCCTCCTAGTATCCTCCTCGCAGCTCGCACTGCCACCCAGCTTAGTGTCATCTGCAAACTTGGAGATATTACATTCAATTCCTTCGTCTAAATCATTAATGTATATTGTAAATAGCTGGGGTCCCAGCACTGAACCCTGCAGCACCCCACTAGCCACTGCCTGCCATTCTGAAAAGGACCCGTTTACCCCGACTCTCTGCTTCCTGTCTGCCAACCAGTTCTCTATCCAAGTCAATACATTACCCCCAATACCATATGCCTTAATTTTGCACGCCAATCTCTTGTGTGGGACCTTGTCAAAAGCCTTTTGAAAGTCCAAATACACCACATCCACTGGTTCTCCCTTGTCCACTCTACTTGTTACATCTTCAAAAAACTCTAGAAGATCTGTCAAGCATGATTTCCCTTTCATAAATCCACGCTGACTTGGACCGATCCTGTCACTGCTTTCCAAATGCGCTGCTATTACATCTTTAATAATTGATTCCAGCATTTTCCCCACCACCGTTGTCAGGCGAACCGGTCTATAATTCTATTTTCTCTCTCCCTCCTTTTTTAAAAAGTGGGGTTACATTAACTACCCTCCAATCCATAGGAACTTAACCAGAGTCCATGGAATGTTGGAAAATGACCACCAATGCATCTACTATTTCTAGGGCCACTACCTTAAGTATTCTGGGATGCAGACTATCGGCCTTCAGTCCCTTCAATTTCCCTAACTTAATTTCCTAACAAATAAGGATTTCCTTCAGTTCCCCCTATTTGCTAGATCCTCGGCCCCCTAGTATTTTCGGGAGGTTATTTGTGTCTTCCTTAGTGAAGACAGAATCAAACTATTTGTTCAATTGGTCAGACATTTCCTTGTTCCCCATTATGAATTCCCCTGATTCAGACTGCAAGGGACCTACATTAGTCTTCACTAATCTTTTTCTCTTCACATATCTATAGAAGCTTTTGCAGTCAGTTTTTATGTTCCCTGCAAGCTTCCTCTCATGCTCTATTTTCCCCCTCCTAATTAAACCCTTAGTCCTCCTCTGCTGATTTCTAAATTTCTCCCTATCCTCAAGTTTGCTGCTTTTTCTGGCCAATTTATATGCCTCTTCCTTGGATTTAACACTTTCCCTAATTTCCCTTGTTAGCCACAGTTGAGCCACCTTCCTTTTTTATTCTTACGCCACACAGGGATATACAATTGTTGTAGTTCATCCATGTGATATTTAAATGTCTGCCATTGCCTATCCACCGTCAACGCTTTAAGTATCATTCGCCAGTCTATCCCAGCCAATTCATGTCTCATACCGTCAAAGTTTCCTTTCTTTCAATTCAGGACCCTAGTCTCCGAATTAACTCTGTCACTCTCTATCTTATGAAGAATTTTATCATATTATGGTCACTCTTCCCTAAGGGGCTCTCACGACCAGATTGCTAATTAATCCTCTCATTACACAAGACCCAGTCTAGGATGGCCTGCTCTCTAGTTGGTTCCTCGATATATTGGTCTCGAAAACCATCCCTTATACACTCCAGGAAATCCTCCTCCACAGTATTGCTACCAGTTTGGTTAGCCCAATCAATATGCAGATTAAAGTCACCCATGATAACTGCTGTACCCTTATTGCATGCATCCCTAATTTCCTGTTTGATGCCATCCCCAACCTCCCTACTACTGTTTGGTGGCCTGTACACAATTCCCACGAATGTTTTCTGCCCTTTGGTGTTTCGCAGCTCTACCCATATAGATACCCATCATCCACACTAATGTCTTTCCTTACTATTGCATTAATCTCCTCTTTAACCAGTAACGCTACCCCACCTCCTTTTCCTTCCTGTCTGTCCTTCCTGAATGCTGAATATCCCTGGATGTTGAGTTCCCAGCCTTGGTTACCTTGGAGCCATGTCTCCATAATCCTAATACATCATATCCTTTAACAGCTATCTATGCAGTCAATTCATCACCTTATTACGAATGCTCCTCACATTGAGACTCAGAGCTTTCAGGCTTGTTTTTTTAACACTCTGTCCTTTTAGAATTATGCTGTAATGTAGCCCTTTTTGATTTTTGCCCTTGATTTCTCTGCCCTCCACTCTTGCTTTTCTCCTTCCTACCTTTTGGTACTGCACATTACTCTGGAACCGGAAGCTTCTTTTTTCCACAGAGCATTTTTTTCTCACAGCCCGCTCCCTCCCAGCATCATTTAAACAGCCCACCCTCTCTCCCGGCATTTTCCTCACAGCCCGTTCCCTCCCGGCATTTAAATGTTTTTTTTTAAACAAACCCGCTCCCATGACGAACCAGCAGTGTGCATGTGCAGACCACTTTTGGTTCATTGGCAGCAGTCGCGTCCATCTAGATTTCAATGACGTGGTTTTCACATAATGAAAGAGTTGACATTTCTCCGACCTTTTTAATACATGAATGGGGTTTCCGTAGCTACTGTTAGGACACCATCTCTCAACAACTCTACTGATTCAAACCAGCAGAAACGTTCATAATTTTTTCAGGGATGCATTTATTGTGTCCATGACAGCCAACAGCCGAGAATGCAGACAGGCAACTTACTCCTAAAACTCTGTCAAAGCTGCTCTTGAAGTACCTCAGAGAAGGTCAAGAAGACCAGTCTGGAATGATTTTTTCTCCTTCTCTGCAATTCCTGTGTGGAAGTGAAATGGACGCTAACCTGCATCGCCCCTGGCATCATGACGGACACTGAGAACTTCATCATCTGGGGCAGGGACGGCATTCTGCACTCTAACACGATGGGGCTATTTTAACTTCAGGCGGATTTTGGGCAGGCAGTAGGCGGAGCAATCATGCTCCAGAAGTCCTGAGGGGGGGCCTCACCACTCGGGCAGCTCACCTTTTGGGATGAGTTGGAAATTCTGCAGCTCATCTGCTGGGCCGAGCTGGATGTCCGATGAGGCAATCACAAGCGGGGATGCGGGCAGGTAGAGCATCCATGCTCCTGTTTGGCCCCATAAAAATATTTAAAAGAAAACCTTTACTTACCTGTTTTCTGAGTGGGGTGCAGCCAGTGGGTAGGTTGCTCAGTACCTAGTACCAGTGGGAGGAATGTGCCTGGTACAGGCTCTGCCCATTGGTATCTCAACCTGAATTTGCATGTGATAAATAGGTGGGGCCTGTGCGAACCTGGTAAAGGCCCTCAGGAAAATAGTGGCATGTGGATCAGGAGCAGGAATTCTGTTAAATTACAACAGTGACTACACTCCAAAAAGTACTTCATTGGCTGTAAAGTACTTTGAGACATCCGATGGTCGTGAAAGGTGCTATATAAATCCAAGTGTTTCTTTTTTTAAATACTGTGCTGCAATTTTCAAGGCTGTCAAAATCAGGGCAAACGTCTTCCTTTGCTTTAACATTGAAAGATATTTATTGCATCTGACAAAATGTACAGAAATTTTTAACAACGCATGTCATATTTGTTATATATGAATAAAGAGTCTGACTGGATACTGTGAGCTGAAAGTAAAGTGTGACCTTAGTCTTTTATTGCAGGTTTCCAGAGTGCTTCTCCAGCCTGTGAGGCCTCCTTAAGTACCAGTGCTTCCCAAGGGACTGTGGGATCCCTTGGGACTCCAGGGGATGAGCCCTCTGGTGGCTGTACAAGGTATATACAAGTTTACATAAATAATAACACTCACCCCCCAAAGTCAACAGTGTATAACTATTTACAAGATGAGTCAATCTGGGGCCTTTCCCTGGTTGATCGTCTCGGTGCAAATGCTGGTTTTGGTGAATCATTTGTTGGGCCCTCGCTGGGCTGCTGTGCAGCTGGCCTTGCTGGGCTGCCTGGTGTAGTGAGTCCTGCTGGGCTGCTGCGGGTGATGGGTTCTGCTTCGTGGCCAACCGCGGTGTCGGTTGCTACTGGTGTGTATGTTGGGGGATCAAAGAAGTTGGGTCCAAAGCTGGTTGCTCAGGATAGTCCGTGAATCTGAGTTTGATTTGGTCCAAGTGTTTCCGGTGAATAAGTCCATTTGAAAATTTGACCCGAAACACCCTGCTCCCCTCTTTGGCCACAATATTGCCGGGAAGCCATTGGGACCTTGTCCATAATTCAATACAAATACAGGATCATTGATTTCAATTTCGCATGACACATTAGCGCTATCATGATAGGTACTTTGTTGACGTCGCCTGCTCTCTACCTGTTCATGTAGATCAGGGTGAACTAACGAGAGCCTTTTCTTAAGTACCCTTTTCATCAGCAGTTCAACAGGTGGAATCCCAGTGAGTGAGTGGGATCTCATGCGGGAGCTAAGCAGAACTCGGGATAGGCGAGTCTGCAATGAGCCTTCAGTTACCCTCTTCAAGCCCTGCTTAATAGTTTGCACTGCTCTCTCTGCCTGACCATCGGATGCTGGTTTGAACGGGGCAGATGTAACATGTTTGATCCCGTTACGGGTCATGAACTCTGAACCCGGTACTGGTATAACATGGCTCGTTATCGCTCACAAGGACATCAGGTCGTCCGTGCGTGGCAAACATGGCCTGCAGGTTTTCAGTGGTGGCAGCGGACGTGCTTGCCGACATTATCTCACATTCAATCCATTTGGAGTACGCATCTACAACCACAAGGAACATTTTTTATCCAAAAACAGGCCTGCATAGTTGACATGGACCCTGGACTACGGTTTGGAGGGCCAAGACCATAAACTTAGTGGCGCCTCCCTGGGTGCATTTCTTAACTGCGAGCATGTGTTACATCTGTGCACGCAGGACTCTTAAGTCCGCATCGATACCGGGCCACCACACGTCGGATCTGGCTATCGCTTTCATCATTACCAATGCCTGGGTGGGTACTGTGGAGGTCACTGATGAAAGTGTCTCTACCCTTCTTGGGGACCACTACCCGATTGCCCCACAAAAGACAGTCTGCCTGTATAGACATTTCTGTAGATGCTTGATTGTGTCCCGACCTGTAACCAAGATGTCGTCCTGGAAGACCACCGTGCGCGGGACCGACTTCAGTAAGCTTTCCATGTTTCTCTGGAATATCGCCGCGGCTGATCGAATTCCAAACGGGCATCTGTTATAAATGAAGAGACCTTTGTGCGTGTTGATACAGGTGAGGCCCTTCGATGATTCCTCCAGCTTCTGCGTCATGTAGGCCGAGGTCAAGTCCAGCTTCGAGAACGTCTTTCCTCCCGCCAGCGTAGTGAAAAGGTTGTCAGCCTTTGGTAGTGAGTATTGATCCTGCAGGGAGAAACGATTGATAGTTACTTTGTAATCACCACAGATTCTGACGGTGCCGTCTCCCTTGAGCACTGGAACAATCAGACTGGCCCACTCGTTGAATTCGATCAGCAAAATGATGCCCTCTCATTGCAGTCAGTCCAGCTCGGTCTTTACCCTTTCTCTCATCATGCACGGTACTGCTCTCACCTTGTGATGGATGGGTTGCATTTTGCTCCCGATGCCTGGTTCGAACAGTGAAGGGAACTTGTTTAAGACCTGGGCACACAAAGTGTTGTCAGTGGATGAGAGCGCTCGGATGTCGTCCCAGTTCCAGCGTATCTTTCCCAGCCAGCTCCTGCCGAGCAGCGTGGGACCATTAGCCAGTACCACCCAGAGTGGTAGCTTGTGCGCCAATTACGGGAATCAGTTCCTTTGTGCAAGTTCTCAGTTTCGTGCGAATGGGAGTCAAGACTGGCCTTGAGGCCTTGCTGCACCACAATTTTTCGAAAGTCTTTTTGCTCATAATGGACTGGCTTGCGTCCGTGTCCAACTCCATTGACATCGGGCGTCCATTTAATTCAACCGTCAGCATTATCAAGGGACATTTTGTGGTAAATGTGTGCACCCCATATACCTCTGCCTCCTCGGTCTGAGGCTATGGTTCGTCGTGATCTGCTGTGGATCTGTCCTCCTCTGCAACATGGTGGTTTGCAGGATTAACAGTATTTGCAGCTCGCCTGCATATACGTTGGAGATGTCCCATTGTTCCACAGCCCTTGCAAACTTGCCCTTTGAAGCGGCATGAATGGAAACGATGATCACCCCCGCAGCGCCAACAAAGTGTTAATGGCCTTGCATTCATCACCCTTGATGGTGGACTCTGAGACATCTGCGGACGTGCAGCTGCAGGCAAGTAGGGCCTGCCCTGTACGTTGCGATTTGAAAAAAACATCACTTTGTTCACAGTACTTGTAGCAGCACTCGTGTGCTGAGAGATTTGCTTAGTATTGTCACTGGTGGTAATGAACGCCTGGCTATCGCTATGGCCTTACTCAAGGTTGGAGTCTCTACAGTCAAAAGTTTGCTAAGTATCACTTCATGGCCAATGCCAAGTACGAAAAAGTCTCTGAGCATGTGCTCCAAATGTCCTTCAAATTCGCAATGTCCTGCAAGGCGTCTTAGCTTGGCGACATAACTCATCACTTCCTGGCCTTCAGACCTTTTGTCGGTGTAGAACTGGTACCTCGCCTTCAGAACGCTTTTCTTCGGGTTCAAATGCTCCCGGACCAGTGTGCACAAATCATCGTACGATTTCTTTGTGGGTTTCGCTGGAGTAAGCAGATTTTTCATGAGGCCATTCGTTGGTGCCCCGGAGACGGTGAGGAGAATCACCCTTTGTTTGGCAGCGTTCGCTTCTCCTTCCAGTTCGTTGGCCACGAAGTATTGTTCGAGTTGCTCCACGAAGGTTTCCCAACCATCTCCCTCCGAGAATTTCTCCAGGATGCCCACTGTTCTCTGCATCATAGGGTTCGTCATCTGTATCTCATCGCCAATTGTTATATATGAATAAAGAGTCTGACTGAATACTGTGAGCTCAAAGTAAAGTGTGACCTTAGTCTTTATTGCAGGTCTCCAGAGTGCCTCTCCAGCCTGTGAGGCCTCCTTAAGTACCTGTGCTCCCAAGGGATTGTGGGATCCCTTGGGACTCCAGGGGATGAGCCCTCTGGTGGCTGTACAAGGTATATACGTTTACATACATAACAGTATTTTTCCTTGTCACTGCAATATCACACCTCAGTACTTTGATGCTATAAGGTCTTTGGTACTTACCCATGTGGCCATGATATGCAACTACGCAATGCCTACCAGTCTTCTAGAAGCTTTCTGCGAGTGTTAGCCATCATCGGAAATGGGCCAGTATTTTCCCCTAAAAAATCGGTGGGTTTGGAGTGTGGGGGCAGTTAAGTTGCTAAAAATGGATTTCCCGACATGATCCCGCCTCCAATCCACCCACTTCCGGTTTTGACGGAGCCAGGATGGGGGGAGGACGACCAACCTGATCCCAGGGGGCGGAATCTTAATTTAAATATTATAATGAGGCTGGCAGACACTTTTTTCACTTCCACATTGAACTTAACTGCCTGTGGACTGGATTCACACAATTTGTGAAACCCGGCAATTAAACCGAGGCGGGGACTGCTGCATCCAGGAGGTAAGTGGCTTTATATCCACTCCCTGGATCGAGGGTCCCTGCCTAGCCCACACCTGATCACGTCCCCAGGCCTCCGATGAGGCCTCCCACCCCCCACCCTATTGATGATGTGGTGAGCCACCACAATCCTCCAGTGGCTGGCCCCGATCCTCTCTTCCCCCCTCCCACCCTACCCTCCCCATCCCCACCGATCCCGTCGACTCCTTGCGATCCACGAACCCCTCCCCTCCCAACCCCTGGCCGACTCCAATCCCCGAACCCCGATCCCTGACCCCCCCCCCGATCCTCGACCATGCCGACCCCCCACCACAACAATCCCCGATCATGCCAACCCCACAATCCCTCCCCCGAACCAACTCCTTGTATCTGAGATCTACCTGCCGCAGCCAGCCAGCCTTTCAAGCTGGCAGGAATCCAAGACATTCAAATCAGGCCCTGCCGTTATAGTCAGCACCCGGCCTCCTGGGTTTCCTGCCCGACTCGGAGCCCCCCCCCACCCCCCACCCCCGCCCCCAACCTTCCTCACTTGAGAAAATTCCGGCCCAAATCATTTATTTATTCCAATTTCAAAAATATAATTTCAGAAAAGAATTCTGGTTAATGACAATGGTTTAGACAGGCTGGGATGTAATTTTCAGGGGTTGTAACGAATGATCAGGACAATCCCCACAGAAATTCATCATCCCTGTTAATTATTAATTTGTGATATCCTCCTTCCAAAGGAGCTTGCATCTTTGCCCAATGCTGCCTGTACAAAATAAGATGCTACAACGTCTGATATTTGCCCCAAAATATGGGGTGGAATTGTTTTCTTTGTACCTGTTCTTATTTACAGCAGAATCAGTATTTAGGCGCACCCTACTTTGAATATAATTGCCATACACTCAACTGGTGCAGTTAATTATCACAGGCATAATATATTAGTAGACAAGGTACGATTAAATCAATTACTAGGGAGTCTACATGACTCCACGAAGCCAGTGATTTTGCCTCACTTTTCTGTGGGCTAAACAGATGCTAAAAAGTTCAGTTGAACCGACTTTTAGAGGTCAAAATTCAGTTGCTAACGCATGTTGATAAAGCCAGTGTTAGGTGTTAACGGGAGTTAGGCGTCTGGAAGTGATGTTCGGTGCTGTTCACGCCCAAAACGAAATTCGCTTGAAATTTTTTAGGGGCATAAAAACGTAACGTCCCGCCAGCTAACGCCATGGAAGTCAGTATGCGTGCAATGCCTCCTTGGCGCCTTTCTCACCACATTCACTTTTGCCACCTCACTTAACGGCTTGCGTCGATGACACCTGAAAAAGTTGGACTGCACAAGGCGGAGAAAACAATTGGGGGCATTATTTAAACGGACTTCCAGCTAGAGCTCAGAGATTTTGGTCAGTGCTGCATTTCATGCTTGCACAGACAGTAGGATGTTGGCGTTGCACTGCTGCTGACTCGGCAGATTGACTACTAGTATCTGGGACCCATTGGTGCTATCTCGGCTAACTTTGAAATCTCTATCTCGTTGTGACCTGGGCCAAATGATGGGAGCAGTGATGGCACACCACGTTGTCCTGTGGTGCTGACTTGAAAGGCACCGGCTGCAGAGACAGCTTATGGCAAATGTGGATCCTCCCCAGAGGTGAGACCCCAGATGGCTCGGCAGGACACCATACACACGCAAGGTTTACCGCGCGCATTACTCTTATCTTGAGATATCCGAGGAGCAGTGCTTAAGAAGGCTGAGATTCTGCAAGGAGGTGGTCATGGAGCTTTGCCACCTACTGCGGACATACATGGCAGCTGACATCGGCACTAGGACCTCACTACCAGTGGCAGTGAAAGTGACAGTAGCACTGAACTTCTATGCTACCAGCACCTTCCAATCTCCTGTAGGCGATATATGCAACATCTCGCAGTTTGTAGTACAGTGCTGCATTCGTCAGGTGACCAATGCTCTCTACGGCAAATGATTGGACCACATCAAGTTCAGCATGTCCAGTAAAGACCAGGATGAGCGGACCCGTGGCTTTGCCAGGCTATTGGGCTTCCCCAGGGTTCAAGGAGCCATTGATTGTACGCATGTGGCATTGAGGGCCCCGCCCCACAATGGAGAGATCTTTCAGAATCACAAGGGATTCCACTCCCTCAACATACAGCTGGTCTGCGATCACAGGCAGATGATCCTCACTATCAATGCCCAATATCCTGGCAGCTGCTACGATGCATTCATCCTGTGGAAGACTCTTCAAGCCACCGCTGAAGACCATGGCTGGCTCCTGGGCGACAAAGGATATGGTGTGTGTCCCTGGCTGACAACACCCCTCCACAATCCCATCACCGGTACCAAGCGCTACAACACCAGCCATACCACAACCCGGGCCATTATCGAGCAAACTATCGGGGTTCTGAAGCAGTGTTTCCGCTGCCTTGACCGAGAGGCATTGAAGTACTCACCTGATAGTCTCCATGGTCACTGTTGTTTGCTACATGCCTCACAACATGGCCATTACCAGGGCCCAACCATTATCACCAGAGCTGGATGATCCACCTCAGGAGGAGGACAACGATGACGAGGAAGACGAGGATCTTCATTGAAGGAGGATGCAGCATGACACTACTGTGACTGGAAGAGCTGCTCATCAGAGACTCATCGCTCATCGATTTCAATGAATGAGTCTTGATGTGCCAAATGGCCAGCATATACACGTGGGCATCCACTCAACACATCACTACACACCCTGCAACCCTCCATCTTAAATAATCAGTGCCTCATCATGTGAACAATTCAAACTTCAAACTTGCTTTATTACAAACATAAATCATGTGCGGTGAAAACAACCATGACGACAACTTCATCCCCAACACATCAACATACCCACAAAACCCCTTCAAACATTCTCATTCACATCCAAGTGGACCTATTGACATCAGTTCATTTTGTAACAAGGTAGCCATCTCTGGCAAGTACTAAACAATTAAGGGATCATTTATCCAAGTGCAACAATTTACATGAGCTCAACTTGCAACCAGCTTGCCATCTCAGTTGACTATAAAGCAAGTGTTTGGTGCGTCATACAAGTACAACTAATCACAAAGGCTCAAAAAATGGGCGATATTCCAGCCTTAACGATGTTTCAGCTTTCAGGATCGCTGGAAGATCAACCATTTTTCAGATCGTTACTTTCTGCTTTTTTTCCCCGGCGATAGCCCAGCGATAGCTCAGCGATGTGGATTGGGCCTTAGCAATGCGAAATAGGCCTCAGCGATGTGGAAGGCAAGGCTTCCCTAGCAACGGCCTTCTGCGCATGCGTGTTTTTTTTGCAAACAAATTTTCCCACGATTCGGGAGGTCAGGGGTCATCCACGCTTGCGCAGAAGGTGAAGGGAGGGAGAGAGAGTGTTTTAGAGTGTCTGTAGTGGAGAAAGAGCTTTCGGATTTAAATCAAGTTAGAAATATAAACATTTAAAAATTTGGAGATGTCTCACGAGGACTCTGGAGAGAGTGGCCAGGAGGTGGAGGGGAGGAGGAGGGCTAAACCTGTTATGTATGTAAACATTGTAACTGTGTAAGACTTGCCATCAGAGGGTGCAATTGTTGGAGGCCCAAGGGTCACCTGCACACCTCGTGCAAAGAAGTATAAAAGGTTGTCTGCTGTTTAGGCACTCTGGAGTTGTATTAAAGAGACTAAGGTCACATCAGTTTTAGTTCACAGTACTCAGTCTTGTGGAGTTCTTCCATACTTAACAATTGGTGACGAGTAACAGATTACGAACTTTCACATGGTCAAAAATATGCCCCTTACCACCTCAATCCGGCAGCCACGCTGCGGTGTTCAGTGGCCATCGAGCTCCCGTCAAATGGCCGCCAACATCGCAATTCCCTTGAGGCGGCCTTGCAGCGGTCTACAGCTCCGCACCTCTTCCCCTTCACTTCCGCCATCATGCCGCGCACCGCCGAGGTCCCAGGAAGGAAGCGAGATTCTCCTTCTGAAGTCGTGCGGTTGCTCGGCGTGCGAAGAGTTGCTGTTTTCTGTTGTTGCACTGTTGCAGATGCACACCGCCGGAGCCTCATAAAGGCTTGCTGATTTAACAGAAGTTCGTGCCGGCTGGGGAGGAAAGACCACTGGAGTGGGTTCACACCTTTATTTTTTTTAACGTATCTCTCTATGTCGAATTATTAATCAGCCTGAGGAGTGTTATGTAGGTGAACATTGTAACTGTGTAAGACTTGCCATCAGAGGGCACAGCTGTTGGGGGCCCAAGGGTCACCTGCACACCTCGCGCAAGGGAGTATAAAAGGTTGTCTGCCATGCTGCTTAGGCACTCTGGAGTTGAATTAAAGAGACTAAGATCACGTCAGTTTTAGCTCACAGTGCTCAGTCTTATGGAATTCTTCCATACTTAACAATTGGCGACAAGTAACAGATTATGAACTTTCACGTGGTCATGGCTGCCGTTGATATTTTAGAGAGAATTGTAGAGGGTGATGATTGGGAAGCCATCGTTGAGCGTCTCGACCAGTACTTCGTGGCCAACGAGCTGGATGGGGACGATAAAGCGATCAAGCGCAGGGCGAATCTCCTCACCGTGTGTGGGTCCACAATATACAGCCTCATCAAGAATCTGCTAGCACCGGAGAAACCAGCGGAGCAGACATATACAGAGTTGTGTACGCTGGTTCGGAACCACCTCAAGCTGAAGGAGAGCGTCTTAATGGCCAGGTATCGCTTCTACACGCACCACCGCTCCGAGGGTCAGGACCTGAGACACCTTGTGGGAACTTGCGAATTTTCTGGATTTTTGGGGGAAATGCTGCAGGACTTCTTTGTGCTTGGCATCAGCCACGAGGTCATTCTTTGCAAGCTGCTGTCCGCCGAATACCTAGACCTGAGCAAGGCCATCACGATAGCCCAGGCATTCATATCCATGAGCGATAATACCAGACAGATATCTTCCCAGCATCGAAGCTCACGGGCAAGTACTGTGCATAAAATAACATCGCTGGCAGGCAGAACTGCACATGGCAGGGCCTACACGTCTGCAGCTGCAAGACCTAGGATGACTCAGAGTCTGCCATCGGGCGTAATTGCAAATCCATTAGCACCATGTTGGCGCTGCGGGAGTAATCATCGAGCCCATCAATGTCGACTCAAGCACTACGTATGCAAGGGCTGCGAAACAATGGGGCACCTCCAGCGAATGTGCGAGAGTGCTGCAACTCACCACGTGATAGAGTAGGCAGAGGATAATCGATCCGGCGTGGATCATGCGGAACAAACAAGAGAGGCAACTCAACCCGAGGAAGAAGTGTATGGGGTATACATGTTCACCACTAAGAGCTCTCCAATTATGCTGAAAGTCAAATTGAACAGTATTCCGGTATCAATGGAGTTAGACACGGGGGCAAGTCAGTCAATTATGAGCCAGAAGGCTTTTGAGAAACTGTGGGGCAACAAGGCACATAGGCCCAAACTGAACCCGATTCAGACAAAGTTGCGCACCTACACCAAAGAGCTCATACCAGTCATTGGCAGTGCGGCAGTTAAGGTATCGTACGCTGGAGCTGTGCATGATTTATCACTGTGGATTGTACTCGGCGATGGCCCAACGCTATTCGGCAGAAGCTGACTGGGAAAGATTCGATGGAACTGGGACGACATCAAAGCACTATCTTCAGTGGATGATGCCTTGGGCGCCCAAGGGCTGAGCAAGTTTCCGTCGCTATTTGAATCAGGCATCGGCAACATCACAGGCGCCAAGGTGCAGATCCATCTAGTCCCCGATGCAAGGCCCATTCATCACAAGGCTTGAGCGGTTCCATACATGATGAGGGAGAAAGTCGAGATCGAACTGGACAGACTTCAGCGAGAGGGAATCATATCGCCAGTCGAGTTCAATGAGTGGGCCAGTCCAATTGTTCCGGTGTTGAAAAGCGATGGCATGGTTAGAATCTGCAGAGACTACAAGGTAACGATCAACAGAGTCTTGTTACAGGACCAGTACAGTGGGTACAGTACCCACTACCCAAAGCGGATGACCTGTTCGCAAAGTTAGCAGGGGGGAAGTCATTCACCAAGTTGGACCTAACCACCGCCGACATGACACAGGAGATGGCTGAATCTTGGAAAAGATTGACGTGCATCAACACGCACAAAGGACTGTTTAGATACCACAGGTGCTCTTTTGGGATTCGCTCGGCTGCTGCCATCTTCCAGAGGAACATCGAGAGTCTGCTGAAATCGGTTCCGCGCACCGTTGTGTTTCAAGACGACATCCTGATCACCGGTTGTGACACCACCGAACACCTGCACAACCTGAAAAAGGTTCGAAGTCGACTGGACAGAGTGGGACTCAGGCTGAAACGCTCCATGTGTGTTTTCCTGGCTCCAGATGTTGAATTTTTGGGGAGAAAAATTGCGGCAGACGGCATCAGACTCATGGACTCAAAGACAGAGGTACATCAAGAATGCACCCAGACCATAGAATGTGATGGAGCTGCGTTCGTTCCTGGGACTCCTCAACTATTTTGGTAACTTACTACCCGGGTTAAGCACTTTGCTGGAACCGTTGCACATATTGCTACGTAAGGATGACGTACGGGTTTGGGGTAAATCTCAAGAGATTTGAGAAGGCCAGAAACCTACTTTGTTCTAATAAGTTACTTGTACTGTATGACCCGTGTAAACGATTAGTGCTAGCTTGTGATGCATCTTCGTACAGGGTCGGTTGTGTGTTACAGCAAACTAATGTATCGGGCAAACGTCAACCGGTTACATACGCGTCTAGAAGACTGTCTAAGGCTGAAAGAGCCTACAGTATGGTTGAGAAAGAGGCGTTAGCATGTGTATATGGGGTTAGGAAAATGCACCAATACCTATTTGGACTTCGGTTTTGTTGTGTATGTATATACCCTGTACACGCAATGTACAATTACATAAGACCAATGAATGTATCTTTACACTGTATACAATATTCCTGTACCACCAGAGGGTGCAACTGGTGGAGACCTAGAGGTCACTTGCACACTGCAGGTAACCAAGTATAAAAGGGAGATCACCTTACTGTAACCTCATTGAGGAGCTGCAATAAATGGACTAAGGTCACAACAGTTCACGTGCAATACCTTACCTTGTGGAGTCATTGCTGGAGTGCTTACAGACACTACAATTGGCGAAGAGAATACGAATTCCACGTGAAAGATGGCTAACCTTGGCAACTTTCAACAATTTGCTGATGGGGAAGATTGGGATGCCTATGTGGAAACGCTAGGACACTACTTCATCGCGAATGACGTGGCTGGAAACACACCGACCTCGCTGGCTGATAAGCGCCGAGCTATCCTGCACAGCAGTTGTGGGCCCACTGTTCATGGCCTTGTCAGGGACTTGCTAGCCCCAGAGAAGACGACAATGAAAACGTTCACAGAGCTCGTAACGTTGATACAGGAACAGCTTAAGCCAAAAGAGAGCATCCTAACAGCCAGACACCGGTTCTACACACACCGGCAGCCCGAAAGCCAAGAAATCGCAAAATATGCTGCAGACCTGAGACGATTGGCTGCACCGTGTGATTTTGGCGACCACCTCACCGAAGCACTAAGGGACATCTTTGATTTTGGAATCTGCCACGAAGGCCTCCTCCACAAGCTGCTCTCTGCGGACACCACCATCACCCTGCAGAAAGCAATTAACGTGAGCCAAGTGTTCATGGCCTCAGCCTGCGATTCCAAAAGGATGATGACTCAACCCCAGAACTCCAACACGGCAAGTACAGTGAACCGAATGGCGTCTTTCAGAGGCAAGACTGTGACCCTGAGCCCCGCAGCCCTGAGTCCGCCGCAGGGGGCCAATCGGCCAGCCCTATGCTGCTGGTGTGGAGGAAATCACAGAGCCCATCAATGCAGCTACAGAGACTATACTTGCAAGGGCTGTAACACTAAAGGCCATCTACAGCGCATGTGTAAAAGAAATTTTACTCACAGAGTCACTGAAGAGTTGGTCGATCACCTGGGCTCCAGCGCTGATGCAGATGAAGAGAGAGTCCAGGAGGCAGCTCAGCCCCAGGAAGAGTTGTATGGAGTGTTTACCTGCTCCACCGAGAGTTCCACGTTGAAGATAGAAGTTGAAATTAACGGTGTTCCAGTCTCGATGGAGGTCAATACAGGGGCGAGCCAATCGCTGATGAACCAGGCGGCCTTCAAGAAACTCTGGGCCAACCCTATCGAACAACCTAAAATGCCACCAATCCAGATGAAGCTGCTCATTTACACAAACGACACCATCCCAGTCGTTGGCAGCGTGGATGTCCAGGTGTCCTATGGCGGCGTGATGCACAAGCTACCTTTGTGGATCATTGCTGGTGATGGTCCAATGCTGTTGGAGCTGGGAAAGCCTCCAGGCCCCAGCGATCGACGTCCTAGACGGCCCCAAATTTGGATCCATCGCAGCACCTGAAGATCTTACCGTCCAACTCGACTACGCGGCGACGACACAGATCGCACTACCCAACGGCGAGATGATCCAACCCGAACGACCAGAACTCACCTTCCGGGCCGTGGCAGGACTCCGAAGGGACAAGATCGACGCAGATGGTAAATCCCCGGCTTCAGTGGCAGAACCTGGGGAGAGAAGGATCACCGCAGCCTACCTCGAGGAGAAGGAAAAGATGGCGCCCACACCACAAGGTGAAGCACCTGAAATCAAGATGGCCACGACCAGACCACGAGGGGCAGCGTTGAGGGAACAACGCGTTTGCTTCATCCAACGTCCTAGCAGCGTTGGACCATCACCAGCAACGATCCACAAAGGTAGCTTGTGCATCGCGCCGCCATAAGACACCTGCTCATCCACGCTGCCAACGACTGGGATGGTGTCGTTTGTGTAAATGAGGAGCTTCATCTGGATTGGTGGCATTTTAGGTTGTTCGATAGGGTTGGCCCAGAGTTTCCTGAAGGCCGCCTGGTTCATCAGCGAACCGGATTGGGGTAAAGATTGCAAAGCCCTCTTAAAGGAGACCAGCAACCCAGAACAATTAAAGGAACAGTTCCACTTTTTGTACAGCGATGCCGGTGATACTAATGTGATAGATGTAAGTAACAAATACAAATATTTAAATGTACCGTTGAACAGCGATGCTGGTAGGATACGTGGAAAAGATGTAATTGATGAATACAAGTATCTAAATGTAACATTGTACAGCGATGCTGGTAATATACAGGAAAAATATGTAATTGAGGGAAAAGATGTAATTGACAAATGTGAACTAGTACCTGAGTGCGATCGGAGCCAATGTATCATGAATATAAACGATGGAATAATGTGTGATGCCGGGTTCAAGATGCACACCGACAAAACCAAGGGCAATCTCCCGTTTGAAGCACCCAGGTCCAGCGGGCTACCCAATCATGCAGCCTGCGCCTCCGGGACCAAGGTGATGCTCCAGGGAGTGTGGCCACACACAGTGAGAGCTTACCCACTGCAGGGCCAGCAATCAGCAGACGGCACAGGCACCACTACTGGCACCCTGCCCCAGATCGGCCCTACCCCTCTGGCCACCAGGGCCAGCACCAGAAGCAAGAGGCAGTATCCTCCAGCCCTCTCAATGGGACCTGGGATGACCAGGCTCCCACTACCGCTGAAGGGCAGCAGGGAGACCCTTCAGCCCTCAAAGGAGGACAGGGAGGCCACACATTCCTGTGGCTCTGCACACCACTAGGCAACGGCAAAGGCCCTGAGACCCAGCCAAGGGAGCGATTCGAGCCCATCCAGCTGGCAGGGGGCGCAGCGCCACCATCAGACAACCTGGACACAATCCGGTTACTCTGGAACTAGAGTCCTCACCCACCTGCACCTACACCCCAGGGGCAAGACTATAACACCATGTATGTGCCTTAGGTGTAAAATATATTTGTTCCACTATTGCTAAACCCAAACAGTCATGTAACCAATCCTATTTTTTGTACATGTATGTAAATGCAACTGTCGAACCACACACATGGTCTATGTATGGGGGGGTGGGGGAGGAATGGGGGTATGTAGCCATGGACATATGGATCACACCCAGAACCCACTCAAACCCCCACTTCAACCTCCAACCGTCCACTGCTGACCATTTCTCAATGTTATGGTAATAAGGACTTGGGGGTCCACAGGGAGAGAGCCATTCTCAAGCACAGACAAAGTGCAAGGGCTTTGGGCACTCAAGTCAAGGGCTAGAGCACCCAGTGCAAAGGCCAGTGGCACAAGACTTAGGGGGGAGTGATGTTGTGTATGTATATACCCTGTACACTCAATGTACAGTTACATAAGACCAATGAATGTATCTTTACACTGTATAAAATATGCCTGTACCACCAGAGGGTGTAACTGGGGGAGATCTAGAGGTCACCTGCACACCGCAGGTAACCAGGTATAAAAGGGAGTCCACCTTACTGTAACCTCATTCAGGAGCAGCAATAAATGGACTAAGGTCACAACAGTTCAAGTGCAATACCTTATCTAATGGAGTCATTGCTAGAGTGCTTACAGGCACAACAGGTTTGAGCTTGAAACCGACCACAAACCACTCATTTTGCTGTTTTCAGAAAGCAAAGATATAAACACCAATTTTTCGTCCCGCATCCAAAGATGGGCACTAACATTGTCCGCCTGTGACTATGTTATCCGCCGCAGACCAGGCACAGAGAACTGTGCTGATGCCCTCAGTCGGCTACAATTGCCCACTACCGGGGTGGAAATGGCGCAGCCCACAGATTTGCTTCTGGTCATGGATGAGGGGTCACCCATCACTGCTCGCCAGATCAGGACCTGGACCAATCAGGATCCTGTGCTATCACTTGTAAAAAGTTGCGTCCTCAATGGGAACTGGTCGGCCGTTCCCGGGAAGATGCAAATGGAATTAAGCTGTTTCACTGACGCAAAGCTCAAATGTCCATCCAGTCGGATTGTCTTTTATATGGTAATCGCGTGGTTTTGCCAAAAAAAGGCAGGAAACATTCATACGCAATCTACACAGTACCCACCCAAGCATAGTCATGACGAAGGCTATAGCCAGGTCGCATGTTTAGTGGCCCGGCATTGACACGGACTTAGAGTCATGCGTACACCAGTGCAACACGTGCTCACAACTGAGCAATGCACCAAGGGAGGCTCCATTGAGTCTGTGGTCATGGCCCTCCAAACCGTGGTCCAGGATCCATGTAGATTTTGCTGGCCCCTTTCTCGGAACGATGTAGTGGATGTTTACTCTAAATGGATTGAATGCGTAATCATGTCATCCAGCACATCCATTGCCACCATTGAAAGCCTCTGGGTTATGTTCACCACCCATGGCTTGCCCGACATCCTTGTCAGTGACAATGAGAGTGTTTCACCAGCTCGGAATTCAACGAGTTTATGACCCGCAATGGCATCAAGCATGTCAGGTCTGCCCCGTTTAAGCTCGCATCCAATGGTCAAGCGAAACGGGCAGTCCAAACTATCAAGCAGAGTTTGAAATGCGTGACGGAAGGCTCCTTGCAGACCCGCTTATCTCAGGTTGTGCTCAGCTATTGGACGCGACCCCACTCGCTCACTGGGGTTCCCCCTGCAGAATTGTTAATGAAGAGAACACTCAAAACCAGGCTCTCCCTTGTCCACCCGGATCTAAATGATCATGTGGAAACCCGGCGTCACCGGCAAAACATGTACCACGATCGCGCGGCTGTATCGCTTGACATTGATGTTAACGACCCTGTGTTTCTCCTGAATTGCGGTCATGGTCCGAAATGTCCATTTGGCACTGTCTTGGCCAAGGAGAGGAATAAAGTGTTTATAGTCAAACGATTGAATGGACAAACATGCAGAAAGCATTTCGATCAGACCAAACTGATGGTCACCGAAAACCAGGAACAACCTGAAGAGGACATTGTTAAGTCCAGAATAAAGTAATGTGATTGAGTACTGTAGACGTGAATAAGTGTGACCTTAGTCTCTTTATTCTAACTCCAGAGTGCCTGTACAGCATGGGAGGCTTGCTTATATACAGTGCTCCCAAGGGATGCTGGGATCCCTTGGGACACCAACAGATACGCCCTCTGGTGGCAGTAGAATGCTGATTACATAGGGTTGCATACATAACATCACTCCCTCCCAAAGTCAATAGTACACTTATTTACAGGGTGAGACGATCTGGGGCTTTTCGCTCCCTAGTCGATCGTCTCGGTACAAATGCAGGTGCAGGTGAGTTGGTTGGTTCTTCGCTGGGCTGCTGCGTAGCTGGTCTTGCTGGGCTGCTGGGGATGATGAGTTCAGCTTCGTGGTCAACCGTGATGTCGGTTGCCACTTGTGTGTGTGTTGGAAGGTCGCACGTGGTGGTGTCCTCTTCAGGTTGCTCGTGGCTGTCTGTGAATCGCAGTTTGGTTTGGTCCAAATGCTTTCTGCAAGTTAGTCCATTTGCAAGTTTGACCTCAAACACCCTACTCCCTTCTTTGGCTATGACTGTGCCAGCAAGCCATTTGGGACCATGTCCATGGTTGAGTACAAATACAGGGTCATTGACTTCAATATCGCATGACAAATTTGCGCAATCATTGGTACATGCTTTGTTGATGCTGCCTGCCCTCGACGTGATCATGGCAATCAGGGTGCACGAGAGAGAGCCTTGTTTTGAGCGCCCTTTTCATGAGCAGCTCGGCTGGGGGAACCCCGGTGAGCAAGTGGCGTCTGGTGCAGTAGCTGAGCAGGACTCGGGACAGGCGGGTCTGCAGGGAGCCTTCCAACACGCGTTTCAAGCTTTGCTTGATGGTTTGGACTGCCCGTTCTGCCTGGCCGTTGGATGCGGGCTTGAACGGGGCAAATGTGACGTGTTGGATCCCATTGCAGGTCATGAATTCCTTGAATTCAGTGCTGGTGAAGCACGCCCGTTGACGCTGACAAGGACATCAGGCAGGCCGTGCGTGGCAAACATGGCTCGTAGGTTTTCGATGGTGGCAGTGGACGTGCTTACAGACATTATTACACACTCAATCCACTTTGAATAAGCATCCACAACAACCAAGAACATTTAGCCTAGAAACAGGCCAGCGAAGTCAATGTAGATCCTAGACCATGGTTTGGATGGCCATGACCACAAACTTAGCATGCCTCCCTGGGTGCATTGCTCAGTTGAGAGCAAATGTTGCATTGGCGCACGCAAGACTCCAAATCTGAGTCGATGCCGGGCCACCATACATGGGATCTGGCTATAGATTTCATCATTACTATGCCTGGGTGGGTACTGTGTAGGTCGCGTATGAACGTTTCCCTGCCTTTCCTGGGCAAAACCACGCGATTAGCCCACAAAAGACAGTCCGCCTGTATGGACATTTCGTCTTTACGCCGCTAGAACGGCTTGATCTCTTCATACATCTCCGCTGGGACGCAGAACCAGCTCCCATGGAGGACACAGTTTTTTTACAGTGACAGTAAAGGAACCTGGCTGGTCCAGGTCCTGATCAGGTGGGGCCATGATGGGTGACTTTTCATTTTCAAATGCATCCATCACCAAGAGCAAGTCTGCAGGTTGTGCTATTTCCACCCCGGTGGTGGGCAATGGTAACCGACTGAGGGCGTCAGCACAGTTCTCTGTGCCTGGCCTGTGGCGAATTACTTAGTTATATGCAGACAGCGTGAGCGCCCATCTTTGGAGCAGAGGCATTGGTATTGATACCTTTGCTTTCTGAGAATAGCGATATGAGCGGCTTATGGTCAGTTTCTAACTCAGCCCCAGCTGTTTACATTGTACATTAATGATTTAGACGAGGGGATTAAATGTAGTATCTCCAAATTTGCAGATGACACTAAGTTGGGTGGCAGTGT
Source organism: Pristiophorus japonicus (assembly GCF_044704955.1). NCBI lineage: Eukaryota > Metazoa > Chordata > Chondrichthyes > Pristiophoridae > Pristiophorus > Pristiophorus japonicus. The sequence continues at coordinate 222,355,082 of NC_091977.1, read as the reverse complement.
GAGCTGCGCGAAGGATGCTATGAGACTGCAGAGTGACGTGGATAGGTTAGGTGAGTGGGCAAATGCATGGCAGATGAAGTATAATGTGGATAAATGTGAGGTTATCCACTTTGGTGGTAAAAACAGAGAGACAGACTATTACCTGAATGGTGACAGATTAGGAAAAGGGGAGGTGCAACAAGACCTGGGTGTCATGGTACATCAGTCATTGAAGGTTGGCATGCAGGTACAGCAGGTGGTGAAGAAAGCAAATGGCATGTTGGCCTTCATAACGAGGGGATTTGAGTACAGGGGCAGGGAGGTGTTACTACAGTTGTACAGGGCCTTGGTGAGGCCACACCTGGAGTATTGTGTACAGTTTTGTTCTCCTAACTTGAGGAAGGACATTCTTGCTATTGAGGGAGTGCAGCGAAGGTTCACCAGACTGATTCCTGGGATGGCGGGACTGACATATCAAGAAAGACTGGATCAACTGGGCTTGTATTCACTGGAGTTCAGAAGAATGAGAGGGGATCTCATAGAAATGTTTAAAATTCTGACAGGTTTAGACAGGTTAGATGCAGGAAGAATGTTCCCAATGTTGCGGAAGTCCAGAACCAGTGGTTACAGTCTAAGGATAAGGGGTAAGCCATTTAGGACCGAGATGAGGAGAAACTTCTTCACCCAGAGAGTGGTGAACCTGTGGAATTCTCTACCGCAGAAAGTTGTTGAGGCCAATTCACTAAATATATTCAAAAAGGAGTTAGATGTAGTCCTTACTATTAGGGGGATCAAGGGATATGGCGAGAAAGCAGGAATGGGGTACTGAAGTTGCATGTTCAGCCATGAATTCATTGAATGGCGGTGCAGGCTCGAAGGGCCGAATGGCCTAATCCTGCACCTATTTTCTATGTTTCTATGTTTCGATGAACTTAAGCCCAAACAGATACTTATTGTGTTCCTAACACAGATGAGACTGTACACAGGGAGGTTAAAGTAACAGTGACCTCAGTCTTTATTAAGATACTCCAGAGTGAGGAACAGGCCTTAGGGGCCGGCTTATATACAGTGCTCCCATGGGATGCTGGGATCCCTTAGGAATTCACGGGATGCGCTCCCTGGTGGCAGAACATGGGAGTGCATGCTTTACAGATGCACAACATCACTCCACCCGCAAAGTCAAAGAGAAAACTATTTACAAGGTGAAGCGGTCGGGAGCCTTTCTTTCCCTGGTGGACCGCCTTGGTACAAATGTCTGTTCTGGTGTATTGGCTGTGCCCTCGCTGGGCTGGCATGTTGTTGGCCCTGCAGGGCTGCTCGGTGAGCCTGGCCTTGCTGGGCTGTTGGGCGTGATGGGTTCGATTTCCTGGTCCGGCATGGCGTCGTTGATCCTTTGGTGTGTGTTGTGGGCTCGAAAAAGGTGGTGTCTGCTGTGGGTTGTTCAGGGCAGTCTGTGAACCGCAGCCTCGTTTGGTCCAGGTGCTTTCTGCAAATTTGTCCATTGTCTAGTTTGACTATAAACCCCCTACTCCCTTCTTTAGCTATCACCGTGCCCGCGATCCGCTTGGGACCATGTCCATAGTTTAGCACATACACAGGGACATTCAGATCAATTTCCTTTGACACAGTGGCGCGACCATCATTTACATTTTGTTGCTGCCGCCTGCTCTCTACCTGATCATGCAGGTTGGGGTGAACCAGCGAGAGTCTGGTTTTAAGTGTCCTTTTCATGAGTAGCTCAGCCAGGGGAACCCCTGTGAGCGAGTGGGTCTCGTGCGGTAGCTGAGCAGTACTCGGGACAGGCGGGTTTGGAGTGACCGTTCTGTGACTCATTTAACGCTCTGTTTGATTGTTCGTACTTCCCGCTCTGCCTGCCCATTGGAGGTTGGTTTAAACGGGGCCGAGGTGACATGTTTGATCCCATTGCGGGTTATGAATTCTTTAAATTCGGCACTGGTGAAACATGGCCCGTTGTCACTGATCAGTATGTCAGGCAGGCCGTGGGTGGCAAACATGGCCCGCAGCTTTTCAATGGTGGTGGTGGCGGTGCTTCCCGACATTTTTTCACATTCTATCCATTTTGAAAAAGCATCCACAACCACCAGGAACATTTTACCAAGAAACGGGCCTGCATAGTCGACATGGATCCTCGACAATGGTCTGGAGAGCCAGGACCACAAACTTAGTGGTGCCTCTCTGGGCGCGTTGCTCAACTGAGCACACACGCTGCATTGCTGTACACAGGACTCTAAGTCAGAGTCGATACCGGGCCACCACACGTGGGATCTGGCTATCGCTTTCATCATTGCTATACCCAGGTGTGTGCTGTGGAGATCCGAGATGAACATCTCCCTGCTCTTTTTGGGTAGAACTACGCAGTTACCCCACAACAGGCAGTCTGTCTGAATGGACAGCTCGTCCTTTCGCCGCTGGAACGGCTTAATTAGCTCTTGCATTTCAACGGGGATGCTGGCCTAGCTCCCATGCAGTACACAGTTTTTTTACTCGGCAGAGCAGAGGATCTTGGCTGGTCCAAGTCCTAATCTGACAGGCCGTGACATGTGATTTTATCATTTTCAAATGCTTCCATGACCATCAACAAGTCTGCGGGCTGCGCCACCATCAACAAGTTTGCAGGCTGCGCCATTTCCACCCCCGTGGTGGACAATGGTAGCCGACTTAGAGCATCCGCACAGTTCTCGGTGCCTGGCCTGTGGCGGATGGTATAGTTATATGCTGATAGCGCGAGTGCCCACCTTTGTATTCGGGCTGAGGCATTAGTATTTATCCCCTTGTTTTCAGCGAACAGGGATATGAGGGGCTTGTGATCGGTTTCCAGCTCAAATTTGAGGCCAAACAGGTACTGATGCATTTTCTTTACCCCGAACACACACGCTAATGCCTCTTTCTCAATCATGCTGTCGGCCCTCTCGCCCTTAGACAAGCTCCTGGAGGCATAGGCGACAGATTACAACTTCCGCGCAACGTTAGGTTGTTGTAATACACACCCGACGCCGCACGATGATGCATCACATGCTTGCACGAGTCTTTTACACGGGTTATACAATACAAGCAGCTTATTGGAGCATAAAATGTTTCTGGCTTTCTCAAAAGCAATTAATTGTTTCTTTTCGCATACCCAGTTCTCACCTTTACGCAATAACACATGTAGGGGCTCTAAGAGGGTGCTTAACCCCAATGGGAAGTTACCAAAATAGCTGAGGAGTCCCAGGAACAACCGCAGCTCCGTGACGTTCTGTGGCCTGGGCGCGTTCCTGATAGCCTCTGTCTTGCCGTCTGTGGGCCGAATGCCGTCCGCTGCAATCTTTCTCCCCAAAAACTCCACTTCTGTTGCCATGAAGACGTATTTCGACCTCTTCAGCCGCAGCCCTATGCGATCCAGTCGTGGAGGACCTCCTCCAGATTTTGTAGGTGCTCGACGGTGTCCCGACCCGTGATCAATATGTCGTCCTGAAAAACCACCGTGCTTGGTACCGACTTGAGTAGGCTCTCCATGTTTCTTTGAAAGATCGCTGCGGCTGATCGAATTCCAAACGGGCATCTGTTGTCGATGAACAGTCCCTTGTGCGTGTTGATGCAGGTGAGGCCCTTCGAAGACTCCTCCAGCTCCTGTGTCATGTAGGCTGAAGTCAGGTCGAGCTTGGTGAACGTCTTGCCTCCTGCCAGTGTCGCAAATAGGTCGTCTTCCTTTGGTAGCGGGTATTGGTCCTGTAGCGAGAAACAATTAATAGTTACTTTATAATCGCCGCAAATCCTGACCATGCCATCACTTTTGAGTACTGGAACAATCGGGCTGACCCACTCACTGAATTCCACTGGGGAGATGATGCCTTCGCATTGCAGCCTGTCCAGCTCGATTTCCACTCTCTCCCTCATCATGTGAGGTACCGCTCGCGCCTTGTGGTGAATGGACCGTGCCTCTGGGACCAAATGGATCTGCACCTTCGCCTCGGAAAAGTTTCCAATGCCTGGCTCAAAAAGGGAAGTAAATCTGTTAAGAACCTGGGTATATGAGGCCTCATCGACATGTGATAGCGCTCGGATGTCATCCCAGTTCCAGCGGATTTTGGCCAGACAGCTCCTTCCAAGCAGTGTGGGGCCATCGCCCGGGACAATCCAGAGTGGCAGATCATGCACCGTGCCCTCATAGGTGACCTTGACCATGGCGCTGCCCAGGACAGTGATGAGCTCTTTGGTGTACGTTCTCAGTTACGTGTGGATGGGGCTCAGGGCTGGTCTGAGTGCCTTGTTGTACCACAGTCTCTCAAACATCTTTTTACTCATGATGGATTGGCTAGCGCCAGTGTCCAGTTCCATGGCTACGGGTAAGCCATTCAACTTTACATTTAGCATTATAGGTGGACATTTCGTCGAAAATGTGTGCACCCCATGTACTTCAGTATCTGCCTCCTCTCTCTGAGGCTCGAAATTGCTTTGATCCACCATGGACCGATCTTCCTCTGCCACGTGGTGGTTAGCAGGTTTTTCAGAGCTTGCAGCTCATCTGCAAGCTTGTTGGAGGTGCCCCATTGTTCCACAGCTCTTGCAAACATACCCTTTGAAGCGGCATGAATAGGCTGAATGGAAGCCTCCACAATGCCAACAAGGTGTGAATTGCCTTGCATTCATCCTTTCTTGCGGACTCTGAGTCATCTGGGTCACCTAAGGCCTGCTGGCAGTTGCAGACTCATGGTTTCTGCCCTGTACATTTCTACTCGCAAACACAGTTCCAGTTAATTTATGAACTTGTGTGCTGAGGGATTTGTTTGGTGTTATCATTGGTGGACATAAACGCCTGTGCTATTGCAATGGCCTTACTGAGGGTTGGTGTCTCTACAGTCAAGAGTTTTCGTAGGATGATCTCGTGGCCAATTCCCAGTACAAAAAATTCTCTGAGCATTTGCTCCAGGTAGCCATCAAACTCACATTGTCCTGCAAGTCAACTTAGCTCGGCGACGTAGCTCGCCACTTCCTGACCTTCAGATCGCTGGCACGTGTAGAACCGATACCTCGCCATCAGCACGCTCTCCCTCGGGTTAAAATGGTCCCGAACCAGTGTACACTGCTCCTCATATGACTTATCTATCGGTTTCACCGGAGCCAGAAGATTCTTCATGAGGCTGTAGGTCGGTACCCCGCAGACCGTGAGGAGGACCGCAGTGCTTCCTTCTCCATCCAGCTCGTTGGCTACAAAGTACTGGTCTAACCATTCGACATAGGCTTCCCAGTCCTCATCCTCCGAGAACTTCTCCAGGATGCCCAAAGTTTGCTGCATCTTTGCATTGGATTCATATACTCGTTGCCAGTTATTGTGTTCCTAACACAGATGAAACTGCACACAGGGAGGTTAAAGTAACAGTGACCTCAGTTTTTAATAAGACACTCTACAGTGATGAACAGGCCTTAGGGGCCGGCTTATATTCAGTGCTCCCAAGGGATGCTGGGATCCCTTGGGACTTCAGGAGATGCGCTCCCTGGTGGTGGAACATGGGAGTGCATGCTTTACAGATACACAACATCACTGATGCATTTTTTTACCCCGTAAACGCATGCCAGAGCTTCTTTTTCAATTATGCTGTCAGCCCTTTCAGCCTTGGACAAGCTCCTGGATGCATAAGCAACCGGTTGCAATGTCCCCAATTTGTTTGCTTGACCATAAAATGGTAGAATTCTTTATTAAAATGTAGAGTGACAGTGTTAATTTAGAGACTAGCATCCTGAACTTAACGAAAGGTAACTTCGATGGTATGAGACTTGAATTGGCAAGGATAGACTGGCAAATGATACTTAAAGGGTTGACAGTGGATAGGCAATGGCAGACATTTTTAGATTACATGGATGAACTTCAACAATTGTACATCCCTGTCTGGAGTAAAAATAAAATGGGGAAGGTAGCTCAACCATGGCTAATTGGTCTGCCATTTCTTTGTACCCCATTATAAATTCACCTGAATCTGACTGCAAGGGACCTATGTTTGTCTTTACTAATCTTTTTCTCTTCACATATTTATAGAAGCTTTTGCAGTCAATTTTTATGTTCCCTGCAAGCTTCCTCTCGTACTCTATTTTCCCCTTCTTAATTAAACCCTTAGTCCTCCTCTGTTGAATTCTAAATTTCTCCCAGTCCTCAGGTTTGTTGCTTTTTCTAGCCAATTTATATGCCTTTTCCTTGGTTTTAACACTATCCTTAATTTCCCTTGTTAGCCATGGTTGAGCCACCTTCCCCATTTTATTTTTACTCCAGACAGGGATGTACAATTGCTGAAGTTCATCCATGTGATCTTTAAATGTTTGCCATTGCTTATCCACCATCAACCCTTTAAGTATCCTCTGCCAGTCTATTCTAGCCAGTTCACACCTCATACCGTCGAAGTTACCTTTCCTTAAGTTCAGGACCCTAGTTTCCAAATTAACTTTGTCACTCTCCATCTTAATAAAGAATTCTACCATATTATGGTCACTTTTCCCCAAAAGGGCCTCGCACAACAAGATTGCTAATGAGTCCCTTCTCATTACACATCACCCAGTCTAGGATGGCCAGCTCCCTGGTTGGTTCCTCGACATATTGGTCTAGAAAACCATCCCTAATACACTCCAGGAAATCCTCCACTGCATTGCTACCAGTTAGGTTAGCCCAATCTATATGTAGATTAAAGTCGCCCATGATTACTGCTGTACCTTTATTACACACATCCCTTATTTCTTGTTTGATGCTGTCCACAACTTCAACTACTACCATTTGGTGGTCTATACACAACTCCCACTAGCGTTTTCTGCCCTTTGGAATTCCGCAGCTCCACCCATACTGATTCCACATCATCCAGGCTAATGTCCTTCCTGACAACTGCATTGATTTCCTCTTTAACCAGCAACGCCACCCCGCCTCCTTTTCCTTTCTGTCTCTCCTTCCTAAATGCTGAATACCCTTGGATGTTGAGTTCCCAGCCTTGGTCACCCTAGAGCCATGTCTCCGTGATGCCAATCACCTCGTATCCGTTAACTACTATCTGCGCAGTTAATTCATCCACCTTATTCCGAACACTCCTCGCATTGAGGCACAGAGCCTTCAGGCTTGTCTTTTTAACACACTTTGTCCCTTTTGAATCTTGTTGTAATATGGCCCTTTTTGCTTTTTGCCTTGGGTTTCTCTGCCCTCCACTTTTACTATTCTCCTTTCTATCTTTTGCTTCTGCCCCCTTTCTATTTCCCCTCTGTCTCCCTGCATAGGTTCCCATCCCCCTGCCATATTAGTTTAACTCCTCCCCAACAGCACTAGCTAACACTCCCCCTAGGACATTGGTTCCGATCCTGCCCAGGTGCAGACCGTCTGGTTTGTACTGGTCCCACCTCCCCCAGAACCGGTTCCAATGTCCCAGGAATTTGAATCTCTCCCTTCTGCACCATTTCTCAAGCCACGTATTCATCTGAGCTATCCTGCGATTCCTACTCTGACTAGCACGTGGCATTGGTAGCAATCCTGAGATTACTACTTTTGCAGGTACAGCAGGCGGTGAAGAAGGCAAATGATATGTTGGCCTTCATAGCTCGGGGATTTGAGGAGCAGGGAGGTCCTACTGCAGTTATACAGGGCCTTGGTGAGGCCTCACCTGGAATATTGTGTTCAGTTTTGGTCTCCTAATCTGAGGAAGGACATTCTTGCTATTGAGGGAGTGCAGCGAAGGTTCACCAGACTGATTCCCGGGATGGCAGGACTGACATATGAGGAGAGACTGGATTGACTGGGCCAGTATTCACTGGAGTTTAGAAGAATGAGAGGGGATCTCATAGAAACATATAAAATTCTGACGGGATTGGACAGGTTAGAGGCAGGAAGAATATTCCCGTTGCTGGGGAGTTCCTGAACAAGGGGTCACAGTCTAAGAATAAGGGGTAAGCCATTTAGAACCAAGATGAGGAGAAACTTCTTCACTCAGAGAGTGGTTATCCTGTGGAATTCTCGACTGCAGAAAGTTGTTGAGGCCAGTTCTTTAGATATATTCAAAAGGGAGTTAGATATGGCCCTTACGGCCAAAGGGATCAAGGAGAATGGAGAGAAAGCAGGAAAGGGGTACTGAGGTTGAATGATCAGCCATGATCTTATTGAATGGCGGTGCAGGCTTGAGGGGCCGAATGGCCTGCTCCTGCACCTAATTTCTATGTTTCTATGTAACACCGTACGAAGACGCATCGCAAGCTAGCACTAAACATTTACAAGGATCAAACAGGACAAGCAGTTTGTTGGAACGTAACAGATTTTGGGCTTTCTCAAAAGCTGTCTCTTATAATTTCCCCCATACCCAGTCATCTCCCTTGCGTAGCAACACATGTAGAGGTTCTAGCAAGGTGCTTAACCCATGTAGGAAATTAGCAAAATAATTGAGGAGTCCCAGGTACGACCGCAGCTCTGTCATGTTCTGTGGTCTCAGCGCGTTCTTGATGCATTTTTGCGTGATGGTTCGTTATCTCGTCGCCAGTTGTTAAGTCCAGAATAAAGTAATGTGATTGAGTACTGTTGATGTGAGTAAGTGTGACCTTAGTCTCTTTATTCTAACTCCAGAGTGCCTGTACAGCATGGGAGGCCTGCTAGGATCGCTTGGGACTCCAACAGATACGCCCTCTGGTGGTGGTAGAATACTGGTTACATAGGGTTGCATACATAACAGATATCACCATCATCGATCCGCCAATACAAACCCAACCAGCAATCGACCTCGCTGTCAATCAAGAGGATGAACCCACCATTGCCAACAGTCCTGTCAGTCCAGCTGCACCGCAGTGCAGCAATGGTCCAACCAACTCACCCATGCCAGAGTTTGAACGCAGATGATCAACCAGGGAGCGTAAGGTCCCGGATCGTCTCAACTTGTAAATAATTTGTATCAAAGACTTTGCGGGGGGAGTGATGTTATGTATGTAAATATTGTAACTGTGTAAGACTTGCCACCAGAGGGTGAAACTGTTGGAGGCCCAAGGATCACCTGCACACCTCGTGCAAGGGAGTATAAAAGGTTGTCTGCCATGCTGCTTAGGCACTCTGGAGTTGTATTAAAGAGACTAAGGTCACATCAGTTTTAGCTCACAGTGCTCAGTCTTGAGGAGTGCTTCCATACTTAACAAAAGCCTTCTCGGACGAGGCGAAAGAGGCCCTCGTTGGGGAGGTGCACTCGCGGTGGGCCCAATTAACCCGGGTGGGCGTGGGAAATCTCCACCCCAGGTTGAGATTTGGGGCGAGATCGCCAACGTGGTCTCGTCGGCATCCCACAAGGTGAGGGGGTCCGACCATTGCCGCAAGTGCTGGAACAGCCTGGTTGCTTCAGCAAGCGTAACTACAAAATAGATTTTAAATTGTAATGATCCAAATAATATGTAAATCTCCTGGATTGAAATTAAGTTGGTCATTCTTGCATATATTCCCTGCTAAGATCTGTATAGGGCTCGGAACCTGCGCCCTTTTTAAGTCTAATTTTGGCCCGTCTCCTTTTGAGTTATGTTGGTGGATGGAGCAGGACTGAGCACTGAGGTGTCCGTTGACCTTTACCCAGACTGTGTCACTCTCTCCGGCTGCTGTCACTTATACAGTGACCCAGCCTGGACTGGGGAGAGAGCTGCCCTGGCTCACTGTCTGCCCTGGGATACTTTGAGACATTAGCTCTTGTCATTACCGAGCTCAACAGCTGATTCCCACTACCCCCGGGGTCCCTTCAATGGAGATCATAGTCAAGCATTAGACCCTAAACATGATCTTTGTTATAACTATGCATCAATTATGGATACAAACCCTATTAGCATATAATGTTGGAAACTGTTGTCTTTCCATGATAGTACCTAGTCAATTAGCTTACGCCATGCTCTTGTCACGTTTGTAGAGGAAGATATCTAAGAATCGTGCAGAGCGTAGGTGCACCGGAGGAAGGCCCGCACAGCTAAGTACGCTCACCGACTTGGAGGAACGCACTGTGGCATTGGCGGCAGCCACAGTCGCTCAGCCACCACCCGTGGTGAGGCAGAGCCCTCCCTTGTGTCACTTGAGTGAACTTAAAAATAGGAGCAGGAGCAGGCCAACTGGCCCCTCAAGCCTGCCCCGCCATTTGATATCATTGCTGATCTGATGTAGGGCTCAGCTCCACTTCCCTGCCTGCTCCCCATAAACCTTCAGTCCCTTATCATTCTGTCTACCTCCGACTGCTCCAGCCTCCACAGCTCTCTGGGGCAGTGAATTCCACATAGATGGACTACCATATGTACCACCATATGATGCAGTAACGTCTCTTGGTCACATTTATTGTAGTAGTGCTGCTCCTCCTAGGTATGGCAGCGCAGCGCAAGAATCTCTTCTGTTCTAATAAGCTCAATTGTGTTTTGAAGGTCCCACAACTCCGATGGCGCAGAGGGATGCCACACCTGCATCTGTTGTCGTGCAGGTGGTCATCACCACGGGTGCGGAGGAAGGCAACACATCGGAACCTGAACCAGAGGAGGAGAATGTTATGGAAAGGGAGGAGGATGCCCCTTGCATCCAATTGGATGTCGTACCTGTGGCCACTTCGTCCTCATCATCTTCGACAGAAGAAGTAGCGGGACCAAGCGGCTTGCAGCCGGCAACTCCAAGGCATATAGTGCCTATGCTGACCCCATGGAGGTCGAGTCAACAAGGTCGGCATGCGCCGCTACTGGCGGATCATATTGAATGCATGTACAGACTGTGCACCGGGAGTGTCGCGATTAGTCGCGTGCTCCTCCGGGCGTTTATTGTGTTCACAGGGAACATGTCCCGGATGTCCACTCGCACATTGGAGGATATGCAGCAGATGATCCAGGAGATGCATGAGCAGACTGCCGCCAACCATGCCTTGCGGCATGCAAGACTGGTGGGAGACGGCACTGCACCCCAAGGTGCCGTCCCACCAACCTCAAGCACAGATGCGAGTCAGGAGGAAGAACTTCCTTTTGGCTCAGAAGTCATTTCCTCAGGAATGTCTTCCCCTCCACCACCCCCTGAGCCGATCCTGCCACCGTCAGCCCACCACAATACGGTCTTGAGGTCGCCCACTGCACATCCGCCTCGTCCCGCTACCCGGGGATTCAAACGGGGGGTTAAGACACATGGGGGTACAGGACTTGGAGGGAAGCGTGGCCGCAGGTAGGGAGGGGAATGTCATTGTGTGTTTACTGTTGTTGTTATTGTTGTTGTTTTTTAAATTTATTGTTGTGTGGTATTTGGTGGGGGGTGTTACATTTTAAAAATGAAAAGTGTTCAATTATTAAATTTTTTTATTGAGCTTTACAATTGTTGTGCAGTGTCTTATAATAACGTAAGGTAAGGTAAAACATGAATACAATTGTTGGAAAACAATGGCCAAGCCAGCCAGGCAAGGATGAAACGTAACGCTGTCTTTCCATAACTGTAACTGTAACTGTCACCAATGTAAGTTCATGCAAAGCGTTCATTTATGAGCTGCTGACGCAAGAGTTTTGCAGCTGTGTAACTCCCACAGGGTTTTTCCAGTCTTGTAGGGGGGCGTGGGGGGCATGGGTTCATCACCAGGCTGATTGCCCTCCCAGAGGTCCTCATCATCCTCCTCCTCGTCTGCCTCTTCCGCCTCCACTCTCTCCTGAGGTGGACTGGCAGTCCCATCTGGCAATTGTTGTCCTCTCCTTCTAGCTAGGTTATGCAACATGCATCACACCACAATAAACTCAGCGACCTGCTCAGGGTGGTATTGCAGGCTGCCTCCAGAGTGGTCCAGGCATCTGAATTGCTGCTTCAGAACTCCAATTGTCTTTTCGATGATATTGCGTGTAGCTATATGGCTTTTGTTGTAACGCTTCTCGACTTCTGTCTGGGGATTACGCAGGGGGGGTCATGAGCCAGCTGGCAAGGCCACATCCTTTATGCCCCAACATCCAACCATGACCTTGTGGCTGACTGTTAAACAGGTCAGAGACAGTGCTCTCACAAAAGATCTGCGCATCATGGATGCTGTCTGGAAAATTAGCATTTACTGCCATGATTATTTAGTTGTGGTTGACAACGAGCTGCACATTCAGGGAGTGGAATTCCTTTCGGTTATAAAACACCTCCGCATCCTATAAAGGTGCTCTCAAGATGATGTGCTTACAGTCTATTGCTCCCTGCACCTTGGGGAAGTTTGCCATGGTCGAGAAACCCAAAGCCCTCCCGGTCTGTGCCTCCCTGGTCATAGGGAAGCTTATAAAATCCATCCTGCGTGCGTAAAGGGAGCAATGTGTGGCGTGGTGAGAGATACCACAGATGTCGTCAGTTGAAGCCTGAAAGGAGCCTGATGCGTAGAAGGAAAGTGCCGCAGTAACCTTTACCTCAACAGGCAGTGCGGACCTGATGGTGCTGGTAGGCTGCAGATCTCCTTTAATTAGCTGGCATATCTCAGCAATGACCTCCTTTCAGAAGCGCAGCCTCCAAAGGCACTTGTTAACAGACAAGTTCACGTATGATTTGCTTTTCCCTGTAAGTTTGTCAGGTGCAAGGTCTCCTCCTCCGCATCAGTCTGCCACCTCTTTGATTGGGCTCTTCACTAAACCGAATTTCAGTCTCTAGCATGTGAGCATTTACAAATAATGGTAGAGAAGTTACAGACCCCATCACCATTGCTATAAATGCCCTTAATAAATATAAATGTGAGCAGATCAGTCAGTAAGGCCCTTAAATAACTCACAAATTGAAATTAACCTGATAAACCCCTTCTTCAAGGAGCCTCTCACTTCCTCCGACTATAAAAATGGCGTCCGTAGTGCCGAGTCCTGTGAACAGTGCCAGGTAGGAGCAGCTTTTCTCCAGCAATCTCCTCGGTGAGCGATCAGCCCGGCGATGTGTGGGCAATGTGACGAAAGTTGCGGTGGGCGATCACCTCGGCGATGTGAAATTCTTGTGCGCCAAAAGTTGGGCTGGCGATCTTTGGACGATGTTCTGGCCAAACTTTCCATTTTTTAAGTAAAATGGGCAATAGCCTGCCTATTTGGGCGATAGATGGGCAATAGCCCAGTGATCATCAGTGGAAAGTCTAGCCCCATATCTTCACAAGGTCAGCAGAAGGTGCCCACCTTCACAAAGGTCTTTACCTTGTCTTAAAGAGGGCTTTACGACACCTTCTCTTCTCCCCCCTCCCAAGCCTACTGCTGCTCCTCAATGGGATCTCAGGGCCTTCAGCAAGGCTGGTAGTCGGTTGCTGACTTGGATCCGCAGTCACACATGATAGCCTAGCAGGACGTCCATGACCAGTTTTGGCCCTGGAAGATCGAGCTGCGGACTGCATTACCTCAGCATGGCTGGAAGCACTTTGTTGTGGATGGGGTGCGAAGAACGGCAGATGAGATGGCACAATGATGTCGTCCTGAGAAATGACATCACGGTCCAATTGGCCCAACAGGCTGATACTCCCCCAGGGCAGAGCATCATCAGCAGCAGAAATCTGGGTGAGGTCAGAATCCTGTGCTGGGTCAGAAAGGTTACGTTCAATTGATGGGACCACATCCCAGATGGCAGCAGTCAGTGCGTCCATTGAATCTATTTGCCTCTGCATCAAGAGTGTCTGCGACTGCAGTACACCAGAGAGCTGACTCAGGACACCATGCACTGATGACATTTGAGTATGGAGGCTTACAATAGCATTGGCCTGGTGTTCAATGGCCACTGCAACGTCAGCCACAGCCCGTGCCACCATGTCTGGGACCCCATGGTCACTGTTTGCATCCAGCATCCATTGGTATCTACCAAGGATGGGCTTGATGGGCTGCTGAGAGGCATGAGTAACAGTTGAGGTGGATTCTTTCATCCTCACAGTTAGACTCTGTAGCATCCTTGCTAGTGCACCCATCAGATCACTGTGCAACTGCAGGGTTGTCTTGCGACAACCTCTAGGTCGGGCTCATGGTCTGAGTGCTGCTGAGCATTAGTCAGGCATGCACTCAACCTCTGGGGAGCTGGCTCATAGAAACAAAGAAACATAGAAAATAGGTGCAGGAGTCGGCCATTCGGCCCTTCGAGCCTGCACCACCATTCAATAAGATCATTCCCTCAGTACCCCTTTCCTGCTTTCTCTCCATACCCCTCGATCCCCTTAGCTGTAAGGGCCATATCTAACTCCCTCTTGAATATATCCAATGAATTGGCATCAACAACTCTCTGCGGCAGGGAATTCCACAGGTTAACAACTCTGAGTGAAGAAGTTTCTCCTCATATCAGTCCTAAATAGCCTACCCCTTATTCTAAGACTGTGTCCTCTGGTTCTGGACTTAACAACATCGGGAACATTCTACCCACATCTAACCTGTCCCGTCCCGTCAGAATCTTATATGTTTCTATGAGATCCCCTCTCATCCTTCTCAACTCCAATGTGTAAAGGCCCAGTTGATCCAGTCTCTCCTCATATGTCAGTCCTGCCATCCCGGGAATCAGTCTGGTGAACCTTCGCTGCACTCCCTCAACAGCAAGAACGTCCTTCTTCAGATTAGGAGACCAAAACTGAACACAATATTCCAGGTGAGGCCTCACCAAGGCCCTGTACAACTCCTAGCCTTCCCCTCCCCCGTGGCATTGCTGGAGGCCACTGGGTCCTGGAGCATCACCCATCTCCATCTCCCCCAACACCCCTTGGCCCCACCCTATGACGGTGCAGCCTCCTGCGTGAGGTCGAAGGAGGTGTCGTATTCCTGCTCCTCCTCGTCCTCTGGGTTGTTGCCACCATCTGCATCCATGGAAGGCACCCAAGAAGGCCCCGGTGCATCTGGCTGGTCATCTGAAAGCACAATCACAGAACAGCGGTTATCTGCAGGGGAGGGGGTCAGGAACGGAAAAGGCATTCGTGAATGGCAGTCCCATGGAAATAGCTGCACGTTGATGGTATCAGGGTCAAGTGTCTTGCTGGTCGCTGCAAAAGAACTCAACATACTGTCACTGTCCCAAGGAGGGTCGACCGCACCCACTGCCATCACATCAACTTGCCCGCCCATCAGAGCAGCTATCCATTCCTCCAATGGAGTGAGCACTTGGAGATCTGGCTACCCTCCACCAGTCCGCATTTGCTCCCATCGGTTGTGGGCGAGCTTCACATGTAACGTTAAAGAGAAAGTCGGAGTTATAGGTTTTCTACCAGTGTGTCTCAAGCGCCTTACATACTTTACTACCATTTATCCTATGAGAGTCTTCACAGCTCGATGTAAGTACCATTTGCGGCGTCGACTTGCTGTGGCAATGCTTGAATTAGGGTGATAGGATCTCACAGTAACGGGGAGGCTTCCGTCTTTGAGGCACATATGGAGTAAACAACATGAGTGGGTCTGCAGAGCCGAGTAGCAAGGTTAACAGCGCATGTAGGCCTTTGCAGTGGGAGAGGCTGAAACTGAAAACCTTGACTGTGGCACAGAAACATAGAAACATAGAAAATAGGTGCAGGAGTAGGCCATTCAATGAGTTCATGGCTGAACGTGCAACTTCAGTACCCCATTCCTGCTTTCTCGCCATACCCCTTGATCCCCCTAGTAGTAAGGACTACATCTAACTCCTTTTTGAATATATTTAGTGAATTGGCCTCAACAACTTTCTGTGCTAGAGAATTCCACAGGTTCACCACTCTCTGGGTGAAGAAGTTTCTCCTCATCTCGGTCCTAAATGGCTTACCCCTTAGGCTGTGACCCCTGGTTCTGGACTTCCCCAACATTGGGAACATTCTTCCTGCATCTAACCTGTCTAAACCCGTCAGAATTTTAAACGTTTCTATCAGATCCCCTCTCATTCTTCTGAACTCCAGTGAATACAAGCCCAGTTGATCCAGTCTTTCGTGATATGTCAGTCCCACTTAGAGCATGGATTCCGAAACACTACATTGAGCAGAGAGTGCACATTGAGGGTAGAGCATAGCATGTTGAAGTTTGAAATTAAAGATACTCACCCTCACTATCCGTGTCAAGTCGTTCCACTTTTTCCGACATTGCATAGCTGTCCTTGGCACTGTGTCACTCTCAGATACTTGCTCTGCTATCTCCCTCCATAGCCTTCAGTATGTTTGGGGTTGGGGTCCCCACCCAGTCTCTGTCCTCAGCACCTGCCAACGCCTCTCCAGGGCATCAAGGAGTGCATCCAGTGCAGTGTCCGTGAACCGATGGGCACGATGACGAACTGCTGCTGCTCGGTCTGCCATCCTAACGCTCTGAGTGAGTGTGTAGGAAGCGAGTACAGGCACGAGCGTTGAGGCAGCCAATCAACGTCTCAATTCAATCTAGGTGACATCACTATGTCTGGGGCGCAGCTCCAAATGATGCTTAAGTCCCGGATGTTGAGTCGGTGCTTAACGGCCCACTTAGCGCAGTGTAGCATCTCCAGGCTAGTGTGAAACGCCATGATTTAACGCTGCTATCAATTCTTTAGGCCTCAGCATTGAATTTCGCGTTTGGGGAGCGTGCCTGAAGTGAGGCGTTAAAAATTTCTCTCGTGCGGTGACAACGCCTCAAAAATGGCAACACTAAATTTTGACCCCTTAATTCCTCTACTCTAAGAGGTATGGGTTTGAAGGAGTACATACGAACATATGAAAAAGGGTAGGAAAAGACGAGCTCGTTCATCACGCCTGTCCCATTCTGACGTGGTGTAGCCAACATACATCAGTAAACCCACCCCACCTCCCAGCCTATCTTCGCAGTCACACAATCTCCTGGGAGAGGCAAAAAAACAGGGGAGAAAAAAACCCTTAGGTTAATTTAGATTAAATACAAACTCTGGGAAGTTCTTCTCCAACCCCTGCAGACAATCAACGAAACTCCAGGAGACCATGATAAATGGCCCCATTAACTACGGTTGCAAGCTCTGGTCGGGTGCATTCCTAGAGGTTCCATTACATCACACCGAGACAAGACCGCCTCCAACAGCCCTGCTCCCATACTCCCCCCATTGGTCGTCCAACAAGTCCATCCTCATGGTACACCGCCTTCCCATGTTAATTGGAAAGTGAACAGACTCTTCATTACTCAATTGGATGATTCTTGACTGTCAGTCAAACAGCCTTTCTGCCCCCCATCTCCAATATTTTTACAACTAGTAAATTGAAGTGTTCAAAGAAAATGAAAAAAAGCACATAATCTTTTTGAATTTCCCTTTGATTTTTCACCTGGGTTTGTTCACAGCAGTGTTCAGGAGATTAATCTTTAATTCCTGGAGACTCCAGGGCAATCCTGAAGGGTTGGCAACCCTACCCACTAACCCACCTATAACTCGGGAAGCCTTCCACTTGCAGGAACTCGTCCAGCTCCCTTTTGAACACTTCAAAAGTGAATCCACACTCACTTATGAGCCAACAACTTGCTCCAGACATCAATGATTCTCTGTGAAGGATAAATATTTCTTATCATTTAACCTAACTCTATTCTTTCGTAGCCTGTATGGATGATCCATAGCAAAGAATGACTAAAAAAGCAATAAAGAAAGGGAAGATAGATTAAGAAGGCAAACTTGCGCAAAACATAAAAACAGAGAGTAAAAGCTTTTACAGATATATAAAACGGAAAAGAGTGACTAAAGTAAATGTTGGTCCCTTAGAAGATGAAAAGGGGGATTTAATAATGGGAAATGTGGAAATGGCTGAGACCTTAAACAATTATTTTGCTTCCGTCTTCACAGTGGAAGACACAAAAACCATGCCAAAAATTACTGGTCATAGGAATTTGGGAAGGGAGGACCTTGAGATGATCACTATCACTAGGGAGGTAGTGCTGGACAGACTAATGGGATTGAAGATAGACAAGTCCCCTGGTCCTGATGAAATGCATCCCAGGGTATTAAAAGAAATGGCGGAAGTTATAGCAGATGCATTTGTTATAATCTACCAAAATTCTCTGGACTCTGGGGAGGTACCAGCGGATTGGAGAGCAGCTAATGTAACGCCTCTGTTTAAAAAAGGGGGCAGGCAAAAGGCAGGTAACTATAGGCCGGTTAGTTTAATATCTGTAGTGGGGAAAATGCTTGAAACTATCATTAAGGAAGAAATAGCGGGACATCTGGATAGGAATAGTGCAATCAAGCAGACGCAGCATGGATTCATGAAAGGGAAATCATGTTTAACTAACTTACTGGAATTCTTTGAGGATATAATGAGCATGGTGGATAGAGGTGTACCGATGGATGTGGTGTATTTAGATTTCCAAAAAGCATTCGATAAGGTGCCACACAAAAGGTTACTGCAGAAGATAAAGGTACGCGGAGTCAGAGGAAATGTATTAGCATAGATAGAGAATTGGCTGGCGAACAGAAAGCAGAGAGTCGGGATAAATGGGTCCTTTTCCAGTTGGAAATCAGTGGTTAGTGGTGTGCCACAGGGATCAGTGCTGGGACCACAACTGTTTACAATATACATAGATGACCTAGAGGAGGGGACAGAGTGTAGTGCAACAAAATTTGCAGATGACACTAAGATTAGTGGGAAAGCAGGTTGTGTAGAGGACTCAGAGAGGCTACAAGGAGATTTAGATAGGTTAAGCGAATGGGCTAAGGTTTGGCAGATAGAATACAATGTCGGAAAGTGTGAGGTCATCCACCTTGGGAAAAAAAACAGTAAAAGGGAATATTATTTGAATGGGGAGAAATTACAACATGCTGTGGTGCAGAGGGACCTGGGGGTCCTTGTGCATGAATCCCAAAAGGTTAGTTTGCAGGTGCAGCAGGTAATCAGGAAGGTGAATGGAATGTTGGCCTTCATTGCGAGAGGGATGGAGTACAAAAGCAGGGAGGTGTTGCTGCAACTGTATAAGGTATTGGTAAGGCCGCACCTGGAGTACTGCGTGCAGTTTTGGTCACCTTACTTAAGGAAGGATATACTAGCTTTGGAAGGGGTACAGAGACGATTCACTGAGCTGATTCGAGAAATGAGGGGGTTAACTTATGATGATAGATTGAGTAGACTGGGTCTTTACTCCTTGGAGTTCAGAAGGATGAGGGGTGATCTTATAGAAACATTTAAAATCATTAAAGGGATAGACAAGATAGAGGCAGAGAGGTTGTTTCCATTGGTGGGGGAGACTAGAACTAGGGGGCACAGCCTCAAAATACGGAGGAGCCAATTTAAAACCGAGTTGAGAAAGAATTTCTTCTCCCAGAGGGTTGTGAATCTGTGGAATTCTCTGCCCAAGGAAACAGTTGAGGCTGGCTCATTGAATGTTTTCAAGTCAAAGATAGATAGATTTTTAAGCAATAAGGGAATTAAGGGTTACGTGGAGAGGGCGGGTAAGTGGAGCTGAGTCCACGACCAGATCAGCCATGATCTTGTTGAATGGCGGAGCAGGCTCGAGGGGCTAGATGGCCTACTCCTGTTCCTAATTCTTATGTTCTTATGTTCTTATCCCTAGTCTTTCCCTGCCTATCTGGCTCAAATAATCTAGCCACGTGGACAGATGTTAAACTATTCATTATTTTAACAATTTCAATCAATATCCCTTGAATTGTACACTTTTCAAAAATAAAAAGCGCCGGGGCCGAAATTGCCCTCAGCGGGAAATTGTGGAGGACACTTTGAATTTTACCGAAATTTACCGCCTGGCGAGAGTCAAAGGGAAGAGCCAGAAAATTGGGCACTTTAACTCTGACACCGCCTCCCAGCGCTTTGGGACACTGTTTGAGGCGGTGTACGGGTGGGTTTGCGAGGGAACGGGGTGGTGTCCATTACCGTGACATGGATGGGCCGTGTCATGCTGACGTGTCGCATCGTCCTTCCCCTTCACTTAAAGGGGAGGGACGCTATGAGGCAGACGTGGCACCCATTGGACCACCAGGGAGGGTTTCAGCCAGGCAAGTGGCCTGGCACCCAAGACCCTGTTGGCGGCCCGGCCAAGTCAGCGGCCGCCATTGTCGGGCTGACTCAGGAATTGGCCGACAATTAAAACAAAATGGCGGCCGCAGCAGTGCACCTTCCCCTTTAAGGGCGGCCACACCGCCCAGCCACTGGCAGTTTCCCGCCTTGCAAAGCTGTTGGGGGCACTGACCGGCAGCAGTCGCGCTCCAGCAGGGCAATTTCCCCTGTGGGCGGTACGGTGTTGTCACTGGTGGTAAGGGGTTGGCGCATCGGGCGGGGTGGAAACACGGGACGCGGCAGAAATCCGTTCCCGTCACTCCCCGCTCGGGTGCAATTGCGGATGGGTTGACCTCGCTGCCTTCCCCTGGGCGGAAAGGCCTTACCGCCCCATTGGAGGTGGTAACGGGCCTTAAGGAAGGGGGCAATTTCACCCTCCCTTCTCTAAGCCTGGCCTCATAACCAAGAGCCCTTTAACGAGATGTCCCAAGACCCCACAATATGACAGAACCAAAATGAACATAATATTCTAGATGCAGCCAGACCAAAGCCTTGTACAAGGAAAGAATTGCACTTCTACTTTTATATTTAACTGTGCTAGCTATACATCTTGAAACCCTATTTGTTTTTGCAACAGCCTTGCAATACTGGTAATGGACCTTCAATGATTCATGAACTATAACCCCCCAAGTTCTTCTCCCACTCAGCAGCCTCAAACGCACAACACTGCATGGTGTATACACGTTTGGAACTGTCCAAATGTGACACTTGTCTATATTAAGACATCTGCCTAGTAGGACCACTGTTCCTAGTCAATATTGTTCAAACCATTTCCCATTGTTACAAATTTAGCCCTCTTATTACTTGCCACTTGCATTAAATTTTCAGCAGCATTGGAATGACAGATCAAGTTGAGCACAATAATGTTATAATCATTGTTGTCCAGTTATTCCCCCACATGGAGGTCTAATATTGTATGCAGTCTCTAGTAAGAACTAGATCCAGTACCTGAATTCCACTCATCTCTTCCCTAATATGTTGTGTAAGGAAACAATCATTTATAATATTTATGTTCCCCACCCCCAATACTAGGTAGACCATTCTTCAACCACTGGATAACTGGGAAATTTTAGTTATTTTGGAGGCAACTTAGTTCAAGTATTTTGATGACCACTCATATATGTAAATAATTTTGTGAGTCCTTAATTTCCCCTGTCCTTTCACTAGATTATTAACTCCAGCTATCTGTAAAGCAGTTTATTTTGCAATGTGTTTGATGAGCATTTTTGCTTCAGTTACTAAGTTACAAAGTGAGGCAAAGTTGAAGTGACTCATTTTAACTTTCATATCTTGTTGGATGCCTTAACTTATTGTCAGCAGTAGATTTAAATATGAAAAACACGAGTGGTGAGGCAGTTTTCCAACCACTGATTATGAATAGACAAAGAAATCTAGCCCTGTCACATTACTGCACATACAGTACAAGTGGGCAATTACCTCTCACTTACTGCATAACTAACCAGTGCAACTGTAAACAGAATAATCCCACTGACAGGCTTTATATTTGGGTGAGGGTAGAAGGGCATTGCTGTTGTATTTACACTGGACTTTATCTCTCCTCATTAAAAGTATGTTGGGAAGGACTTCATCTATGTGATGAATAACCATCAGTGGGTCTATTTTTATTTTACAAGGACCATTCATAAAGGGCTAATTGCTTAAAATGTGTTTGCTGACACATAACGGACAAATGTCAGTCTCAGTTGGTAATCCTCAAGGAAACAGGGAAAAATCGGGACAAGGAAAGACAAAAATAATGACAGAAGTAGAGGGAGACTGAAAAACAGTGTGTACGAGATGCAGTGATAGAAAAAAATGGGAGAAACAGTCAGAATGCAGAAGGAAAAGAAACAGTGAGAGAGAATGACAGACTTTCCAACTTGAATTTTGTTGTGAGGGTGAAGATTGCCAATTGCTGAATGCATGAGACACTGTCAAATAGGACAGGGATTCGGGGGTTGCTGTAGGCCATCAAAAAGGACCTAAAACTGTGTTTACATTACGCGAGACCTGCATTTGAGCAGCCAGTTCCTGAAATACAGGTCTTGTGCAGTTGGCCGCAAGGTTAATCTGCAGGAAATGGCCAAAATCAGCCGCTGAGAAAATATGTTTTTAGTGGAATCTGAACTAAACAAGTATCAGTATAAACACAGTTTCATATGAGAACTGGTGAACCAACCCTCTATGTTCTGCCACTGTACTATTTTGCAATAGGTGAATGTCTCTTTGCTAGCCTCACTGGAGCATTGCCCTTGATTGGTTGAACAGCTGATAAACTAACCAGGTTAACAAGGGGGAGTGAGGGAAGGGGAAAAGCTTGTTCATATAGCTGTTGATTAACTGATGGTACAACTAAGAATATGTATCAACACTGAAGAAACTGAAAGTTGACACAGGCATTTCACTTAGGTTCGAGATCATAGAATCAAAGAATCTTACAGCACAGAAGGAGGCCATTTGGCGCATTGTGCCTGTGCCAACTCTTTGAAAGAACTATCCAATTAGTCTCACTCCCTCCGCTCTTTTCCCATAGCCCAGCAAATTTCCCCCCTTCAAATATTTATCCAATTCCCTTTTGAAAGTTATTATTTAATCTGCTTCCACCACCCTTTCGGTCATGACATTCCAGATCATAACTCGCTGCATATTTTTTTTCCTCATGTCGCTTCTGGTTCTTTTGCCAATTATTTTAAATCTGTGCCATCTGGTTACTAACCCTTTTGCCACTGGAAGCAGTTTCTCCTTATTTACTCTATCAAAACCCTTCATGATCTTGAACACCTCGATCAAATCTCTCCTACCCTTTTCTGTTCTAAGGAGAACAATCCGAGTTTCTCTGTTCTCTCCACATAACTGAAGTCTTTCATTCCTGGCACCATTCTAGTAAATTTCCTCTGCACTCTCTCCAAGGCCTTGACATCCTTCTAAAATTGTGGTGCCCAAAATTGGCCATAATACTCTAGCTGGGACCGAACCAATGATTTATAAAGGTTTAGCATAACTTTCTTGCTGTTGTATTCTATGCATCTATTAATAAAGTTCAGGATCCCATATGCCTTTTTAACAGCTTTCTCAACTTGTTCTGCCATCTTCAAAGACTTGTGTACATACACCCCCAGGTCTCTCTGTTCCTGCACCTCTTTAAAATTGTGCCAGTTAATTTATATTGTTTCTTCTCATTCTTCCTACCAAAATGAATCACTTCACATTGCTCGATGTTAAATTTCATCTGCCATATGTCTGCCCTTTTCACCATGTCCTTCAGCAGTCTGTTACTATCCTCCTCACTGGAGATAAAATATACCTGTAAACCAAGTAATAAACTACTTACCTGTGTATTAAAGAAAATGTGAGTGATGTTTAATGGTATGTGGGTGAAAACATTTTTTTTTTAAATTAGGGTAAAATCTTTGAGATGAGTTGGAAGATGGAGAGAAAGAGAGAGGCAGTGATAGAGACTGAAGAGAGAAAAGATTACGATGGAAAATATATGTGTGTAAACTTTTATTCTAAAGTGGCAATGCAATAACTGGTAGTACTTGGAATCTTGCATCAGCTCAATGTAGAGTTCATGCCAAAAGCCAGTTATTATGGATGGTATGCTCCATATCAGTTATCGGCTCAGAGTAGAATCGTGTGATTTGCACCCTGCTGTTCCTAAATTTATTTAAAGATTTTATTTTCCTACAGGTTTACTATATTTACTGGAAATACAATTCCCTGGCAGCGAAAGTGGAAAATTCCAAGTCCCTGGTTAACAAGTTATATAAAGTGCAGACAAAGTTTCCCATCATCAGCAGCAGGGTACATTTCGTCAGCAATCAGGATCATCCCACTCTAATTCACAGTAAGGAAAGAGCCCCATCACTTTCAGATCTAAAGGTATATTACAAATATATTGCCAATAGAGAGAGTGACAGATAGAGGGGTACAGAAAGAGAAATTTGTGGTTTGGGCAAATAAAACTGGAGCATGTACAAGTTTTGGAGTTAAAAATAACTGACTCCATTCCTTTGTTGACCAGACATCTGGTATCATTAACTGCAATGGGCAGACTAGAGAGTTACTCGCAACTTGCACAGCATCAATGATTACTTTCAACTGGATTTTGATGCAGTGCGGCATTGAATATTGAACTGCTTTGAATTCACACAACAGTTTTATTGTTGCTGCACTGGGTTTTTGAGCCCATCTCAACACATAACTATGATTAAGCTTTCTGATTTTAGAATCAAGCCAGATAATTACCTCCCAAAAGATCAATTCCAAAATTAAAAGCGCCAGAAGCATCACATCAGCGTATTGCAGTTCCATGTGACACATCAACTGCCTTCCATTTGGTTCAGGTAGCACTTCTCTCTGGACTGATGGGTAGTATTGACATAAAATACACCTTCTGTCACCCGAGTTAAGTGAAATTAACAATAACCTTCCATGGGCAAGGTAGTGCTAAGGATCCAGCTAACCATTATATATTGTGAAGAAATTGTAAGTGTTTATTTAATTAAAAGTACTTTCTTGCTTCCATCCAAAATTGTTTTGCTGATTGAAGGTAGTAGATTCCAAATATTGGGGTCGAAATTGCTCCTTTTTGCAACGCTCATTAGCGCCTCCGAGCCGGTTACATCGGGGCGCTGGGGAATTTCTCCCCCATTGTGTCTTATTTTTAAAGTGAAAAAACATGTATTTATTCCTGTTGATTTCACACATTTAAAAAAATTGAAATCAGGACAAATAAAACTTGAAAGCCTCGTAATTATGTCATTGGGACCTGTACAAAAGTCATGCTGTATTGAGTGGTAAGCTATATGGGGGTGGGAAATGTCAATCAATGATTGGTTGCTGAATAATATAATACGTCAGAGGTTATTGCATCAAGTGTTATAGTGAGTGATGAGTTAAATATAAGATGTGTCAATTATCAATTAGTGACTGATTGCTAAGCAATGGATATTATATAAGAGTTCATAGTGCATTAGAATATTATCGTGAGTGGTGAACTATGGGCAGTTATCAGTTAGTGATTGATTGCTAAAAATAACGTGTTATATCAGAGATCATAATGTATCAGAGTACTATAGTAAATAGTGAGCTCTACTGTGTGGTTATCCAGGAGTGATTAATTGCTGAACATCTTGAATGATATCAGAGGTCACTACATTGAGCATTATAATAAATGATTTATGTACTTTTCTAATTAAAAGTTGTAATATGGTAAAGGGATTTGACACCAAATTATTCTGATAGAAGAAAAGGCTGATTGTAAATTTGAAAATATTTTTCCACTGTAGCCATTCACAACAATGAAACTGCAGACTAATTGTCACTATTTTCATACAGGCAAGGTTTTTTCATAAAATACTTTTAGGACGCAGCTTATTCTGAGCTCATGTATAGAACCATAGAAGTTTACAGCCTTTGGCAGCTCTTTGCTGGAACAGTTGAAAACTAATCCCACTGCCCTGCTCTCGCCATATAGCCCTGTAACTTCCTCTACTTCAAATGTTTATCGACTCTTCCTTTAAAGAAGAGTATCACAGAGGATTTTTGCCACTATTCCCTGTGGCAAAAATCAGCTGTGTAATGAAATGTATTCTAACCTATTTCTTTATTTTGTTACTGACGATTTGAAATTGATAATCCTCCCTCACTGACTTCTTAATCTAAAGAAACAGTCTTTCTCTATTCACCTTATCCGATCCATTCAATTTTGTTAAATCTCTATTTAACATTTGCTTAGCCTCTTCTGCTATAGTGGAAATACTCCCTTCCTGTCAAGTCTATCCTCATAACTATAATTGTTAAAATTTGTATTTAAATAGCGCCTTTAACGTAATAAATCATCCCAAAGTTTACAACCCTAATCCTAGTGAATTGGCACTGTATGTTCTCTATAGCTTTAACGCTCTTTCTATAATATGCACTCAAAACTGTGTGCAATACTAGAAATTTGGCCTACCTATTGTCTTGTACAAACTTATAACCTCTTTGCTCGTATTCTATGGACTGGATTTTGCCGGGTCCCACCCACACAGTGCGGGGGGGGCCCAGGAAATGTTGGGAAACCCGGAAGGTCGGGTTTCCTGGCACGTTAACTCCACAGGTGAGCACAGGTGTGTGTGTGCGACATCGGGGCAGGTTCCCCGCTTGGAAGTCAGCCTGATTGACAGGCTGGCTTCTAGTCATGCAGGGAATTCAGAGAAGGAGGCCACAGGACCAAGTAAGCGTTGGAGTGGGGGAGACGCGGGGAGGTGAGCTCGATCTGTGGGGGGGGGGGGCGCGGGGAGGGCAGGGGAAGGGAGGTCTATTTCCAACCCCGGGGCCGAGTCGTGTTCCCGGGGGGAGTTCCAGGTCTTGGGGAGGGGGGTCCAATCCTGGGACGGTGGAGGAGGGCGAACCCCGAGTAGGTCAGGCTGATGGTGGGGGAGCTTGGGAGGCTGGGTGGAAGCACTCTAGCTCCTCTTGGCCCACAAGAATTGCTCCCCGAGGCTGAGGCTGCCTTATTGCAGCCACCGGGAATCCCAAGCGCTGGCCGCCTGCAGTAAAACTTGCAAAGTAGGTTAAAATAGAGGCTTCAAGCCTCAGTATAATATGTAAATTGCCAACACGTCTCCTGGCAGTGGATTGGCAGCCCGCTACCCCCGCCCCCCCCCCTCTCCCCCGGCCCATCTGAGTGAAAGGTAAAAAGTCAAAGTGTGCGAGCTGGAGTCGGGGCTAACAGTTTTTCAACTTTCACTTTTCCCCCAAGCCTCTAGCCCACCCATTCTTACCTCTGAAAATTTCGGCCTATATCTCTATTTTTTAAAAAAAACAATCGTTTCAGCATTTCCGAACATACAAACAATGACAGACAGGTACAGACCATCTGGTCCATCAAGGCTGTCCCACACAATTTTGATACCTTGTGTATCACAACATATACACTCCACCCCACCCGTAACCATGTGGTCTCCTAGGAGAGGCAAAAAACATTTTTTTTTACTTTTAAAAATTATTCTTTAATATGCTTATAAAAACTTCTATTATTTCCTATATTATCTGCTAATGTTTTCCATATTCCCTTCAATAAGTTTCTATAATCTTCCTTTTCTCTTCACTCTACTTTCTATATTCATGATTTTCTTTGGTATTGTTAGACCTAGTTTTATCATACACTTCCCTTTTAAGTTTCAGTTTATTTTAAATTTCTCTTTATCTGTAGAAGTCTATTCTTTGATGCAATTTTTAGGAATATATTTATGCTGTAGTCTATCAATCACAGATTTGAAGATTACCAAATGCTGATCCATCACTTTTCTGCCCAGTTAGTTTGGTCTAGGTCCTTTCTCATCTCACTGAACTTTCATTTTTTTCTATTCCAGCACCCTTATCTTTGATTTTTCTTATCCTCTTTTATTTTCACATTGAATTTAAATATGTTGTAGACATTATTTCCCAATTGTTCTCCTCGCATATCAATTATTTATCCTACTTCATTCTCCTGAATTAAATCAACGCAGTGTTGCTTTCCTTTTTGGAGGAAACACACTGATCTAGAAATCAGTCTAAGATGCATTCTGAAAGGCGTTCCCACTTTGATGATGCACATTACTTTTATTATAGTCTATCCCAGGATAGCTTGTAGCCTGTTATTCTTATTTATCTCTCTGAACTGTCTACAAATCTATCCCTCTATTTGCTCTCCTCTGTTTGGTGGGCTATAATGTACACGAAGAAAAGTACAATTTCCCTTCCTATTGCTTAACTCCATCTGTCTAGATATGTCTTAACATAACCCCCTATAGCATCCTACCACTCTAGCTTTATGATACAATCCTTCATTAATAATGTTATCCCCATCTCTCCTGAAAATATTATAACCAGGAATATTAAGTTCCCTGTCAAGTCCTGGCCAAACCTAAACTTCCTCTCTGTTGTAGCATCTTTCCCCTCCATAGTTCCAATTTTATTTTGAATGCTTTGGGCATTCACATATCCACCACACAATCCTGATTCCAATTTTTTTTTTAGTAATCTTACTCTTTTTAATTGTTCAACCTTCTGATCTATTCTTTATTACCGTCCTGATTTCTTAAAAATCCTTTTCTACATCCCTTGCCCCTTTCGTTGGCCCCTCTCACTTTTTCTGCGCTCCATCCTAGATTAGTCTAAATCCTATCCTCCAGCACTAGTTACACTGACCGCTGTGTAGCATTGGGAATAATCCCAAGATTACCATCCTCGAGGTCGTGAGCTTTAATCTATTTTCTAATTCCGGAAACTCTGTTCTTTGCTATGTCAATGGCAACTTGAGGCATGCCTTCTGGCTGTTCCCCTTCCCGCTCTAAAGTATTTTCCGCCCACCCTTTCCTTGGTATCAATACAGTAACACACTTTTGAGCACTCTCAGTTGCAGCTGAGCTGCGCCTGTCTAGCCCTGACTGCAGAAACCCTGATTGGTTTATGGAAGGAGTCATGGGAGAATCTGTGTGCAGCCTTGCACCTCTATGCAGTGATTGTCAGTGTTTGCAGCACTTCAATGCTGCAGAACACAGGCAGCACAAACATCAAAAGTAAGGTGGCCAGGATCCCTTTAAGGAAACCGGCAAATGACACATCATGAATGACGACACCAGACCTGGTTCCTCCAATTGGACCATGAAACACACTTGATGGGCTTAACAAGCCAAATTAACGTAAATTCATTTTCGGCGGTGGGATGGAGCCAGCAGCAGGGTCACAACCCGTCATCAACATCCCCCACCCGGACTCACCAAGGTGAGCCAAATCCTGCCCTTAGTGATTTAACTTGTCAAGTATAACGTTAGGCTAACTGCACCTCAAGGCTGAACAACTTCCAAGACAAAGGCCGCGATTTCCTCTATCTCAGTGGGTTCAGTGCAGCCGGTGTCAGTCCCAACCTCGCTGCTGGCTCCAGCCCGCTGTGGAGAAATGATTTTGCGCTGATTGGGCTTATTAAATCCATCCAGCGAGGTTCCCCGCCAATTGAAAGAAGCGAGTCTGATAATGTCATTTGATGATGTGTCATCAGCCAGTTTCCTTAAAGGATCCATGCCCAAATTTACTTTGACAGTTGTGCTGACAGTGTGCTACAGCATTGAGGTGCTGCAAACACTGACAAGCACTGCACAAAGGTGCACGGCTGCACCCATACTCTCCCATATGCTTATGGAGGGAGTAACAGCACACAGGGAGGTTCCCTTCCTTTCGAATGGGCAGAAGAGACCTCCCCAGGAGACCAAAAGACCCTGGTTGCACATTGCACAGGAGCACACAAGCAGGGAAGTCGTCATGAGGACCTGGCTGCAGTGGCAAAAACCTTTCAATGATATCAGTGGATCACGAAACATTAGTGCAAAGCCACAATCTCAACCTCATCCTGCTGTGCCTATTGTCATGTATCTTACATTATTATATATAACTGTATCCTAACGTGCTATACATGACTGTAATAAGATATGACCTGTAACCACCAGCATACCTTACCACCAGGGGTGCACTTGCAAGAGACAGGTATATAAGGACAGGTCTCAGGCAAGTGCAGAATTCCAGAGTTGTGAAATAAAGGTGCAGGTCCAGAGTGACCTTGACTTCACTACATGCCTCGTATGAATCTGTACTGAGGGGACAGGACTTTACAGTGGCGACAAGTTACGGGATTACAGAATCCACAGAATGGCGAACAACGGATCAGATGAAAAGTACAATGCTGGAGACAATTGGGAGGACTTTATAGAAAGGCTCCAGCAAAGCTTTGTAACCAAAGACTGGTTAGGAGACAACAAAGCAGACAAGAGAAGAGCCCATCTCTTGACCAGCTGTGACTCGAAAACATACACTTTAATGAAGGATTTGCTGGCACCCGAGAAACCAGCAGGCAAGTCGTTTGAAGAATTGAGCACACTGGTAAGAGACCACTTGAAGCCAGCAAGCAGCCTACACATGGCCAGACACAGGTTCTACAACTACAGACGCTGTGTGGGCCAGAGCATACCCGATTTCGTGGCGGAACTTCGGAACAACTAACTTTGGCTAGTTTATGTGAGTTCTCCGATGAACTGAGGAAAGAAATGCTGAGAGACTTTTTCATTGAAGGAATAGGCCACGCAGGCATATTCCGAAAGTGCATAGAGACCAAGAACCTGACCTTAGAGGCAGCAGCACTGGTTGCACAGAAATTCTTGGTAGGGAAAGAAGAAACGAGGTTGATTTACAATGCAGGTACGACAACTAACGAAATATCGGAACGAGAAGTTCACAGCATTAAACAAGCTGCTACCCCCACACACAGACAAAACCGGGAGAACAGGCTCTCGACAGCAGGCAGTGGTGCCAGAAGCCATCAAGGGCCACAGGAACGGCTGTTCACACCTCATCAACCCACAATGCGAGCAATCAACTATAAACTGAGAGAAGCTCAAGAGAGATCAGCCAGACGCAGCTCATTCTTTGCAAGCAGTCTGTGCTGGAGGTGTGGGGGTGGGCACTCGTCAAGGGGATGTCGATTTCAGCAGGCTGTTTGCAGGAACTGTGAATATACAGGGCATTTGGCCCGCATGTGCAAAAAAACGGCAGCTCGGCTGGTATACGAATCGGATGGGTCGGAAAGCGGACCAGAAGACGGTGGGGACAGTACCCGGGACACCGATGTACAGCGGGTCAACATGATCAATGGCCGCTGCTCCTACAAAAGGACGCCTCCTATAATGATGAGGGTCCTACTCAACGGGATACCTGTCAACATGGAGCTGGATACGGGAGCGAGTCAATCTCTCATGGGCGCTCAACAATTGGAACAACTGTGGCCGCATAAAAGAGACAGACCAAAACTCACAAGGGTCGACACCAAACTAAGCACCTATACCAAAGAAATCGTACCGGTCCTCGGCAGCGCCATGCTCTCAGTCACACACAAAGGGACAATGAACCGACTTTCCCTGTGGATTGTCCCAGGAGACCCCCCAGCACTGCTGGGGAGAAGCTGGCTGGCAAAACTAAACTGGAAATGGGTTGATGTCCATGCCATGTCATTAGAGGAACTTAAGCACGCTGCTGGAGCCTCTCCACGTGCTACTCACAAAGGGGTGCGATTGGTTTTGGGGGGATGCCCAGGAACGCGCCTTCAATAAGGCACGCAACCTTCTGTGTTCCAACAGTGTTTTGACTTTCTTTGATCCAGGTAAAAAGCTAGTTCTCACATGCGATGCGTCAGCGTATGGGGTCGGGTGCGTTTTGCAACATGTTAATAGTGCGGGCAAATTGCAACCCATAGCTTATGCCTCCAGGTCACTTTCGCGGGCAGAGAGCGGGTACGGAATGGTAGAGAAGGAGGCGCTCGCGTGCGTGTACGGTGTCAAAAAGATGCACCAATTAGAAACCGACCACAAGCTCCTCGCGTCCCTCCTATCCGAGAGCAAGGCAATAAACACCAACGCCTCGGCGCGAATTCAACAGTGGGCACTCATGCTGGTGTCCTACAACTATACCATAAGGCACAGACAACTGTGCCGACGCGCTGAGCAGGCTACCCCTGGCGACCACGGAAGGGTCTGACGAACAGGACTGTGAGATAGTCATGGCAATCAATGCCTTTGAATCTACAGGTTCGCCCATGACGGCTCGCCAAATCAGAGCCTGGATGGCCAGCGACCCCACGTTATCCTTAGTAAAAAGATGTGTCCTAACCGGTGACTGGGCAGAGGCTCACGATGCCTGCCCTAAGGAATTAAAACCCTTTCACAGGCGCATGCATGAGCTATCACTACAAGCAGACTGCCTGATGTGGGGCAGCCGAGTAGTCATGCCTCTGCGAGGCAGAGAGACATTTGTCCGAGAGCTCCACCGCGAGCACCCGGGGATCGTTCTCATGAAGGCCATAGCCAGATCCCACGTCTGGTGGCCTGGTATTGACACGGATTTGGAGATCTGCGTCCGAAGGTGCACCATTTGTCCCCAACTCAGCAATGCCCCTGGCCTACCAAACCTTGGTTGCGGGTGCACGTAGACTATGCGGGCCCATTCATGAGCAAAATGTTCCTCATAGTTGTAGATGCATTTTCAAAGTGGATCGAGTGCACCATTCTAAACTCGAGCACAACCTCCACCACTGTGGAGAGCCTCGCAACCATGTTTGCAATGCACGGAATCCCTGACATATTGGTCAGTGACAATGGTCCGTGCTTCACCAGCGCAGAATTCCAAGATTTTATAATTGACCACGGCATAAATCACGTCAAGACGGCACCGTTCAAGCCGGCCTCCAACGGCCAGGCGGAGAGAGCAGTGCAAATCATTAAACAAGGCATGCTTAAAATCCAAGGTCCCACGCTGCAGGGTCACCTGTCGCGACTGCTGCTGGCATACAGATCTCGTCCGCACTCATTGACTGGGATCCCCCCCCGCGCAACTGTTGATGAAAAGGACTTTAAAGACAAGGCTCTCATTAATCCTCCAAGACATGCACGAAATCGTTGAGGCAAAGCGCCGGAAGCTGACTGAGTACCATGACAGATATTCGAGGGGGAGATGGAATGAGCTAGGGGACAAAGTGTTTGTGCTAAACTGTGGCAGGGGTCCCAAATGGCTTGCAGGGACAGTAACGGGCAAGGAAGGAAACAGGCTACTGGTAGTACAAATGGACAATGCCCAAACCTGCCGGAGGCATGTCGACCAAGTCAAAAGCAGATTTACCAACAACACTGCGGAACCAGAGGCAGACTACAATGTGGAACTCGCACCGCACCTGGTGTTCAGACAGAAGGAACAACCTGAGGAAAGGGCAATCCCAACAGACAGCCCAGGCGAGTCAACAACAATCACACCAATCAAAACAGACAGCCCAGGCAAGATACCAGCAACCACACCCAAAGAAAAACAGACACCAAGGCAAACAACTGAACCACAACTCAGACGCACCACGCGAGAGTGTAGACCACCTGAGAGACTGAACCTATAAAGACAATAAGACCTTGGGGGAGGGTGATGTCATGTATCTTACATTATTACATATAATTGTATCCTAACATGCTATACAACTGTAATAAGATATGATCTGTAACCACCAGCAAACCTTACCACCAGGGGTGCACTTGCAAGAGACAGGTATATAAGGACAGGTCTCAGGCAAGTGCAGCATTCCAGAGCTGTGAAATAAAGGTGCAGGTCCAGAGTGACCTTGACTTCACTACATGCCTCGTGTGAATCTGTACTGAGGGGACAGGACTTTACACCTATCATCACATCCCCATCACTCTGCCTTCCCTACCACTACCTTCCTCTCAACAACTTACCTTGCACCTCCACCCATCCCTCTCCATATTATCACATCCCCATCTCACTCGCCACCCTTCACAGTCGCCCTCATCCTAGTCCAATCATACCAACTAACAACACACAATGGTAGGCACTTGGGTGTTTTAGCCAATGTTCATGTAAAGTTTCTGTTAATATGGTGTCAAACATTGAAATCTTTATTTTCAACATTTTGTGTTTTTGGACAGATTTGTGTGCACCTTTGGAAGTGGCTTAGTGAGACATAACGGTACCCCCAAAAATAGTGATGAGTGTGAAAGGAATGCTTGGGGATTGTAGAAATGCTTTATGGTGTTGGTGTGGGGTGGTGCCAACCTGGCACGCCGTGTGGCAGTCAAGATGTACAGTGTGAAGTGAAGTACATCTGGCATGGTGAGGTCATCCCTGGTGTCCCAGGCAGCAATGTGGTCAGGTGCTGATGCTTCACCTGCCCTCTGTCCTGTGCAGCATCAGTTGATTGCAGAGAAGGTTTGTGTTATTGTTGCTGGTGTGCTGGTGTTGGGGCTGGGTGTGCTGGGATTATGAGGACCAAAGTGAGATAATTTCAAGGGCACCAATGCTAATGTAATAGATGGCAGGTGAAGCAGAGATGACAGAAGCGATGTCAATCTGATAATTGAAAAACACATAAGTATGATGAAAACTAGGGTAATTGATTGGAGAAAAGCTGATTTTGAGGGATTGAGAACAGAACTTGGGAAAATAAAATGGGCAACAATATTGGCAAACAACAATGTAGAACAGCAATGGGAAACATTTAAAACGATGTTCAACAGAGTGCATAAACAATATATTCAGCTAAAATGAAAGAATGAACGAAACACTAATGAGACTCCATAGATGAATAAAGCCATAAGTGAACAATTGAGTGTAAGGAAAGAGGCATACATTAAGTATATAGCCTTAGGGGAGTGCATGATAAGGAAGAATACAAAGAGATTAAGAGAAGTAAAAAACACAATTAGGAAGGCAAAGAAGAACTATGAAATTAAAGTATCAAGGAACATGAAATAAAATAATAAAATATTTTATAGGCACATCAATTAAAAAAGGAAGGTTGGGATGGGAATAGAGTCATTAAGGGATAGACAGGATAATACCACAGGTAACGATAAAGAGACGGCAGAAATATTAAATAATTATTTTGCTTCAGTATTTACTAGGGAGATAGAACAGGTGGACATGACATTAAATGATGAGATTAGTAATGAGATAAGTGCATTTAAAATAAAAAGAGGGAATATATTAAATAAACTAATCAAACTCAAAGAGGATAAAACCCCTGGTCCGGATAGATTGCATCCACGTATTTTAAAAGAATCTAGGGAAGAGATATCAGAAGCATTACTACACATATTTAATAATTTGTTAGAAAAAGGTGTAGTGCCAGAGGACTGGTGGATAGCTGACATAATACCTGTATTTAAGAAGGGGGATAGAACATGTCCAGGGAATTGTAGACCAGTCAGTTTAACATCGGTGGTAGGAAAAATAATGGAATCTCTATTAAAGGAGAAAATAGAAGAACATCTAGAAATCAAAAATATAATAATGAATCATCAGCATGGATTTCAAAAGGGAAAGTCTTGCTTGACCAACCTCATTTAATTTTTTGAAGTGGTATCAGAAAGAGTAGACAAGGGGAATACAATAGATGCAATTTATCTAGATTTTCAAAAGGCCTTTGATAAGGTACCCCATAATAGACTGATGAACAAGGTCAGAGAATGCGGAGTCAGGGAACAAGTAGCAGAATGAATTGTTAGCTTGCTTCAAGACTGAAAGCAGAGAGGAGGGGTAAAAGGTAGCTATTCACAGTGGTAGAAGGTGGGTAGTGGTGTTCCATAAGGATCAATGCCGCGACTACTGTTGTTCACAATTTATATTAACAATGTAGACTTTGGAATCAGAACACAATTTCTAAATTTGCGGATGACACCAAATTGGGGGGATAGTCAATACTGAGGAGGACTACAACAAATTACAGGAGGACATTAATAAACTTCCAGAATGTGCATATAATTGGCAAATGAAGTTCGACATAGATAAATGTCAGGTATTACATTTTGATAGGAAGAATAAGGAGGTCACTTATTACATGGAGGGTGCGAGTCTAGGTGGGGTAGAGGAACAAAGAGATCTCGGCGTACAAATACACAAATCACTAAAAGTAGCGACACAGATTAGCAAGGCCATAAAAAAAAGCAAACCAAGCACTAGGGTTTATTTCTAGAGGTATAAAATTGAAAGGTAGGGAAGTTATGCTAAACCTGTATCGAACCTTGGCAAGACCCAAAATTGGTCGACATGGACCACTGGCGTACCGCCCAAAAGGACAATTTTGGTCAGAAAACAGCGACATACCACTGACATACTGCTCAGTGGAATATTCATCAATAACATACCGCCGAGCAGTATGCACACCATCCGCCATGCAGGACCGTTCGCATATCGCCCAAAAAGTGCGATTTTCATCGCATACTGCCGACATACCACCGGAGCTGCATACCGTCCTGGAAAAGGTGTTTTTTTACGATGGTAAGTAGCCAGGAATGGGCGGAGTGCATGGAGCCGCCATTTTGGAAATCGGGAACTGTCAACTAAAGCAGCAGCTCTGTAGCTCTGAGGTGAAAAGTGATTTTAGAGTGTGATTTTGATTGGAAAAGGTATATTTACTATTACTGAGTAAATTATTTAGAAAGGCAATTTATTAATTTTTTTTGATCGAAAAATATTGTGGAGATTTAAAAAGAATGGGGCTTGTGTTATCTCAGCCTGTATTGATGACAACCTGTATAATGGAGGAACCAGATGTGAGGAAGTTTATTGAGCAGAGTTATAAGGGTCATGGAAGAGGTTGCAGAATGATGATGAGAAGGATTTTCAGGAAAAAGTGTTCATACTTGGACCTGACCGATCGACAGTGTGTCCGAAGGCTGCACTTCCGAAAAGAGGTAATCACTGAGACGTGCCAGCTCATTAAGGCAGACCTGCAGCCCGGTAGCACCAATATTACTGCGCACTCTGTCGAGATGAAGGTGACTGTGGCACTTTCCTTTTATGCATGTGGGTCTTTGCAATCATCAGCTGGGGACATATGCGCTGTTTCTCAGTACGCTACTCATCGGTACATTCGACAGGTAACCGAAGCACTGCATGAACGCCGGACGGAATTTATAAACTTCCCAATGATGAGGGAGGCTCAGAGTGACAGGACTTTGGGGTTTTCACGCATTGCCAGCTTCCCCAAGGTGCAGGGTGCTGTTGACTGTACCCATATTGCCCTGCGAGCACCATTACAGGAGGCAGAGGTGTACCGAAACTATAAGGGATTTCACTCCCTCAACATGCAGCTGGTATGTGACCATACACAGCGCATAATGGCAGTGAATGCCAACTTTTCAGGGAGCATCCATGATGCGCATATCTTGCGGGAGAGCATTGTGTCTGACCTGTTTAAGTCTGAGCCACAAGGTCAATGCTGGATGCTGTGCGACAAAGGGTACCTGGCTCTTGGCCCCCCTGCGGAATCCTCACACACAACCCGAGCAACGATACAATAAAAGCCATATAGCCACACGTAACATAATTGAAAAGACAATTAGAGTGCTGAAGAAGCGCTTTCAATGCTTGGACTAATCGGAAGGCAGGCTGCAATACCACCCTGAGCACGTTGCTAAGTTCACAGTGGTGTGCTGCATGTTGCATAATTTATCATGTGGGGACAGGAATTCCCACAGGGGACTGCGGGACCACCTGAGGAGAGAGTGCAGGAGACGGAGGAGAAAGAAGAAGACAATGACGGGCAGGAGGATGACGAGGAGCTTGCAGATGAACCCTTCGTACCACCACCCCCCCCCCACCCCAACATCACAGCGGAGGGCACGCGGAGCATATGCCACTGCAAAATTGTTACGTCAGCAGCTCATAAATGAACGCTTTGCTTGAATGTGGAAAGCTGCATTTTGGGACCGTCATGATCGTTACCCCAAAAGATTGACACTGTACAAGAGTGGTTAAATTCAATTCAAACGTTTATCTAAAAATTTATAAAATATACAACAATTTCAAAACTTTGCAAATATTAACTGTTACAACTGTACAACTGTAATAAAAACTGTAACAAAACTTACAAAACTTTAATACCAACTTTAACAAACATTTTATAACTTTAATAACTCTTTACTTTCCCCGCCCACGCCCTCTGCCCCTTCCGCGGCCGCATGGTACACCACCCTTGGGACTATTCGCCCCTTTCCAAGTGCCCGTGGGCATGGACCTCCCCGAGTATATACCAAGCCGCCGTCCAGCACTGCAACCCAAGTGCCGTTGCTGTCATTGGGAAGGGGAGTGAGACATTGCTAGCACAATAACTGGGGCCTCAGAAGAAGCTCGCGATGTGGAAGGTGAGGCTTCAGAGCTGGGAGATGATGTCAGCTTCCCACCCTCAGGGGCTGTCAACCTGACTACTATGGCACATGGGGGTTCCGCACCATGTCCCGATCCTGTCGATTGCCACATGGCTTCGACGGTGTCAGCGGTTCGCTCCATCATGGTGATCATACGCAACCTTTCCTCCGATTGCTGCTCTGATAGAGCCACGATGTTAGTGGCTATTGTAGTCATGGCCTTGAGCAGCTCTCGACCTATGTCAACACTGGCCTGTGACAGACGCACCATTTCCTGATACACGCCTACAGCAACCAACCTTTCCTGTACCAACTTCCGGCGCCGCGGCAAAGCCGCTGCAACACTGGGGGTGCCTTGCTGCACATGGCTTGGTCCGGCAGATTCAGAGCACCCATGGGGGAATCTGCTGAATATAGAATCTGTGGTGGTGGAGGATATTCCAGCTGTCCCACATGGAGCTGAGGCATCCGCCTCCGTCTCCACCACCAGCGCCACCTGCACTGGCTGCTGGATCAACGGCTCTTCCTGTTCTTCTTCCTCTTCCTCGTCAGGAGAGGCTGGGCGACGCCTGAGGTGAAGGCAGTGGGTCTGTCGTTGGTGTCACTGTGGTCTGAATCATCGGAGTCTGGAAGTACAAAACAACATTGTCATGTATCTCACACCACTGTATATAACTGTATCTTAACATGCTATACATGACTGTAACTAGATATGACCTGTAACCACAAGCATACCTTACCACCAGGGGTGCACTTGCAGGAGACACTGCACACCTATCCCACACAGGTATATAAAGGCAGGTCTCAGGCAAGTGAGGCATTCCAGAGCTGTGAAATAAAGGTGCAGGTCCTGAGTGACCATGACTTCAAGATGTGCCTCGTGTAAGTCTGTACTGCAGGGTCAGGACTTTACAGTGGCGACGAGTTACGGGATCACAGAATCCACAGAATGGCTACCAACGGCTCAGATGAGAAATACAATGCTGGAGATAATTGGGAGGATGTTATAGAAAGGCTCCAGCAAAGCTTTGAAACCAAAGACTGGTTGGGCGATGATAAGGCAGACAAGAGGAGCCCATTTCTTGACCAGCTGTGGCTCAAAAACATACGCCTTAATGAAGGACCTGCTGGCACCCGAGAAACCAGCAAGCAAGTCGTTTCAAGAGTTGAGCACACCGGTGAGAGACCACCTGAAGCCAGCGAGCAGCCGACACATGGCCAGTCACAGGTTCTACAACTACAGACGCTGTGTGGGCCAGAGCATACCCGACTTTGTGGCGGAACTTCGGAGGCTGGCTAGTTTATGTGAGTTCTCCGATGAACTAAGGAGAGAATTACTGAGAGACTTTTTTATTGAAGGAATAGGCCACGGAGGCATATTCTGAAAGCTCATAGAGACCAAGAACTTGACCCTAGAGGCAGCAACACTGGTCGCACAGACATTCTTGGCAGGAGAAGAAGAAACGAGGTTGATCTATACTGCGGATATGACAACTAACGAAATATCGGAACAAGGGATTCACAGCGTGAAACAAGCCGCTACCCCCACACAGACAAAGGCAGGAGAGCAGGCCTTCAACAGCAGGCAATGGCACCAGAAGCCATCAAGGGCCACATGAACGGCCATTCACACCTCATCAACCCACAATGCGAGCAATCAACTACAAACTGAGAGAAGCTCAAGAGAGATCAGCCAGACGCAGCTCATCCTTCGGAAACAATGGAAGCGGTCTGTGCTGGAGATGTGGGGGAAGGCACTCATGAAGGGGGTGTCGATTTCAGCATGCCCGCATGTGCAGAAAAATAGTAGCTCGGCTGGTATACAAATCGAAAGGGTCGGAAAGCGGACCAGAAGACGGTGGGGACAGTGCCCGGGACACCGAGGTACAGCGGGTCAACACAATCAATGTCCACTGTTCTTACAACAAGATGCCTCCAATAATGATGAGGGTCCTACTCAACGGGATACCCGTCAACATGGAACTGGACATGGGAGCGAGTCAATCTCTCATGAGCGTCCAACAATTTGAACAGCTGTGGCGGCACAAAAGCAACAGACCAAAACTCACAAGGGTCGACACCAAACTAAGGACCTATACCAAAGAAATCATCCCAGTCCTTGGCAGCGCCATGCTCTCAGTCACACACAAAGGGACGGTGAACCGACTTCACCTGTGGATTGTCCCCGGAGATCTCCCAGCACTGTTGGGGAGAAGCTGGCTGGCAAAACTAAATTGGAAATGGGATGAGGTTCACGCCATGTCGTCAGAGGAACGGACCTCCTGCTCAACAGTTCTAAGTTGATTTGAACATCTCTTTCAGCCAGGTGTGGGCACCTTCAAGGGGGCTAAAATTAAAATCTACAATACACAGGATGCTAGACCGGTCCATCACAAGGCTAGAGCTGTGCCTTATGTGATGAGGGAAAAGACTGAACATGAACTGGACCGGCTTCTGCGGGAAGGCATTATCTCACCCGTGGAATTTAGCGACTGGGCAAGTCCCATCGTTCCCGTCATGAAGCCTGATGGATCCATACGAATCTGTGGGGATTACAAATCTACCATAAACAGAGTCTCCCTACAGGACCAATACCCGCTGCCCAAAGTGGAGGACCTATTTGCCACATTGGCTGGAGAAAGACTTTTCTCGAAACTAGATCTCACATCTGCGTATATGACGCAAGAACTGACCGAAGAGTCTAAGCTACTCACCATCATCAACACACATCGAGGCCTTTTCATGTACAAT
This sequence comes from Pristiophorus japonicus, assembly GCF_044704955.1. Taxonomy (NCBI): domain Eukaryota; kingdom Metazoa; phylum Chordata; class Chondrichthyes; family Pristiophoridae; genus Pristiophorus; species Pristiophorus japonicus. Next base: position 222,314,746 of record NC_091977.1, on the reverse strand, counting down.
CGATGCCCATTCGGCATCAGGTCGGCAGCTGCTATATTCCAGCGTAACATGGAGAGTCTGCTCAAGTCCATCCCGGGGACGGTTGTGTTTCAAGACGACGTACTCATCACGGGCAGGGACACCGACTCCCATCTCCGCAATTTGGAGGAAGTACTAAAGCGATTGGTTCGGGTAGGCCTAAGAGTTAAGAAATCCAAGCGTCTGTTTCTCGCGCCCAAAATTGAATTTTTGGGCAGCAGGATTGCCGCTGATGGAATCCGCCAAACGGAATCCAAAACCGAAGCAATTCGTCTGGCACCCAGGCCCGGAATGTCTCAGAACTGCGCGCCTTTCTCGGGCTACTCAATTACTTTGGGAACTTTATACAGAACTTGAGCATGCTGCTGGCGCCTCTCCACGTGCTACTCAGAAAGGGGTGCGATTGGTTTTGGGGGGACGCCCAAGAATACGCCTTCAATAAGGCACGCAATCTTCTATGTTCCAACAGAGTTTTGACTTTTTTTGACCCAGGTAAAAAGCTGTTTCTTGCATGTGATGCGTCAGCGTACGGGGTCAGGTGCGTTTTACAGCATGTCAATGGTGCGGGTAAATTACAACCCATTGCTTATGCCTCCAGGTCACTTTCGCGGGCGGAGCGCGGGTACAGTATGGTGGAGAAGGAGGCGCTCGCGTGCGTGTACGGTGTCAAAAAGATGCACCAATACCTTTTCGGGGCCAAGTTCACATTAGAAGCCGACCACAAACCCCTCACGTCCCTGCTATCCGAGTGCAAGGCAATAAACGCCAACGCCTTGGTGCGCATTCAGCGGTGGGCACTCATGCTGGCGTCTTACGACTACACAATAAGGCACAGACCAGGCACAGACAACTGTGCCGACGCGCTTAGCAGGCTACCCCTGGCGAGCACGGAAGGGTCCAACGAACAGGACTGTGAGATGGTCATGGCAATCAATGCCTTTGAGTCCACAGGTTCACCCATGACGGCTCGCCAAATCAGAGCCTGGACGACCAGCGACCCCACGGTATCCTTAGTCAAAAGATGTGTTTTAACTGGTGACTGGGCAGAGGCTCGTGATGCCTGCCCTGAGGAGATCAAACCTTTCCATAAGCGCATGCATGAACTATCACTACAGGCAGACTGCCTGATGTGGGGCAGCCGAGTAGTCATGCCTTTGCGAGGCAGAGAGGCGTTTGTCCGGGAGCTCCACCGCAAGCATCCGGGGATCGTTCTCATGAAAGCCATAGCTAGATCCCACGTCTGGTGGCCTGGCATTGACGCGGACTTGGACCTCTGCGTCCGACGGAGCACCATTTGTGCCCAACTCAGAAATGCCCCTAGGGAGGCTCCCCTGAGCCCCTGGCCCTGGCCCCCCAAACCGTGGTCGCGGGTGCACGCAAACTATGCGGGCCCATTCATGGGCAAAATTTTCCTCATAGTCATCGATGCATTTTCAAAGTGGATTGAATGCACCATTATAAACTCAAGCACCACCTCCACCACTGTGGAGAACCTTAGAACCATGTTTGCAACGCATGGAATTCCTGACATATTGGTCAGTGATAATGGTCCGTGCTTCACCAGCGCACAATTCCAAGATTTTATAGTTGACCACGGCATAAATCACGTTAAGACGGCACCGTTCAAGCCGGCCTCCAATGGCCAGGAGGAGCAAGCAGTGCAAATCATTAAACAGGGCATGCTTAAAATCAAAGGTCCCACGTTGCAGAGCCGCCTGTCGTGACTGCTGCTGGCATACAGATCTCGTCCGCATTCGTTGACTGGGGTGCCCCTCGCACAACTATTGATGAAACGGACCTTAAAGACTAGGCTCTCGTTAATCCTCCCAGACATGCATGAAATTGTTGAGGCAAAGCGCCGGAAGCTAACTGAGTACCATGACTGAAATTCGACGGGGAGGTGGAATGAGATAGGAGACAAAGTGTTTGTGCTAAACTATGACAGGGGTCCCAAATGGTTTGCAGGGACAGTAACAGGCAAGGAAGGAAACAGGCTACTGGTTGTACAAATGGACAATGGCCAAACCTGCCAGAGGCATGTAGACCAAGTAAAAAGTAGATTTACCAACAACACTGCAGAACCAGAGGCAGATGACAATGTGGAACTCACACCACACCTGGTGGACAGACAGAGTGAACAACCTGAGGAAAGGGCAGTCTCAGCAGAAAGCCCAGGCGAGATACCAGCAATCATACTGAACGAAACAGACAACCCAGGCGAGATACCAGCAATCACACCGAAAGTAAAACAGGCACCAAGTCAAACAACTGAACCACAACTAAGACACTTCACGCGAGAGCGTAGACCACCTGAGAGACTGAATCTATAAAGACAATAAGACCTTGGGGGAGGGTGATGTCATGTATCTCACACCACTGTATATAACTGTATCTTACCATGCTATACATGACTGTAACTAGATATGACCTGTAACCACAAGCATACCTTACCACCAGGGGTGCACTTGCAGGAGACACTGCACACCTGCCCCACACAGGTATATAAAGGCAGGTCTCAGGCAAGTGAGGCATTCCAGAGCTGTGAAATAAAGGTGCAGGTCCTGAATGACCTTGACTTCAGCATGTGCCTTGTGTAAGTCTGTACTGCAGGGTCAGGGCTTTACAAACATTTAAAAAAGCTTGGCAGCAGAGAAGGGGTGAGGGTTACATTAGTACATAGTACAGTGACTTAAAGCAGTCTTACTTGAATGTCTACCACTGCTGCAGTATTGCATTATATATCGCAGACAGAATACATATACGAATTATGTTACATGCCCCCAACATTTCAGTACATCACATGAGGCCAACATTACAGTGCAATAAACTTACATTAGGCCAACATTACAGTTACAGTCAGATTACATGACATGATAGCACCACAACACAGACTGCATTTTATTCAACTTACCATCTTGTGTGAGTGGGTCAGCTCCAATGCCGGTGGTGGCACGGTTGCTATCCCCAACCAGGGACATAGAAACATAGAAACATAGAAAATAGGTGCAGGAGCAGGCCATTCAGCCCTTCTAGCCTGCACCGCCATTCAATGAGTTCATGGCTGAACATGAAACTTCAGTACCCCCTTCCTGCTTTCTCGCCATACCCCTTGATCCCCCGAGTAGTAAGGACTTCATCTAACTCCCTTTTGAATATATTTAGTGAATTGGCCTCAACTATTTTCTGTGGTAGAGAATTTCACAGGTTCACCACTCTCTGGGTGAAGAAGTTTCTCCTCATCTCGGTCCTAAATGGCTTACCCCTTATCCTCAGACTGTGACCCCTGGTTCTGGACTTCCCCAACATTGGGAACATTCTTCCTGCATCTAACCTGTCTAAACCCGTCAGAATTTTAAATGTTTCTATGAGGTCCCCTCTCATTCTTCTGAACTCCAGTGAATACAAGCCCAGTTGATCCAGTCTTTCTTGATAGGTCAGTCCCACCATCCCGGGAATCAGTCTGGTGAATCTTCGCTGTATTCCCTCAATAGCAAGAATGTCCTTCCTCAAGTTAGGAGACCAAAACTGTACACAATACTCCAGGTGTGGCCTCACCAAGGTCCTGTACAACTGTAGCAACACCTCCCTGCCCCTGTACTCAAATCCCCTCGCTATGAAGGCCAACATGCCATTTGCTTTCTTAACCACCTGCTGTACCTGCATGCCAATCTTCAATGACTGATGTACCATGACACCCAGGTCTCGTTGCACCTCCCCTTTTCCTAATCTGTCACCATTCAGATCATAGTCTGTCTCTCTGTTTTTACCACCAAAGTGGATAACCTCACATTTATCCACATTATACTTCATCTGCCATGCATTTGCCCACTCACCTAACCTATCCAAGTCACTCTGCAGCCTCATAGCATCCTCCTCGCAGCTCACACTGCCATCCAACTTAGTGTCATCCGCAAATTTGGAGATACTACATTTAATCCCCTCGTCTAAATCATTAATGTACAATGTAAACAGCTGGGGCCTCAGCACAGAACCTTGCGGTACCCCACTAGCCACTGCCTGCCATTCTGAAAAGTACCCATTTACTCCTACTCTTTGCTTCCTGTCTGACAACCAGTTCTCAATCCACGTCAGCACACTACCCCCAATCCCATGTGCTTTAACTTTGCACATTAATCTCTTGTGTGGGACCTTGTCGAAAGCCCTTCTGAAAGTCCAAATATACCACATCAACTGGTTCTCCTTTGTCCACTCTACTGGAAACATCCTCAAAAAATTCCAGAAGATTTGTCAAGCATGATTTCCCTTTCACAAATCCATGCTGACTTGGACCTATCATGTCACCTCTTTCCAAATGCACTGCTATGACATCCTTAATAATTGATTCCATCATTTTACCCACTACTGAGGTCAGGCTGACCGGTCTATAATTCCCTGTTTTCTCTCTCCCTCCTTTTTTAAAAAGTGGGGTTACATTGGCTACCCTCCACTCCATAGGAACTGATCCAGAGTCAATGGAATGTTGGAAAATGACTGTCAATGCATCCGCTATTTCCAAGGCCACCTCCTTAAGTACTCTGGGATGCATTCCATCAGGCCCTGGGGATTTATCGGCCTTCAATCCCATCAATTTCCCCAACACAATTTCCCGACTAATAAAGATTTCCCTCAGTTCCTCCTCCTTACTAGACCCTCTGACCCCTTTTATATCCGGAAAGTTGTTTGTGTCCTCCTTAGTGAATACCGAACCAAAGTACTTGTTCAATTGGTCTGCCATTTCTTTCTTCCCCGTTATGACTTCCCCTGATTCTGACTGCAGAGGACCTACGTTTGTCTTTACTAACCTTTTTCTCTTTACATACCTATAGAAATTTTTGCAATCCGCCTTAATGTTCCCTGCAAGCTTCTTCTCGTACACCATTTTCCCTGCCCTAATCAAACCCTTTGTCCTCCTCTGCTGAGTTCTAAATTTCTCTCAGTCCCCGGGTTCGCTGCTATTTCTATCCAATTTGTATGCCACTTCCTTGGCTTTAATACTATCCCTGATTTCCCTTGATAGCCACGGTTGAGCCACCTTCCCTTTTTTATTTTTACGCCAGACAGGAATGTACAATTGTTGTAATTCATCCATGCGGTCTCTAAATGTCTGCCATTGCCCATCCACAGTCAACCCCTTAAGTATCATTCGCCAATCTATCCTAGCCAATTCACGCCTCATACCTTCAAAGTTACCCTTCTTTAAGTTCTGGACCATGGTCTCTGAATTAACTGTTTCATTCTCCATCCTAATGCAGAATTCCACCATATTATGGTCACTCTTCCCCAAGGGGCCTCGCACAATGAGATTGCTAATTAATCCTCTCTCACTACACAACACCCAGTCTAAGATGGCCTCCCCCTTAGTTGGTTCCTCGACATATTGGTCTAGAAAACCATCCCTTATGCACTCCAGGAAATCCTCCTCCACCGTATTGCTTCCAGTTTGGCCAGCCCAATCTATGTGCATATTAAAGTCACCCATTATAACTGCTGCACCTTTATTGCATGCACCCCTAATTTCCTGTTTGATGCCCTCCCCAACATCATGACTACTGTTTGGAGGTCTGTACACAACTCCCACTAATATTTTTTGCCCTTTGGTGTTCTGCAGCTCTACCCATATAGATTCCACATCATCCAAGCTAATGTCTTTCCTAACTATTGCATTAATCTCCTCTTTAACCAGCAATGCTACCCCACCTCCTTTTCCTTTTATTCTATCCTTCCTGAATGTTGAATACCCCTGGATGTTGAGTTCCCAGCCCTGATCATCCTGGAGCCACGTCTCCGTAATCCCAATCACATCATATTTGTTAACATCTATTTGCACAGTTAATTCATCCACCTTATTGCGGATACTCCTTGCATTAAGACACAAAGCCTTCAGGCTTGTTTTTTTAACACCCTTTGTCCTTTTAGAATTTTGCTGAAGAGTGGCCCTTTTTGTTCTTTGCCTTAGGTTTCTCTGCCCTTCACTTTTCCTCATCTCCTTTCTGTCTTTTGCTTTTGCCTCCTTTTTGTCTCCCTCTGTCTCCCTGCATTGGTTCCCATCCCCCTGCCATATTAGTTTAACTCCTCCCCAACAGCACTAGCAAACACTCCCCCTAGGACATTGGTTCCGGTCCTGCCCAGGTGCAGACCGTCCGGTTTGTACTGGTCCCACCTCCCCCAGAACCGGTTCCAATGCCCCAGGAATTTGAATCCCTCCCTGCTGCACCACTGCTCAAGCCACGTATTCATCTGCGCTATCCTGCGATTCCTACTCTGACTAGCACGTGGCACTGGTAGAAATCCCGAGATTACTACTTTTGAGGTCCTACTTTTTAATTTAGCTCCTAGCTCCTTAAATTCGTTTCGTAGGACCTCATCCCTTTTTTTACCTATGTCGTTGGTACCAATGTGCACCACGACAACTGGCTGTTCTCCCTCCCATTTCAGAATGTCCTGCACCCGCTCCAAGACATCCTTGACCCTTGCACCAGGGAGGCAACATACCATCCTGGAGTCTCGGTTGCGGCCGCAGAAACGACTATCTATTCCCCTCACCATTGAATCCCCTATCACTATCACGTGCACACTCTTTTTCCTGCCCTCCTGTGCAGCAGAGCCAGCCATGGTGCCATGAACTTGGCTGCTGCTGCCCTCCCCTGATGAGTCATCCCCCCCAACAGTACTCAAAGCGGTGTATCTGTTTTGCAGGGGGATGACCACAGGGGACCCCTGCACTACCTTCCTTGCACTACTCTTCCTGCTGGTCTTCCATTTCCTATCTGGCTGTGGACCCTTCTCCTGCGGTAAGACCAACTCACTACACGTGATACTCACGTCATTCTCAGCATCGTGGATGCTCCAGAGTGAATCCACCCTCAGCTCCAATTCCGCAACACGGACCGTCAGGAGCTCGAGGCGGATACACTTCCCGCACACGTAGTCGCCAGGGACACCAGAAGTGTCCCTGAGTTCCCATATGGTACAAGAGGAGCATAACACCCGACCGAGCTCTCCTGCCATGACTTAACCCTTAGATACACTTAAATTGGCAACAATGTTAAAAGTTACTGACTAATATAAAAAGAAAAAGAAAAACTACTCACCAATCACCACAGGGCACGGATCTCGACATCTGTAAGTGGCTCCTGGATTGTGGGGCCGCCCCCCGTGCGACGCTGATCAGCCGCTATTGCAGACGTCTTCCTCTGCAGAAAGAAAAGTAAATCAAAGTATAAATCTTCAATCCATTGAACATGGCACAGACACACACACACATTAAAAAAGCACTGTGTTGATCCTCTTGTCATTGCCTGAAAAGCACGAATACATCGCCGTAACCATAAGATAAATAACATCATCCGTGTGACATTGAACCTACATTTACATGGTACATAGCACATGATGTGGGGGGGGGGGCATAAATAAAATCATTCCTTACTATTGCGACCCTCGCCAGGTTGTTCCATCTCTTAAGGCACCTTTCCTAGTGCGTACCATTGTACTTTTCGAGGACACAGCCTCCCTAATCTCGTCCCAAATTCAGTTGTACTCCTTTGGGAGGGGCTTTCCACGACCACCCTTGGTTCGCTCACAGTACGTCTCTGTTATGTGCTCCAGAAGGGCAGGTAACTCCGTTTCATTGAAGGAAGGAACCCTCAACCTCCCCTCCTTCTCAATATTTCTGCGCTTGGAAGTTTCCTTAACATTGGCATATTTTTTTCTGGATATTAATTTTCCCTTTTTAAATATCTGTTCTTGTGTTGAGACCGAATAATTATTAGTTGCTACCAATTTTTTACCATTGTGCTATCTATTTTCAAACTCATTGGCCTTCGACTACCTTGCTGCTCCTTCTCACTCTCTCTCTCTCAACTCACTGCGCATGCGTGGGTTACAGTTCTGTGCCACACCGCCCATCGAACAGAGAGTCGATCTTGATCGACTACTAAGATGCATACTGTCCGATGCAGACCGCTGGCATACCACCGACATAACGGCGAAAACATTTTCACCGATTTTGCCTTCTTACATCTCGGCGGTATGCTGGCCATATGACACAACATACCGCCAAGAAATGGGCGAACCATCGGTATCGACCAATTTCTGCCCCTTAGAGTGCTGCGTACAGTTCTGGTCGCCATATTATAAAAAGGATATAGAGGCACTGGAGAGGGTGCAGAGAAGGTTTACAAGGATGATAATAGAAATGTGAGAGTAGACATATCAGAAAAGGATGAACAGGCTGAGTCTCTTTTCGCTTGAAAAACGAAGGCTGAGGGGAGACCTAATAGAAGTCTTTAAAATTATGAAAGGTTTTGATACAGTGGATAGAGAGAGAATGTATCTATTGTGTTCGTAACACAGATGAGACTACACACAGGGAGGTTAAAGTAACAGTGACCTCAGTCTTTATTAAGACACTCCAGAGTGAGGAACAGGCTTTAGGGGCCGGCTTATATACAGTGCTCCCAAGGGATGCTGGGATCCCTTGGGACTACAGGGGATGCGCTCCCTGGTGGCGGAACATGGGAGTGCATGCTTTACAGATACACAACATCAATCCCCTCCAAAGTCAAAGTGAAAACTATTTACAAGGTAAGGCGGTCGGGAGCCTTTCTTTCCCTGGTGGACCGCCTCGGTACAAATGTCTGTTCTGGTGTGTTGGCTGTGCCCTCGCTGGGCTGGCATGTTGTTGGCCCTGCAGGGCTGCTGAGTGAGCTTGGCCTTGCTGGGCTGTTGGGCGTGATGGGTTCAATTTCCTGGTGTCGTTGATCCTTTGGTGTGTGTTGTGGGCTCGAAAAAGGCGGTGTCTGCTGTGTGTTGTTCAGGGCAGTCTGTGAACCGCAGTCTCGTTTGGTCCAGGTGCTTCTGCAAATTTGTCCATTGTCAAGTTTGACTACAAACACCCTACTCCCTTCTTTAGTTATCACTGTGCCCACGATCCACTTGGGACCATGTCCATAGTTTAGCACATACACAGGGACATTCAGATCAATTTCCCGTGACACAGTGGCGCAACCAGCATTTACATTTTGTTACTGCCGCTTGCTTTCTTCCTGATCATGCAGGTTGGGGTGAATCAACAAGAGGCTGGTTTTAAGTGTCCATTTCATGAGTAGCTCAGCCGGGGGCACCCGTGAGTGAATGGGGTCTCGTGCGGTAGCTGAGCAGTACTCGGGACAGGCGGGTTTGGAGTGAACCTTCTGTGACTCATTTAAGGCTCTGTTTGATGGTTTGTACTGCCCGCTCTGCCTGCCCACTGAAGGCTGGTTTAAACGGGGCCGAGGTAACATATTTGATCCCATTGCAGGTCATGAATTCTTTAAATTTGGCACTGGTGAAACATGGCCCGTTGTCACTGACCAGTATGTCAGGCAGTCCGTGGGTGGCCAACATGGCCCTCAGGCTTTCAATGGTGGCAGTGGCGGTGCTTCCCGACATTATTTCACATTCAATCCATTTTCAATCCATCACCAGCAACATTTTACCGAGAAACGGGCCCGCATAGTCGACATGGATCCTCGACCATGGTCAGGGGGGCCAGGACCACAAACTTAGTGGTGCCTTTCTGGGCGCGTTGCTCAACTGAGCACACACGCTGCATTGCCGTACACAGGACTCTAAGTCAAAGTCGATACTGGGCCCCCACACGTGGGATCTGGCTATCGCTTTCATCATTACTATACCCGGGTGTGTGCTGTGGAGATCTGAGATGAACGTCTCCCTGCCCTTTTTGGGTAGCACTACGCGGTTACCCCATAACAGACAATCTGCCTGAATGGACAGCTTGTCCTTTTACTGCTGGAATGGCTTGATTAGCTCTTGTATCTCAACCGGGATGCTGGCCCAGCTCCCATGCAGTACACAGTTTTTTACTAGGGACAGCAGAGGATCTTGGCTGGTCCAAGTCCTAATCTGGCGGGCCGTGACAGGTGACTTATCATTTTCAAATGCTTCCATGACCATCAACAAGTCTGCGGGCTGCGCCACCATCAACAAGTTTGTAGGCTGCGCCATTTCCGCCCCCGTGGTGGGCAATGGTAGCCGACTGAGAGCATCCGCCCAGTTCTCGGTGCCTGGCCTGTGGCGGATGGTATAGTTATACGCTGATAGCGCGAGTGCCCACCTTTGTATGTGGGCTGAGGCATTAGTATTTATCCCCTTGTTTTCAGCGAACAGGGATATGAGGGGCTTGTGATCGGTTTCCAGCTCAAACATGTACTGATGCATTTTCTTTACCCCGAACACACATGCTAATGCCTCTTTCTCAATCGTGCTGTAGGCGCTTTCGGCCTTAGACAAGCTCCTGGAGGCATAGGTGACCGGTTGCAACTTCCCTGCAATGTTAGGTTGTCGTAGTACACACCCGACTCCGTACAACGACGCATCACATGCTAGCACAAGTCTTTTACACGGGTTATACAATACAAGCAGCTTCTTGGAGCATAAAATGTTTCTGGCTTTTCTCAAAAGCAATTACTTGTTTTTTCCCCATACCCAGTTCTCACACATGTAGGGGTTCTAAGAGGGTGCATAACCCCAGTAGAAAGTTCCCAAAATAGTTGAGGAGTCCCAGGAATGACCGCAGCTCCGTGACGTTCTGTGGCCTGGGCGCGTTCCTGATAGCCTCTGTCTTGGCATCTGTGGGCCAACTGCCGTCCGCCGCGAATTTTCTCCCCAAAAACTCCACTTCTGTTGCCATGAAGACGCATTTCGACCTCTTCAGCCGCAGCCCTACGCGATCCAGTCACTGGAGGACCTCCCCCAGGTTTTGTAGGTGCTTGACGGTGTTCTCACCCGTGACCAATATATCGTCCTGAAAAACCACCATGCGTGGTACCGACTTGAGTAGGCTCTCCATGTTTCTCTCGAAGATCGCTGCAGCTGACCGAATTCCAAAAGGGCATCTGTTGCAGATGAACAATCCCTTGTGCATGTTGATGCAGGTGAGGCCCTTCGAAGACTCCTCCAGCTCCTGCGTCATGTAGGCCGAAGTCAGATCGAGCTTGGTGAACGTCTTGCCTCCTGCCAGCCTTGCAAATAGGTTGTCTGCCTTAGGTAGTGGGTATTGGTCCTGTAGCGAGAAACGATTAATAGTTACTTTATAATCGCCGCAAATCCTGACCGTGCCATCACTTTTGAGTACTGGAACAATCAGGCTGGCCCACTCGCTGAATTCCAGTGGGGAGATGATGCCCTCGCGTTGCAGCCTGTCCAGCTTGATTTCCATTCTCTCCCTCATCATGTGAGGTGCCATTCGCGCCTTGTGGTGAATGGGTCATGCCTCTGGGACCAAGTGGATCCGCACCTTCGCCCCGGAAAAGATTCCAATGCCTGGCTCAAAAAGTGAAGGAAATTTGTTAAGAACCTGGGTACATGAGGCCTCATCGACATGTGATAGCGCTCGGATGTCATCCCAGTTCCAGCGGATTTTGCCCAGTCAGTTTCCTCCAAGCAGTGTGGGGCCATCGCCCGGGACAATCCAGAGTGGCAGTTCGTGCACTGTGCCCTCGTAGGTGACCTTGACCATGATGCTGCTCAGGACAGTGATGAGCTCTTTGGTGTATGTTCTCAGTTTCGAGTGGATGGGGCTCAGGGCTGGTCTGAGTGCCTTGTTGCACCACAGTCTCTCAAACATCTTTTTACTCATGATGGATTGGCTAGCGCCAGTGTCCAGTTCCATGGCTACAGGTAAGTCATTCAATTTTAGATTTAGCATTATAGGTGGACATTTCGTCGAAAATGTGTGCACCCAGTGTACTTCAACATCTGCCTCCTCTCTCTGCGGCTCGAAATTGCTTTGATCCACCATGGACCAATCTTCCTCTGCCACATGGTAGTTAGCAGGTTTTGAGCTGCAAGCTCGTTGGAGGTGTTCCATTGTTCCACAGCTCTTGCAAATATACCCTTTGAAGCAGCATGAATAGGCTGAATGGAAGCCTCCACAATGCCAACAAGGTGTGAATTGCCTTGCATTCATCCTTTGTTGCGGCTTCTGAGTCATCTGGGTCACCTGAGGCCTGCTGGCAGTTGCAGACTCATGGGTTCTGCCCTGTACATTTCTGCTCACAAACACAGTTGCAGTTAATTTATGAACATTGCTAGCACTTGTGTGCTGAGAGATTTGTTTGGTATTATCACTAGTGGACATAAACGCCTGTGCTATCACAATGGCCTTACTGAGGGTCGGTGTCTCTACAGTCAAAAGTTTTCATTGGATGGTCTCGTGGCCAATGCCCAGTACAAAAAATTCTCTGAGCATCTGTTCCAGGTAACCATCAAACTCACATTGTCCTGCAAGTTGCCTTCGCTCGGCGACGTAGCTCGCCACTTCCTGACCTTCAGATCGCTGGCACGTGTAGAACCGATACCTTGCCATCAGCACGCTCTCCCTCGGGTTAAGATGCTCCCAAACAAGTGTACACAGCTCCTCATACGACTTATCTGTGGGTTTCACCAGAGCCAGAAGAATCTTCATGAGGTTGTAGGTCAGTGCTCCGCAGACTGTGAGGAGGACCGCTCTCCTTTTTGCAGCGCTTCCTTCCCTCTCCAGCTCGTTGGCTACAAAGTACTGGTCTAGCCGTTCGACATAGGCTTCCCAGTCCTCACCCTCTGAGAACTTCTCCAGGATGCCCACATTGCTGCATCTTTGCATTGGATTCGTATACTCGTCACCAGTTATTGTGTTCCTAACACAGATGAAACTGCACACAGGGAGGTTAAAGTAACAGTGACCTCAGTCTTTATTAAGACACTCCAGAGTGAGGAACAGGCCTTAGGGGCCAGCTTATATACAGTGCTCCCAAGAGATGCTGGGATCCCTTGGGACTTCAGGGGATGCGCTCCCTGGTGGTGGAACATGGGAGTGCATGCTTTACAGATACTCAACAGTATCCACTTGTGGGGTAGAGAATAACTAGAGGCCATCAATGTAAGATAGTGACCAAGAAATCCAATCGGGAATTCAGAAGAAACATCTTTTCCCAAAGAGTGGTGAGAATGTAGAACGTGCTACCACAGGGAGTGGTTGAAGCGAATAGTATAGATGTATTTAAGGGGAGGCTTGACATGCATATGAGGGAGAAAGGAATAGAGGGTTATGCTGATAGATTTGTCATAGAATCATAGAAAAATTATTTCACAGAAAGAGGCCATTCAGCCCATCGTGTCCGTGCCGATCGAAAAAGGCTACCCACCCTAATCCCACCTTCCAGCACTAGGTCCGCAGCCCTGTAGATTATGGCTCTTTAAGTGCACATCCAAGTACTTTTTAAATGTGATGACGGTTTCAGCTTCTACCACCCTTTCAGGCAATGAGTTCCAGACTCACACCACCCTCTGGGTGAACAAATGCTTCTTCATCTCCCATCGAATCCTTCTACCAACAACTTTAAATCTATGCCCATTGGTAATTGACCCCATTGCTAAGGGAAATAGGTGCTTCCTATCCACTCTATCTAGGCTGCTCATAATTTTATACACCTCAGTTAAATATCCCCTTAGTCTCCTCTGTTCCAAGGAAAACAACACCAGCCTATCCAATCTTTCCTCATAGCTAATGTTTTCCAGTCCTGGCAACATCCTCGTAAATCTCCTCTGCACCCTTTTTAGTGCAATCACATCCTTCCTATAATGTGCTGACCAGAACTGCAAGCAGTACTCACGCTCATCAAGCTGCAACCTAACTAGTGTTGTATACAGTTCTAGCATAACTTCCCTGCTCTTGTATTATATGCCTCGGCTAATAAAGGAAAGCATTCCGTATTCCTATTTAATTACCTTATCGATCTGTCCTGCTACCTTTAAAGATCTGTGGGCATATACTCCAAGGTCTCTCTGTTCCTCCACACCTCTTAGTATCCTCCCATTTATTGTGTATTCCCTTGCATTGTTGACCCTCCCCAAATGCATTACCTCAATCTTTTCTGGATTGAATTCCAATTTGCCAGTTTTCTGCCCAACTGACCAGTTCATCGATATCTTCCTGCAGTCTAGAGCTTTCTTCCTCACTGTCAACCACATGGCCAATTTTTGTATCATCTGCAAATGTCTTTATCATACCCCAACATTTAAGTCTAAATCATTAATATATACTACAAAAAGCAAGGGACCCAGTACTGAGCCCTGTGGAACCCCAATGGAAACAGCCTTCCAGTCACAAAAACTCCCCTCAACCATTACCCTTTGCTTCCTGCCACTGAGCCAATTTTGGATCCAATTTGCCACCCCCTTGGATCCCATGGGCTTTTACTTTTTTGATCAGCCTACCATGTGGGACTTTGTCAAAAGCCTTGCTAAAATCTATGTAAACTACATCAAATGCACTGCCCTCATCGACCCTCCTTGTTACCTCCTCAAAGAACTCAATCAAGTTATTCAGACACGACCTTCCATGCTGAACAAATCCATGCTGACTGTCCGTGATTAATCTGTGTTTTTCTAAATGATGGTTTATACTGTCCCTCAGAATTGATTACGGTAATTTGCCCACCGCCGAAGTTAGACTAACTTGCCTATAATTGCTAGTTTATCCCTTCCTCCCTTTTTAAACAATGGTACAATGCTGGCAGTTCTCCAATCCTCTGGCACAACTCCTGCAGCCAGGGGGTATTGAAAAATGATGGTCAGAGCCGCTGCAATTTCCTCCCTTGCTTCTTTTAGTAGCCTTGGATATATTTAATCCGGTCCTGGCGATTTATCTACTTAGTGAGGAACGATGGGAGGAGACTCAAGTGGAACATAAACACCGGCATGGACTGGTTGGACCAAATGGCCTATTTCTGTGCCGCATATCCTTATGTAATCATTTGTAATGATGAAAGAGATTGTTCCAAGGAGGTGACACTGGATAGAGGTATTGCTCCAAACACTTGCAACCTGCATAAAGCTCAATCTGCCTTCCAAATGCAGTAAGCAACAGCTTTTGATCTTGGAAAGTGAACAGCTATGAGATGGGAGCTTTTATAGCACAATTGCAGCTGTCAAGTAAAGAAAGAAGTTCATGGTGACACATTCCCGATGTCCTTACCCGATGTGATTCCCTGGAAGTTCAGCTCAAAACTCTTTTTAATAGGTTCTTAACAAGGTCATAATGACCTGAATTGACTCCTCCACCGTTGCATGTCGGGCCTGTAAATATGACAGACCCGACATCTGGGAAAATAGTGTGGTGGTGGGTTGACAGCAGAGTTCTGACCCTCTGTCAATCATTTTAAATTTAACACCCATCCCGTCCAGTGAGTGCCGGCAAAATTCCGGCTCAAGTTCCTGTTGAGGCTAAACTCGACACTGTTTATGTCTTTTGTACTCCACTTACTGCTCAAGAAATTACAGTTGGTATAAAGCTAGCAACTGTTTCAGTCATGTATTAAGGCAAGAGTAGTCTAACTTGCATAGAAAAGTAACCCCCAAAACTATCCCTATTTTAAGCGAACCTGGTATATGGTGTACTCCTCTCCAAAATGGCACCAATCTTTCTCCAGCTGAGTGGGTTAGGTGAATGTGTTACCATTATTAAAACTGTTTTGTTTACCAGAACATGCTTACTTCACTAAATAAAGTGACTAAAAATATGCAAGGATCAGTGTTTATGTCGAATGCAAGAGGTTAAATTGAAACAGGTGTTGGCAACAAAATGGAAAGACTTTTGAGCTGCAACCAACAACAGCCAGCTCTGAAAATTTGGTACAAAGGAGACTGTACTGGAATACACACTATTGGCTCTTTTATATTTGCAGGAGTGACATCAAAATGGGTCCCACACAATGATTTCCCATGTTTATATTGGCGTGTGCTCATCTATAGTTCTGCTAGACTACACAGCACACAACTTTGGCAACAAAAAAGCCACTAAATCAACTCTGTGAGAAAGGCCATAGGTATGGCTGGTGAGAGAAAGAGAAAAGTTAGGCTGATACACTGGAAGGTGCGATGCTGCAGTTCAGATTAAGGCACATATTTGGGTCAGATTTTGTCATGTATGTACATGCTGTTTGTAGCCACTAGATGGCATCATTGTTGGAGGTCACTGAGCAGCACGCAGATGGTGCTGCTCTGGTATAAAAGGCCAGCTATTTTGTGAGTCAGGCACTTTGGGCCTAAATAAAGCAGAGCCAAGGTTGTACCTTGCTTACTTAAACAGTACTCAGTTTGAACCTTTATTGCATACATAATATTTGGATACGAGAATACAAGAAGTTTTGTTTGCAAAATGAGCAAGATTGGATTTTTAGTGCGATTCTTTGAGGGAGAAGATTGGGCAGACTTTGTGAGCCGTTTGAACCAGTACTTCGTGGCCAATAAAATAAAGGGGGTCAACGATGCAGATCGGCGCTGGGCAGTGTTCCTCGCTGTGTGCGGTTCAAAGAACTACGGTCTGATAAAGAATTTACTCATGCCTAGTGATCCAACAGAGAAAACATACAAGGAGTTATGTACATTGGTACGGGAGCACCTCAAGCCAGACGACAGCATCATCTCGAGACACAGGTTTTATACACACGTTCGATCGGAGGGCCAGAATGTGGTGGAATTCATTGCCAACCTGAGACGTCTAGCGGGACCGTGCAAGTTTGGGACAGTGTTGGCAGACATCCTGCGGGACTTCTTTGTTATCGGTATCAACCACAAGGTGATCCTGCGCAAACTTCTGGTGGTGGAGGAGTTGGATTTAAAAAGGGCCAAACAGATCGCTCAATCATGTATGGCGATGGACAGGAGTTTAAAGCAAATGTCGGTGAAGAACCAAACCTCGGCAAGTACTGTAAATGCGATTGATTCGGCGTTCGGCAGAACGGCACATGGCAGGGCCTTTCCGGCTGCATTCGCGAAACCTGTGGCTGCCAGAGGGAATGTATCCAACTTTTCCATGTTGGCGTTATGGGAGAAATCATTGGCACCAACAGTGCCGATTTAAGCAATACAGTTGCAAAGGCTGTTTGAGAGTGGAGCATCTCCAGCGCAAGTGTCCGCAGATGAGCAAGCGAGCTGCGACACACCATGTGGAGGATGAGAGTCAGACTAGCACGGATCCGGATACGCAATCCGAGATGCCAGAGGAGGAAGTGTATGGACTGTACTCTTTCATAACCAAGAGTAAACCAATTTTGATTAATGTGAAGTTTAACGGGATACTGGTATTGATGGAACTGGACACAGGGACGAGTCAATCGATTATGAATGAAAGGGCATTTAAGACTGTGAGGCCCAGGCTGAGCCCTGTTAACGCCAAGTAGCACACGTACACCAAAGAACTGATAAAGGTGATTGGCAGTGCACAAATTAATGTGTCGTATAACGGTGCAGTTCACGCGTTACTGTTGTGGATTGTTCCAGGCAATGGCCCAACGCTGCTCGGCAGGAGTTGGTTGGAGAAAATCAGATGCAACTGGAATGACATAAAAGCATTGTCATCGGAGGAAGATACATGTGCCCAAGTATTGAGCAAGTTCCCCTCGCTGTTTGAACCGGGTATCATAGAAACATAGAAAATAGGTGCAAGAGTAGGCCATTCGGCCCTTCGAGCCTGCACCACCATTCAATAAGATCATGGCTGATCATTCCCTCAGTACCCCTTTCCTGCTTTCTCTCCATACCCCTTGATCCCTTTAGCCATAAGGGCCATATCCAACTCCCTCTTGAATATATCCAATGAACTGGCATCAACAACTCTCTGCATCTTCAACTTCTGTATCGGCAACTTCACGGGAGCCAAGGTGCAGATCCACGTGGACTCAGATGCAAGACCCGTCCATCATAAAGCTCGGGCAGTGCCATATATGATGAGGGAGAAGGTTGAAATTGAACTGAACAGACTCCAGATTGAAGGGATCATATCACTGGTCGAATTTAATGAATGGGCCAGCCCCATTGTTCCTGTGCTGAAAAGTGATGGCACAAATCAGAACCTGTGGAGACTACAAAGCTACGATCAGCAGGGTTTTGAAACAAGATCAGTACCCATTACCGAAGGCTGATGACTTGTTTGCGATGCTAGCTGGAGGGAAGTCGTTCACAAAATTGGACTTGACGTCGGCCTATATGACGCAGGAGTTGGTCGAGACGTCGAAGAGACTTACGTGCATTAACACGCACAAAGGACTGTTTATTTACCACAGGTGCCCATTTGGAATTCGCTCGGCTGCAACAATATGGAAAGTCTACTGAAGTCTGTTCCCAGAACCAGCATGTTCCAAGACAACATCCTGATCACCGGTCGTGACTCCAAGGAACATCTGAACAACCTGGAAGAGGTTCTACTGCATTTGGACAGTGGAGGACTCAGACTGAAATGCTCGAAGTGCATTTTCATGGCACCAGAGGTTGAATTCCTCGGGAGGTAAATCGCTGCTGATGGCATCAGACTTACTGGCATGAAAACCAAAGCCATTAAGAATGCACCCAAGCCGCAGAACGTGACAGAGCTGCGGTCGTTCCTGGGTCTACTCAACTACTTTGGTAACTTCCTACCTAAATTGAGCACCTTACTTGAACCACTGCACATGCTATTGAGAAAAGGCAACAACTGGATGTGGGGCGCATTGCAAGACTGAGCTTTCGAGAAAGCCACCAATCTGCTTTGCTCGATCAAGCTGTTGGTACATTATGACCCATGTAAATGTTTAGTTTTGGCCTGTGATGCATCGTCATATGGAATTGGCTGCGTATTCCAACAAGCCAATGAGTCGGGGAAACTTCAACCTGTCACGTGTGCATCCAAAAGTTTGTCTAAAGCAGAAAGAGCCTACAGTATGGTAGAAAAAGAAGCTTTAGCGTGTGTGTACGGTGTTAAAAAGATGCACCAATACCTGTTCGGTCTGAGGTTCGAATTAGACACCGATCACAAGCCGTTCATTTTGTTGTTTTCTGAGAGCAAAGGTATCAATACCAATGCTTCAACCCGCATCCAAAGGTGGGCGCTGACATTATCTGCCTGTTATTATATATGTGGACTTGTATTTACACTGTGCAGCCACCAGAGGGTTCATTCCCCAGAGTCCCAAGGGATCCCATAATCCCTTGGGAGCACAGGTATTTAAGAAGGCTTCACAGGTTGGAGAGGCACTCTGGAGACCTGCAATAAAATACTAAGGTCACACTTTACTTTGAGCTTACAATGTTCAGTCTGATTCTTTCTCCATACACAACACCTATGATTATGTCATTCACCACAGACCTGGCAGAGAGAATTGTGCCGATGCTTTGAGCCGGTTGCCGTTGGCCACACCGGAGGTGGAAACGCCACAACCGACAGATTTAATGTGAAGGTACCCCTGTCACGGCTCAACAAGTTAAGAGCTGGACCAGCCAGGACCCGATATTATCGGTGGTAAAGGGTTGTATTCTCAAAGGGGATTGATCTGCCATACCTAAGCAAATGTACAAGGAGGCCAAACTGTACATTCGTCGCAAGGACGAACTGTCTATTCAAGCAGATTGCATATTGTGGGACAATCGAGTTGTAATGCCTAAGAAAGGGAGAGAGAAGTTTGTGCGTGAGTTACACAGCACACATCCTGGTATAGTGATGATGAAGGCCATCGCCAGGTCCCACGTATGGTGGCCAGGAATTGCTGAGCTGGAAGCATGCGTGCACCTGCATGCAGCTCAGCAAAGCACCAGCGGAATCGTCACTGAATCTGTGGTCATGGCCATCCAAACCTTGGTCCAGGATCCATGTAGATTTTGCAGGTCCCTTCCTGGACAAGATGTTTTTAGTGGTGGTGGATGCTTATTCTCAGTGGATAGAATGTATAATCATGTCATCCAGTACGTCCACGGCAACCATATAGAATCTCAATGTCATGTTCGTGACACATGGTCTGCCTGACATAGTGGAGAGCGACAATGGGTCGTGCTTCACCAGTCAGGAGTTTCAGGAGTTTGTAAAACTTAACGGCATAAAACATGTAAGATTCAAGCCTGCGTCCAATGGGCAAACAGAACATGCAGTACAAATTATCAAGCAAAGCATGGTAGAGTTACCCAAGGGTCACTGCAGACCTGCTTGTCTTCCACACTGCTGAGTTACAGGACAAGACCGCACACACTCACAGGGGTCTCGCCTGCTGAAATCATGATGAAAAGAGGTCTCAAGACCAAGTTATCTCTTGTACACCCAGATTTAAGTAATCATGTTGAATACAGAAGACAGAGTCAACAAAGGTACCACGATCGCGCAACTGTGTTACGCGAGATTTCTGTTAATGATCCTGTATATGTGTTGAATTATGGTCAGGGTCCCAAATGGATTGCTGGTACAGTCATGGCCAAGGAGGGCAACAGAGTATTTGTTATTAAGCTCAAGAATGGGCAAACTTGCATGAAACGCATGGATCAAACAATGCTGAAGCACACAGATGAGCCAGAACAGTCGGACGAAGAAACCATCTGTAAAGTCCTGACCCTGAAGTACAGACTTACACGAGGCACATGCTGAAGTCAAGGTCACTCAGGACCTGCACCTTTATTTCACAGCTCTCAAATGCCACACTTGCCTGAGACCTGCCTTTATATACCTGTGTGGGACAGGTGTGCAGTGTCTCCTGCAAGTGCACCCCTGGTGGTAAGGTATGCTTGTGGTTACAGGTCATATCTTAATTACAGTCATGTATAGCATGGTAAGATACAGTTATATACAGTGGTGTGAGATACATGACACCGTCGACGACCAACCAACCCACCAGCAGCCTTCAGTGGACTCAAGAGTCATCATTGAACCCGGAATTTCCATCACGGACTTATTCAATAAAAATGGACTTGCAATTCCTGACATGGCCACTGCCACCCCCCACAAGTCAGCAATCCAACCACAACAGACTCCGCACACTCAGCCAAGGCCGGAATCGAACTGAGACGGTCAACCCGGGCGCATAAAGCACCGGACCATCTCAACCTGTGAAAGACTGTGATAAGATCTCAGAGGCGGGTATTGTCATGTATGTACATGCTGTTTGTAGCCACCAGATGGCATCATTGTTGGAGGCCACTGAGCAGCATGTAGATGGTGCTGCTCTGGTATAAAAGGCCAGCCATTTTGTGAGTCAGACACTTTGGGCCTAAATAAAGCAGAGCCAAGGTTGTACCTTGATTAGTTAAAGAGTATTCAGTTTGAACCTTTATTGCATACATAACAAAGTTTTTGGAGCCAGGAACGTTTGATGCTGAAACTGGATTTTATGAGGTTGAGAATATTCTACCTTAGTGGAAATCAACCAGCTTTTTTGTTTTTAATTGTTACTCAGTCACTTCTACTGGAAAGAGATGTTAGATAATGGCAGTATTAAGCATTGCTGTTGAACTGTTGAGTGTAATCTGTGGCTCAGTGGGTAACACTCTCGCCTCTGAGTCAGAAGGTTGTGGGTTTTTGGCAAAATTTTGGCTGATATTCCAGTGCAGTGCTGAGGGAGCACTGTACTGTCGGAGGAGCCATCTTTCGGATGAGACGTTAAACTGAGGCCCTGTCTGCCCTCTCAGGCGGACATAAAAAAATCCCATGCCACTATTTCGAAGAAGAGCAGGGGAGTTATCCCCAGTACCCTGCCCAATATTTATCCCTCAATCAACATAACAAAAAAACAGATTATCTGGTCATTATCACATTTCTGTTTGTGGGAGCTTGCTTGTGCACAAAGTGGCTGCTGCATTTCCTACATTACAACAGTGATTACACTCCAAAGTACTTCATTGGCTGTAAAGCACTTTGACATGTCCGGTGTTCGTGAAAGGCGCCATATAAATCCAAGTTATTTCTTTTTAATAACCTACTAACACAATTGTCAACACTCTGTCTGGACTCATGCAGGAAGAATGGCCCTTTTGTGTATGTAGAAAAGAGCAGCTACGTGTATGTAGCAATATCCCAGCATGATCAAGAACCATCAAGAGAGGGGAGGAAATTCCAAGTGGGTAAAAAAAGAACATGTTAAATGAGGACAATGTTAATACATTATACTTTGATCTCTCAAACTCCTAGATCTCTACAAGAAAAAATACTCTTTTAAGAAAGCACAAGAAAACTGTGAGGTGTTCCTTGCAATTAATTCCCAAGTTATTCAAGAAACAGCTTTTACGCACAGGCAAGCTGCCACAATCTGATTCTATTAATTAAAGAGGAAATTGTTTAGGGTTTCCAGTGCCTCATGAAAATGAGCAAATGAAGTAAAAGGTCATGACATGACGTGTATTTCAATGCTCATTGTTTTCCATCACATACTGTGCACATGTACTCCAGCAACATTACAGGCGACTGATGACTAAAAGGAACAAAAGGGGTTATTTTCCACTTTTGAATTCCTGGCACAAAGCATTGCCGTTGGGGAGCACATATTGCAAAATCAGACAGGTGCAACCCTTGGTTTTCTATCCATTAAAATGAATGGATGTGCAGTTTTCTTTGCATTCAAACTGAAAATGTGGAAAATTCACCACATAATGAATAAAAATCAAATTACACATACTGGAAATCTGAAACAAAAAAAACAGAAAATGCACAACAGGCCAGTCAGCATCTGTGACAAGGCCCTTCTTTGGAACTGAAAGATAAACAAACATATCGAAGGAATCGTAACAAGGGGAAAAAAAACATTAGATATTCCAATTACCGGAAGTTAATGGTTGAATAACCTGCTTAAAAAGGAAAACGTGAGATGATATAAAAGATCATCTCAATCAGGAATACACTAAAGAAGTAAAATAGTGTACAAATAGTTAAAACAGTGAGTGTTCCGCCCACAGAAAAATACAAAATAGGAGAAGCTGGAAACACACAATGGACAAGTCAGTCAGACAAAGAGAGGAAAAAGGCCAGTACCAATGTCCCAGTACTTTCCGCCCCAAATTAAATTACAGGTAATTGCAATGAACATTAACTCCCATTTTATGAAAGTGGAGATCCTGCCAGAGAACGAATATATATGGGCAACATCACTTTTTAATTCTATTCAAGCTGATTGAATTTGGTGTGTCCAAGAATGCCTTGCAGCTGTGGCAGGTTACTGTGGATGATTAACAGCAATATGTTGCCATGGAGTATAATTGACTGGGTCTGTTGCCTACAATATTACACGCAACCTTTTTACTTTCACTGCAGAGTGGGAATAAGGCTGTAGAGCCAGCATATGTGTGTAAGAGCTCACAGGCTGCTTTAGTCCCAAAGGTGCCTGGTTATCTCATAACATTTTTACTATATGTTGCCATGCTGCACAACAAACGTAAGTGTTACTGTATAACAAACGTATGTTATACAGTAACACTTTAACCTGGCAGTGAGGAGACGCCTCATTGCAGCTCGATGATATTTTCCATTTGATTTAACAGTTATATTTGCAGTTATATTTGCGGCGTAGAGACGATGGGTCGAAATGGCCTCCTTCTGCGCTGTAAATTTCTATGTTTCTATTTCCAAATGGATAAACTGGCAGCAGGTGTTTGAAAATCCAGAAAAATTGCTAGAGTGTTTTCTGGCTGCAATAAATTTAGACCCAGTTGTCGTATTTTTGAAATAACCGGTTCATCAGATTGCCTGCTTCTTGCCTAGTAGCGTGCATAAAGCAAATTAAGTCAGTCAAATTAATAATACATTGTGAAACCAATAATCCAAGTTCACACAATGCTTGAACATACCTCCCGGCGGGTTGAAAAAGGAGTGGCGTCGCCTGTATTTATGGAGCTGTCCTTGGGCTGGACTGCCCTGCCCTCCCAATTGAAAAGAGGATGTTGGAAAAGGGACAGAGACAAGAAAATATTTTAAAAAGACAAAAAAATGTGTAATTTATAAACCATGGTGATCCAAACGCTTAATAACTATACAGTTTATGGTATCTCTAAATAATTATTGCTGGTCACCATTGTCAGATTTGTGAACTTCAAAGGAGCTATATGCCTTATCTTAGTTTTGCTTGCAACAGACTCACTCAAACTGATATTCCGCAACTAATTGTCCAACAAATTAAAACATATATTTATAAGAGGAGCAAATCGCCTCCATGGCCCTGGCCGAAATCAATCTCTGGATGCTTCCCCCACCTGTCAGTCTCAGCTATTGTTGCCTCATGAGGCTGCCATGTGGAAGATGGTGGTAGGCTGTGGGAGTCCTGGTATAGGTCCCCCCAGTGGAGCAATAGGGCCGTGTGATGGCCTCCTCCCTCTCTCTGACTCGGATCTTGCACTTACCTATTATAGACCCTAGTTTTGGCCGAGGTCTTGAGCAGGGAGACTTGATGCTGATCTTCGGGGCGTTCACTGCTGCCCCTTTAAGTTCCCTTGTGCTGAAGCACTGTCAGGGTTGTCTTGACTGCACTGTTTGATTCCCTCTTGATGGTGGGAATCCCACCGGGGACCCGCTGTACATATTCAAGGAAATCCAACCCAGGAAAATGGCTTGGTTTGGGGCATATATAGAGAATGGGTAGAAATCGCACCTCACTGAGGCTCTGCATCTAAAAGGAGAAATCCCCTCTCACATATATCACACAACTGAGCGCTGTCTGACCCTCATTCTCCAAGCCTTGATAGCTTAGTTGGGAAGTGCACTGCCCAGTATGGAATTGAGCCATAGAGACCAAGAAGGTCCCAGTTTCAATCACTGATTTGTGTGGAATAAGCTGCAGCTCATAGGGGAGAGATGTTGGCAATGTTGCTGCAATTGATCTGAATGCCTTCTGGGCTGCGAAAGGAAAAATTAGCCAGGGTTCCCGTCAATAAACACTGTCCAGTAACTCCTGCTGAGAAGTGTGAGCGTGTGGACATCAGATGACGATAACGATCTCCCCATAGTTGCATAGCCTCCAAACACTCACTGTATGGGATCCCACATGATGAATGCCCACTAGGGAAAGGTACATGGAGGGGTCGGTCCGGTCTGTAGCGCTGTGCCCCACCATGTTTTCCTAAGCAGTGAGTGACTTTGTCAGTGCGTGTACAATACCGATCATTATCAGTCATGTACTTATCCAAATGATGAGTAATAATCCTGCTGTTAAAAAAAAAATGACATTTTCAAAAGAAAATGGAGCATGAATTGGCCACATTGATGGGGAAAGCTCTTGTTGGAACATGCAGCATTTTGTTCTTTAACGTTCCATAATAACTCTCCCTCCACACATCATTGAGTTGCTAAAGTCAATAACTTATTACATGTGAACCTTACAGGTGAAATAACGTGCTAGATTGGAAATCTTTGAGATTTTTTCTGGTGCTACTAAATCTTAATTTTGAATGATGTTTAGCAAATACTGTAATAATCCAAACATTAATCAAAGCTGGGATTTTTCCTTAACATTCAGATTTGATAATGCAGATACAGTGTGATTCATCACAGGCCAGCAATTTGCATACAGTGTCAGCACCACTTAGACATGCTTTTCATAGTAAAAGACCCAATAATTTAGATTCTTATTCCCACCATCCCCTAAAATAAAACAATAAGTTACAAATGAAGAGTAGTGGTAGCCAGAAAAACCTAAGTATTTGTTTAAGTAATTATTCAATTAGACTCTAATTTATAGCTTTTCCTATATAACTGCAGGCGGTAAGACAGAAAGAAA
The DNA here is from genome assembly GCF_044704955.1 of Pristiophorus japonicus. Lineage (NCBI taxonomy): Eukaryota > Metazoa > Chordata > Chondrichthyes > Pristiophoridae > Pristiophorus > Pristiophorus japonicus. Next base: position 222,289,196 of record NC_091977.1, on the reverse strand, counting down.
CTTTGAAAACACGTCAAGTAAAAATAATAAATTGGAGTCAGTAAATAGGAATAATTGAATACACAATAATTTCAGAATTTCTGTTGGGTTAAATATATAAATAGGTATGGCATGATCTGAGTCCAATGATATGTCGTTGCATGTATTATGTGGATCTGTCTGGACTCATGTACCATGGAGGCTGAATACATATGTGCGCAATGCATACAGTTGCACTCCTCAAACAGAAGGTTGTACAAATTGAGAGTCAACTGGACACATACTGCAACATTCGGGAGGGAGAAATTTTTCTGGACCAGTTATTCCAGAGTGGTCACTCCACCGGTTGCTAGGAAGAGAGTCTGGTAAGTGAGACCGCGTGACCAGCAGCAGAGAGGGCAAAAAGCAGCAGGTGAGGATAAAATGGGGATCATCTGTTGAGCTGGGTTTGTCTAATACCTGTTTAGGTACCAGTGATGTGGACAAAAAGGGTGACACAGAGGAAGGTTAAAATGAGCACTGATGAGCAAGTGGTTACCCATGGGGGAGCACTACAGCTAGTAAGAGTAGCCGAGTGGTGATTGTGGGGGATTCTAGTCAGGGGGGCCAGATAGTTTATTTTGTAGATGTGAACCAGAGTCCTGAATGGCATGTTGCTTCCCAGTTGTCAGGGTTCAGAACAGCACAGAGAAAAAAAATTCTTGACTGGGAGGCTGAGCAACCAGAGGTTGTGGTTCATGTGGGAACCAATGACATAGATAATCAATTTGAGGTTCTGCAATGAGATTTCAATGAGTTAAATTGTAGATTAAGGAACAGCATCTCCAGGGTAGTAATCTTTGGATCACTCCCAGTGCCATATATTGAACCAGACAGGGAGAGAAAAATTAGGATTATCAACGCGTGGCTAGAAAAATGGTGTAGTGAGGAGGGTTTCAGATTCCTGGGACACTCGGACCACTTTTGGGGAAAGGGAAGGCTGTTCAGATGGAATGATCTTCATTTAAACCATTGAGGCTTTTGTGTCCATGCAGATAAATAGGTGAAAATCCACACGGTAAGTCAAAGCGTGTGAGAAAAACATATGAGTAGAGTGGGGACAGTCACCCAAATAAGAATAAACAAATGCACATAGCATAATAAATAAAACAAGTGAGTTAAAAGCTTAAAGGGTATGATGTAGTAGCCATTACAGAGATATAGCTTCAAGCTGAGCATGATTGGGAGCTAAATATTCCAGGCTATAGGATCTTTTTGAAAGGACATGGAAATTAGAAGAGGAGAGGTAGCAATATTGATAAAAACACAATTACAGCAGGCAGTGGAAATACTATGGGTAGAATTGAGGAACAGCAAAGGATGCAAGACTCTGGTAGGAGTTGTCTAAAAACCTCCAGATATTAGTGATGTAGTGGGGGATGTATAAGTCTGATCATGTAACAAAAACAATGGGGGTAAAATTGCGGTTCAAGACGTCCTCCGTACGAACGCCTCTGACCCCCAAAAAATCTACAAATCTACCTGTTGGTCCTGGAGAAACTTAAGATCCCGGTTAGAGGCCTAGATTTGCTGCACATTGCATGGGGACCTGTCTTCGAGGTACGTAAGTAGAAGCTGGAGTCACATGGGCCTGGACCACTAATCACTATGCAGTATTCTCATTGATAATAATGGGAGCTCTATTTGTACGGACTCCCATTACTATCAATGAGAAAAAAACCCTAAAACATCAAAACACAGCATAATAAATAAAACACCTTACATATTTAAAATTAATTGAAATTAAATGTAATTAAATGTTATAGAAAAAAAATACTTTTTGGAATTAAAAAAAATATTTTAATAGTGTTAAAAATAAACTTACCTTAATGGACAGGGTTTTTAAATATAAAAATGTGTGTTTAAATTTAATTGTTATATGTTTTAAAACTCTTACACTGGTAAAAATAAACTATGCACCTTCTTTTACCAGGACATTTACTGTGCCTGTGCAAATAGCCCAATCTCTCCCGCGCAAATGTCCTTCTCCTGGGGATGCGGAGGATCTGTCAAGATCGGAAAATCCAGATTTCGGCGCATGCGTATCGCACCCTGACAACCGGCTTTTGCAAGGCCTCGCCAAATCCGTACGCACTTTGTACGGACCTGGCGAGGCCGGAATTTTCAGCCCATTATGGTTAGAATCAAAGATTTAAATTTTCACATAGACTAGGAGAAGCAGAACAGCTAAAGTAGTAAAAGCAATGAATTTCTAGGTTGTATATGGAAGTTTTCTGGAAAAATAATTACTTTAACAGTTTAATGTAACTTACAACAAGTTTAACAATGCAATTTATATCAACAACTTGCATTTATATAGTGTCTTTAACGTAGTAAAACGTCCAAAGGAGTTTCACAGGAGTGATTATCAAACAAACTTTGACACCGAGATCACATAAGGAGACATGATGACAGATGACCAAAAGCTTGGACATAGAGGTAGATTTTAAGGAGGGTCTTCAGGTAGGAGAGAGGTAGAGAGGCAGAGAGATTTAGGAAGGGAATTTCAGATTTTAGGTCCTTGGCAACTGAAAGCATGGCAGCCAATGGTGGAGCGATTAAAATCAGAGGAGCGCAGAATTCTCAAAGGTTTTTAGGGCTGAAGGAGGTTACAGAGATATGGAGGGCGAAGCCATGGAGGAATTTGAAAGCAAGGATGAGAATTTTAAAATTGAGGCATGGCCGGACCAGGAGCCAATATAGGTCACTGAGTACAGGGCTGATGGGTGAATAGGACTTGGTGCAAGTTAGTATATGGGCAGCTGAGTTTTGGATGAACTCATGTTTATGTAGAGTGGAAGATGACTTCAGCCTTCTTCCCAATATTCAGCTGGAGGAAATTTCTGCTCATCTAGTATTGGATGTCAAACAAGAAGTGTGAAAAATCAGAGACAATGGAGGGCTCAAGAGAGAGAGGGAGAGAGAGGGGGAGAGAGAGATAGAGAGAGAGAGAGAGAGAGAGAGAGAGAGAGAGATGGTGATGAGGTAGATTTGGATGTCGTCAGCGGATATGTGGAACCTAATATTGTGTTTACAGATGATGTCGCCGAGGGGCAGCATGTAGATGAGAAATCGAAGAGGTTTAAGGATAGATCCTTGGGGGACTCCAGAGGTGACAGTGCGGGAGCGGGAAGAGAAGCCAATGCAGGTGATTCTCTGGCTATGACTGGATAGATAAAAATGTAACCAGTCGAGGGCTGTCTGGACCCAGCTGGATGACGGAGGAGAGGCGTTGGAGGAGGATGGTGTGGTCAACCGTCAAACGCTGCAGGACAGGTTGAGTAGGATGAGGACGAACAGTCACATAGGATATAATTTGTGAAATAATAAGGGCCATTTCAGTACTGTGGCAGGGGTGGAATCCGATTGGACAGATTCAAACATGGAGTTTCAGAATAGATGGGCATGGATTTGGGAGGCGACAACATGTTCAAGGACTTTGGAGAGGAAAAGGGAGGTTGGAGATGGGGTGGTAGTTTGGAAAGACAGAAAGGTCAAGGGTGAGTTTTTTGAAGAGAGGGATGATGACGGCAGATTTGAAGGGGAGGTGGGCAGTAGCTGAGGAGAGAGAACCGTTAACAATATCAGCTAACGTGGGAGCCAGGAAATGAAGTTGGGTGATCAGCCATTGGTGGAATAGAGTTGAGGGAGCAGGAGGTGGTTCTCATGGACAAGATGAGCTCGGAGAGGGCATGAAATGAGATAGGAGAGAAACTAGAGAAAGATGTGAGTTCAGAGAAAGAGAGCAAAATATTCAGTTTGAATGTGACTGGTTACATTTTTGTAACTGAAAAGCAGATGCTGATGCAGAATAAGGAATCACGAGCATAACCATGAGTCAGTAACATGCGTAGCCTCATGAGTCACACTATAAGCTAGCGGATATGTGGCAGCAACTTTTCACAGGGAATACACTTCATTGTTTTTATGCTAATGAAACAGAAACTCCTACCTTGAAAAACATAGAAATATGTCATCATTAGCAGATGAATAGTGCCAGGGGCAATGTACATCAATGCACTTTCTGACATACTCAGGTTCATAACTGGTTATTTATTTTCTTCTTTCCTTGCTGCCATGTTTTTAATTTATTTTATCTTTGTCTCTTTAGATCTTTTTCCTCTTCCCTCCGTGCCATTCATTCATAGGCAGTCCCTCGGAATCGAGGAAGACCTGCTTCCACTCTTAAAATGAGTCCTTAGGTGGCTGAACCGCCCAATACGAGAACCACAGTCCTTGTCACAGGTGGGACAGATAGTCATTGAGGGAAAGGGTGGGTGGGACAGGTTTGCCGCATGCTCTGGATAAGATGGCCTCCGTGCAGTATAGAGGCAGGATTATCACTTTAACCACAGACTGGCCCTGAATTTGCTCAGTAGTTCCAGTGGACTCTCACTGTAACTCTGGTGGGAGTCCACTGCAACAACCAAAAACTCTGCCAGGGCCCAGATACACCAGGTCCTGCCATTGCTTGGGAGTTTCCAGTGACTTTGTGTGGGAGCAGAGGCTGCATCATCCCAAGCAAGGCCATTGATGCAGGTGGGGTGGGGCTAAGGACGCAAGCTCCCTTCACTGGGAGTTCTCACTTCCTTTGGCCTCAATGGGACCTGGCATAAAGTTGGAGACTGATATGCCCAGTGAAATGAGGCAGTCGGACCTCCAGATGTGCATAAATGGGTTCCATTGGGGCTCCAGACCAAGGTCAGAGCCTAGACCCCTGAAAATTAGGGATCAAATTTTTGCCAATGGTGAGTTACTGTGGTCACAATCTACACTCCTGACATAGTGGGTTGCTCTGGTCACAACCTACACCCCTGACACAGTGAATTACTGTGGTCTTGATCTACTGTCTTCCAGGGTCACTAGGGAGACCTGACACTCTCAGCTGGGCCTAACATCTTGCTTTGGCATTGCTAGGCTCATTGGCAGCATGGGTACCACAGATATCCCCCTACACTGCCAAACAACCGCTCTTGTAGGCTGCTCTCTCTGATTCCACAAACATTGGTAAGACCAGCAGCAGAGTTCCACACTGGCGTAACTATCAGAATCACGACCCTGTGGATTTTTGATATATAGTCTACAACAATTAAGTCACCATAACTAAGTGCTAAAATTGGTGACAGAATTACTTGCTGCGAAAAGTGAGATGACTTACCTTAGATATAAGAATACAGAGCACGGAAAAGGCCAATCAGCCCATCAAACCCATTACTCCCATAGATTATTTACAATCTGATTCGAAGGAACGTTTATGCAAAGTTTCTCCCTGCCCTTTATGCAGTACATAGAGCAGTTCATTGTTGACATGACATTCACAAACCTCAATTATCAAAATTATCAACTATAAGAGGAAAAGAAGGCTTTCTAATCTCAAATCCTGCTTGACATTTATTAACTTTATACTCATTTCCTCTAGTTCTGCACTCACAGAACAAGTTAAGTAACCTGTATAAATCTGCATTATCTATTCCTTTTAACATTTTAAACATCTGGATCATGTTTCCTCTCAATTATTTTCTCCAAAGAAAGTTATTTTATTAATCTATTGTGGCAACTGAAGGGGGTAATCTATGTCCAGTTCTGTCATCCTCACGAAACCATGACTACGGTATCCAGAATGGAAAGCATTACATTCCAGAGTACTAGCATCCCCTCACTTAAATGAGAACATAATTTATATTAATATTGTATGTATATAAAATATGTAAAAACATGGATAAATCATTACATTTATTAACTAGCATTTCAGGTAATGAGCTGATGTTAAGAGTGATATGAACATTGCCCAAGAATCTGCTGTTATTTCCATGCCCCATCCATCACCATATCTGTAGGTCTCTTACCTTCCCATCCTTGCAAGGTATTATTACACACCTTATATATTTTAATCCTACGGAAGGCAGGATGTGGCTTGTAGCTATGGAAGTTCACTTTTATTAGACAGCAATCATCAGCCCAGTAAAACAATTTTACTACTAGTAATTGTTTACATACAGAGGTAAATGAGCAATTCTGGCAAAGCTGCGCTTGACTGTAGGACAAGTGGTACAATAGCACAGGTAGGTCAGTGTGCCCAATGCACAACCTCCTGATTATCAAATCATTATATTGCCTTGCGGGAATAGTCATTGTTGTGAGCAAATCTGTGCTGAACCCATGGATTTATTGTACAACCAGTAACAACATTGGAGAAAAGCATTTTAGTATCTTACAGCATGGACATTGATACAACTTGATTGTGTCCTTGAGTGGGATATACCGTATATACTCGCGTATCATGCGACTTTTGAAGACCTAAATTGTAACCTAAATTTGGGGGGTCGCATGATACGCGAGATACAAAATTTGCGGGTGTGAAGTGCTGGCCAAGATTAGGCTGTTAGGCTGTTAAGCAGACCGTATCCACGCTGAATCTCGGCAGGTATCTCCTGGGCTGGATTGCAGCCTCTATTGTCGCTTGTACTGTATCGGGGGGGATGAGAGAGAGTCGCGGAGGTCGGCGGGGGAGAGAGAGTCGCAGAGGTTGGGGGGGGGAGGAAAGAGACCGGACCGGATCCGACCTGACCCCCGCTCTCTCTACCCCGGCGACCCGACCTCCGCTCCCCCAATTCCCCCCCCCCACGCGGCAACCCGACCTCCGCTTCCCCCCGGTGACCCAACCCGACCTCCTCTTCACCCCCCCCCACCCCCCCGGCGACCCGACCTCCGCCACCCACAACTCCCTCTGAAGTTTGCTGCATTATTAGAGGCTCCATCTATCTCAGCCTATGCTTCTTTTACCCGCAAACACAGTAGAGGCTGTGGCTGAACGACGCTAGTCAAGCCAGCTGGAACGATTGCTGTATCGGTGTTCGATTCGCGAACAGCTTTCACAGCAGAATCCACTCGATGTTTCATGTTAAGGTCTGTATTCGATCTCAAAAAAGTGACTCGCATGATACATGAGATATATGGTAAAATCATGTTTTGGGGACGAAAATTTAGGGGTTGCATGATACGCGAGATCGCAGGATACGCGAGTATATACGGTAGGTGAACCAAGGTACAATCAAGATGAAAAAGACGAAATGCAGATAGTGGGGCATTATGCTGAGGTAGTTGCTGGAAGTTGGGGTATCTAAAACATAGTGGCCTAGAAATTTGATTGGGCAGAGCCTGTTTCTTGGGCAAGAAATGAGCGGTGTGTAGGGGGTGATGAGTCTGTCAGCTTGCCTTCCTGACCAGAGCGGTTGCGAGTCGCTCCCACTCCCTGGTTCTCGAGCTTGGATTTATTAATCAGGGTGTGATAAAGTGCAGCAGACAACTGTTTTGTACAAAGAAGGTATGGATTTTATTCAAGAAAGCAAGTTACACAAATGCACTCCAATAAAACTGTAAAATCTTACAAAAGGGTTCTAAACAATGGGGAATACTTTATTACAGGTAACAAACACAACAGAAATACCTCCCACTTACTCTCTAACTAGGTTAAACTCTAGGGTCCCAGGGATTCATGCTCACCAAATCCTTCCTTTGACAGCTAGGGCTGTTTTGGGGTTTCTTGGTTATAGCCAGTTTGCCTTGCTGTACCCCGGACATGGTAGAAGACCTCTGCTGCGTATTGAAGCCAGTTGGGTTGAGTCCGTTGATGCGGTTAGACGCGTTTTGGATTTATCTCTGGTGAGTACCCAATTCCCTTTGTTAGCAATAGGGTTTTAAGTTCTTTAGGTAATTTTTACCCGCTGGATAGTCTATGCCTACCAAGTCAATTTGTATTGATGTTCCACTGATTGGAGAAAAGAACTTAAAAAAAAACAATGTTGCGATGTTTCTTCCTGTGGTTTCTTGCCGTGTGCTCTCGACCTTTATCTTATTCTGAAGTGCTTGGTCAGAAAAGTTTTCCTGTGATGGTCAGAACAGTTCTTCCTGTGATGGTCAGATTAGAGTAGTTCTCTTGGTACGATAGGCCCTCAATTATACTCTGAGATGCTGCTTAATCTTCGCATCAAATCTAACGTTTCTTTTGTTTGAGTTTTGTTGCCCATTGATTTTAAGTGGTCTTCTTTGTATAAGTTTTGGCGGGCGAGCTAACTGAAACTTGATTAAATGTTTTAATCTGACGTTGATAGACTTTGGGATTGTGATACCCCTTATTTATGAGCTGATGAACTCCCAGCTATTGTTGAAGTTATACTCTGGTTTCGAGTTGCCTTTCTGGGTCCGAGATTTCTATGCAGGTTGGAAAGGCGATTAGAATTATGCATGTGTTGAATGGGTCTTGTGATTAGGGTGGGGACTGCTCTTCCGTGGGTCAATTGTTGAAATGTTAATGTCTTCTAGGGGGCTGACTGAGGTTAAACAGTTCCCTCAGACAATTTGATTAACTCCAATATCCAAACTGGCTTTACAGAGGTTGATCCCATCCCCTGGTTTGCAACCTTTTTCCCTTTACAGGCCCAACATGCACCTTTAAAGTTCCAAACCTTGGTTAAAACTCATAGATTTCTTCCGTATGCATTTTAGGATCCCAAACTTTCTGTTTAATAGGCCCAAATCGAATTTCCTTTTCAGTGAGTCCAAACATTGGGGGGGAGGGGGGGTTTCCATGAATTTTGGAATCTTACAGGTGTAGGGTCCAATATGACATGCTGTGTGCAGCGCTCAGAAGTCCACGCCACAAGTGCCCCGGATGCCATATTGGTGAGGGCCCCCACCTGAAATGATGTTAGACCCATTGCCTATGCAAACTGGGGATCCGACGCCTGTTTCAAGCCCCTTTTCAAATTGAATCACGATATGCCAGTGATTTCACATACAATACATGTGTCAAAGAAACATGGGAGGGGGATAGATATGGGAACTTTAAACCTAAACTTCAGAAGGATTAAGAGCATAGTAAGCATATCTGTGGAAGCCACAAAATTATGATGTTTTGACTAGTTTTGGGAACAATCTTTAGATTTCTTTGTCAGTTGCACTTGAAGATTCCTATCATGATAAAAGTTTCAAAGAAATCTGAACAAGATGCTGCACAAAATGATATATACAATCCATATCTAATAATGTACCAGACATAATATTTCCCAGTGATTAACTCCAGATAATTTCTTGATAAATTGAAAGTGTTGACATGGTGACCCTAGGATAAATATCAGTCAAGGACACAGAAAACATCAGCAGGTGGTTCAATTCTGTTGCCAACTGCTAGCAGAAATAGACGCCCCGAATAAAAATGAAAGAACTAGAGCCCATCTCTCAGTTTAAGACACTATCGCAACCTCAGGTTAGATTAATCTCTGACTATAAAATGAATTTCTCCATCTCCCTGTCACATAAAAATGACACAAGTAAGAACTTTTCTAATGATGCCTTCAACTCTGCCCATCCTGATGTGGTACTAATGTGGGCAGCAACATTTCTGTTATTGGTGAAAAAGCTCAGATAACAAAGACCTCTTCGACCATATCAAAGATTAGAAACCTTCTGGGAGAATGCAGCTTTGGACAATATGGGTTATATATTAGAAAACGAGCAATGTATGGCCTGCCTGGTTTGTATAATTGTGTGCTGTACGACATGATACAATTGGTCACTGAAAGAAAGAAAAATACCACCATTTATATAGCGTCTTGTCATATCGCTCAGTAATACTTCGAAGTGGTTCATAGAAACATAGAAAATAGGTGCAGGAGTAGGCCATTCGGCCCTTCGAGCCTGCACCACCATTCAATGAGTTCATGGCTGAACATGCAACTTCAGTACCCCATTCCTGCTTTCTCACCATACCCCTTGATCCCCCTAGTAGTAAGGACTCCTTTTTGAATATATTTAGTGAATTGGCCTCAACAACTTTCTGTGGTAGAGAATTCCACAGGTTCACCACTCTCTGGGTGAAGAAGTTTTTCCTCATCTCGGTCCTAAATGGCTTACCCCTTATCCTTAGACTGTGACCCCTGGTTCTGGACTTCCCCAACATTAATAAGAACATAAGAACAGAAGAATTAGGAACAGGAGTAGACCATCTAGCCCCTCGAGCCTGCTCCGCCACCCAACAAGATCACGGCTGATCTGGCCGTGGACTCAGCTCCACTTACCCGCCCGCTCCCCATAACCCTTAATTCCCTTATTGGTTAAAAATCTATCTATCTGGGATTTGAATATATTCAATGAGCTAGCCTCAACTGCTTCCTTGGGCAGAGAATGCCACAGATTCATAACCCTCTGGGAGAAGAAATTCCCTCTCAACTCGGTTTTAAATTGGCTCCCCTGTATTTTGAGGCTGTGCCCCCGAGTTCTAGTCTCCCCGACCAGTGGAAACAACCTCTCTGCCTCTATCCTGTCTATCACCTTCATTATTTTAAATGTTTCTATAAGATCACCCCTCATCCTTCTGAACTCCAACGAGTAAAGACCCAGTCTACTCAATCTATCATCATAAGGTAACTCCCTCATCTCCGGAATCAGCCTAGTGAATCGGCTCTGTACCCCTTCCAAAGCTAGTATATCCTTCCTTAAGTAAGGTGACCAAAACTGCACGCAGTACTCCAGGTGCGGCCTCACCAATACCCTATACAGTTGCAGCAGGACCTCCCTGCTTTTGTACTCCGTCCCTCTCGCAATGAAGGCCAACATTCCATTCGCCTTCCTGATTACCTGCTGCACCTGCAAACTAACTTTTTGGGATTCATGCACAAGGACCCCCAGGTCCCTCTGCACCGCAGCATGTTGTAATTTCTCCCCATTCAAATAATATTCCCTTTTACTGTTTTTTTTTCCCAAGGTGGATGACCTCACATTTTCCGACATTGTATTCCATCTGCCAAACCTTAGCCCATTCGCTTAACCTATCTAAATCTCTTTGCAGCCTCTCTGTGTCCTCTACACAACCTGCTTTCTCACTAATCTTTGTGTCATCTGCAAATTTTGTTACACTACACTCTGTCCCCTCTTCCAGGTCATCTATGTATATTGTAAACAGTTGTGGTCCCAGCACCGATCCGTGTGGCACACCATTAACCACCGATTTCCAACCCGAAAAGGACCCATTTATCCCGACTCTCTGCTTTCTGTTAGCCAGCCAATTCTCAATCCATGCTAATACATTTCCTCTGACTCCGCGTACCTTTATCTTCTGCAGTAACCTTTTGTGTGCAGCTTATCGAATGCCTTTTGGAAATCTAAATACACCACATCCATCGGTACACCTCTATCCACCATGCTCGCTATATCCTCAAAGAATTCCAGTAAATTAGTTAAACATGATTTCCCTTCATGAATCCATGTTACGTCTGCTTGATTGCACTATTCCTATCTAGATGTTCAGAGTGAACTATTCTCCAGTGAGTTGACTGTTGTTATGTATGAACTGTAATGTAAGGAGCAACTCTTGATCAAATGTTTTCATGACAGAGTATCTTGTTAAAAATTTAATTTTGTTGTTTTTCAGTACTTGAAATTAAAGTTTTATAACATAAGCTTTAAACTAATTTCCTATACACTGATGTGACTAGCAAAAATACCAAGTGCCTACATATATTTAAACAAACATCCTATATTTAGTTTTTCAGTTACAGATTGCTTGTGGAATAAAATCATTCCATGGTGCTATTTTTTAAATTCTGAATGTGGTATGAAAATCAGATGTCCTGTTACAAACTAACATAAAATCAAGATTTTATTGATTTATTAACTGCTTAGATTTCTCCTCTTTGGAATTTATGTTATCCTGGTTGTAAAACTGTACTTTCTCCTCTTGTTGGCTTTCCTCCTGCCATTCTACATCTGATTATTAGAACATGCCCAGAAGCCTGGTGTGACTCACCCAGTGACACTCCATCCCTCCCAATGATGAGGTGGCTCACTTCCATTCATCACCTCTCCCATCTGAGATCAAAAAGCTCACCATCAGAGGTATCGTTGGCAGGATGCTGCTCAAATTTCACCTTACAACTTACGTCAGCAACAAAAGCCAAATATTACATTACTGCTAATTTACATTTTCAGAATAGAAGTTTACATGGAAATATTGAGTAATTTTGACACTTTTATGGATGAGGCTCAATGGATAAAAGTTTGCTTTTAAAAGAACAGTCAGAAGAAATGTAATCTTAGTGGAATATTATTTTCTTGTATAATGAACATATCAAAAATTACACAAATTAATTTGGATCAATATTCAGAATGTTATTTGATCTTTCTTCCCACACAGCAAGCTGCCATTATACTTATATCCATTGTGTGAAGCGTCTAGTGTGTGTTCATCAAACTTCAGAGGGCATGCTTCAAGTGTCAAAAGTATTTACGAAATGCCAGTCCTGCTGTTTTTTTGACCTTGATTGCCTGGACTTTCACCAAGGGTGGGATCCATGAATTTCCATCAACAATTAGCATCTGATTGAACTCAGAATATATTTATTTGCACTACTTTTGCCACGGAGTGTACTTGACCATTTGCTTTAAACAGATGGATAATGATAAAGTCTTAGCAGTTAAACATCACAGGGTTGCATTTCCACAGGGGTTCTCTCGATATGCTGCTGTAACTTTGGCAGGATTTGGACGTAACCAACTGTTTCCGCCATTTCTCCACGGTTTCCACCAAAGTTACGGCAGGAGATTAGGAAACCCCCGTGGAAATTCTAATGCCACAACCATTTTTCAGATCCAAGACTACACGTGAGCAATGCCATAGATCAGCTCATATCAATAAGATTTGGTATCTGTAACATTTCTTAATGTTACATTTTTTTTTATAGGAAAATGTCAAAAATTAAAAACAGATTTTTTTTAAAAAAAGTAATATGTACCTGACTCATTCTCAGGAGCATTCCTTATACAGATTGTCACCATCTGGAAAACATACAGTTCACAGAAAGTTTTTTAAAACGTGAGGTTAAATTATATTATAGGTACAACAGGAAGTATGTGTTAAGAGTGAAGAACTTCACCCCGTCATGCATACGAAATGCAATGAAGTGTTTAAAAATTTAAAAAAATAAATAAATGCTGTAAATGTGAAATAAAAGTAGAAATTTCTGGAAATACAGAGCATCAGAAAAGAGAACATTGGATTGGTTCTGATGAAGGATCTCCAGCCAAGATAGCATCCTATCGTTTCAGATGCTTGTGGATCTGCTGTGTGCTTCTGTAATTTTATGCTCTTATGTCCAATTAATGATTGCCTTCATATTGGGATATCTTATAAGTTCAGGTAGATATTCATAATAAATGTATTTTTAACACTATTTTAGTGTACATAATAGACAAAATGACAAAGCAATAACCTAAAATTCGAAGCTAAGTCCTGTGTATCATTTAGAAACTGTCCATTTGAAACCTCACAACCCATAAAGGCATCCTTTTTACATTACTAATTTGAATGCCTATATTGTATGAAAAAAATCAAATTCAATCATTCCATGATAATGAAAAGTAAATGTTTGCAGTCCTATTAGTAACATGCTGATCCTGAGTACATACAATGTGAACTTTGCACTGTGAATGATTAACAGAATTCTGTGCTTTTACTCTGCATCGCTGCCTTCTCAAGTGCAGATAGCCTCTGCAACATAACTGATGGCCCTAATATCATTGTCCTCAGGAACCACACGGGTATGTTTGTGGCACGGAGAACATTTTCCCATGAGCTTTCTGCAATCTACATACTATTCTGTGCATTTATCTCACCATGTCCATCATCCCACTTGCAAATTTTGTCTGTTTCATGTCACTTTAAATAGCTTCTTGTTTCTTCCATTGGTCCCGAACAGGCATCAATTACACCTTTTCTTTTAGAATTCGAGTCCTAGGTGTTGACGAAATAGAGAAGATCCTGGGGCAGTGCAGGTGGAGGCAGAGACTAACGTAACAGGGTTTCCTCTATTTCCTTCTCACTGCACCTTGGTACAGTAAACAGGAAAATCTATCCAAGTGACTCCTGGCACACACTGCAAATAATAGCAAGTCTCCTCAGTGATCTTTATATACCTGGGGGCCTGCTCTCACTTAGACACATGTGGTTGATTGAAAAAATTATTAGAGGCAATCTAACATAGAAAATTGTATTGTATAGATAAGTTTAATTTTTTCTTGTAAATTTCATATATTTTATGTCTATTACATTACTAACCTTAATTCCAACAGTAAATGCTAAATTGGGTGAAGAACCCAAGTTGGTTGGTAAAAATATTTTCCAAAAGTATTTTGAGTGATTTAATTTAACCTTTTTTAATTTGTAGCTGCTTCTGACTGCACACTTTTGATTCATAGTTTTGAACTTAATGATTTGTGGTTTTCATTTATGCAAAGGGTTGTTGATGTTGAACCGTTGAGTATATTCTAGGCTGAAATAGATAGATATTTGGACTCTAGGGGAATCAAGGGATAATGGAGATCGGGTGGGAAAGTGGAGTTGAGGTTGAAGATCAGCCATGATCTTATTTAATGGCAGAGCAGGCTCAAGGGGACATATGGCCTACTCCAGCACCTAACTGTTATATTCTTCTGCTGCTTGCTGATTGGGTGGACTGACCTGCTTTACCTTTCTAGCCTTTCCGGTCTATCCTGAATAGAAGTCCCTCCAGGCAGCCATCTTTGATAAAGGGACAGATCCTGCTCCCTTGGTTCTAACATTATTTCTCACAGATCCCTCATTACCCAGAAACTAATATACACCAAAACTACCAAAAGGATTCTGCCAACATTTTTTTCCAAGTTTCAGCCAGACTAACTGCTCAAACTATCCCAAATAATAAAAGTAAATAGGGAATTGTTCCATATTCAAACTAATAAAACATATGAACAGGGGGTAATACTCCATTAGAAGCCCCTTTAAGAACAGTCCTAATGCAGAGGCATGGAAGCAGTTCAAACACACAGAGAAGTTTTCACACTTACACTCCATCTTCAGAATTTTACTGCAGTTAATCACCATATAGTCTCTTTCCTTAGCCTTTTAACTGGAGGAAACCGATGTTTAATCTATATCCTGGCATTTCCACAGTACCAGTATTTAATTCTATGAGCTGTAAGTCAAGCAGCCAATATGAAAACTTTTTGTTTCTTAAAATCATTGGCATTCAAATTACATTTTGGAACAATAGGTACAAATTCTTATTGTATTCAATTTAAGTTGTCTTCGCTATATTGAGGAAGGCTTTCACACATTTAAAATAAATCCATAATGCTGCTGCCAAAATAGCAATTTACAGAAAGAAAACATTGCTTTTGCTCTCAGTTCCATATAGCAGTTGGTAAGTAAAGGATGACATCCTTCAATGATCACAATTAGGAGAGAAGAGTGGCCCCACACACCTTGAGTTATTAGACAGAGCATCTCCTGTGCAAATGGAGTTAGAGTGCTGACTGGCCAAAATGGTGACTGTTATTTCCACAACTGCCAGACCATTGGGGCATTATAAAAGCTACTAAAATATCCCCTTCAGTGACATCTTCGTTTTCAAACAAGGTGCAAATTATTAGGTTCTGGAGAAATGTACACGATTGTGTAAACAGTCACAAGACTTTTAGACAAAAAGTTTTACTGACTTACTCAGTGAGAGCTTTGTTTCTAAAAGTTATGCATCAGCAACCGAGGGATAGGGTTGCAACATTTCTGCCAGCTGGATTTTCTCACAGGAGCGAAGATTAGAGAAAAACATTAAAATTGTGCATTTTATTCGTATCTTAGCCAAGAGCAGTGAGGATGAGTGAGATTTACACCATGAATATTACTTTTAGAACTTCAAGGCAACTGTGAATGATGCCAGACTAAAGGGTGTGAGGATACAAGCCCATGAAAATTTGGTTTGCATTGAGTGGGAATAAAATTGTGAACAATGTGCTGGTGCTATCACTAACCATCTTGAGTTGAGCAGAAGGGATATCCATGGAGTGGATCTTGCTTCTGTTTTTCATGGGGAAGTAACAAGCAAATACCAACTCATTTTTCCTAGGATCTCAAACGTGTTGCAGTCCATACCTCCCTCAGTGTTTCCTTCATCCTATAATATGCAGGCATCAACAAATCAGAGCTTCCACCTGTGCACACTCAGAGACCGAACTTCAAGCCATCGTCAACATCTTCACCGAGGCATACGAGAGCATGGGCCTTACACTAAACATCCATAAGACAAAGGTCCTCTACCAACTTACTCCTGCCACACAGCATTGCCCACCGGTTATCAAAATCCATGACAAGGTCTTGGACAATGTGGACCATTTTCCATACGTTGGGAGCCTACGATCAGCAAAGGTAGACATCGACGACAAGGTCCAACACCACCTTCAGTGTGCCAGCGCAGCTTTTGGTCGCCTGAGAAATAGAGTGTTTGAAGACCAAGACCTCAAACCTGGCACCAAGCTCATGGTCCATAGAGCAGTGGTGATACCCACCCACCTATATGGCTCAGAGCATGGATTATGTACAGCAGGCACCTCAAAACACTGGAGAAGCAACACCAACGATGCCTCCGCAAGATCCTGCAAATCCATTGGCAGGATAGGTGCACCAACGTCCGTGTGCTCACTCAGGCCAACATCCCCAGCATCGAAGCACTGATCACGCTCGGTCAGCTCTGCTGGTCGGGCCACATTGTCCGCGTGCCTGACACGAGACTCCCAAAACAACGCTCTACTCAGAGCTCCGACACGGCAAGCGAGTCCCACGTGTGTAGAGGAAATGCGTCAAGGACACCCTCAAAGCCTCCTTGAAAAAATGTAACATCTCCACCGGCACCTGGGAATCCCTGGCCCAAGACTGCCCAAAGTAGAGGAAAAGCATCCAGGAAGGCGCTGAACACCGAGTCTCTTTGCCGAAATCAAGCTGAAGCCAAGCGCAGACAGCAGGAGCGCGCGGCAACCCAGGCCCCCCACCCACCCGTTCCTTCAACCACTGTCTGCCCCACCTGTGACAGAGATTGTAGGTCCCGCATTGGACTCTATAGTCACCTGAGAACTCATTTTTAGCGTGGAAGCAAGTCATCCTCGATTCCGAGGGACTGTTGATTTCTGGATTCTTTTCCCTCAATCTAGTTCAGCAAAATTACTGAAACGAATACCGTTTCTGCCTTAAACAAAGCAAGCTTTTATTTCAAAGCAAGTCTCGATCGAGGACTTTATCAGACAGAAGGAATGCACTGTGATAGATTGCATTCACTTCCTACGGACAAAGTGACGTTACATTGTAAAGGGACGACGGTTATACATTTTCGGTAAAAGATAACAAGATACAATTAGAGTGACATCCTAGTTCAGCCTATCCCCTTTGATCCCTCTTTCCCTTTGTCCACTCATTTTTCCTAGGATGGTCTGATTTTACACAAAGGCCCATTATGAGCTATTAAGATCTTGAAGTTTTTCTGCAAGCTGTGAGTTTTGTTTCAAACTGTTAGTGTCGTAACATTTTGCAGTTTCGAGTCTGAGATGTCATGGCTATTCCTCCATGAATTCTTTGTTAGATTATACTGTCCATATATAATTCCCATGTTCTCAACTTCTCGACTTTAATGTCTGTATACATTTAATATCCATGTTCAGTTTACATTCTCATTCCCCCCTTTTATCATTCCATGATAACACTTAGGATATTTTGCTGATTAAAAGAGTTCGGTTTTCCCGTCTCTCTTATTAGGTCACCATCGGTGTAGCTGGCTGTCTATCACTACGGGTAAAAGTTCAAACTGGTCCATGTTACAATTAGGATGTCAACGGCTTTGTTCAGCTATGGAGAAGAGGAAATCTGGAACAGAAACAGGAATTAGAATAACCAGTAAAATAGGTGCGTTAGAGGGTGGTGAGCTTGCAGTGGTGCAGGTGAACCCAGGCACTTTTCCCCTCAACCTTGGCTGCAGTGGGGGTAGTGAGTAACACCTGAAAAGGCCCCTCCCATCGTGGCTCTAATCCCTTCTGAATCCATTTCTTAATCAGGACATACTTCTCTGGTACCACGAGGGATGATTCGGGTAAAACTGGGAGGTCGAAGTGAGCCTCTCGAACCTGGTTGTGAGCTAGTCGCAGAGCCTGAGTCAGAGAAAGAACATAGGTGGTCATCAGTCGAGCTGAGATACCATATCTAGGAACAATTTCCCTCATTAATACCTTAACAACAGTTTGAGCCTTATTGTCCAGGGTAGGGTAGGCTTCAATCCATCTGCTAAACACATCTACTATTACTAACACATATTTGTAATACTGAACTTTTTGCAACTCAATGTAGTCCAACTGAAATGTCTCAAAGGGACCTTCGGGTAGGAGCGTTTTACCCCAATCACAGGGGACTCCCTTCCCTGGATTATGTTGCTGGCAAACCAGGCAACGACTACTGATGTTCTGGGCGAGCGTCTGGAGTCTAGGGTGCCACCAAGTAGCCAAAAGTGTGTCACTCGTGGTCCTTGCTCCACAATGAGTAGCAAAATGCATACATTCAATAACCCATAGAGCCAACTCGTCAGACATGCAAGTCTGTTCCGGGGGAGTGGTCCAGAGTTTAGAAACATTGTCATAAGTACATCTATAATTTTTCCACAACAGTTTTTCTTTTTCAGGAGCGTCCTCCTGTGCTTTAATAACATCTTGGATGGTTGGCATTGGTTTTTCCGAGGCTAACTTATCCTTTGCAGGATTTTTAGTCTGACTCATCATTTTGGGCACTACCATTTGTTGGTCACGAGAGGCCTGTTTAGCCTCTTTGTCAGCACAGTGGTTCCCTATATCAACCGGGGATTTTCCGGTGGTGTGGGCGGTACATTTAACAATGGCAATGTGCTTGGGGAACATGAGGGCTTGCAACAAATCAGATACTAGTTGCTTATGGGATATCTCATTCCCCTGTGAGGTTAGGAATCCCCTATTTTTCCATAATTGTCCGAAATCATGGGCCACCCCAAAGGCATACCTAGAGTCGGTATAGATATTGACTTTGAGGTCTTTGGCCAAGATACAGGCTCGGGTGAGGGCGAATAGTTCAGCTTGTTGGGCAGAATAGGCAGTTTCAAAGGCGGCAGATTCCAAGACCTGATTCTCCTGGTTTACTATGGCGTATCCTGAGATTCGTGTACCTTCTGGATTAATAGAAGAACTTCCGTCAACATACATAATACAGTCTGGATCTTCCATTGGTACATCAACTAAATTTTCCCTGACTGATGAGGCCTCTTGAATTAAAGATAAACAATCATGACTGGGTTCTTCCTCATCTTGGGGTGGCTCAGTAAGAAAACAGGCCGGATTAATTGCAGTACAGTGCCGAAAGGTCAGCTTAGGATTGTTTAGTAAGTAGATCTCATATCTGCTTTGCCTGGCCATGGTAAGGTGTTGAGTCTGCAGTTGGCCCAGGAGGGCAGCTACGGAGTGAGAGGTGTACACAACAATATCCTGCTGGAGGGTGATGTTGGCAGCGGATTGAAGGCTATTGTAGATGGCGGTTAATATTTGAGTGCATACAGGGTGTCCCAAGGCAACGGGGTCTATTTTGGAAGAGTAGTAGGCAACAGGCCTATGCTTATCCCCGTGTTTCTGAGTTAAGACAACGGTAGCACAGTCTTTCAGGATTGTACAGTACAGTTGAAAGGGCCGGTCATAGAGGGGTCGGCCCAAAGCCGGAGCTTGCAGCAGGGCTGTCTTTAGTTCCTTAAAGGCTTGGACGTCTGCGGTTTCTATTTCAAAGCTGCCTTCCTTATTTGTATACGGTGTGAGGTGCTTAGTCATCAGGGCAACATTAGGGATCCAGGATCTGCAGTAATTGATCATCCCCAACCACTGTCGCATTTGTCGAGCCGTGCTAGTGACTGGAAACTGGCAGGTGGGTTCGATTCGACTAGCCTCCAAGGCTCGGTGGGTGCCTGATAAAATGATCCCAAGAAATTTGACTTGAGACTGGCCAATTTTGACCTTTGATGGTGAAACTATGTATCCCAGGGATGACAAGTAATTCAGTAACTGATTAGCATCCTCCTGATTACTTGGTTCATCTGCGCTGGCTACTAGTAAATCGTCCACATACTGAATCAAAGTGGATCCCTTAGTCAGCGTGAGAGGCTGTAACTGTCTCTGCAGGCTCCTTGAGAATAAGGTCGGGGAGTGGATGAACCCTTGGGGAAGTCTAGTCCAGGTATATTGCTGTCCCTGGTAAGTGAAGGCGAATAGGTACTGACTCGCCTGGGCTAGCGGCAAAGCGAAGAAGGCATGTTGAAGGTCTATTATTGCGAAGATCTTGGCGTTTGCTGGGATTAATGACAGTATCTGTGCTGGGTTGGGAACCAGAGCGTGCAGGGGCTGGACGATAGCATTGATAGCTCGAAGGTCTTGAACTAAACGGTATTCGTTTGGCTTGCCTGGCTTAGGGACTGCCAGTATAGGAGTATTACACGGGGACTGGCATTGGACCAAAATCCCCTGTTCCACTAGCCCCTTAATCAGTCGGTGGATACTCGGTATTGCCTGTGATTTCAGTGGGTACTGTCGGATAGAGGGCCAGTCCACATTGCCCTGCACTGGGATATCAATCGGATCAATGGAAGTATAACCCATTTGGGAGGGGTCCTTTGCCCACACATGAGGATCCACATAGTCAGGTATGCCAGAGCCAGTATGATGCTGCAGAGTCGTTAAGACCTTCTCGGGGTCCCCGTGGAATTGGACTGTTCGGCCATGTTTTACAATTTGCACATCCCGGCTGGTAGGGTCAGCCTCGTCTATAGCCTGCCGCACCATAACTCCCAAATCTTTAGCGTGGTGGGGAGGTAATACTTCACGAGTAATATGTGGTGCCACCGTTGGGGGCTGTCCATTTCCACAAAATCTGCCTTCCCTTCCGGTCCAGTCACTCTAGCCCTTAATAGAATTTCCTTCACTTCCCTTTCGTGATCCTGATAAAAGTTCTGCAGGTCCCGATTCTTTCCACTGGGATCGTATGCTAGGGTCACGTGATAGGGTGCCTGCGGCAGGTCCAGAGACCACCACTGAGGGGTTCTAGTGGTATAATACTGCCGCTTAAGGGTTCCTTGTTTTACAATAATCCCATCATTTCCACACTCCAAATGCAACTGGAATTTGCAGAAGAGGTCTCTAGCCATCAAGTTACAGTCCAGATTGGTTGTGATAACAAATCGATGTTCCACCGATTCTTCCTGGTAACCCATTTTAACCGGTTCTGACACCGGGAATGTAGAGACTTGTCCCAGGAATCCTGACAGTCCCTGTGTTTCAGTGAAGGCGGGGAGTTTAAGCTTTGATTGTACAGAAGACATGAAGGCTCCCGTATCTATCAAGAAGGGTTGCCACTCATTCCGAATTTTTAACAATATCATCGGTTCATCATCCGGGGAGGGTCCCTGCACAATCAAGCTACGTAGTCAATACGAATAATCGGGGGACGGTTGGCCAAAGGGGTTGTTCTGGGAGAAGTTAGTGTAAGATCCCCATCCTTGCCCCCCTTCTCTTCCTTTTTCGTGCTGACGGGAGGGACAATTTCTATTCCAATGTCCTTCTTGCCCACAAATAAAGCATCTATCTCGTCTTTCCCAGCCCCGACCTCTTCCCATACTAGGCCGGGGACAGTAGGGCGGTCCGTAATTAGCAGGGCCCAGGCCATTTGGGTGTTTGGTATAACCGTATCCCTGTTTATCCACCCAACCCTGCACGCAACACTGCGGTTCCATCTGGTATCCCCTTGGGTCAGGTTTTGGTCCTTCCACCCGAGGCGGCTCTTCCTTTCTAGTCACGTATTCAGTCTTGACCCGGGTTGGGGGCGCACCTTCCCCCTCTCCTTTCTTTTCCTGCCAATAATATTTAACCGCCCTTTCCATCTGGGCTTTATTGTTATCTGCCCAATTCATATTATTTGTCCGGATAGCGTGAGCAATCGAATAGGGCAGGCACTGAAGTAGGATAGCGCAGAATTGAGGAGAATCCTCTCCTTCCCTGAAGGCATTATCTCCTGATTGACTTCCGTATATTTCAATAAATCTTTCCATGAATTCATCGGCAGTTTCTTCTCGTTTGGGTTTAGTTTCTAATACTGCGGCCATACTGATGGGCTTCTGAAGGGTCGTGGTGAGAGCATTAAAGATAGCGTTTAGGCGATCCTGGACATCGTTAGGGTGAGCAACCACCAATGTATCATGAGTAGCACGTCCTAGGTGAGTTAGAAATCGGGCATGCTCAGTTGGGCTCAGGGTTTGCTTTATCAGGGCCCACAGATCCCTTGATTCTGCATTATATCCATGCATATCGAGGTCACTCCGTGAAATCGGAGGTCAGGGTTAAGTTGGGTTTGTGGATCCCTTTCAGCTTATTTATCTTAGCCTTTTAACTCTTCAATTTGTTTTGTTTGAGTATCTATTTCTTTATTGTATCAGGCAAGTATTATTACATAAGCTAGTTCTGTTTTTATTTTTATTCTGACTATCGCACCATTCCTCTGTTAGGTGAGTCTTTTTTCTATTAAGAAATCCAAATTGATAATGTTCAGTATGAAACGGCTGTCAATGGAAAGGGTTAACTCCTTTCCAGGTTTGTAAGAAGACCTGATGTCATTACGTGACTTCATGTAACCATCTGAAAAAAAAATCTTCATCAGGAAAGGCAGCATTTGATTAAACTCCAATATTTTTTAACTTCTTATTCAAGTACTTGCCAAAGATATTTTTTTGATTGATTTAAAACGAGACCACACATTTTTAATAGCTATTTGTTTACTGAAATTCAATTTTGTCATCAGCCTCGGTCAACGCAAAGCCAACCATTTTAACTACGTAGTCTATCGATACCTTTCTCAGAGGTCCCAGTGGAACTCCTAGTACGTTTCTCGTGCGCGCACTCTTTCTTTAAGACGTCTGCGGTTTTTAATATGTCCTCCTTCTGTCAATGAAAGCCCTAATTTAATGGAGTTTTTCTGCCAACTCGACAGGAGTGATGCATTTCTTTTTCAGACTGCAATGGAACTTTTCTCATAATTTAAAATCTCAGAACATTTTTTTTTCTTTCAGCACCTATTTAATACGTTATGTCTTTTTTTTCGTCTTTTCCATAACTAGAGGGAAGTCTGGCATGTATGCTGTGGACTGCTTTTCGTTATCTCAATTGTTCCAGCCTCAAGGTCGTGTTATACTATCTCTTCTAAACTGCAGATTTAATATAATAATTTTTTTTGAATCCTTTTGAATCCATCTCAGTATTTTCTGTGCCTTCTTTGAATATCTCAAAATCCCGATTCAAACTTTGTAATTCAATAAGGTTCACACTCTTAAACTTCCCACATACAGGACAACACTACGAAGGGTTAAAATAACGTTCATTCTGTTTGAAAAAGTGGGCGGAGTTAAAACAAACCACAACTCCCCGGTTTCCCACAGTAAAAATCACACAAGCATTTCTCATTTAAAACAGACGTTCACAAGAGTCTCTCTTCTTTCCTATTAATTGTTTTGGCCGGCTCTATTTTTGGATCCATGACCTTTCAGGGAATTCGTAGTTTTATCTAAATTACCTATCCTTGTGTCGCCGCACGTTGGATCAGGGTCCTAATTAGTCCTGATTGTCCCCACGTCGCCCCGTGGTGGTTTCAGTTATCTTACCCAGAGCCTAGGCGGACCAACTGATATACAAGATCGACGCCGTACCTGGCGTAAGTACAATTTAAAATTTACACAGTCCTGCGTAGTCCCGCGGCTTAATTTTACGTAATTCCCTAACCTCCGCGTTTCCCTACGCGGTTCGCGCGATTCTCTATCCCTCCGTGTCGCCGCACGGTTTTCCTGTTTGTGTCGCCACACGAATTCTCTATCCCTCCATGTCGCCGCATGGTTTTCCTGTTCGTGTCGCCGCGATTTGATCTATCTCTATCTAGCTCTAACTATCCCTACCTTCCGTGTCGCTGCACGGATCGCGTCCCCGCAATTTGATCTATCCCTATCTAGCTCTAACTATCCCTACCTTCCGTGTCGCCGCACGGATCGCGTCCCACGCGATTTAGCCCTATCTGGCCTACCTTCCGTGTTGCTGCACGGATTTGATCTAGCCCTATTCTAAGTTTGAAAGGTATTCACCAGATTGTCCTGGATCTCGTTCAGACACTACCTGAGAACCAGCGAGTGGCTAAACTTTCCTCAGACTTTTGAAACCAGGGGAAACTGGAGCAGTATTGAAATCATACTCACTCCAGTGGCCACTTTCCCCTCGTCTCGTCCAAGGCTAATCTGGCTCTTAATTCGCAAGTTTTCGGCAGTCGTCCGTTGAGATCCCATTTCTGACACCAAATGTTGATTTCTGGATTCTTTTTCCTCAATCTGGTTCAGCAAAATTACTGAAACGAATACCGTTTCTGCCTTAAACAAAGCAAACTTTTATTTCAAAGCAAGTCTCGATCGAGGACTTTATCAGACAGAAGGAATGCACTGTGATAGATTGCATTCACTTCCTACAGACAAAGTGACGTTACATTGTAAAGGGACGACGGTTATACATTTCCGGTAAAAGATAACAAGATACAATTAGAGTGACATCCTAGTTCAGCCTATCCCCTTTGATCCTTCTTTCCCTTTGTCCACTCATAAGCCGACCTTAGTATGGTCTGATTTTACACAAAGGCCCATTATGAGCTATTAAGATCTTGAGGTTTTTCTGCAAGCTGTGAGTTTTGTTTCAAACTGTTAGTGTTGTAAATTTTTGCAGTTTCGAGTCTGAGATGTCATGGCTATTCCTCCATGAATTCTTTGTTAGCTTATACTGTCCATATATAATTCCCGTGTTCTCAACTTCTCAACTTTAATGGCTCAGCTAATTCATCTAGTGAGTAAATAAGGCACACTGGATAGAAAAGTCCCAGGTTTGAGCGACTTGGTCCACGTTGTTAATTGATATCATCTAGAGCAGCAGTAAGGATGTTGCAATTGATTAAAGCGCCTCTAGGTTAGGGAAAGCTCCTGATCTTGCTGGAGTGTATGTGTGTGCACACTGGGGAGAACAAGATCCAGTTCAGCTGTGATGTCCCCACAGACAGATAGCCTGCTCACTGCCAAACGCTACAATATGAATAGTGGTCACTTTGGCAAAGTACCTGATGGTAATTGACATCTTTAGAACTGCACCTCAGCAGAGATTCTGCACCTTCAACAGAGCAAAAGGGGAATATAATGATAAAAAGATGATCTTGTGTTCATACCGTGTAATGTTTGTCTCGAGCAACCCCTACAGGTATAAATCTCCTCCCCAGCTTGCAAAGAGAACTTTTTGATGCTAACAATGTCAGCGACACTTGATGAAAGGTTTTGGGCCAGAATTTACAGTGTCTTCAACTGAGCATATGCTGTCATAATCCTTCTGAAAGGTCCCGCAAATTCCGAGTATCTGCATGCACTGCGCATGTGCGAAAACCCAGAGCTTGGGATCTGTCAAGCTACACCTTGACAGATCATACAAACCGACTGGCAAATTACTTTAGCTGGTGCAGAGTTGTTGCCCAAGTATTGCCCAGCAATTGTCCACAAAACTTTTATGGCTGGTAAAAGTAGGCATAGGACCTGCTTTCATCAGCGTATGGGTTATTATAAATCTTAAATTTAAAATTAAAAAATTAAAAATGATGCACAAACACTTAAAATTAGTTTATGCAAATATTGGTCCAGATTAAAATGTTTCAAATTATTTTTCAAAACATTTAATTTTTATTGTATTTGGTGTAATGAAAAGACTTTTAATTAAATTTGAAAATCAGAACATTTATATGTATTAGAGTTGTCTAAATTGTTTAATTATTTGGGGATTCCATTGCATATCATTAAGGGATTCCATTCGGAAATGACTGCAATGGAATTCTCCTTTGTATGGTTGATCAGGCACATGTGATTCCAGGGATGCTTCCGAACCGCCTGTGTCCCTGGGATCCATGGGCCTTTACGCAGGCATACGCCTGCAGGCCTGAGACCGCAACTGTCCATAGCTTTGGATCCAGGAGGTAAGTTCATAGATGTCGAAGGCGTACACCCACTCCGGACCCCACATGTAAGGAAAAAGACATTCGAGCCAGGATGTTCCTAGAGATGGAGTACGCGGTATCCACCGGTATGCTTGCGGCCTTCCACAAGAGGTGGGCACCGAAGGGACTGGAGTGCATCATCACTCCCGACAACCAAATTTGAATTTGATTCTTCAATGCTAAAAGTTTCATTTGATTAATTTGTCGGTTTTAGTGCCCCTTTAATAAGGGGGTACTTGATTTATAGTTTAAACCAAAATAGTTGCAAGGAAAAAGACAAAGTTGTCCACACTGCTGTATAACGTTTATAAAAGTCAAATCAAACTAAGTTTATATGCACAAAAATTCAAATAAAAAAGCTCATATTCCAGCTCAGAAAGTAAAACACTAAAAAAGTTAAAAACAAGTACAGACAGGTTATTTTCCATCTATTTTCCAAAAGAATCAGTGTTTTAAAATTTGGGAATGCCATCCTATTAAAATTGACTGGCAAAACTGGGTTAGTTGAGAGGCACGTGTAAAAGGTAGCAACTTGTCAAACTAATAAGTTAAAAGGTTGAAAACAGTAGGGCTGCACCAAACTCCATTGCTCAACAAAATGAAACCTGTTCTGTCTGTTTTTAAAGATTTCCTCCAAGCTTTCCTTCTGCACCATTTCCCATTTATCCACAATCTCCAACAGTACTAGTTACAAAGATAATCAGAGTGGTGGCTAGGTGATCCCTCACAGCAAGGGAATGAAAATCGACAGGCCTTGATACTCCTCCTAACAACCAAAGCAACAGCAGCAGAATTGCCAGAGGCCTGGGAGTGGCCCACTTACTTGTGTCCTGATATGAAAATGTTAAAATGTAAGCCATACGTAAATCTAACATTGATTTAGAGGATTCACCAAAAAATAAATACCTTTTGGTGTCACGGGTCACTGGTGTGAGGTAGTGAAAAGATTGCGAGATAAAATGTAAATTCCAAAGCAGCCAACTCTGACAACAGAACATAAAATGCTCATGTTGATAAATCTTAAAAACGTAGATTGTAACTATGGCAATACACACTGAATAAGTTATGAATGTCAGTTTTAAAATAACTACGGAGCAGGCTCTTTGTCCTAACAAAAAAAACCTCACAATAAATCCGATTACTTTTAGATTTTTATGCTCATCAAATTGGTTTCTGGTGGGAAATATAACCTTTATTATTTCAGGCATCTAAGCCCCAATTTTACTCAGGGCAGGAATCAGACGGGTGGGGTCTGAGCGGGCAGCAAATCATCCTGACTTCAGCAGCGTATGGCCCAGGTGATTTTAATTCCCATGTCTCATCTGCCTGCCCCGCCTGAAACCAGCAGGAAGTGGCAGCTGGCTGCCATTAAGCAATATATACTTCATGCCTCATCCCATAGCACTGTGCGTGCCGGTTTGACACCTGGCGCTTATCAAAAAGGCTTTAAAATGACTACATTGTTAAACAGTAAGGGAACACTTGAGACCTAAGCAATTGATTTATTAAGTATCCCAACCAGTTTTGATGGTCATATGCAAACTGTTTACTTCTATCGTTTATCAAATTGCTTCAAAATTGTGCACATCCAATTCTTACAGCAGGTGTATTACAGAGGAAGGAATGGTTCAAACTCGGGCACGTTACATAAAGCATAAACTTCAGTTTTGATGGCAGGGTCGGCAGCTCTTGACCATAATTAACATTTCATAAACAGGTGAATAGAATTTGTTCTTTATTCCAGGCATCTTTTAAGGCACGGTTGATTCCAGCACTGTGCTTTAGTCAGACAAAAATAAATAACTAAAGGAGGAAGCCTTTTTAAGATGTTATAACATCAAGATGTCTCCACGTGAACCCTCTGATGCGACACACTAGTTAACAGTGGGCCACCCAGACACCATCACTTTGTTTTTCTCCAATCTAAAGAAGCAATTAGGCATCATTCCTGCTGCACTCTCATCAATTGTCCTCAATAATATTTTCCAAATCTTTTACTTTGTGTTTGCTTTGTTGCATTTAAATTTATATAGTGCCTTTAATGTAGAAAAATGTTCCAAGGTGATTCGCAGGAGTGTAATCAGATAAAAAAATTGACAGTGGGTGTAGTTTTGAAATCAATACGGTGCCTGGATTTTTCACTGTAGTGGTTTTGTCCCCATGTTCCTGGGTTGAGCCTAATTAATGGTGCAAGACAGGCTCCTGGCAGGTTCTCCAGCACATAGAAGAAAGCCACCTGTGTCAGAAAGGAAAATGTGGTTGTGCTGCAGTGCGATACTCATAGCAATGATAGAACGAGGAATCGGTAATAAAGGAGGCAGAAACACGACAAAGAAGTTTTAATTTTTAAAACTCTGGGTGAGTTGTCGATAGCTTTGACGGGCCCTGTGCTTCCCGGGGCCGCGCGGAGTGAGCCCGGCATCATCAGCTCATTACTCAGCTGGAGTGGGGGCAGACTCTGTGCGGGGCCGGTCTGGGAACAAGGATTATGTGTCAGTCCCGCGTGTGAGCGGGAGGCCTGGGGGAGAAGTATGAGGGCCCTAGATAGAGTGGATAGGAAGGGCCTATTTCCCTTAGCAGAGGGATCAACATCAAGGGGGCATAGATTTAAAGTAATTGGTAGGAGGTTTAGAGGGGATTTGAGGGGGAATTTCTTCACCCAGAGGGTGGTGGGGGAGTCTAGAACTCGCTGCCTGAAAGGGTGGTAGAAGCAGGAACCCTTACCACATTTAAAAAGTGCTTGGATGTGCACTTGAAGTGCCATAACCTGCAGAGCTACGGACCAAGAGCTGGAAAGTGAGATAAGTCTGGATAGATCTTTGTCAGCCGCCATGGACATGATGGGCCGAAATGGCCTCCTTACGTGCTGTAAATTTTTATGATTCTATGATTCTAGTTATGTCAGAAGTGAAGGAGAGCTGGACAGCACCAGGCCCTTTCCCTCAATAAGGTCCTTCAGCAGGCTTCCCACCGTGGCCCCAGCATGTACCATTACCCTTATGGCTTTACCCAACGTCAGCTGTACGCAAGCTGGAGACAGGAAAATCAGCTAGTTTCTCTGGCCTCCCCCTCCGCCATCATTTAAATGTGGCGGGACAATCAACGATCATTTAATTGAGACGAAAAGAGGAACAAAAATTCAACTGCTTGACTCTGAAATCTCTAAATTACATCTGTTCAGATCATTACTTCTGTTGCATGCACCAACACTGACCCCAAGTGGCACTGATATTATCAACTTCACATTTGAAGCATTATGTGAAGTACAGTCAGCTTTCATAATTGTGAAAAAATCATTTGAGATGCCTCTCTTCAAAACATGACACCACATTGCAAGGATTCACTTAAAAAAACTAAAAACATTGACTGATAAGATTCATTCCGAAAGTAATGATTGGATTTGGAACCTAAGACTGTCGGCCAAAGTACCCATTTCTAAATACTTGGGAGAAGCAAAGCTGGGGTTGGGAACAGAAGTGAAAAGTAATAATGCTAAAATATTCTCACACGGAAGATCCTCAGGACTGCATGGAAACCTTGCATTTCAGTTTAGTGCCTCAAACTGACAGCTTGTCATTCAGCTAAGCATCACCAAGGAAATAAATTTGCATTAAATTGTCGAAATTGTCAGACTGCTTGTCTGATAGCCAGTACTAGATGAGCTGAAATTTCCTCCAACTAAATATTGGGAATATTGAAACCATTGTCTTTGATCCCCGCCACAAACTCCGTTCCCTAGCCACCGACGCCATCCTTTCCCTGGCAACTGAGGCTGAACCAGACCATTTGCAAATTTGGTGTTGTATTTGACCATATATCCGCACCATCACCAAGACCGCCTGCTTCCACCTCCGTAACATCACCCATCTCCACCCCTGCCTCAGCTCATCTGCTGCTGAAACCCTCATCCATGCCTTTGTTAGCTCTAGACTTGACTATTTCAACGCTTTCCTGACAGGCCTCCCATCTTCCACCCTCCATAAATTTGAGCTCATCCAAAACTCTCATGCCCATATACTAACTCACACCAAGTCCCAATCACCCATCATCATCATCAACATAGGCGGTCCCTCGAACGAGGATGACTTGCTTCCACACCAAAAGGGAGGAGTTCATAGATGTTTCAATGATGGACCCGATATTCCAGTCCTGAACTCCAGGGGTGGAAGATGCCTGTGCGTGGATTTTTTTAACGTGTGGTGACTGTTGCACATCAGCCACCACATGGGCTTGACAGAGCTAGGCCTTTATCCAGTGACAAGGGTAAACCAGGACGATTGGAGACCTGCTCTGCTGCACGGACCTAGTGCGCACACATATCGCAGTGTGTGCTGGCCCGTGCTGCTCCTGGGCCCTCGGCTCTTCTGGGCCCAGTACCCTCATTTGCCGCTCCTCCGCTACGACCTTCCTGCTCCTCCGCTGTGCCTGGGCCCCGCCGATGTTCCAGCGACCTGGGCCTTGATGATGTCAACCAGTCGCCCACCTCAAAGTCGTCACACGCTCAGGACGACCCGTGCTGGAAGCTGTAGTGCAATGCTCCAGCTCTTCATACTCCTGACCTGCGGTGGTGTCCTCTCACAGGTCGAGGTGGCCCATGATGTTGCAGGGACCTTGTGCTCACTGACCTACATTGGTTCCCGGTCCAGTAACGCCTCAATTTTTAAATTTGTTTTCAAATTCCTCCATGGTCTTGCCTCCCTATTTCTGTAATCTCGTCCAGCCCTACAACCCTCCGAGATCTCTGCGCTCCTTCAATTCAAGCCGCTTGCACATCCTCGATTTTAATCGCTCCACCATTGGCGGCGGTGCTTTCAATTGCTTAGGCCCTAAATGCTGAAATGCCCTGCCTAAACATCTCTCCTCCTTTAAGATACTCCTTAAAACCTAGCTCTTTGACCAAGTTTTTGGTCATCTGTCCGAATATGTGGCTCAGTGTCAAATTTTGTCTGATAATCACTCCTATGAAGCGCCTAGGGACAGTTTACTACATTAAAGGTACTCTAAACATGCAAGTTGTTGTTGATTAGTAGTTTGCTGCCTATAAAGTTGGATTTTTATTTTTCTGCAAATGAGAAGTTAAAATGCTGTATATGGTGGCAGTGAAATAAGGTAGTTGGATTAAAGATACAAAAGTAGATTTTCCTGGAAATTAGGGATAGTGTTAAATCCAAGGAAGAGGCATATAAAGTGGCCAAAAAAGCAGCAAACCTGAGGACTGGGAGAAATTTAGAATTCAACAGAGGAGGACAAAGGGTTTAATTAGGAGGGGGAAAATAGAGTATGAGAGTAAGCTTGCAGGGAACATAAAAACTGACTGCAAAAGCTTCTACAGATACGTGAAGAGAAAAAGATTAGTGAAGACAAATGTGGGTCCCTTACAGTCAGAATCAGGTGAATTTATAATGGGGAACAAAGAAATGGCAGACCAACTGAACAAATACTTTGGTTCTGTCTTCACTAGGAAAGACACAAACAACCTTCCGGAAATAGTAGGGGACCGAGAGTCTCGCAAGAAGGAGAAACTAAAGGAAATCCTTATTAGTCAGCAAATTGTGTTAGGAAAATTGATGGGATTGAAGGCCGATAAATCCCCAGAGCCTGACAGTCTGCATCCCAGAGTACGTAAGGAAGTGGCCCTAGAAATAGTGGATGCATTGGTGGTCATTTTTCAACATTCTATGGACTCTGGATCAGTTCCTATGGACTGGAGGATAGCCAATGCAACACCACTTTTTAAAAAAGGAGGGAGAGAGAAAATAGGGAATTATAGACTGGTCAGCCTGACATCGGTGGTGAGGAAAATGTGGGAATCAATTATTAAAGATGTAATAGCAGCGCATTTGGAAAGCAGAGACAGGATCGGTCCAAGTCAGCATGGATTTATAAAAGGGAAATCATGCTTGACAAATCTTCTAGAATTTTTTGAGGATGTAACTAGTAGAGTGGACAAGGGGGAACCAGTGGATGTGGTGTATTTGGACTTTCAAAAGGCTTTTGACAAGGTCCCACACAAGAGATTGGTGTGCAAAATCAAAGCACATGGTATTGGGGATAATGTACTGACGTGGATAGAGAACTGGTTGGCAGACAGGAAGCAAAGAGTAGGAATAAACGGGTCCTTTTCAGAATGGCAGGCAGTGACCAGTGGGGTGTCGCAGGGCTCAATGCTGGGACCCCAGCTATTTACAATATACATCAATGATTTAGATGAAGAAATTGAATGTAATATCTCCAAGTTTGCAGATGACACTAAGCTGGGTGGCAGTGTGAGCTATGAGGAGGATGCTAAGAGACTGCAAGGTGACTTGGACAGATTAGGTGAGTGGACAAATACATGGTAGATGCGGTATAATATAGATAAATGTGAGGTTATCCACTTTGGTAAAAACAGGAAGGCAGATTATTATCTGAGTGGTGACAGATTAGTAAAACGGGAGGTGCAACGAGACCTGGGTGTCATGGTACATCAGTCATTGAAAGCTGGCATGCGGGTACAGCAGGCGGTGAAGATGGCAAATGGCATGTTGGCCTTCATAGCGAGAGGATTTGAGTATAGGAGCAGGGAGGTCTTACTACAATTGTATAGGGCCTTGGTGAGGCCACTCCTTGAATATTTTGTGCGGTTTTGGTCTCCAAATCTGAGGAAGGACATTCTTGCTATTGAGGGAGTGCAGCGAAGGTTCACCAGACTGATTCCCGGGATGACAGGACTGACATATGAAGAAAGACTGGATCGACTAGGCTTATATACAATGGAATTTAGAAGAATGAGAGGGGATCTCATAGAAACATATAAAATTCTGACGGGATTGGACAGGTTAGATGCAGGAAGAATGTTCCCAATGTTGGGAAGTCCAGAACCAGGGGTCACAGTCGAAGGATAAGGGGTAAGCCACTTAGGACTGAGATGAGGAGAAACTTCTTCACTCAGAGAGTTGTGAGCATGTGGAATTCTCTACCACAGAAAGTTGTTGAGGCCAGTTCGTTAGATATATTCAAAAGGGAGTTAGATGTGGCCCTTACGGCGAAAGGGATCAAGGGGTATGGAGAGAAAGCAGGAATGGGGTACTGAAGTGCATGATCAGCCATGATCTCATTGAATGGTGGTGCAGGCTCGAAGGGCCGAATGACCTACTCCTGCATCTATTTTCTATGTCCTTTACCAGGGCAGTTTGGATGGAGTGAACTGGCTGTTCGACTTAATATGCAATCTGTTGTGTATCTGTAAAGCATGCACTCCCATGTTCCGCCACCAAGGAGTGCATCCCCTGAAGTCCCAAGAGATCCCAGCATCCCTTGGGAGCACTGAATATAAGCTGGCCCCTAAGGCCTGTTCTTCACTCTGGAGTGTCTTAATAAAGACTGAGGTCACTGTTACTTTAACCTCCCTGTGTGCAGTCTCATCTGTGTTAGGAACACAATGACTGGCAATGAGTATATGAAAGATGCAGCAAACTGTGGGCATCCTGGAGAAGTTCTCGGAGGGTGAGGACTGAGAAGCCTATGTTGAACGGCTAGACCAGTACTTTGTAGTCAACGAGCTGGATGGAGAAGTAAGCGCTGCAAAAAGGAGAACGGTCCTCCTCACAGTCTGCGGGGCACCGACCTACAGCCTCATGAAGAATCTTCTGGCTCTGGAGAGGCAGATGCTGAAGTACTCGGGGTGCACACATTTTTGACGAAATGTCCACCTATAATGCTAAATGTAAAATTGAATGGCTTACCCATAGCTATCGAACTGGACACTGGCGCTAGCCAATCCATCATGAGTAAAAAGATGTTTGCGAGACTGTGGTGCAACAAGGCCCTCAGACCAGCCCTGAGCCCCATCCACACGAAACTGAGAACGTACACCAACGAGCTCATCACTGTCCTGGGCAACGCCATGGTCAAGCTCACTTACGAGGGCACGGTGCACGAACTGCCACTCTGGATTGTCCCGGGCGATGGCCCCACACTGCTTGGAAGGAGCTGGCTGGGCAAAATCTGCTGGAACTGGGATGACATCCGAGCGCTATCATATGTCGATGAGGCCTCATGTACCCAGGTTGTGAACAAATTTCCTTCCCTTTTTGAGCCAGGCATTGGAAACTTTTCCAGGGCGAAGGTGTGGATCCACTTGGTCCCAGAGGCACGACCCATTAACCACAAGGCGCGAGTGGTACCTCACATGATGAGGGAGAGAGTGGAAATCGAGCTTGACAGGCTGCAATGCAAGGGCATCATCTCCCCAGTGGAATTCAGCAAGTGGGACAGCCCAATTGTTCCAGTACTCAAAAGTGATGCATCGTCAGGATTTGCGGCAATTATAAAGTAACTCACGCACAGGCATCTTCCATCCTTCAATATGAAGTTCGAGACCTGGAACATCAGAACCCTCATGGACATGATGACAGGGCTCGAGCTCGAGGAACTTGCACGTAGAGGCGAGGCCTTGAAGGGACTTAAAAAATGAGGGTGAGGATTTAAATTTAATGCACTGGAGGACAGGGAGCCAGTGAAGGTCGGCAAGGATGAGAGTGATAGCCAAGAAGGACTGAGAACAGGACATGACACAAGTGACAGGGTTTTGGACAAGCTGGAGCTTATGGGAGGAATAAGATATTGGGCCGGCAATATGGGTCTGGAAGTGCAAAGGCATCTGTGAGAGTTTCAGCAGCAGAGTAGCTACAGCAAGAGGTGGAAGTAAGTGGTCCTAGTGATGGATAAATGTGGGGTTTAATGTTCAGCTCAGGGCCAAACAGAATGATCTGATTCAGCCAGAGAGTGTGGCCAGCGAGCAGAATTTGTGGCAGGGATTTAAGACAATGGTTATGGTCCGACTGAGCTAGAGAAATGTGTGACTAATCCAAGACCTGATGTTGACCGCACGCCTTGCTTTTAGCAGGTGCATTCGAGACAGCCAGCGAGACCCTCACACCAGGCAGATAAGGGCCTCATTGAAATTCAAAAGTTGGGGTCTGGCAACATTATTCATACTTCGACATTGTTTTAACTCTCAGCAGCCGCATTCAGTGCCTGGTTTCAGTCCCACCAGGAGTAGCGGGCCCAAAAGAGGGCCGAAAATGTAAGTATACATATTTTTTGTAATGCTTTCCTTGTGGGCCTGGAGGAGCAGGAATGCTTTACTAGGCCCCACAAGAAAACAGGCTTTCCTCCCCAACCACGATCACACCCACCACCCAGCCGCACATTCCCCCCTCCACCATTTACCACTGACTCCCATATACCAGCCTGACGTCGGAGTTGCCGGGTTTGAATCTGTAGAGGGAACGATTCTTAGTTATATTCCAAAACAGAGCTCTAAATTAACTATAAACCAAACTAATAAACTTGAAGGTGCTATACAGAAATTACTTATGACCAGTAATACTTATTCTCTCCTTTAATGAGGGTGGGGGAGGGGGCAAGATTTCTTAGATTTACAAATAACTTTTAAAACGTACCCTAGGATGAATTGTACAACTTATAACATGAGGTCCAAGTGCATTATATATCTGTAAAATCCTCCAACATATAGCTGAATTTAGCTTTGCAATTGATATTTTAGAAACATAGAAATGTACAAAATAGGTGCAGGAGTAGGCCATTCGGCCCTTCAAGCCTGCACCACCATTCAAGTTAGAGGCAAGAAGTGGACATTGACACACTCCACCATAACCCGGCTGGAACAATTAACTTTGGAAGTTGTGGATCAATACTTGAAAATCAACTGTGCTTACCCAATTCTTATAAAAATGTTTCAAAATGGAACACTTGCAGAATATAATCTTAAGACATAAGTCAGTAATTAACATGCCTGACGTGTGTTTTTCATACAAACCTAACATTTTGGCACAGAAAGCCCGCAGGAAAACTGGGAGTAATACATTTTGCAATTCTCCAACAGCAGCATTTATAAATCTTCATTTGGACAATTTCTCAGTCATGGGGAGATGGACGGAGGGAGTGCTGCACGGTCGGGGGTACCTTTTCAGATGAGACATTAAACCGAGATCCCAACTGCTCTCAGGGGAACGTAAAAAAACCCCATGGCACTATTTCGAAGAGCATGGGAGTTCTCCCGGTGTCCTGGCCAATATTTATCCCTCAACCAACATCACAAAAAAGTGTTTCTGATCATTATGAGATTCCTGTTTGTGGGATCTTGCTAGGTGCAATTTGGTTGCCGCGTTTCCGACATTACAATAGTGAACACTTCAAAAATATTTCATTCGCTGTAAAGCACTTCAGCACGTCATGAGGTTGTGAACGCCGCTATAGAAATGCAAGTTCATGCTTTTTCTTCGTTGTTCCAAGGCCAGCAAATATTTACCATTGAACCCCAGCAGGTTTTGGAGGGGCAGCGATCTGACTGATTTCAAAACTTGGAAGGTCGGTCCGCTGGACTGCCTGTGAAACAACTCATGGTAATCACAATGACTAGATGTTGAATATTCAGGCAGCGAACGAGAAGCTCACAGGCAAAGTGCCTACCTCGCTCACAGATCATCTGTGCTCAACTGAACCATTCAGAGAGGGGGCGGGATCAACCGGCAACACGCGAGCTCTCGCGACATCCGCGGCGCGATTGCTGGGCAACGGGAGGAGGCGCGCGGGCTGGTTGCTGGGCAACGGGAGGGGGCGCGCGAGCTGCGGTTGTTGGGCCACTGGAGGGGATTCCGTGCACGATCCGTCGAAGCTTCTCGGTAAACAGACAGGAGTGGAAAAGTTGAAGAATTATCGGAGGATGGCGAGTGGGCAAAGGCCGGCTTCGGCGGCCCGGCCGATGACTAAAGGAGCCGCTGGAAGACCACCTCCGACTGCGGCCCGAGCTCCGCCGACTGCCCTGCGGGTTGGGACTGGGGTACGTCAGCCGGTCACTTAGTGTTCCGTGTGGGAATCAATCTGGGCCGTGGCTCCAAATCGGCGAGGGGCCCGAGGCTGGAGTGCGCCATCCCCACATCACCCCCCCCCCCCCAATTACACCATCTCCCCCCCCCCCCCCGACACCACCCCCGACACCAACTCCCTCCCCCCCCCGACACCATCTCCCCCCCGACACCATCCCCCCCCCCCGACACCATCCCCTCCCAGCCCCCCACGACACCATCCCCCCCCGTCACCATCCCCCCCCCGTCACCATCCCCTCCCCCTCCCCGACACCATCACCTCCCCCTCCCCGACACCATCCTCTCCCCCTCCCGACACCACCACCCCCCCCACACCATCCCCTCCCCCCCCCCGACACCATCCCCTCCCCCCCCCTCGACACCATCCCCTCCCCCCCCCTCGACACCATCCCCTCCCCCCCCCCCCCCCGACACCATCCCCTCCCCCCCCCCCCGGACACCATCCCCTCCCCCCCCCCGGACACCATCCCCTCCCCCCCCCCGACACCATCCCCTCCCCCCCCCCGACACCATCCCCTCCCCTCCCTGACACCATCCCCTCCCCCTCCCCGACACCATCCCCTCCCCCTCCCCGACACCATCCCCTCCCCCTCCCCGACACCATCCCCTCCCCCGACACCATCCCCTCCCCCTCCCCCCCCCGACACCATCCCCTGCCCTCCTGACACCATCCCCTGCCCCCCGCCGACACCATCCCGCCCCCCGCCGACACCATCCCATCCCCCGCCCCGACACCATCCCCTCCCCCCCCGACACCATCCCCTCCCCCCCCGACACCATCCCCTCCCCCCCCGACACCATCCCCTCCCCCCCCGACACCATCCCCTCCCCCCCCCCGACACCATCCCCTCCCCCCCCCCGACACCATCCCCTCCCCCCCCGACACCATCCCCTCCCCCCCCCGACACCATCCCCTCCCCCCCCCGACACCATCCCCTCCCCCCCCAGACACCATCCCCTCCCCCCCCGACACCATCCCCTCCCCCCCCGACACCATCCCCTCCCCCCCCGACACCATCCCCTCCCCCCTCCGACACCATCCCCTCCCCCCCCCCCGACACCATCCCCTCCCCCCCCGACACCATCCCCTCCCCCCCGACACCATCCCCTCCCCCCCCGACACCATCCCCTCCCCCCCCGACACCATCCCCTCCCCCCCCGCGACACCATCCCCTCCCCCCCCCCCCGGACACCATCCCCTCCCCCCCCCGACACCATCCCCTCCCCCCCCCCCCCCCCCCCGGACACCATCCCCTCCCCCCCCCGGACACCATCCCCTCCCCCCCCCGGACACCATCCCCCCCCCCCCCCCGACACCATCCCCTCCCCCCCCCGACACTATCCCCTCCCCCCCCTGACACCATCCCCTCCCCGACACCATCCCCTCCCCCTCCCCGACACCATCCCCTCCCCCTCCCCGACACCATCCCCTCCCCCTCCCCGACACCATCCCCTCCCCCGACACCATCCCCTCCCCCCCCCCCGACACCATCCCCTGCCCTCCCGACACCATCCCCTGCCCCCCGCCGACACCATCCCATCCCCCGCCCCGACACCATCCCCTCCCCCCCCGACACCATCCCCTCCCCCCCCCCGACACCATCCCCTCCCCCCCCCCGACACCATCCCCTCCCCCCCCCCGACACCATCCCCTCCCCCCCCCCGACACCATCCCCTCCCCCCCCGACACCATCCCCTCCCCCCCCCCGACACCATCCCCTCCCCCCCCCGACACCATCCCCTACCCCCCCCGACACCATCCCCTCCCCCCCCGACACCATCCCCTCCCCCCCCGACACCATCCCCTCCCCCCCCCGACACCATCCCCTCCCCCCCCGACACCATCCCCTCCCCCCTCCGACACCATCCCCTCCCCCCTCCGACACCATCCCCTCCCCCCTCCGACACCATCCCCTCCCCCCCCCGACACCATCCCCTCCCCCCCCCGACACCATCCCCTCCCCCCCCCGACACCATCCCCTCCCCCCCCCGACACCATCCCCTCCCCCCCCGACACCATCCCCTCCCCCCCCGACACCATCCCCTCCCCCCCCGACACCATCCCCTCCCCCCCCGACACCATCCCCTCCCCCCCGACACCATCCCCTCCCCCCCGACACCATCCCCTCCCCCCCGACACCAACCATCCCCCCCCCCCCGACACCATCCCCTCCCCCCCCCCCCGACACCATCCCCTCCCCCCCCCCCGACCCATCCCCTCCCCCCCCCCGACACCATCCCCTCCCCCCCCCCCGACACCATCCCCTCCCCCCCCCGACCATCCCCTCCCCCCCCGACACCATCCCCTCCCCCCCCCCCCGACACCATCCCCTCCCCCACCCCCCCCGACACCATCCCCTCCCCCCCCCGACACCATCCCCCCCCCCGACACCATCCCCTCCCCCCCCCCGACACCATCCCCTCCCCCCCCCCCGACACCATCCCCTCCCCCCCCGACACCATCCCCTCCCCCCCCCCGACACCATCCCCTCCCCCCCCCCCCCGACACCATCCCATCCCCCGACACCATCCCCTCCCCCCCCGACACCATCCCTCCCCCCCCCCCGACACCATCCCCTCCCCCCCCCCCCGACACCATCCCCTCCCCCCCCCCGACACCATCCCCTCCCCCCCCCCCGACACCACCCCCCCGTCCCCGACACCATCCCCTCCCCCCCGCCCCGACACCATCCCCTCCCCCTCCCCGACACCATCCCCTCCCCCTCCCCGACACCATCCGCTCCCTCTCTCCGACACCATCCCCTCCCCCGACACCATCCCCTCCCCTCCCATCCCCTCAACCCCCGCCCCGACACCATCCCCTCCCCGACACCATCCCCTCCCCCTCCCCCTCCCCGACACCGTCCCCTCCCCCAACACCATCCCCTCCCCCTCCCCCCCCCCCCGACACCATCCCCTCCCCCCCCCCCCGACACCATCCCCTCCCCCCCGACACCATCCCCTCCCCCCCCGACACCATCCCCTCCCCCCCCGACACCATCCCATCCCCCCCCCCCCGACACCATCCCCCCCCCCGACACCATCCCCTCCCCCCCCCGACACCATCCCCTCCCCCCCCCGACACCATCCCCTCCCCCCCCGACACCATCCCCTCCCCCCCCCGACACCATCCCCTCCCCCCCCCGACACCATCCCCTCCCCCCCCCGACACCATCCCCTCCCCCCCCCGACACCATCCCCTCCCCCCCCGACACCATCCCCTCCCCCCCCGACACCATCCCCTCCCCCCCCCGACACCATCCCCTCCCTCCCCCCGACACCATCCCCTCCCCCCCCCCGACACCATCCCCTCCCCCCCCGACACCATCCCCTCCCCCCCCGACACCATCCCCTCCCCCCCCGACACCATCCCCTCCCCCCCCGACACCATCCCCTCCCCCCCCGACACCATCCCCTCCCCCCCCGACACCATCCCCTCCCCCCCGACACCATCCCCTCCCCCCCGACACCATCCCCTCCCCCCCCCCGACACCATCCCCTCCCCCCCCCCCGACACCATCCCCTCCCCCCCCCCCGACACCATCCCCTCCCCCCCCCCGACACCATCCCCTCCCCCCCCCGACACCATCCCCTCCCCCCCCCCCGACACCATCCCCTCCCCCCACCCGACACCATCCCCTCTCCCCACCCGACACCATCCCCTCCCCCCACCCGACACCATCCCCTCCCCCCCCGACACCATCCCCTCCCCCCCCCGACACCATCCCCCCCCCCCCCCCCCCCGACACCATCCCCTCCCCCCCCCCGACACCATCCCCCCCCCGACACCATCTCCTCCCCCCCCCGACACCATCCCCTCCCCCCCCCCCCGACACCACCCCCCCCCGCGACACCATCCCCTCCCCCCCCGACACCATCCCCTCCCCCCCCCCGACACCATCCCCTCCCCCCCCCCGACACCATCCCCTCCCCCCCCCCGACACCATCCCCTCCCCCCCCCCGACACCATCCCCTCCCCCCCCCGACACCATCCCCTCCCCCCCCGACACCATCCCCTCCCCCCCCCCGACACCATCCCCTCCCCCCCCCCCCCGACACCATCCCCTCCCCCCCCCCCGACACCATCCCCTCCCCCCCCGACACCATCCCCTCCCCCCCCCGACACCATCCCCTCCCCCCCACCCCCCCACCCCCGACACCATCCCCTCC
The DNA here is from genome assembly GCF_044704955.1 of Pristiophorus japonicus. Classification (NCBI taxonomy): domain Eukaryota; kingdom Metazoa; phylum Chordata; class Chondrichthyes; family Pristiophoridae; genus Pristiophorus; species Pristiophorus japonicus. The sequence goes on along the minus strand of NC_091977.1, from coordinate 222,248,162 downwards.
CCCCCCCGACACCATCGCCCTCCCCCCCCCCCCGACACCATCGCCCTCCCCGACACCATCGCCCTCCCCCCCCCCCCCGACACCATCGCCCTCCCCCCCCCCCGACACCATCGCCCTCCCACCCCCCCCCGACACCATCGCCCCCCCCCCCGACACCATCGCCCTCCCCCCCCCCCCCGACACCATCGCCCTCCCCCCCCCCCGACACCATCGCCCTCCCACCCCCCCCCGACACCATCGCCCCCCCCCCGACACCATCGCCCTCCCCCCCCCCCCCGACACCATCCTGCCCCCGACACCATCCCCCCCCCCCCCCCAAACACCATTGATATTACAACTTCCCAACATTCTTTGTGTTTTCACACTGATACCTAACATAATTTGCTGTTTATTGATCATCTTTATTGTTAACAAACATCTGAGCAATTGTTTGATTTAGAAGTATCTGCTATCTGCCTTTTCATTCACAGATTCTGTGCTGCTCCCAATTGTTGTGCGAGGTCATTTTCTTTCAATGACAATTCTTACGTGTCTCAGGTGAATTAGTTTCTATTTAAAACATGCTGAGTGACCTGTTCCCAAGTCCAGCAAACTTTGGTGGAAAATCAGTCACAGGTGTGGCCAGAGAGCAGTGTATAGCCAGCTGGTTATGCACTATACTATATAGAATTACATACTATACAATAGTCTTGCATTGAACCTGTAGTTTATTGATGCGGGGTTTCCTGAGGCAGGATACCACTCTCAAACTGCCTCCTAGGAAGTGTGCGAGAGCACCCCAGTTTGACATAGCTCCAGTTTTTCTTTTCTGTGGACAAAAGCTTGCTCTATACCTAGGACCTCCTGTTGGCACAGCCAGGAATAGGTGTCATCTAGACACAGCAATGTCTAAGCAGTGTGAGGCACAGCAAGTTTAGAATTTTAACCTGCTGTACAACAAATTCATTTTTTTTCTTGTTAATTGAAATCAAATATTTTAAATATTAATTTATATTAAACAAAGGCTGCACTGTAACCAAATAAGTACTGAGGCGTTTGTCTATTTTTTTGAAATTCCATTCTTTAAATTGAAGTACAAGTCATGAGCCCAGAACATTATTTTACAAACTCAGTCATCTATGAGCTGTCCATAAACTTTTGCTTATATAGAGAGAATATGGTTTGCAAATATGCAAAATGTAAAACAGAGAGAAAGTGAAAGAGGAATGACCGCAGTTTCTGCTCAAAACTGTTTGACTTGGTAAAATTCTGTCTATAGATACCTCCTGGAACAGCAAGACCTGGAACTCGTGGCGGGCCTGTAATGCCTGGAGGTGTGCTGTCTGCTCAGATTAAAGTTGCAGATCGCCCTGTAACTCAGCAGGGTTTGAGTGGAATGAAAACTGGAATGAAAGGTGTAGTATACAGAGAAAAAGTCAGACTGAACACTGTGAGCTCAAAGTAATGTATGATCTTAGTCTTTTATTGCAGGTCTCCAGAGTGCCTCTCCAACCTGTGAAGCACTCTTGTATACCTGTACTCCCAAGGGATTATGCGATCCCCTGGGACTCTGGGGAATGAGCCCATTGGTGGCTGTACAGAGTAAATACAAGTCCAGATACATAACATTCCCTCCCTAAAGTCAATAGTGTGACTGTTTACAATGTGAGTCGATCAGGGGCCCTTCTTGCCCTGGTTAATCGACTCGGTGTGAAGGCTGATGTTGTTGAGTCATTTGTTGGGCCCTCGCTGGGCTGCTGTGCAGCTGGCCTTGCTGGGCTGCCTGGTGTGTTGGGCCCTGCAGGGCTGCTGTGGATGATGGGTTCTGCTTTGTGGTCAACCATGGTGTCGGTTGCCACTGGTGTGTGTGTTGGGGAGATCAAAAAAGGTAGGGTCCAAGGTGGGTTGCTCAGGGTAGTCCGTGAATCTGAGTTTGATTTGGTCCAAGTGTTTCCGGTGAATGAGTCCATTTGAAAGTTTGACCCGAAACATCCTGCTCCCCTCTTTGGCCACGACAGTGCCGGGAAGCCACTTGGGACCTTGCCCATAATTTAATACAAATACAGGATCATTGACTTCAATCTCGCGTGACACATTTGCACTATCATGGTATGCACTTTGTTGAAGCCGCCTGCTCTCTACCTGTTCATGTAGATCAGAGTGAACTAACAAGAGCCTTGTCTTAAGTGCTCTTTTCATGAGCAGTTCAACAGGTGGGATCCCAGTGAGTGAGTGTGGTCTCGTGCGGTAGCTAAGCAGGACTCGGGATAGGCGAGTCTGCAGTGAGCCTTCAGTTACCCTCTTCACGCCTTGCTTGATGGTTTGCACTGCTCTCTCTGCCTGACCATTGGACGCTGGTTTAAATAGGGCAGATGTGACATGTTTGATCCCGTTTCAGGTCATGAATTCTTTGAACTCAGCACTGGTAAAACATGGGCCGTTGTCACTCACCAGGACATCGGGTAGGCCATGTGTGGCAAATATGGCCCGCAGGCTTTCCGTGGTGGCAGCGGACGTGCTAGTCGACATTATCTCACATTCAATCCACTTGGAGTACGCGTCTACAACCTCAAGAAACATTTTACCCAAGGACGGGCCTGCATAGTTGACGTGTACCCTAGACCACGGTTTGGAGGGCCAATACCATAAACTTAGCGGCGCCTCCCTGGGTACATTGCTTAACTGCGAGCATGTATTACATCTGTGAACACAGGACTCTTAAGTCCGCATCGATGCTGGGCCACCACACGTGGGATCTGACTATTGCTTTCATCATTACGATGCCTGGGTGGGTACTGTGGAGGTCATTGATGAAGGTGCCTCTGCCCTTCTTGGGGACCACTACTCGATTGCCCCACAGAAGGCAGTCTGCCTGTATAGACATTTCATCTTTGCGCCGCTGGAACGGCTTTATCTCTTCCTGCATTTCCACTGGGACACTGGACCAGCTCCCGTGAAGCACACAGCTTTTGACTAGAGATAAGGGGTCCTGGCTTGTCCAGGATTTTATCTGCCGGCAGTGACGGGTGATTGCTCACTCTCAAATGCTTCCCTAAACACGGCTAGATCTGCGGGCTGCACCATTTCCACCCCCGTGGTAGGCAATAGCAGCCTATTGAGAGCATCGGTGCAGTTTTTTGTGCCTGACCTGTGGCGGATGGCGTAGTTGTATGCCGACAACGTGAGCGCCCATCTCTAGATGCGGGCCGATGCGTTGGTATTTATCTTTTTGCTCTCGGAAAACAGGGATATAAGTGGCTTATGGTCAGTTTCCAATTCAAATTTTAGGCCAAATAGGTATTGATGCATTTTCTTTACCCCATAGACACATGCTAATGCTGCTTTTTCAATCATGCTGTCGGCTCTCTCACCCTTAGACAGACTCCTGGATGCATAAGCAACCGGTTGCAGTTTCCCGAAATCATTGGCTTGTTGCAATACACACCTGACGCCATATGACGACGCATCACATGCTAGTACCAAATGGATCATACAACACAAGCAATTTGTCTGAACATAACAATTTTCTCGTTTTTTACAAAGGCATTTTCTTGGCTTTTGCCCCAAACCCATTTGCCCCCTTTTCGTAGTAAGACATGTAGTGGTTCTAGCAGGGTGCTGAGACCCGATAAGAAGTTACCAAAGTAGTTCAAGAGTCCCAGGAACGACAGCAGCTCCATCACGTTCTGTGGCCTCGGTGCGTTCTCAATTGCCTCCGTCTTTGCGTTGATGGGCCTAATGCCATCCGCCGCAATCCTCCTTCCCAAGAACTCCACTTCAGGCGCCAGGAAAACGCACTTCGAGCGTTTTAACCTGAGCCCCACACGGTTGAGCCGACTAAGAACCTCCTCCAGGTTCTGCAGATGCTCGACTGTGTTCCGACCTGTGACCAAGATATCGACCTGGAAGACCACGGTGTGCGGGACCAACTTCAGTAAGCTTTCCATGTTTCTCTGGAATATCGCCGCCGCTGATCGGATTCCAAACGGGCATCTGTTATAAACAAAAAGACCTTTGTGCATGTTGCTGCAGGTGAGGGCCTTCGATGATTCCTCCAGTTCTTGTGTCATGTAGGCTGAGGTCAGATCCAGCTTCGTGAACGTTTTTCCTCCCGCCAGCGTTGCAAAGATGTCGTCTGCTTTTGGAAGTGTGTATTGGTCCTGCAGGGAGAAACGATTGATAGTTACTTTGTAATCGTCACAGATTCTGACGGTGCCGTCTCCCTTGAGGACTGGGACAATAGGACTGGCCCACTCGCTGAACTCGATCGGTGAGATGAAGCCCTCTCTTTGTCGCTGGTCGAGCTCGATTTTTACCCTTTCTCTCATCATGTACGGTACTGCTCTCGCCTTGTGATGGATGGGTCGCACCCCCGGAATTAGGTGGATCTGCACTTTTGCTCCTTGGAATTTCCTGATGCCTGGTTCGAACAGCGAAGGAAATTTGTTTAAGACCTGTAAGAAGTGTTGTCAGCGGGCGATAGCACTCGAAAATCGTCCCAGTTCCAGCGTATCTTTCCCAGCCAGCTCCTGCCGAGCAGTGTGGGCTTGTGCACCGCTCCATTGTAGGAGACCTTTACGGTAGCACTGCCGATTACAGGAATCAGTTCTTTCGCGTCAGTTCTTAGTTTCGTGCGAATTGGAGTTAAGACTGGCCTTGAGGCCTTGTTGCACCACAACCTTTCGAAGGTCTTTTTGCCCATGATGGACTGGCCCGTGTCCAGCTCCATTGACACCGGGAGTCCCTTTAGTTCAACCTTCAGCATTATTGGAGGACAATTCGTAGTGAATGTGTGCAACCCATGTACCTCTGCTTTCTCTATCAGAGGTTCTGTTTCGTCGTGATCCTCCGTGGATCTGTCCTCCTTTGCAACATGGTAGTTTGCAGGTTTAGCAGGCCTAGCAGCTCGCCTGCACACACGTTGGAGGTGTCCTATTGTTCCACAGCCCTTGCAAATGTATCCTTTGAATCGGCATGAATGGAAACAATGATCACCCCCGCAGCACCAACAAGGTGTTAATGGCCTTGCATTCATCACCCTTGATGGTGGACTCTGAGACATCTGCGGACGTGTAGCTGCAGGTATGTTTGATCTGCCCTGTCGGTTACGATTTGAAAACAATATCACTTTGTTCATAGCACTTGTAGCAGCACTTGTGTGCTGAGAGATTTGCTTAGTATTGTCACTGGTGGCAATGAATGCCTGGGCTATCACTATGGCCTTACTCAAGGTTGAGGTCTCTACAGTCAAAAGTTTGCGAAGTATGGTTTCGTGGCCAATGCCAAGTACGAAAAAGTCTCTTTGTGCTCCAAATGTCCTTCAAATTCGCAATGTCCTGCAAGGCGTCTTAGCTCGGCGACATAACTCGCCACTTCCTGGCCTTCAGATCTTTTGTAGGTGTAGAACCGGTACCTTGCCATCAGAATGCTTTCCTTCGGGTTCAAATGCTCTCGGACCAGTGTGCACAAATCGTCATACGATTTCTCCGTGGGTTTAGCTGGAGTGAGCAGATTCTTCATGAGGCCATACGTTGGTGCCCCACAGACGGTGAGGAGGATCGCTCTACGTTTGGCAGCACTCTCTTCCCCATCTAGCTCGTTGGCCACGAAGTATTGGTTGAGTCGCTCCACAAAAGTTTCCCAATCAACTCCCTCCGAGAATTTCCCCAGGATGCCCACTGTTCTCTGCATCTTTGGGTTCGCCAACTGTATCTCGTCGCCAGTTGTTATGGAGAAAGTGTCAGACGGAACACTGTGAGCTCAAAGTAATGTGTGACCTTAGTCTTTTATTGCAGGTCTCCAGAGTGCCTCTCCAACCTGTGAAGCACTCTTATATACCTGTGCTCCCAAGGGATTATGGGATCCCTTGGGACTCGGTTGAATGAGCCCTCTGGTCGCTGTACAGAATATATACAAGTCCAGATACATAACAAAAGGTATGTGCATATTGTCTCCTATCCTTTTTTGTATCATCTATAAAGGTAGTTATTAATAAAATGTATATATTTTCTTAGTTTGTTCTTGGAACATGGGTGACACTGGCATGGTAGTATTTGTTACCCATGTCTAGTTTGCCTTGAGGGCATTAAGAATCCAACCATGTAATGTGGGACTGGAGTTACATTTAGATGAGGCCAGGTAGGGTGGCAGGTTCCTTTTTCTGAAGGGCATTAGTGAATCAGTTTGTTTTTACAACAGTCTTGTTGATGTTATGGCCATCTTCTGGTGCCAGCCTAGAAATGACCAGATCTATGGAATTTACTTTCTCAATTTCCGTGGTGGGATTGTAACTCACTACCTCTGGGTTGTAATTCCAGTACCATAAAAAACGAGGTTACTGTATCCATTTGAGAAAGTTCAAAATCTTCATAGAATGGTTACAGCACGGAATAAGGCCATTCAGCCCGTCGAGCCCGTGCCTTGGAATAATCTTGAAGATTATTTTTGTTTTCCTTTTTAATTGCTATAGTACAAAGACTAGTAAATGGATCAATTTATAATCCTGAACATGTTTTATTTTTAATTTACTTTACAGGACCACAGCGTCAGATTCTGGACAAGTCCTATTTTCTTGGACTGCTTAGGTGAGTACACATAAATGTTCTTGACTAATACTAATAATAACATTAATGATTTAGATGAAGAAATTGAGTAACATAGAAAATAGGTGCAGGGGTAGGTCATTCGGCCCTTCGAGCCTGCACCACCATTCAATAAGATCATGCCTGATCATTTCCTCAGTATCCCTTTCCTGCTTTCTCTCCATACCCCTTGATTCCTTTAGCCGTAAGGGCCATATCTAACTCCCTCTTGAATATATCCAATGAACTGGCATCAACAACTCTCTGCGGCAGCGAATTCCACAGGTTAACAACTCTGAGTGAAGAAGTTTCTCCTCACCTCAGTCCTAAATGACCTATCCCTTATCCTAAGACAGTGTCCCCTGGTTCTGGACTTCCCCAACATCGAGAACATTCTACCCGCATCTAACCTGTCCAGTCCCGTCAGAATCTTATATGTTTTTATGAGATCCCCTCTCATCCTTCTAAACTCCAATGTATAAAGACCCAGTTGATCCAGTCTCTCCTCGTATGTTAGTCCTGCCATCCCGGGAATCAGTCTGGTGAACCTTAGCTGCACTCCCTCAATAGCAAGAATGTCCTTCCTCAGATTAGGAGACCAAAACTGAACTCAATATTCCAGGTGAGGCCTCACCAAGGCCCTGTACAACTGCAGTAAGACCTCCCTGCTCCTACACTCTATGGCCCCAAGTTTTCACATGATTTGCTCCTGATTTTTAGGAGCAACTGGTGGAGAACGGAGTATCTTAGAAATCGGAATTCTCCACATTTAAGTTTTCTACAGTTCTAGTCAGGTAGAACAGTTTCACTTTTGAACAGAATTTTTTTTTCAAAAGGGGGCATGTCCAACCACTGACGCCTGATTTGAAAGTTTCCACAGTGAAAACGTACTCCAAACTAACTTAGAATGGAGCAAGTGAAGATTTTTGTAGGCTTGAAAAAACCTTGTCTACACATTAAAAAATCAGGCGCAGGTTACAAATTAGGTGTCGGGAACGAGGTGGGGAGGTGAGGGGGGGAAGGGAAGTCATTAAATTCTACAATAAATCCTTAATTATATTTTTACAAATATTATACAAATAAATCCAACCTGAATAAAAATTTATAAGCAAAGAAAAGATTAAATAAACCATGTTCCTACCTGTGTGAAAGTGCTTCAGGCAGGCCTTTCAGGCAGCGGTTTGCCGTCGGGACCGACCGACGGCAGGGGGAGAAAGCTGGAAGAAGCCTCAGTGCTGATCATGGAAGGGCAATGTGGTTTTATTAAAAAATGTTAAAAATTGAACAGCTACAAAGAATTTGAATAGTCTCAAACAAGTGCATGTGTCCCGTTTATCACAGTCTATCTTTAATTACAGAATGCACTCCCTCACACACAGAAATATCAAGAAAATTAAAATGCAAGCCTTTGCAAGGGTTCAATAAACAAATTTTCACTTTTTCTGCAGCACTTTTTAAAATGGCCGAGTGCCAATGTTTACTTCAGACTGCGCGTGCGCGAACGCTCCAACGCGCACGCGCAGGGTTGCCGGCACCAAAAAAACTCATTAAAATTGTACCCGCACCCTCCTAGTTACAAAATTGGCGCGAGTGGTAGGCTCCGCCCCCTGTGCGCCTCGCCAAGCAGACATCGAGCTGCAAGGCGCTCGAGAATACCGCGTTTTTTTTCAGGCGCCGTTTCCGGCGCGAAAAACGGGCGCCCAGCTCAGAGGGGCGCCTGTTTTGCCGCGTGTGGAAACTTGGGGCCAATATCTCCAAGTTTGCAGACAACACTAAGCTGGGTGGCGGTGTGAGCTGTGAGGAGGATGCTAAGAGGCTGCAGGTGACATGGACAGGTTAGGTGAGTGGGCAAATGCATGGCAGATGCAGTATAATGTGGATAAATGTGAGGTTATCCACTTTGGGGGCAAAAACACGAAGGCAGTTTATTATCTGAATGGCGGCAGATTAGGAAAGGGGGAGGTGCAACGAGACCTGGGTGTCATGGTTCATCAGTCATTGAAAGTTGGCATGCAGGTACAGCAGGCGGTGAAGAAGACAAATGGTATGTTGGCCTTCATAGCTAGGGGATTTGAGTATAGGAGCAGGGAAGTCTTACTGCAGTTGTACAGGGCCTTGGTGAGACCTCACCTGGAATATTGTGTTCAGTTTTGGTCTCCTAATCTGAGGAGGGACGTTCTTGCTATTGAGGGAATGCAGCGAAGGTTCACCAGATTGTTTCCTGGGATGGCGGGACTGACATATGAGGAGAGACTGGATCAACTGGGCCTTTATACACTGGAGTTTAGAAGGATGAGAGGGGATCTCATAGAAACTTACAAGATTCTGATGGGACTGGACAGGTTAGATGAGGGAAGAATGTTCCCGATGATGGGGAAGTCCAGAACCAGGCGACACAGTCTTAGGATAAGGGGTAAGCCATTTAGGACTGAGATGAGGAGAAACTTCTTCACTCAGACTTGTTAACCTGTGGAATTCCCTACCACAGAGAGTTGTTGATGCCAGTTCATTGGATATATTCAGGAGGGAGTTATATATGGCCATTGCGGCTAAGGGGTTAAGTGGTATGGAGAGAGAGCAGGAAAGGGGTACTGAGGCAATGATCAGCCATGATCTTATTGAATGGTGGTGCAGGCTTGAAGAGCCAAATGGCCTACGCCTGCACCTATTTTGTATGTTTCTATGTTTCTGAAATATCAATTGCAAAGCTAAATTCAGCTCTATGTTGGAGGATCTTACAGATATATAATGCACTTGGACCTCATGTTATAAGTTGTACAATTCATCCTAGAGTACGTTTTAAAAGTTATTTGTAAATCTAAGAAATCTCGTCCCCTCCCCCACCCCCGCACCCTCATTAAAGGAGAGAATAAGTATTACTGGTCATAAGTAATTTCTGTATAGCACCTTCAAGTTTATTAGTTTGGTTTATTGTACTCTTAATTTAGAGCTCTGTTTTGGAATATAACTAAGTACAAATCGTTCCCTCTACAGATTCAAACCCGGCAACTATGACGTCAGGCCGGTATATGGGAATCAGTGGTAAATGGTGGAGGGGGGAATGTGCGGCTGGGTGGTGGGTGTGATCATGGTTGGGGACGGAAGCCTGTTTTCTTAGTTTTCTTGTGGGGCCTGGTAAAGCATTCCTGCTCCTCCAGGCCCACAAGGAAAGCATTACAAAAAATATGTATACTTACATTTTCGGCCCTCTTCTGGGCCCGCTACTCCTGGTGGGACTGAAACCAGGCACTGAATGCGGCTGCTGAGAGTTAAAACAATGTCGAAGTATGAATGATGTTGCCAGACCCCAACTTTTGAATTTCAATGAGGCCCTTATCTGCCTGGTGTGAGGGTCTCGCTGGCTGTCTCGAATGCACCTGCTAAAAGCAAGGCGTGCGGCCAACATCAGGTCTTGGATTAGTCACACATTTCTCTAGCTCAGTCGGACCATAACCATTGTCTTAAATCCCTGCCACAAATTCTGCTCGCTGGCCACACTCTCTGGCTGAATCAGATCATTCTGTTTGGCCCTGAGCTGAACATTAAAACCCACATTTATCCATCACTAGGACCACTTACTTCCACCTCTTGCTGTAGCCACTCTGATGCTGAAACTCTCTCAGATGCCTTTGCACTTCCAGACCCATATTGCCGGTCCAATATCTTATTCCTCCCATAAACTCCAGCTTGTCCAAAACCCTGTCACTTGGTTCATGTCCTGTTCTCAGTCCTTCTTGGCTATCACTCTCATCCTTGCCGACCTTCACTGGCTCCCTGTCCTCCAGTGCATTAAATTTAAATCCTCACCCTCGTTTTTTAAGCCCCTTCAAGGCCTCGCCTCTACGTGCAAGTTCCTCGAGCTCGAGCCCTGTCATCATCATATCCATGAGGGTCCTGATGTTCCAGGTCTCGAACTTCATATTGAAGGATGGAAGATGCCTGTGCGTGAGTTTTTTTAACGTGGGGTGGCCGTTGCACACCAGCTATCACACAGGCTTAGCTGAGCAAGGGGCAAGGGGGTCCACGACGACTGGAGACCAGGCACTGCTGTATGAACCTAGTTGCCTATGGCGAGATGCGGGCCGTAAGCTCAGCACTGGGCAGTGTCCTTCGGTGAGATGTTAAGTGATCCGAGGCCTGGCTGGGGGCAGGCATTGGGAAGGTCAGAAGTCCATTTTGCTCAGAGTGTTCAGAATGGAAGGAGAAGAGGTCAGAGTGACCACAGCCATTGTGCTCACCGCGTGCTGGAGGAGGCGAGGCCAGGTCACCGCTGGAGGAGGCGAGGTCAGGTCGCCGCTGGAGTATGGGTGTGTAACCTCAAGCCCTGTAACCTATCTTGAACTCTCTATTCGTCTGATTCCAGACTCCTGTTCAGCTCCCTCCTCCTTCACCCTTCCAATGGTGGTGGAATCATCAGCCACCTTAGTCCAATTCTTTGCAGAGCTCTCCCTAAATCTTTCCACCCCACCTTTTTAAAAACCTTCTCCAGACCCATCTTTTCAACTAAGCTTTCTGTCCTCTTCCGAATCTCTCTTACTGGCTTGCCATTCATTTCCTTATAATTATTTGTGAAGCACCTGGGGGGATTTTGTTACTCTAAAGGCACTATTCAAATTCAAGTTGTTGCTTTCTCTAGTGAGCGCAAGTTCTGTTCTTTGAGTCTCTGTTCACAGCTGGCATCAATAACAACTTGTCCTGATGTAACTAGGTTGCTGCTGGCAGTGCAGAGCTTTACTACGTGAGGGCACAAAATTGGGCACACAGACTACTACATCTGATTTTCCGTGCAAAAAGAGAAGTGCTGGATTGTTGGAGGCTGTTCTGGTGACCAGCCTAGGCCTCATAAATCTCCAAATTATTCAAATTATCCCATCTTATTCACAAGAACATAAGATCGTAAGACATAGGAGCAGGAGTCAGCCATTTGGCCCCTCGAGCCTGCTCTGCCATTTAATAAGATCATGGCTGATCTGATCATGGACTCAGCTCCACTTCCCTGCCCGCTTCCCATAACCCTTTTATTCCCTTATCGCTCAAAAATCTGTCCATCTCCACCTTAAATATATTCAATGACCCAGCCGCCATAGCTCTCTGGGGTAGAGAATTCCACAGATTTACAAGCCTCTGAGAGAAGAAATTCCTCCTCATTTCAGTTTTAAATGTGCAGTCCCTTAGTCTGAGACTATGCCCCCTAGTTTTAGTTTCCCCCATGAGTGTAAATATCCTCTCTGCATCCACCTTGTCGAGCCCCCTCATTATCTTATGTTTCGATAAGATCGCCTCTCATTCTTCTGAACGCCAATGAGTATAGGCCCAACCTACTCGATCTATTTTCATAATTCAGCGGCTTCCTCACCACTTCTTCTCTAATAGAGCTGCTCACGCATATAAAATAGGTGCAGCAATAGCAGATAGCCTCATCTGGAGGAGTTGACTTGTTAAGGGTGGGTAACACTTGTGGTTGGAAAATTATTTTCCTTATTATATTCTTTATTTAAATTCATTAGTCTGGAATGCATTACCTGAAAGGTGGTGGAAACAGATTCAGTAGTAACTTTCAAAAGGATATATACTTGAAAAGGAAACAAATGGCAGGGCTATGGGGAAAGAGCAGGGGGGAATGGGACTAATTGGATAGTTCTTTCAAAGAGCTGGCACAGGCATGATGGGCTGAATGGCCTCCTGTGCTGTTTGATTCTATGATTTTTTTTTGATGCTGCTTAGGCTTGATTTTTTTTTGCATTGCAAAATGTTTATTTTCAATTCTCTTTCTTACAGTTGTTGTGCTCCAGTTATGGGGACACAGGACGCGGTCTGGAATTGCCTTACTCTGAGGCCATTTGTCCTAATAATATTGATTCTGTTAGAATATTTTTTTTAAATCCTTAAAAACTATATATTGAATTTCTATTTACTTACAGATAATTCCAAAATAATGAAATAAAATTGTCAATTGCCTTTATTGTGGGAAGCTTACCTGTGATATTTTTGTACAGAGCCAAAATAAATGAACTTACAACAGAAGTTAGCAAGCTACAAAAGGAAATCGATACGTTTAATCAAGAAAATTCTGTCTATCTATCCTATGAAAAGAGGTGCGTACATAATTTCTGCATAGGCACATGACAAATTTAATAATTTATGTGAAGACTGAATGGTATTGGTTTTTAAACAATATTTCATATTTCGTAACAGAGCTGAAGCGTTGGCAGTAGAAATTAAAGATCTGCAAGGGCAACTAGCAGACTACAATATGGTGAGTGAAATTGCTCATTTGATTTCATAAGTGGCTATGTATTCTTGAGAAATAAGCAGAGTAGTCTTATTTCTCTCCAGTCGTAATCATCATTTTAAGTATGTTGCAAAAATAAAAAGCAATAAATAACAAAAGATTTATGTTTTCTTTAATGTCTCCTGAGCGGTAACGATGTCACTGTATCGCAATATCAGCTTTGGCTCAGTAGTAGAACTCAGGCCTCTGAGCCAGAAGGTCTTGGGCTCAAGCTGCACTCCTTGGGTTCAATTTTCCCCCGTGATCTGCGCCGTTTTTTTTGTTCTGGAGTATAACATCCAAGTTTCCCCAAAGTTTGTGCGCAATCGTAACTCAGTTAGTTACGATTTTATTAGGTTAGTTTTTTTTTGCGTCACAGCCTGATGTCTGCACCAGTTTTTCAGATTTATACAAGTTTGGCCAAATTACATTTCTCCAAGGACGGCGTATGTGACCACTCCCATAAAACCTTCTGAGCACTTAAGAAAAACCAGCACACATTAAAAAATCGTCGCAGAAAGACGCCATTGTTTTTATGCGAAGTTTTGGAGGGAGTCAAGAACACATTAAATATGCATCATGAAGCTAATATTTTTCAAACTTAAAATGGAGAAAATAGAAGTCTAATGCAATTCTTTAATTTTGGATTTTTTTCAAAGTGCCACACCACCACCGAACAGATTGGAGCGTCGGCCGGCAGAATCGGTTCCTCACCCTGACACGGGCTCGGGGCTCGGCTTCAAAAGAAGCCCGGGAGGAGTGGGGGGGTTGGGGTGGGTGGAAGCCAAACTGAAGGCATGAGAAGCCTTACACTATGCAGCAGCATCAAAAGAAGCCTGGGGGGGTTTGCTGAGCCCTTGTGTCCGGGTGAGGGAGCGATTCTTCCGACCGACCCTCGAGCCCAGTGAGAAGACGTTCGGTCGGTGGTGGGGTGGTACTTTGGAAAAAAAATCTAAAATTAAAGAATTGCATCAGACTTCGTTGCCCCAAATGTCCTCATTTGAATGCCTAGCTTCCCGTTCTAAGCAAGCCTATTGCGCATGCGCAGACCTGGGTGTGATCCATATTAGGAGGGCGTCCTTTGGGAGAGAGAGAGCAAAGAAGCTTTAACTCCTTATCCTGCTGTTTTGAGCTTCTTGAAAAGGTACAATTTAATTTTGGGGGCATTATTGACAATGCCATACCCCGTGCAAGCCTTCTGCATGATGGTGCTGCGGAGGAGATGATTGGTTCGACGTCATCGCATAAGGAACCTCAGAGCACATAGGATGATGGGCAGGAGGCCTTACTCATGTCGGCTATATCAAGACAGGCATTCATACTTGCACCTGAGTGATGAAGACTCTGTGAGAAGGCTGCGTTTCCGCAAAGAAGTTGTAACCGAGATCTGTGAGTTAGTAAAAGCAGACCTGCAACTTAGAAGCGTCAGGAGGACTGCCTTGTCAGTTGCAGTGAAGGGTAAAGCTGCACTTTCATTCCATGCATCTGGATCATTCTAGGCCACAATTGGGGATGTGTGCACCATTTCTCAACATGCAACACATATCTGCATTTGGCAGGTGACTGCTGCACTATATAAGAACATAAGAAATAGAAACAGAAGTAGACCATATGGTTCCCTTGAGTCTGCTCTGTCATTCAATAAGATCATGGCTGATCTGATCATGAACTCAGCTCCACTTCCCCACCCGCTCCCCATAACCCCTTATCCCCTTATCGTTCAAGAAATTGTCTATTTCTGTCTTAAATTTATTCAATGTCCCAGCTTCCACAGTTCTCTGAGGCAGCAAATTCCACAGATTTACAATCCTCTTGAGAGAAGAAATTCCTCCTCATCTCTGTTTTAAATGGGCGACCCCTTATTCTAAGATCATGCCCTCTAGTTCTAGTCTCCATCAGTGGAAACATCCTCTCTGCATCCACCTTGTCAAGCCCCTTCATCATCTTATACATTTCGATAACATCACCTCTCATTCTTCTGAATTCCAATGAGAAGAGGCCCAACCTACTCAACCTTTCCTCATAAATCAACGCCCTCATCTCCGGAATCAACCTAGTGAACCTTCTCTAAACTGCCTCCAAAACAAGTGTATCCTTTCGTAAATATGGAAACCAAAACTGAACGCAGTATTCCAGGTGTCGCCTCACCAATCAATACCTTGTATAGCTGTAGCAAGACTTCCCTGCTTTTATACTCTATCCCCTTTGCAATAAAGGCCAAGATACCATTGGCCTTCCTGATCTCTTGCTGTACCTGCATACTATCCTTTTGTGTTTCATGCACAAGTACCCCCAGGTCCCGCTGTACTGCAGCAGTTTGCAATCTTTCCATTTAAATAATAACTTGCTCTTTGATTTTTTTCTGCCAAAGTGCATGACCTCACACTTTCCAACATTGTACTCCATCTGCCAAATTTTTGCCCACTCACTTAGCCTGTCTATGTCCTTTTGCAGATTTTGTGTGTCCTCCTCACACATTGCTTTTCCTCCCATCTTTGTATCATCTGCAAAGTTGGCTACGTTACACTCAGTCCCGGAGGAATGACTACATAAAGTTCCCCATGACTGCTCAGGCTTCTGAGCGCTTCTCCAGGATTGCTGGCTTCCCAAAGGTACAGGGCTGCATTGATTGTATCAACATCGCCTTGCGAGCACCTTTGGCGGATTCCGAGATGTACAGGAACAGAAAAGGCTTCCACTCCATTAATGTGCAGCTCGTTTGCGATGATCATGTCAGTTGATGCGAGATACCCTGGGGGCTCCCATGATGCGTTCATCCTAATGCGAGAGCGCTATATCTGCTATGTTTCAACAACAGCCAGAAGGACAGAACTGGCTGCTGGGAGACAAAGGGTACGGCCTCGCCACTTGGCTCATGACGCCCCGACGCGTACCCTGGACGGAAGCTGACCAGGAATACAACATGTCGCACATTGCGACGCGCAGAATAATAGAGAGGACCATTGGCATCTTCAAACAGTGTTTCCGATGCCTGCACCATTCGGGAGGCACTTGCAATACTCCCCTGAGATTGTCGGTCAGTTCACTGTTGTGTGCTGCATGCTTCATGAGGCAGCAGCAGCTGGTAGTAGAAAACCCACCTGAGGTGATAGTTGCTGACGAGGAGGAAAATGCAGATGACGAGGAGGAAAATGCAGATGACAAGGAGGAAGATGCAGATGACGAGGAGGACATGCAACTACCTGAACCTGGAGCATGACGACGGAGGAGGGCGGGCCATCATGCCCCTTTTACGATTGCTTGAGCCTTGCACCCGTAAATGCTTTGCTGCCTGAAGGCTCAGTGGCAACTATTCCACATGGACCATGTTTACTGTTTGGACCTGTTCCGTAATGTTGTGTTGTGTTAATGGAACAAATAATGGAAATTATTATTCTTTAGTTCAAAAAGTTGTGTTAATAATGGAACAAATAATAGAAATGATTCAATTATAATTTAAAATATGTTTTATTCAAAAGTTTAACACTTATTTGTACTTAACTTAAGTAAAAACATTCTTGTATCAAACTCTAAAGTTTTCAGTTAAGCTCATTTACAAACTTTTAAACTTGTAAATTTACATAACTTACAAAAAACTTTTAATTTGAGAACAGTAACAACAACAATAATAATAATAACAACAACAACAACAGCAAAGAAAGGCTGCACACGTCTCTCCTCCACTTTATTCTAAGACCGCCCGCCGCACTTGGTCTTGTTGACTCCACCCCTGCCCGCAGGCAGTGGCGCAACGTTTCTCAGGTTGGTACCAAGGTTATTCTTTCGAACATCTCTGGTAATGCGCACTTCTTGATTCGACGGGGGTGCGGGGGGCTGCGGCAGGTGGTAATGTGGAAGGCCCGGCTTGGGCCTCTTCAGAGGCTGGTCTGGGGATTGGAGTAGGAGTGGCAGTTGATTATGTCAATGGCCTGGGGTCTGGGCGTGTTCCCTTTTGCAGCATTCCCTCCCTCATGGTCACCAATAGTGTCTCACCTACCTGCAACATTCCCTCCCTCATATGCTCGGACAGTGTTCCCATTTCTCGTGAGAGTGTTACTTCTCTCTACAGTCCCGATACCTCATCACCCATCCCACTGATGGTGTCCAGGACTGATCGTGTAAAGTCAATGCTCTCCGCACTCATTGCCATCATCTGAACCACATCTGTTAGATCCTGCACCTCAGGAGAGCACTATCGAGCTCTCCTTCCCCTTCTCACCCTGGGTGTGGCTCGCTGCATCCCACTGGGATCTGCAGCCTCGGACAGTGGGGCCCTGGATGTGTCTCGCTGCATCCCACTGGAACCTGCAGCCTTGGACCATGGGGCCCTGGGTGTGCCTCGCTGCATCCCACTGGGACCCACAGCCTCGGACGGTGAAGCCCAGGTATGCATCGCTGCACCCTACTGGATTCTCCAGCCTCGAACTGAGAAACCATGGAATGTCCCAACACTCGTAACATTCAGGAAAGGGCCTGGCACCTCCTCCAGAGTGAGTACAACAGTGGGGCCTTCATTCATCTCCTGCCCCTCCCCCTCACCCCCATGCTCTTGATCTGGAAGGTGGGATTGGAAGATGTTCTCCTCTTCAGACTCGTCCGCGCCTGAATCTTTTGCATCGGCTTCAGTCTCGTCAGGGTTGGCTTCAAGTTCTGCAAAATATAACAGAACAGACAAATGGTTAGCAGCAGAGGAGAGAGCAGGGTGGCATGAGTAGGCAAACCAGGCAGCAGACTCAGTTAAAGGACCACGATGAATGTTAAACTGGTTTTGCCCTTGGTGGTTTCGAATCACCTTCCCTTACAACAGTTCTAGACACTGGAATAATAGTGGTGAACAGAAATACACAGTTATAGCCAGATCTTTTGGTCCCAACCGTCACAATGCTTTTATTCAAGTTAAAGCACACACCTGCACCCAGTAAAACACACTCTGGTCGTGTAAAACAAGCAAAAATAGAAAATGGTGCAGGAGTAGATCATTCGGCCCTTCGAGCCTGCACCATCATTCAATAAGATCATGGCTGATCATTCACCTCAGTACCCCTTTCCTGCTTTCTCTCCATACCCCTTGATCCCTTTAGCTGTCAGGGCCATATCAAACTTCCTCTTGAATTTATCTAACAAACTGGCATCAACAACTCTCTGCGGTTGAGAATTCCAGAGGTTAACAACTCTCTGAGTGAAGAAGTTTCTCCTCATCTCAGTCCTAAACGGCTTAGCCCTTATCCTTAGACTGTGACCCCTGGTTCTGGACTTCCCCAACATTGGGAACATTCTTCCTACATCTAACCTGTCCAGTCCCATCAGAATCTTGTAAGTTTCTATGAGATCCCCTCTCATCCTTCTAAACTCCAGTGAATACAGGGCCAGTCGATCCAGTCTCCTCATATCTCAGTCCCGCCATCCCGGGAATCAGTCTGGTGAAGCTTCGCTGCACTCCCTCAATAGCAAGAACG
This sequence comes from Pristiophorus japonicus, assembly GCF_044704955.1. Classification (NCBI taxonomy): domain Eukaryota; kingdom Metazoa; phylum Chordata; class Chondrichthyes; family Pristiophoridae; genus Pristiophorus; species Pristiophorus japonicus. The sequence continues at coordinate 222,229,875 of NC_091977.1, read as the reverse complement.
TCCTTCCTCAGATTAGGAGACCAAAACTGAACACAATATTCCAGGTGAGGCCTCATCAAGGCCCTGTACAACTGCTTTAAGACCTCCCTGCTCCTATACTCATATCCCCTCACTATGAAGGCCAACATGCCATTTGCCTTCTTCACCGCCTGCTGTACCTGCATGCCAACTTTCAATGAATGATGTACCATGACACCCAGGTCTCGTTGGATCTCCCCTTTTCCTAATATGCCGCCATTCAGATAATATTCTGTCATCTTGTTTTTGCCACCAAAGTAGATAACCTCACATTTATCCACATTATACTGCATCTGCCATGCATTTGTCCACTCGCCTAACCTGTCCAAGTCACCCTGCAGCCTCTTAGCATCCTCCTCACAACTCACACTGCCACCCAGCTTCGTGTCATCTGCAAACTTGGAGATATTACACTCAATTCCTTCATCTAAATCATTGATGTATATTGTAAATAGCTGGGGTCCCAGCATTGAGCCCTGCGGCACCCCACTAGTCACTGCCTGCCATTCTGAGAAGGACCCGTTTATCCCTACTCTCTGCTTCCTGTCTGCCAACCAGTTCTCTATCCACGTCAATACATTACCCCCAATACCATGTGCTTTAATTTTGCACACTAATCTCTTGTGTGGGACCTTGTCAAAAGCCTTTTGAAAGTCCAAAAACACCACATCCACTGGTTCTCCCTTGTCCACTCTACTAGTTACATCCTCAAAAAGTGCTAGATTTGTCAAGCATGATTTCCCTTTCATAAATCCATGTTGACTTGGACCGATCCTGTCACTGCATTCCAAATGCACTGCTAATTCACCTTTAATAATTAATTCCAACATTTTCCAGCTTTTGCAGTCAGTTTTTATGTTTTTATGTTCCCAGCAAGCTTCCTCTCATACTCTATTTTCCCACTCCTAATTAAACCCTTTGTCCTTCTCTGCTGAATTCTAAATTTCTCCCAGTCCTCAGGTTTGCTGCTTTTTCTGGCCAAAATTTATATGCCTCTTCCTTGGATTTAACACTATCCCTAATTTCTCTTGTTAGCCACGGTTGATCCACCTTCCCCGTTTTGTTTTTACTCCAGACAGGGATGTACAATTGTTGAAGTTCATCCATGTGATCTTTAAATGTTTGCCATTGCCTATCCACCGTCAACCCTTTAAGTATCATTCGCCAGTCTATTCTAGCCAATTCACGTCTCATACCATCGAAGTTACCTTTCCTTAAGTTCAGGACCCTAGTCTCTGAATTAACTGTGTCACTTTCCATCTTAATAAAGAATTCTACCATATTATGGTCATTCTTCCCCAAGGGGCCTCGCACAACAAGATTGCTAATTAGTCCTTTCTCATTACACATCACCCAGTCTAGGATGGCCAGCCCTCTAGTTGGTTCCTCGACATATTGGTCTAGAAAACCATCCCTAATACACTCCAGGAAATCCTCCTCCACCGTATTGCTACCAGTTTGGTTAGCCCAATCTATATGTAGATTAAAGTCGCCCATGATAACTGCTGTACCTTTATTGCACGCATCTCTAATTTCTTGTTTGATGCTGTCCCCAACCTCACTACTACTGCTTGGTGGTCTGTACACAACTCCCACTAGCGTTTCCTGCCCTTTGGTATTCTGCAGCTCTACCCATACAGATTCCATATCATCCAAGCTAATGTCCTTCCTTACTATTGCGTTAATTTCTTCTCTAACCAGCTACGCTACTCCAACTCCTTTTACTTTCTGTCTATCCTTCCTGAATGTTGAATACCCCTGGATGTTGAGTTTCTAGCCTTGGTCACCCTGGGGCCATATTTCCATAATCCCAATGATATCATATTCGTTAATAGCTGCCTGTGCAATTAATTCGTTCACCTTATTACGAATACCCCTTGCATTGAGGCACAGAGCTTTCAGGCTTGTCTTTTTAACACACTTTGTCCCTTTAGAATTTTGCTGTAATGTGGCCCTTTTTGATTTTTGCCTTAGGTTTCTCTGCCCTCCATTTTTACTTTTCTTCTTTCTATTTTTTGCTTCTGCCCCCATTTTACTTCCCTCTGTCTCCCTGCATAGGTTCCCATCCACCTGCCATATTAGTTTAACTCCCCCCCCAACAGCACTAGCATACACTCCCCCGAGGACATTGGTTCCAGTCCTGCCCAGGTGCAGACCGTCCGGTTTGTACTGGTCCCACCTCCCCCAGAACTGGTTCCAATGTCCCTCCCTCCCTCCCTCCTGCACCACTCCTCAAGCCACATATTCATCTTAGCTATCCTGCCATTCCTACTCTGACTAGCACGTGGCACTGGTAGCAATCCTGAGATTACTACCTTTTGAGGTCCTACTTTTTAATTTAACTCCTATCTCCCGAAACTCAGCTTGTAGGATCTCAATCTGTTTTTTTACCTATATCGTTGGTACCTATATGTACCACAACAGCTGGCTGTTCACCCTCCCCCTCCAGAATGCGCTGCAGCCGCTCCGAGCCATCCTTGAGCGTTGCACCAGGGAGGCAACATACCATCCTGGAGTCTCAGTTGTGGCCGCAGAAACGTCTATCTATTCCCCTTACAATAGAATCCCCTATCACTCTAGCTCTCCCACTCTTTTTCCTGCCGTCCTGTGCAGCAGAGCCACCCCTGGTGCCATGGACTTGGCTGCTGCTGCCTTCCCCTGATGAGTCATCTCCCCCAACAATACCCTCGGTGGTGTATCTGTTTTGGAGGGGGTGACCGCAGGGGACCCCTGCCCTACCTTCCGTCCACTGCTCTTCCTGATGGTCACCCATTCCCTGTCTGCCTGAATAACCTTTGCCTGCGGTGTGAACAACTCACTAAATGTGCTATTCAGCATCGCGTATACTCCAGAGTGAATCCATGCGCAGCTCCGGTGCCGCAATGCGGTTTGTCAGGAGCTGCAGCTGGATACACTTCCCGCACATGTAGTCGTCAGGGACACTGGAAGCGCCCCTATCTTCCCACATAGCACAGAAGGAGCATGACATGGGTCTGGGCTCTCCTGCCATGATTTAACCCTTAGATCACATAATTTGATAAGAAAAAGAAAAATACTACCAATCCACCAGCCAATCACTTACCCTCCTGGTTGTAACGTCATCCTTCGATTACTTTTTACTTCTTTCTTACTTCTGACCCTGTTGCAGCTAGCTGCTCCAACACTGCCGCTGATCCTCGGACTCCCGCTGAGCCTTTATAGGCCTCTCCTTGCTCCTCCTCTGGCTACTCACTCCACCACTGACTGCTGCCGACCCCGGACTCCTGCTGGGCCTTTATAGGCTTCTCCTCGCTCCTACTGCTGCTGCTCACTCCACCACCGACTGCCGCCGACCCCGAACTCCCGCTGGGCATTTATAGGCCTCTCCTCACTCCTCCCCTGGCTGCTCGCTCCATCACCGACTGCCTCAGTACCACATACAACCCTGGCCCGTCTGAACCAGCCCCTAACGCTAAGTACCCACGTCTAAAACCCCCTGCTCAAATTCAAAATTGCACCACCGAATCTGTCCAACAGAATTGTGCGTACGCTTATGATCCTCGCAGAAAATCTTCCAACTAAACCCCTAATGGCTTGGTTGGGACACACATCACCCCTTCACATTATGCGGTGGTCTTAAAGATGTGTGGGCTGGGATAAATGCTCACCAATTACCCCTCTGGCTTACTCGCTGCTTTTCCCGATGAGGCGTATCTTCTCGTTCTGTCCCAATCTGTGGTATTCAAGTCCAGTCTCAAGGTCAACTTCCCAGTCTGTCATGTATGTATGCTTGGGTTTACTAGCCACCAGGTGGCGCCACTGTCGGAGGCCATTGGGCTGTGTGCATGTGTGTGCGACCCAGGTATAAAAGGCCAGCCATCTTGTAATGTAATCACGTTGGGCCCGAATAAAGTAGAGCCAAGTTTGTACCGGTTCGGAGTTTATAGTATTCAGTATATTGAGTTATTACATACACAACATTTGGCAACGAGGTAACAAGAACCTTCGCATGCAAAAATGAGCACAATTGGAATTCTGGAGCGATTCGTAGAGGGAGAAGATTGGGAAGACTTTGTAGCCCGCTTGAACCAGTACTTCATGGCCAACAAAATGGAGAAAGAGATAGACGCAGTTTGCCGCCGGGCGGTCCTCCTCACGGTTTGCGGTCCGAAAATCTATGGACTCATAAAGAATCTCCTCTCGCCCTTAAGTCCAACGGACAAGGACAATGAAACATTGTGTGCTCTGGTACGTGACCATCTCAAACCAGATGAAGGCATCTTCATCTCAAGATATCGATTCTATACATGCGTTCGTTCTGAGGGCCAGGACGTTTCGGAATTCGTTGCTGACCTAAGACATTTAAGCTGGACCGTGTAAGTTCGAAACTGTTGTCAGACGTGCTGCGGGACTTCTTTGTAATCGGCATTAACCATGAGGTGCTCCTGCATAAGCTACTGGCGGCGGAGATGCTGGATTTGAGCAAGGCCATCACGATTGCTCAATCATGCATGATGACGGACAAAAGCTTAAAGCAGGTATCATTGAAAAATTGGAACTCGGCAAGTACTGTAAACAAGATAGTATAGTCGTTTGGCAGAGCTGCATATGGCAGGGCCTACCCGACTGCGTATGCAAAACCTGTGGCTGCTCAAAGTCCGCCAATGAATCCGATATCACCGTGTTGGCGTTGTGGGGGAAATCATCGGCATCATCAGTGTCGGTTTAAACAATATATTTGTAAAGGCTGTTCGAGAGTGGGGCATCTCCAGCGCATGTGTCCGCAACTGAAAAGCGTGCTGCAATACACCACATGGAGGATGATGACCAGTCTAGAGGAAGTGTATGGACTGTATTCGTCCCTAACAAAGAGCCAACCAATAATGATTAATGTAAAACTTAATGGTATGCCGGTATCGATGGAATTGGACACGGGTGCGAGTCAATCAATAATGAGTCAGAGGACATTCGATAGGCTGTGGGATACTAAGGCTGTGAGGCCTAAGCTGAGTCCAGTCAATGCCAAGTTGCTATGTACATTAACGAACTCATAATGGTGATTGGCAGTGCAGTAATCAGGGTGTCATATGATAGTGCGATTCACGATTTACCATTATGGATTGTTTCAGGCAATGGTCCAATGCTGTTCGGCAGGAACTGGTTAGAAAAAATCAAATGGAACTGGAACGAGATCAAAGCATTGTCGTCTGAGGAGGATACTCCATGTGCTCAAGTGCTGAGCAAGTTACCCTCGCTGTTTGAACCAGGCATCGGCAATTTCACGGGAGTCAAGGTGTAGATCCACATGGACTCTGATGCAAGACCAGTCCATCATAAAGCTCGGGCAGTTCCGTACATGATGAGGGAGAAGGTCGAAATTGAACTGGACAGACTTCAGCGTAAAGGGATCATATCACCGGTCGAATTTAACAAATGGGCCAGCCCCATTGTTCCCGTGTTGAAAAGTGATGGCACTGTCAGGATTTGTGGAGACTACAAGGTTACGATCAACCGAGTTTCAAAACAGGATCAATACCAATTACCGAAGGCTGATGACCTGTTTGCAACGCTAGCTGGGGGGAAGTCGTTCACAAAACTGGATCTGACGTCGGCCGACATGACACAGGAGCTGGTCGACACGTCGAAGAAACTTACGTGTATTAACACTCAAAGGACTGTTCATCTACAACAGGTGCCCTTTTGGAATTCGCTCAGCTGCAGCCATATTTCAGAGGAACATGGAGAGTCTACTGAAGTCCTTTGCCAGAACCATCGTGTTCCAAGATGACATACTGGTCATGGGTCGTGACTCCGCCGAACATCTGAACAACCTGGAAAAGGTTCTACATCGTCTGGACAAAGTGGGATTCGGACTGAAACGCTCAAAGTGGGTCTTCATGGCACCGGAAGTCAAATTCCTAGGGAGGAAAATTGCTGCTGACGGTATCAGGCCTACAGACTCGAAAACCAAGGCTATCAAAAATGCACCCAAGCCTCAGAATGTGACACAGCTGCGTTCGTTCCTTGGTCTACTCAACTACTTCGGTAATTTCTTACCCAGATTGAGCACCTTATTAGAGCCACTGCACATGCTGCTAAGAAAAGGCGACAACTGGGTTTGGGGTGCGTCTCAAGATAGAGCTTTTGAGAAAGCTACCAATCTGCTTTGCTCTAACAAGCTGCTGGTACATCATGATCCGTGTAAGTGTCTAGTATTGGCCTGTGATGCTAGTGAGCAAATTACAACCTATTGCATATGCTTCAAAAAGTTTGTCAAAGGCGGAAAGAGCCTACAGTATGGTAGAGAAAGAAGCACTAGCCTGTGTGTATGGGGTCAAAAGATGCATCAGTACCTGTTTGGTCTTCGGTTTGAACTGGAAACAGATCACAAGCCACTCATTTCATTGTTTTCGGAAAACAAAGGTATCAATACCAATGCATCGTCCCGCATCCAGAGATGGGCGCTGACATCTGCCGATGATTATGTCATTCGCCATAGACCCGACACTGAGAATTGTGCCGATGCATTGAGCCATCTGCCGTTGCGCACACCGAAGGTGTAAACTCCACAACCGGCGGACTTACTATTTGTCATGGATGCTTTTGAAAGTGAAGGAACCCCTGTCACAGCCCAACAAGTTAAGACCTGGATTAGCCAGGACCCGATATTATCAGTTACGAAACATTGTATCCTTAGTGATGATTGGTCGACCATACCCAAGCAAATGTGTGAGGAGATCAAACCTTACATCCGTCGCAAAGACAAACTATCCATTCAATCAGATTGTATACTGTGGGATAATCGTTTGTTATGCCCAAGATAGGCAGAGAGAAATTTGTGCATGATCTACATAGCACGCATCCCGGTATTATCATGATGAAAGCCATTGCCAGGTCTCGTGTATTGAAATTGACTCTGATCTGGAATCATGTGTGCATCAGTGCAACACTTGCTTGCAGCTTAATAAAGCACCAGCGGAATCGCCGCTGAGCCTGTGACCGTGGCCATCTAAACCTTGGTCCAGGATCCACATCGACTTTACAGGTCCCTTCCTGGGAAAGATGTTCTTAGTTGTGGTGGATGCTTATTCCAAGTGGATAGAGTGTACAATCATGTCATCCAGCACATCCACAGCTACCATTGAGAGCCTTCGTGTCATGTTTGCTACGCATGGTCTGCCTGACATCGTTGTAAGCGACAACGGATCTTGCTTCACCAGTATGGAGTTTCAAGAGTTCATGAAACTCAATGGTATCAAACATGAGGTCAGCACCATTCAAACCCGTATCCAATGGACAAGTAGAGCGTGCGGTCCAGACCATCAAGCAGAGTATGAAACGTGTAACTCAAGGTTCACTGCAAACTTGCTTATCATGCATATTGCTTATTACAGGACAAGACCCCATACGCTTACCGGGGTCTCCCCTGCTGAACTATTGATGAAGAGAGGTCTCAAGACCAGACTCTCTCTTGTCCACCCTGACTTGAATAATCGTGCCGAATACAGACGTCAAAGTCAGCAAGGGTATCATGGTCGCGCTACTGTATCACACGACATTTCTATCAATGATGCTGTGCATGTACTGAATTATGGTCAAGGTCCCAAATGGATCGCCGGTATTGTTACGGCCAAGGAGGGTAACAGAGTGTTTATTGTTAAGCTGAAGAATGGGCAGACATGCAGGAAACATGTCAATCAAATAAAGCTGGAACAGTCTGAGGAAGACACAATCAGTGACCAACCAATCTACCCTCAGTTATCAGAGGACTCCGCTGTCATCAATGAATCTGGACTTTCAAAAACTGACATGGTCAATGAATCTAGACTTTCCATCCCTGACGTGGTCATTGCCACTCCCATCAGATCGGCTACCCAGCCCTCTGTCATACAGACTCAGAACACTCGCCCAAGGCTGGAGTTAAACTGAGACATTCAACTCTGGAGCGGAAAGCCGCGGACCGTCTCAATTTGTAAAAAGACCATTACTAATATCTTAAAGAGGGTATTGTCATGTATATATGCTTGGGTTTAAAAGTGGCGCCACTGTCAGAAGTCATTGGACTGTGCGCACGTATATGCGGCCCAGGTATAAAAGGCCAGCCATCTTGTAGTGTAATCACTTTAGGCCCGAATAAAGTAGAGCCAGGTTTGTACCTGTTCCGGGTTTACAGTATTCAGTCTATTGAGTTATTGCATACACAACACAGTCGAAATAGCGAGGCTCTCTTTGCTCGTAGATGGTGTTTCTTCTCTCCGTCCCAGACGGAGTGCTCAGTCCTTGTGCGTTTAATGAAGTGAGCAGCATAGAAGAGGAGAGAGAGAGAGATGGCAGCCGAAACCTGCCACTCTTATACATGCAAAAATGCTTCTTCTCACTCCAACAGTTCTACTGTCCTTCGCCTGAGGCAGTACAACTGAAAGAGCAAAATCATGCCTTCAGCCTGTTCCTTTGTTACTGGGCTGTTTCCTCATTAAGGCTGGTTGAAAAGCTTTCCTTTGTGTCTTGAGCACCGACCAATCTTGTTGATCTCTCACTGATTACATGACAAAGGGGCCTGTCCATCAACATCTTCCTGCCATTTCAGCCATTGATTCAATTCCACCTGATGTGTATTCCTGTGGGACATGTTTGGACCTGTCCCACTTCAGGCTACCTGCCCTTCTGCAGTAGCAGCCACAGTTATCCAAGCAATGTCCAAAACTTTTAAGTCCAAAAGTATATGCTTTTGCTGTCGATGTTTTCACCGAATTCTTACAAATGATAGCACATTGCATCAACCGAAGCGTAGCTGACAGATACATCCTCATGAACCGAAGCACGGCTAGCCCGCGCAGTACTTAACATTTAGCAAAGCCAGACTATGGAATTTGCAGGATTTGCTCTCTCCCTCGAGTGGGGGGGCCCAGCTTGTGCAGTGGGGTTACTTTTCTCCAGGCAGGACCCATCAAAGCAGTGACTGTCTTCCAATGGTTGTCAGTGAGTGCAGATTTGCCAGGCTTCCTGCTGTTCTAGTTCTTTCCCTTTTTGTTGTGTGCCACCTTCCTCTGCAAAACTGAAAATATAACTTTTTGGAGAGGGTGTCTTTCTGCTGGGTGGGACATATACAGATGGTCACATTTACAATTGCAATTCCATTGAATAAATGAAAATATTACTTACACTATCTACTTGACCAAGGTCCTGCCACTTTTTGCACTGACCTCCAGACCGCGGGGTGGTCACCATTACACAGTAATCTTCTGCAAATTGGTTCCAACATTTCTTCATTTCTTTTGGTGAAACTTTTATGTGACCTCTGCTGGTGTCCAGCTCACGCCATCTGGCCTGAATTACAGTAACCAGTGCCTCCACTTCATCCTGTGAGAAATCCTTGGTCCTTGAGCCGCATTGCATATTGTATTGCAGCTCTGATTTTTGCAATGAGAATTAAAGTTCTCACATATAACTGGCTCTTTAAAAATGGCCGAATGCAGACCGGGAGCTGTACTGGGCATGCACGCCATGGCAGTCACGTCAAAAACTTCCTTTCTTTTGCGCACGCGCAGAAGGGAGGACATCATTTTTTTGGCGCAGATATTAGACTCCATCCCGCTAAAGGACAGGCTGCGCGACACCAATTTCAAAAAATAGAATGGGGAAACTTGTAAGTTTTTTTTTGGAGTAGTCGGGGCCAAAAAAAACGGGCATAACTCTTGCAAGATGCCAAAAAACAGCATTGGAGAAAATTGAGCCCCTTGACTTAAGCACATAATCTAGGCTGACTCTTCAGTGCAGCACTGAGGAAGTGCTGCAATGTCGGAGATGCCATCTTCAAATGAGACATTAAACTGAGAGCCCTGACTGCACTCTCAGGTGGATGTGAAAGATCCTATGGCTCTATTTAAGAGGAGGGAGTCCTTCTGGTGCCCTGGCTAACATTTATCACTCAACCAATATTAGTAAATAACAGATGATCTGATCATTATCGTTGCTGTTTGTGGGATCTTGCTCTCTACAAATTGGCTGCCGTGTTTCTCTACATTCTCTGCAGTGTGTACCATCTACAAGATGCACTGCAGAAACTCGCCAAGGCTTCTTCGACAGCACCTCCCAAACCCGGGACCTCTACCACCTACAAGGACACAGGCAAAAAGCGCATGGGACCATCATCACCTGCAAGTTCCCTTCCAAGTCACCCACCATCCTGACTTAGAAATATATCATCGTTCCTTTATTGTCGCTGCATCAAAATCCTGAAACTCACTACCTAACAGCACTGTGGGAGCACCTTCACCACATGGACTGCAATGGTTCAATAAGGTGGCTTACCACCACCTTCTCAAGGGCAATTAGGGATGGGCAATAAATGCTGGCCTTGCCAATGACACCCACATCCCATGAATGAATAGAAAAAACACATTTAAAAACAAAAGTACATCATTGACTATGAAGCATTTTGTGATGTACTGAGGTTGTGTAAGGCACTATATAAATACAAGTTTATTCTTTCTTCGATAGCCTTTGAATTTATTTTGTGCTTTGTCTTTAGCTGGTAGATAAGCTGAATACCAATACCGATATGGAAGAAGTTATGAATGACTATAACATAGTAAGTATTGTAATTTCCAGCAAAAATAAAGCAAATGTTTTTTATGCTTATTACTATAATTTGCCATATTTATTTTTCCTATCAGTTGTCTTTCTGTTGCTTATTCCACCATAAAACATTGCATACAATGTTATTATAGTAAATCCAGCCTTCTGATTTTCCTGAACATTTATATTTCTGTTCCTATTGTATGCAGTTTCGATGCAATTTTGCTAACTATATAAAAAGATGCATCCTAGCTTAGCTGAAATTCTCAGCATTGAATTTAGTTAATTATCCTGCTATCGTCCTGCCTTTTCTGCCTGACCCCCACCATTACCCACTGACCTTGGATGTACCTCTCCTCGGGCAACCACTGCCACCAATGCCAGAATTTGGACTTCATACTGCTCAGCTTGCTCCCAAACCTGGTCTGCTTTTCCTGCTCTTATGGACCACCTTGTCTTCATGTTCATCTATGGCATTGTTCTACTCTATCTCTGCAACCTTCTTCAGTCCTATATCCCTCATTACACCGTGCAGTTCCTTAACTCCACTCTGTTGTACAACCCCACTCTTTTTGCCTAACCTAGTGGCCGAACCTTCAGCCGCCTCAGTTCTACTCTCTAGAACTTTCCCCCCCCCCCCCCCCTAAACTACTCTGCCTCTCCATTTTTCTCTCCGTTGTAAAACTTTCTCAAAACTCATCTTTTAGCCAAACTTTCAACCACCCCTACAAATCACAAGCAGATTAGATGGTACAGAATAATTTTTACAGGGTAATGTATCATCAAAACAAAAGTTTTAGTACAGAAAATAGTCCATTTAAAATAATCTTGTTATAAGTGCTACTAAGAATTGTAATAGACTACAGCTGATTGCTCTTAATGTGTATAATTTATTGTATTTTAGCTCAAAGCACAAAATGATCGAGAAGCACAGAGCATGGATGTAATCTTTACAGAGCGACGCGAGTAAGTATTAATAATTATGTTTTGTTCAGAGTAGCCGGTACATAGGAACATGAGAACCAGAGAAGGCCCTTCAACCCCTCAAGCCTGTTCAACCATTCTATTCATCTTGAAAATTTCAATTGACTCAGTATTCACAGTCCTTTGGGGGAGAGTGTTCCAGATTTCCACTATCCTTTGTGTGAAAAGTGCTTCCTGATTTCACTCATAAATGACCTAGCTCTAATTTTAAGATCATTGTTCTGTGTTCCACTACCAGAGGAAGTAATTTCTCTGTATCTACCCTATCAAATCCTATTAACATTTTGAACACCTTGATTAGGTAACTCCTGAAGCATCTAAATTTAAAGGAATACAAATTATGCTTATGCAACCTGACCTCATAAGTTAACCTTTTAAGCACCGGTATCATTCTGGTGAATCTATGCTGTAACCTGCTCAAGGGCCAATATATATTTCCTAAGGTTCAGTACCCAAAACTGAACACAGTGCTATAGACTGTAGCTGATTGCTCTTGATGTGCACAAGGCCATAAAAAAGGCCTACAGAGCCCTTGTTTTTGTATCTGGACATATAGAATACAGTTCAGGGAACTAATATTGAACTTGTACAAGGCCTTAAGCTATAGTTGGAGTATTGTGTACAGTTTTAGGCAGCCTATTATAGTTAGGATATAAAAATAATGGAAAAGGTACTACAATATTACCTGGGTTTTGAGGGGTTAGGATTGTGAAGATTAATCTGAGGGCTTTTACACCAGAGCTGAGAAAGTTAAGGGATGTGCTGATGGGACTGGACAGGTTAGATGAAGGTTCCCGATGAAGTCCAGAACCAGAGGACATAGTCTTAGGATAAGGGGTAGGCCATTTAGTACTGACATGAGGAGAAACTTCTTCACTCAGCGAGTTGTTAACCTGTGGAATTCCCTGCCGCAGTGAGTTGTTGATGTCAGTTCACTGGATATATTCAAGAGGAAGTTAGATATGGCACTTACGGTTAAGGGGATCAAGGGGTATGGGGAGAAAGCAGGAAAGAGGTACTGAAGGAATGATCAGCCATGATCTTATTGAACGGTGGTGCAGGCTCGAAGGGCCGAATGGCCTACTTCTGCATCTATTTTCTATGTTTCTAAGCTCTTCAAAAATGATTAAAAGTTATGATAAGGTAAATAGCAATAGCGTATTTCTACTGGTCAGTTAGAAAGCAACAAATAGGCACAAATTTAAAATAGTCAGAAGAACTAAAGGATGTTGCAACAAAAAAAAATTATTTACAAGGGAGGGGGCTGAAATTGCCCTTGGCGGGAAATTGGGGAGGGCACTTCGATTTATCCGAAGATTTGCTGCTTGGCAGGAGTCGGAGGGAAGAGCCGGAAAGTTTGTCTCTCCAACTCTGACACCGCCTTCCAGCATTTTGGGGCGGGTTCGGGTCGGGAGCGGGGCAGTGATGACATCAGCGCAATGCAGACGAGCCACGTCACAATGTCTCTTTCCTCCCCCCCTCCCCCTTCACTTAAAGGGGAGAGACGCTGCAAGGTCTACGTGGAGCCCATTGGGCCACCAGGGAGGGTTTTGGCCAGCCTGTTGGTGGCCTGGCCGAACCAGCAGCCACCATTGTCGGAACGACGCAGCAGTCAGCCGTCAATGAAAACAAAATGGCAGCTGCGGCAATGCACCCTCTCCTTTAAGGGCGGCTGTACTGCCCAGCCTCTGGCGGCTTCCTGCCGCACAAAGCTGTTGGGGACACCGACCGGCGGCGGCCACGCTCCCGCTGGGCAATTTCCAGGGGTCAGCGGGCCTTAGAGGCGGTAACGGACCTTAAAGAAGGGGGCAATTCCCCCCCACCCCCCTCCACGAGGTGGTTAGAATGTGGAACTCGGGTACAAACTGTTGTTGAACCAGGGTCTATAACCCTTTTGAAAGGAAATTAGACAATTGCTTAAAAAAGGGGACTATTAAAGGGTTCGCGGAGTGATCAGAAGAACATTGGCAAAGACTGTCACAGGCCGAAACAGGATCCAAATTATTGTAGTTTTTGGTACAGTATTTCCATATTGTAGTCGACCATACCCAATGCCATTCAACAATTTTTTTTCTGTTATGCCTCCTATGTTTATTATTAACGATAATAATTGTAGATCAACAGACACGTAATCATTTTAGGAAAAATGGCAATGACGTACTTTTGAATTATTGATATATTCTCTTGACAGTTATATCACATTATTTTTTAGACTCTATACTGAGTTTCTGAATTTTGGATTCCAATGCCTTTGTATAATTTGAGTGTGAATTTTAGGAGATTCTTCTTCCTGGTACAAAATGAGTCTGTGTTGTGGGGAGGGGATGTACAATACATTTCAAAGTTATCAGACTGTAGTAGTGGTAGCTTGTGGTTGTGTTATTAAAAATGTGATTGGTTTAACTTATCACATATCCTGCAGAGCCGGTCAGATGGATCAGGTAACCTTACTTGAACAAATCTAGATCCGTAAACATTTCCTGTTTTATTCATCCTCACAATTGTTGAATCCTACAGCATCTATATAGCCATCTTCAATATAGCCATCATCATCTTCAGATAAGTTGTGAGTGGTTGTCCACATTTCAGTTTGTTGGTGACTGCTTTCAATCTTTCTTAATGTATGTGGGATACCATTGATGTGTGTCTCAGTGGACGTATTTTCCATGAAAAGCTCTGGTTCTTCCTGCAGCCGATGATGGTGATAGGCAACAAGGCAGTTGTACCATTTGATGCATTTTACAAATAGGACAAGTATCGAAGATATACAAATTGAGATTGCCATGACACCGACCACGAATTTCCAGGATTTCCCAACTTTTGATTGACCACCTAATATATAAAAAAGAAAGTGAATATTATATACAAACATCAAGTATAAATACTCCTTTATTTTTGCAAGATGTCATCAACTTAACAAATGTTAGATTTTAAACAGACTAAGGTGGCAAAATTGCCCTTTTTTATAGCCCTGTTAGCGCCTCCGGGGGGACACTAACATTTTTCGCTCGAGGGAAATTGCCCAGGTGTTTGCGGAGGTGCTGCCACAGCACCATGGTTTGCACCCCGGGCTGGCGCGCAACCGCGATGATGTTATTACCATACACGGTGACCCCTCACCATCCCGCACCGACCCCTTAACGCCCCGCGATGGAAAATATGCCCACAGCTAGCGGACATCAGCTCTTGGGGCGCTCCTTAATGGGGAGGGCACCAGCGACCTGGACCGCCATCTTTTTTTGTCTGTTGGCTCTCTGGTCGGCTCACCGATGGCAGTCCTAGCATGGCCCGGGCCACCATCATGCAGCCCGACACTCTGTTTTGGGTGTCGGGTTGCAGGCCCGGTCGCACGCTATCCTGGTGGCCTAATGGAGGCCATCAGAGGGCTTGCAGAATGTGCAGTGGACTTCGCCTTTAATCGAAGGGGAGTGGCTTTGAAGCGCATCAGCGCTATGCGGAACAACTGCGTAGCACTTCCTCTCTCGCTCCAGGTACCGCCCTCAAAGAAAGTGGAGCGCGCGAGATTGTGCTCCTTTTCCTTTGAGGGGCAATAAGGACAATTCCACGGCCGGGGCGGGACCTCTGAACTGGGCGCAGAATGTCTCAGTGAGAGCAATCAGTAACTTTGGGAAATTAAAGAGATGTTGACATGGTATAGTCTCATGGCAATTTTAACAATTTGGTTATCATATGGTCATCATATGATGGTGTGGTATCACAAACTATTTTTTGGGGCACTTTTTCCCTTTTAGTTTTCTCCCTTCCTGAAAACACAGAATCCTGCTCAGGTATAATTTCACAGGTGTCTTCCAGTAACTTGTTTGGTCATATTTCATGTGTGTGCCTTGGCTCTATGTAGTGTGCCTTGCTACTAGACTTGCAGTTGCAACACAACTGAGTTCAATCGTGTGCTTACTCAATTTCCAAACATGCACATTATAAGCAGTGATGATTAGCTAGTGGCTCTGGCTATTATTTTTCTTGCCTCTCTAAGTAAAGGACTCTCAGGCCAATTGTAGCAACCCTATATCCACCCCAGATGCGATCAGCTAACTCAACATAGACTGGGAATCAAATTTGGGTCTGTATAGCTCGGCTTACTGTATAAACCCGCTAGATCATTGGGAAACCTGCTGCAAGTAATTTTTAATCCTGATTATTGTGGAGTTTCTTTGGAGAAAAACATGAAGTTTCTCTTTTTTTTAAGTTGCTTCGTCAGTTGCAGCTGCGAGGACAGGTGAGAAAGGTGCTCAGGCCTCCGCCAACGTTGCTCTGAATTGACTACACAATGACAACTCTACTCCATGGTGTTATGTCTGTAATGCACTTATGAATGACTCCACGAGGCAATGTGTTGTACTCAAACTGTAGTGATCTTGATCCTTTATTCGTAGCTCCAGAGTGAGGCACAATGATGGTAGGCAGCCTTTTATACTGGGCCCTGCACACCTATGTAGGTGACCCTCAGGTCTACCACTGCAGTGCCCTCTAGTGGACAGCCTCTGCCACAGGGGCAGGAAAACCCGGTCTCCACCAGTTGCACCCTTCAGTGGAGCAAGCATAGTATATACACAGTGTAAACCTTATTGATCGTACATCAGGTAACAAGTCTCCATCTTATGCAACTATACAGTGACTACACTGGGAGTATATCTATAGTCTGCATATATAACATCACTCTCCCCCAAGTTCTTTGTGCTGATTACCTTTGCACTATGTGCTCTGGCTTAGCTCTCCCCAGACTTAAGTGCCAATAACCCTTGCACCTTGGCTGTGCTTTGGCTTGGCTCTCTCCCTGTTAACCCCAAGTCCCTTTGCCACAACGTTGGGTAGCGGGTACCAGTTTAGATGGTTTGATAATGCAGTGGAGGTTCCAGTGGGTTCTGGATGTGATTCATGTGTGTGTCCATGGCTGCATACATCCATTTCCGCCCCCCCCCCCCCCATCAAAAGCGAGATCATGCAGCAGGCCCTTTAGATTAACATATAGGATCAGACACAGTGCAATTACAAAGAAAGGAAGTTACAGTTTGTATTGTGACATCTTGGTTCAGTGACTTACATTCGTTACGTTTTGCGGTCGTGCGCCAGGATTGGGTAGATTGCAGTCATGGTTCAGTCATGGTGCATACTGAGAGAGCAGTACAGGTATGCGAGGATGCAGGTTCCAGAGCAAACCGGATGGGGTCCTAGTCGTCTGATGGCGGCACTATGTCCCCGCTAGCTGGGTGGGCTTGGTTCGCTCACCTAGAGCGGACACAGGGCCTTTGCCGTTGCCTAGTGGTGGGCAGAGCCACTCAGGTCTGCAGTGAATGTAGAATCTGTGCCTGAAGATGCTCTGTTTTGGTTTTAGTTGGTCACAAATTAGTTCAGTCAGCTCATCGTATGTCTTATTCTTAGCCTTCGTGGGTGCCAGCAAGTCCCTGACGAGGCGGTAGACCTTGGGGTCCACAACTGGTCAGCAGTATAGCCTTGCGCTTCTCCGCCAATGTGTCCGTCTCCCCTGCCAAGTTGTTTGCCACAAAATATTGCTCGAGCCTTTCCGTGAAGGCATCCCAATCATCACCCTCTGCAAAGTCTTTTAGTGTGCCAAAAGTAGCCATAATCGCTTGAAAGTCCGTATTCTTGTCGCCAGTTGTTATGTCTGTAATGCACTTATGAATAACTCTACAAGGCAATGTGCTGTACTCAAACTGTAGTGACCTTGGTCCTTTATTCGTAACCCCAGAGTTAGGCACAAGCATGGTGGGCAGCCTGATTATTGTGGAGTTTCTTTGGAGAAAAACATGAAGTTTCTCTTTTTTTAAGTTGCTTCGTCAATTGCAGCTGCGAGGGCAGGTGAGAAAGGTGCTCAGGCCTCTGCCAACGTTGCTCTGAATTGCCTACACAATGACAACTCTACTCCATGGTGTTATGTCTGTAATGCACTTTTGAATGACTCCACGAGGCAATGTGTTGTACTCAAACTGTAGTTATCTTGATCCTTTATTCGTAGCTCCAGAGTGAGGCACAATGATGGTAGGCAGCCTTTTATACTGGGCCCTGCACACCTATGCAGGTGACCCTCAGGTCTCCCACTGCAGTACCCTCTGGTGGACAGCCTCTGCCACAGGGGCAGGAAACCCCGGTCTCCACCAGTTGCACCCTCTAGTGGTGCAAGAATAGTATATACACAGTGTAAACCTTATTGATAGTACATCTCCATCTTATGCAACTAAACAGTGACTACACAGAGAGTATATCTATAGTCTGCATATATAACACATGGTACAGCAAATGGACACTCTGTATCATGTCACTTTTTTATTGGCTTTCTGTGATTTCACTTTTTACTCGTAAGTAATGTGTACAATTGAAATTAAATGCTGTAGTACCTGAGCCATCTGTTTGATTGTTAGTGGTGTTTCGTGGAATCACTATAGAAGATTGCAATGCTGTACTGTGCATATTCTTGGATAGGTTTGTGTTAAAGGTGTTTTTGGTAGTAGCACTATCTTGAGTAGATGCTGAGGCAGAGTCTGAAAAACATCCATTTGGTTTGATGGGAGCTGTTTTGATGGTGCAGCATTGCATTTCTTCAGGGACTTCACATTTCGTGATGTTTGCATTACCTGTAGTTGAAATAAGATGTAACTTTCCAAATGTATAAAATTCTTGAGACTTCCTGTTTGTCACATCTGCTGCCTGTTGTCAAAACTTGGTAATGCTTTTGTGATGGCTAGGGGTAAAAAGTAGTAGCTATTCACAGTGGCAGAAGCTGAGTAGTGGTGTTCCACAAGGATTAGTGCAGGGACCACTGTTGTTCACAGTTTACATTAACAATTTAGACTTTGGAATCAAAAACACAATTTCTAAATTTGTGGATGGCACCAAAATGGGGGCAATAGTCAATACTGAGGAGGACTGCAACAAAGTACAGGAGGACATTAATAAACTTGCAGAATGAGCATATAATTGGCAAATGAAGTTCAACACTGATAAATGTGAGGTATTATATTTTGTTAGCAAGAATAGGGAGGTTACTTATTACTTGGAGGGTGCGAGTCTAGATGGGGTAGAGGAACAAAGGGATCTTGGAGTACAAATACACAAATCGCTAAAAGTTGCAACACAGGTTAGCGAGGCTGTAAAAAAAAAAAGCCAAACAAGCACTAGGGTTTATTTCTAGAGGTATAGAATTGAAAAGTAGGGAAGTTATGCTGAACCTGTATCGAACCTTGATTGGACCACACTTAGAGTGCTGTGTACAGTTTTGGTCGCCATTTTATAAAAAGGAAATAGAGGCACTGGAAAGGGTGCAGAGAAGATTTACAAGCATGATACCAGAAATGCGAGTGTATATATATCAAGAAAGGATAAACAGGCTGGGTCTCTTTTCTCTTGAAAAAAGAAGGCTGAGGGGTGACCTAATAGAGGTCTTTAAAATTCTGAAAGGATTTCATAGAATGGATACAGAGAGAATGTTTCCACTTGTGGGGAAGAGCATAACTAGAGGCCATCAATATAAGATATAGTCACCAAGAAATCTAATAGGGAATTCAAAAGAAACTTCTTTACCCAAAGAGTGCTGAGAATATGGAACTCACCAGCACAGGGAGTGGTTGAAGCGAATAGTATTGATGCATTTAAGGGAAGGCTAGACAAGCATACGTGGGAGAAAGGAATAGAGGGTTATGGGAATAGATCTAGATGAGGAAAGATGGAAGGAGGCTAGAGTGAAGCATAAATGCCGGCATGGATTGGTTGGGCCAAATGGCCTGTTTCTGTGCCGTATATCCTATGAGACATTGGAGCACCCAGACATAATGACTAAAAACAATTTGGGGAGGGGGTTAAATAGAAGTTAGTGTACCACCCAAGAAGACTATTTCATTTCAGAAAATCATCAGCAGTAACTTATCTTAATTCCTTACCTGTTAATTATCAGAAAATTCCCTAAATGAAATCATATGACCTGTAAGCTGCAGAGCAGAACTGAAATGCTCTTACCTCTAAACAATCAGAATGTAACAACGCTGTGTCCGCAAGCTGGAGGGAAAACTTATTAATTTTACATCAATATTTAAGTCTTAGTAGGTTCACTTCAGTAATTTAGAAAATCCAATTGACTGAAGTAATATTACTGACCATAACCTTTACAAAGAAATTGCTATGGCTGTCTGAGTGCAGCAGCCTTTCAGTTCCCTGCTGCGATTCATCATTCACAAATGCAGTAACTGCAAAACATTGTGCAAACCCATCATCAATTTGGGAGTGAAACTTACCTAGGTATACTTTTGACTCATTAAGCCACATCTGTAAACCTAGAAGGCCACAACTGCAGTTCCATTGATTTCCATATAGTGTTAAATGTGATAAATTCAATGGTTTCAGAACATCTCTGTCAACACTTGTAAGGCAGTTATTATGCAGTTCCAGTACAGCCAACTTTTTTAAATTAGTGAATGCTTCAGAAGGTAAATTGCATATGAGGTTGTATCCAAGGTACAGTTCTTTCAGTTGGGTTAAATTTGAAAGAATTTGAACATCATGGCAAGTTAAAGAAATACTGTTGTTAGCGAGGTTTAGCTGTGTTATGTTTGTGGGTAGATCATAGGGAATGAATGCAAGATTCTTTCCACTGTAGTCACACTGTAGGAAAACAAATAAAAAGTGATTCAGGTGATTTTTGACATTTAGCTAATAGAAATACCTTTTTTATGTTCATCAAACTTTGGAAATAATTCTTTTAAACAACAACAACTTGCATTTATATAGTGCCTTTAACGTGATAAAACCTCCCAAGATGCATTACAGGAGCATTATGAAGCAAAATTTGACACTGAGCCTCAAAAGGAGATATGACAGGTGGCCAAAAGCTTGGTCAGAGATAGGTTTTAAGGAGCATCTTAAAGGAGGATAGGGAGGTAGAGGTAGAGGTTTAGGGAGGGAATTCCAGGACTTAGGGCCTTGGCAGCTGAAGGCACGGAGTGATTAAAATCGGGGATGTGCAAGAGGCCAGAAGTAAAACATGTGAAATTGCTTGGGAGCAAAGGGGGAGTTGGGGAGTAGGATTTGTCATAGAAACAAAGAAAATAGGTGCAGGAATAGGCCATTCGGCCCTTCGAGCCTACACCACCATTCAATATGATCATGGCTGATTATGCATTTCAGTACCCCATTCCTGCTTTCTCTCCATATCCCTTGATCTCTTTAGCCGTAAGGGCCACATCTAACTCCCTTTTGAATATATCTCCCGAACTGGTCCCAACAACTTTCTTGTCAATTCTAAGTCACTTTTCTTTTCCTGAACTTCCCCATTAGGGAAATACAGCTTCAACACTTAGCTCTGTCAAAAACATTTTTTTTATGGGTTTATTGCGAATCACTGGTAACAAACTTAAGCCTAGAAATTGCTGATTTTGTGCTTTTTAGAAGTTAACTAGGTTACTAACATTTTGGGAAGAATTTACTCCTGTTTTCTTTACTTGTTCCTGAGATCTGGGCATCATTGGCAAGGCCAGTATTTATTGCCCATCCCTAATTGCCCTTGCGAAGGTAGTGATGAGCCGCCGCCTCGAACCACTGCAGTCCATGAGGTGAAGGTGCTCCCACAGTGCTGTTAGGGAGCGAGGGAGTTCCAGGATTTTTACCCAGTAACGATGAAGGATCGATTATATATTTCCAAGTCAGGATGGTGTGTGACTTGGAGCGGAACTTGCAAGTGATGGTGTTCCCATGCGTCTGCTGCCCTTGTCCTTTTATGTGGTAGAGGTCGTGGGATTGGGAGGTGCTGCTGAAGAAGCCTTGGTGTGTTGTTGCAGGGCATCTTGTAGATGGTACACACTGCAGCCATGGTGCACCTGTGGTGGAGTGAGTGAGTGTTTATGGGGTGGATGGGGTGCCAATCAAGTGGGCTGCTTTGTCCTGGATGGTGTTGAGTTTCTTGAATGTAGTTGGAGCTGCACTCATCCAGGCAAGTGGAGAGTATTCCATCACACTCCTGACTTGTGTGTTGTACGTGGTGGAAAGGCTTTGGGGAGTCAGGAGGGGACATATTCGCCACAGAATACCCAGCCTCTGACCTGCTCTTGCCGCCCCAGTATTTATGTGGCTAGTCCAGTTATATTTCTGGTCAATGGTGTCCCCAGGATGTTGGTGGAGGATTCGGCGATGGTAATGCTGTTGAATGTCAAGGGGCGATGGTTAGACTCTCTCTTGTTGGAGTCAGAGTCGCTGAGAGTTATTGAGCCCTGATCTGTGTGAGAACACCACCGCAGGTCAGGGCTATAAATAGAGCTGGCGTGCCGGGCCCTGGAACATCGTGGCCCGCCCCGACCTGTGTGTGAACACCACCGCAGGTCGGGGCTATAAATAGAGCTGGAGCGCCGCGCCCTGGAACATTGGCGGCGAAAGTGCGGTGAATGAGGGTATGGGGCCCAGAAGAGCAGAGGGCCCAGAGACAGCATGGGCCTGCCCACACTGCGATATGTGTGCGCACTAGGTCTGTGCAGCAGAGCAGGTCTCCAGTCGTCCTGGTTCAACCCTTGCCACTGGATAAAGGCCTAGCTCTGTCAAGCCCAATGGTCACCACACATTAAAAAAAAATCCATGCACATGCATCTTCCAGCCCCTCAATTGGAGTTCAGGACTGGAACATCAGGTCCTTCATTGAAACATCTGCGAACTCTTGTGGAAGCAAGTCATCCTCGTTCGAGGGACCGCCTATGATGATGATGATGATGATGATGGAGACAATCATTGCCTGGCACTTGTATGGCGAGTATGTTACTTGCCACTCATTAGCCCCAGCCTGAATGTCATCCAGGTCTTGCTGCAAGCAGGCATGGACTGCTTCATTATCTGAGGATTTGCGAATGGCATTGAACACTATGCAATCATCAGTGAACATCCACACTTCTAACCTAATGATGAAGTGAAGGTCATTGATGAAGTAGCTGATGATGGTTGGGCCTAGGACACTGCCCTGAGGAACACCTGCAGCGATGTCCTGGGGCTGAGGTGATTGGCCTTCAACAACGACAGCCATCTTCCCATGTGCTCGGTATGACTCCAGCCAGTGGAGAATTTTCCTCCTGATTCCTATTGGCTTCCATTTTACTAGGGTCCCTTGATGCAACACTCTTGTCAAATGATGCCTTGATGTCAAGTGCAGTCACTTTCACCTTATCTCTGGAATTTAACCCTGTTGTCCATGTTTGGGCCAAGGCACGAATGAGTGGAACCGAGTGATCCTGGCAGAACCCAGACTGAGCATCGGTGAACAGGTTATTTGTGAGTAAATGCCGCTTAATAGCACTGTTGACGATATCTTCCATTACCTTGCTGATGATTTAGAGCAGACCGATGGGGCAGTAATTGACCTGATTGGATTTGTTCTGCTTTTTGCGGACAGGACATACCTGGGCAGTTTTCCACATTGGTGGAAATACCAGTGTTGTAGCTGTACTGAAATAGCTTGGCTAGAGGCGCGGCTAGTTCGGGAGCACAAGTTTTCAGCACAACAGCCGGGATGTTGTCGAGGTCCATAGCCTTTGCTGTATCCAGTGCGTTCAGCCACTTCTTGATATCACGTGGCGTGAATCGAATTGGCTGAAGACTGGCTTCTGTGATGGTGGTGACCTCAGGAGGAGGTAGAGGGATCATCCACTCGGCACTTCTAACTGAAAATGGTTGCAAACGCTTCAGCTTTCGCATGCTGGGCTCCGCCATCACTGAGGTTGTGGATGCACATGGAGCCTCCTCCTTCCGTTAGTTATTTAATTGTCCACCACCATTCACAACTGGATGTGGAAGGACAGCAGAGCTTTGATCTGATCCATTGATTGTGGGATCGCTTAGCTCTGTTTATAGCATGCTGCTTCTGCTGTTTAGCATGCTTGTAGTCCTGTGTTGCAGCTTTCTCAGGCAGGCATCTCATTTTTAGGAACGCCTGGTGCTGCTACTGGCATGCTCTACACTCCTCATTGAACTGTTGGGTTGATTGTAATGGTAGAATGAGAGATATGCCAGGCCATGAGTTTACAGATCGTGATGGAATATAATTCTGCTACTGCTGATGGCCCACAGCGCCTCATGGATGCCCAGTTTTGAGCAGCCTAGATCTGTTCTGAATCTATCCCGTTTAGCACAGTAGAGTGTCCTCAGTGTGATGCCTGGACTTCGTCTCCACAATGACTGTGCGGTGGTTATTGCTACCAATACTGTCATGGACAGATGCATCTGTGACAGGTAGATTGGTGAAGACAAAGTCACGTGGGTTTTTTCCCTCGTGTTGGTTCTCTCAACACCTGCCGCAGGCTCAGTCTGGCAGCTATGTCCTTCAGAACTCGGCCAGCTTGGTCAGTAGTGGTGCTACCGAGCCACTCTTGGTGATGGACATTGAAGTCCGCCACCCAGAGTACATTGTGTGCCCTTGCTACCCTCAGTGCTTCTTTCAATATGGAGGAGTACTGCTTCATCAGCTAAGGGAGGGCGGTAGGTGGTAATCAGCAGAAGGTTTCCTTGAACATGTTTGACCTGATGCCATAAAACTTCATGGGGTCCGCAGTCAATGTTGAGGACTCCCAGGGTCACTCTGACTGTATACCACTGTGCCACCATCTCTGGTGGGTCTGTTCTGCCGGTGTGACAGGACATACCCAGGGATGGTGATGGAGGAATCTGGGATATTAGCTGAAAGGTATGATTCTGTGAATATGACTGCATGACTGTCAGATTGTTGGACTAGTCTGTAGGACAGCTGCCACAATTTTGGCACGTCCCCAGATGTTAGTGAGGAGGACTTTGCAGGGTTGAATGGGCTGGGTGTGCCTTTGTCATGTCCGAAGCCGGTGTCAAGGTCGATGCCAAGTGGTCCGACCGGTTTTTTTATTCTTATTTTTTTTGTAGCCGTTTGGTACAACAGAGTGGCTTGCTTGCCCATTTCAGAGGGCAGTTAAGAGTCAATTTTCCTGTTTTCAATCTGTGGACTATATATCCCTGAATAGCCAGCCAGTCAATGACAAATGAGAAGCATTAATTCTCTTAATTAGCTGCCAAATGCCAGTAGGAGTTTGTTGAGCACTTAAAATATATCTGGAAATGCACAGCCAAATGTTTGCTTAGCAAAATTGGGTGTTAGAGTGAAGAAATTCTATTTTAAAGGCCAAGGGCTGGATTTTTGGCAACCTTCCACCGTGTTTTTTGGTTGTATTTCGCTGTTTTGGGCGGAAAATGGTGCGGTGGGAAATTCCCTGAAGCCTTGTGCCGGCGGTTTTGAAATACCGCTGGTGAGCAGACCGCCGGCGTGCAAGACTGGAAAAAGTGCTTTCGCCCGATATTTGGCTCAGCAGTCACCCGTAGATGGGACCAGAAAAACCTGTCGGTGCAGCCCTTGGAATGACAGTAGGTATGAAACCCTGCAAAAAAGGTTAAAGTTTTTATTTAAAAATTCTTTTGCAACGATTCACTAGAAAATGGTCTTGTGAATGTTTTGTGTTTTTATTTTTTTGTTTTTTGGGGGGAAAATTTTTTTTTTTCCACCTCCCTAGGCCCAACTCGCAGTGGTATTGGTCTCGGCGAAAAGTTGCAGAAAATTTGCGGTTTTTCACCTTTTTTCCCGAATGTTCGACTCGATCTCATAGCGGAGTCATAGTGGGTTTTTTTCCGCCAAAAGAAATACAAGATCCAAAACGAATTTCTAGCCTCAAGAGTTGCAATGCCTAATACAAAGGACCATGGGAGTGGTCCTCCCCTCTATTCTCATTCATTGTCTTCTTTCCAAGAGCACCTGGTGCAGTAAGGAAGGAGGAGAGCAAAAGCAGTCAACAGGAGTCAGCCACTACAGTCTGATTCACATGCATGGCCCTTACAGCCCAAAGGTGCCAAGAATCCCAACTAAACTCTGCAGCACACTTCGTTCTTCCACAAGGAAATAATAAGGAATGCTGGCTAAGCATTACCAACCTAAAACAAAGCACAAACATCATGGAGCAGCATTGTGCCAACTCAAGCTGCCAACATTCATATGCTATAGAGTAGAAGAAATTAATGCACTAAACTTGATTTGTAAATTGTGCTAAATATTTATTTGTCATTAGTCACAATATAGCAGGAGTCCAGCATAAGAAAGCAGTTGATGTTATTTGAGAAACTGAGCATGAAAGTGCAATAAATGTCACTTGGCCTCTTTAAGAAATGGTTTGACTGTGGCATTCTTTGAATGGCACCGAGAATCAGTATCTGTTGCATGTCCTCCTTGCTGCATTGCTGGTATGGCTGTTAATTCCCAATTGACATATTTGCCCTTATTCCTGTCCACATTGAGATTTAAAAAAAATATCTTTCAGTTTGTAAAGGGCACAATGTTTTGCACAGCAGCCTGAATGGCAACATGGATCTATGGGAAAGCCAGCAGCTCTGTAACATTGTGTTGCCTCCCAGTGCTGCTGTTAGTCAGTGGCAAAAATAACTAAATAATTTGTCCTGCTGAATAATACATCTGTAGCCTTCTTCATACATCTATGGACAGCAAAGTAGCTAACACTGCAGATATCCTCAGTACTAACCCAGAAGGAACCTGATCCACAAAAATGAAGGGCAACACTGACTTTGACTACCACTGTCACTACTGAGCAGATATTGTGTGATGTGCAGAAGTCTTTCTGAAGGATATGGCACACTTTTGAATGTCTCGGCACCTTTGGCCACATTTCTAATGTCCTGTATCAGGTAGCTATGCCTGGTACAGAACACCTGACATCACAGCATGTCTTTTCCTGCTGTTGCTGGTCCTCTTCTGCCAACAGCAAGGCTAGTGGAGCACTGAATGCAGTTTCCATTATACACAAAAATCCAGAAAATGAAAAGAAACTTCGAACCGACTTGCGTTTAAATAAGGACTCCAGTTTTCCTACAGTAACCACTCCAGTAACACACATTTTGTTTGTACAAAATGAACATATCAAACAAGCAATACATTATTTCTGCACAACCAGGCGCTTTGGCCCTGAGTACCCAATCTCTTAACTTAATCGCACAAAAATCATTAAAATATAAAATTTAGATAGCTATCATTCAAGGTCTATTTACTGGTGCTAACAGGGTAAGCCATCTTTGGAGAATGATCAGAGACAGTTCTGAGCTGTAAGTAGAAATTAATCCTAACTGCTCAGATAAATAAATTAAGATTAGAGGACATCTGAATATATTTTTGTTAATCAGTTTATATCCATGTCGCATTCATAATGTCACCTACAAGAGGAATTCTACTCAAAATACTTGTTCTTAGATTACCTCTGACCGCCAAATTGAAAGCATAAAACATGGGGTGGTGGGGAGGGCAGGAATGCAGGAAGGATAACAGACACATCATTAAATGTACCAACATTTTAGGATGGCATGGCACTTCAAATAAATACAGGTCCCTTTTAAGGTATGTTGACATTATTCATTAAGTTACTGTACTTACAGTTGTGTCACTGAAACTGCAAGGAAATACGGCTAATGCAGCAGTTGTCAAAATAAAATTTCCAGTCCAAACTTTAAACCAGCAGGCTGTCATGATCTCAGCTTTGCTGCAACATAAATGTTTTTAATTACTTTCAGTTAACCAAGGGTTTGGATCTTTCTTACATCATTATGCTTTGAAAATTAATATCAAACAGTGCTTAAAGTGAAATTTACATAGAATATACTGCACAGAAACAGGCCATTCAACCCAACCAGTCCATGCCGGCATGGCGCTGTTATCCTGTTGTCGCGACCTTTATTATCCTTTTTTCACATGAGCTAAAAATTTTCTTCCAGTGATTAAATACAGCTGGTATTGGATGACATGTGTTTTAAATTATGTTTAAAACTTCTAAAAATCTTGTAATGGCAATTTGAGGATCCTGACTATTGCTACTCATATGTTTCCGCCCCTATCTACCACCAATGGGTTACCTTGTCTTAAAAATATATATAAAATAATGAATTTATGCCAGAAGTCTGGGAGAGCTCTTTAGAGCAAGCAGCAGAACAAGATAGACATATTTGACAAAGTACATCAACACAGTTCATGATTAGCGATATTAAATTAAAAATATTTTAAACAATTGCTTTTCCCTGTGGAATAAAGCATAAATGCAATACTGAATATCTAAAACTATTTGAAGAAACGGATTACAACTATAGTCAATTAAAGCATTTCACATGCCTCATGATATCTTGTTAAACTAGAATCTGATCTTCACGATGAGTGGAAGACAAATGAAAAGATTAAACTTTTTCGAGAGAAAACGAGAGGCAAAGAGAAAGAGCTGTAATGCATAAAGGAAACACTATTTTCCAAGAAACAATCAAAAACACCTTTTGTCCACAGGGAGACATTTTACAGACATATTGCGCTACAGATGCACATTGATCCCATCATTCCTATGGCATACACACTATTGTAATCTGTTACGTAAACATCTCCAGTGGGAATTCCAATGTTAAAAGGTCAACACATAACCTATCCTGGCACTAGGTGGGGATCTAATCGGAATTCCACTGTTAAATTTACAAAGCACACCTGTAATAATTACATGTCAAGCCACTAGGTGGCAGCATATTATCTTTTTCCCACAAATCATTCAAAATGTCTTCTGGAAAATTTCTCCTGTCTAAAATAAGGTATTAAACAATTTTTAAAATGGATTTCATAATTACATGATTAAATTTACCCTTTGAATTGTTTTTGTCTTAATAACCATAATTAAAATTTCACCGCCCTAAACTCTCAGAAGTCTGAGCTTTGGCTGGATATTATGCCTCGCAACAGCTGGATTTTTTAATCGTATCTGTACATTCTGAGCACGTACAGCTTGTGGAATTTCCCAGCGTGCAGTATATGTGCCAAAAGGGCTTGATGGGTGCGTCCTTTTATCCTTTGAGGATTTTTTTGTTTCTTCCAAAAGACTTGGAAAGCAACTGAGGTGTCAAGGGGAAGAAATTAGGATGGTTAGCCCAGCCCTAACGGAGCACTAAGCAACTCCCGCCCGAGCTCCGCACTGTCAGCGCCTACCGCGAACTTCAATGAAGGTTTTGCGGCAGTGCTGACAGTTTGCGCTGCACTTGCTAGCGCCGCCCACTCAATGACGTCACTAATTTCCACCCCTTAATTTTTTATATCAGCCAAATAATGGCAGTTGTATTAATAATTCTGGTTTTCTGGTAGGAACTCCAGACAGACAAACAATGCCAAGACATCACTGCCTGTTATAATGGCAGGAGGGTGCAATTACAGTGTGACAAGTTTACATAGGCAGTTTCCTTTTATAACTAGTGGACATAGGAATCTATAATGGAAAAAGTTGACAGGAAGTGCAGAAGACATGAGATTTTGTAATATGTTATAGATATAAAAGTTTAGAAGCTGCCTAAATGATGAATTTTTGCACATTTTATGAGGTAAGTTTTGTTTATGAAAATTTTATTCAAGACTATAATTCAGCAAATCACGATCAGAGCATTAAAGGCTATGGGGCTGAAATCGCCCCTTTGCGCAGGGCCAGTTAGCACTACTGGCTGGCGCTAATGGAATGCTAATTGGTTAGCGCGCAGGCGTGGCGGCCACATCGACCCACGCAGAATTGCCCCCAAGCCTCTGACGGCGAAAAATGGTTTGCGACACGACCCACGATTAGCCCACTGTCACGGCACAGCAAAGGTATCATCGCCATGCTCGCCGACCCCTTTACGCCTCTCGGGGGAAATTGCCCCGCGGGACGAGAGGGGCGAAGCCACCGACAGCACCTCAGTGTGAGAAACTGTGGTGGCTGTGGCGCCTCGGCTGCCTTGACTTTTCAGCCGACCCGACATTTGCGGCCGGGCCACCAACATGCAGCCGGCACCCCCTTCTGGGTGCCAGGTCGCTGGCCTGGCTGACACCCTCTCTGGTGGCCCAGTGGGCACGATTAAAGAGGCTGCCGAGTTCGCAGCGGCCCTCCCCTTTAAAAGAAGGGGAAGGACGTTGAGGTGTCAACGTGACGTGGCATGTCTGCACCCCACTGATGTCATCAGTGCGGCATTGATGTGCTGAGCGCGGCACTGAGCATCACGCCCCACAAAGCACTGAGGGAACGCACTGTGGGGCCATAATGGGACTAAAGGCGGACAAGCCCCCTGGAACTGATGGCTTACATCCTAGGGTCTTAAAAGAAGTGGCTGCAGAGATAGTGGATGGATTAGTTATAATCTACCAAAATTTCCTGGATTCTGGTGCGGTCCCAGTGGATTGGAAAACCGCAAATGTAACGCCTCTATTTAAAAAAAGGAGACAAAAAGCAGGAAACGATAGACCAGTTAGCCTAATGTCTCGTTGGGAAAATGATGGAGTCCAATATTAAGGAAGTAGTAGCGGGACATTTGGAAAAGTATTATTCAATCAAGCAGAGTCAGCATGGTTTTATGAAAGGGAAATCAAGTTTGGCAAATTTCCTGGAGTTCTTTGAAGATGTAACCAGCAGGGTGGATAAGGCGGAACCAGTGGATGTGGTATATTTGGATTTCCAGAAGGCATTCGATAAGGTGCCACATGAAAGGGTACTGCACAAGATAAAAGTTCACAGGGTTGGGGGTAACATGGATAGAGGATTGGCTGATAAATGGGTAATTTTCCAGTTGGCAAACAGTAACTAGTGGGATGCTGCAGAGTCCTCAACTATTTACAATCCATATTAATGATTTGGATGAAAGGACCGAGTGTAATGTAGCCAAGTTTGCTGATGATACAAAGATGGGTAGGAAAGCAAATTGTGAGGAGGACAAAAAAATCTGCAAAGGGATATAGACAGGCAAAAATTTGGCAGATGGAGTATAATGTGGGAAAATGTGAGGTTATCCACTTTAGCAGAAAAAATAGAAAAGCAAATTATTATTTAAATGGAGAAAAATTGCAAAGTGTTGCAGTGCAGAGGGACCTGGGGGTCCTTGTGCATGAAACACAAGAAGTTACTTGCTGTACCTGCATACTAACGGCTGTTAGACCCTGCCTTCCCCAATACTGTCAGATAGGAGGTGGGTGGGGTGGCTTGACCCATCCACCTCCACGGAGGTGTGTGGGGGGCCTGACCCATCCACCTCCATGGCACGAACCTGGTATTGCAGTACTTCCAGGAACGGTGCAGTGGCTCTGGGCCTTTTGGCTGGGAGCATTGGCGCAGAGTGATCCTTGATGTGTGCGGGGTGACCTCTGGCATTTGTGATTTGACAAGGAGTTGGAAAGATTGGCAACGAATTAATTTAAAAAAATATATACTGTCAGATCCCAGCAACGCTCCCTCCCCCCACCCCAAACTGCCAGAATCTGACCTCCCCATTGCTTCAAAATCCCAGTTGGACTTAGGACACCCTTCCCCAGACTTGCACTCACATCCACCCCCATCCCTCCAAATCACACCACCTACTCTGCGTGCTCTCAAATCTCTAGACCGCATTCCCAGTGATTACAAATCTCAGAACCATCCAGTTGCTCCCAAACCCTGAAATCTCCCTGTGCCCCAGGACCCCTCTCTGAATGATCCCAGGATTTGTGTCACTTTTCCAATGAGTACCCATACCTCCTGCCCATCAAAGACCCATCTGCAACAGAAACCCATTGTTCCAGTTCCCAAATACTCCAACACTTAGACCCCGATATTTACAGGGAGGTAAGGAGGGAGCTGGGAAAAACGGGTTTCCCTCGGGCCCTACCAAATTTAATGGTAGGACCTGATTACCATTTCTAAAAAAATGTTTGCAGCCGCAGCCAGCCACATTAAGAGGCTGTCGGGTGGGTAGGCCTGCGACACCAGGCTGCAGACAGGGAGTGGAGCGAAGAGGAGGGAGGGAGAGATCAGGGGTTGGTGGGGGGCGGGAGGGACACATTGATGGGGGGCAGGAGAGATCAGTGCTTCACTCGTTCGCTCAGGAGGTTAATGGGCTTGTTTGGGAGGGCGGGGGGGCCTCCTGCTGCTCCTGCTCCACAAGCAGCGCTGAAAAAAAAGCATTTGCCTGTTCCATGCAGCAGTCCTTGCCTCCCTTAAGCTGCAAAGGTTCCCGAAGCCCAGGAAGCCCAGCCAGCCAGCATTGAAGCTGGAACAAAGAAAAAATCTGAGGCACACTTATTTAAATGAGGAACCCACCACTTGGGAGCAGATTGGTTGGTTGCCTGCCCCTGTACCGCTTCTGTTAAGACCAAAAGAGGTGGGTTGGATTCGGGATTGTATATGGCATGCTTCCCACCCGACTCAAATCCACCCGTTTTTGGGGGGTAAAATTCCCCCTTAATTTCCAGTTTGGCCACACGCTGGAATTCCCTTTTCAAGTGCTGTCAAATCATGTAAACACAAATCTCCCCCTCTCTTCTCCCAGACACAGGCACCCAAAGCTCCTACAACACATAATCCCTAATCCCAATGCTCCTAGACCTGACCTCCCCTGTACTACCACATCCCATGACTGCCTTCCCAGTTCCCACACTTGAGCAGTATCCTTCTAGAACGATCATAATCTAAAATCCCCATCCCAGTACATCTACTTGCTACTCCCAGGCCACTGAACCTCATCCTTCCCACTATACCCATACCCTACTATTGCTGTCCCAATGCTTCCACACCCCAACACCCCTCCTCCAACATTCTCATAGCCTGTCACCTCCCCCATTTCTCCTAAATCCCAGCACCCCAATATCGTCTTCCTGCCTCCCAAACTCCAGGACTCTGATGTCCAATAACTGTCATCTCTCTTGTACTATACTTTGAGAATTCCCCCTAATGCTTTAGGAACACCCAATGCTCCCAGGAACAAGTCGGGCAGATTTTCCTTTGCCATACCTACTCCCCAGTGCTGTGAGACTTCAGGACCGTCTTTGCCAGTTCTGCCAGATTCTGTGATCCCACTTCCCAGTGGTGCCAAACTTCTGATACTACCTAATCCAGTTCTGCTAACCCCAGGGTTACACCAGCATTGCTGCCAAAGCCCAGGCCTCCCCAAACCTATGGCATGCCCCCACCTACAAGCACAAATTAGACAAATGGATTCAAGCTCACATGTTATGGTCCAACTTTGCAATATTAATTTATACTCTTGTGATCTGGTTTGGTCGCCACTGCTCACGACCAAATAAGCGACCTGTTTCTGTTGCAGATTTGTACATGAAAATACAATTTCAGTCTGTTCTTAAGTTCTCCTGTCCTTGTTTTTTAATGTCATTGTTAACCTGTGTAAAAAAAAAAGGCACTATAGTGTCTTTAGCATTTTTTTTTTCTTACCAATTTTCTCTGCCAGTATTCTCTCTCCTTTCGTGAAGATGTTGACTCCTTGCTGGGGTACTAGCCACTCTCTGATATTGCCACCACGTGTCACCCTTGACTGTGAGTAGGCTATTCAACTCTGGGTGCAGAAAATGGAGAGTGTCACAGCTGAGCCCGATCTGGTCCTTACCTGACCTTCAGACATACAGACTTAAGGCAGACATGGCTGGATAGTGATAGAGAGAGGGAACCTCAACAGTACCCTCGGGTGAGATCAGCTAATTCAGTACAGATTAGAAATTGCACTTGGCACCTTCCTGGCCTCTATAGCTCTGTTACTTGTTGAGCCATTAACGGAGTTCTTCATCATTTTCAAAACTGAAATCATAGAAAGTAAGGAGATCCAATTCCTTAACAACTGTTCTCGTAATACGATACTGGAAGATGTGGCTTCATTCCTCTAAAAATGATCATCCAGTGCTTTTCTGTCTTAATTAGCAAACCAGGTTTCCTTGTTCATACACTGTGATGACTTTTGTCTTAAAACTAAGGTTGCATGTGAATTAGACTTCAAGCTAAACATTAACTAAAATGCATTACTACAGTATATTATTTGCCATGGGGCTATATTCAATTTGTTGAAATGTTACATTTGAAAGTATATTTTCCAGAATTATGTCCTATCTAATGCAAGTATTGGCACAACCTCCATTTTTAAATATTAGTGTATTTAAATGTTGCTCTCGTCCTTCATGTAATCTTTAATTCTCTCCTTTGAGTCCAAAGGTTGTAGGTTCAAGTCCCACTCCAGAGACTTGAACACAAAAATCTAGGCTGACACTTCAGTGCAGTACTGAGGGAGTGCTGCACTGACGGAGGTGCTGTCTTTCAGATGAGAAGTTAAACTGAGGCCCCGTCTGCCTTCTCAAGTGACATAAAAGATCCCATGACACTATTTCGAAGAAGTGCAGAGGAGTTATCCCTGGTGTCCTAAACAATATTTATCCCTCAATCAACATCACTTTAAAAAAAAAGATTATCTGGTCATTATCTCATTGCTATTTATGGGAGCTTGCTATGTGGAAATTGATTGTCGCGTTTCCTACATTGCAACACTGACTATACTTCAAAAAGTACTTTATTGGCTGTAAAGCGCTTTGGGACGTTCTGTGGCCGCGAAATGCTTTCTAGATGGTAGCCATTTAGGAATCATATGATGTGGTTTGCAAGTTTTAAAATAAAACTGTATTCTGATACTCCAGACTAACTTCCATTGATAGCTGCCATTAGAATAATTTAAATTGACTGATTCTAATAAATATAACCTGTTGCATTAGTGCTGAGTAAATGTTTCCCTTCTGTGGTAAAAGGTAGCTGCTTTCAGTTTGTAGAATTTGTTTTCCTTTAACATACTGCAACCAATAATGCTTATTCATGTCTGAACAACTTCAGCTATATTATCTCTGAATAGTCGAAGTTACATTACAACATTGCAGAATCTGGGTGATAAAATGAGTTTCACCCGGGAGATCAAATTAAGCTCAGGTGATGGAATGAAAGCCTCCTCTCTCCTGGCCATGAGATTGGACGTCTCGACACAGTTGCTAATGGGCTTGGTCCACTGCACAGAGCTGCTCACAACTTGTAACTAAACTGACAAATGTTTTTAGATAGACCGGTGGTTTGGAAAAATCCATTTTATTTCAGTACAATGGAAGAGATAACAGAGAATAGACAATAGTAATGCAATAGATGTAATTTATCTAGATTTTCAAAAGGCCTTTGATAAGGTACCCCATAATAGACTAATGAACAAGGTCAGAGAATGCGGAGTCGGAACAAGTAGCAGAATGGATAGCTAGCTGGCTTCTAGACAGAAAGCAGAGAGAAGGGTAAAATTGTTAATATAAACCGTGAACAGCAGTGGTCTCAGCACTGATCACAGTGGCAGAAAGTGGGTAGTGGTGTTCTACAAGGATCAGTGCTGAGACCACTGCTGTTCACGGTTTATATTAACAATTTAGACTTTGGAATCAAAAACACAATTTCTAAATTTGCAGATGACACCAAATTGGGAGGGATAGTCAATACTGAAGACGACTGCAACAAATTACAGGAGGACATTAATAAACTACAGAATAAGCATATAATTGACAAATGAAGTTCAACACTGATAAATGTGAGGTATTACACTTTGGTAGGAAGAATAAAGAGGTCACTTATTACTAGGAGGATGCGAGTCGAGGTGGGGTAGGAGTTGCACCACAGGTTAGCAAGGCCATATTAAAGCAAAGCAAGCACTAGAATTTATTTCTAGAGGTATAGAATTGAAAAGTAGGGAAGTTATGCTAAACCTGTATCGAACTTTGGTTAGACCACACTTACTGCGTACAGTTCTGGTTGCCATATTATAAAAATAATATAGAGGCATTAGAGGTGCAGAGAAGATTTACAAGGATGATACCAGATATGAGAGAGTATATATATCAGGAAAGGATGAACAGGCTGGGTCTCCTTTCTCTAGAAAGATTTTGATAGAGTGGATACAGAAAGAATGTTTCCACTTGTGGGGAAGAGCAAATCTAGAGGCCATCAATATAAGATAGTCACCAAGGAATCCAATAGGGAATTCAGAAGAAACTTCTTCACCCAAAGACTGGTGAGAATGTGGAACTCGCTACCACAGGGAGTGGTTGAAGCGAATAGTATAGATGCATTTAAGGGGAGGCTAGACAAGCATATGAGGGAGAAGGGAACAGAGGGTTATGCTGATAGATTTAGATGAGGAAAGACAGGAAAATGCTCGCGTGGAGCATAAACGTCGGCATGGACTAGTTGGGCTGAATGGCCTGTTTCTATGCCGTGTATCCTATGTAATCCTATGATGTGGATTGTAGTAAGTTGTATCATTGATGCAGAGTAGAGGAAACCTGTGCCAGTTTTCTGCGGGTGCTGGACTGGCGCAATACATCCAAAGTATGAGTGGACCAAGTCATTAACACGGCCCGGTCATAACCCCCGGCACAGACACAACCCCAAACAGGGATGTGTGCTGAAAATCAGTGCCAGAAATAAGAGAAAGTTTGCCCGTCAAGTGGGTAATTTGAAAGAGAGAAGTAGATAGACTGGGAAGAGATCCCTCTTTTGTTGGCACATGTGCTCGGGGTTAACTAAAAATAGCATTATCTGCATAGTTGTAGATATCCACAAACATGACTATCTCATTTTCACAATATGAAAGAAATGGAAATATATTTTAAAACCCAAATAAAATCTACAAAGGAGTGCAATTTTTGTTATTTTATTTTTCCAACCTGGTGACCATTTGAATAATAAAGTCAAGGGGCTGGACTTTCGGCTGATTTGCGCCCCGTTTAGCGCCTTGGCGGGGCGTAAAAATTATTTTTTGGGGGCGTGAAATGAGGCGCACAAGATTTTGCGCCTGGGCGGAACTTTCATCAATGGTTTTGCGGCGGCGCTAAAACTTACAGCCCCGCCGCTGTTTTGACCGTTTGGATGACATAAATCATCATGCATCAGCCCTGGGCGGAACTTTTGAGCATTTCGCCCGATTTAACATCCACCCGAGAACCCGCCCAGAAAAAACAGACGGACCCAGGGTGCACCAGGCACTAACAGCGTCATGTTGAAGGCGGAGGAGAAAGTCGCAGCTGTGCGTGATTAAAAGGATTGGGAGAAGAACGCTGCGTTACTGCATTCATTTGATTGTGAAGTTTATGTGAGTTTCTAGTTTGTTTTATAAAGGACATTTTAAAAATTGGGGGCCATGCTAAGTCGAGAGCCAATAATCCTGGATGCTATATTCATACGGCTTCAAGCTGGAAGAAGGCTTATTGTTGATCATTTGCAACGTAATTGAAGAGGTTGCAGACATATGGGGAGCAGGCCTTACCCCCCACGAGTTTACAGGGAACAGCGCTCATACCTGAGACTGCGGCATAGTGCGTTAGAAGGCTACACTTCCAAAAAGAGGTGGTCACAGAGATATGTCAGCTCATAGACAGACAGACCTACAGCCTACCAGCGGCAGCAGGACTGCACTGCCCATCGAGGTGAAGGTGACTGTGGCACTTGCCTTCTATGCCTCCGGCTCTTTTCAGGCATTAGCGGGGGACATAGGCTCCATTTCGCAGCACGCTACACATTGCCGCATTCGCCAGGTGACTTATGCACTGTATGCATGCAGAATGGATTTAATAAACTTCGCAATGACCAGGGAGACCCAAAATGTGAGGGCTATAGGTTTTGGACGATTTGTTGGCTTCCCCAAGATTCAAGGTGCCCTTGACTGTACGCACATCGCCCTGCGA
Source organism: Pristiophorus japonicus (assembly GCF_044704955.1). NCBI lineage: Eukaryota > Metazoa > Chordata > Chondrichthyes > Pristiophoridae > Pristiophorus > Pristiophorus japonicus. The sequence goes on along the minus strand of NC_091977.1, from coordinate 222,192,746 downwards.
GGACTTTACAGAATGTAGAGGTTTTTCGAATCCGAAAGGGCTTCCACTCCATGAACATACAGATCGTCTGCGACCATACTCATGCGCATCAAAGCTGTCAATGCCCACTATCCAGGGGGCGTTCATGATGCTTTCATCTTGCGTGAGAGCAGTGTCTCACGCATGTTCCAGCGTCAGCCGCAAGGTTAGAGCTAGATGCTTGGGGACAAAGGTTATGGTCTCGTCACCTGGCTCATGACTCTCCTGTGGAACCCTCAGACAGAAGTCGAGCATCGCTATAATGAGAGCCATGCAGCCACACGCATCGTCGTCAAACAGACAATTGGTGTGCTCAAGCAGCACTTCTGATGCCTGGACCATTCTGGAGGCTGCCTGCAATACTCCCCTCAGAAGGTCTCTGAGTTCATTGTGGTGTGCTGCATGCTGCACAACTTAGCCTTCATGAGGGGACAGGATTTGCCACTGGGGATTGCAGGACCACTTCAGGAGAAAGGTGGGGGTGGGGAGGAGGAGAAAGAAGACGATGAAGAGAAGCCTGATGACGAACCCATGCTACCACAACCACAGGTGAAGCATCATGGAGATTTCGCCACTGCAGAAGCCTTGCGTCGGCAGCTCATAATTGAACGCTTTGCTTGAAGAGTGAACGGCAGGTTTGAGTGTTGCCTGGCTACTCTATCCCACCATGTTGACTATTCCCCCTCTTAATCTGCAAATGAGACACTACACAGAAATGGTTACAGTGAACAAAAAAAATGTATTTAACATTGTAAACTTTGTAACCCTTATTATGAGACTTAAACAAATAAAATGAATCCTGCAGTATGATGATTCAACAACATTATCAACAAACAACATAATCCAGTGTGATACTTTAACATAATCTGTAACATAATACTGTAACATAAAACATACAATGTATCCAGCATCAACAACATAATGCAGCAACATCATATCCTGCCCAACTATTTTTTTCCACCGTCTTTTGCTCCCCTTCCCCTTCCCCCTTTCCTTTGCCTGCTGCCCCTATCCAAAGTAGCACCAAAATGGCATGCAGCAAGGCTGCCAGCGCGCTGCTGTGTTGGGGGGATAGACAATGGAGACGCCGTCTGGGGACACACTGGAGCAGCTCATGGCATGGAAGGCCCAGCTTCTGACTGGCTAGCCTCTTTATCGCGTCGCCAGTCATAGGTGGTTTGGGTGTGACAGTGGGGAATGCAGAGAGTATGACGGCAGGCATGGACTGCATCACCTGCCCAAGCTGAAGCAGAGTTTGTGCCTGTGATGCGCCATATTCTGCAAGGGATCATGCCACACTCTCCGGGACTCCATTGTCACAGCTGGAGGCCACCAGCCTCGTATTGACAAGTATGGCCTCACTGGTATCACAGCTCGCACTGACAATCTGCGACCCTACCTCTGTAATGGTCGCTTTCAGACTGTCGATGCTAGCAGGAATCCTACGCAAGACAGCAAGGAGCTGATGGCTGACCTGGATGCTCTTCCTGGACATTCCCACCATGTCCAGTTCCACGTCTGCCTGTCTATCAGCAGACCAACTTTGCCGACTCGCCCTCCGGAGAGATGGCGTGTGGGATTCAACCCCAGCACTGCGTTGCTGCACGCCCCTGGTCCTAGGAGCCTCTTCGTCGAACCCCGAAAACGTCACATCGTCCTCAGAGGAGCTGAGTGCCGATGGTGGAACAGTGGTGGATTGATGCTGCGCCGAATGCTGTGCCAGAGTCGGCTCATCGGTATCCACCTCCTCCAGACAATGGCCTGATGTGGAGTGGTCCCTTGAGGGTTGCTGCGCCTGTAGCTGGTCATCTGGAAATAGAAAGAAACAGATGAGTGGTTAGCATCGGGGAGGGCAGGGTGACATGAGGAAGGTCGCATAGCATAGGCTCATTTGAAGGACCGTCGCTACTCCATTATATCTAGTCCAGAGACACTACAGGATTTTGCCCCAACCTAGTCCAGAAACACTGCATGACATTGCCCCAACCATAGTCCAAAGACACTGCAGGACATTGCCCCAATTATCCCAGGGAGTGTGCAGGACTTACCCTCAGTATCCGAAAGGGGGTCAACCCCCTCCCCCCCTTCCCCACCCAGAGGTAGCTGCCCGACCTGTGATGCCGATGATGCCTGCCACTCTGTCCTCAGTGTCAGTAAGTGGCAGGATCTGTGGCAGGACCTGTCCACACCTGCTTACAGCGATTATGAGACTTCTTTGCCTGAAAGATGAAAATGGGAATGGTTACAAGAGGGTCCATCTGCTCTTGTGGCACAGATAGCCACCAAAGCACTTACGTCATTCTGTCTGAATGTAATACAGTCCTCTGTGTAATGGCCTTGGAAGTTGCACGTGGTTCATCAGGAGGACAACGAAGTGCGGGGCCATCTTATGACATCTCAGAAAGCAATCATAATAATGTGTAATAATAATTCATGGCAAATAAGGTGCCAAACTAAGTCCACCTATGTGTCATGCATTTTAGGAGGCAACCCATAGAGTGCTGAGTGGCACCAACAGCATGAGAACAAATAGTGTGTCAGATTTATAATTGAAGTAATGAAGGAGTGCATGAATTAAAATTGTACTCTGACGACCCTTGGCAGATCATTAAACTTCTTTCGGCATCGTGTGCCAGTCCTGACCACAATGTGAGGCAGAGACCTCCTCAACGATTTCCCTCCAAATTCTTTTAAATATGATGGCAGTGGTCTAGATCCACCCCGAAGATGCAACTCCCACCATCTTCTTTCCACAGCCCCCACTAGAGCTTCATTAGCCTCGTGGTTGAATCGCCTGGCACGCTGTCTGGAATCGTCGTCCTCCATAATCAAAATCCAAATGTTAAATGGCTGATTCTAGTTATACTGCGCATGCGCGCGGCTGCATCCTGTATTAGCGTTTGCGACTGGAAACATAGAAACATAGAAACATAGAAAATAGGTGCAGGAGTAGGCCATTCAGCCCTTCTAGCCTGCACCACCATTTAATGAGTTCATGGCTGAACATGCAACTTCAGTACCCCCTTCCTGCTTTCTCGCCATACCCCTTGATCCCCCGAGTAGTAAGGACTTCATCTAACTCCCTTTTGAATATATTTAGTGAATTGGCCTCAACTACTTTCTGTGGTAGAGAATTCCACAGGTTCACCACTCTCTGGGTGAAGAAGTTTCTCCTCATCTCGGTCCTAAATGGCTTACCCCTTATCCTGGAGATCAGACCAGAAGCGTGGGAAGGGGGAAAAAAATTGCACACGTGCAGAATGGCCAATTTTTTTCAGTGCCGGAACTTTCGGCTCTGGCGCACAAAGTCTGTGGTGCAACGCCAGAGTTAACGCTAACGCTCCTCGTGATCTTTCATTTGCCAAAAGATCCTCGTTCTGGCACTAACGTTAACCTGGTGCTAAATTTTTGGCTCCACTGCAAATTGCGCCCGGAAATGGACGAAAACACAAAAAGCCGAAAATCCAGCCCAAGAAGTTCCTTTTAAGTTTGTTGCTTTAAAATATTCTGAAATTTTAAACTTTGTGAACTTTTCTCACTTAAAGGAAAGAAGACCTCATTCGAATTATCGATGAAGAAATTGAGCGAGAGAAACAAGCAGCAGATACCATCATCAAAAACATGGCAGAAGAGAAGCAAGCCAAATACATGAAAATGAAAGTAATTAATGAGCATCTATTACAGGTGAGTGACTGACTATTTTTTGAAGGAAATGGTGACCATAAGTTCAAAATACATTCACCAGAGAAAATGTGAAAGTTTTGACCAAGATTAAAATAACATGGAGAACGCATTTCATCAGTGAGATTTCTGGGAGACACTCTAGGGGCCGAAATTGCCCCTTTTTTGCACCCCGTTAGCGCTGCCGGCAGGCTGAGCCCCGGATGAGCCGCGGGGCAATTTCGGCCCTTCTCTACACAATTCTGACTGGTACAGAATATCACTGAGACTCTTGCACTATATTTACATTACAGTTGTAGGATCACTTTGCACCAACACTAAGAAAGCAAAGCAGAGTGAGACTATAGTTCTAATAAAATGCAGCCATAGATGTTCACTTATTACATTCTTCGAGATAATGGCCCTGAAATTCCAGCTTCCACGGGTCCATACGGAGTGCGTACGGACCCGGGGAGACATTGCAAAAGCTGTTTTTTGGCACGCAATGCGCATGCGCTGAAAACCAGCATTTCCGATCTGTTAAGCTCTGGCTTGACAGATCGCACGCATCTCGGCAGCAAGTACATTCGCATGAGCAAGATTGCGGTATTTGCCCATCTCGTGCCCAACAAATGTCCTTAAAACTCTTGCACCTGGTAAAAGCAGGCGCATAGAGTACTTTTACCAGCATTAAGAGTTTTAAAACATAAAAAACATATAAAAAAATAAAATTTTATACCACATTTTCCTGTTAAAAACCCTACCCACTAAGGTAAGTTTATTTTAAACCCTAATTACAAAACTTTTTTTTAAATTGGAAAAGTATATATTTTTTTCTCAAACATTTATTAACTTTAATTTCAATTAATTCTAAGTATGTGAGGTGTGTTTTTTATTTTTTTTATTACAGTGTTTAGTGTTTGTGTTTTTTTCTCATTAATAGCAATGAGAACTCGTAGATACGGAGTTCTCGTTGCTATTAATGAGAATACTTTACCTGATTGCACCTTTCGCGTTGGAACCTCGAGGACAGGAGTGCGTTCTGCAGCACTGGAAGAGAAGGCCTCCCTACTGGAATCCCAGGCGCCTCCGGGACCACCAGGTAATATCGTAAGAATTCTACGGTCGGAGGTGTTCGGCCGAATTTCAGGGCCATTGTAACTTTGCAGACTCAGAAATTCATACTCTAAATGTTCTAACACTCTTCTGCTTCAATGTTGGCCTCTAATAATTGTCCCTTTACTGTGAATATACAGTGGGGATAGATTCTGACAAATTTACACAAATATGAACATAACAGTGCTCTTGCACTTTGGCTAGTTTTGCACACGCCTTAATTCATGCTTTTGCAGATCCTTTCTGGCTTACAAACTCCTTACAAACTTTCTCCGATTTTCCTTTTATGCACAGTATCAGTTGCAATGTATGCAGCATGAAGAACCCAGAAGGCCTACGGGTTCAATTTTCCCCGGTCGTTTGCGCCGTTTTTTTGGCACGCGCCTTTTTTTTCTGGTTATTTATTTTTTTCCAAGTTTCCCCCTGACTTAGTTATGATTTTTCTAGGCCAGTTTTTTTGACGTCATGTCTGTGCCATTTTTTTCAATTGTTCGCAGTTTGGCCAACATTTATTTCTCTTAGGTCGGCGTATCTGGACACTCCCGAAAAACCTTCCGGTAAGTTAAGAAAACCAGCGCACATTCACAAATCTGCGCTGAAAGATGTCATTGTTTTTAAATCGAAGATTTTGGAGGGAGTCGAGAGCACTGTCAAAATCAATAATAAAGTTCAACTTTTTTTTTATCTGTCAATGTAGAAGTGTAAATTTGTTGGATTTCAGAAGTTCTCTCTTTTTTACTCACTCAAACGAATGTCTTGAAGCAGGGTTTGACTGGCAGAATAGGCCCAGTGCCCGGACACAGCGGCTCAGGGTTCGGCTACGAAACAAGGCGGGGTGGGGGTGGTGGTGGGGAGAAGAGAGAGAGAGCGAGGTGCCGATCGCAAGGCTTCGAGCGTAGGAAAGGAGAGAAAAAAGTCACAAGACTACAATTAGTAAAGGCTGGGGGGAGGAGAGAGAGATGCCGATTGGAAGGCTTGGAGCTCGGGGAGGGGGTGGGAAAGAAAGAGAAGTCACAACACTCGAGGGGGCGGAGGGGGAAAGGAGAAGTCACAATACCTTTGGGTGTGGTCCATCCATACAGACCTGGAGAGACACAACTGCAAACCTGTGCTGCCTGCTTCTTTCAAAGGTTAAATTTAAGTATGGGGATAATACTGACAATGCCTTCCACATGGACATGTTTACTGTTTGGAGCTGTTCTGTAATGTTGTGTTGTGTTAATGGAACATGATTCAGTTTTAATGTAAAATATATTTTATTCAAAAGTTTACAATAACTTAACTTTAATAAAATTATTCTTGTATCAAACTTTACTTTAAGATCACTCTTTAAGATCACTTATAAACTTGTAAATTTACATAACTTACAAAAAACTTTCAATTTGAGAACAGTTACATCAGTAACAATAATAATAACAACAGCAGCAGCAAAGTAAGGCTGCACCCATCTCTCATCCCCCTTATTGTAACACCGCCTGCTGAGCTTGGTCTTGGACACTCCACCATCCCTGCCCGCAGGCGGTGGCACAGTGTTTCTGGGCTTGATACCAAGCTTATTCTTTCTAACATCTCGGGTACTGCGCACTTCTTGAGGGTGGGGGGGCGTCAGGCGGCATGTTGGAGGGTCCAGGTGGCAAATTGGAGGGCCCGGCTTTGGGCTCTTCAGAGATTGGTGTGGGGATTGGAGTGGGAGTGACAGTTGATTTTGTCAATGGATGCGAGGTCTGGGCGTGTTCCCTTGATGCAGCAGCTAACTCCAACATGCCGTCCCTTGTGCCCTGACAATGTCTCAACGACCTGCAACATTCCCTCCCTCCTGGTCAGTGACGTGGTTTGCAGTACCTCTGACATTCCTTCCCTCATGGCCACTATTCCCTCACTGATGGTCCTAGATATCGTTCCCATTTCTCGTGAGAGTGTTGTTACTTCTCCCGACAGTCCCGCTACCTCATCGCTCACCCCGCTGGCGTCCAGGAGTGATCGAGTAAGGTCAATGCTCTCCACACTCAATGACATAATCTAAACCACATCTGTTAGATCTCGCGCCTCAGGAGAGCATAGTCGAGCTCTCCTTCCCCCTCCTCCCCATGGATGTGGCTCGCACCCCAACTCTGGGACCCGCAGCCTAGGACGGTGGGGCCCTGCGTGTGCCTCGCTGCACCACACCACTGGGACCCGTAACCTCGGAAGGTGTGAAACCATGGAATGCCTCACCAGCACTCAAACCACTAGTCACGGAAGGGGCTGTCACCTCCATGAGCGGCACCTCCCCCAAAGTCAGTACAACAGTGGGAGCTTCATCTAGCTCCATCTCCTCCCTCTCACCCCCATGGATGGATTGGAAGATATTCTCCTCTTCAGGCTCGTCCGCATCAGAATCTTCTCCTGCATCATCCGGGTTGGCCTCAAGTTCTGCAAAATATAACAGAACCGTCAAATGGTTAGCAGCAGAGGAGGGGGCACGATGGGTGGCATGAGTAGGCTCACACATCACAGGCCAGGTAGCAGGTTGATTTGAAGGGCCACAATGAATTTGCAGGACTTACCCTCTCCCTCGAGCATGGGCCCAGCTTGTGCAGTACTGATTGCTTTTTTCCAGGCAGGACCCATCAAAGCAGCGGCCCTCTCTTCCAAGGGTGTCAGTGGGTGCAGATTTGCCGGGCCTTCTCCTGTTTGAGTTCCTTCCCTTTTATTATGTGCCACCTTCCTCTGCAAAGATAAAAATGCAACTTTTTAGAGAGGGTGTCTTTCTGCTTGATGGGACATATACAGCTGGTCACATTTACAATTGCATTGAATAAATGAAAATATTACTTGCACTAACTACAAGGACCCGCCATTTCTTTTTACATTGGCCTCCAGATCTCATGGTATTCATACTGCGCAGTAATCTTCTACAACTTGGTTCCAGCGTTTCTTCATTTCTTTTGTGTCCAGCTCCTGCCATCTGTTCTCAATCACAGTAACTATTGCCTCCACCTCTTCCTGTAAGAAATTCTTGGTCCTTGCATTGCGTTGCATCTTGTACTGCTGCAGCTGTGATTTTTCCAATGCTCTCACGCAGCACTTGTGACACGCACAACTGGCTCTTTTGGAGGAGCGGTGGAGGTCGGGGCGGAGCAGGTCGGGAATAGCGAGGCCCATAAAAGGGGCCCAGTAGTCAGAGGGGCGGCGGAAGTCGGAACGGAGCAGGTCGGAAGCAGCGAGGCCCATAAAAGGGGCCCAGCAGTCGGAGGAGCGGCGGAGGTCGGGAGCAGTGAGGCCCATAAAAGGGGCCCAGCAATCGGAGGAGCCAGCTGGTGCAGGGGCAGAAGGTAAACAAAGAAGTAAAAAGAAATCGAAGGGTGACGTCACAGCCAAGCGGGTAAGTGATTGGCTGGTGGATTGGTGAGTATTTAATCTTTTTCTTTTTCTTTTCTTATCAGAAGGTAACCTTTGGAATTGATGCCAAATTAAGTTAATTTAAGGGTTAAGTCATGGCAGGAGAGCCCAGACCCGTGTCATGCACCTCCTGTGCTATGTGGGAAGTCAGACAGACCGCATTGCGGCACTGGAGCTGCGCATGGATTCACTCTGGAGCATCCGTGATGCTGAGGATGTCATGAATAGCACGTTTAGTGATTTGGTCACACCGCAGGTAAAGGTTATCTAGGCAGATAGGGAATGGGTGACCATCAGGCAGAGCAGTGGAAGGAAGATAGTGCAGGGGTCCCCTGCAGTCATCTCTCTCCAAAACAGATATACCGTTTTGGGTACTGTTGGGGGAGATGACTCATCAGGGGAAGGCAGCAGCAGCCAAGTTCATCGCACCATGGGTGGCTCTGCTGCACAGGAGGGTAGGAAAAAGAGTGGGAGAGCTATAGTGGTAGGGGATTCTATTGTAAGGGGAATAGATAGGCGTTTCTGCGGCCGCAATCGAGACTCCAGGATAGTATATTGCCTCCCTGGTGCAAGGGTCAAGGATGTCTCAGAGCGGCTGCAGGGCATTCTCGAGGGGGAGGGTGAACAGCCAGTTGCCGTGGTGCATATAGGTACCACCGATATAGGTAAAAAAACGGGATGAGGTCCTACAAGCTGAATTTAGGGAGCTAGGAGTTAAATTAAAAAGTAGGACCTCAAAGGTAGTAATCTCAGGATTGCTACCTGTGCCACGTGCTAGTCAGAATAGAAATAGCAGGATAATTAAGATTAATACGTGGCTTGAGGAATGGTGCAAGAGGGAGGGATTTAAATTCCTTGGACATTAGAACCGGTTCTGGGGGAGGTGGGACCAGTACAAACCAGACGGTCTGCACCTGGGCAGGACCGGAACCGATGTCCAAGGGGGAGTGTTTGCTAGTGCTGTTGGCGGGGGGGGGGGTTAAACTAATATGGCAGGGGGATGGGAATCTAGGCAGGGAGACGGAGGGAAGTAAAATGGGGGAAGAAGCAAAAGGTAGAAAGGAGATAAGGAAAAGTGGAGGTCAGAGAAATCAAAGGCAAAAATCAAAAAGGGCCACATTACAACATAATTCAAAAAAGGACAAAGGGTGTTTAAAAAAAAAAAAAAACACCCTGAAGGCTCTTTGTTTCAATGCGAGGAACATTCGTAATTAGGTGGATGAATTAACTGCGCAGATAGCTGATAACGGATATGATTTAATTGGGATTACGGAGACATGGCTCCAGGGCGACCAAGGCTGGGAACTCAACATCCAGGGGTATTCAATATTCAAGAAGGATAGATAGAAAGGAAAACGAGGTGGGGTAGCATTGCTGGTTAAAGAGGAGATTAATGCAATAGTAAGGAAGGACATTAGCTTGGATGATGTGGAATCTGTATGCATAGAGCTGCGGAACACCAAAGGGCAGAAAACGCTGGTGGGAGTTGTGTACAGACCACCAAACAGCAGTAGTGAGGTTGGGGATGGCATCAAACAGGAAATGAGGGATGTGTGCAATAAAGGTACAGCAGTTATCATGGGTGACTTTAATCTACATATAGATTGGGCTAACCAAACTGGTAGCAATACGGTGGAGGAGGATTTCCTGGAATGTATAAGGGATGGTTTTCTAGACCAATATGTCGAGGAACCAACTAGAGGGCTGGCCATTCTAGACTGGGTGTTGTGTAACGAGAGAGTATTAATGAGCAATCTTGTTGTGCGAGACCCCTTGGGGAAGAGTGACCATAATATAGTAGAAATCTTCATTAAGATGAAGAGTGACACAGTTAATTCAGAGACTAGGGTCCTGAACTTAAGGAAAGGTAACTTCGATGGTATGAGACGTGAATTGGCTAGGATAGACAGACGAATGATACTTAAAGGGTTGACAATGGATAGGTAATGGCAGACATTTAAAGATCACATGGATGAACTTCAATAATTGTACATCCCTGTCTGGAGTAAAAACAAAACGGGGAAGGTGGCTCAACCATGGCTAACAAGGGAAATTAGGGATAGTGTTAAATCCAAGGAAGAGGCATATAAATTGGCCAGAAAAAAGCACAAATCTGAGGACTGGGAGAAATTTAGAATTCAACAGAGGAGGACAAAGGGTTTAATTAGGAGGGGGGAAATAGAGTATGAGAGGAAGCTTGCGGGGAACATAAAAACTGACTGCAAAAGCTTCTATACATATGTGAAGAGAAAAAGATTAGTGAAGACAAATGTAGGTCCCTTGCAGTCAGAATCAGGTGTATTTATAATAGGGAACAAAGTAATGGCAGACCAATTGAACAAATACTTTGGTTCTGTTTTCACTAAGGAAGACACAAATAGCCTTCCGGAAATACTAGGGGACCGAGGGTCTAGCGAGAAGGAGGAACTGAAGGAAATCCTTATTAGTCAGGAAATTGTGTTCGGGAAATTAATGGGATTAAAGGCCGATATATCCCCAGGGCCTGATAGCCTGTATCCCAGAGAACTTAAGGAAGTAGAAAATAGTGGATGCATTGGTGGTAATTTTCCAACATTCTATAGACTCTGGATCAGTTCCTATGGATTGGAGGGAAGCTAATGTAACCCCACTTTTTAAAAAAGGAGGGAGAGAGAAAACTGAATTATAGACCGGTTAGCCTGACATCGGTAGCGGGGTAAATGTTGGAAACAATTATTAAAGATGTAATAGCAGCGCATTTGGAAAGCAGTGACGGGATCAGTCCAAGTCAGCATGGATTTATAAAAGGGAAATCATGCTTGACAAATCTTCTGGAATCTTTTGAGGATGTAACTACTAGAGTGGACAAGGGAGAATCAGTGGATGTGGTGTATTTGAACTTTCAAAAGGCTTTTGACAAGGTCGCACACAAGAGATTAGTGTGCAAAATTAAAGCACATGGTATTGGGGTAATGTATTGATGTGGATAGAGAAGTGGTTGGCAGACAGGAAGCAAAGAGTAGGAATAAACAGGTCCTTTTCAGAATGGCAGGCAGTGACTAGTGGGGTACCGCAAGGTTCAGTGCTGGAACCCCAGCTATTTACAATATACGTTAATGATTTAGACGAAGAAATTGAATGTCATATCTCCAAGTTTGCAGATGACACTAAGCTGGGTGGCAGGGTGAGTTGTGAGGAGGATGCTTGGAGGCTGCAGGGTGACTTGGGACAGGTCAGGTGAGTGGACAAATGCATGGCAGATGCAGTATAATGTGGATAAATGTGAGGTTATCCACTTTGGTGGCAAAAATAGGAAGGCAGAATATTATCTGAATGGTGAGGTGCAAAGAGACCTGGGTGTCATGGTACATCAGTCATTGAAGGTTGGCATGCAGGTACAGCAGGCAGTGAAGAAGGCAAATGGCATGTTAGATGCAGGAAGAATGTTCCCAATGTTGGGGAAGTCCAGAACCAGGGGTCACAGTCTGAGGATAAGGGGTAAGCCATTTAGGACCGAGATGAGGAGAAACTTCTTCACCCAGAGAGTGGTGAACCTGTGGAATTCTCTACCACAGAAAGTAGTTGAGGCCAATTCACTAAATATATTCAAAAGGGAGTTAGATGAAGTCCTTACTACTCGGGGGATCAAGGGTTATGGCGAGAAAGCAGGAAGGGGGTACTGAAGTTTCATGTTCAGCCATGAACTCATTGAATGGCGGTGCAGGCTAGAAGGGCTGAATGGCCTGCTCCTGCACCTATTTTCTATGTTTCTATGTTGGCCTTCATAGCGAGAGGATTTGACTATAGGAGCAGGGAGATCTTACTGCAGTTGTACAGGGCCTTGGTGAGGCCACACCTTGAATAGCGTGTACAGTTTGGGTCTCCTAATCTGAGGAAGGACATTCTTGCTATTGAGGGAATGCAGCAAAGGTTCACCAGACTGATTCCCGGATGGCAGGACTGACATATGAAGAAAGACTGGATCGACTAGGCTTATATTCACTGCAATTTAGAAGAATGAGAGGGGATATCATAGAAACATATACAATTCTGACGAGATTGAACAGGTTAGATGCAGGAAAAATTTTCCTGATGTTGGGGAAGTCCAGAATCAGGGATCACAGTCTAAGGATAGGGGGTAAGCCATTTAGGACCGAGATGAGGAGAAACTTCTTCACTCAGAGAATTGGGAACCTGTGGAATTCTCTACCAATGAAAGTTGTTGAGGATAGTTTGCTCGATATATTCAAGAGGAAGTTAGATGTGGCCCTTGCAGCTAAAGGGATCAAAGGGTATGGAGAGAAAGCAAGAATGGGATACTAAAGTTGCATGATCAGCCATGATCATATTGAATGGTGGTGCAGGCTCGAAGGGCCGAATGGCCTACTCCTGTCCCTATTTTCTATGTTTCTATGTTAAAAATGGCCGTTTGCCAAATCCGAGCTGCACTGGGCATGCATGTCCATTGGAATGACATCAAAAATGTAACTTTTATTTCCCGTGCATGCGCAGAAGGTGTGGCATCGTTTTTTGGTGCAGACAGCAGGCTCCACCACCCAAGGCGACAGGACACACTGCGCGGCGCCAAATTCGAATTATGCATCGGGGAAACTTTTGCAAAATATTTCTGGCACATTTCTGGCCTAGAAAAACTTGGGGAAAATTGAGCCCTACGTTTTGAATTTTATTATAATTTTACAACTCATTTTTAAAATGTTATTCTGCCATCTTTTGTTCCCTCACCTGCCATTGTCAAAGTAAAATACTGTGTTCTGGATCCCAAAATCCCCCTTTTATTCTGTCACAGACTGTAATCCACTCCCTGCTCTATTTTCTGAGTCCCTTTCATTCCTTTCTCCCATGGGTACAGTTATGAATTTAAGCATTAGAGAGCTTTCTGGGGTTAGGTCACCTTCACTGGCGGCCACAAAATATGTACAAGAAGTATATTGCAGTAGAATCCTGTAAAATCTGTGCAATAGATTTCTGAGGAAGGGTGTTAAAGGAAACTGTGGCCTCGAAGAATTCCTTTAACCATTTTCCATGGTAGGTAATCCAGAGAGGAGCAGACTTCATTGGTGTTGCTACTCAATTTATTTTATGGAGAATTTTACTTACTACGCCATTTTCTTGCATTTCTAACTGATCATAGTCAAGGCTGACCTGAAGGATACCATGTGCCAATGTAACTGAAAAGGCTTCATTATTTGCATTCACTTGAGTCCACATATTTCTAATATCATTGTCTGTTTTGGTCAAAAAGGCAGAAAACTGTTTCTTGGCTCCTGATTACTACGCTCCGAAGGGATGTCTGGCCAGGCTGGACAGGATGGAGTTTCAATAATGTTTTCCTGTTTCGTTTGTAATAACCCTTTCCTGTTTAGCTAGGTGCTGAAACTGTTTCACGCTTTATGTTTTAACAGCATCTGAAAATTGAAATTTCAGCAGGAATAAACAATAAGTTTGTATTATTATACACTAGATTTGAGGGGAAATTGCAATGTCATAATATGCTTTGAGTAAATGGCTAATGCATGTGAGGGTACAGTAGCATAGTGGTTATGTTACTGGACTAGTAATCCAGAAACCGTGACGAATGATCCAGAGATGTGAATTCAAATCCCACCATGGCAGTTGGGGAATTTAAATTCAGTTAATAATAAAACAAGTATCAGTAATAGTGACTGCGAAACCATGATTGTCGTAAAAAACCATCTGGTTCACTAATGTCCTTTAAGGAAGGAAAACTGCCCTCCTTACCTGGTCTGGCCTATATGTGACTCCAGACCCACAGCAATGTGGTTGACTTTTAGCTGCCCTCTGAAATGGTCAAGCAAGCCACTCAGTTGTCAAGGTGGTGGCAGACCACCTTCCCAAGGGCAATTAGGGATGGGCAATAAATGCTGGCCTTGCCAGTGATGCCCACATCCCAGGAAAGAATCATTTAAAAAAAAAACATAGAATCCAGCGTCTGAAAATTGAAATTTCAGCAGGAATAAACAATAAGTTAGTTGTATTATACAATAGATTTGAGGGAAAATTGCAATGTCACAATATTTTGAGTAAATGGCTACTGCATGCGGTCACAATTGCACATAACATCTTAGGCCTTCACACAAGCATAATGTAAGGTTGTAATTATATTACAGGCACCATTTTAAGACTGATACCTGTTTTGAGCCATGTAGGTCCACCATTGTTCTTGTACTGCCAGGAAACATCAGGACAGGTTTGATGAAAATGATCAGGAGATCGAAGAACTAATAGATCGCAAGCGCAAAGCATTTCTGAGCCTCAAGCAACAACCCAACTCGGGAGTTGCAAAACAACATTACAAACGGCTTAAGGCTCAGGTCCAACAAAAAACCCGGGACCTAAAGAACAGGTGATGGATGGAGAAAGCACAGGAGATACAACAACTGGCCGACAGCCACGATATGCGAGGATTCTTCGCTGCAGTCAAGGCCACCTACAGTCCAAACTCCCAAGGCCCCACCCCACTCCTGGCCAAGAACGGCGAAACACTCATCAAGAACACTGAGGCTGTCAGGGCCCGATGGAAGGAACACTTTGAAGATCTCCTCAATCGAGACTCTGCCTTTGACTCGAGTGTTCTTGACTCCATCCCGCAGCACGCGACCCGCCACCAACTCAGTGAAACTCCAACTATGCACAGGGTAGGCAAAGCCATCAAACAGCTCAAGAATAACAAGGCTATGGGTGCGGATGGAATCCCTGCTTAGGCGCTAAAGTATGGCGGAGAGGCGCTGTTGGCGTGGATACATGACCTCATCTCTCATCTGGAGGGAAGAGAGCATGCCGGGAGATCTCAGAGATGTATGGATTGTGACCATTTTTTTAAAAGGGGACAAGTCCGACTGCGGCAACTACAGCGGAATCTCCCTGCTATCAGCCACTGGGAAAGTTGTCGCTAGAGTTCTCCTCAATCGTCTTCTCCCTGTGGCCGAGGAGCTCCTCCCGGTATCACAATGCGGATTTCGTCCCCTAGGGGGCACAACAGACATGATCTTTGCAGCGCGACAATTGCAGGAAAAATGCAGGGAACTGCGCCAGCCCTTATACATGGCCTTTTTCGATCTTATAAAGGCCTTTGACACTGTCAACCGTGAGGGTCTATGGAGTGTCCTCCTCCGTTTCGGATGCCCTCAAAAGTTTGTCAACATCCTTCGTCTGCTTCACGATGACATGTAGGCCGTGATCCTTACCAACGGATCCATTACAGACCCAATCCACGTCCGGACCAGGGTCAAACAGGGCTGCGTCATCGCTCCAACCCTCTTCTCAATCTTCCTCGTCGCCATGCTCCACCTCACAATCAACAAGCTCCCCACTGGAGTGGAACTAAACTACAGAACCAGTGGGAGACTGTTTAACCTACGCCGCCTCGAGGCCAGGTCCAAGATCACCACAATCTCTGTTGTTGAACTGCAGTATGTGGACGATGCCTGCGTCTACGCACATTCAGAGGCTGAACTCCAGGATATAGTTAATGTATTCACTGAGGCATATGAAAGCATGGGCCTTACGCTTAACATCCGTAAGACAAAGGTCCTCCACCAGCCTGTCACCGCCGCTCAGCACTGCCCTCCAATCATCAAGATTCACAGCGTGGCCCTCGACAACGTGGACCATTTCCCATATCTCGGGAGCCTCTTATCAGCAAAGGCAGACATTGATGCAGAGATTCAACATCGCCTCCAGTGCGCCAGTGCAGCCTTCGGCCATCTGAGGAAAAGAGTATTTGAAGACCAGGCTCTCAAATCTACCATCAAGCTCATGGTCTACAGGGCTGTAGAAATACCCGCCCTCCTGTATGGATCTGAGGCATGGACGATGTATCGAAGGCACCTCAAGTCGCTGGAGATATATCACCAACGATGTCTCCGCAAGATCCTGCAAATTCCCTGGGAGGATAGGCGCACCAACATCAGTGTCCTCGACCAGGCTAACATCCCGAGTATTGAAGCACTGACCACACTCGATCAGCTTCGCTGGGCAGGCCACATAGTTCGCATGCCAGATACGAGACTTCCTAAGCAAATGCTTTATGCGGAGCTCCTTCATGGTAAACAAGCCAAAGGAGGACAGCGGAACCGTTATAAGGACACCCTCAAAGCCTCTCTGGTAAAGTGCGACATCACCACTGACACCTGGGAGACCCTGGCCGAAGACCACCCAAGGTGGAGAAAGTACATCCAGGAGGGCATTGAGCTCTTCGAGTCTCAATGCAAAGAACATATAGAAGCCAAGCGCTGGCAGCGGAAGGAGCGCGCACCAAACCAGCCCCACTGACCCCTTCCCTCGACTAATGTCTGTCCCATCTATAACAGGATCTGTGGCTCTCATATCAGACTGTTCAGTCATCAAAGAACTCACTTTGGGAGTGGAAGCAAGTCTTCCTCAATTCCAAGGGACTGCCTATGATGATGTACTGCATGCTCCATGTCACACTCTGGCAGTGGAAAATGGAATTCTGTGCATCCACAGAGCTCCACTCACTGACAACCTAATGATGGTTATGTTTTATTGTTAGAGAGCAGACAGGACATTTAGCTATTGTAGCAGGATGGCCAGTATGTTAGCCGCAGACTGATGAGGGCTCTGATCCCCTTTAGGAGCCTCCCCTTTAAAGATAATTGCAACTAGAGTGGGAGGAGACTTTCCTTAGTTAGGTGAGCATAAAAGGGGAAGTTCAGGAGAAGTAGGGGGCTGAAAGAGACCTCGAGTTGAAGAGCTGAAAAACATACTGTGTGGTCTTGCTTTGTGGTATGTGCATTAAAAAAAGGTGTTTGGAACTTGGATTGTTCAAAGACTTGTAAAGGAAAGGGGTCTTTGAGATGATAGGACTTTGTAACACGTGGGCCTGGATTTTGCCAGCTCTCGGGGTGGGTTCGGAGGGGAGTCCGCTGTCAAATACTTAGATTGACAGCGGAGCGGATTTCAGCTCTGAACCCGCCTCCGTGTTAGTTTCCTAAGTGCCGGGTCTGCCTGCGCTTTACAACTCGTTTGGGTTGAAGACAATTAAACAATTAAATCGAGTGCCTCCTGATTAAAGGTGGGGACACTCCAAAAACTTTCAAACAAGTGCCCCCTTGTTTTTTTTTGGGGGGGGGCACTAAAAGCACAAATTATACAAGTGCCCCCTGGCTAAAAGGGAGGGGACACGAAAACCCGGCACAATAAACCAATTAAACTTTAAAACATATAAAATCAAATTAAAATTTGGTTGCCGGGGATGATGATGCACTCCAGTCCCTCCGGCGCCCACCTCTCGCGGAAGACCGCGAGCGTACTGGTGGACACCACGTGCTCCATCTCCAGGGACACCCTGGCTCGGATGGAACCGTGGAAGAGAGGCAGGCAGTCAGGCTGAACGACCCCCTTGACTGCCCGCTGCCTGGACCGGCTGATGGCATTCTTGGCCGTGCCCAGGAGCAGTCCTACGAGGAAGCCCTCGGACCTACCCACTCCCCTCTGCACAGGATGCCCAAAGATCAGGAGTGTGGGACTGAAGTGCAACCAGAATTTGAAAAGCAGCCCCTTTAAATAATGGAAAAGGGGCTGCAACCTCGCACATTCCATAAAAACATGGAACACGGACTCTTCCAGACCGCAGAAATTGCAGGCGGCCTGGGAGCCTGTGAACCGACTTAAAAATTTATTGTACGGGACTGCTCCGTGCACCACCCTCCAGGCCAAGTCTCCAAAAAATAGTGGGAGGACGCCCACGCAGAAAGCACTCCATCGAGGACCCCCGCCGCCTCCGGACGGTAAGATGGTGCGCCATGGCGTGTCCGGACGGCAGACGAGGATGGCAAGGTGGAGAGTGAAAATATATTGTTCCCTGACCAGGAATCGAACCCGGGCCGTGGCGGTGAAAGCGCCAAATGCTACCCACTAGAGCATCAGTGAAGCTGCTCCTGTGCTTTACAGACCCGACAATAACAGCGAATTGAAGTAGTTAAGAGGGTGTTTAAAGGTGCTTAAACAGCATTTTACCATCTACTTACCATTTTTCCAGCTTTTTGATGCATTTCACAGCGTTCGGGGATCACGTCAGGTAACTAGGTTGGGTTTTAAATGACTCTCCATTGCTCTGAATAGATGCCAACTGCAAAAGTGATATAAAAGCTACCATTTCACAGCTGTTTACTTTCCAATGTTAGAAGCTGAAGCCTTCAGGATTTGGAACACACTTTTGACCTTTAAGAAAGTGCTTTGAGTAAACTCTCTATCCACTCACCCCCTTTGGAGCAACGTCTCTCACCATTGACAGATCATTTCTGTCATCTCAACTTCAGCTGCCATCTATTCCAGCAGCATCAATGCCCTTGAAAAAAACTCACCTTGGTCCTCAGAATCCCACCACATCAGCCCCAACAGCAACATCACCAGGCACACCAACAGCAACACCAATCTTCTCTGCAATCACCTGATGCTGCAGAGGGCATCTGACCACATTGCTGCCTGGGAGACCAGGGATGGACTTGCCAAGGCTAGATTTACTTCAGTTGATATTGTACACCCTGGCTGTCACATGATGCACCAGGTTGGCACTACTCCACAACAGCACCATAAAGCATCCCTGCAATGCCCAAGCCATTCCTTTCAAACTGATCACTATTGCGAGTGGTGCCCTTGTGTCTCACCATTCACTACAACTCACTAAGCCATTTCCAAATGTGCACATAAATCTGTACAAGAAGGCAAAGTGTTCAAAATAAAGATTTCAATGTTTGGCAACACATTAGCAGAAATTATACTGGACCTGATGGCCTACCTCCTAGGGTTTTGAAAGAGGTGGCTATAGAGATCGTCGATGCATTGGTTGTCATCTTCCAAACGTCTATAGATTCTCGAATGTTTCCCGCAGATTGGAAGGTAGCTAATGTAACCCCGCTATTTAAGAAAGGAGGGAGAGAGAAAACGGGCAACGACAGACCAGTTAGCCGGACATCAGTAGTAGAAAAAATGCTAGAATCTATTATTAAGGACGTGGTAACAGGGCACTTAGGAAATAATAATAGGATTGGGCAGAGTCAACACGGATTTATGAAAGATAAATCATGTTTGACAAATCTGTTATAAGAACATCAAAAATAGGAGTAGGCCCCTTGTGCCTGCTCCACCATTCAATAAGATCATGGCTGTGAGGAGGATGCTAAGAGGCTGCAGGGTGACTTGGGACAGGTTAGGTGAGTGGGCAAATGCATGGCAGATGCAGTATAATGTGGATAAATGTGAGGTTATCCACTTTGGTGGCAAAAACAGGAAGGCAGAATATTATCTGAATGGCGCCAGATTAGGAAAAGGGGAGGTGCAACGAGACCTGGGTGTCATGGTACATCAGTCATTGAAAGTTGGCATGCAAGTACAGCAGGCGGTGAAGGCGGCAAATGGTATGTTGGCCTTCATAGCAAGGGGATTTGAGTATAGGAGCAAGGAGGTCTTACTGCAGTTGTACAGGGCCTTGGTGAGGCCTCACCTGGAATATTGTGTTCAGCTTTGGTCTCCTAATCTGAGGAAGAACGTTCTTGCTGTTGAGGGAGTGCAGCGAAGATTCACCAGACTGATTCCCGGGATGGCGGGACTGACCTATCAAGAAAGACTGGATCAACTGGGCTTGTATTCACTGGAGTTCAGAAGAATGAGAGGGGACCTCATAGAAACGTTTAAAATTCTGACGGGTTTAGACAGGTTAGATGCAGGAAGAATGTTCCCGATGTTGGGGAAGTCCAGAACCAGGGGACACAGTCTAAGGATAAGGGGTAAGCCATTTAGGACTGAGATGAGGAGAAACTTCTTCACTCAGAGAGTTGTTAACCTGTGGAATTCTCTATCGCAGAGAGTTGTTGATGCCAGTTCATTGGATATATTCAAGAGGGAATTAGATACGGCCCTTACAGCTAAAGGGATCAAGGGGTATGGAGAGAAAGCAGGAAAGGGGTACTGAGGTGAATGATCAGCCATGATCTTATTGAATGGTGGTGCTGGCTCGAAGAGCCAAATGGCCTACTCCTGCACCTATTTTTTATGTTTCTATGGCTGATCTGATCTTGGTTTCAACTCCACTTCCCTGCCCGCTCCCCATAAGGAGGTGAGTGAGGTTGTAACTAGCAGAATTGATAAGGGGGGACCAGTGAATGTGGTGTATTTGGATTTTCAGAAGGCATTTGATAAGGTGTCACACAAGAGGTTATTGAACAAAACTAGGCTCATGGGATTAGGGGTAATACACTAGCATGGATTGAGGTTGTGTTCATGGACAGAAAAAACAGATAGATGGAATAAACTGGTCATTTTCAGGTTGGTAGGCTGTAACTAGTGGGGTGCCGCAAGGATCAGTGCTTGGGCCCCAGCTATTCACAATATATATCAATGATTTGGATGAGGGGACCAAATGTAGTATATTGAACTTTGCTGATGATACAACGCTAGGTGGCAATGTAAGTTGTGAGGAGGATGCAAAGAGACTTCCAAGGGGATATAGACAGGCTAAGTGAGTGGGCAAGGACATGGCAAATGGAATATAATGTGGAGAAATGTGAAGTTATCCACTTTGGTAGCAAAAATAGAAAGGCAGTGTATTTTTATAAATGGTGAGAGATTGGGAAATGTTGGTGTTCAGAGGGACCTGGGTGCCCTTGTACATGAATCACTTAAAGTTAACATGCAGGTACAGCAAGCAATTAAGAAAGCAAATGTATGCTGGCCTTTATTACAAAAGGATTTGAGAATAAGAGTAAAGATGTCTTACTGCAATTACATAGGGCCTTGGTGAGACTGCACCTGGAGTATTGTGTACAGTTGTGATCTCCTTACCTAAGGAAGGATATACTTGCCATTGAGAGAGTGGAACGAAGGTTCACCAGACTGATTCCTAGGATGGGGGGGATTGTCCTATGAGGAGAAATTAAGTAGACTAGGCCTATATTCTCTAGAGTTTAGAAGAATGAGAGGTGATCTCATTGAAACATACAAAATTCTTACAGGACTTGACAGGGTAGATACAGGGAGACTAGAACCAGGGGTCACAGTCTCAAAATAAGGGGTTGGTTATTTAGGACTGAGATGAGGAGAAACTTCTTCTCTCAAAGGGTGGCGAATCTACCCCAGAGAGCTGTGGAGGCTCAGTCTTTGAGTATATTCAAGACAGAAATCGATAGATTTTTGGATATTAAGGGAATCAAGGGATATGGGGATAATGCAGGAAAGTGGAGTTGAAGTAGAAGATCAACCATGATTTCATTGAATGGCGGAGCAGGCTCGAGTGGCCAAATGGCCTACTCCTGCTCCTAATTCTTGTGTTCTCATGCTTTAACATTGGTGAAAACATCCAAGTGCTTACCTTTGTGTGTTAGTTGGTATGATTGGACAAGGATGAGGGATGGCTAGTGAGATGGGGATGTGATAATGTAGATAGATAGATAGAGAGAGAGGGATCGGTGGAGGTGCAAGGTAAATTGGTGTGAGTAAGGATGTGCAGGAGTAAGGTAGGAAAGGCAGAGTGATCGGGATGTGATAAGTGGCACAGCAGGATGAGATTGAGTGTGGCTTTACAGTAACGTTTCATGATCTACTGAGTGCATTGAAAGGTATGTACCACTGCAGCCAGGTCCTCCTGACGACATTCCTGCTTGTGCCCTCCTGTACAATTTGCAACCTGGCTGCGTGGTCTCCTGGGGAGGTCTCTTTTGCCCTTTGGAAGGGAAGAGAACCTCCCTGCGTGCTGTGACTCCCTCCATAAGGGAGTCATGGGAAAGCCTGGGTGCAGCCCTGCACCTTTGTGCAGTGTTTGCAACACCTCAATGCTGCAGAACACTGACAGTAGAACTGTCAAAATGAATGTGGGCATGGTCCATTTAAGGAAACCGGCTGATGATGCATCATCAAATGATGTCATCAGATCCGCTTCCTTTTAATTGGCCATGAACCTCACAGGGCAGATTAACAAGCCCAATCAGGGGAAAGTCATGTGGGAGGCCGGGATGGAGACAGCAGTGGAGTCAGGACCTGCCATCGACGTCGCCCATCTCTGTCCTGCCGGGTTAGGTGAACTCACGGCCTTAATGTCTGCATAGTGTAATTCATTTAAGCAGTCCTTTTAAAGTTTTCTTGGCGCTTCTAAAGTAAAACTGCAGCGTCAAAAAAGAAAGTTCTGCAATTTCTGTATTTGGGAAAAGTAGCAAATATTCTTCTTCACATTACAGAAAATTTTAATTTTGACACAAAAATATTATCACATTCCTCAACGAGTTCTGCAAAAACCTTTACATGTCTGCCTAGTGCTTTGCCCAGTAGTAGATGTTTACATTGATGAAGTTACTATTTAACTATAAAACTTTTCCTTTTTGTGCTTTCAGGAGTTAGATGCTCGGCAGCAAGAGTTGGATATATTGAACACGAAAAAGGAAGCACTGGAGGCTGTAAGAGTTGTGACTACTGTGAACATTTCTGTTTTGCATTTTATTTCACGATTCAGTGACCAAGCTCCATAGAAAATTTTGACTGCATTCGCAATGTTGCTTTCAATACTGTGGGATAGATTTTTAGTCTGAGGTTTGGAGGAAGATGGAGGGCTGGATTGAGGTTGGGAAACCAGGAAGAGTGAGAGATTGATCATAGACCTGGTGGATCGGAGGCTGGGGGTAAAGGAGGGGTCGGAGGCCGGCGGGGTGAGATCGGAGGCCCTGTGGGGGAGATTGGAAAGGTTGGGAGGGGGGTGCGGGGCGAGGGGTTCGCGGGGTGTTGGCAAGCCAGGTACGCTGAATCCAGCAGGTAAGTGAAAAGGCACTTACCTCTTGGATCCAGCAGTCGTCGCCTCCGAGGCCTGGGAAACCCGGCCGGCCAGAGTTAAATTTGAAATTGTGGATCAATATGAGGCCGCAGCCTCATTATAATATTTAAATTTCCAACCCGTCTGCTGGGAGTGGGTTGGTTACCTGTCACCCGTCCCGCCTCCATTAAAACTGGAAGTGGGCGGGTTAGTGTCGAGGTTCAGAATTTTAACACTTTAATTTCCCACACGACCCCAACCCTTTAAAATTCTTCCTGTAATTCTAAACTTAATAATTAAGGGATATTTGGTTTGTATCATTGCATTTAGCCTTGAAAAAGTGTTGAAATCTGATTTTTTTTTCTCTCTCAAATGGTTCATGATGAATACTAATTACAAAGCAACTAGTCTTGCGGAACAAATAACTGGATCTTTATTTAACCAGCAGCCTATTTTCTATTGAATTACATTTCTGTATTAAATTTGTATTACTTGTCGAAATACAAATTATAGGCGATTATTGTAGTCTGCTTGCTTTTCAACATAAAAGTGTTCATACAAAATTATGTTATTTTGCTAAAATTATGTTGGAAAAATGTTATTTTAATTGTTATTCTTACTTTGGGTACAGATTCAATCATCTCATATTACCATTGGTTCTGTTAATGATTGATATTCAGGCCCAAGGTAGATGACAATCAGCTGCTTCAAAATTCAGTACCAATCAAATGCTTGGCAGTACCTAACTAGCACTGGACTTTAAAGTCATTAGTTCCTTCTGACCAGCATCTAGGAATGCCAATTGCCACTAATCCCGAGGACCATTCATTCAGAGTTACGTCTAACACTAGCTGATCAGCTCTTTGCTAAATTTCAGATGCAATAATCTCAGAATCTGGGAACTGCAGTGAGCAGAATGTCCATGCCAAATGTTGCCTTTTGTGGCAAATCAACAAGATTGACTATTTGATCCGGATTGCATCCATCCTGATGAGATCTTTTGAGACAGGCTTAAGGCACTGAATAAATATAAAGCAAGAACTCTTAGTGGTAGACCATACTCAGACTTGCCTGACTGTTGTGACCTCAAACAAAAGGTGGGTTTGGGGCCTGAATCAAATGGTATAATATTTTCAAGTATAGACTGTGTGCTTCAGCTGTAGCCGTAGCATGACCAGATGTATTTCAGTTGTATATATTTGTTTCTAGGTAATACTTTAAATTTTATAGCACCTCACGTTAAGTCTCAAACCACTTCATGCATATTCAATTGCATTTTCTGACTATTTTAATGTTCCTGAAACTATACAGATGTCCAATTTTAGTATCAAATGTATGTAAGGGTTTAGCAACCTACCAAAGTGTATCTATATGCACAAAATGCCCTTCATCTATTTCAATGACAGATCTAGCAATACAAAAATAAGAGCGGAGCATTGTAATAATGAATGCTATTAAGCTTCACTTATAAAACTGATAGCATTCCGTTAGTTCAAGTATTCATTCATCATTAGTCCGACCGCCTAATATAGAGAAATCAAGGCCAGAATTTTCATGTCACAGAGCGAGCGGGTCAGCAGTTAAAAGTGCTGAAATTGACAGCGCGTCGGGAACCCGCCAACTTCCACATTTAACTGGGGTGCATTTCAAAGCGTGTCACGGACCCATTCTGGAGAGGCGGGCAACCTCATTGAGGTAGTTCACTGCTCCTTTTAGAGATCCTGAACAGCCTTTTATCACACAAGATTTCAACTTTAACTGGCTGTGCACGGGATTCACGGACCTCGGGAAGCTCGCCTGTGAAGGAATAGCGGGAGCTCAGTGGCCATTGTGCTAGTTCATTAAGTGACAGCTGGAAAAAGTACATAAATACACACATCTTACACCTACTTCCTTGCAGTCACCATTTTGTGCAGAGATTTTGCTTTTAGGAGTTTGCAGGTGATTTCTGCAATCTCGGAAACCAATCTCCCCACATTGCAAGTCACTCTCACTACATTGGAGGATTGTACCTCTGGTCTCCACTTTACCTGCCATCTATCAGATCTGCATGGGTTCCACTTATGCTGTCGCACCTTGGACTTCAGATTCGGACCAAGGTTTACCCCAGCACCAGCTACCCCAGCAGCAGCAGCGACAACACCAGCAGCAGCAGCAGCAGCGACAACACCAGCAGCATTATCTTTACTGACCTGATGTTCCACAGGGGAGAGCGGATCAGCACAGGGGTGCATCGCGCCAGAAACGATGCCCCCAATATAGGCTATACATGCAGAAGATGAGCTTCCTGGACATGACTGAACAGCAGTGCTTCAGGAGGCTCAGGCTTATCATGCCAGATCGTCGCAGTCATTTGTAGCTTGCTGGAAGAGGACTTGCTGCCCAGAAGACCTGGTGGATACACCTTACCAGTGTCTATTAAATTCACCACCACCCTCAACTTCTTCACTTCAGGCTCCTTCCAGGGATCTGCAACAGGCATTCGCAGATCTCACAGTCGACCGCCCACAGATGCATCACTCAGGTGACGATGCCATGTTTCACAAGTCAGCCAATTATGTGAACTTTGCCACTGATGAAGCCAGTATTACTGAGCAGGCACTCAGCTTTGTGACCATGATTGACTGTTATGTGGGATATTTAATTCTATCACCAGGTTGCTGGGAGGTTCCCCTTTCTCCATCTCCCATCGTCATCAGGTTAATCACTCCACTTATTTCGAGAGCCTCTTCCTCTGCAGACGGCACGTTTGTATATATTGCAGGCCACCTCTGGTTCTCTCTCTTTTCTCTGTTCTGGCCTCTCTTCTGCAAAGAGACAAGAGGAGAACTTTGAGTGAGAGTGATGGAATGAGTGTAAGGGACGTATGGGATATATCTGTAGAGGGTGACTGAGGGAGTGCATGAGATTGCCAAATGGCTGCCTCCTGTGGCGTTACTTTGTAGAACTGCATTAGGCTCAGGGTGAGTGTCAGTGATGGATAGTCAGATGGGATGTGAGTAGGTGCATAGACTGAGGGTGGGTGCACCTGCAAAGTAAGTTGGTGTGAGGAATGGCTTGCAGGAGTAAGCTTCGGAAGGCACAGTGATGGGGTTGGGTGACACGCACATCAGGATGTAGTTGAATGTCGCATCGTATTCCCCTTTCCTGACCTCATGCGATTGTTAAATCATTTCGGACATTGAATCCAGGAGTGGCTGACAACACCCCTACTGTTCCCTTCTTGGGCGATCTCCAGCTGCGGGTGGATTCACTCTGGAGCATCCACGATGAATAGCATGTTTAGCGAGTTGGTCTTACCACAGGAAAAGAGTACACAGCCAGATAGGGAATGGAAGACCAACAGGAAGAGCAGTGCAAGGAAGGTAGTGCAGGGGTCCCCTGCGGTCATCCCCCTGCAAAACAGATACACCGCTTTGGGTACTGTTGAGGGGGATGACTCATCAGGGGAGAGCAGCAGCAACCAAGTCCATGGCACCGTGGCTGGCTCTGCTGTACAGGAGGGCAGGAAAAATAGTGGGAGAGCAATAGTAATAGGGGATTCAATTGTAAGGGGAATAGATAGACGTTTCTGCGGCCGCAACCGAGACTCCAGGATGGTATGTTGCCTCCCTGGTGCAAGGATAAAGGATGTCTCGGAGCGGGTACAGGACATTCTAAAAAGGGAGGGTGAACAGCCAGTTGTCGTGGTACATATAGGTAAAAAACGGGATGAGGTCCTACGAGACGAATTTAGGGAGCTAGGAGTTAAATTAAAAAGTAGGACCTCAAAAGTAGTAATCTCAAGATTGCTACCGGTGCCACGTGCAAGTCAGAGTACGAATCGCAGGATAGCTCAGATGAATACGTGGCTTGAGCAGTGGTGCAGAAGGGAGGGATTCAAATTCCTGGGGCATTGGAACCGGTTCTGGGGGAGGTGGGACCAGTACAAACCAGACGGTCTGCACCTGGACAGGACGGGAACCAATGTCCAAGGGGGGTTGTTTGCTAGTGCTGTTTGGGAGGAGTTAAACTAATATGGCAGGGGGACAGAGGGACACAAAATGGAGACAAGCAAAAGATAGAAAGGAGAAAAGTAAAAGTGGAGGGCAGAGAAACTCAAGGCAAAAAACAAAAAGGGCCACTTTACAGCAAAATTCTAAAGGGTCAAAGTGTGTTAAAAAGACAAGTCTGAAGGCTCTGTGCCTCAATGCGAGGAGTATTCGGAATAAGGTGGATGAATTAACTGCGCAAATAGCAGTTAACGGATACGATGTGATTGGCATCACGGAGACATGGCTCTAGGGTGACCAAGGCTGGGAACTCAACATCCAAGGGTATTCAGCATTTAGGAAGGATAGACAGAAAGGAAAAGGAGGCGGGGTGGCGTTGCTGGTTAAAGAGGAAATTAATGCAATTGTAAGGAAGGACATTAGCTTGGATGATGTGGAATCAGTATGGGTGGAGCTACAGAATACCAAAGGGCAGGAAATACTAGTGGGAGTTGTGTACAGGCCACCAAATAGTAGTAGTGAGATTGGGGACAGCATCAAACAAGAAATAAGGGATGTGTGCAATAGAGGTACAGCAGTAATCATGGGCGACTTTAATCTACATATTGATTGGGCTAACCTAACTGGTAGGAATGCGATGGAGAAGGATTTCCTGGAGTGTATTAGGGATGGTTTTCTAGACCAATATGTCGAGGAACCAACCAGGGAGCTGGCCATCCTAGACTGGATGATGTGTAATGAGAAGGAACTAATTAGCAATCTTGTTGTGCGAGGCCCCTTGGGGAAGAGTGACCATAATATGGTAGAATTCTTTATTAAAATGGAGAGTGACAAAGTTAATTCAGAAACTAGGGTCCTGAACTTAAGGAAAGGTAACTTTAACGGTATGAGGCGCGAATTGGCTAAATTAGACTGGCAAATGATACTTAAAGGGTTGACGGTGGTTAGGCAATGGCAAACCTTTAAGGATCATATGGATGAACTTCAACAATTGTACATCCCTGTCTGGAGTAAAAATAAAACGGGGAAGGTGGCTCAACCGTGGCTAACAAGGGAAATTAAGGATAGCGTTAAATCCAAGGAAGAGGCATACAAATTAGCCAGAAAAAGCAGCAAACCGGAGGACTGGGAGAAATTTAGAAAGCAGAGGAGGACAAAGAGTTTAATTAAGAGGGGGAAAATAGAGTACGAGAGGAAGCTTGCCAAAAACATAAAAAAATGACTGCAAAAGTTTCTATAGATATGTGAAGAGAAAAAGATTAGTGAAGACAAACGTAGGTTCCTTGCAGTCGGATTCGGGTGAATTTATATTGGGGAACAAAAAAATGGCAGACCAATTCAACAAGTACTTTGGTTCTGTCTTCACAAAGGAAGACACAAATAACCTTCCGGATGTACTAGGGGACCGAGGGTCTAGTGAACAGGAGGAACTGAAGGATATCCTTATTCGACGGGAAATTGTGTTAGGGAAATTGACGGGATTGAAGGCCGATAAATCTCCAGGGCCTGATAATCTACATCCCAGAGTACTTAAGGAAGTGGCCCTAGAAATAGTGGATGCATTGGTGGTAATTTTTCAGCAGTCTATCGACTCTGGATCAGTTCCTATGGACTTGAGGGTTGCTAATGTAATACCACTTTTTAAAACAGGAGAGAGAGAGAAAACGGGTAATTATAGACGGGTAATTATAGCCTGACATCAGTAGTGGGGAAAATGTTGGAATCAATCATTAAGGATGAAATAGCAGCGCATTTGGAAAGCAGTGATAGGATTGGTCCAAGTCAGCATGGATTTATGAAAGGGAAATCATGCTTGACAAATCTTCTGGAATTTTTTGAGGATGTAACTAGTAGAGTGGACAAGGGAGAACCAGTGGATGTGGTGTATTTGGACTTTCAAAAGGCTTTTGACAAGGTCCCACACAAGAGATTAGTGTACAAAATCAAAGCACATGGTATTGTGGGTAATGTACTGACGTGGATAGAGAACTCGCTGGCAGACAGGAAGCCGAGAGTCGGGATAAACGGGTCCTTTTCAGAATGGCAGGCAGTGACTAGTGGAGTGCCGCAGGGCTCGGTGCTGGGACCCCAGCTCTTTACAATATATATTAATGATTTAGATGATGGAATTGAGTGTACTATCTCCAAGTTTGCAGATGATACTAAACTGGGTGGCGGTATGAGCTATGAGGAGGACGCTAAAAGGCTGCAGGGTGACTTGGACAGGTTAGGCGAATGAGCAAATACATGGCATATGCAGTATAATGTGAGGTTATCCACTTTGGGGGCAAAAACATGAAGGCAGAATATTATCTGAATGGCGGCAGATTAGGAAAAGGGGAGGTGCAACGGGACCTGGGTGTCATGGTTCATCAGTCCTTGAAAGTTGGCATGCAGGTACAGCAGGTGGTGAAGAAGGCAAATGGTATGTTGGCCTTCATAACAAGGGGATTTGAGTATAGGAGCAGGGAAGTCGTACTACAGTTGTACAGGGCCTTGGTGAGGCCCCACCTGGAATATTTTGTTCAGTTTTGGTCTCCTAATCTGAGAAAGGACGTTCTTGCTATTGAGGGAGTGCAGCAAAGGTTCACCAGACTGATTCCAGGGATGGCTGGACTGATATATGAAGAGAGGCTGGATCAACTGGGCCTTTATACTCTGGAGTTTAGAAGGATGAGAGGGGATCTCACAGAAACATATAAGATTCTGACGGGACTGGACAGGTTAAATGCGGGAAGAATGTTCCCGATGTTGGGGAAGTCCAGAACCAGGGGACACAGTCTTAGGATAAGGGGTAGGCCATTTAGGACTGAGATGAGGAGAAACTTCTTCACTTGGAGAGTTGTGGAATTCCCTGCCGCAGAGAGTTGTTGATGCCAGTTCATTGGATATATTCAAGAGGGAGTTAGATATGGCCCTTACGGCTAAAGGGATCAAGGGGTATGGAGAGAAAGCAGGAAAGGGGCTCTGAATGAATGATCAGCCATGATCTTATTGAATGGTGGCGCAGGCTCGAAGGGCTGAATGGCCTACTCCTGCACCTATTTTCTATGTCTCTATACCCTCTTGGTTTCTTTGGCTGCTCTTTTCCTGCCGCTGCCAGGGAATAGTACCTCCCTGCGTGCTCTGACTCCCTGGACCAGGACTTCCAGTGAGGCATCTGACAGCCCGGGTACAGCCTTCTGCAACTGTGACTCCCAAGTTTGCTTATACCCTCACAAATCTCTGTGATATACAGCAATAGCCACCTCTCCCAACCACCTTTATGCCTCCTCCAACAACCTTCGACTGGGATGTGTGCAAGGCTCCTTTAAATATCTGAGCCAAAAAGGGAGTCATCGGTGAAGTCATCAAATCCGCTCCATTCAATTGGTCAGGAAACCCACATGACTGGTTCAGTTGATGTAATTCAGTTACACGCACAGTGCAGAATGTGCTGTTGAAAATTTGGGATGACCCGCTACACGGCGCCCGCGCATCCGCCCCGACTCTATAAGATAAAGATTTCAGCCCAACTGTGGTTCTCAACTATTGAAGTTTAAATATCGGGGGGGAAAAAGGCAGAATGTGCTTTGGGCCCAAGAGAAAGAAGTAATTTTAAGCCTGTAAATGATGCAGTTGTACAGCTAAATAGTTGCAAAGTATAGAGGATTGGCTAACTAGCAGAAAACAGAGAGTTGGGATAAATGGGTCATTTTCCGGTTAGCAAACAGTAACTAGTGGGGTGCCGCAGGGATTGGTGCTGGGGCCTCAACTATTTACAATCTATATTAATGACTTGGAAGAAGGGACCGAGTGTAATATAGCCAAGTTTGCGGATGATACAAAGATGGGTGGGAAAGCAAATTGTGAGGAGGACACAACAAATCTGCAAAGGGATATAGACAGGCTAAGTGAGTCGACAAATGTTTGGCAGATGGAGTATAATGTGGGAAAATGCGAGGTTATCACTTTGGCAGAAAAAATAGAAAAGCAAATGATAATTTAAATGGAGAAAAATTTCAAAGTGCTGCAGTACAGAGGGACCGGGGAATCCTTGTGCATGAAACACGAAAAGTTAGAATTCGGGTAAAGCAAGTAATCAGGAAGGCAAATGGAATGTGGGCCTTTATTGCAAGGAGGTGGAGTATAAAAGCAGATAAGTCCTGCTACAACTGTACAGGGTATTGGAGAGGCCACACTTATAGTACTGCGTACAATTTTGATCTCTGTATTTAAGGAAAGATATACTTGTATTGGAGACTGTTCACAGAAGGTTCACTAAGTTGATTCCGGAGATGAGAAGGTTGACTTATGAAGATAGGTTGAGTAGGTTGGGCCTATACTCATTGGAGTTCAGAAGAATGAGAGGAGATCTTATCAAAACATATAAGGTAATGAGGGGGCTCGGCAAGATGGATGCAGAGAGGATATTTCCACTCATAGGGGAAACTAAGACTAGAGAGGCATAGTCTCAGAATAAGAGGCTGCCCATTTAAAACTGAGATGAGAAATTTCTTCTCTTTGAGCATTCTAAATCCGTGGAATTCTCTGCCCCAGAGAGCCGTGGCAGCTGGGTCATTGAATATATTTAAGGTGGATATAGACAGATTTTTGAACGATAAGGGTATAAAGGGTTATGGGGAGCGGGCAGGGAAGTGGAGCTGAGTCCATGATCAGATCAGCCATGATTTTATTAAAGGGCAGAGCAGGCTCAAGGGGCCAAATGGTCTACTCCTGCTCCTATTTCATTCAGAAACATAGACAATAGGTGCAAGAGCAGGCCATTCGGCCCTTCGAGCCTGCACCACCATTCAATATGATCATGGCTGATCATGCAACTTCAGTACCCCACTCCTGCCTTCTCTCCATACACCCTGATCCCTTTAGCCGTAAGGGCCACATCTAACTCCCTTTTGAATATATCCAACGAACTGGACTCAACAACTTTCTGTGGTAGAAAATTCCATAGGTTCACAATTCTCTGGGTGAAAAAATTTCTCCTCATCTCGGTCCTAAATGGCTTATCCCTTATCCTTAGACTGTGACTGCTGTTTCTGGACTTTCCCAACATCGGGAACATTCTTCCTGTATCTAACCTGTCCAATCCCGTCAGAATTTTGTATGCTTCTATGAGATCCCCTCTCATTCTTCTAGATTCCAGTGAATATAAGCCTAGTCGATCCAGTCTTTCTTCATATGTCAGCCCTGCCACCCCAGGAATCAGTCTGGTGAAGCTTCGCTGCACTCGCTCAATAGCAAGAGTGTCCTTCCTCAGATTAGGAGACCAAAACTGCACACAATACTCAAGGTGTGGTCTCATCAAGGCCCTGTGCAACTGCAGCAAGACCTCCCTGCTCCGAAATTCAAATCCCCTCGCTATGAAGGCCAAAATGCCATTTGCTTTCTTAACTGCCTGCTGTACCTGCATGCCTACTTTCAATGACTGATGTACCATGACACTCAGGTCTCATTGCACCTCCCCTTTTACTAATTTGTCACCATTCAGATAATAATCTGCCTTCCTGTTTTTGCCACCAAGTGGATAACCTCACATTTATCCGCATTATACTGCATCTGCCATTCATTTGCCCACTCACCTAACCTGTCCAAGTCACCCTGCAGCCTCTTAGCATCCTCATCACAGCTCATACTGCCACCCAGTTTAATGTCATCTGCAAACTTGGAGATATTACATTCAATTCCTTTGTCTAAATCATTAATATATGTTGTAAATAGCTGGGGTCCCAGCACTGAACCTTGCGGTACTCCACTAGTCACTGCCTGCCATTCTGAAAAGGACCCGTTTATTCCCACTCTTTGCTTCCTGTCTGCCAACCAGTTCTCTATCCACATTACCCCCAATCCCATGTGCCTTAATTTTGCACACTAATCTCTTGTGTGGGACTTTGTCAAAAGTCTTTTGAAAGTCCAAATACACCACATCCATTGGTTCTCCCTTATCCACTCTACTAGTTACATCCTCAAAAAATTCTAGAAGATTTGTCAAGCATGATTTTCCTTTCATAAATCCATGCTGACTTGGACCGATCCTGTCAACTGCTTTCCAGATGCGCTGCTATTACATCTTTAATAATTGATTCGAGTATTTTCGGGAGGTTATTTGTGTCTTCCTTCGTGAAGACAGAACCAAAGTATTTGTTCAATTGGTCTGCCATTTCCTTGTTCCCCATTATGAATTCACCTGATTCTGACTGCAAGGGACCTACATTAGTCCTCACTAATCTTTTTTCTTCACATATGTTCTTATTTACAGCACAGAAACAGGCCCTTTGGCACAACAGGTCCATGCTGGAGTTTATGCCGAACACGAGCCTCCTCCCACCCCTCTTCATCTAACCGCATCAACATAACCACCTATTCCTTTCTCCCCCATGCACTTGTCTAGCTTCCCCTTTAATGCATCTATGCTATTCGCCTCAACTACTCCACGCGGTAGTGAGTTCCACATTCTAAACACACTCTGGGTAAAAGACATTTCTCCTGAATTCCCTGTTGTATTTATTAATGGCTATCTTATATTTATGGTCCCTATAGTGATGTATGTTTATGGTTATAGTTCCTTTACATGGCCAATCCTTGATGCCAACTGTGCTGTCCTGGTGGAATACTGAGAAGATACTCAGCAGTTCCTCACAGGGAAAGAGCTGTCTTCAAGAGAGTGTCAGCTCAGGGCACTTGCACATCTTTTAGTGGCTTGTCGTAGCGAAGAGTGCTGACTTGGAAAGTGATTGTTTATTCACATTTTTTGCCAGGGGTGGTGCATAGCACTGGCTTACCACAGAATGGAATAGTACTAAAAATTATCCTACCTCAATGTAACAGCACTAACAGCATACGGTTTTAACTATAACCTGAAACTGTTGCCAGTGAATTACCAAACTGTAATTCAATCTTGCAACTCTGATGACCTTGTCAACTACAAAGTGAGGTTAAACCGCTTAAAAACATTAGCAGAACCCAAGCTAAAGGCTAATTCAGATTTGCTGAGTTATTGCATGAAATAGACACTGAATACTTACTGCACCTCCCAAAATGTAAGTAGAAAAAAAGTTTCTGTTATGCAACAAGCACAAAGGTGGCATGACATTGTGAGGTAGCAATAGATTGCTGTAAGTATAGGATATCACATTGTTAGTATTATGATATAGTAAGCCCATTTTTCAACAAATAAACTTCATTGTATATTATCAAGGAACTATTCAGATCACAGATGTAATGGCCAAATGTTTTTTGTTTCTGTGCACACACATGGACAAGCATGGCATCTATTCTAATTTCACACTTACTGTCATTATTAAAATTAAAGGTGAAAGAGTGTAATGTGGAGAAAGGGTCATGTACTATATTGCATAAAGTTAAAATTGTGTTATATTTTCACAGGAGATTGCTCACTCCCAGGTGAAGCAAGAAGCGGTGGTGCTGTATGAAAAACTCCATGAGCTCGAATCTCACCGCAGTCAGATGATTGCAGAGGATAAAAGTATGGGATCTCCACAGGAGGAGAGAGAAAGGCTACTAAAGCAGGTGATGAAACCTGACTCTTAACTGCGCCCTGAAGTGGCCTTGCAAGCCACTCGGTTGTATCAAACCGCTACAAAGAACTGCAGGGATTCAAGAAGGCGCCACCATCTTCTTGGGGCAACTAGGGATGGGCATTAAATGGCAGCGCATCCCAAAAATAAATTAAAAAAAAAATTAAAATACACTCCGGCGTACCAGAAAAGCTGATTGTGTTCAGCTTGGCAACTTTCACAGAACTGGATATCAAGCAATTATTGTGATATACGTTTATTTCCTATTTGGTATACTTTCTGATTTGCTACATCTCTTGCTCGTGCTGTGAACATTGCCCCATTGGCTTCATGGTGGTCTCTCAGCAATTCCTGTATTGCCACCCGCACATTCCAGTGTGATCTTTTTTTTAATCAGCACATAAAATATTCAGTTCCTGATGGGTGCAATGGTTATTATAGAACAGTTACTAAAGGAACTGGATTTGAGACCCAGCCTTGGCTGTGATTTAAACTCTATTGTGCTCATTAAATGAGGTTTGCAATGTTTTGGCTTTGCTAATAGGCAAAACACCTTGTGGTCCCACAGCATTCCATTTGTACAAGGGTGGGTAGGAAACATTATCCAAATCAGTCACACCCTGCTTAAGCATATTTCCTGTTGGCCAATCATAGAGTTGCAAACTACCCAAGCCATCTAGCTTGAAGGAAGGAGTGTATCAGTGGTAAATATCAAATGGAAAGAAGAAAGAATTGCATTTATGTAGTGCCTTTCATGACCTCAGAACGTTCCAAAGCACTTTACAGCCGATGAAGTATTTTTGAAGTATAGTCACTGTTGTAATGTAGGAAGTGTGGCAGACAATTTACACACAGCAAGCTCCCACAAACAGCAATGTGATAATGACCAGATAATCTGTTTTTGTGCTGTGGGTTGAGGAATAAATATTGGCCAGGACACTGAGGAGAACTCTCCAGGGGGAGGATGGGATAGGGAAACGTGCGTCAAATATGAAAGCATTTGATTGACAGTGCACAGATACAGTGATCCCCAATTACTGAGAATGTTTGGTTGAGCATAGATTGATTCCTGCATTTTCCAAATGTAAAACTGCCGTACTGTAGAGACTGATGAGCTTTGAGCCTTTATATTTATCAGCACAATTTCACCGCTCTGCTACAATACTAGCTCGTAGCAAGATTGAACAAATGTATTAGTTGACAATTTTTGTTGTTTTTTTTATCCACATAATGTGGTCTTAGCTAATAAGATGCATTTTTTTTCATATATAGAAAGCATTAGCTGGGTAGATTTAACAACATCTGCCATGACCTATAATAGTCCCATGAAACTTGTTGAGTCAGTCTTATGGAAATCTCTTATTCCAACTTCCAAAAGATGCCAGTTGGCCGAATGGAACAGTAAAATCATTCTTAATTCAATTGCTGTATGTTAATAACTTGCTACTTGTTTACAGATGGGCAAAAGTCTTACCGGATTCCCTTGTGGATTTCCTAGGACCCAAGAACCCTAGTTTGAAAATCTATAAATTAAATAATAGGTAGATAAATGGGATGTCATTTTCAGCTTTAAGAAGACTGATTGTTGAGAAAAATGGCCCATACTGTTGCTTACATGCAAATATTGGCTTAGTAATTATATCTGATCTATGCTGGGACACATCAATGACAAAGGTGGTTTAAAGAAGCTGATAAAAGAATGAAAATTCTCCAGATGTCTTGGTGCTACTTCTTGATCTGTATATACCCAGTAATAGAACATTGTACCAGTTTCTTGCTTCTTCGTACAATATAAACCACATCAAGACCAAACAGCTGTGGCCAATCTGTCAGACTACTACACGACTATAACTACGGTAGCACCAGTCCTCCAAGAACACAAGCTGTTCCACTTCAGTGTTCTTTATCAATCCAAAAATTTCTCAAAGAATGTAGTGTCAAATCTTCACCACCTGCTTCTCCTTCCTATGGAGCTCTGTTCCAGATAGTGTTGTCACCTGTAACTTTATTTCTTGTATGCGGACATTTTTAACACAGAGTTAACTATCACTTGCTGGAGCATACCTTGGTTCCAACTCTTCATATGCTCCTCTCAATCATCCTTCATGAGATATCTGGCAACACTACCTTTGTATGCTTTAATCTATTCATCTATTCAATCTATTCAATATTTTTAAAGCTCTGTAGATGTGCTTTTAAAAATGTGCAATATGGACAATCAAATAAAAAATACTTGCTATGAAGCTGTTTCCATTAAGAGGCTCCTACATTTATAAAACTGCATTGTTCTTTTGTTTTAACAGGTTAAAGAAGATAACCAGGAAATAGCAAGCATGGAAAGACAGTAAGAAAGCATCTTTACAATAAAATTATTTGAGATAATAAATAATGAGTTTGTACTTTGCTATGTACCTGTATTTAATTTTAGTGTTCATTTATTTTTGAGAGATAATATTCTTGATGGTTTGCTGAAAGGGTTATGTTTATAAAAAAATGAATAAAATGTATTGCGTGAAATTAAAGAGAAAATCAGCTTTGGTTCATCCATAATCGTCATATTTTAGGATAGAACTTCATTTTATGTAGTTTTCAGCCTGACAACATTTCAGCTTCAGTCCAATAATAATTTGTCATTGATATTTATGGTAATGAAAAGTCTAAAACACAAATGTTGACCGTGAATATTTAATTATAGACTTACTGAGATGAGGGAGAAAATTAACCAGGTAACTGAGGAGATTCGGCATCTTGACATGGATCTGGAGGAGCATCAAGGTAGGTTGCCTATATCCAACTAGAGTCATAAAATCATAGGGCCCAAGTTTCGGCTGGAGTTGCTCCTATTTTTTTGGAGCAACTAGTTTAGTTTGGAGTATCTTAGAAATCGCAATTCTCAGCATTTAGTTTGCTCCAGTTCTAGTGAGTTAGTTTAGTTTTGTTTTAGTTCAGTTTTTTTTCAAAAAGGGGTGTTATCAGCCACTTACGCCTGTTTTGCAAGTTTAGACAGTGAAAGGTTACTCCAAACTAACTTAGAACGGAGTAAGTGTCAACTTTTGTACGCTCAGAAAAACCTTGCGTACACTTTAGAATTAGGCGCAGGTAGCCAGAGATGGAGGCGGAGGGAAGTTAGGGGATTTTCCAAAGCCTTAAACACTTCACTTTTACCAACAAAGAGCCATCATCACTAATAAATGATAAATAAATCAAAAGATCAACCAATAAATCAATCAATCAATCAAAAAATTAAACATTTCTACTCACCGACTGCGGCACCTATCCGTTCGGGAGCACTGGGAGCCCTCTAATAGCCTGCCGAAGAGCTGGTCAGGCGGGCCCCGCTGCCGAGGAAGTGTTCGGGTGGGGCCCGCCACTGGAAAGCAGGTCGGCTGGGGCCTGCCACCAGGGAGGAGTTCGAGCGGGTTCCGCCGCCGAAGAGCTGCTGGTCAGGCGGGGCCCGCCACCAGGGAGGAGTTCGGGCGGACCCGCCACAGAAGAGCTGCTGGTTGGGTGGGCCCCGCCACCGAGGAGTTCGGGCGGGGACCGCCACTGCGGAGTGGTTGGGCGGGCCCGCCACCGGGGAGTAGTTTGGGCTGGCCCCGCCGCCGAAGAGCTGCTGGTCGGGCAGGCCACACCACCAAGGAGGAGTTCGGGCGGGGTCCGCCACTGGGTAGTAGTTTGGGCGGGCCCCGCCTCCGGGAAGGAGTTCGGGCAGGCCCCGCCGCCGAAGAGCTGCTGGTCGGGCGGGCCCCGCCGCCGAGGAGGTGTTCGGACGAGACCCGCCACCAGGGAGTAGTTTGGGCGGGCCTGCCACCGGGGAGTAGCTCGGGCGGGTCTGCCACCGGGGAGGAGTTTGGGCGGTCCCTTCCGCCAAAGAGCTGCTGGTTGGACGGGTCCCGCCTCCGAGGAGGAGTTCGGGCGGAGCCCGCCACCGGGGAGTAGTTCGGGCGGGGCCCGCTGCCGAAGAGCTGCTGGTCAGACGGGCCACGCTGCGGAGGAGGTAAGGGCAGTGGCGACAAGACGAGGCAAGGGACGGTGAGGCAGGCAGGCCACCTGGCCTGGGATAGGGTCGCGACGTCCCTTCGGCCAGGGATAAGGTCGCCGTGAGACAGGACGCACTGGGAGAGCCAGGAGCTACTGCGCACGCGCGCAGACTCCACTGCGCCGCGAGCAGCTGCTGGCACTCTTTTCGGCGCAGGGCTGTAGCTCCGCCCCCACCTGCTTGTGCTGCGCTGTGCCGACTGCTAAACAGGTC
Source organism: Pristiophorus japonicus (assembly GCF_044704955.1). Taxonomy (NCBI): domain Eukaryota; kingdom Metazoa; phylum Chordata; class Chondrichthyes; family Pristiophoridae; genus Pristiophorus; species Pristiophorus japonicus. The sequence goes on along the minus strand of NC_091977.1, from coordinate 222,154,016 downwards.
TGCTGAACACCGAGAATTGCGAGGTAAGTTTTCGGCGCATTTTTTATTCTACAAAATAGGCGGGCCTCTCGGAGGTGCGCTGTTCTGCGGGACAACCGAAACTTGGGCCCATAGAAACTTATTTTACACTATTGTATTGAGAGTTTCAAGGATGACTATTCGGTGCAAGTTAGTAGGTTTTTGCTCATCTCTTTTGGAAAGTGGCTTCCTACAGACTCACTCTAGCAAGCATGGTAGTAATGCATTTATTTACAAGATCATCTTCGGGATATCTAGTCATAGTTATTACATGGTGATATTGTTTAGATTTTGTTGTTTCTTCTCTCGCTCCTCTGTCAGCCTATATTCATGTAATGTGCTTTAATATAGAATTGCATTAATTTCCTCTTCTATACCTTTTTAAAATAAATCTCAGCTGCCAGTAGCAGTGAGTTGTGTTCCACAAACTGAAGGATGATTGTCTTATGTAGCTTCTGCACAAGTTGAACTTCTATATGAGAATTGTTTTTATATCCAATTTTCCCCATTGTAAAGTTTATATAATTTCAATATTTTATATCTGCAGTACACTATGTGGTCTAGCAGCAAAAATGAAATTTCATAGTGAAACTGTACTACAGTTGGGAGATATTGAATAAGCAGTAGATAAGATAATCTTAATAAGATATAACAACCCACTTGTAGAGTTCTCTTATTAATTTCTATGAAATCAGTTCCTATTAAATATATAAATTCATTTTGTTAAACCTGCACATAAAATAGGATGTTGCTTGGGATGTACTAGGGTAAAGTCACCTTGGGATACCTCTCTTTGTGATACTTTAAGAAATTCCTGCCTTTAGAGGTCAGTTGTTTTTCCCTTCTTGTAGTTTAAATATAGCCTCACACTGATGCACTTTTTCCACTATTGTTAGCAGCATCTGCTGCTCATTTCTTTGAGAAATTTTTTTTTCTGTCAGTTACTTATTCTTAAACTGTTCACTGTGTTATAGCTACCTTTTTGTATTTGAAAGCATTTAAAATTTCTTCTATGTTTATAGTTCGGTTTCCAAGATCCAAGTTGGTGAAACTTTGTTTTCTTTTTTTAAATGGAAACAGACTTCATGGCTACCTTTCAAAAGAAGCGTGTTAGTTTTGTCCCAGGATTTCAGACAACATAGCAGTGGCTCTGAGTGGGTTGTTTTCCTTGAAGGAAGAGGTTCCTGTATGCAATTCCTCTTCTCCTTCTGTTGCTATGAATGCTTCATATGATTTGGAAGGAAGTAAAGATAATCATCCGCATGACACCATATCCGGTCATTGAAGGTTTGTTACTTGACCTTCTTGCTCCCAGTGCCATCTGACTCATCACAATCCTTACAGAAGAACTTGCTGATTCAGATTGACTGTCAGACCTGACATAGAAACCCCCATAGCTTACAACTGACAACAAGACCCTTGAAAAGTCCAGCTTATAGAAGTTAGACTTCCTGTAGCTGACATGTAGAAGATCTCTACCTTTTTTTGGTTATTCGTTCATGGGATGTGGACATTGCTGGCAAAGCCAGCATTTATTGCCCACCCGTAATTGCCCTTGAGAAGGTGGTGATAAGCCACCGCCTTGAAGTGCTGCAGTCCATGTGGTGAAGGTACTCCCACAGTGCTGTTACAGAGGGAGTTCCAGAATTTTGACCCAGCCACGATCAAGGTACAGCGATATATTTCCATGTCAGGATGGTGTGTAGTTTGGAGGGAAACTTGCTGCCCTTGTCTTTCTAGCTGGTAGAGGTCCCAGGTTTGGGAAGTGCTGCTGAAGAAGCCTTGGCAAGTTGCTACAGTGCATCCTATAAATGGTACACACTGCAGCCACGGTGCGCCGGTGATGGAGGGAGTGAATGTTGAAGGTGGTGGATGGGGTGCCAATCAAACGGGCTGCTTTGTCCTGGATGTTGTCGAGCTTCTTGAGTTGTTGAAGCTGCACTCATCCAGGCAAGTGGTGAGTATTCCATCACACTCCTGACTTGTGCCTTGTAGATGGTGGAAAGGCTTTGGAGAGTCGGGAAGTGAGATACGCGCTGCAGAATACCCAGCCTCTGATCTTCTCTTCTTGCCATAGTATTTATGCGGCTGATCCTGTTAAGTTTCTGGTCAATGGTGACCCCCAGGATGTTGATGGTGAGTGATTCGGCAATGGTAATCTCATTGAATGTCAAGGAGCGGTGTTAGGCATTCCTTATTGGAGATAGTCATTGCTTGGCACAAATGTTACTTGCCCCTTATCAGCCCAAGCCTGAATGTCGTTCAAGTCTTGCTGCATATGGGCATGGACTGCTTCATTATCTGAGGGTGGCGACTGACACTGAACACTGTGCAGTCATCAGCGAACATCCCCACTTTGGACCCTATGATGGAGGGAAGGTCATTGATGAAGCAGCTGATGATGGTTAGGCCTAGGACACTGTCCTGAGGAACTCCTGCAGCGACGTCCTGGGGCTGTGATGATTGACCTCCAATAACCACAACTATCTTCCTTTTTGCTAGTTATGACTCTAGCCCGTGGAGAGTCTTTCCACTGATTCCCATTGACTTCAATTTTACTAGGGCTCCTTGATTCCACACTCTGTCAAATACTGCCTTGATGTCAAGGACAGTCACTTTCACCTTACCTATTCTTTTGTCCATGTTTGGGCCAAGGCACTAATGAGGTCTGGAGCTGCGTGGTCCTGGCAGAACCCAGAATGAGCATCGGTGAGCAGGCTATTGGTGAGTAAGTGCTGCTTGATAGCACTGTCGACGACACCTTCCATCACTTTGCTGATAATTGAGAGTAGACTGATGGGGTGGTAATTGGCCAGATTGGATTTGTCCTGCTTTTTGTAGATAGGACATACCTGGGCAGTTTTCCACATTGTCGGATCGATGCCTGTGTTGTAATTATACTGAAACAGCTTGGCTAGAGGCACAGCTAATTCTGGAGCACAAGTCTTCAGCACGACAGCCAGGATGTTGTCGGGGCCCATGGCCTTTGCTGTATCCAGTGCGCTCAGCCATTTCTTGATATCGCATGGCGTGAATCGAATTGGCTGAAGATTGGCTTCTGTGATGTTGGTGACCTCGAGGAAATCTGATATGGATCATCCACTCGGCACTTCTGGCTGAAGTTGGTTGCAAACGCCTTGTCTTTTGCACTCACGTGCTGGGCTCCTCCTCCTCCTCCCACTACTTGTTTAATGGTCCACCACCATTCACGACTGGATGTGGCAGGACAGCAGAGCTTTGATCTGATCCATTGATTTTAGGATCGCTTAGCCCTATCGATAGCATGCTGCTTCTGCTGTTTAGCATGCATGTAGTCTCGTGTTGCAGCTTCCCCAGGTTGGCACCTCATTTTTAGGTATACCTGGTGATGCTCCTTGCATGCTCTTCTGCACTCCTTATTGAACCAGGGTTGGTCCCTTGGCTTGATGATAATGGTAGGGTCAGGGATATGCCGGGCCATGAGGTTACGATTATGGTGGAATACAATTCTGCTGCTGCTGATGGCACCACATGGATGCCCAGTTTGAGCTACTAGACCTGTTCTGAATCTTTCCCATTTAGCACAGTGGTAGTGCCATACAACACGATGGAGGGTGTCCTCAGTGTGGAGACGGGACTTTGTCTCCACAATGATTGTGCGCTGATCACTGCTATCAATGCTGTCATGGACAGATGCATCTGCGACATGTAGATTGGTGAGGACGAGGTCAAGTAGGTTTTCCCTCGTGTTGGTTCTCTCACCACCTGCCGCAGGCCCAGTCTGGCAGCTTTGTCCTTCAGGACTCGTCCAGGTCGGTCAGTAGTGATGCGACCGAGCCACTCTTGGTGATGGCCAGACCAGGTAAGGATGGCAGATTTCTTTCCCTAGAGGACATTAGTGAACCTGATTAGTTTTTACGACAATCCAATAGTTTCATGCTTACCATTACTGATATTTGTACAAGCTTTTTATTCCAGATTTATTTAATTAACTGGATTTAAATTCCCCAGCTGCCATCTCTGGTTCATTAGTCCAGGCCTCTGTATTACTAGTCCAGCAACATAACCACTATGCTACCATTCCTATAACCTGGAAAGCTTATGGTGCTAAATGAAAGCAATTCATTGACTGTGCTGGGATATGAACCCTCACCACATTTGGTCACGGCCCATTGGTATGGTGGCAGGGCAACACCCATTATGCAAGTACTTGTAAAGTTATTCCATTTCCATTTTTACAATTGTCCCTTATTGGTAACTTAGTTTTGTCCTCAGCAAAGTATTTTCAGAACCATTTGAGGCTCAGCATTCTTGTGGGCTCTAGAACCTTTTACTTAGTGGCTATCACGTGATTTTGAATGGTGAATGACAAGATAGTATCCCTACTTTATGTGGAGGTTGAATTTAAGTTGAAGAATAAGGAAAAACTATATCCAGGATAGATAATCTACCATATCTTGCTTGATCACAACTTTCTGAAATGTGCACTTTAAATTTTAATACAATACAATAAGTACGCTGGACCTCCATTGTAGCATTGAAATTAAAGGCTGGATGCAAATTTTCCCTTGCAATTTCTCAGGCAATGAGCTCTCTGTCACAGATGTGCCATCTAGAAAGGAACAAAGACCAGGTGTTTCCCCCAAAGGAAGTAACAAATTCCTGAGGATTAACCTCTAGCTGCTCTTGTTCATCTCCCAGCATGTAGCTGTTAAGAGTGTGTTTGGCAAAGGCCTGGGAACAGGTTGTCTTCCTTAGAAAGAGAATGCTATGAGGCATGATCGAAATAAAAACATGCATTCAGGCCTGGAATCTTGCTCGGCAAACGGACTAGGGATGTCCTTTGACTGCATTGCCATATTTAAATTATAATGGGGTGCAAGCTTGGAATTCCAGCCAATCTCCCTCACTTACTGCCCCTCAAAAGCCATATAAGAATTCAAGAAAGGAGCTGGTAGGGAGAATCATAGAAATTTACAGCACGGAAGGAGGCCAGTTGGCCCATTATGTTCATGCCGGCCGACAAAGAGCTATCTAGCCTAATCCCACTTTCTAGCTGTTGGTCCATAGCCTTGTAGGTTACGGCACTTCAAGTGCACATCCAAGTACTTTTTAAATGTGGTGAGGCTTTCTGCCTCAACCACCCTTTCAGGCAGTGAGTTCCAGATCCCCACCACCCTCTGGGTGAAGAAATTTCCCCTCACAGCTCCTCTAAACCTCCCCCTAATTACTTTAAATCTATGCCCCCTGGTTCTTGACCCCCTCCGCCAAGGGAAATAGGTCCTTCCTATCCACTCTATTCAGGCCCCTCATAATTTTATACACCGCAATCAGGTCTCCCCTCAGCCTCCTCTGTTCCAAAGAAAACAGACCCAGCATCTCTAGTCTTTCCTCATAGCCAAAATTCTCCAGTCCAGGCAACATTCTTGTAAATCTCCTCTGCACTCTTTCCAGTGCAATCACATCTTTCCTGTAATGTGGTGACCAGAACTGCACACAGTACTTCAGCTGCAGCCTAACAAGTGTTTTATACAGTTTGAGCATAATCTCCTTGCCTCGACTAATAAAAGCAAGTATTCCATATGCCTTCTTAATCACCTTATCTACCTGGCCTGCTACCTTCAGGGATCTGTGGACTCCCAAGGTCCCTCTGTTCCTCTACACTTCTCAGTGTCCTACCATTTAATGTGCATTCCCTTGCCTTGTTAGCCCTCCCCTAATGCATTACCTCACATTTTGAAATGTGGCAGGGGGATGCAGGAGGAATGGCTGGCAGGGAAGAAATGGCCACTTCTGTGCCTCCCATATGATACTAACAGCAAGTTGCTTTATCAAGGCTACTGCCAAATTTTGCTGCATTTTATTTTAGTGGCTTCTGTCCCCTTAAGCATAATCTTCATCCCTTTTTGGTGCTACATCACAGAATTTTCCACCTTAGCAGTAGCAAGTTCCTTCTGCACAGCCGAGATCCCATTGAGAACCTGTGCAGTTTATATAGTTGACCCCAACCCAGAAAAATGAGCCAGGGTCATCATCTAACAGGTAGAAGTCCAGCCTGACCGCTGGAGGAAAATCCAGGCCTTAAAGTCTAAAGTAGACCTGTATTTTATACAGCACAGCATACGGGTTCCTTTTACCCTTCTCCAGTCTTGTATGATTGAGGTATAGTATTCCCTTATGCTGTAGGAAGGAATCATTGTCACAATCGAACTAAGTTTCACTATCATTAACAACCCTGGTGAGGGGTATATATAGTCTTAATAAATGCATGGTTATAAATCCTTAGAGAAGAAGGGGCCGGAATCTTTACCTTGGAGTCGGGTCGGGTGCGTGCGAGCCATGGAGCAGGTCGCCATCCCAAAGTTTTCAACAGTACATTCTGCACTGCGCGTTTAACTCAATTACATCAATTGGAACAGTCATGTGGGTTTCCTGACCAATTAAATGGAGTGGATTTGATGATGTACTGATGACTCGCTTTCAGCTCGGATATTTAAAGGAGCCTTGCACACATCCCAGTTGAAGGTTGTTGGAGGAGGCATAAAGGTGGTTGAGAGAGGTGGCTATTGGTTTATATTGCAGAGATTTGTGTGGGTGCAAGCAAACTTGGAGTCACAGCGACAGAAGGCTGCGCCCAGGTTCTCAGATGCCTCCCTGGAAGTCCTGATTCAGGGAGTCAAAGCACATAGGAAAGTATTATTCCCTGGCAGTGGCAGGAAAAGAGCAGCCAAAGAAACCAAGAGGGCATGGCTGGAGATCACCCAAGAAATGAGGAATAGGGGTGTTGTTAGCCGTTCCTGGATTCAATGCCGGTGGGGATTAAATTATCTCATGAGGAAAGGTGAGTACAATGCCACATTCAACTACATCTTGATGTGCATGTCACCCAACCCCACCACTCTGACTTCCCAAGCCTGCTCCTGTACGTCACTCCTCACACCAACCTACCTTGCAGGTGCACCCATCCCTCACTGTCCACGCACCTACTCGCATCCCCATTGACACTCGCCCTCAGTCAAATGCAATCCTACAAAGTAACGCCACAGAAGGAGGCCATTTGGCAATGTCATGCCACTCCCTATAGTCCCCTCTACAGATGTAGCCCATACACCCTTACACTCATTCCATCACTCTCACTCAAAGTTCTCTTCTTTCCCTTCTTGCAGGAGAAGACAGGCCAGAACAGGAGAGAGAGTGAACCGGAGGTGGCCTCCAATATATACAAATTTGACGCCAGCATAGGAGAAGCCCTCAAAATAAGTGGAGTGACAGAGCTGCTGGTGGTGGGACACAGAGCGAGGGGGACCTCCCAGCAACCTGGTGACAGAATTAAATATCCCACATGGCATACAATAGTCTCTCATGGTGACTGATGTAAGCAGCCAGTGAAATATCATGTGCATAATGGTAACGTTACACATTCTTATCATAAGAGGTCTAATTCATGTCTTTACTTTCCCATAGGTCCATCAAGTGCCTCCTGTTCCCCTAATCCCCCCCCCCCCCCGCACTGTCCAGCTGGAGGAGGAAGACAACTCGGAGGAAGCTCCATTCTGTGAGGGTGTACCATCATCAGACCCATGCGTATCCAGAACCGGTGCAGATACACACACATCGATAGTCCTGCAAGAAATAGAGTAGTGTTGTCGTCTGGTGTCTCAGACATTACAAGCAAGCAAGAGCAGATGGTGGAGACAATGGAGAGTCCTCGCGGGTCGATTTAGGACACTCCAAGCTCTGCTCAGCTGGATGCAGATGCTGAACCTCGGGCCATCGACAAAGAGGTTGATCTTGGAGGAGCAGCAACAAACTAATAGAGAACATAGAGTCGGTTAAATGGTTCATTCTCTGGTTGGCAACCAGTAACTAGTGGGGTGCCACAGGGATCAGTGCTGGGACCCCAACTATTTACAATCTACATTAACGACTTGGAAGAAGGGACTGAGTGTAACGTAGCCAAGTGTGCTGACGATACAAAGATGGGAGGAAAAGCAATGTGTGAGGAGGACACAAAAAATCTGCAAAAGGATATAGACAGGCTAAGTGAGTGGGCAAAAATTTGGCAGATGGAGTATAATGTTGGAAAGTGTGAGGTCATGCACTTTGGCAGAAAAAAAATCAAAGAGCAAGTTATTATTTCAATGGAGAAAGATTGCAAAGTGCCGCAGTACAGCGGGACCTGGGGGTACTTGTGCATGAAACACAAAAGGATAGTATGCAGGTACAGTAAGTGATCAGGAAGGCCCATGGTATCTTGGCCCTTATTGCAAAGGGGATGGAGTATAAAAGCAGGGAAGTCTTGCTACAGCTGTACAAGGTATTGGTGAGACCACACCTGGAATACTGCGTGCAGTTTTTGGTTTCCATATTTACAAAAGGATATACTTGCTTTGGAGGCAGTTCAGAGAAGGTTCACTAGGTTGATTCCGGGGATGAGGGGGTTGACTTATGAGGAAAGGTTGAGTAGGTTGGGCCTCTACTCATTGGAATTCAGAAGAATGAGAGGTGATCTTATCGAAATGTAAAAGATTATGAGGGGGCTTGACAAGGTGGATGCAGAGAGGATGTTTCCACTAATGGGGGAGACTAGAACTAGAGGGCATGATCATAGAATAAGGGGCTGCTCATTTAAAACAGATGAGGAGGAATTTCTTCTGAGGGTTGTAAATCTGTGGAATTCGCTGCCTCAGAGAGCTGTGGAAGCTGGGACATTGAATAAATTTAAGACAAAATAGACAGTTTCTTAAATGATAAGAGGATAAGGGGTTATGGGGAGCGTGTGGGGAAGTGAGCTGAGTCCATGATCAGATCAGCCATGATCTTATTGAATGGCGGAGCAGGCTCGAGGGGCCGTATGGCCTACCCCTGTTCCTATTTCTTATGTTCTTAAATGCACAAGACTCTGGCAGCTTTTCCAGCTGAGATGTGTGCTATTGTACAGAGAATGGAGGAGTCCATCTCCAACATGAACACCATTATGTTGCAGGCAATAGCGATGATGTTCTGTTCCATGGAAAGGATAGCCACCTGCATGGAGTAGCTAATGCACCAGTCGAACGAGAACATGATTGCTATGAACAACAGATTGCAAACTCTCAACAACCTCATCTCTAGGAGGGATAATAACATAGATTTGGGCGTTCATCACCTCACTGATGTGCAGCAAGATACTGTCTAGCTCTTTACTAGCAGGGAAGTGCGGGTGGTCCATAAGAGGGATGATGCTGAGTAGGGGTTCTGCTCAAAGCGCTCCCACTTCTCTCCCGTTGCCTCCTTCTCAGTCAGAGCACCACATGCTGCCTCTGGTCCTGATGGCCGCACCTACCCCTGAACAGTTGCAGGAGGAGCGTCTTTGGCGGGGCCCTCACAGGCTCTAAAATCCAGAGGACATCCACCAAAAGTGTCAAAGCCGTCACAGCTGGGAGGTGAGCAGCCTGCCTCTACCTTTGCTGAAGCCACAAGGGTTTCACCTCGTAGAAGCACGCGGAAAAGAAAAAACACACAATCGTAGATGCTCATGGGTGGTTGCCAAAATGTTTGTGTTAAATTTCTGTTCTATTTGTGACATACATAAATTTATTTATTTGTGATACTTTCCCATCTTGTTGCTTGCTACCTGGGAAAGTGGCTTTGTCACTTCGAGTCAATGGTGAGACATTACTTAACCTCAAGCCATAGGTATTTGGTTGACTGGAATGGTTTGGTCATTTTAGGACTGCTTTGTGGTATTTGTGGAGGGCGGGGGTGGGGGGTTGGTCATTTTAGGACTGTTTTGTGGTATTTGTGGGGGGGGGGGGGTGGAGATGGTAAGGTGGTTCAGCATATGGGAGCCATATGGGCTCACTGGTGCAACTTAAATAAATCAGGCCATTATGAAGCCCTGCCGGGCAGCAATGTATGCCACTGCTGGTGCCATCTTACCTCGGATTCCTCCTCCACGTGTTCCAACTGTTCCTCCATCTCCGAAGAGGTTGTGCTCTCTGCTCCAATCCTCGCTGCTGTGCTATAGTGTGCAGTGCACAGCTTACGAAGATGATTCTGGAGACCCTGGCTGGTGCGTCTGAAGCGCATCTTCAGCATGCAGATTGCTTGCTCTATGACATATCTGGTGGTTATGTGGCTTTCATTAAATCGCTCCTCTGCCTCATTGCTTGGCCCCCTCAAGAGTGTCGTCAGCCACATCTTCAGTAGATGTCTCCAAGCAGCCAAACGGTAAGTCTATTTGGAGGTGTAAAGAGCTGAGGGAGAGTGGACTGTTGCAGAACGAAAGAGTCATGACAGCTCCCAGGGAATCTGACACACACATGCATGATCTTTTTATGGTGGCAGATGAGCTGCACATTGAGGGATTGGAAGCCCTTCTGGTTCGCAAACACTCCTGGGTGATGTGGGCGTGCCTTGATGGCCACATGTGTGCAATCGATGACGCCCTGCACCTGTGGCAAGCCACCAAGAGCTGCAAAGCCGAGCTCCCGCTCAGTAACACCAGCTTCATCAGTGGCAAAGTTTACATAAGTGCCTGACTTGTGAAACATGGCATCGGTCACCTAGGTGATGCATTTGTGGGCATCCGACTGAGAGATCCTGCAAATGTCTGCTGCAGGTCCCTGGAAGAAGCCTGAGGTGAAGAAGTTGAGGGTGGTGCTGACTTTGACAGCCACTGGTAAGGCATGCCCATCAGCTCCTCTGGGCAGCGTGTCTTCTTCTGACAAGCTACGTGTGTCTGCGACAACCTGGTGCGGTAGCCTGAGCCTCCTGAAGCACTGCTGTTCAGTCATGTCCAGGAAGCTCATCCTCTGCCTGTATACCCTGTGTTGGGAGTACCGCCTCCAGCATGGTGCACCCCTGTGCTGATCCCCTCCTGTGGCGCATCAGGTCAGTGAGGAGAAGGCTGCTGTGTTGTTGGTGCTGGGGCTCATCTTGGTTCAAATCTGTCATGTATGTCATTGTTGGAGGCCACTGAGCAGCCGCACATGGTACTGCTCTAGTATAAAAGGCCAGCCATTTTGTGAGTCAGGCACTTTGGGCCTAAATAAAGCAGAAACAAGGGTTGTACCTTACTTAGTTAAACAGTACTCAGTATGAACCTTTTATTGCATACATAACAAAATCTGAGGTCTAAGGTGAGACAGCATAACCCATGCTGATCTGATAGATGGCAGTTAAAGTGGAGATCAGAAGTACAATCCTCCAATTTAGTGAGAGTGACTTTCAATGGGGTGAAATTGGCTTCCGAGGTTGCAGAAATCATCTGCAAGCTCCTGAAAGCAAAATTTCTGCACAAAATGGTCAGCAGGGGCCTTTCCCTTAGGCAAGCAAGCAGGTGTAAGGTGTGTGTATTTATGTGCTTTTTCCAGCTGTCACTTAATAAAGTACCTCCCCTTCACAGGTGAGCTTTCCAAGCTCAATGAATCCCATGCACAGCCAGTTAAAGTTGAAACCTCTCGTTAAAAAGTCTGTTAAGGATCTTTACACGAGCAGTTAACACTCTCAGAGGGGTCTCCCGCCTCTCCCGAGCGGGTCCGTGGCGCGCTTCGAAATGCACCCCAGTTAAATGCAAAAGTCAGCAGGATGATAGCGGGTTCCTGACGCCCTGTCAATTTCAGCTCTTTTAACTGCCGGCCCGCTCCCAAACCCGCACACTCTTCAATGTGAAAATTCCAGCCAGGATGTGACTCACTTTCCTGAATGAAGAAAATATGTTTTAAATATGTGGTTGCTACTAATTGTTCTAAGCAACACTGCAGAATTACATGGGAGAGTTGCCAAAGATTGACTTCCCACTGTGCATTTAAAGATGTATGTTGATTTTACCATTCTGCTTGAATCACAAAGATTGTGGTTTTACCAACAATAATATGCCAATCCTCATAAAACTTTTTTAATGCATTGCAAGCGGCACAGCATTCCTATCCTTTTGCAGATTTGAAGTGCTCACCATTTTATTCTTCTATCATAACCTTACGTACATTAAGTGTTTTTGTTAGATCAGGTTATCAAGGGATATGGAGCTAAGGCAGATAAATAGAGTTGAGGTGCAGACCAGCCATTATATAATTGAATGGCAGAGCAGGCTTGAGTGCCTGAATGGCCTGTTCCTGTTTCTATGTTGCTAAGTTGCAGGATATGGCACTGTGGAAATTGAAACCTCAGCTTGAACCTGTTACCCAGGCATGATTTTAATGGAATGTTGTGAGCTTCCTATAAGCACAGGAAGTGCATGACTATGCATATAGAACTTTTAATAAAATATTACTCTCACACTTGGAGAGAGAAAACTTAGAAAATTTGCATTTATATAGCACCTTTCACGACCTCAGGATGTCCGAAAGCATTTCACAGCCAATTAATTACTTTTTGGAGTGTAGTCACTTTTGTAATTTAGGGAAATGCGGCAGCTAATTTGTGCACAACAAGGTCCCAACTACAGCAATGAGATAAATGACTAAACTTATTTTAAGTGTTGATGGTTACAGGATAACCACAAAAGATGTCTCCACAAGATCCTACAAATCCCCTGGGAGGACAGAAGCACCAACGTTAGCATCCTCGACCAGGTCAACATCCCCAGCATTGAAGCACTGACCACACTTGGATCAGCTCCGCTCGGCAGGCCACATTGTTCGCATGCCAGACACGAGACTCCCAAAGCAAGCGCTCTACTCAGAATTCCTTCACGGCAAACGAGCCAAAGGTGGGCAGAGGAAACATTACAAGGACACCTCAACGCCTCCTTGATAAAGTGCAACATCCCCACTGACACCTGGGAGTCCCTGGACAAAGACTGCCCAAAATGGAGGAAGTGCATCCGGGAGGGCTCTGAGACCTCGAGTCTCATCGCCGAGAGCATGCAGAAACCAAGCGCAGGCAGCAGACACAGCGTGAGGCAAAGCTATCCCACCCACCCTTTCCCTCAATGACTATCTGTCCCACCTGTGATAGGGACTGTGGTTCTCGTATTGGACTGTTCAGCCACCTAAGGACTCATTTTTAGAGTAGAAGCAAGTCTTCCTCGATTCCGAGGGATTACCTATGATGATGATAAAATGTTAGCCAGGACACCAGGAGAACTCTTTTTTTTCTTTGAATAGTGCCACGGGATCTTTTACATCCATCTTAGAGAGTAGACGAGACCGCAGTTTTACGCCTCATCCAAAAGGTGGTGTCTCCAACATGCAGAAATCCCGCAGTACTGCACTGTCACCCGAGATTATGTTCAAGTCTTGGAGTGCAGCTTGATCCCATGACCTGACTTGGAGGCGAGGGTTGCTACCTTATGTTGAAGAACAATAATCCCATTGCCTCATGATATAAATCCCTTGTTCATTGTTTATTTTCACTAATTATGTAGCATTATAAATGACCAAATCCTTCAGTTTTATGTAATCTTTTCTCTTGACTTTAGAACATGAGTAACTGTGATCTAGCTATGTAAATGCTTCAGGTTTCCTGTTCTCAGCTTTATTTCTTTTCACTGTTTTACATTTCTCTCTTGCCTATTTGTCCACTGGCTTATTTCATTGGAAAATTCTCAGAAGGTAAGGATTGACTTTCCCCTCTTGCGTAATGTTCCACTTACTATGTTTGCAATCAATACTTTATAAATTAATGCTAGCTTCTTAAAATTGCAAGAGTAGGAACAAATCACTAAACTAAAGAACCCTGGACTTGGGAATAGTTCTTAACATGATAACCAAAGTGAACATTTGCTGAGTGCATGTCAGTTTCCATAAGTTCTGTTAATGTGTTGTATGGTTGTTCCTGTTTAGAGTTTTGTCGTACGTGTATAATCATACTTTAATAAGGCAATATTCCTCATTGTTTGTTCATCCTCTGCATATAAGTGAATCGGGAAATTATATGATGCTGCCTTTTTAAGACTTTTCATCCCAGCTCTTTTTTTTTTAGATGCAGCGCCTGTTTGCTTTTGGTCTGAAAAACCAGGAAGGTCCCACATTTAAACCTTAATATATGCTGCGTTAATTGATCTCAGTGCAAGAAGGAATGAGAAATATTACAATTGATCCTAGTTTTTCCAGGCCATAGAAAATCAGCATAGGTTCTCAAATCTAATTGCAATCCAGTAATTTCTGCCAGAAAGTGTGCATGTGTTGACCTCAGATGGGGGCAAGATCAGGCTCAGCTGTGAGTTCACCCAGGTGAAACAGCTCATTGGCATTCATTATCAAGGCTCACTCATGCAAAGTGAAGTAATAGAGAATAGGCATGGGACTAGCCCCTCGTATGTGCCACTAACCAGGCCACCGTAACAAAGACAGTCAACCTAACATTCCCAAGTGATTGACGTGGGAATTCGGCAACAGCTTCCAGGCACCGCACCACTCACCTCAGCTCCCGGGCACTGCTCCGCTCAGCTCCCGGGCACTGCTCTGCTCACCTGAGCTCCCGGGCACCGCTCCACTCCCCAGGGTAACCTTCGCTCCCACCCGGGCTCCCTTCCCTCTCCCCGGGGTAACCTCTGCTCCCGCCCGGTCTCCCTTCCCTCTCCCCGGGATAAACTCCCAGGCTCCCCTCCCCCTATGCGCCCAAGTTAGGTTGAACAGTGGTTACTAAGTGAGTGGTTTCCTGGACACAGCCGGCGTCAGGTAGAGATTCAGGGCGATATTGTGGGAGAAACTAAATCAGAAATATGTACAGTGTAAGTACTTTAACTGACATCCAGTGACCACCTCTCCACTCTGGGCTGGTTTTCAACATTCCTCCTTTTCGGCAGATATCAGTCCAGCTTTCTTTTAAAAGTGCCAACTTGACCCTTCAATCAGAGGTGTTCTGTGGGAATCTATTCCACATGTCCACTCTTGTGTGGTGGTGGGACTAGTTTTTGTTCTCTTCGAATCTCCAGCATTGCTAGAGGCTTATAAATGTTGTACTTGTGCCCTCTATTCCTATGTTCATTGTCCAAGTTAAATAACATATTTACTTTCAGCCTCGACGCTTGCATCTGTGCACAATCAGAGGCTGAACTCCAAGCCATCATCAACATCTTCACCGAGGCGTACGAAAGCATGGGCCTTACACTAACCATCCGTAAGACAAAGATTCTTCACCAATCTGACCCCACCACACGGCACTGCCCCCCAGCCTTGGACAACGTGGACCTCTTTCCATACCTCGGGAGCCTACTATCAGCAAGGGCAGACATCGACGATGGGGTTCAACATTGACTCCAGTGCACCTGAAGAAGCGAGTGTTCGAAGATCAGGTCCTCAAATCTGGCACCAAGCTATGGTCTACAGGGCTGTAGTGATACCCACCCTCCTGTAGGACTGAGACATGGACCATATACAGTAGACACCTCAAATCGCTAGAGAAATACCACCAATGATGTCACCGCAAGATCCTGCAAATCCCCTGGGAGGATAGATACACCAACGTCAGTGTTCTCGACCAGGCGAACATTCCCAGCATCGAAGCACTGACCACACTCGACCAGCTCAGTTGGGCGGGCCACATTGTCCGCATGCTCGATACAAGCGCTAAACAAGCGCTCTACTCTGAACTCCTACACGGCAAGCGAGCCCCAAGTGGGCAGAGGAAACATTTCAAGGACACCCTCAAAGCCCCCTTGATAAAGTACAACATCCCCACCAACACCTGGGACTCCCTGGCCAAAGACCACCCTAAATGGAGGAAGAGCATCCGGGAGGGCCGAGAGCATGCAGAAAACAAGCGCAGACAGCGGAAGGAACGTGCGGCAAACCAGACTCCCCACCTACCCTTTCCTTCAACGACTGTCCGCCCCACCTGTGACAGAAAGTGTAATTCCCATATTGGACTGTACAGTCACCTGAGAACTCACTGCTAGAGTGGAAGCAAATCTTCCTCAATTTTGAGGGACTGCCTATGATGATGATGTGCCACTGCATTGAAGAGGGATTTTTTTTAACCCTTTTAAGTGCCCATATAAACCCTGTACTTCCAAAACCCATGCTGTATTGAAGATTTGTTCTGAATTCGCACATCAGTTCTTTTTCTTGCATTGGTTAGAAATACTTCTGCTGTTGTTCTATAGTAGGAAAAGTTCTTAAATTCAGCATTATCTGTAACCTCCTCCAACCTATTAACCGCCTTCCCCAGAACTATGTGTTCCTCTAACTCCAGCCACTTTCGTATCTCTCTATCCCTTCGCTCCATTGTTGGTGGTCATGCCTTCAGCCCTTTAAGCCCTACACGCCTTAACCTTCTCTGCCTCTTCACCTCCCATATCCCTTTAAGACCCTCCTTAAAACCCACCTATTTGTTTCAAGCTTTTGGTCAACCTTCCTAATATCTTCTTCTTTGGCTCGGCGTCCATTTATATTTGATTACGCCCTATGAAATGCTTTAGGATATTTTTCTCCGTTAAAGAAGCTATATAAATGCAAATTGTTGTTGTTTAGTTGATCACAGTTAAATCAGTTCATATAGTGTAAGTTTGACGATTGCACTTTTAATATTTTGCGGTGTCTTCGTACTTCTGTATATTATTTCTGCTATAAAAAAACGGAGTGACTGTTGTCAATGACTGGAAGCCGCACAGAAGCGTATTGCATATTAATCTGGAACCAGAAGCTTCTGTTTTTTTTTCTCCAGAGCCGGCTCCCTCCCGACATTTTTCCCCAGAGCCCGCTTCCTCCCAGCATTTTTCCTCAGAGCCCACTTCCTCCTGCCATTTTTCCCCAGAGCCCGCTCCATAGAAACATAAAAATTAGGTGTAGAAGCAGGCCATTCGGCCCTTTGAGCCTGCACCACCATTCAATAAGATCATGGCTGATCATTCAACCTCAGTACCCCTTTCCTGCTTTCTCTCCATACGCCTTGATCCCTTTGGCCGTAAGGGCCATATCTAAATCCCTTTTGAATAGATCTAACGAACTGGCCTCAACAACTTTCTGCGGTAGCGAATGCCACAGGTTAACCACTCTCTTGAGTGAAGAAGTTTCTCCTCATCGCGGTCCTAAATGGCTTACCCTTTATTCTTAGAATGTGTCCCCTGGTTCTGAAACTCCCCAGCAACGGGAACATTCTTCCTGCCTCTAACCTGTCCAATCCCGTCAGAATTTTATATGAGATCCCCTCTCATTCTTCTAAACTCCAGTGGATACAAGCCCAATTGATCCAGTCTCTCCTCATATGTCAGTCCTGCCATCCCGGGAATCAATCTGGTGAACCTTCGCTGTACTCCCTCAATAGCAAGAACGTCCTTCCTCAGATTAGGGGACCAAAACTGAACACTATATTCCAGGTGAGGCCTCACCAAGGCTCTGTACAATTGCAGTAAGACCTCCCTGCTCCTGTACTCAAATCCTCTAGCTATGAAGGCCAACATGCCATTTGCTTCTTCACCGCCTGCTGTACCTGCATGCCAAACTTCAATGACCGATGTACCATGACACCCAGGTCTCGTTGCACCTCCCCTTTTCCTAATCTGTCACCATTCAGATAATGTTCTGTCTTCCTGTTTTTGCCACCTAAGTGGATAACCTCACATTTATCCACATTATACTGCAACTGCCATGCATTTGCCCACTCACCTAACCTGTCCAAGTCACCCTGCAGTCTCTTAGCATCCTCCTCACAGCTCACACCGCCACCCAGCTTAGTGTCATCTGCAAACTTGGAGACATTACATTCAATTTCTTCATCTAAATTATTGATGTATATTGTAAATAGCTGGGGTCCCAGCACTGAACCCTGCGGCACCCTACTGGTCACTGCCTGCCATTCTGAAAAGGACCCATTTATTCCGACTCTCCGCTTCCTGTCTGCCAACCAGTTCTCGATCCATGTCAATACATTACCTCCAATACCATGTGCTTTAATTTTGCACACTAATCTCTTGTGTGGGATCTTGTCAAAAGCCTTTTGAAAATCCAAATACACCACATCCACTGGTTCTCCCTTGTCCACTCTAATAGTTACATCCTCAAAAAATTCTGGAAGATTTGTCAAGCATGATTTCCCTTTCATAAATCCATGCTGACTTGGACCGATCCTTTCACTGCTTTCCAAATGCGCTGCTATTTTATCTTTAATAATTGATTCCAACATTTTCCCCACCACCGATAGCAGGCTAACCGATCTATAATTACTCGTTTTCTCTCCCTCCTTTTTTAAAAAGTGGTGTTACATTAGCTACCCTCCAGTCCATAGGAACAGATCCAGAGTCAATAGAATGTTGGAAAATGATCAGCAATGCATCCACTATTTCTCGGGCCACTTTCTTAAGTACTCTGGGATGCAGCCTATCAGGCCCTGGGGATTTGTCAGCCTTCAATCCCATCAATTTCCCGAACACAATTTCCTGACTAATAAGGATTTCCTTCAGTTCCTCCTTTTCGCTACACCCTCGAATCCCTAGTATTTCCGGAAGGTTATTTGTGTCTTCCTTACTGAAGACACATCCAAAGTATTTGTTCAATTGGTCTGCCATTTCTTTGTTCCCCATTATAAATTCCCCTGATTCTGTCTGCAAAGGACCTAAGTTGGTCTTCACTAATCTTTTTCTCTTCACATATCTATAGAAGCTTTTGTAGTCAGTTTTTATGTTCCCTGCAAGCTTCTTCTTATACTTTATTTTCCCCCTCCTAATTAGACCCTTTGTCCTCCTCTGCTGAATTCTAAATTCCTCCCAGTCCTCGGGTTTGCTGCTTTTTCTGGCCAATTTATATGCCTCTTCCTTGGATTTAACACTATCCCTAATTTCCCTTATTAGCCACGGTTGAGCTATCTTCCCCTTTTTATTTTTACTCCAGACAGGGATGTACAATGGTTGAAGTTCATCCATGTTATCTATAAATTTCTGCCATTGCCTATCCACTGTTAACCTTTTAAGTATCATTTGCCAGTCTATCCTAGCCAATTTACATCTCATATCATCAAAGTTACCTTTCCTTAAGTTCAGGACCCTAGTTTCTGAATTAACACTGTCACTCTCCATCTTAATAAAGAATTCTACCATAGTATGATCACTCTTCCTCAGGGGGCTTCGCACAACAAGATTGCTAATTAGTCCTCTCTCATTACACAACACCCAGTCTGATGGCCAGCTCTCTAATTGGTTCCTCGACATATTGGTCTAGAAAGCCTCCAGGAAATCCTCCTCCACCGCATTGCTACCAACTTGGTTAACCCAATCTATATGTAGATTAAAGTCACCCATAATAACTGCTGTACCTTTATTGCACGCATCCCTAATTTCTTGTTTGATGCCATCCCCAATCTCACTACTACTGTTTGGTGGTCTGTACACAACTCCCACTAGCGCCCTTTGGTATTCCACAGCTCTACCCATACAGATTCCACATCATCCAAGCTAATGTCCTTTCTTACTATTGCGTTAATTTCCTCTTTAACCAGCAACACTACTCCACCTCCTTTACCTTTCCTTATCCTTCCTGAATGTTGAATACTCCTGGATGTTGAGTTCCCAGCCTTGGTCACCCTGGAGTCATGTCTCCGTAATCCCAATTATATCACAATCGTCAATAGCTGCCTGCGCAGTTAATTCATTCACCTTATTACGTATACTCCTCGCATTGAGGCGCAGAGCCTTCAGGCTTGTCTTTTTAACACTCTTTGTCCCTTTAGAATTTTGCTGTAATGTGGCTCTTTTTGATTTTTGCCTTGGGTTTCTCTGCCCTCCACTTTTACTATTCTCCTTTCTATCTTTTGCTTCTGCCCCCATTTTATTTCCCTCTGTCTCCCTGCATAGGTTCACATCCCCCTGCCATATTAGTTTAACCCCTCCCCAACAGCACTAGCAACCACTCCCCCTAAGACATTGGTTCCGGTCCTGCCCAGGTGCAGACCATCCGGTTTGTACTGGTCCCACCTCCCCCAGAACCGGTTCCAATGTCCCAGGAATTTGAATCCCTCCCTCTTGCACCACTCCTCAAGCTACGTATTCATCTTAGCTATCCTGCTATTTCTACTCTGACTAGCACGTGGCACTGGTAGCAATCTTGTGATTAGTACTTTTTGAGGTTCTACTTTTTAATTTAACTCCTAGCTCCTTAAATTCAGCTTGTAGGACCTCATCCCGCTTTTTATCTATATGCACCACGATAACTGGCTGTTCACCCTCCCCCTCCAGGATGCCCTGCAGCCGCTCCGAGACATCCTTGATCGTTGCACCAGGGAGGCAATATACCATCCTGGAGTTACGGTTGCGACCGCAGAAACGCCTATATATCCCCTGACAATAGAATCCCCTATCACTGTAGCTCTTCCACTCTTTTTCCTGCCCTCCTGTGCAACAGAGCCACCCACAGTGCCATGAACTTGGCTGCTGCTGCTGCTGCCTTTCCCTGGTGAGCCATCTCCCCCAATAATATCTAAAGCGGTATTTTTCCTCGGAGCCTGCTCCCTCCCGGCATTTTTCCCTGGATCGTGCTCCTTTCCAGGCTTTTTTTCAAGGAGTTCTCTCCCGGCATTTCCGGTTCGTTGGCACAATCGCGCCCATAAATAAATCTGAGGAAGTCATTTCAACCTCTATACATTATTAGTCTGGCATCTGTTATTTTCTATCTTCAAAGGTGATTGGAGAATGTGGTGGACATCACAAATATTCTCCAGGAAGCTGTATATCACAATGAAGTCCTGGACATTAGACAGATTATACCGCAGTCAGCTAGTAATTAAAGGCACGGAAGGTTTGTGAGGGATTTGCTCATGGATACGGCCATTCAGCTGTGAACATGAGAACAAGTGTTGCGAGGGAGATACCTGAACCGTAACAACATTGACCAAGGCTTTTTTTTCCGATCAGCAATGACCATGTGGATGACCCCCCTCCAACTTCTCCAAGCATGTGTGCATTTTTTCAATCGAAGTAGCACTATTCTTGTAGTAATCCTAAAATAACTTCAGCCAGGGCATCAAACAAGGAAATTGGATTGAGTGTTTCAAGGTAGTGCTTTGTCCCTGCTCAGGAATTTGCTGTATTATTTTGGACCCCATGATATACTGAGCTCGAAGTGTGGGACGTTTCATTTGATACTGGAGAAAAACTGTATTGAACTAATGCATATGAATGAGACCGTTCTCTATGTGTTTCACTTTCAGTACTTAATTACACATCTCGTTCTTTCCTCTGTTTGCAGCACTAAGCAAGTGCTATGTATTGGAACTCAGGTCAGCAATTGTAGACTGCCTCCAAGGTTTTGTTTAGTCTAAAATTGTTTATGGATTTAATTTGACTTCGGAAATTACACTGCTGAAGTTTTACCCACCACTACGTGTTTCCTTCGATGAGATGCATTTGTCTGCTGACTTATGTCTATACAAATATGGGCCTATGGATGACTACCAGTCTGGGTAGTTATTTATTTTGTTCTATAACAACTCCCACTTCACACATGAGTTAGCTTTCGGGACTCTGGGCATGCACTCTTCCCCCAGGTGCCTGCTTTTTCTCATGGCCACTGTTATTTTGTTTCCTGCAGCTCAGATGTTCCCTGCCATCTCCCCTCACCCCTCCAGATGCTCACAGACTACAGAATCTCCTCTGTAAGCTTCCACACCCCAGCCCTCAAGGCAGGCATTTATTACCCATCCTTAGTTGCCCTTGAGAAAGTGGTTGTGGGCTTTCTTGAACTGACGCAGTAAGTGTGGTGAACATACTCCCACAAATGCTGTTAGGTTGGGAGTTTCAGGATTTTGACTGAGCAACAATAAAGGAACGGTGTATTTTGTACAAGTATTGAAATTTGTTTATGCACGTGCAAAACAATAAAGGGCAGAACCTGAGAAGATTCTGGTTTGTATCACTTATTGAGCCATGAAGAGACTTGTAAATCTAATGTTCTTGTTTTAGGAGAACGGAATCAAAAGTACAAAGAGCTGAAGAAAAGAGAAGAAACAATGGATGGTGAGTTTATGGTTATCTGGATCTGACCTTCAGCCATATATCATTATATCTCGTGCATATTGTTACTGTAAAATTCAGATTGTGTGTTATACCTGTGCATACGTTGCTTCTAAATATCAAACCTCCATGAAAGTACAAGTGCTAATTAGATTTTACACAACATTGTACATGGACATTAGAAGACCGGGATGACCATCTGTGAAATGTGCATTTTTACGCGTTCTCTAACTAATTCATGATCATCATTGTCTATATATTAGAGCCTTTGTTGTGATTATTACCATGTTTTCCTCAAACTATTGAACCAATTTTATCTCTCTTCATGACCATTTGCTCGATTGCTCTCCAGCTACATTTCAACCATTCCACATTTATGGTTACTGTTTCCAGCACCTGAGTTCTTGAATATGCAGGTAATTGAAGGAGTAGCCACAATTGTTAACTTGGACGTGCTTTTTTTTTGGTGTTGAGTTTTTTCCGCCCTCCAACAAAACCCATGATAGTAGTGAGACAATGCTACACATTTTCCAGAGTCACTTTGAGCATTGCCAATTCAAGTCAACACCTGCACATACTCTGGTGTGTCCCAACACTTGCATCCATTCAAATAGTAAACTGTGAACATGTCCATACAATATGAAAAGCAATACAAACAAAATATCGCTAACTATGCATGTTTTCTAAACAATTGACCATGACATAAGTTTCCAAAGTGGGAGTCGTCCTATCCTCTGATATCAGTAAGACCATGGGCTAGATTTTCCATTATTTTGGCATGCATAACGGCCGCTTAACATCCATTTTAACGCTGAAATGAGGTGTAACGCCCAGATAGCGTCCATTTAGCTACAAAATGGAAACTGACGCCCATTTTTCGGACACTTACCCACGATCGTTACTTTCGCCATGTACGTAACGCCAGGAAAAAATAATACTGCCCGCCCACTTTTTTTGTGCAGAATCATCAGAATGGGCGAAACCAACATCCATTATATCGCCCAGCGTCACTTTCAGCACCTCGCACACATCTCGCCCACAACATCGCTCACCCAAAACACCGCTTTGAAAAAGTTGAACTGTTCTGAACTAATCACAGCAGTGTGGACGCCATTTTTCAAATCGCAGGCTGCTTCAACTTCGGGGGAGTTTGGATTAATTCTGGAGTTCTTCTCAGGTGAAGTGACCATCTGAACAGACATTTTTTCAGACTGTGGACGATTGGGTGTCTTTTAGTGTTGAAATTTATTGCTTATGAACAATCAGCATTATTCTTTTATTGGAATGGGGCCAGCCATTTCTCAGCTTGCATCGATTACTACGCAGATGCTGCAAAGTGCAAATGGCACAATATTTAATGCACAGCATTATGTGCCCAATCTAAGATGTGCCAGACCGAAGAGGAGGTCCAGACCATACACACTGCGCACAGGGAGAAGCAGTCTTACCTTATCCTAGGAACACCTTTGGAGAATGCCTTCGGAGACTGCGCTTCCACAAAGTGGTGATCAGTGACATATGCCAGCTCATCAGGGCAGATCTGCAGCCTGCCAGCACTTTCAGGACATCACTGTCCGTCAAGGTCACCACGGCACAGTTGTTCTACGCATCTGGTTCCTTTCGGGCCTCCGCGGTCGACATTTCCCCTCTGTCTTAGCGTACCACAGATTACTGCATTAGTCAGGTCACAAAGGCCCTGTACGTACATAGCTTCCCTATGACCATGGAGACACAGACTGACAGGGCTGGAGCATTCTACCGCATTGCTAAGTTCCCCAAGGTGCAGGGGGCAATGCATTGCATTCACATCGTCATGTGGGCACCTTCTCAGGACCCAGAGATTTTGCGCAACAAAAAATGATTTCACTCCCCGAAGGTCCAACTAGTTGCTTGGTGACGAACGATATGGCCTAGCTACTTGGCTGACACCCTCACTGAGGCCAAGAAGCGATACAATGAGAGCCACAGAGCCACACGCAATATGGTCCAGAAAACAATTAATGTGCTTAAGCAGCACTTTAGATGCCAGGAGCACTCAGGAGGGGAGCTACAATACAACCCTGAGCAAGTAGCTCAATTCGTGGTCGTGGCTCCATGCTGCACAATCTGGCTATTAGGAGGGGACAAGAATTGCCAGAAGGGACTGATGGTCCACCTCAGGAGAGAGAGGAAGAGGAGGACGAGGGGCTGGACGCTGACCTCGGGCCAGACAATCAGGCTGACTATGCAACCATGCCCATGCCCCCCTCCAGACCACAGGAAAGGGCCCATGGTGGCTACATAGATACAAGACTCTTATGTCAGGAGCTCATAAATGAGCGATTTGCGTGAAAGAATGTTGCTGTTATTGACAAAGCTGACACAGTGCTGTGTGTGTGCAGCTCAGACATCAATGGTGGGCGTCACCTTGGTGCCAGTTAAAGTTTAAGTTGATTCAAGTTAAGTGTAATTAAATCCTCATGTTAAGGAATCACCAGTGTGTAACAGTCCAGCTATCTGAGACAATGTGCAACAAGATTATGTTGAGTAAAAAAACATTTAATACGACCATTGGTCTGAAATCATAAGTATCACGGGCAAAAACACCCCACCCCACCACACTTTTTCGAACATTGACATCAATCAAATGTTCAACATGTCCAGCCACACAGAACACAAATGCAAACCAACAGGGTGGCCCCCCTCCCCTCATACATTACAACAAATTGCATACACCAAGATGGAGATATAACAAAGCCATCACCTGCGGACATGCACCTCACTTTCCTTCTCCCCACCTCTACCCCTTCCCCTCCTCGCTCCACGCCACCTGGCCAAGGAGCTACTCAGGCGGTGCCTCATTGGGGAGGGATGATGGCAGAGCCGGTGGTTGCACGGGAGCGGGGGGTACCGAGGTAGGAACATTCTCGGATCCAGAAGCAGGATCTTGCTCCTGCCTCTCATCTGTCGTTGGCACTGGGGGTGCGGAACCTAGGGGTGGAGTGCCGCGCTGTGGGACGACTGGGAGGCTTGTGCCACGAGTGTTCATGGCTATCGCACCCAGGGCCTGCGCCATCCACGGAACGTACTCCGTCATGGTGCCGGAGATGCTGGCCAACTGTTGGGATATGCCCCCCAATGCATTTAGGATCTGGTCATCTATGTCTACAGTCCTCCTGGACAACTTTACCATCTCTCCGCTCTCATCTGGCACTCGTGGACCAGATCTGCCGCGTCCACGAAACCTCCACAGGGTCGGTGCCATCCTGGGGACAAATGGGGTGCCCTGTGGTGAGGTGCTTGGGCCCGGTACCTCCAGAGTGGCGGTGGGAATGGCCGGAGGAACATTAGATGGCCTTGGGGCGGAATGCCCTCTGGACCTCTGCGCTCTCATCCATGGAGAACAGACCCACCTGATAGACGGGCGAGAATCGGACCTCCTCAGCAGGAGATGTAGGATCGTCTGCCGAGTTCAACCCTGCGCCCCCACCTTCTAGCCTCTGGTTTTGCCTTGGGACGCACTGCTGGCTGAACTGCAAAACACAAATGAGGTTATTAGAGGAGAAGGGGGTGCTATGGTCACAAGGTGTGTCCAGCGCTACACACAACATATACACAACAAAAGCACCACCGCTATCAAAATCATCACAGACATCACATTTCATGACCATCAACACATTCTGCATTGCAATGATTCTCATGAGGCCAGCATAAGTTATAGGACAATATTAGAAATCATCTATCATATATTATTGTTCGGATATGTGTGGGTGTGGCATCAATTGACCTGCATCATGCAATGGTGTATACTTTACTCACGTGGCATCACTTCAGGGTCTGCAGCTGCCTGCGTGGCCGTCCGGGGGTGCCCCCCCCACGAGTGCGAGCACCCGCTCCTCCATGTCGGTGAGGTCGCTGGTGATTGGTGGCCCCCCCACCCTTCGCCTCTGCTCGGACCTATTCGTCGAGAGCTTCTTCTGTAAAAGGACGACATGGCATGAGATCATTGCGTGATATCATTGCTAGGTACTGTCACAGAGACTGATACAATACGTAACCGACAAATGTAATCATGGTTATTATGATAATTATCATTCTTTACCTAATGACGCGCACCGTGACTGCGGGCTTTGAGTACAACATTCCCGGTAACAGTGAAAGACCTCACATCTGATGATAGTCACTCATGATTCGTACAAATCAAATTATATAGTCAGAGTAGGAATTGCAGGATAGCTAAGATGAATATGTGGCTTGAGGAGTGGTGCAGAAGGGAGGGATTCAAATTCCTGGGACATTGGAACCGGTTCTGGGGGAGGTAGGACCAGTACAAACCGGACAGTCTGCACCTGGGCAGGACCGGAACCAATGTCCTAGGGGGAGTGTTTGCTAGTGCTGTTGGGGAGGGGTTAAACTAATATGGTGGGGGATGGGAACCTATGCAAGAAGACATAAGGAAGTAGAATGGGGGCAGAAGCAAAAGATAGAAAGAAAAAGAAAAAGAAGATAGATAGAAAGATAGAAAGAAAGTAAAAGTGGAGGGCAGAGAAACCCAAGACAAAAATCAATAAGGGCCACATTACAGCAAAATTCTAAAGGGACAAAGTGTGTTAAAAAGAGAAGCCTGAAGGCTCTGTGCCTCAATGCGAGGAGTATTCGTAATAAGGTGGACAAATTAACTGTGCAGACAGCAATTAACGAATATGATATAATTGGTATCACGGAACATGGCTCCAGGGTGACCAAGGCTGGGAACTCAACATTCAGGAAGGATAGACAGAAAGGAAAAGGAGGTGGGGTAGCGTTGCTGGTTAGAGAAGAAATTAACGCAATAGTAAGGAAGGATATTAGCTTGGAGGATGTGGAATCTGTATGAGTGGAGCTGCAGAAAACGCTAGTGGGAGTGTATACAGACCACCAAACAGTAGTAGTGAGGTTGGGGATAGCATCAAACAAGAAATTAGGGATGCGTGCAATAAAGGTGCAGTTATCATGGGCGACTTTAATCTACATATAGATTGGGCTAACCAAACTGGTAGCAATACGCTGGAGGAGGATTTCCTGGAATGTATTACGGATGGTTTTCTAGACCAATATGGCGAGGAACCAACTGGAGGGCAGGCCATCCTAGACTGGGTGATGTGTAACGAGAAAGGACTAATTAGCAATCTTGTTGTGTGAGGCCCCTTGGGAAGAGTGATCATAATATGGTAGAATTCTTTATTAAGATGGAGAGTGGCAGTGTTAATTCAGAGCCTAAGGTCCTGAACTTTAAGGAAAGGTAACTTCGATGATATGAGATGTGAATTGGCTAGAATAGACTGGCGAATGATACTGATGGTGGATAGGCAATGGCAAACATTTAAAGATCACATGGACGAACTTCAACAACTGTAATCCCTGTCTGGAGTAAAAATAAAACGGGGAAGGTGGCTCAACCGTGGCTAACAAAGAAAATTAAGGATAGTGTTAAATCCAAGGAAGAGGCATATAATTTGGCCAGAAAAAGCAGCAAACCTGAGGACTGGGAGAAATTTAGAATTCAGCAGAGGAAGACAAAGGGTTTAATTAGGAGGTGGAAAATAGAGTATGAGAGGAAGCTTACTGGGAACATAAAAACTGACTGCAAAAGCTTCTATAGATATGTGAAGAGAAAAAGATTAGTGAAGGCAAACGTGGGTCCCTTGCAGTCAGAATCAGGTGAATTTATAATGGGGAACAAAGAAATGGCAGACCAGTTGAACAAATACTTTGGTTCTGTCTTCACGAAGGAAGACATAAATAACCTTCCGGAAATACTAGGGGACCGAGGGTCTAGTGAGAAGGAGGAACTGAAGGAAATCCTTATTAGGCGGGAAATTGTGTTCGGGAAATGGATGGGATCGAAGGCCGATAAATCCCCAGGGTCTGATAGTGTGCATTACAGAGTACTTAAGGAAGTGGCCCTAGAAATAGTGGATGCATTGGTGATCATTTTCCAACAGTCGATCAACTCTGGATCAGTTCCTATGGACTGGAGGGTTGCTAATGTAACACCACTTTTTTAAAAAAAGGAGGGAGAGAGAAAACGGGTAATTATCCTGACATCAGTAGTGGGGAAAATGTTGGAATCAATTATTAAAGATGAAATAATTGAAACATTTGGAAAACAGTGACAGGATCAGTCCAAGTCAACATGGATTTATGAAAGGGAAATCATGCTTGACAAATCTTCCAGAATTTTTTGAGGATGTAGTTAGTAGAGTGGACAAGGGAGAACCAATGGATGTGGTGTATTTGGACTTTCAAAAGGCTTTTGACAAGGTCCCACACAAGAGATTGGTGTGCAAAATTAAAGCACATGGTATTGTGGGTAATGTACTGACGTGGATAGAGAGCTGGTTGGCAGTTAGGAAGCAGAGTCGGGATAAACTGGTCCTTTTCAGAATGGCAGGCAGTGACGAGTGGGGTGCCGCAGGGCTCAGTGCTGGGACCCCAGCTATTTACAATATACATCAATGATTTGGATGAAGGAATTGAGTGTAATATCTCCAAGTTTGCAGATGACACTAAGCTGGGTGGTGGTGTGAGCTGTGAGGAAGATGCTAAGAGGCTGCAGGTTGACTTGGACAGGTTAGGTGAGTGGGTAAATGCATGGCAGATGCAGTATAATTTGGTAAATGTGAGATTATCCACTTTGGTGGCAAAAACACGAAGGCAGAATATTATCTGAATGGCGGAAGATTAGGAAAAGGGGAGGTGCAATGAGACCTGGGTGTCATGGTACATCAGTCATTAAAAGTTGGCATGCAGGTACAGCAGGTGTTGAAGAAGGTAAATGGTATATTGACCTTCATAGCTAGGGGATTTGAGTATAGGAGCAGGGATGCCTTACTGCAGTTGTACAGGACCTTGGTGAGGCCTCACCTGGAATATTGTGTTCCGTTTTGGTCTCCTTATCTGAGGAAGGAAGTTCTTGCTATTGAGGGAGTGCAGCGAAGGTTCACTAGACTGATTCCCGGGATGGCAGGACTGACATATGGGGAGAGACTGGATCGACTGGGCCTGTATTCACTGGAGTTCAGAAGGACGAGAGGAGGTCTCCTAGAAACATATAAAATTCTGATGGGACTGGACAGGTTAGATGCAGGAAGAATGTTTCCGATTTTGGGGAAGTCCAGAACCAGGGGACACAGTCTAAGAATAAGGGGTAAACCATTTAGGACTGAGATGAGGAGAAACTTCTTCACTCAGAGAGTTGTTAACCTGTGGAATTCTCTGCCGCAGAGAGTTGTTGATGCCAGTTCATTGGATATATTCAAGAGGGAGTTAGATATAGCCCTTACGGCTAAAGGGATCAAGGGGTATGGAGAGAAAGCAGGAAAGGGGTACTGAGGTGAATGATCAGCCATGATCTTATTGAATGGTGGTGCAGGCTCGAAGGGCCGAATGGCCTACTCCTGCACCTATTTTCTATGTTTCTATAAATACATAAGTACATGTAAATAAATGTAATACTTACTTTTGCGGATCCGACAAGGTCGTTCCATCACTTGTAGCATTGGTTGGCCTCACGCACCTCGTTGGTCACCAACGAGACCACCTCTGCTATCTCTGCCCATATCTTTTGGTCGGCATTTGGGTTGGGCTTCCCACGCCCTCCCTCGATCAAATCATCCCAGCGTGACTGGACCTCATGCAGGAGGGAGGCATTAGCCTCGTCCGAGAACTTCCTCGCTCTTCCTCGTCCTCCAATGTGTTCCTCTCCCAGCTCACTGCTCTTGCCAGTGTCAGTCTCCACAGCATGCTGTGTCGCCTCCTCCTCTCCCTCCATTTTAGGCACCAAATTCGGGAAAATATCTGGCTGGCAACAGCTAATTTATTTTGGCACAATTTGCTATAAAGCTCGAAACTCTCTCCCTCCTTCCTCCCAAAGCAGCCACACCACCACACGCACACATGCCTTCGCTCCCTATCTCTCTGTCTCCTCTTATGCGCACGTGATGATGATCCTTGACCTCCTGAATCGCGGGAATCAAGCGTTGCCATGCTGTTGCTAAGAACGGCGGCACTTTACGGCAGAAGGTCAGAGTTTTAACGCTGATGCCCATTTCATATAATTCGCGGTAACACCCAGTTTTTAAAATGGGGAACAAGTCACCGATCTGAAAACCCATTTTTACTGCCTATGCCAGAAATAATACCCATTTTTGGGCAATCTGCACAGAAGTGTAAAGTCTAACCCCATGAGATTTATTTCCTTTTGTCATCAGATTCTTGCAATTTTCAGTGTATGATTTACCAGTACATCATTTCTGTTCATGCATGTTAATAAAAAGAAAATATTATCTGCAGCAATAGCACTAGGTAGCTCGATGCCATTTTCTTTCAGAAGTCAGAACATGGGGGGTCAGTGGAAGTGTGTAAATTTTTGCAGGTGGTCCCCTATCATTTTTCTCAGGATGTGAGCGATGTGGACAAGGCCCCACTTGTTGTCCATCCCAAGTTGCCCTGAGAAGGTGGTTGAGGGCCGCCTTCTTGAACCTTAGTGACGGGGCTCTCAGTGGTGTTCGGCAGGGAGGTGGATCTAAGTACAGGTCACACTGTATCTTGTTATCTTAATTAATAAAACCTCGGACTTCAATTTTTTTTTTAAAACTACAATGGTACGTACAATTTAATCAATTAACACAATTCATGGCTGTTATATTTGGGATAACTGTCATCTTTAATCAATGTGCCTGAATTTAATGTCCGCTATAAAACTAAATCGGCCTAACATTTCCTTTCACAGACCGCACCCTACTCTTAAACTAGAAGATATTTTAAGTAAATGAAGTCACAAAAGATTAGAAAATTACTGCAGCAGTCAGTTTTGTTTTGATTTTATTCCCCAAGCTGTGCTCGAAACCAGGGGAGTAGGATTTATATTGCAATGTTGTCAGGCAATAGGTTCCATTTAAAAATGCTCATGCTGTGAATTATTAACATGTCTCATTTATGCATCTGTAAGAAATGTTCAGTCACCACAGCAGGAATTTTACCATTTTAGAAAAAAAATCAGTAATCAAACTGTTACAAAGAATCGTGGTTAATTTTAAGTTATTTTTTGTCCATTTCTGTTGATTTTATTTTCTACAAGGATTTCTTTGTACTAAGAGCTGTATTAGACCATAACCCAGATTTTGTAATATTACAACAAATTGAGTGTGAGGTGCAGCCAGAGAACAAGGGGCAGGATACTTCAAAGTTTGTGAAATAAGCTCTGCTGACACAGCTTATTTTAAATAAACTAAATGCACAAGAAAAATTTACCCAACTGGCTTAGCTTGCAGTACATTTTCCTAAGAAGCACAAAATCCAACGAGGAAGCAGCTCTTAAAGGGCTACAGCTTGCCTTAAAAGGGGAATTTGTGGTGGTAACAGAAACCTTACCTAAATGTCCCCATCATAGAGACGTTTAGGCAGAGGTACTCCCTTTGCTGAAGAGTTGGAGGTCCTGCTGCAGTTGGTTCCCCAAAGAATAGTTGGCCCTATTTGGAACGAAAAGTCAGTAAAGGTACAAGTGCCAACTGCATGGAAGGAAATTGCTGGCCAAGTCAATGAGGTTACTGCTCCCTCATTCCTGACTGAAAATGACGAAGAAGTGTGCAAGGCAAAGGTAACTGCATGCTTCCATTCTGCACACATTTCTTGTGGAGCCCATCAGCCATTGGGAATTCTAGGAGGTAACATTTAGAAACATAGAAACATAGAAAATAGGTGCAGGAGTAGGCCATTCAGCCCTTCTAGCCTGCACCGCCATTCAATGAGTTCATGGCTGAACATGCAACTTCAGTACAATTTGAAGAATTGTACACAAACTTAGGTGTCACTCTTGGCTCAGTTGTAGCATTCTTGCTTCTAAGTCAGAGATAATGAGTTCAAGCTCCACTTTAGAGACTTAGGGGCCGAAATTGCCCTCAGCGGGTAATTGGGGAGGGCACTTCGATTTATCCGAAGATTTACCACCCGGCGGGGGTCAGAGGGAAGAGCCAGAAAATTCGGCTCTTTAACTCTTGACACCACCTCCCAGTACTAAAGGACGCTGTTTGAGGTGGTATCGGGGTAGGTTTCGGTCCGGAGCGGGGCGATGTCCATCAGCGTGGCGGTGATGACGGAGCGGGATGCTGCAAGGCCTACGTGCAGCCCAGTGGACCACCAGGTAGGGGTTCGGCCAAGCGAGCCAAGAAGTGGTGTCGGGCTGCCTATTGGCGACCCAGCCGCACCAGTGGCCGCCATTGTCGGCCCGACTCAGGAGTCAGCCGACAATTAAGACAAAATGGCGGCCGCGGCGGTGCGCCCTCCCCTTTTAAGGGCAGCTGCACCCCCTAGCCACTGGCAGCTTCCCGTCGCACAAAGCTGTCGGGGCACTAACTGGCGGCGGCCGCGCTCCCGCAGGGCGGAAAAGGCGGCGCCGTCGGGCGGTAAGGGGTCGGATCATCGGGTGGGGTGAAACACGGTGCATGACAGCAACCTGTCCCCTTAAAGAAGGGGGGAATTACCCCCCTTAAGCACATAATCTAGACCGACATTCCAATGCAGTAGTGAGAGGCTGCTGCATGGTTGGAGGTGATGCTAATTGAGGCCTCATCTGACCTTTAAGGTGGATAACGGGTACGGTAGCATAGTGATTATGTTACTGAACTAGTAATCCAGAGGCTGGATTGGTGAGATGTGAGTTCACATCCCACCATGGCAGCTGGGAATTTAAAATTCAATGTATTAAATAAATCTGGAATAAAAAGCTCGTGTCAGGAATGATGACCATGAAACTGCTGGATTGTTGTAAAAACCCACCTGGTTCACTAATGTCCTTCAGGGAAGGAAATCTGCTGTCCTTACCTCGCCACGCCTATATGTGGCTCCAGACTCACAGCAATGTGGTTGACTGTTAACTGCCCTCTGAAATAGCCTAGCAAGCCACTCAGTTATACCAAAGCCACTACAAAGAAGCAATCAAGAAGGGATCTCACCACCACCTTCTCAAGGGCAGTTGGGGATTGCCAGTGTGTCCATATCCCGTGAAGGAATT
Organism: Pristiophorus japonicus; assembly: GCF_044704955.1. Taxonomy (NCBI): domain Eukaryota; kingdom Metazoa; phylum Chordata; class Chondrichthyes; family Pristiophoridae; genus Pristiophorus; species Pristiophorus japonicus. The sequence continues at coordinate 222,121,119 of NC_091977.1, read as the reverse complement.
TTAAAAAATATATAAAAGACTCCATGGCACTTTTGCAGAAGAGAAAGGAAATGTATCCTGGCCACCTTTATCCCTCAACCAACATCACTAAAACTAATCTCATTCCATGGGGCTTTCCTGTGCGCAAATTTCCCTCCATAACAACAACTTCCAAAAGGTATTTAATTGGCTGTTTAGCACTTTGAGACATTCTAAGGTTTCTTTGCCCTTTCACTGGGTTTTACATGCTGTAGCAAAGCCTACTTTTCCTGCTCTGAAATGCCCTTCGGAAAATCGGGCAGAGTAAGAATGTAGTGTACAAGGTCAGATTTCCAAATGTTAGTAGGACCTTCTACTGTTGGCAGGACCTCAGAATATTAGAGCTATGATCTCTAAGAATGCAATGATGTTGCCATAAGAGGTTAATAATAAATGAAATCTATAATCACATATTTGTCTTTCAAGCATTCCTGGATACCTCTGAAGAAATCAAAAACCAAGAGTTGGAACGGAAGGCTCAGCTTGAGGCTAGTATTGTAGCCCTTCTGGAACACACAAGCAGGGTAAGTGCTATCAAAAAACATGGGCGTAGCCTTTTTGCCCCCTGTCCAATTTTTGGCTGAACTCGAGGAAACAAGAGTCCACTAACAATTTAGGAATGTGGTCTACTGCATCCCTTCTGTTTTCCGGGGGTCAGTCCCATCAGGACAGACAGCATACAATCATATGTAAGCAGGTATATGTCAACTGCATGCATATGAGGGAACACTCCCTCCACTGTGTTTCTCACCATTTGCATTCTTGGAACACTGGATCTCTATCTTGCAATCTAGAATAAAAATACTTAATTGGAGGAGGGCCAATTGGGTTGAGAACAGTTCTGGCTTGGATAAATTGGAATCGAACAACGGGCTGCTTTTAAAGAGGAGATGGATTGGACACAATTGAGGTACGTTCCCACGAAGGGGAAAGGTAGGGCAACCAAAGCTAGAGCTCCCTGGATGACAAAAAAGATAGAGTAAGATGAAGCAGAAAAAGGGGGCGTACGACAGATGTCAGGTTGAGAATACAAGTGAGAACCAGGCTGAATATAGAAAGTTCAGAAAGGAAATGAAAAAAGAAATAAGAGGGGAAAGGAGAGTATGAGAATAGATTGGCAGCAAACATAAAAAGGAATCCAAAAGTCTTCTCTCGGCATATAAATAGTAAACTGGTAGTAAGAGGAAGGGTGGGGCCGATTCGGGACCAAAAAGGAGATCCAAGCATGGAGGCAGAGGGCATGGCTGAGTTACTAAGGCCCCAAGTTTCCACATGATTTGCTCCTGATTTTTAGGAGCAACTGGTGGAGAACGGAGTATCTTAGAAATCGGAATTCTCCACATTTAAGTTTTCTACAGTTCTAGTCAGGTAGAACAGTTTCACTTTTGAACAGAATTTTTTTCCAAAAGGGGGTGTGTCCGGCCACTGACGCCTGATTTGAAAGTTTCCACAGTGAAAACGTACTCCAAACTAACTTAGAATGGAGCAAGTGAAGATTTTTGTAGGCTTGAAAAAACCTTGTCTACACATTAAAAAATCAGGCGCAGGTTACAAATTAGGCATCGGGAACGAGGTGGGGGGGAAGGGAAGTCATTAAATTCTACAATCAATCCTTAGTTATACTTATACAAATATTATACAAATAAATCCAACCTGAATAAAAATTTATAAGCAAAGAAAAGATTAAATAAACCATGTTCCTACCTGTGTGAAAGTGCTTCAGGCAGGCATTTCAGGCAGAGGTGTGGCGTCGGTCCCGACGGCAGGGGCAAGAAGCAGCAAGCAGCCTCAGTGCTGATCATGGAAGGGCAATGTGGTTTTATTAAAAAATGTTAAAAATTGAACAGCTACAAAGATTTGAATAGTCTCAAACAAGTGCATGTGTCCCATTTATCACAGTCTATCTTTAATTACAGAATGAGTGGTGGAGATTGAAACGGTAACGAGTTGTAAAGGCTGAATTAAAATGCACAGTTGCTGCAGTAACACTGGTTAAAGAGCCAACATTAATTCAGCAGATGATTTATTCAGCAGTGCTGCTAAAAGCACTCCCTCACACACAGAAATATAAAGAAAATTAAAATGCAAGCCTTTGCAAGGGTTCAATAAACAAATTTTCACTTTTTCTGCAGCACTTTTAAAAATGGCCGAGTGCCAATGTTTACTTTAGACTGCGCGTGCGCGAACACTCCAACGCGCAAGCGCAGGGTTGCCGGCACCAAAAAAACTCATTTAAATTGTGCCCGCCCCCTCCTACTTACAAAATCGGCGCGAGGGGTAGGCTCCGCCCCCTGTGCGCCGCGCCAAGCAGACATCGAGCTGCAAGGAGCTCGAGAATACCGCGTTTTTTTTCAGGCGCCGTTTTCGGCGCGAAAAACAGGCACCCAGCTCTGAGGGGCGCCTTTTTCGCCACGTGTGGAAACTTGGGGCCTAAATGAGTACTTTGCATCTGTCTTTACCAAAGAAGAAGATGGTGCAAAAGTAAAAGAGGAGGTAGTTGAGATACTAGATGTACTAAAAATTGATAAAGAGGAGCTACTAGAAAGGCTGGCTGTACTTAAAGTAGATAAGTCACCAGGACCAGATGGGATGCATCCTAGGATGCTGAGGGAAGTAAAGGTGGAAATTGCGGAGGTACTGGCCATGATCTTCCAATCCTCCTTGGATACGGGGGTGGTGCCAGAGGACTGGAGAATTACAAATTATACACCATTGTTCAAAAAAGGGTGTAAAGATAAACTCAGCAACTACAGGCCAGTCAGTTTAACCTCGGTGGTGGGGAAGCTTTTAGAAAAGATAATCCTTGATGTAATTAACAGTCACTTGGACAAGTGTGAATTATTTAAGGAAAGCAGCACAGATTTGTTAAAGGCAAATCGTGTTTAACTAATTTGATTGAGGTTTTTGATGAGGTAACAGAGAGGGCTAATGAGGGAAATGTGGTTGATGTGTATATGGACGTCGAAAAGGTGTTTGATGAAGTGGCACGTAATAGGCTTTCCAGCAAACTTGAAGCTCTTGGAATAAAAAGGACAGTAGGAGCATGGATACGAAATTGGCTAAGTAACCGGAAACACATCGTGATGAACAGTTGTTTTTCAGACTGAAGGAAGGTATACAGTGGTGTTCTCCAGGGTTGGAACTAGGAACACTGCTTTTCTTGATATATATTAATGACTTAGGCTTTGGCGTACAAAAAAAGACTTGAAAGAAAGACTTGGATTTATATAGTGCCTTTCACGACCACCGGACATCTAAAAGTGTTTTACAGCCAGTGAAGTACTTTTGAAGTGTAGTCACTGTTGTAATGCAGGAAACGCAGCAGCTAATTTGCGCACAAACAAGCTCCCACCAACAGCAATGTGATGATGACCAGATAATCTGTTTTTTGTTATGTTGATTGATGGATAAATATTTTGGTAGGAATAGACAATATAAACTAAAGGGTACAATACTAAAGGGGGTATAGGAACACAGAGATCTGGGGATATATGTGCAGAAATTGTTGAAGGTGGCAGGGCAGGTTGAGAAAGCAGTTAAAACACCATGCAGGATCTTGGGTTTTATAAATAGAGGCATAGAGTACAAAAGCAAGAAAGTCATGATGAATCTTTATAAAACACTGGTTCGGCCTCAACTGGAGTATTGTGTCCAATATTGGGCACTTCACTTTAGGACGGATGTCAAGGCCTTAGAGCGGGTGCAGAAAAGATTTACTAGTATGGTTCCAGGGATGAGGGACTTCAGTTGCATGGATAGATTGGAGAAGCTAGAGTTGTTCTCCTTAGAGCAGAGAAGGTTGAGAGGAGATTTGATAGAGGTGTTCAAAATCATGAGCGGTCTAGACAGAGTAGATAGAGAGAAACTGCCCCCATTGGCAGAAGGGTTGAGAACCAGAGGACACAGATTTAAGTTAATTGGCAGAAAAACCAAAGGTGACACAAGGGAAAACTTTTACGCAGTGAGTGGTTATTATCTGGAATGCACTGCCTGAAAGGGTGGTGGAGGCAGATTCAATCGTGGTTTTCAAAAAGGAATTGGATAAGTATCTGAAGGAAAAAAAAATTGCACTGCTGTGGGGAAAGGGCGGGGGAGTGGGACAAGCTGAAGTGTTCGTGCAGGCTCGATGGGCCGAATGGCTGTAACCATTCTATGATTCTATTCAGAGATCAGCGTTGAGAGCCCCACTGGATTGCCGAGGGAGTGCTGCACTGTCGGAAGTGTTGTTTCTCGGATGAGACTTTAAATCGAGGCCCCATCTGCCCTCTCAGGTGGACGTAAAAGATCCCATGGCAGTATTTCGAAGAGGAGCAGGGGAGTTATCCCCGGTATCCTGGCCAATATTTATCCCTCAATCAACATAACAAAAACAGATTATCTGGTCATTATCGCATTGCTGTTTGTGGGACTTTGCTGTGTGCAAGTTGGCTGCCACCTTTCCCACATTACAGCAATGACTACACTCCAAAAGTACTTCATTGGCTGTAAAGCGCTTTTTAGACGTCCAGTGGTCGTGGAAGTGCTATATAAATGCAAGTCTTTCTTTTTCTCTCTCATCACCCCAATAATTGATGAGGTGCCTATCACAGAGTACGGCTGTGCATAGGCCCCATTAATGAAATTAGGAATTTCAACCGATAATTTTTTTTTACCAGCAGACAGTTCCTGGCTACCTGTTTCTTTCTCCCACTGCAGCAGCCCTGAGCCCTGCTACAGTAAGTCTCTGCCCCTAGGCTAGAGTGACTGCAGAAGAGTCCAGGGAGCCTGCCTGTTGTTTGTAAATTACCTGGGAATCAGAAATATGGCCAGGATCAACAGAAACATATCTGGAGGGCAGATAAAAATCCTTCTCTGCTGGAAATGCATCCCAGTGAAGGAGGGAGGCTTCACCCTTGTTATGGTACCTAACATTTTATTTATACATATATATATATGAACTTTAATGCTTTATCACCAGTACAAACCTGTAACAATTTAATATGATAAAACAATAAAGCGTCTTCAGAGTCTGAACTTATTAAGGCAGTATCCAGTATTCTAGTAATATCAAATGAGATGATACTATATCAACAGCCTTTCTGTTGATGGCTTTCCATGCAGCATACAAAAAATAAACATTTTAGTGTGCTACAATTGGAAAATGCAATGTTTTTCTAGGTGGAATACCAATTTTAAAGAGATGAACATTCCACCCTCTATTTATTGACCAGCGAATATTTTTGTAAGAAGAGTGAAAGTTATAAAATGAATGCTGTTTAATTCTGAAGCATAAATTATTTTGAACACCTGCTGAAACAACAAAATTGAAATAATTATACAACATCTGGGATTTCCAGTGCTACCGTAAAATAGTAAAAAGAACAAAAAAGATCAGACAAGTTATGTAACATTTTGTTTCAAAATCTCCATCTGCAGTATCAGTTTGCCTTTCATATCTGTATAAATATTTTTCTTGTTATTTCTTTAACCTCTGGCTCTGACTGGGGCCACTTTTGTTTTTTGTATAAGAATCCCATTGTTCTTTACAATAGTTGTTTGGGTGGTGTAGTCAAAGATTCAATATATTTTAACAATGTTTAATGCTTCCCCATGGTCTTGCATTGCAGAATATGAACCGAATGAGGCAGATCTCCTCAATAACTGCACATGAACTGAAGTCCATGCAGGAGGACCTGAATTTCAAGGAGACTGAAATGCAGAAATCCCAGACAACTGCCAAGGGTTTGACTGATGGTAAGTAATATTAAAATACATGTCCCCTTATCCATGATTTTACACATCTGAAATAAGATATTAGACTTGAAATGAATTTAACATGAAATATTTCAGTCCAGTTATAGCCCATAGCACCAAAACTACCCTAATAAAAAACACAAGTGACATTCTCCGTGACTGTGACCTTGGTGCATTAGCCTCATCCTCCTAGACCTCTCTGCAGCCTTTGATACGGCGGGTTGCTCCATGTCCCTTAAATGTCACTTCTCCATTATCCAGCCGTGGTGGACTTCCCTAACTTGGTTCCATTCTTACCTAGAGCCAGAGCATTTTTACCATTGACTTGCTTCCCACCCCTGCACCTTCAGAGAACGTGGTTTCACGTCCCATCATAGCAGTGTTACAATTTGAATTCAGTTTTGTTTAAATCTGGTATCAGTAAAGTTTACCATGAAGTTATCGGATTGTTGTAAAAACCCAACTGGTTCACTGTCCTTTAAGAAAGGAAACCTGCTATCCTTACCCAGTCTGGCCTATAGGTGATTCCAGTTCCACACCAAAGCAGTTGACTTGTAACTGCCCTCTGAAGTGACCTAGCAAGCCACTCAGTTCTATCAAACTCAGGGCAACTAGGAATGGGCAGTAAATGCCAGCGATGCCAGAATCCCGAGAATTAATATTTTTTAAATGCTATGTTTAAATCTCTCCATTGCCTTGCCTCTTCCTATCTTTAACACTATCATCTCCCCAGATCCTCCATACCTCCAACTCTGGCCTTTTGTGAATCCCACCTTCAACCGATGTTTCACACTTTGGAATTCCTTCCCTATATCACCTCCCTCTGCTCATTTAAGACTCTCCTTAAAATCCAATTTTTTTGACCAATTCTTTGGTAACCCCTCCTAATATCTCCTTCATTGGCTAGACATTAATTTCGCTCTACTTCTATGAAGTGCTATGAAGCACTCTGGGACTTTCTTCTCGATTAAGGATGCGATATAAATGCAAGTTGTTGTTGGTGTAGAAATAGACTTTGAACAGCCTGCATTCAGTAACTCAGAAATAAATTAGTTTGTTGGTGCCGAATATGATTAAGATCTATATACAGTATAGCCAAAACTGTCAGCTGAACAAATGGTGCATAAAATTCCAATGTCTGCATTAAACAGCTCTTTCTCAATGGGTGTAGTTTCTTGTGAGCATTTGGTGACTTCACTGACACTTGTATTGTTGTTCAGGATTTCCTTTTTGAGACCAGCCTTAATAATCTGTTAACATTACTGTAGTCCAGACCTAATTTTTTATATATTTAGAATATTTTACAAGTATAATAACAGATATGTCCTTATCTCATGGATCAGAATTTTACAGTAGTTTAAGTGTGTTAGCAAGTTAATATTTTAAGTCAATTCTTGTTAGAAAAGCTAAAAAGTACTGCCACAGGTTTTCAGATCTGAGGTTCATATGTTATAAGAACATAAGAACGTAAGAATTAGGAACAGGAGTGGGCCATCTAGCCCCTCGAGCCTGCTCCGCCATTCAACAAGATCATGGCTGATCTGGCCGTGTACTCAGCTCCATTTACCCGCCCGCTCCCCGTAACCCTTAATTCCCTTATTGCTTAAAAATCTATCTATCTGTGATTTGAATACATTCAATGAGCTAGCCTCAACTGCTTCCTTGGGCAGAGAATTCCACAGATTCACAACCCTCTGGGAGAAGAAATTCCTTCTCAACTCGGTTTTAAATTGGCTCCCCCATATTTTGAGGCTGTGCCCCCTAGTTCTAGTCTCCCCGACTAGTGGAAACAACCTCTCTGCCTCTATCTTGTCTATCCCTTTCATGATTTTAAATGTTTCTATAAGATCACCCCTCATCCTTCTGAACTCCAACGAGTAAAGACCCAGTCTACTCAATCTATCATCATAAGGTAACCCCCTCATCTCCGGAATCAGCCTAGTGAATCGTCTCTGTACCCTTTCAAAGCTAGTATATCCTTCCTTAAGTAAGGTGACCAAAACTGCACGCAGTACTCCAGGTGCGGCCTCACCAATACCCTATACAGTTGCAGCAGGACCTCCCTGCTTTTGTACTCCATCCCTCTCGCAATGAAGGCCAACATTCCATTCGCCTTCCTGATTACCTGCTGCACCTGCAAACTAACTTTTTGGGATTCATGCACAAGGACCCCCAGGTCCCTCTGCACCGCAGCATGTTGTAATTTCTCCCCATTCAAATAATATTCCCTTTTACTGTTTTTTTTTCCAAGATGGATGACCTCACATTTTCCGACATTGTATTCCATCTGCCAAACCTTAGCCCATTCGCTTAACCTATCTAAATCTCTTTGCAGCCTCTCTGTGTCCTCTACATAACCCGCTTTCCCACTAATTTTTGTGTCATCTGCAAATTTTGTTACACTACACTCTGTCCCCTCTTCCAGGTCATCTATGTATATTGTAAACAGTTGTAGTCCCAGCACCGATCCCTGTGGCACACCACTAACCACCGATTTCCAACCCGAAAAGGACCCATTTATCCCGACTCTCTGCTTTCTGTTAGCCAGCCAATTCTCTGTCCATGTAAATACATTTCCTCTGACTCCACGTACCTTTATCTTCTGCAGTAACCTTTTGTGTGGCACCTTATCGAATGCCTTTTGGAAATCTAAATATACCACATCCATCGGTACACCTCTATCCATCATGCTCGTTATATCCTCAAATAATTCCAGTAAATTAGTTAAACATGATTTCCCCTTCATGAATCGATGTTGCGTCTGCTTGATTGCATTATTCCTATCTAGATGTCCCGCTATTTCTTCCTTAATGATAGCTTCAAGCATTTTCCCCACTACAGACGTTAAACTAACCGGCCTATAGTTACCTGCCTTTTGTCTGCCCCCTTTTTTAAACAGAGGCGTTACATTAGCTGCTTTCCAATCCGCTGGTACCTCCCCAGAGTCCAGAGAATTTTGGTAGATTATAACGAATGCATCTGCTATAACTTCCGCCATCTCACTAATACCCTGGGATGCATTTCATCAGGACCAGGGGACTTATCTACCTTGCGTCCCATTAGCCTGTCCAGCACGACCCCCCTAGTGATAGTGTTTGTCTCAAGGTCCTCCCTTCCCACATTCCTGTGACCAGCAATTTTTGGCATGGTTTTTGTGTCTTCCACTGTGAAGACCGAAGCAAAATAATTGTTTACGGTCTGAGCCATTTCCACATTTCCCATTATTAAATTCCCCTTCTCATCTTCTAAGGGACCAACATTTACTTTAGACACTCTTTTCCGTTTTATGTATCGGTAACAGCTTTTACTATCTGTTTTTATGTTTTGCACAAGTTTACTTTCGTAATCTATCTTTCCTTTCTTTATTGATTTCTTAGTCATTCTTTGCTGTTGTTTAAAATTTTCCCAATCTTCTAGTTTCCCACTAACCTTGGCCACCTTATACGCATTGGTTTTTAATTTGATACTCTCCTTTATTTCCTTGGTTATCCATGGCTCGTTATCCCTTCTCTTACCGCCCTTCTTTTTCACTGGAATATATTTTTGTTGAGCACTATGAAAGAGCTCCTTAAAAGTCCTCCACTGTTCCGCAATTGTGCCACCGTTTAGTCTGTGTTTCCAGTCTAGTTTAGCCAACTCTGCCCTCATCCCACTGTAGTCCCCTTTGTTTAAGCATAGTACGCTCATTTGAGACACTACTTCCTCACCCTCAATCTGTATTACGAAGTCAACCATACTGTGATCACTCATTCCGAGAGGATCTTTTACTCGGAGATCGTTTATTATTCCTGTCTCATTACACAGGACCAGATCTAAGATCGCTTGCTCCCTTGTAGGTTCTGTAACATACTGTTCTAAGAAACAATCCCGTATGCATTCTATGAATTCCTCCTCAAGGCTACCCCGTGCGATTTGATTTGACCAATCGATATGTAAGTTAAAATCCCCCATGATTACTGCCGTTCCTTTTTCACATGCCTCCATTATTCCCTTGATTATTGCCCGCCCCACCGTGAAGTTATTATTTGGGGGCCTATAAACTACGCCCACCAGTGACTTTTTTCCCTTACTATCTCTAATCTCCACCCACAATGATTCAACATTTTGTTCATTAGAGCCAATATCGTTTCTCACAACTGCCCTGATATCTTCCTTTATTAACAGAGCTACCCCACCTCCTTTCCCTTCTTGTCTATCTTTCCAAATTGTCAGATACCCCTATATGTTTAATTCCCAGTCTTGGCCACCCTGCAACCACGTTTCTGTAATAGGCACCAAATCATACCCATTTGTAATGATTTGTGCCGTCAACTCATTTACTTTATTTCGAATGCTGCGTGCGTTTAGGTAGAGTGTTTTAATACTCGTTTTTAAACCATGATTTTTAGTTTTGACTTTAGTAAGCTTCTTGAACTGTGGTTAAAAGTTGCTTTTCCTCTATTTCAAGTTTTACATCAATAACAAAATATGTGATATATATTTTGTACTAAGTTTGAAAAGGAGGAAACTGAAGTAGATAAACAAATTTACTGTTCAAGCGGCTTTCCACAAGATAGGCAAGAGCTTGTTCAAGTTAATACATTACTCCAAAGAGTACAGTCTGAATTGTTGTGACCCCTAATGTCCTATCAGAAGGAACTGGACTGTATCCTCTTCCTGCCTCTTGCTTTACCACAGCTTAGAGACCAAAGACTGTTTAATGAAATGTATAACTGAGCAAGGAGTGGAATGGTACAGATTTTCTTTCTTTTGGTTCCTTTCTGTAGACAGTAGGGGTGTGGTAATCTTTTGGCATTTAGGGCACTGGGTAAGAACTGCTTAACTTGCTGATTTTCTCATTCTTCCAATTGACATTTCAAGGGTAAATATAAAGAGGTTGTCCAATACTTCAGTCTTCTTCAACATTCGTTTAAAGTATCCATAGATCATTTGATGTATTTTTGAGGACCTTGAAGTGGAGCAATACTTTTGGGGAAAGGAGAGCACGATTAATGGAGATTTCAAAACAATACTGCAGTGTAGAATAGCTTTAATTCCATTGGAGACACTTGTAAGGCAAACGTGTTACCGGATATCATTCTAGCTGATTTTAATTCACTAGATGTTGACACTGTTTGAATTAATTATATTTTAAAGGACTTACCATATCTTACAATTGAGCTTTGTCCTATTTTTTCTTGCTCACAGTAAAATGCATTTTTCTATAGGCGGACCCAATTCCCTATGATCTGAAATTTACGCTCTGTGAATGTGCCAGAGGTTAAACAATTACTTTTGGTCAGATATTTAGAATCAGGGGTTGAATGGGCTGCTCACCACGTACCTTCTGAAAAGCAGAAAACACTGCATCCTTCAAACGAAAGATTTGTAATAATACAGAAGCAAGGGAATAAAGCAGACTACCAGCAACACTGTGCGTCATTTACATATTACTTTAAAATAACAACGTTTCCGAAATGTAAGCTCTTTTTAGAATCTTTGAATTGAGTTTTTGATGAACTACACATGAACGGTCTGCGCAATACAGAGTCCTGTAGTAACTCAAAAAAGCAGCAGAATAGGGGTAAAATGGCCATATTTGTAACTCTTCATATAATGTTTTGCAAATCACAATGTTGATCAAATCACTGGGCAAAAAAACAAAAAGGGGGAGAAATTCGGGAGCGCCCCATTTGGGGCACTAACTGTTGAAATTTGAAAAAATTTGCACCAGGCGCTAATGTTTTTCAGCTTTTTAAAAAATTCGGTGTTTGCGCTCCAGGAAGGAAGTGCAGCGATAAATCAAGTGCTTCACTTGCTTCCTGGAGCACTAAAGGCCATAGGCCGGGCGGTAGTTGTACAATGCTGCACATTGGGCCATGCAGTGCTGCTGCATTCCGAGGCTCCTTCCCTCCCTTAACGAGGAAGGCCATCGCTGCAGGCTCTGCATTGGGACCGGTAAGCTGGTCCCTGATGGCAGCTACGATATGGCCCAATCAGCCGCATGCAGCAGAGTGCCGGGCTGATCGATCGCGGCCCAGGAGAATGTAAAATAATTAATAAAAAATAATTTGAGAAATTTCTGTACTTACCTCGGCAACCTCCCCGTTAACTCTCGCGCCCCCGCCCCGCAGGAAGCGCCAGGCCTCCCGATCAACGCCTCCTGCAGTTGTCAGTGTTTTCAACCGGCGATGCTACAGGGATCGGAACCGAAGTTTGGGTCCGGGGCACTAATAGGGCTATGCACATGGCAATGACTTCACGATCTCTGGGCGAAGGAGATCGGGGTGCAACATCTTACCACCGCCGCAAACCTCCCTCCAAGGTTTACGGGAGTTCTTCATCGCGCCGCGCCCGGTCGGTAAGCCGTTAGCACCCCATTAAAGGCCCCCAGAGGTGAAAATAGGAGGCGCTAATGAGGCCAATTTTTATACCAATGCATTCCAATGGATTGTGCTGTGCATCTGTAAAGCATGCACTCCCATGTTCCGCCACCAGGGAGCTCATCCCCTGAAGTCTAAGGGATCCCAACATCCCTTGGGAGCGCTATATATAAGCTGGCCCCTAAGGCCTGTTCCTCACTCTGAAGTGTCTTATTAAAGACTGAGGTCACTGTTACGTTAATCTACCTGTGTGCAGCCTCACCTGTGTTAGGAACACAATAACTGACGACGAGCATACGAATCCAACGCAAAGATGCAGCAAACTGTGGGCATCCTGAAGAAGTTCTCGGAGGGTGAGGACTGGGAAGCCTATGTCGAACGGCTAGACCAGTACTTTGTAGCCAACGAGCTGGACGGAGAGCGAAGCACTGCAAAAAGGAGAGCGGTCCTCCTCACAGTCTGCGGGGCACCGATCTACAGCCTCATGAAGAATCTTCTGGCTCCAGTGAAACCCACAGATAAGTCATATGAGGAGCTGTGTACACTGGTTCGGGAGCATCTTAACCCGAGGGAGAGCGTGCTGAATTTACCAATATCTCGCAAAGATTCCAGGTACCTTTCCCCTACAGAGGAGAAGAATCCCTTTCTGGGCTTTTAAAATGAGCTTAAAGGGGCAGACGAAGCCTGTGGGGGATAAAAGGGGATGCATTCATGGAGATCCCCCCCCAGTGTTTGGACTCATAGGAAAGGGAATTCAAAATGGACCTAAATTACAGAAGCTTGAGATCCCCTAAACATCTATGGGAAGGAGCATATCAATTTTAAGATTCTACAACATTTTGGCTGCAAAAAAAAAAGAGTTACCAAATACAGGAGGTGGGGCCAAATTCGTGTATTAAAGACCCCAGACTGTCTGGGGGAACTATTCACCCTCTAAGAGATAATCGAATTACCCAATCAAGCACAATGGAAATCATGGTCAAGAAACTGGACAATTCTAAAACAATGCAAAACCACTGATAGCACATTCTCACATCCTAATCGAGTTACTGCTGACAAAGGAGACATTTGAAAATCAGTGGACAGTACAGTTTAAACAGAGCCCAAGAGATTTGATGGGGGATAATGGAGCCTTTTTTTGGAATATATCTATTCCCCAGTTTTTACAAGAAAAGACCAGCAAGGAGCAGCACGCAGACTAGTAGAACACAGAAACTAGCAGAAGACAGGAGAGAAGCAGAGCACAGACTGGAACACAGACACAAGCAGCCGGAGCTGGGCTGTGAAGAAATGGAGCAGTGAAGGAAACTACTAGAACTCATCAAGAACTGACCGAGCACGAGGCCCACGAAACGGAAGGTTGTCAGCAACCAAATTGACAACCCGGGCCACCACAACCAGCGAAACGACCAACCAAAACCAACTCAGCAAAAACCGAAGAATCGACATTTATTTCCACTCTACAATCTACTTTGGAACGACCAACGGGTGAGAAATTACCAAAAGGGACTAACTAAACTATTCCTAATCAAAGAAAGTGGGTACTTACCCCATACATCCAAAACGCAACTTAGCACCCCAACTGAAGACTACGCAGTCCGAAGTCCTCTTCTCCGTCCGGGGTACGGCTCACCTAGAAGGCCAAGTGCAGCGAACCCCGAAACCGTGATTCACCGGCAACTGTCTAAAGGGATTGGTGAGCATAGCCCCTGAACCCTGAGAGCTATAACTTAGTTAGTTAGGGGAATTGGGAGGTGGGGGGGCTGGGATAACTTGTGTAAAGGTATCTGCATTCGCCTCTTTACCCCATTTAGAGTTTAAGCTGTATTCTTTTCCCCACAGACTGTAATTGGACAATTTATTCAATGTGTTGTACCCTTCAGTGTGTATTGGTCTGTGTGTGTTATTAAAGGTGTGCCTTTTTACTTCTTTTTAAACACAATAAAGCCATATCTGCTTCCTACCCTGAAACCGATTGTCTGTCCAAGTCTGTCACAGTCCCTTCATAATTCCAGTGTCTAGAACCAAGGGTGTGGGAGCGATTCGGAACCGCTCATATCAGGTCAGAAGGGAAAGCTGACCCCCTGCAAACCACCCCTTACACTGATCGGTATCGGTTCTACACGTGCCAGCGATCTGAAGGTCAGGAAGTGGCGAGCTACGTCGCCGAGTTAAGGCGACTTGCAGGACAGTGTGAGTTCGATGGCTACCTGGAGCAAATGCTCAGAGACTTTTTTGTACTGAGCATTGGCCACGAGACCATCCTACGAAAACTTTTGACTGCAGAGACACCGACCCTCAGTAAGACCATTGCGATAACACAGGCGTTTATGTCCACCAGTGATAACACCAAACAAATCTCTCAGCACACAAGTGCTAGCAATGTTCATAAATTAACTGGAACTGTGTTTGCGAGCAGAAATGTACAGGGCAGAACCCACGAGTCTGCAACTGCCAGCAAGCCTCAGGTGACCCAGATGACTCAGAGTCCCCAACAAAGGATGAATGCAAGGCAATTCACACCTTATTGGCGTTGTGGAGGCTTCCATTCAACCTATTCATGCCGCTTCAAAGGGTATGTTTGCAAGAGCTGTGGAACAATGGGGCACCTCCAACGAGCTTGCAAACGAGGTGCAAGCTCTGCAAAACATGCTAACCACCACGTGGCAGAGGAAGATCGGTCCATGGTGGATCAAAGCAATTTCAAGCCGAAAGAGGGGAGGCAGATGCTGAAGTACACAGGATGCACACATTTTCGACGAAATGTCCACCTATAATGCTAAACGTAAAATTGAATGGCTTACCCGTAGCCATGGAACTGGACACTGGCGCTAGCCAATCCATCATGAGTAAAAAGATGTTTGAGAGACTGTGGTGCAACAAGGCATTCAGACCAGTCCTGAGCCCCATCCACACAAAACTGAGAACGTACACCAAAGAGCTTATCACTGTCCTGGGCAGCGCCATGGTCAAGGTCACCTACGAGGGCACGGTGCACGAACTGCCACTCTGGATTGTCCTGGGCGATGGTCCCACACTGCTTGGAAGGAGCTGGCTGGGCAAAATCTGCTGAAACTGGGATGACATCCGAGCGCTATCACATGTCGATGAGGCCTCATGTACCCAGGTTCAGAACAAATTTCCTTCCCTTTTTGAGCCAGGCTTTGGAAACTTTTCCGGGGCGAAGGTGCGGATCCACTTGGTCCCAGAGGCGCGACCCATTCACCACAAGGCGTGAGCAGTACCTCACATGATGAGGGAGAGAGTGGAAATCGAGCTGGACAGGCTGCAACACGAGGGCATCATCACCCCAGTGGAATTCAACGAGTGGGCCAGCCTGATTGTTCCAGTACTCAAAAGTGATGGCACGGTTAGGATTTGCGGCGATTATAAAGTAACTATTAATCGTTTCTCGCGACAGGACCAATACCCACTACCTCAGGCAGACGACCTATTTGCGACACTGGCAAGAGGCAAGACGTTCACCAAGCTCGACCTGACTTCAGCCTACATGACGCAGGAACTGGAGGAGTCTTCGAAGGGCCTCGCCTACATCAACTCGCACAAGGAACTGTTCATCTACAACAGATGCCCGTTTGGAATTCGGTCGGCTGCAGCGATCTTCCAGAGAAACATGGAGAGCCTACTCAAGTCGGTACCACACACAGTGGTCTTTCAGGACGACATATTGGTCACAGGTCGGGACACTGTCGAGCACGTACAAAACCTGGAGGAGGTCCTCCAGCAACTGGATCACGTAGGGCTGCGGCTGAAGAGGTCGAAATTCGTCTTCATGGCAACAGAAGTGGAGTTTTTGGGGAGAAAGATCGCGGCGGACGGCATTCGGTCCACAGACGCCAAGACAGAGGCTATCAGGAACGCGCCCAGGCCACAGAATGTCATGGAGCTGCGGTCGTCCCTGGGACGACTCAACTATTTTGGTAACTGCCTACCGGGGTTAAGCACCCTTTTAGAGCCCCTACATGTGTTATTGCGCAAAGGTGAGAAGTGGGTATGGGGAAAAAAAACAAGTAATTGCTTTTGAGAAAGCCAGAAACATTTTATGCTCCAACAAGCTGCTTGTATCGTATAACCTGTATAAAAGACTTGTGCTAGCATGTGACGCTTCGTCGTACGGAGTCGGGTGTGTATTACTACAAGCTAACGTTGCGGGGAAGTTGCAATCTGTCGCCTGTGCTTCCAGGAGCTTATCTAAGGCCGAGAGGGTCTACAGCATAATTGAGAAAAAGGCATTAGCGTGTGTGTTCGGGGTAAAGAAAATGCATCACTACCTGTTTGGCCTCAAATTTGAGCTGTAAACCGATCACAAGCCCCTCACATCCCTGTTCACTGAAAACAAGGGGATAAATACTAATGCCTCAGCCCGCATACAAAGGTGGGCACTCGCGCTATCAGCGTATAACTATACCATCCGCCACAGGCCAGGCACTGAGAACTGTGCGGATGCTCTCAGTCGGCTACCATTGCCCACCACGGGGGTGGAAATAGCGCAGCCTGCAAACTTGTTGATGGTGACGCAGCCCGCAGACTTGTTGATGGTCATGGAAGCGTTGAAAATGATAAATCACCTGTCATGGTCCGCCAGATTAGGACAAGGACCAGCCAAGATCCTCTGCTGTCCCTAGTAAAAAACTGTGTACTGCATGGGAGCTGGGCCAGCATCCCCGTAGAAATGCTAGAGCCAATCAAGCCGTTCCAGCGGCGAAAGGACGAACTGTCCATTCAGGCAGACTGCCTGTTGTGGGGTAACCACGTAATGCTACCCAAAAAGGGCAGGGAGATGTTCATCTCGGATCTCCACAGCACACACCCGGGTATAGTAATGATGAAAGCGATAGCCAGATCCCACGTGTGGTGGCCCGTTATCGACTCTGACTTAGAGTCCTGTGTATGGCAATGCAGCGTATGTGCTCAGTTGAGCAACGCGCCCAGAGAGGCACCACTAAGTTTGTGGTCCTGGCCCTCCAGACCATGGTTAAGGATCCATGTTGACTTTGCGGGCCCGTTTCTCGGTAAAATGTTCCTGGTGGTGGTGGATGCTTTTTCAAAATGGATTGAATGTGAAATAATGTCGGGAAACACCGCCACCGCCACCATTGAAAGCCTGAGGGCCATGTTTGCCACCCACGGCCTGCCTGACATACTGGTCAGTGACAACGGGCCATGTTTCACCAGTGCCGAATTTAAAGAATTCATGACCCGCAATGGGATCAAACATGTCACCTTGGCCTCGCTTAAACCAGCCTCCAATGGATCAAACAGAGCCTTAAACGAGTCACAGAAGGCTCACTCCAAACCCGCCTGTCCCGAGTACTGCTCAGCTACCGCACAAGACCCCACTCGCTCACAGGGGTGCCCCCGGCTGAGCTACTCATGAAAAGGACACTTAAAACCAGACTCTCGCTGGTTCACCCCAACCTGCATGATCAGGTAGAGAGCAGGCGGCAGCAACTAAATGTAAACGATGGTCGCGCCACTGTGTCACGGGAAATTGATCTGAATAACCCTGTGTATGTGCTAAACTATGGACATGGTCCCAAGTGGATCGCTGGCACGGTGATAGCTAAAGAAGAGAATAGGGTGTTTGTAGTCAAACTAGATAATGGACAAATTTGCCGAAAGCACCTGGACCAAACCAGGTTGCAGTTCACAGACTGTCCTGAACAACCCACAGCAGACACTACATTTTTCGAGCCCACAACACACACCCAAATGATCAACGATACCACGCCAGACCAGGAAATCGAACCCATCACGTCCAACAGCCCAACAAGGCCAGGCTCACCTAGCAGCCCTGCAGGGGCAACAACATACTGCCCAGCGAGGGCACAGCCAACACACCAGAACAGACATTTGTACGGAGGCGGTCCACCAGGGAAAGAAAGGCTCCCGACCGCCTCACCTTGTAAATAGTTTTCACTTTGACTTTTGCGGGGGGGGGCGGGGGAGTGATGTTGTGTATCTGTAAAGCATGCACTCCCATGTTCCGCCACCAGGGAGCTCATCCCCTGAAATCCCAAGGGATCCCAGCATCCCTTTGGAGCACTGTATATAAGCTGGCCCCTAAGGCCTGTTCCTCACTCTGGAGTGTCTTATTAAAGATTGAGGTCACTGTTACTTTAACCTCCCAGTATACAGCCTCATCTGTATTAGGAACACAATAGATTGCCCAAACATTCTAAACAGAAAAAAGAACTCCAGAACATGAAATATATCATATGATAAGACTACTGGTAATTAGGTTTACAGAGTGCCTTCCCAAGTTGCTTGATATTTTACTTAAGCAACGTTCCCCAGATGTTCTTGCCTGGTGCAGGAATATGTGCAATCATTGCATCTTGTACATTATCCTCCACGATAATCCAGTAAAATGTAATGGTCCGGAATTTGCGGTCTGGATGACGACGAACTAGCAGCATTTGCCGTCATTCCACTTTTGAAACTGACCGTAACTTCGGTATTTGGCCCATGTGCAGACACATGTGGAAATTCCGAAGTTGCAGTCTGTCAGTGACTGCTCCGAAATTGACTGCGTGTGCCGCCCTGCCTCTCTTTCCCCCCCCCACAACCCCACCCCGTGTAATCTCGTAAATGATGACGAAAAATTCAATTCCGCAGTAAGTATGCTGTTAAATTCCCCACTAAAGGCTAGACCCAAAGGGATTAGGTGTAACTGGAGTTTTAATAGTGTATTGACTGCTAAATAAATGTTAAGGGCCTGGAAAGCTAATCTTAATTTTGTATAGTGTGAGATTTGTCCATTTTAATTAAAAAATGAATTGTTTAAGAAACGTTTCAAAAAAAGTTTTATTTTTTTTTAATGTTTGTTCATCTTTATTTCAAGTGTGCCTTTCCCCACGCAAGAATCCCAATATTTCTTTTGCTTTCTCTAACTATTTAAAAAGTTAGAATTTTAAAGGGTTACTCACTTCCTTGTTCGCTGTCTGTGCGAATTCTGTTTTTTGATTGGCTGCTTAAACAGCTGTTGACGTCACAGCAGTTCAAACAAGGGGATCCCCTTTAAGTTCTGTTGAATTAAACTGAAGGTTAGAAAACCCCAAAGTTCTCGACGCAGAGATTGCAAAATCGTACTTCGGGGCCAACAGTGAACGCCTTCGCTTCGCTGCTGATCGCAAATTCTGGTCCATTGTGCTGTCTTATATCTCGACTATTTTTGTTGGCTGCTGTGAATTTATACAATTTTCTGGTTTGCTTGGAAATGTAAGGGGATAGTTATCTAGAGCATAACTTCTCTTTCCTTTCCTCCAACCAACCACAGAGAGCCAACGGCTCCAACAGGACCTTCAGAAGGTCGAACAACTAGAAAGCAAGATCAATGCTGAACTGAGTTCCTTAAAGGAAAAGATCCAGCAGATAACAGATGCGCTAGAAACCTATAGTGACTTGGATGGACTAAAGGCTGCTGGAGAAGAGAAAAAAAAGGTAACGGCAATGGAAATCATTCACAATGGGTTAACTGGATGTGTTTTCGCACTGAATGGGCATGTGTTCTGTAACCAGTTTTTTTTTAAAGAGTATATATTTGGGGTACTTAAAATTCCACGAGACAAGCGGGAACATGGGTTGCAGAAATAACCCTTTTTATCTCTAACTCACGCTCCCATCTAATGAAGCTCCAAGCTGGGACTGGAGCCTTGCAAAATTACAGGCTCAATTTTTCCCAGTGATCTGAACCATCTTTTTGGCACGTGCTGCTTTTTTGGGGCCTAAATTTAAAATATCCAAGTTTCCCCAAAGAATGCGCTAATGTAACTCAGTTAGTTACGATATTTTTAGGGGTTTTTTTGCGTCGTAGCCTGATGTTTGCGCCAGTTTTTCATTTATTCAAGTTTGGCCAACTTACATTTCTCCTAGGACAGTGTATGTGACCACTCCCAAAACATGTCTAGTCACTTAAGAAAAACCAGCGCACATCAAAAAATCGGCGCAGAAAGACACCATTGTTTTTAAGTGAAATTTTGGAGGGAGTCAAGATCACTTTAAATATGTATCCGGAAGCTTAATTTTTTTCAAACTTCACATGCAGAAAATGGAAGTTTAATGCAATTTTTAAATTTTGGATTTTTTGATCCAAGTGCCACACCACGATCGAACGTCTCCAAACCGGGCTCGAGGGTCGAAATGTCGGCTGGCAGAATCAGTCCCTCGCCCGGACACTGGCTTGGCTTCAAAAGAAGCCCGGGGGAGCTGGCGTGTGTGGAAGTTGAACTGAAGGGATGAGAACCCTTACACTATGCAGCAGCATCAAATGAAGCCCGGGGTGGAGGGGGGTTGTTTGCTGAGCCCCTGCATCCGGGCGAGGGAGTGATTCTACTGGCCGACCCTCGAGCCTCGTAAGGAGACGTTCGGTCAGTGGTGTGGCACTTTGATCAAAAAATCCCAAATTTAAAAAAAATCTAAAATGAAAGAATTGCATTAGACTTTGTTGCCCCAAATGTCCTCATTTGAATGCCTAGCTTCCCGTTCTAAGCAAGCCTATTGCGCATACCCAGACCTGGGTGTGGTCCATACTAAGGCGTCTACCTTGAGGAGAGAGACAACAAAGAAGCTTGTCCTGCTGTTTTGAGCTTCTTGCAAAGGTGTAACTTAATCATGGGGGCAATACTGACAATGCCATACTTCGTGCAAGCCTTCTGCCTGATGGTGCTGCGGAGGAGCCAATTGATTCGCCGTCATCGCATGAGGAACCTCAGAGCAAGTAGGATGATGGGCAGGAGGCCTTACTCACGTCGGGTATATCGAGACAGGCGTTCATACCTGCACCTGAGTCATGCAGACTGTGTGAAAATGCGTTTCCACGAAGAAGTTGTAACCGAGATCTGTGAGTTAGTAAAAGCAGACCTGCAATCTTGAAGCATCAGGAGGACTGCTTTGCCAGTTGAAGTGAAGGTCACCACTGTACTTTCAGTCTATGCCTCTGGATCGTTCCAAGCCACAACTGGGGATGTGTGCGCCATTTCTCAACATGCAACACATATCTGCATTCGGCATTTGACTGCTGCACTATATGCCCGGATGAATGACTACATAAGGTTCCCCCATTACCGCCCAGGCAATGCGTGAAAGGGCTGTGGGCTTCTCCAGGATTGCTGGCTTCCCAAAGATACCCACATTGCCTTGCGAGCACCTTTGGATGATTCCAAGTTGTAAAGGAACAGAAAAGACTTCCACTCCGTTAATGTGCAGCTTGTGTGTGACAACATGCATCGCATCATGTCAGTTGATACAAGAGACCCTGGGAACACCCATGATCTGTTCATCCTATGCGAGAGCACTATATCTGCTATGTTTCAGCAGCAGGCAGAAGGGCAGAGTTGGCTCATGAGGCCCCTACGCGTAACCCGGACGGAAGCTGACCGGAAATACAACATGTCGCACATTGCAACGCGCAGCATAATGGAGAGGACCATTGGCATCTTAAAACAACGTTTCTGATGCCTGGACCATTCTGGAGGCTACATGCAATACTCTCCTGAGATTGTCAGTCAGTTCACTGTTGTGTGCTGCATGCTGCATAGCTTAGCTATAATGAGGCTGCAGCAGCAGATAGTGGAAGATCCACCTGAGGTGAGAGTGGCTGATAATGAGGAGGAAGATGCAGAGGACGAGGACGAGGAAGCCGTGCAAATACCTGAATCCGGAGCTTGACGGTGGAGGAGGGCAGGCCTTCGTGTCCCTTTAACGATTGCTTGAGCTTTGCGCCAGCAGCTCATCCGTGAACGCTTTGTTGCCTGAAGGCTCAGCGGCAACTATTCCAAATAGACCTTGTTTACTGTTTAGACCTGTTCCGTAATGTTGTGTTGTGTTAATGGAACAAATAATGGAAATGATTCTTCTTTACTTCAAAAAGTTGTGTTAATAATGGAACAAATAATGGAAATGATTCAGTTATAATTTAAAATATATTTTATTCAAAAGTTTAAAAAACACTTGTTTGTAATTAACTTCACTTTTCAATAAAAATATTCTTGTATCAAACTTTAAAGTTTTCAGTTAAGATCTCTTACAAACTTTAAGATCACTTACAAACTTTTAAACTTGTAAATTTACAAAACTTACAAAAAACTTCTAATTTGAAAACAGTTACAACAGTAACAACAATAATAATAACAACAATAGCAGCAGCAAAGAAAGGCTGCACCCATCTCTCCTCCACCTTATTCTAAGACCGCCTGCTGCGCTTGGTCTTGTTGACTCCATCCCTGCCCGCAGGCAGTGGCACAGCCTTTCTCGGGTTGGTACCAAGCTTATTCTTTCAAACATTTTGTATAATGCGCACTTCTTGATGGGGGGAGGGGTGCGGGGGCAGGTGGTAATGTGGAAGGCCCGGCTTGGGCCTCTTCAGAGACTGGTCTGGGGATTGGAGGGGGGGTGGCAGTTTATTCTGTCAATGGGCGCGGGGTCTGGGCGTGTTCCCTTATTGCGGCAGCTAACTCCGACATTCCCTCCCGCATGTGCCCTGATAGTGTCACAACTACCTCCAACATTCCCTCCCTCATGTTTTCCAACAGTATTTCAACTACCTACAGCATTCCCTCCCTCATGTTCACTAACAGCAAATCAGCCACCTGCGACATTCCCTCCCTCGTGTACCCGGACAGTGTTCCCATTTCTCATGAGAGTGCTGTTACTTCTCCTGACAGTCCTGATACCTCACCACCCACCCCACTGATGATGTCCAGGAGTGATCGTGTAAGGTCAGTGCTCTCCGCTCTCATTGCCATCATCTGAACCACATCTGTTAGATCCTGCACCTCAGGAGAGTGCTGTCGAGCTCTCCTTCCCCTCCTCACCCTGGGTGTGGCTCGCTGCATCCCACTGGGACCCACAGCTTAGGACAGTGGGGCCCTGGGTGTGCTTTGCTGCATCCCACTGGGACCCACAGCCTCGGACGGTAGGGCCCTGTGTATGCTTCGCTGCACCCCACTGGAATCCCCAGCCTCGAACTGTGAGAAACCATTGAATGTCCCATCAACACTCGTACCACTCAGGAAAGGGCCTGGCACCTCAATGGGCGGCACCTGCACCTCCTCCAGAGTGAGTACAATAGTGGGGGCTTCATCCATCACCTCAACCTCACCCCCATGCTCTTGGTCTGTAATGTAAGATTGGAAGATCTCTTCAGGCTCGTCCACATCTGATTCTTAATCTGCATCGGCTTCAGCCTCGTCGGTGTTGGCCTCAAGTTCTGCAAAATATAACAGAACAGACAAATAGTGAGCAGCATAGGACGGGGTAGGATGGCATGAGTGGGCTCACACAGTGCAGGCAGCAGGCTCATTTGAAGGACCACGATGAATGATAGCACATTGCATCAACTGAAGTGTAGCTGACGGAGACATCCCCATGAACCGAAGCATGGCTAGCCCGCACAGTATTTAACATTTCGCAAAGCCAGACTGTAGAATTTGCAGGACATTCCCTCTCCCTCGAGTGTGGGCCCAGCTTGTGCAGTGTTGGTTGCTTTTCTCCAGACAGGACCCACCAAAGCAGTGACCCTCTCTTCCAATGATGTCAGTGGGTACAGATTTGCCGGGCTCCTGCTGTTCGAGTTCTTTCCCTTTTGTTGTGTGCCACCTTCCTCTGCAAAGCTGAAAATATACCTTTTTAGAGAGGGTCTCTTTCTGCTGGGTGGGACATATACAGATGTCACATTTACGATTGCAATTCCATTCAATAAATGAAAATATTACTTACACTAACTACTTGACTAAGGTCCTGCCACTTCTTTTTGCACTGGCTTCCAGACCTCGGGGTGGTCACCATTACACAGTAATCTTCTGCAAGTTGGTTCCAGCCTTTCTTCATTTCTTTTGGTGAAACTTTTATGTGACCTCTGCTGGTGTTCAGCTCATGCCATCTGGCCTCAATTACAGTAACCACTTCACCCTGTGAGAAATTCTTGGTCCTTGAGCCGCATTGCATATTATATTATAGCTCTGATTTTTCCACTGAGAATTAAAGTTCTCACACACAGCTAGCTCTTTAAAAATGGCTGAATGGAGACCGGGAGTTGTACTGGGCATGCGCCCATAGCAATCACATCAAAAACTTCCTTTTTTTTTCGCGCATATGCAGAAGAGGGTGCATCATTTTTTTTGTGCAGACATTAGGCTGCAATCTCCCCACCACCCCCCTCCCCCCCGCCAAAGCTAAAGGACAGGCTGCGCGGCAGCAAATTCAAAAAATAGAATGGGGAAACTTGCTAATTTTTTTTGACTAATCGGGGCCCAAAAAAACGGGCTTGCAGTACACCAAAAAATGGCATTGGGGAAAATTGAGCCCTACGCATTTATTGCTACTAGTGCCACGTGCTAGTCAGAGTAGGAATCGCAGGATAGCTCAGATAAATGCGTGGCTTGAGGAGTGATGCAGAAAGGAAGGATTCAAATTCCTGGGACATTGAAACCGGTTCTGGGGGAGGTGAGACCAGCACAAACCGGACGGTCTGCACCTGGGCAGGACTGGAACCAATGTCCTAGGGGGGAGTGTTTGCTCGTGCTGTTGGGGAGGGGTTAAACTAATATGGCAGGGGGATGGGAACCTATGCAGGGAGACAGAGGGAAGTAGAATGAGGGCTGAAGCAAAAGATAGAAAGAAGGAAAGTAAAAGTGGAGGGCAGAGAAAGCCAAGGCAAAAATCAAAAAGGGCCACATTACAGCAAAATTCTAAAGGGGCAAAATGTGTTAAAAAGACAAGCCTGAAGGCTCTGCCTCAATGCGAGGAGTATTCGTAGGCAGGCAACAATTAACGACTATGTTATAATTGGCATCATGGAGACATGGCTCCAGAGTGACCAAGGCTGGGAACTCAACATCCAGAGGTATTCAACATTCAGGAAGGATAGACAGAAAGGAAAAGGAGGTGGGGTAGCTGGTTAAAGAGGAAATTAACGCAATAATAAGGAAGGACATTAGCGTGGAGGATGTGGAATCTGTATGGGTGGAGCTGCGGAATACCGAAGGGCAAAAAACGCTAGTGGGAGTTATGTACAGACCACCAAACAGTAGTACTGAAGTTGGGGACAGCATCAAACAAGAAATTAGGGATGCGTGCAATAAAGGTACAGCAGTTATCATGGGCAACTTTAATCTACATATAGATTGGGCTAACCAAACTGGTAGCAATACGGTGGAGGAGGATTTCCTGGAGTGTATTAGGGATGGTTTTCCAGACCAATATGGCGAGGAACCAACTAGAGGACTGGCCATCCTCGACTGGGTGATGTGTAATGAGAAAGGACTAATTAGTGATCTTGTTGTGCGAGGCCCTTTGGGGAAGAATGACCATAATATGGTAGAATTCTTTATTAAGATGCAGTTAATTCAGAGACTATGGTCCTGAACTTGAGCAAAGGTAACTTCGATGGTATGAGTCGTGAATTCGCTAGATTAGATTGGCGAATGATACTTCAGGGGTTGACAGTGGATAGGCAATGGCAAACATTTAAAGATCACATGGATGAACTTCAACAATTATACATCCCTGTCAGGAGTAAAAATAAAACGGCGAAGGTGGCTCAACCGTGGCTAACAAAGGAAATTAGGGATAGTGTTAAATCCAAGGAAGAGGCATATAAATTGGCCAGAAAACGCAACAAACCTGAGGACTGGGAGAAATTTAGAATCCAGCAGAGGAGGACAAAGGGGAATTAGGAAGGGGAAAATAGAGTATGAGAGGAAGCTTGCTGGGAACATAAAAACTGACTGCAAAAGCTTCTATAGATATGTGAAGAGGAAAAGATTAGTGAAGACAAACGTAGGTCCTTTGCAGTCAGATTCAGGTGAATTTATAACGGGGAACAAAGAAATGGCAGACCAGTTGAACAAATACTTTGGTTCTGTCTTCACG
Source organism: Pristiophorus japonicus (assembly GCF_044704955.1). Classification (NCBI taxonomy): domain Eukaryota; kingdom Metazoa; phylum Chordata; class Chondrichthyes; family Pristiophoridae; genus Pristiophorus; species Pristiophorus japonicus. Next base: position 222,095,113 of record NC_091977.1, on the reverse strand, counting down.
AAGGAAGACACAAATAACCTTCCAGAAATACTAGGGGACCGAGGGTCTAGTGAGAAAGAGGAACTGAAGGAAATCCTTATTAGGTGGGAAATTGTGTTGGGGAAATTGATGTGATTGAAGGCGGATAAATCCCCAGGGCCTGATTGTCTGCATCCCAGAGTACCTAAGGAACTGGTCCTAGAAATAGTGAATGCATTGGTGATTATTTTCCAACAGTCTATCGACTCTGGATCAGTTCCTATGGACTGGAGGGTAGCTAATGTTACACCACTTTTTAAAAAAGGAGGGAAAGAAAACGGGTAATTATAGACCGGTTAGCCTGACATCAGTAGTGGGGAAAATTTTGGAATCAATTATTAAAGTGAAATAGCAGTGCATTTGGAAGCAGTGACAGGATCAGTCCAAGTCAGCATGGATTTTTGAAAGGGAAATCATGCTTGATAAATCTTGTAGAATCTTTTGAGGATGTAACTAGTAGAGTGGACAAGGGAGAACCAGTGGATGTGGTGTATTTGGACTTTCAAAAGGCTTTTGACAAGGTCCCACACAAGAGATTGGTGTACAAAATTAAAGCACATGGTATTGGGGGTAATGTACTGACGTGGATAGCGAACTGGTTGGCAGACAGGAAGCAGAGAGTCGGGATAAACGGGTCCTTTTCAGAATGGCAGGCAGTGACTAGTGGGGTGTCGCAGGGTTCAGTGCTGGGACCCCAGTTATTTACAGTAAACATCAATGATTTGGATGAAGGAATTGAGTGTAATATCTCCAAGTTTGCAGATGACACTAAGCTGGATGGTGGTGTGAGCTGTGAGGAGAATGCTAAGAGGCTGCAGGGTGACTTGGACACGTTAGGTGAGTGGGCAGATGCAGTATAATGTGGATAAATGTGAGGTTATCCACTTTGGTGGCAAAAACACGAAGGCAGAATATTATCTGAATGGCGGCAGATTAGGAAAAGGGGAGGTGCAACGAGACCTGGGTGTCATGGTACATCAGTCATTGAAAGTTGGCATGCAAGTACAGCAGTTGGTGAAGACGGCAAATGGTATGCCTTCATAGCTAGGTGTTTTGAGTATAGGAGCAGGGAGGTCTTACTGCAGTTGTACAGGTTCTTGGTGAAGCCTCACCTGGAATATTGTGTTCAGTTTTGGTCTCCTAATCTGAGGAAGGACGTTCTTGCTATTGAGGGAGTGCAGGGAAGGTTCACTAGACTGATTCCCGGGATGGCAGGACTGACATATGAGGAGAGACTGGATCGACTGGGCCTGTATTCACTGGAGTTTAGAAGGATGAGAGGGGATGTCATAGAAACATATAAAATTCTGATGGGACTGGACAGGTTAGATGCAGGAAGAATGTTCCCGATGTTGGGGAAGTCCAGAACAAGGGGACACAGTCTTAAGGATAAGGGGTAAGCCATTTAGGACTGAGCTGAGGAGAAACTTCTTCACTCAGAGAATTGTTAACCTGTGGAATTCTGTACCGCAGGGAGTTGTTGATGCCAGTTCGTTGGATATATTCAAGGGGGAGTTAGATACGACCCTTACGGCTAAAGGGATCAAGAGGTATGGAGAGAAAGCAGGAAAGGGTTACTGAGGTGAATGATCAGCCATGATCTTATTGAATGGTGGTGCAGGCTCGAAGGGCTGAATGGCATACTCCTGCACCTATTTTCTATGTCAACTAAGTGAAATGGTCTTTGTTAATGCTCTGCTGCTTTTCACCTTTCCACTGCTGCTTTCATTCTTCTGATCCTTCTTTCTATGCCAACGAAACAACTTGTTATTCTGGGTGCAATTAAAAATGTTATGTCTCACTCTTTCCCTTTTATCAGATCTGGGATTACATCTTTGTGCAAGCATGCCTGTAATGCTACTGCATCATAAACATTCTGTCCTGTCACATCTGTAACTTCTGTAAATCACTGTAAGAAGTTTGAAAGCACAGTTTTATTGAAAAGAATCATCAAACATGTCCTGTCCTGTTAATGGCTACTCCTTCTGTCTCTTTGCAAAACCATTTATTTTTGGCTAACTTATCTGCATCAAATGTAATCATAATGATCTTGGTAAAGAGCCTCATTTCATTGCCTCATACTGTTAGACCATTATGATCAACATCAAATAAATCCTATCTTGTCTGTCACGTCATCTGTTTTCTGGACTTTAATAAGATTGCTAGTCCTAATCTCAAATGATCTCACACCTTGAAAGCTCTGGCCTGATCCATAATCAGTGGTATTTTCAACATGGTCATTCTGAGAGTGATCGTTTTGCTTATGTTATGCAACTCTGCTCTTGAACATTTTATTGATTTGCCAGGAATGATGAACATACAATTTTCATTCCATCTGTTACCCAGAAACTGCAGGAGGAAAAGGTGACACTGACAAAATGCAGAAACATCTTTAAGAAGGTTATGCAGCAGATTTCAAAGGAGTACGATACTCTGAAGCTTCAGCTGCAGGAGAATGAGACCCATTCACAGGTGGGAGTATTTTTAACTGTCGCAGACTACTGAACATCGTGATGCATAGATGCATTGTAAACAACTTGTTCTGACTAGAAAGGTTTGCAGTTTAACTTGCAGATCTGGTGACTATTTTACATTTTTACTTAGTTTAGGTGGTGTCTTTTGATAAAACAAAAACAAAAATGTGTTTTTGGTCAACACATCATTTTCACTACACATGTGGTTTTCAAACATTTCTGTGATGGGGTTCCCTGCAAATGTTGACACACTCCTTGCAAATATTGTTTCCAATAGACAGTGTCAGCAATCCAAAAGAAAATAACCTTTGTCATTGCCAAAAATATTTATTAGTCATACAGCAATTAAAATAATGTGCTAGTAAGTCTAACAAACACAGAACAATGCAAAATTCTGCTGACAGGCAGAAATTTGATGATCAAGCAGACCCCTTAGGGTTAGGAAACCAAGGTTAAAAATGTCTGCATTGCATTGATCAGTATCCAAATATCTGTCATCTAGCGATTTGAAACGGAGAAGAATTTCATACACAACTTTTGAGTGCATGGTACTATTTTTCAATGGGTAATATATCCAAATTAAATTGCCATCAATTGTACTAAAGGGCTAACAGCGGACCTCCTATATTAGAGACTACTTAGTTTGTAGGCAGTAAATAAGGTATGTCAGCTTATGTATTACATTTATCCTTGGCTGATCTATACCAAGTGATCAGTCTGAAATTTCTCCTCTTCAGGTTCCCATATTGAATTTTACAATAGAGTTAGGTCAGAAAATGGTTCATTCATCCCAAGTACTTCTGTTGTAAATGCCAAAGAATCCAATTTAAAAGTTCAGCTTACAATAAATTCACCTTTTATGCAAGTTGCATAAAATCAGTAGCTACTGTTGAGCATTTCAACATTCTCCCATATATTTTACTTAAATATACTACTACATTACATCATTTGTTAAGGAACACTCACACAAGTTAGCGGTAGGAACATCCACCAAATGCACAGCTGTTTTGTCAGAATTTTCTGGTTTATATATAATTATATTTCATGGTGCACGCCTATGGGAGCTCACATATAGGAATCTATTATGCCATTGATTCTCAAAGGAAACTCCTTCATGAGGTTTATTCATATCTTTGGCCAATTGGAGCAATGCATCTCATGGTAAGGATTCCCTCATTTGATGACTGTATGTTAGACAGGCACATGTCAAGCACTTGTATTGAGCAAATTCGTCAATGTTTGAGAAAAGCCAGATCTACCCATTAGCTACAAACTGTTCATTTTTGCCTGGCTGTAAATTTCTTGCAAGACGGCCCAGCTAGAAATCATATCTGCAGGCCTATTATGAAGAACCTCTTCACTTTGCTTGGCCATCAATCACAACAAAGGAATAGGACAAGATAAAGATTAGTCACTTTAGGCACTTTTTTTCCTGGTCAGCAAAACATTATCCTCTATTCAACCTTGACTAGCCTTGGTATTCCTTAGTTCCAGTCACTAATTGGAACCAGATGCTAACTATGAAATATACTATTTCCACAGTACTACCTTTTAAGTACCTATATATCTTATCATTAACTCTTTGATTTCCCAGAGCTAACAGTAATATTGAAAACTGCATTTTAAGAACGCCTTTAGGCATTTAATTTTTTCTACACTATTCTGTGGTGGTAACTGTTCAATGCGATATGACTTTTACCACTGCGGGCAGACTTTCTCTTTGCTGGATCTTGTCTGTAGGTCAGCCTTCAGAAAATGGTACAACTAAACGACGACGTCCCTGCTGAAGTGGAGAGAATGAAAGCAGGTCTCTTCAGACATTACCCCAAGAAGTTGTGCCTGGGTCAGATAACATAGTCCCTGGGCTGACAGTGGATAGGCAACAAATTGAGTTCGAAGCAGACCTGTCTTTTCTCCCTCCACTGGAACTCCTCTCCCACCCTCCAAATCCAAGATAGCTGTTGGCAAGCATACTTGTTGCTGAGGTTGACAACTTACAGCTGTTGCTGCAGTTGTGTGCCACAGTCCTGGGGTGCTGAAAAAAGCCAGCAAACAACCACAAAAATATTACCCTCACAATAATGCAGTAATTTCATTATGGCAACTCCCAAAAAGCAGAACAAAATCCAACTTGCAAAAATTGCGCAGCCTTATCTTTAAGGATTCAGTTCTGCAGCTGACAGCATAATGGAGGTCAACCCGGGTCCGAAATTCAGGGTCCGAATGAGGCCCGTTACCGCTGTTTGCGGCGGCCATGCGGCGGAATTGAGTGGCCGCCACGTTGAAGTCGATGGGCTGCCCCGACCCAAATTCAGCTCGGTGATTTTTCGGCCAGTCCCCACTTCCGCCTCGCTGCTGCCGACAGCCACAAGCGAGACATCAAAGCACTCACCGCTGATCTCCCATACCTCCAGAACACTCCGACTCAAATATAACTTGAAAAATTGCCGAACAGTGCCCCCGACAGCTTTTTCTGTCGGTGCACCTTATCCTGTGTGTGCGCAGCCCGGCGGCCCTTCAAGGGGAGGGCGCACTGCCACAGGCGCTATATGTTTATTTTTGCCGGCCGACTTCCCGATCGGCCAGCCAATTATTGCCCCAGGTTCGGCTGGGTCGCCAACAGGCAACCTAGCACCCCCTCTTGGCTGCCAGACCACTGGCCCGGCCGAAACCCTCCCTGGTGGCCCAATGGCCAAAGCTAAAAATTCCCCGATTCTCTCACCTTTAATGAAAGGAGAGCGTGGTGACGCACATGCGCAGTGACATCACCACCGCAGCGGCGGAGACTCGATCCTACCCCATCTTCCGCCTCTCAGCAGGAATTGCCGCCGCACTTCCGCCTCCATTATGACCGACTTCCAGTCCGACTTTAGAAAAAAATTCAAAGTCCAGAAAATCGATCGGAAGGCCGACTCATCGTTCCCGGCGGTAAAACCAGGTAAAAAAAATCATAGGTGCGCGCCAGCTTTCTGTCGTGCCTGAATTTCAGCCCCCTCCTCCCATGTTAAATGGACGCTCAGTGAAAGACAAGTTGCAAGCAGCTGACCACAGGAAATTTGTCATGAGACCAATTTTGCTAAATTTCAATAATGTGGGGGGCAGTAATGAACCCCGCAGATGTTTAAAGTACAGCTTCTAAAAGTGAAAACTCTTCCTCTCCTGAGGAATTGGGATATTCAGTGCCATCTGTACTCGTGTGCTGCAAGTGGAAGGCTGCACCCTGATCACATCAGAGAATTGACCCTAAATTGGACCCTGGGATCCTGTTACTTTTTTTCTGCTTACTTCACCAAATGCTATCGTGCAGCCTTTTGAATGCTTAGCATGTATAAAGGCTGCAACTTGCATCTGAAGTTTCTAGCACACTAAAATCTTAATGGGGCTTCACCCAGCAAGTCGTCCCAACACACTCAAAATGCATGATGCATGTTCATTTACTGACACATGGGATGTGCTGCAGATTGTGCATGTGTGTCGCTGTATGCATTCCTTAAACTTACAACTTGTCAAGATAAATGAATGACATCAATGATCCTTGTGCTTTGGCAAATCCTGCAGAACTGTAAAATTGAGCATCTATGTGATGCTTCTGTTGCTCGTCAATGAAAAAGGAGATGAAACTGGCGGACCTGCTCTACACTGCATCAGTAACATTTTTGATGCATCTTCAGGCAGCAAATTGGCCAAGACCTGGAAGGAGCTGATGACAGAATAGTTGATGGTGAAGCTGACCTTGACTATCATTGGCAGTACCATCCCTGTGGTGAAAGCTGGTGGCTGGGATCCTTGCAGCAGGTGGATCAGCTCTCCAACTATCTTCCAACTGAAGTCCAGATCTTGCCGTAGCAGTTCCCCCTCAGTCATTGTCATGTAGCTGTGCTAGGCATGCTGATAACAGCTGGCATGACAATAGGTATGGCATTCTGTCTCTGGTTATCTCCCTGGCATATCGCCTTTGATATTCTCCATCCCCTTGCTTAAAGTCCTATCATGGGGCACTTTGAAACTAACCCTGTATCTTGCATTCAAATGGAGGGTTAAAAAAAATGACATAGTACCTTTTTAAGGGATCCCTCCCAGCTGCCAATAACCTTGCTGGTCTTTAATATTCTGTGTGAGAATGAGCAACACCAGTGGGAAATCAGGTAGGGGAAGTTACAGAGTGGACATTTCTGGCAGAGAACTGGAGAGTTTGCAAACTTGCTTTTTTCTGGCCCCAGCAAGCTCAAATTATGCTTTTTAGTCTACTGTTTGTGAAGCATTAGATTTATCTTCTAGGAAATAAACATCAACATGATAACCACTTGAGCTTCCTGTTAGCATTATGAATTATGAAGGGTAGCCATTGTTAGTCCAGTTGTCCCATAATCTTCACACTGCAGCTTATAGTTCTTGTAGATAATTGACACTAACAGGAAGTTAGGCTGTGGATGCAAGGAAATTTTGTGTGTGTGTGTGTACATGTATATGTGTGTCAATGACGATAAGTAAGCTATATCACACACACAAATGTTTTCCCATTTGCGGAGAGAAAAGACCGACTCAACACCTTGCATCTATTTATTCAGATTGCCTTATCACAAGCTGTCAAAATTCCACTGTGGTGTTAGTATTCATTAATAAAATCAGTTTTTTGTTGTCTGAAGTATGTTATTGTGTTCTTGTTCACAGTTTATATTTGATAAAAAAAACAAAATATACTTTTACAATGGTGCCCAAACTGAGCAGTAGGCAAGATCCATATCTCATTAACTTGAATGAACAAGCTATTGTGTAACTGTTTTCTCTTTCTTGTAAATAATAGAGGTTGGTTGATTCCTGGATTTTCAAGCACACAACAAAACAGCTGGACTTTGTGTAAATAACTTGCATTACCCTTGCTTCCCGTCTCTCACCCACACCTCAGTTCCCATCGTTGCTTAATATTGTATCCAGTCCATCACACTTATTGAAACAACAACCCTTCCAGCATCCCCTCAGTTAGTATTGTACTTGAGGGCAGAACAAATGCAAATTACAGATTTTTAACACTTCAGATTAAACTGAATTAGTTTTACTTGCACAATAATTTAAGTATTCATTATCAAGCCACCAATTTTAATGCCCTTGCTATATCTGTCATTACAACAAACTAAAAATCTGATGACCTTGCAGAAATCAGTATTTCATTAAAACCTGTATATTTGTCCTTATATAGTCTTTTAAGAATAACCCTAATGAAATCTCTGCATTGCTCCACACAGAGAAAATAAGCATTCCAAGGAACTGCATTACAAGTGATTTTGTAAATGTATGCATTTTGCTGTACAGAAAAAGTAATCTCGTTGGTAGGGTGCAAATTAAGTAGCTCTGGAGCTGCAAAGAAGCGCATTACTGTACCAAACTCGCTACTGAAAGGATTTAACAAAGGCCCGCCATCTATTATATTAGCATCGGTGCCCTTGAAACTATCACCTTGGTCCTCAGAATCCCACCACCAGCAGCAGCTGCAGGCACACCAGCAGCACCAACCTTCTCTGCAATCTTCTCTGATGGTACACAGGGCATCAGCACCTGACCACATTGCTGCCCGGTAGGCCAGGAATGGCCTCACCATAGTCACATTTACTTTACTTGACGCTGCACTGGCTGCCACATGATGTGCCAGATTGGCACCATAAAGCATCCCTACAATGCCCAAGCCATTCCTTTCTCACACATCACCAGGTGTACTGTTATGTCTCACCATTCACTGCAATTCACTAAGCCACTTCTAAAGGTGCACACACATCTGTCCAAGAACGTAAAGTGTTGAAAATAAAAATTTGAATGTTTGACACCACATTAACAGAAAGTTTATATGAACATTGACTAAAAGACCCAGTGCCCTAGCCTTGTGTGTTGATAGTTGGTATGATTGGACTAGGATGAGGGTGAGTGTAAGGGGTGGAAAGTAAGTTGGGGAAGTGATAATGCAGATAGAGAGGGATGGATGGAGGTGCAAACATGGAGGGAGTCATGGGAGAGCCTAGGTGCAGCTGTGCACCTTTGTGCAGTGCTTGTCAGTGTTTGCAGCACCTCAATGCTGTGGAACACTTGACAGCACAACTGTCAAATAAATGTGGGCATGGTCCCTTTATGGAAACCGGCTGATGACACGTCATCAAATGACGCTTCCTTCAATTGGCCAGGAAATGCACTGAGCCGGCTTAACAAGCCCAATCAGCGTAAAATCCTTTCCACACAGCGGGCTGGAGCCAGCAGCAGGTTCAGCACCTGCCACCGAACCCGCCAAGGTAGGCGAAATCGCGGCCTGACTGTTGTCTGCTGCTTGGTGTTACACTGGTAATGCCACTGGGTTCTGATTGTTTATATTTTGCAGCCCTGCTGGGTCTGTTCTCAATGCTTCTCCCTTATTAGTCCTTTGCTTTGTTTCATTTACTTTAACGACCTGCTGTGCATTTTAATCAAAAGCTCAAAAAGATTTATTTTGTTGAATTAGGGGCCTGGTTCCTTTTTGATATGAATATTTTTATTTCATTACATAGGCTTGTATTTTTAAGACTGGGGGTTTGTAACCATTATGACATAATCATTGTATTTTCAACATCATTTTCTCCTTTCATCAGTAATGTATATTTAAGAAGTTTGTGATTAATGAAGTCTGGCAAATCATACGTCATAGGAAGTTAACAGAAGTGCCATTGTTGTTCTGAATTCTGCTGCTTGACCAGATGAAAGGCTCCTTTTCACTCCTTGATTAGAGGATACAATATGATGTGCTGGTGTGGTTTTTACAAGAAGACAAAAGTAACTGCATTCACTGTGCCTGAAGCCGAATTTTGTCTATTGAATTTACACAAACTGATATTCCATTTGGATATGAATATTGTTATATATGAATAAAGAGTCTGACTGGATACTGTGAGCTCAAAGTAAAGTGTGACCGTAGTCGTTTATTGCAGATCTCCAGAGTGCCTCTCCAGCCTATGAGGCCTCCTTAAGTACCTATGCTCCCAAGGGATTGTGGGATTCTTTGGGACTCCAGGGAATGAGCTCTCTGGTGGCTGTACAAGGTATATACAAGTTTACATACATAACAACTCTTACACTCTCCCCCCACCCCCCCAAAAGTCAACAGTGTAACTATTTACAAAGTGAGTTGATCTGGGGCCTTTCTTTCTCTGATTGATTGTCTCAGTGCAAATGCTGGTTTTGGTGAATCGTTTGTTGGGTTCTCGCTGGGCTGCTGTGCAGCTGGTCTTGCTGGGCTGCCTGGTGTGGTGAGTCCTGCTGGGCTGCTGCGAGTGATGGGTTTTGCTTCATTGCCAACTGCGGAGTCGGTTGCCACTGGTGTGTATGTTGGGGGGTCAAAGAAGGTAGGGTCTAAAGTGGGTTGCTCAGGATAGTCCGTGAATCTGAGTTTGATTTGGTCCAAGTGTTTCCGGTGAATGAGTCCATTTGAAAATTTGACCCGAAACACCCTGCTCCCCTCTTTGGCCACAATAGTGCCGGGAAACCACTTGGGACCTTGTCCATAATTCAATACAAATACAGAATCATTGATTTCAATTTCGCGTGACACATTTGCGCTATCATGATATGTACTTTGTTGAAGCCGCCTGCTCTCTGCCTGTTCATGTAGATCAGGGTGAACTAATGAGAGCCTTGTCTTCAGTGCGCTTTTCATGAGCAATTCAGCAGGTGGAATCCCAGTGAGTGAGTGGGGTCTCGTGCGGTAGCTAAGCAGGACTCGGGATAGGCGAGTCTGCAGCGAGCCTCCAGCTACCCTCTTCAAGCCCTGCTTGATAGTTTGCACTGCTCTCTCTGCCTGACCATTGGATGCTGGTTTGAACGGGGCAGATGTAACATGTTTGATCCTGTTACGGGTCATGAACTCTTTGAACTCGGCACTGGTGAAACATGGCCCGTTGTCGTTCACAAGGACATCGGGTAGTCCGTGCATGGCAAACATGGCCCGCAGGCTTTCACTGGTGGCAGCGGACGTGCTTGCCGACATTATCTCACATTCAATCCATTTGGAGTAAGCATCTACAACCACAGGGAATATTTTACCCAAGAACAGGCCTGCATAGTCGACATGGACCCTGGACCACGGTTTGGAGGGTCAAGACCATAAACTTAGTGGCGCCTCCCTGGGTGCATTGCTTAACTGCGAGCATGTGTTACATCTGTGCATGCAGAACTTTTAAGTCCGCATCGATACCTGGCCACCACACGTGGGATCTGGCTATCGCTGTCATCATTACAATGCCTGGGTGGGTACTGTGGAGGTCACTGATGAAAGTGACTCTGCCCTTCTTGGGGACCACTACCCGATTGCCCCACAGAAGACAGTCTGCCTCTATAGACATTTCACCTTTGCGCTGCTGGTACAGCTTTATCTCTTCCTGCATTTCCACTGGGACACTGGACCAGCTCCCGTGAAATACACAATTTTTTACTCGGGACAGTAAGGGGTCCTGGCTCATCCAGGTTCTAATCTGTCGAGCTGTGACGGGTGATTGCTCGCTCTCGAATGCTTCCATAACCATGACTAAATCTGCGGGCTGCGCCATTTCCATCCCCGTGGTGGGCAATGGCAGCCTACTGAGAGCATCAACACAGTTTTCTGTGCCTGGCCTGTGGCAGATGGCGTAGTTGTATGCAGACAACGTGAGCGCCCATCTTTGGATGTGGGCCGATGCATTCGTATTTATCCCCTTACTCTCGGAAAACAGGAATATTAGTGGTTTATGGTCCGTTTCCAATTCAAATTTACCCCAAACAGATATTGATGCATTTTCTTTACCCCATAGACACACGCTAACGCTTCTTTTTCAATCATGCTGTAGGCTCTCTCAGCCTTAGACATACTTCTGGATGCATAAGCAACCGGTTGCAATTTCCCAGATTCATTAGCTTGTTGCAATACACAGCCGACGCCATACGACAACGCATCACATGCTAGTACCAAACGCTTACATGGATCATACAACACAAGCAATTTGTTTAAGCATAACAATTTTCTAGCTTTTATAAAGGCATTTTCTTAGCTTTTGCCCCATACCCATTCGTCTCCTTTACGCAGTAAGGTGTGCAGTGGTTCTAACAGTGTGCTGAGACCCAGTAAGAAGCTACCAAAGTAGTTCAGGAGTCCTAGAAACGACCGCAGCTCCGTCACGTTCTGTGGCCTCAGTGCGTTCTCGATTGCCTCCGTCTTCGAATCGGTAGGCCTGATGCCGTCCACCGCGATTCTTCCCAGAAACTCCACTTCAGGCGCCAGGAAAACGCACTTCGAGAATTTCAACCTGAGGACTAAGAACCTCCTCCAGGTTCTGCAGATGCTCGACTGTGTCCCGACCTGTAACCAAGATGTCGTCCTGGAAGACCACCGTGCGCAGGACCGACTTCAGTAAGCTTTCCATGTTTCTCTGGAATATCGCCGCGGCTGATCGAATTCCAAACGGGCATCTGTTATAAATGAAGAGACCTTTGTGCGTGTTGATGCAGGTGAGACCCTTCGATGATTCCTCCAGCTCCTGCGTCATGTAGGCCGAGGTCAAGTCCAGCTTCGTGGTCGTATTTCCTCCTGCCAGCGTAATAGCCTTTGGTTGTGGGTATTGATCCTGCAGGGAGAAAAGATTGATAGTTACTTTGTAATCACCACAGATTCTGACGGTGCCAATTCCCTGAGGACTGGAACAATCGGACTGGTCCACTCGTTGAATTCGATCGGCAAAATGATGCCCTCTCATTGTAGCCGGTCTAGCTCGACCTCTACCCTTTCTCTCCCCTTTCTCTCATCATGTACGGTACTGCTCTCGCCTTGTAATAGATGGGTCGCGCCCCCGGAATTAGGTGGATCTGCACTTTTGCTCCTTGGAACTTCCCGATGTTCGAACAGCGAAGGGAACTTGTTTAAGACCTGGGTACATGAAGTATCGTCAGCGGACGAGAGCGCTCGGACGTCGTCTCAGTTCCAGCGTATCTTTCCCAGCCAGCTCCTGCTGAGCAGTGTAGGACCATCGCCTGGTACCACCAAGAGTGGTAGCTTGTGCACCACTCCATCGTAGGAGACCTTTCCAGTAGCACTACCGATTACGGGAATCAATTCCTTTGTGTACATTCTCAGTTTTGTGCGAATGGGAGCCAAGACTGGCCTTGAGGCCTTGCTGCACCATAATTTTTCGAAAGTCTTTTTGTTCATAATGGACTGGCTCGCACCCTTGCCAGCTCCATTGACACTGGGAGTCCATTTAATTCAACCTTCAGCATTATCGGGAGACACTGTGGTAAATGTGTGCACCCCATATACCTCTGCCTCCTTGGTCTGAGGTTCTGGTTCGTCGTGATCTGCCGTGGATCTGTCCTCCTCTGCAACATGGTGGTTTGCAGGATTAACAGGGTTTGCAGCTCGCCTGCACATACGTTGGAGGTGTCCCATTGTTCCACAGCGCTTGCAAACATACCCTTTGAAACAGCATGAATGGAAACTATGATTACCCCCGCAGCACTAACAAGGTGTTAATGGCCTTGCATTCATCACCCTTGATGGTGGACTCTGAGACATCTGCGGACATGCAGCTGCAGGCATGTGGGGCTTGCAGCTGCACGTTGCAATTTGAAAACAACATCACTTTGTTCACAGTACTTGTAGCAGCACTCATGTGCTGAGAGATTTGCTTAGTATTGTCACTGGTAGCAATGAATGCCTAGGCTATCGCTATGGCCTTACTCAACGTTGGGTCAAAAGTTTGCGAAGTATCACTTCATGGCCAATACCAAGTACGAAAAAATCTCTGAGCATGTGCACCAAATGTCCTTCAAATTCGCAATGTCCTGCAAGGCGTCATAGCTTGGCGACATAACTCGCCATTTCCTGGTCTTCAGACCTTTTGTAGGTGTAGAACCGGTACCTCGCCATCAGAATGCTTTCCTTCGAGTTCAGATGCTCCCGGACCAGTGTGTACAAGTCATTGTACGATTTCTCTGTGCGTTTCGCTGGAGCAAGCAGATATTTCATGAAACCATACGTTGGTGCCCTGCAGATGGTGAGGAGAATCGCCCTTTGTTTAGCAGTGTTCACTTCTCCTTCCAGCTCATTGGCCACGACATATTGGTCGAGTCGCTCCACGAAGGTTTCTCAATCATTTCCCTCCGAAAATTTCTCCAGGATGCCCACTGTTCTCTGCATCGTTGGGTTCGTCATCTGTATTTCGTCGCCAGTTGTTATATATGAATAAAGAGTCTGACTGGATACTGTGAGCTCAAAGTAAAGTGTGACTTTAGTCTTTTATTGCAGGTCTCCAGAGTGCCTCTCCAGCCTGTGAGGCCTCCTAAGATACCTGTGCTCCCAAGGGATTGTGGGATCCCTTGGGACTCCAGGGGATGAGCCCTCTGGTGGCTGTACAAGGTATATACAAGTTTACATACATAACAAGTATGAAGGGTAATGAATCATTTTTCTTGTTGTGAGTTAAGACGTATTTTAAAAAAATACAAAATTGTAATGTGTATAATAGGAAAGATTTTCTTCCTTACTTATAGGACATTAGGAAATGGGCCTTGACCTCTTCACAGAGCCAAGTGCTAAGATGGGAAAATTTACTGTGCACCAGGCATAGCAAGATCATAAAATTCATTTTTGAAGAATGTGTTTACAATTTCACTACACCTCATGTGCAGAGGAAATGGAGTCCAAACAACGCAAGCTGGTGTCGGGGAAGAGCTGTTGGATTCCGGCTAAAATAAGTTAAAAATTGAATTCTTGAATAATGTATAAATGTTGGAACCTAGTATGGTGGTTCTCAATATTTACTTTCTTTGCAGCTAATGAATCTGGAACGCAAATGGCAGCACCATGAGCAGAACAACTTTGTTATGAAAGAATGTATCCTTGACCACTTGCATAAGTCATATTTGCAGTTTAGAACATACTTAAGTTGTAACTTCTCATATAGAAGATTTTACTTGTTGAGGTTGAGGAATAAATATTGACCAGGACCCCGGGAAGAACTTCCCTGCTCTTCTAATATTGCTATGGGATCTTTTACGTGCACCATATGTGGCAGGCATGGCCAAAAGGCGGAACATCCAATGGTGCAGCATTCCCTCAGTGCTGCACTGGAGTGTTAGCCTGGATTTTATAACCCATAACCTTTTGACTCGGAGGCAAGTATGCTACCCACTGAGCCACAGCTGACATTGTTCTGATACATTTCATCTCTCTGACCCTAATTCTCTTATTATAGCATGCAACCTTATTTTGAATATTCCTCATGTATTTGCTGCTACTACATTGATAAATTGTTTCAAACATTTATCACTCTTTGTGTAAAGAGGCAGAACTGTATTTGAAGCTGATTGCCAGAACAGAAAGAATAAACTAATGACTAACAATCATTTTGTATTTCATATTCAATAGAACAGTTTTACATAAGAAATAGGAGCAGAAGTAGGCCATATGGCTCCTCGAGCCTGCTCCACCATTCAATAAGATCATGGCTGATCATCGACCTCATCTCCACTTTCCTGCCCGATCTCCATATCCCTTGATTTCCCTAGACTCCAAAAATCTATCTATCTCAGTCTTGAATATACTCAGAGACTCAGCATCCACAACCCTCTGGGGCAGAGAATTCCAAAGATTCACAACCCTCTGAGTGAAAAAATTCCTCCTCATCTCTGTCTTAAATGGCCTATCCCTCATCCTGAGACTGTGCCCCTAGTTCTAGACACTCCAGCCAGGGGAACCAACCTCTCAGCATCTACTCTGTCAATCCCCTTCAGAATCTTGTATGTTTCAATGAGATCACCTCATTCTACTCCAGAGAGAATAGGCCCATTCTACATAATCTCTCATCATAAGACAGCCCTCTCATCCCAGGAATTAATCTAGTGAACCTCCGTTGTACCGCCTCCAAGGCAAGTATATCCTTCCTTAGATAAGGAGACCAAAACTGTGCACAGTACTCCAAGTGTGGTCTCACCAAGGCCCTGTAAAATCGTAGCAAGACTTACTTACTCTTATATTCCAACCCCTTACAATAAAGGACAACATGCCATTTGCCTTCCTTATTGCTTGCTGTACCTTCATTCTAGCTTTCTGTATTTCTTGCACAAGGACACCCAAATCTCTCTGAACACCAACATTTAAAAGTTTCTCACCATTTAAAAAAATATTCTGTTTTTCTATTCTTCCTACCAAAGTGAATAACCTCACAATTCCCTACATTATTACTCCATCTGCCACCTTACTGCCCACTTACTTAGTCTATATATATATATATCCCTTTGCAGATGCTTTGTGTTCTCCTCACAGCTTACTGTCCCACCTAGCTTTGCATCATCAGCAAACTTGGATACATTACTCTCAGTCTCTTCACCTAGGTCATTAATATAGATTGTAAATAGCTGAGGCCCCAGCACTGATCCTTGCTGCACCCCACTAGTTACAGCCTGCCAACCTGAAAAAGATCTGTTTATCCCTACTCTCTGTTTTCTGTTGGTTAATTAACTCTACCCATGCTAATACATTACCTCCAATCCCACGAGCCCTTATCTTGTGTAATAACCTTTTATGTGGCACCTTATCGAATGCCTTTTGGAAATCCAAATATACTACATCCACTGGTTCCCCTTTATCAACCCTGCTAGCTACATCTTCAAACAACTCTAATAAGTTTGTCAAATACAATTTCCCTTTCATAAAACCCTGTTGACTCTGCCTAATCATGTTATGATTTTCTAAGTGCCCTGATACCACTTCCTTACAATGGATTCCAGCATTTTCCCAATGACTGATGTCAGGCTAACTGGCTCGTAGCTCCCTGTTTTCTCTCTCCCTCCTTTCTTGAATAACGGTGTTACATTTGCTACCTTCCAATCCACTATCTCTGCAGCCACCTCTTTTAGAACCTTAGGACGTAGGTCATCAGATCCAGGGGATTTGTCGGCTTTTAGTCCCATTAGTTTCTCTAGTATGTTTACTCTACTTATGTTAATTACATTAAGTTCCTCACCCTCATTAGACCCTTGGTTCCCCACCATTTTAGGTATGCTTTCTTCATCTTCTGTGAAGACAGATACAAAATATTTGTTTAACGTTTCTGCCATTTCCTTATTCCCCATAATAATTTCTCCTGCCTCAGCCTCTAAGGGACCAATGTTTACTTTTGCTACTCTTTTTACATACTTGCAGAAGCTCTTACAATGTGTTTTTATATTTCTTGCTAGTTTTTCTCTGATAGTTTTTTTTTTCCTTTTTATCAATTATTAAACAAATATATCACCAAAAATACTTCTTTACTTAATTCCCAGGGGCTCAACTTCAGTATCAAAATATTGTCACTTTAATTTGTATAACTATTTCCTCTAAACAGGCGTTACTATTTAAAAAGCATTTAAAATCTATACAGTTGCCTTCCATTATGTCCATACATATGAGAAAGTATTCATCGCACTTCGCTCAGCATTGCACATTGAAAGTCTCCAAAGGCTTCAAAGGAAAATGGCTCAAATATCTTGACCAAGAAGATATTATAAACCACTGTCTGTTAAGTAGTCCTTGCTGATTGGCTCAAATATCACACCAACACCTAAAATAAAGCTACAAATGATCAACCAGAAATCACTAAAAATCCAACCAATGATAAAACAGCAACCACCTCAAAACTAACAATCAAATTGCACCAAAAAATGTCAAACTGCTTTCAGTTGCTATCTTGGTTTTCCACTGATCCCCTATACCCATGAAATTTATAAAAATGTGTTAAAAAAAATTATACAGCAAAAATCACAAGGTTCACAACTCTTTCTGATGCACAATGCTAATTTTACTTCTCTAACTGAAATAAGTGTTTGTTTCATTGTGGCATGCAACATTTCCAAAGAAGCCAGATTTGTAACATTCATGCTGTTTGACGAATCCCAATTAGTTTTACTGGGTGCCCTTTTCAATAGCAGCTTGTTGTGTGATAATTAATATTCCTCAGCTTCCTCCTGATAGTTTATTTTTACACTGCCATCGTCAAATCCGTATTTTAGTGTTTGGTGATATGTCTTTGTATTTATCAATCTTGTGATTATGTTTCCTTAGTCAGATTTTCTGGATTTACCATTTATCTTTTTTCGAATGTTCTTGAGTCTTTATTTTTCCTGTTTACTGGACTAATTTTTACTTCCTTGGAATTTAGTTATTTGAAAGCTAAAATCTGAAACTTTTGCTGTCTTCTTAAATGTTTTTAATAATGAGGATAAATCAAAAAGAAAATAAGAATCTTACATCTTTGAGGCACAATACATATTTATAGATAGATTACATCACCAGAATCCATTAATTGTATTACTGCCTTATAATTGTAAATTCCTTTTAATATATAGTAAGTTATAATTATGGCACTTGAGTAAATTTCTTGTGAATTGGTGCCAAAGTAATGTAAAAGAATATGAACATTGGAAGTAATTTATTATAATTTAAAGCAAACCTATTTTAATGGCCTACTTTATGTATACTATATTAATCCATTTTCCTTGTACTACATTATTAATTTTTATATACTATATCGCTAGCAATGCCACCTGTTTTGTGGCATTGCTAGCGGTTCTAATGTTACCCATAAGCTTGTGAGAGTTGTGAGCTTTTTCTTTTAGTAATTGTCCTTTAGATTCCATCTGTTTAGGTCTCAAAAGAGTGCATTTCATTTGATTCTTCTTATCAACTTCCTTAACTCTGCTCAACAGTCATTGCTACAAAGGGTATGGAGAGTGACTACCAGCCAGTTGTGAAGAATGTGGCCAAACAACTTGCTGAGTTCAACAAAATACTTCAAGAGGCCGTTCAAAACGCCAGAAACTGACCTAAATGCCTTCCTGACTAATCTGGAAGGACATTAAAGAGAACGATTTTAGTTGCTTTTTTTTTCAACAAGAAATTTCCACAAGAGGATAAGCTTACACACTATATTTGAGTAAACCTTTTTTCACACTACAAATTTTGTATTTCCCATTTTTATTTTACACTATCTGATTTTTTGTCATATATTTATTGCATTTGAGTTCTAGGCACCAACAATAAACACATTGCTCTAGTACATTTTATTTTAAGTCAGACCGAGTCTTAACTCCATGAACCCCTTCAGCCATTCTTCTGAATCTGGAGAAGTAGCATGCAGAGACTGTAAGGTACATGACCAGTGTTCTGTATGAGAAACAGGACCATACTCCTTTCCCTACGAATCAACCTAAATTTCACATTGTTGAAATTCTTAGGAATAAAATGGTTAAGCTAGCAGTACAATAAGAGGAAACAGTAGCTGAACTCGATATACTGTCTCAGTTATAGGTTCAACCGTGCAGTAATAATAGTATTTCACAAGAAACTATTTGCTGACATTGAGGGTAGATGCTGACATGGTTGAGAAAAGTGATCTGTTTCTGTGCTGTAACTTCCATGTGCCTGTAACCTATCGTCATATTAAGAAATTTGAGAAGGGACTTGATTGTGGAACAGACACCACCCAGTTATATGCAATGTGGCATTTTATCTCACATTAATTCTTTAACAGTTAACTTATTTCCAATCAAACAAAATTTGAGATAGTATGTGTGTATTCATTACCTCCGATTTTATTGATGTCTACAATTTAGTGCTGAGATAATCCACTCTGAATTTCAGTTTTATTGTACAATTACATTAATTTAAATGTGCTCTGTGCAGTTTCAGAAGTCCAATAAAAATAATTGGAGCATTTGTGGGTTTATTTGTGAAGTGCTTTCTTTAATCACATTACACCACTCAAGATTTTTTTCCCCAAATACAAGAATGGTATCAGCCATCAACCAGTGAGTTCAAGAGAGGTGGAGAGGTAGAGCTGAGTGCCATCAGTATGCATGTAGAAGCTGAGTACATATCTGTGGATGATGACACCAAGGGGTATCATGGAGAGAAGGGGGACAAAGAGGGTATTTTGGGGGACTCCAGAGTTAACTATGCAGGAGGGAAAGAAAAGCCATCGCCGGAGATTCTTTTGTTATGATCAGATAGGTAAGAGTAGAACAAAGCAAGAGCAGTTTCCCTAAGCTGGACAACGGAGATGAGGTGGAGGAGGATGGCATGGTCGAATGTAGTAAAGGCTGCGGAGGGGTCAAGGAAGATGAGAGATAATGCACTCTGATTAAGCACAGATATATCGGGGCCATTAGGATCACCAAGCAAGGAGGTGGAAGTTTGTGTCCTTCCCACTTCCTTCTCGGGGTCATTCAAAAATATATGAGACAGGGTAGTCAATATTTTTAGTATTTTCCTACTGACCTCAAAGGCCGACCTTTAATCAGAACAATGCTTCATCAATTACTCATCTGAATGTGGTTCTTTGAGTTGAAAGGATAGCTATGACACTATACCCCACCCGATTAGAGTTCTGGTAATCAGCAATGGAATATTTACAGAATTATTGTGTCCGATTTCTCCTAGGATCCCTCAGAATAGCATGATTGTATTTCAAATTCGGATGGAGGGTGAGAAAGTTGGATCTTTAACCAGCGTACTAAGCTTAAATTAAGTAGACTATGAAAGTATGAGAGCAGAGTTGGGTAAAGTGGACTGGGAAAATAGATTAAAGTGTAGGGCAGTTGATGAACAGTGGTGTACATTTAAGGAGATATTTCACAACTCTCAAGAAAAATATATTCCAGTGAGGAGGAAAGGATGTAAGAGAAAAGATAGCCATCTGTGGCTAACTAAAGAAATAAAGGACGGTATCTAATTAAAAACAAGGGCATACAAAGTGGCCAAAACTAGTGAGAGGACAGAAGACTGGGAAGCTTTTAAAAGCCAGCAAAGAACAACTAAAAAAAATGATAAAGAAAGGGAACATAGATTATGAAAATAAAGTAGCACAAAATATAAAAACAGATAGCAAGAGTTTCTATAGGTATATAAAAAGGAAAAGAGTGGCTAAAGTAAATGTTGGTCCCTTAGAGGATGAGATCGGGGAATTAGTAATGGGGAACATGGAGATGGCAGAAACTCTGAACAAATATTTTGTATCAGTCTTTACGGTAGAGGACACTAATAATATTCCGACAGTGGATAGTCTAGGGGCTATAGGGGGGGGGAGGAACTTAACACAATCACAATCATTAAGGAGGTGGTATTCTGTAAGATAATGGGACTAAAGGCAGATAAATCTCCTGGACCTGATGGCTTGCATCCTAGGGTCTTAAGAGAAGTAGCGGCAGGGATTGTGGGTGCATTGGTTGGAACTTATCAAAATTCCTTGGTTTCTAGGGAGGCCCCAGCAGATTGGAAAACTGCAAATGTAACGCCCCTATTTAGAAAAGGATGCAGACAAAAAGCAGGAAACTATAGACCAGTTAGCCTAACATCTGTGATCGTGAAAATGTTGGGAGTCCATTATTAAAGAAGTACTAGCAGGACATTTGGAAAAGCAAAATTCGGTCAGGCAGAATCAGCATGGATTTATGAAGGGGAAGTCATGTTTGACAAATTTGCTGGAGTTCTTTGAGGATTTAATGAACAGGGTGGATAAAGGGGAACCAGTGGATGTAGTGTATTTGGACTTCCAGAAGGCATTTGACAAGGTGCCACGTAAAAGGTTACTGCACAAAATAAAAGTTCATGGGGTTGGGGGTAATATATTAGCATGGATAGAGGATTGGCTAAGTTATAGAGAACAGAGAGTCGGGATAAATGGTTCATTCTCTGGTTGGCAACCAGTAACTAGTGGGGTGCTGGATGGATCAGTGCTGGGACCCCAACTATTTACAATCTATATTAACGACTTGGAAGAAAGGACGAAGTGTAACGTAGCCAAGTTTGTTGACGATACAAATATGGGAGGAAAAGCAATGTGTGAAGAGGACACACAAAATTTGCAAAAGGACATAGACAGGCTAAGTGAGTGGGCAAAGATTTGGCAGATGGAGTCTAGTGTCGGAAAGTGTGAGGTTATGCACTTTGGCAGAAAAAATCAAAGAGCAAGTTATTATTTAAATGGAGAAAGATTGCAAATTGCCGCAGTACAGCGGGACCTGGGGGTACTTGTGCATGAAACACAAAAGGATAGTATGCAGGTACAGCAAGTGATCAGGAAGGCCAATGGTATCTTGGCCTTTATTGCAAAGGGAATGGAGTATAAAAGCAGGGAAGTCCTGCTACAGCTATATAAGGTATTGGTGAGACCACACCTGGAATACTGCATGCAGTTTTGGTTTCCATATTTACAAAAGGATATACTTGCTTTGGAGGCAGTTCAGAGAAGGTTCACTAGGTTGATTCCGGGGATGAGGGCGTTGACTTATGAGGAACGGTTGAGTAGGTTGGGCTTCTACTCATTGGAATTCAGAAGAATGAAATGTGATCTTATCGAAACATATAAGATTATGAGTGGGCTTGACAAGGTGGATGCAGAGAGGATGTTTCCACTGATGGGGGAGACTAGAACTAGAGGGCATGATCTTGGAATAAGGAGCCGCCCATTTAAAACAGAGATGAGAAGAAATTTCTTCTCTCAGAGGATTGTAAATCTCTGGAATTCGCTGCCTCAGTGAGCTGTGGAAGCTGGGACATTGAATAAATTTAAGACAGAAATAGATACTTTCTTAAATGATAAGGGGATAAAGGATTATGGAGGGAAGTGGAGCTGAGTCCATGATCAGATCAGCCATGATCTTATTGAATGGTAGAGCAGGCTCGAGGGGCCGTATGGCCTACTCCTGTTCCTATTTCTTATGTTCTTATTATATTTTAACCACCATCCAGGATCTTTCTCTGCAGCTATATTTCTTTCTTGGTGAGAAGGTAGCTGAATTCTATTGGTGAGCCTTCCCATTTCCATTGAGCAAATGGAACAATCAGTAACTTACAAAATTGTCACTTGTGTAGTGAAAGCTCCAGATGCCAGCACCATTCAACTAACTCCTCAGCAGGAAGAGTGAGATAAAAACAATGCTAATAAAAATTGCTTCCTCATTAATGGAATATAAAACACCCTAGTGTCATTGTGTAAGACAAAGCTATTTACTCCTTGATTTTGAGTGAGTGGGAAAAAAAATAATTCCCCACACCATCCTCTCCTCAGCATTTCCATTTTAAGCATGTGTCTTGAAAGAATGCTGTATTGTTTTGAGAAAGTTGAAACTTAGCATTTTGATTTGTCATAAATTATTTTAGTAGTGCTAATTTTAGAGGACAACTAGAAAATATTCCCATACATGCAGTTGCAAAGAAAATCAGACTTTATTTTACAACAACAACTTGTATTTATATAGCGCCTTTAACGTAGTAATATGTCCCAAGTCACTCCACAGAAGTGTTATAATTCATTTTACTGCCCTCCCTGTGAAACAATCTCTGAGTTACAGACCGGCACCATTACACTTTACTGCCCCTCCCTGTAGCTGAAACAATTCTGCTTTGTTTGGGAGGTCCAAGAGTTCGGGAGACCTGAGAGTTTGGGAGGCCCGGAGGTATGAGAGTTCGGGAGGCGCGTGGGTCTGAGAGTTTGGGAGGTCAAGAGTTTGGGAGGCCTGGAAGTCTGAGAGTTCAGGAGGTCAGAGTTCGGGAGGTCAGGAGTAAGAGGCCCAGAGGTCAGCGAGGAGTTCACTTCTGGTGAGGAGCTCACAGCCCTCGTCTGGGTAGGTAAGTAATTGGCTGTTTGATTGGTAAGTATCTCTCTCTCTTTATAATCAGATAAGTCTAATTAGAGGGATGGCAGGGCAGCTCAGTCCTGTGGAGTGCATGTCCTGCAGCATGTGGGAAGTCCTGGATGCTTTGTGTGGCCTAGACAGCCACATGTGCAGGAGGTGTCTCCAGCTTCAACTACTCGAGCTCCGCGTTTAGTAGTTTGAGTGGCGGCTGGAGTCAATACGGTGCATCCGCAAGGATGAGAGCAACATGGATAGCACGTTTCAGGAGATGGTTAACCCCGCAGCTTAAAAGCATGCAGGTAGAGGGGAAATGGGTGAACACCAGATGGAGGAAAAATGCTAGACAGGTAGTGCAGGAGTCCCCCTGTGAGTCCATTTCGCTTTCCAACCGATATTCTCTTCTGAGCACCGGTGAGGCCAATGGTGCCTCTGGGGAGTGTATCCAGAGCCAAGTCCAAGTCACCACAAGTGGTTCAGCTGCACAGAGGGGAGGGACAAAGAATAAAAGAGCTGTAATGGTAGGGGATTCAATAGCTAGGGGAATAGAGAGGCGTTTTTGCAGCTGCAGACGTGACGCTGGGATTTTATGCTGCCTCCCCGGTGCTAGGGTCAAGGATGTCACAGAGCGAACGCAGGGCATTCTGGGGGGAGAGGGTAAACAACTAGAGGTCGTGGTCAATATCGGGACCAATGATATAGGTAGAAAGAGGGATGAGGTCCTGCAGGCAGAATTTAGCGAGTTAGAAAAATTAAATGGTAGGTCCTCAAAGGTAATAATCTCCGGGTTGCTACCGGTGCCACATGCTAATGAGTACAAGAATAGAAGGATAGTGAGGATGAATGCATGGCTGGAGAGTTGGTGTAGGAGGGAGGACTTTAAATTCCTGAGGCATTGGGACAGCTTCTGGGGGAGATGGGACCTGTACAAACCGGACGGGCTGCACCTCAACAGCGCCGGGACCAATATCCTCGTGGAGAAATTTGCTAGTACGGAGAGTTAAAACTAGCTTGGCAGGGGGATGGTAATCTGACAACAAATTCAATAGGGAAGGAAGTAAAGCTGAAATTGGAATGCAAGAATGTAGAAAGTGAATCTGTAAGACAGAGGAAACAAGGGTTAGTAAGTAGTAATCAAGGAGGTCTTTCTGTGCAAAATGGTATATACTTCAATGCAAGTATAGCGAATAAGGCAGATGAGCTGAGAGCACAGGTAGACACTTGGGAGTATGACATTATAGCCATTACAGAGACATGGCTGAAAGAGGAGCAGGTTTGGCAGCTAAGTATTCCTGGTTACAGGATTTTTAGAGAAACAGAAACATAGAAAATAGTTGCAGGAGTAGGCTATTCGGCCCTTCGAGCCTGCACCGCCATTCAATGAGTTCATGGCTGAACATGCAACTTCAGTACCCCATTCCTGCTTTTTCGCCATACCCCTTGATCCCCCGAGTAGTAAGACTACATCTAACTCCTTTTTGAATATATTTAGTGAATTGGCCTCAACAACTTTCTGTGGTAGAGAATTCCACAGGTTCACCAATCTCTGAGTGAAGAAATTTCTCTTCATCTCGGTCCTAATTGGCTTACCCCTTATCCTTAGACTATGACCCCTGGTTCTGGACTTCCCCAACATTGGGAACATTCTTCCTGCATCTAACCTGTCTAAACCCATCATAATTTTAAACGTTTCTATGAGATCCCCTCTCATTCTTCTGAACTCCAGTGAATACAAGCCCAGTTGATCCAGTCTTTCTTGATATGTCAGTCTCGCCATCCCGGGAATCAGTCTGGTGAACGTTCGCTGCACTCCCTCAATAGCAAGAATGTCCTTCCTCAAGTTAGGAGACCAGAACTGTACACAATAATCCAGGTGTGGCTTCACCAAGGCCCTGTACAACTCTAGTAACACCTCCCTGTCCCTGTACTCAAATCCCCTCGCTATGAAGGCCAACATGACATTTGCTTTCTTAACCGCCTGATGTACCTGCATGCCAACCTTCAATGACTGATGTACCATGACACCCAGGTCTCGTTGCACCTCCCCTTTTCCTAATCTGTCACCATTCAGATAATAGTCTGTCTCTCTGTTTTTACCACCAAAGTGGATAACCTCACATTTATCCACATTATACTTCATCTGCCATGCATTTGCCCACACACTATCTAAGTCACTCTGCAGCCTCATAGCATCCTCCTCGCAACTCACACTGCCACCCAACTTAGTGTCATCCGCAAATTTGAAGATATTACATTCAATCCCCTCGTCTAAATCATTAATGTACAATGTAAACAGCTGGGGCCCAGCACAGAACCTTGCGGTACCCCACTAGTCACTGCCTGCCATTCTGAAAAGTACCCATTTACTCCTACTCTTTGCTTCCTGTCTGCCAACCAGTTCTCAATCCACATCAGCACACTACCCCAAATCCCATGTGCTTTAACTTTGCACATTAATCTCTTGTGTGGGACCTTGTCGAAAGCCTTCTGAAAGTCCAAATACACCACATCAACTAATTCTCCCTTGTCCACTCTACTAGAAACATCCTCAAAAAATTCAAGAAGATTTGTCAAGCATGATTTCCCTTTCACAAATCCATGCTGACTTGGACCTATCATGTCACCTCTTTCCAAATGTGCTGCTATGACATCCTTAATAATTGATTCTATCATTTTACCCACTATCGATGTCAGGCTGACCAGTCTAGAATTCCGTGTTTTCTCTCTCCCTCCTTTTTTAAAAAGTGGGGTTACATTGGCTACACTCCACTCCATAGGAACTGATCTAGAGTCTATGGAATGTTGGAAAATGACTGTTAATGCATCCGCTATTTCCAAGGCCACCTCCTTAAGTACTCTGGGATGCAGTCCATCAGGCCCTGGGGATTTATTGGCCTTCAGTCCCATCAATTTCCCCAACACAATTTCCCGATTAATAAGGATTTCCCTCAGTTCCTCCTTCTTACTAGACCCTCTGACCCCTTTTATATCCGGAAGGTTGTTTGTGTCCTCCTTCGTGAATACCGAACTAAAGTACTTGTTTTGCCATTTCTTTGTTCCCCGTTATGACTTCCCCTAATTCTGACTGCAGGGGACCTACATTTGTCTTTACTAACCTTTTTCTCATTACATATCTATAGAAGCTTTTGAAGTCCGTCTTAATGTTCCCTGCAAGCTTCCTCTCGTACTCTATTTTCCCTGTCCTAATCAAACTCTTTGTCCTCCTCTGCTGAGTTCTAAATTTCTCCCGGTCCCCGGGTTCGCTGCTATTTCTGGTCAATTTGTATGCCACTTCCTTGGCTTTAATACTAGCCCTGATTTCCCTTGATAGCCACGGTTGAGCCACCTTCCCTTTTTTATTTTTACGCCAGACAGGGATGTACAATTGTTGTAGTTCATCCATGCGATCTCTAAATGTCTGCCATTGTCCATCCACTGTCAACCCCTTAAGTATCATTCGCCAATCTGTCCGAGCAAATTCAAGCCTCATACCTTCAAAGTTACCCTTCTTTAAGTTCTGGACCATGGTCTCTGAATTAACTGTTTCATTCTCCATCCTAATGTAGAATTCCACCATATTATGGTCACTCTTCCCCAAGGGGCCTCGCACAACGAGATTGCTAATTAATCCTATCTCATTACACAACACCCAGTCTAAGATGGCCTCCCCGCTAGTTGGTTCCTCGACATATTGGTCTAGAAAACCATCCATTATGCACTCCAGGAAATCCTCCTCCACTGTATTGCTTCCAGTTTGGTTAGCCCAATCTATATGCATATTAAAGTCATCCATGATAACTACTGCACCTTTATTGCATGCACCCCTAATTTCCTGTTTGATGCCTTCCCAACATCACTACTACTGTTTGGAGGTCTGTACCAACTCCCACTAACGTTTTTTGCCCTTTGGTGTTCTGCAGCTCTATTCATATAGATTCCACATCATCCAAGCGAATATCCTTCCTAACTATTGCATTAATCTCCTCTTTAACCAGCAATGCTACCCCACCTCCTTTTCCTTTTATTCTATCCTTCCTGAATGTTGAATACCCTTGAATGTTGAGTTCCCAGCCCTGGTCATCCTGGAGCCATGTCTCTGTAATCCCAATCACATCATATCTGTTAACATCTATTTGCACAGTTAATTCATCCACCTTATTACGGATACTCCTTGCATTAAGACACAATGCCTTCAGGCTTGTTTTTTAACACCCTTTGTCCTTTTAGAATTATGATGTAGTGTGGCCCTTTTTGTTTCTTGTCTTTGTTTACTCGGCCTTCCACTATTGCTTTTTACCTTTCTACCATCTGTTTCTGACTCCATATTACTTCGCCCTGTCTTGCTGCATAGGTTCCCATCCCCCTGCCATATTAGTTTAAACACTCCCGAACTGCATTAGCAAATGTTACCCCTAGGAGATCAGTTCCAGTCCTGCCCAAGTGCAGACCGTCCCATTTGTACAGGTCCCACTTCCCACAGAACTGGTTCCAATGTCCCAGGAATTTGAATCCCTCCCTCTTGCACCACTGCTCAAGCCACATATTTATTCTAACTATCCTGCTCCCTCTACTCTGATTAGCAGGTGGCACAGGTAGCAATCCAGAGATTACTACCTTTGAGCTCCTACTTTTTAATTTAACTCCTAGCTCCCTAAATTCAGCTTGTAGGACCTCTTCCCGCTTCTTACCTATATCGTTGGTACCTACATGTACCATGACAACTGGCTGTTTACCCTCCCTCTCCAGAATGCTCTGCAGCCGCTCCGAGACACCTTGACCCTTGCACCAGGGAGGCAACATATCATCCTGGAGTCTCGGTTGCAGCCGCAGAAACTCCTATCTATTCCCCTTACAATAGAGTCACCTATCACTATAGCTCTCCCACTCTTTTTCCTGCCCTTCTGTGCAGCAGAGCCACCCATGGTGCCATGAACCTGGCTGCTGGTGTCTTCCCCTGGTAAGTCATCTCCCCCAGCAGTATCCAAAACGGTATAATCTGTTTTGGAGGGAGATGACCGCAGGGGACTCCTGCACTACTTCCTGCTCTTGCCTTGTCTCTTGGTCACCCATTCACTATCTGTCCTCACCCTTACCTGCAGTGTGACCAACTCACTAAATGTGCTATCCACAACATTCTCAGCATGGCTGATCATGCAACTTCAGTACCCCACTCCCGCCTTCTCTCCATACCCTCTGATCCCCTTAGCCGTGAGGGCCACATCTAACTCCCTCTTGAATATATCCAATGAACTGGACTCAACAACTTTCTGTGGTAGAGAATTCCACAGGTTCACCATTCTCTGGGTGAAAAAGTTTCTCCTCATCTCGGTCCTAAATGGCTTACCCCTTATTCTTAGACTGTGACCCCTGGTTCTGGACTTCCCCAACATTGGGAACATTCTTCCTGCATCTAACCTGTCCAATCCCGTCAGAATTTTATATGTTTCTATGAGATCCCCTCTCATTCTTCTAAATTCCAGTGAATATAAGCCTAGTCGATTCAGTCTTTCTTCATATGTCAGTTCTGCCATCCCGGGAATCAGTCTGGTGAACCTTCGCTGCACTCCCTCAATAGCAAGCACATCCTTCCTCAGATTAGGAGACCAAAACTGCACACAATACTCAAGGTGTGGTCTCACCAAGGCCCTGTACAACTGCAGTTAGACCTCTCTGCTCCTATACTCAAATCCTCTTGCTATGAAGGCCAGCATGCCATTTGCTTTCTTTACTGCCTGCTATATCTGCATTCCTACCTTCAGTGACTGATGTACCATGAGACCCAGGTCTCGTTGCACCTCCCCTTTTCCAAATTTGTCACCATTCAGATAATAATCTGTCTTCCTCTTTTTGCCACCAAAGTGGATAACCTCACATTTATCCACATTATACTGCATCTGCCATGCATTTGCCCACTCACCTAACCTGTCCAAGTCACCCTGCAGTCTCTTGGCATCCTCGTTGCAGCTCACACTGCCACCCAGTTTAGTGTCATCTGAAAAATGGAGATGTTACATTCAATTCCTTCGTCCAAATCATTAATGTATATTGTAAGTAGCTGGGGTCCCAGCACTGAACCTTGCGACACCTCACTAGTCACTGCCTGCCATTCTGAAAAGGACTCATTTATTCCCACTCTTTGCTTCCTGTCTGCCAACCAGTTCTCTACCCACATCAATACATTACCCCCAATACCATATGCCTTAATTTTGCACACTAATCTCTTGTGTGGGACCTTGTCAAAAGCCTTTTGAAAGTCCAAATACACCTAATCCACTGGTTCTCCCTTATTCACTCTACTTCTTACATCCTCAAAAAATTCCAGAAGATTGGTCAAGCATGATTTTCCTTTCATAAATCCATGCTGACTTGGACCGATCCTGTCACTGCTTTCCAAATGTGCTGCTATTACATCTTTAATAATTGATTCCAGCATATTCCCCACCACCAATGTCAGGCTAACCGGTCTATAATTCCCTGTTTTCTCTCTCCCTCCTTTTTTAAAAAGTGTGGTTACATTAGCTGCCCTCCAATCCAGAGGTACTGATCCAGAGACCATGGAATTTTGGAAAATGACCACCAATGCATCTACTATTTCTAGGGCCACTTTCTTAAGTACTCTGGGATGCAGACTATCAGGCCCTGAGGATTTATCGGCCTTCAGTCCCATCAGTTTCCCTAACACCATTTCCTGGCTAATAAGGATTCCCCTCAGTTCCTCCTTCTCGCTAGAACCTTGGTCCCCTAGTATTTTCGGGAGGTTATTTATGTCTTCCTTAGTGAAGACAGAACCAAAGTATTTGTTCAATTGGTCTGCCATTTCCTTGTTCCCCATTATGAATTCACCTGATTCTGACTGCAAGGGACCTACCTTAGTTTTCACTAATCTTTTTCTCTTCACATATCTATAGAAGCTTTTGCAGTCAGTTTTTATGTTCCTTGCAACCTTACGCTCTATTTTCCCCTTCCTAATTAAACCCTTAGTCCTCCTCTGCTGAATTCTAAATTTCTCCCAGTCCTCAGGTTTGCTGCTTTTTCTGGCCAATTTATATGCCTCTTCCTTGGATTTCACACTCCCTAATTTCCCTTGTTAGCCACGGTTGAGCCACCTTCCAGTTTTATTTTTATGTCAGACAGGGATGTACAATAGTTGTAATTAATCCATGGTGATCTTTAAATGTCTGCCATTGCTTATCCACTGTCAACCCTTTAAGTATCATTCGCCAGTCTATCCTAGCCAAATCACGCCTCATACCATCGAAGTTTCCTTTCTTTAAGTTCAGGACCCTAGTCTCTGAATTAACTGTGTTGCTCTCCATCTTAATGAAGAATTCTACCATATTATGGTCACTATTCCCCAAGGGCCACGCACGACAAGATTGCTAATTAATCCTCTCATTACACAAGACACAGTCTAGGATGGCCTGCTCTCTATTTGGTTCCTCGACATATTGGTCTAGAAAACCATCCCTTGTACACTCCAGGAAATCCTCCTCCACAGTATTGCTACCAGTTTGGTTAGCCCAATCAATATGTAGGTTAAAGTCATCCATGATAACGCTATACCCTTATTGCACGTGTCTCTAATTTCCTGTTTGATGCCATACATAACCTCCCTACTACTGTTTGGTGGTCTGTACACAACTTACACTAACGTTTTCTGTCTTTTGGTGTTTCGCAGCTCTACCCATATAGATTCCACATCAGCCACGCTAATGTCCTTCCTTACTATTGCGTTAACCTCCTCTTTAACCATTAACGCTACCCCACCTCCTTTTCCTTCCTATCTATCCTTCCTGAATATTGAATACCCCTGGACGTTGAGTTCCCAGCCTTGGTTACTCTGGAGCCATGTCTCTGTAAACCCAATTACATCATACCCGTTAACAGCTAGCTGCGCAGTTAATTTGTCCACCTTGTTATGAATGCTCCTCGCATTGAGACTCAGAGCTTCAGACTTGTTTTTTTAACACTCTTTGTCCTTTTAGAATTATGTTGTAATGTGGCCCTTTTTGATTTTTGCCCTTGATTTCTCTGTCCTCCACTCCTGCTTTTCTTTTTCCTACCTTTTGCTTCTGCCCCCTTTTTACTTCCCTCTGCCTCCCTGCATAGATTCCCATCCCCCTGCCACACTACTTTAAACGCTCCCAACGGCACTAGCAAACGCCTAGGACATAGGTTCCGGTCCTGCCCAGGTGCAGACCGTCCAGTTTGTACTGGTCCCACCTGCCCCAGAACCGGTTCCAATGCCCCAGGAATTTGAATCCCTTATCCTTGCACCATTCCTCAAGCCACGTATACATCTGAACTATCCTGCAATTCCTACTCTTACTAGCACATTGCACTGGTAGCAATCCTGAGATTACTATCTTTGAGGTCTTACTTTTTAATTTAACTCCTAGCTCCCTAAATTCAGCTTGTAGGACCTCATCCCGTTTTTTACCTATATCGTTGGTACCTATATGCACTATGACAGCTGGCTGTTTCCCCTCCCCCTCCAGAATGCACTGCAGCTGCTCAGAGACAACCTTGACCCTTGCACCAGGGAGGCAACATAATATCCTGGAGTCTCGTTTGCGGCCGCAGAATCGCCTATCTGTTCCCCTTACAATAGAATCCCCTATCACTATATCTCTCCCACTCTTTATCCTGCCATCCTGTGCAGCAGAGCCACCCATGAACTTGACTGCTGTTGCCTTCCCCTGATGAGTCATCTCCCCCAACAGCACCCAAAATGGTATATCTGTTTTGGAGGGAGATGACCGCAGGGGACCCCTGCACTACCTTCCTCCCACTGCTCTGCCTGATGGTCACCCATTCCCTATCTGCCTGAGTAACCTTTACCTGCGGTGTGACCAACTCACTAAACGTGCTATTCACGACATCCTCAGCATCACGGATGCTCCAGAGTGAGTCCATGTGCAACTCCAGTGCCGCAATGAGGTCTGTCAGGAGCTGAAGTGGACACACTTCCTGCACACATAGTAGTCAGGGACACTGGTAGCGTCCCTGATTTCCCACATAGCACAGGAGGAGCATGACATGGGTTTGGGCTCTCCTATCATGACTTAACCTTTAGATTAACTTAATTTGGCAACAATGCCAAAGGTTTCCTACTGATAAGAAAACAAGAAAAAGATCAAATACACACCAATCCACCAGCCAATCACTTACCCGCTTGGCTGTGACGTCACACTTCGATTTCTTTTACTTCTTTGTTTACCTTCTGCCTCTGCACCTGCACCAGCTAGCTCCTTGAACTTCCGCTGACTGCTCCTGTGGCCGGGGGCGGGGGGGGGGGGGGGTAAAAATGGAGGGAGGGGTTGCTGTATTGATTAAAGAAACTATTGCAGCTGTGAGGAAGGATGATATGTTAGCAGAATCATCAAATGACGCCATGTGGGTCAAACTGAAAAATAAAAAAGGGACGATCACGCTACTGGGCGTGTATTATAGAACCCCAAACAGTGAGAGGGAGATAGAAGAGCAAATATGTAGGCAAATTGCTGTGAAGTCCAAAAACCATAGGATCGTAATAGTAGGGGGTTTTAACTATCAAAATATTGATTGGGACAAATGAAAAAAAAATCAACCTGCACATGCGCAGTAATGCGTTGCTAGGGAAGCTTTTTTTTTCATTCACTTCCGTTTTCTTTGGGTGATCGTGAGATCGCTGAGAAATCACATCGCCCATTTGACATCGCTGGGGTAAGGCCGAGTGGAAAATCGCAAAAAAAAATGGGGCTTGAGCCGGCAATCAGCACGGGCGATATGTCCCGCATCGCTGGAACAAGGCCCATTTTTTTCGGCCTTAACCACCAAGTGGAAAGTCTAGTCCATGGAAAGTTCAGAGGTAAAATTATAAAGGATATTAGGAATGTTAAGAAAGAGCATGAAAAATTCTTGGCAAGCAAAATTAAGGAAAACCCAAAGATATTCTGTAAATATATTAAGAATAAGAGGATAACTAAAGAAAGGGTAGGGCATATTAGAGACCATGAGGGTAATTTGTGTGTGGAGGCAGAAGATGTTGGTATGGTTCTTAATGAATACTTTGCATCAGTTTTCACAAAGGAAAGGGGCAATGCAGATACTGCTATCGAGGAGGAGTGTGAAATTCTGAATGAAATAAACATAGTGAGAGAGGAGGTATTAAGGGGCTTAGCAGCTTTGAAAGTGGATAAGTTCCCAGGACTGGATGAAATACATCCCAGGCTGTTGAGCGAAGCAAAAGAGGAAATAGCAGAGCCCTTGACCATCATTTTCCAGTCCTCTTTGGATTTAGGCATGGTGCCAGAGGACTGCTAATACCCTTGTATAAGAAGGAAAAAAGGGATAGGCAGAGTAATTACAGGCTTGTCAGCCTAACCTCAGTGGTGGGAAAATTATTGGAAAAAATCCTGAAGGACAGGATAAATCTACATTTAGAAAGGCAAGGATTAATCAGGGACAGTCAGCATGGATTTGTTATGGGAAGATCGTGTTCGCCTAACGTGATTGAATTTTTTGAGGAGGTAACCCGGAGGGTCGATGAGGGTAGTGCATATGATGTAGTGTATATGGACTTTAGTAAAGCTTTTGATATGGTCCCACATGGCAGACTGGTCACGACTGGTCAGACTGGGGAGATCCCAACAGATTGGAAAACTGCAAATGTAACGCCCCTATTTAAAAAAGGAGGCAGACAAAAAGCAGGAAACTATAGACCAGTTAGCCTAACATCTGTGGTTGGGAAGATGTTGGAGTCCATTATTAAAGAAGCAGTAGCAGGACATTTGGAAAAGCAAAATTCGGACAGGCAGAGTCAGCATGGATTTATGAAGGGGAAGTCATGTTTGATAAATTTGCTAGAATTCTTTGAGGATGTAACGAACAGGGTGGATAAAGGGGAACCAGTGGATGTAGTGTATTTGGACTTCCAGAAGGTATTTGACAAGGTTACTGCACAAGATAAAAGATCACAGGGTTGGGGGTAATATATTAGCATGGATAAAGAATTGGCTAACTAACAGAAAACAGAGAGTAGGGATAAATAGTTCATTCTCTGGTTGGCAATCAGTAACCAGTGGGGTGCCGCAGGGATCAGTGCTGGGACCCTAACTATTTACAATCTATATTAGCAACTAGGAGGAAGGGACTGAGTGTAACATAGCCAAGTTTGCCGACGATACAAAGATGGGAGGAAAAGCAATGTGTGAGGAGGACACACAAAATCTGCAAAAGGACATAGACAGGCTAAGTGAGTGGGCAAAAATTGGCGATGGAATATAATATTGGAAAGTGTAAGGTCATGTACTTTGGCAGAAAAATGGATATTTAAATGGAGAAAGATTGCAAAGTGCCGCAGTACAGCGTGACCTGGGAGTACTTGTGCATGAAACACAAAAGGTTAGTGTGCAGGTACAGCAAGTGATCAGGAAGGCCAATGGAATCTTGGCCTTTATTGCAAAGGGGATGGAG
This sequence comes from Pristiophorus japonicus, assembly GCF_044704955.1. Taxonomy (NCBI): domain Eukaryota; kingdom Metazoa; phylum Chordata; class Chondrichthyes; family Pristiophoridae; genus Pristiophorus; species Pristiophorus japonicus. The sequence goes on along the minus strand of NC_091977.1, from coordinate 222,060,515 downwards.
TATAAAAGCAGGGAAGTCTTGCTACAGTTGTACAGGATATTAGTGAGGCCACACCTGGAATACTGCGTGCAGTTTTGGTTTCCATATTTACGAAAGGATATACTTGCTTTGGAGACAGTTTCAGAGAAGGTTCACCAGGTTGATTCCAGAGATGAGGGGGTTGACTTATGAGGAAAGGTAGAGTAGGTTGGGCTTCTACTCATTGAATTCAGAAGAATGAGAGGTGATCTTATTGAAACGTATAAGATTATGAGGGGGCTTGACAATGTGGATGCAGAGAGGATGTTTCTGCTGATAGGGGAGACTAGAACTAGAGGGCATAATCTTAGAATAAGGGGCCGCCCATTTAAAACTGAGATGAGGAGAAATTTCTTCTCTCAGAGGGTTGTGGATCTGTAGAATTTGCTGCCTCAGAGAGATGTGGAAGCCAGGACATTGAATAAATTTAAGATAGAAATAGACAGTTTCTGAAATGATAAGGGAATAAGGGGTTATCGAGAGCGGGCAGGGAAGTGGACCTGAGTCCATGATCGGATCAGCCATGATCGTATTAAATGGCGGAGCAGATTTGAGGGGTTGTATGGCTGTCTCCTGCTCCTGTTTCTTATCCTCTTATGTTCTTATGTAAAAGCCCATAGGATCCAGGGCAAAGTGGCAAGTTGGAACCAAAATTGGCTTAGAGGTAGGAAGCAAAGGATAATGGTTGATGGATGTTTTTGTGACTGAAGGATGTTTCCAGTGGGGACCCACAGGGCTCAGTACTGGGTCCCTTGCTTTTTGTGCTATATATCAATGATCTAGATTTGAATATAGGAGGTATGATTAAGAAGTTTGCAGATGACACTAAAATTGTCTATGTGTTTGATAATGATGAGAAAAGTCATGAGCTGCAGGAGGATATCAATCAACTGGTCAGATGGGCAGAACAGTGACAAATGGAATTTAATTCAAAGAAGTGTGATGTAGTAACATAGAAACATTGAAAATAGGTGCAGGAGTAGGCCATTCGGCCCTTTGAGCCTGCACCACCATTCAATATGATCATGACTGATCAATCAACTTCAGTACCCCATTCCTGCTTTCTCTCCATACCCCTTGATTCCTTTAGCCCGTAAGGGCCACATCTAACTCCCTTTTGAATATATCTAACGAACTGGCCTCAACAACTTTCGTTGATAGAGAACTCCACAGGTTCACAATTCTCTGAGTGAAGAAGTTTCTCCTCATCTCGGTCCTAAATGGCTTACCCCTTATCCTTACACTGTGACCCCTGTTTCTGGACTTCCCCAACATCGGGAACATTCTTCCTGCATCTAACCTGTCCAATCCCGTCAGAATTTTATATGTTTCTATGAGATCTCCTCTCATTCTTCTAAATTCCAGTGAATATAAGCCTAATCGATCCAATCTTTCTTCATATGTCAGTCCTGCCATGCTGGGAATCAGTCTGGTGAACCTTCGCTGCACTCCCTCAATAGCAAGAATGTCCTTCCTCAGATTAGGAGACCAAAATTGTACACAATATTCAAGGTGTGGCCTCACCAAGGCCCTGTACAACTGCAGTAAGACCTCCCTGCTCCTATACTCAAATCCTCTCACTATGAAGGCCAACATGACATTTGCCTTCTTCACCGCCTGCTGTACCTGCATGCCAACTTTCAAGGACTGATGTACCATGACACCCAGGTCTCGTTGCACCTGCCCTTTTCCTAATCTGTCACCAGATAATAATCTGCCTTCCTGTTTTTGCCACCAAAGTGGATAACGTCACATTTGTTTACATTATACTGCATCTGCCATGCTTTTACCCACTCACCTAACCTGTCCAAGTCACCCTGCAGCCTCTTAGCATCCTCCTCACAGCTCACACTGCCACCCAGCTTCGTGTCATCTAAAAACTTGGAGATATTACATTCAATTCCTTTGTCTAAATCATTAATGTATACTGTAAATAGCTGGGGTCCCAGGACTGAACCTTGCGGTATCCCACTAGTTATTGCCTGCCATTCTGAAAAGGATTCGTTTATTCCTACTCTTTGCTTCCTGTCTGCTAACCAGTTCTCTAACCACACCAATACATTACCCCCAAAACCATGTGCTTTAATTTTGCACACTAATCTCTTGTGTGGGACCTTGTCAAAAGCCTCTTGAAAGTCCAAATACACCACATCCACTGGTTCTCCCTTGTCCACTCTACTAGTTACATCCTCAAAAAATTCTAGAAGGTTTGTCAGGCATGATTTCCCTTTCATAAATCCATGCTGAATTGGACCAATCCTGTCACTGCTTTCCAAATGCACTGCTATTACATCTTTAATAATTGATTCCAACATTTTCCCCACTACCGATGTCAGGCTAACCGATCTAAAGTTCACTGTTTTCTCTCTCCCTCCTTTTTTAAAAAGTGGGGTTACATTAGCTACCCTCCAATCCATAGGAACTGATCCAGAGTCTATAGAATGTTGGAAAATGACCACCAATGCATCCACTATTTCTAGGGCCACTTCCTTAAGTACTCTGGGATGCAGACTATCAGGCCCTGGGGATTTATCGGCCTTCAATCCCATCAATTTCCCTAACACAATTTCCTGACTAATAAGGATTTCCTTCAGTTCCTCCTTCTCGCTAGACCCTCAGACCCCAAGTATTTCCGGAAGGTTGTTTGTGTCTTCCTTAGTGAAGACAGAACCAAAGTATTTGTTTAATTGGTCTGCCATTTCTTTGTTCCCCATTATAAATTCACTGGACTCTGACTGCAAGGTATCTACATTTGTCTTCACTAATCATTTTCTCTTCACATATCTATAGAAGCTTTTGCAGTCAGTTTTTATGTTCCCGCCAAGCTTACTCTAATACTCTATTTTCCCACTTCTAATTAAACCCTTTGTCCTCCTCTGCTGAATTCTAAATTTCACCCAGTCCTCAGATTTGCTGCTTTTTGTGGCCAATTTATATGCCTCTTCCTTGAATTTAACACTATCCCTAATTTCCCTTGTTAGCCACAGTTGAGCCACCTTCTCCATTTTATTTTTACGCCAGACAGGGATGTACAATTGTTGAAGTTCATCCATGTGATCTTTAAATATCTGCCATTGCCTATCCACTGTCAACCCTTTAAGAATCATTTGCCAGTCTATCCTAGCCAATTCATGTCTCATACCATCGAAGTTACCTTTCTTTAAGTTCAGGACCCTAGTCTCTGAATTAACTGTGTCACTCTCCATCTTAATGTAATGCACTTGGCGAGGGTTAATAAGGAAAGGATGGACACATTAAACCGTAAGCCATTTAGAAGTGTAGTGCTTGTCCACAGATTCCTGAAAGTAGCAGGCCAGGTGGATAAGCTGGTTAAGAAGGCACATGGAATGCTTGTCTTTATTGGCCGAGGCACAGAATACAAGAGCCGGGCGGTAATGCTTAAATTGTATAATACTTTGCTAAGGTAACAGTTGGAATACTGCATGCAGTTCTGGTCGCCGTATTATAGGAAAGACGTGATTGCACTGGAGAGGTTGCAGAGATTTACGAGGATGCTGCCTGTAATGGAGAATCTTAGCTATGAAGACAGATTGGATAGGCTGGGTTTGTTCTCCTTGGAACAGAGGAGGCTGAGAGGAGACCTCATTGAGGTGTATAAAATGTTGAGTGGCCTGGATATAGTGGATAGCAAGGGCCTATTTCCCTTGGTGGAGTGGTCACTTATGAGTGGACATAGTTTTAAAGTGGTTTGTGGAAGGTTTAGAGATGATTTGAGGGGAAGCTTCTTCACGCAGAGGGTTGTTGGGGTCTGGAACTCACTGCCTGGAAGGGTGGTAGAGGCAGAAACCCTCACCACATTTAAAACGTGCTTGGATGGGCACTTGAAATGCCATAACCTGCGGACCTAGAGCTGGTAAGTGGGATTACATTGGATAACCTCTTGTTGGCTGGTGCAAATACGATGATAAGTACTTCAGGGAATCGAATACAGCCAGAGTGATCTGGACTAGTTTTGATTGCCTGGATGGGTCGACGAGGAATTTTCCCAGATTTTTTTCATGGGTTTTTATCTTTTTTTGCCTTTCCCAGCAGATCGCATGGCTCCGATTGGGGTGGAGCGTAAAATGTTGCGATGCATGGGGTATCGCAGTTGTGTGGGGAGGATTGGTTGGGCTGGATGCTCTTTACCTTTCCGCCATTGTTCATAGGTTTATATGTAAGCTTCAGGGCTGCTGACCGAGGGCCATGTGGCTCTTTGTCGGCCGGCATGGACACAACGGGCCGAAATGGCTTCCTTCTGCGCTATAGTTTTCAATGTTTCTGAAACAAATAATTTTGACACCAAGCCACATAAGAAGAAATTACAGCAGATGACCAAAAATTTGATCAAAGAGGTAAGTTTTAAGGAGCATCTGAAAGGAGGAAAGAGAGGCGGAGAGGTTTAGGGAGGGAGTTCCAGGCAGCTGAAGGCACGGCCACCAATGGTTGAGCATATAATCTGGAGGGCAGCGTTTGAGGAATGCAGATATCTCTGGGGGAGGGGGGCGGATGGGGGCTGTTGTGAGGCTGGAGGAGATTAGAGATAAGGAGGGGTTTGTAAATAAGGATGAGAATTTTGAAATCGAGGCGTTGCTTAACCGAGAGCCAATATAGGTCAGCAAGTACAGGAGTGATGGGTGAGCAGACTTGGTACGAGTTCAGACATGGACTGCTGAGTTTTGGGTGACCTCAAGTTTACGTAGGATTGAATGTGGGAGGCCAGCCAGGAGTGCGTTGGAGTAGTCGCGTCTAGAGGTAGCAAAGGCCTGGATGAGGGTACCGGGAAGGTAAGGATTCCAACTCATCAGGGGAGAGCAGCAGCAGCCAAGTTCATGGCACTGTGGGTAGCTCTGCTGCACAGGAGGGCAGGAAAAGAATGGGAGAGCTATAGTGGTAGGGGATTCTATTGTAAGGGGAATAGATTATCGTTTCTGCGGCCGCAATCGAGACTCCAGGATGGTGTGTTGCCTCCCTGGTGCAAGAATGAAGGATGCCTCGGGGCGGCTGCAGAACATTTTGGAGGGGGAGGGTGAACAGCCAGTTGTCGTGGTGCATATAGGTACCAACTGGATGAGGTCCTACAAGCTGAATTTAGGGAGCTAGGAGTTAAATTAAAAAGTAGGACCTCAAAGGTAGTAAGCTCAGGATTGCTACCAGTGCCACGTGCTAGTCAGAGTAGGAATTGCAGGATAGCTAAGATGAATACGTGGCTTCAGGAATGGTGCAGAAGGGAGGGATTCAAATTCCTGGGACATTGGAACCGGTTCTGGGGGAGGTGGGACCAATACAAACTGAACGGTCTGCACCTGGGCAGGACCATAACTAATGTCCGAGGGGGAGTGTTTGCTAGTGTTGTTGGGGAGGAGTTAAACTAAAATATGGCAGTGGGGTGGGGACCTATGCAGGGAGACAGGGGGAAGTAGAATGGGGGCCAAAGCAAAAGATAGAAAGAAGAAAAGTAAAAGTGGAGGGCAGAGAAACCCAAGGCAAAAATCAACAAGGGCCACGTTACAGCAAAATTCTAAAGGGGCAAAGTGTGTTAAAAAGACAAGCCTGAAGGCTCTGTGCCTCAAGGCGAGGAGTATTCGTAATAAGGTGGACGAATTCACTGCGCAGGCAGCAAGTAACGAATATGATATAGTTGACATCACGGAGATATGGCTCCAGGGTGACCAAGGCTGGGAACATCCAGGGGTATTCAAAATTCAGGAAGGATAGACAGAAAGGAAAAGGAGGTGGGGTAGCATTGCTGGTTAAAGAGGAAATTAAAGCAATAGTAATGAAGGACATTAGCTTGGAGGATGTGGAATCTGTATGGGTGGAGCTGCGGAATACCAAAGGGCAGAAAATGCTAGTGGGAGTTGTGTACAGACCACCAAACAGTAATAGTGAGGTTGGGGACAGCATCAAACAAGAAATTAGGGATGCATGCAATCAAGGTACAGCAGTTATCATGGGCGACTTAAATCTACATATAGATTGGACTAACCAAACTGGTAGCAATACGGTGGAGGAGGATTTCCTGGAGTGTATTAGGGATGGTTTTCGAGACCAATGTGTTGAGGAACCAACTAGAGGGCTAGCCATCTTAGACTGGGTGATGTGTAATGAGAAAGGACTATTAGCAATCTTGTTGTGCGAGGCCCCTTGAGGAAGAGTGACCAGAACATGGTAGAATTCTTTATTAAGATAGAGAGTGACACAGTTAATTCAGAGACTAGGGTCCTGAACTTAAGGAAATGTAACTTTGATGGTATGAGACGTGAATTGGCAAGAATAGACTGGCGAATGATACTTAAAGAGTTGACTGGGGGAGGTGGGACCAGTACAAATCGGATGGTCTGCACCGAGGCAGGACTGGAACCAATGTCCTAGGGGGAGTGTTTGCTAGTGCTGTTGGGGAGGAGTTAAACTAATATGGCAGGGGGATGGGAACCAATGCAGGGAGACAGAGGGAAACAAAAAGGAGACAAAAGCAAAAGACAGAAAGGAGATGAGTAAAAGTGGAGGGCAGAGAAACACAAGGCAAAAAACAAAAACGGCCACTGAATATAAAGGGGCTGCAGGAGGGGTCAAAACTAAAAATCGTGGTTTAAAAACTAGTATTAAAACACTCTAGCTAAATGCACGCAGCATTCGAAATAAAGTAAATGGGTTGACGGCACAAATCATTACAAATGGGTATGAATTGGTGACCATTACAGAAACGTGGTTGCAGGGTGGCCAAGACTGGGAATTAAACATACAGGGGTATCTGACGATTCGGAAAGATAGACAAGAATGGAAAGGAGGTGGGGTAGCTCTGTTAATAAAGGATGATATCAGGGCAGTTGTGAGAGACAATATCGGCTCTAATGAACAAAATGTTGAATCATTGTGGGTGGAGATTAGAGATAGTAAGGGGAAAAAGTCACTGGTTGGTGTAGTTTATAGGCCCCCAAATAATAACTTTACGTTGGGCGGGCAATAATCAAGGGAATAATGGAGGCATGTGAAAAAGGAACAGCAGTAATCATGGGGGATTTTAACCTACATATCGATTGGTCAAATCAAATCGCACGGGGTAACCTGGAGGAGGAATTCATAGAATGCATACGGGATTGTTTCTTAGAACAGTATGTTACAGAACCTACAAGGGAGCAAGCTATCTTAGATCTGGTCCTGTGTAATGAGACAGGAATAATAAACGATCTCCTAGTAAAAGATTTCTCAGAATGAGTGATCACACTATGGTTGAATTTGTAATACAGATTGAGGGTGAGGAAGTAGTGTCTCAAACGAGTGTACTATGCTTAAACAAAGGGGACTACAGTGGGATGAGGGCAAAGTTGGCAAAAGTAGACTGGAAACACAGACTAAACGGTGGCACAATTGAGGAACAGTGGAGGACTTTTAAGGAGCTCTTTCATAGTGCTCAACAAAAATATATTCCAGTGAAAAAGAAGGGCGGTAAGAGAAGGGATAACCAGCCGTGGATAACCAAGGAAATAAAGGAGAGTATCAAATTAAAAACCAATGCGTATAAGGTGGCCAAGGTTAGTGGGAAACAAGAAGATTGGGAAAATTTTAAACAACAGCAAAGAATGACGAAGAAAGCAATAAAGAAAGGAAAGATAGATTATGAAGGTAAACTTGTGCATAACATAAAAACGGATAGTAAAAGCTTTTACAGATATATAAAACGGAAAAGAGTGACTAAAGTAAATGTTGGTCCCTTAGAAGATGAGAAGGGGGATTTAATAATGGAAAATGTGGAAATGGCTGAGACCTTAAACAATTATTTTGCTTCGGTCTTCACAGTGGAAGACACAAAAAACATGCCAAAAATTGCTGGTCACAGGAATGTGGGAAGGGAGGACCTTAAGACAATCAATATCACTAGGGGGGTAGTGCTGGACAGGCTAATGGGACTCAAGATAGACAAGTCCCCTGGTCCTGATGAAATGCATCCCAGGATATTAAAAGAGATGGCGGAAATTATAGCAGATGCATTCGTTAGAATCTACCAAAATTCTCTGGACTCTGGGGAGGTACCAGCGGATTGGAAAGCAGCTAATGTAACGCCTCTGTTTAAAAATGGGGGCAGACAAAAGGCAGGTAACTATAGGCCGGTAAGTTTAACATCTGTCGTGGGGAAAATGCTTGAAACTATCATTAAGGAAGAATTAGCAGGACATCGAGATAGGAATAGTACAATCAAGCAGGCGCAGCATGGATTCATGAAGGGGAAATCATGTTTAACTAATTTACTGGAATTCTTTGAGGATATAACGAGCATGGTGGATAGAGGTGTACCGATGGATGTGGTGTATTTAGATTTCCTAAAAGGCATTCAATAAGGTGCCACACAGAAGGTTACTGCAGAAGATAAAGGTACGCGGGGTCAGAGGAAATGTATTAGCATGGATAGAGAATTGGCTGGCTAACAGAAAGCAGAGAGTCGGGATAAATGGGTCTTTTTCGGGTTGGAAATCGGTGGTTAGTGGTGTGCCACAGGGATCGGTGCTGGGACCAGAACTGTTTACAATATACATAGATGACCTGGAAGAGGGGACAGAGTGTAGTGTAACAAAATTTGCAGATGACACAAAGATTAGTGGGAAAGCAGGTTGTGCAGAGGACACAGAGAGGCTGCAAAGAGATTTAGATAGGTTAAGCGAATGGGCTAAGGTTTGGCAGATGGAATACAATGTCGGAAAATGTGAGGTCATCCACCTTGGAAAAAAAAACAGTAAAAGGGAATATTATTTGAATGGGGAGAAATTACAACATGCTGCGGTGCAGAGGGACCTGGGGGTCCTTGTGCATGAATCGCAAAAAGTTAGTTTGCAGGTGCAGCAGGTAATCAGGAAGGCGAATGGAATGTTGGCCTTCATTGCGAGAGGGATGGAGTACAAAAGCAGGGAGGTCCTGCTGCAACTGTATAAGGTATTGGTGAGGCCGCACCTGGAGTACTGCGTGCAGTTTTGGTCACCTTACTTAAGGAAGGATATACTAGCTTTGGAGGGGGTACAGAGATGATTCACGAGGTTGATTCCGGAGATGAGGGGGTTACCTTATGATGATAGATTGAGTAGACTGGGTCTTTACTCGTTGGAGTTCAGAAGGATGAGGGGTGATCTTATAGAAATATTTAAAATGATGAAAGGGATAGACAAGATAGAGGCAGAGAGGTTGTTTCCACTGGTCGGGGAGACTAGAACTAGGGGGCACAGCCTCAAAATACGGGGGAGCCAATTTAAAACCGAGTTGAGAAGGAATTTCTTCTCCCAGAGGGTTGTGAATCTGTGGAATTCTCTGCCCAAGGAAGCAGTTGAGGCTAGCTCATTAAATGTATTCAAAATCACAGATAGATAGATTTTTAACCAATAAGGGAATTAAGGGTTACGGGGAGCGGGCGGGTAAGTGGAGCTGAGTCCACGGCCAGATCAGCCATGATCTTGTTGAATGGCGGAGCAGGCTCGAGGGGCTAGATGGTCTACTCCTGTTCGTAATTCTTATGTTCTTATGTTCTTGTGCAATGGCAAACATTTAAATATCACATGGATGAACTTCAACAATTTTATATCTCTGTCTGGAGTAAAAATAAAATGGGGAAGGTGGCTCAACCGTGGCTAACAAGGGAAATTAAGGATAGTGTTAAATCCAAGAAAGAGGCATATAAATTGGCCAGAAAAAGCAGCAAACCTGAGGACTGGGAGAAATTTAGAATTCAGCAGAGGAGGACAAAGGGTTTAATTAGGAGGTGGAAAATAGAGTATGAGAGGAAGCTTGCTGGAAACATAAAAACTGACTGCAAAAGCTTCTGTAGATATGTGAAGAGAAAAAGATTAGTGAAGACAAACGGAGGTCCCTTGCAGTCAAATTCAGGTGAATTTATAATGGGGAACAAAGAAATGGCAGACCAGTTGAACAAATACTTTGGTTCTGTCTTCACGAAGGAAGATAGTCTGCATCCCAGAGTACTTAAGGAAGTAGCCCTAGAAAGAGTGGATGCATTGGTGATCATTTTCCAACAATCTAGAGACTCTGGATCAGTTCCTATAGACTGGAGGGTAGCTAATGTAACATCACTTTTTAAAAAAGGAGTGAGAGAGAAAACAGATAATTATAGACTGGTTAGCCTGACATCATTAGTGGAGTAAATGTTGGAATCAATTATAAAGATGAAATAGCAGCGCATTTGGAATTCAGTGACAGGATCGGTCCAAGTCAGCATGGATTTACGAAAGGGAAATCATGCTTGACAAATCTTCTAGAATTTCTTGAGGATGTAACTGGTAGAGTGGACAAGGGAGAACCAGTGGATGTGGTGTATTTGGACTTTTAAAAGGCTTTTGACAAGATCCCACACTAGAGATTGGTGTGCAAAATTAAAGCACATGGTATTGGGGATACTGTACTGACGTGGATAGAGAACTGGTTGGCAGACAGGAAGCAGAGATTCAGGATAAACGGGTCCTTTTCAGAATGGCAGGCAATGACTAGTGGGGTGCCGTGGGGCTCAATGCTGGGACCCCAGCTTTTTTACAACATACATCAATGATTTAGATGAAGGAATTGAGTGTAATATCTCCAAGTTTGCTGATGACAGTAAGCTGGGTGGCGGTGTGAGCTGTGAGGAGGATGCTATGAGGCTGCAGGGTGACTTGGACAGGTTAGGTGAGTGGGCAAATGCATGACAGATGCAGTATAATGTGGATAAATGTGAGGTTATCCAATTTGGTGGCAAAAACATGAAGGCAGAATATTATCTGAATGGCGGCAGATTAGGAAAAGGGGAGACCTGGGTGTCATGGTATATCAGTCAGTGAAAGTTGGCATGCAGGTACAGCAGGCAGTGACAAAGGCAAATGGTATGTTGGCCTTCATAGCTAGGGGATTTGAGTATAGGAGCAGGGAGGTCTTACTGAAGTTGTACGGGGCCTTGGTGAGGCCTCACCTTGAATATTGTGTTCATTTTTGGTCTCCTAATCTGTGGAAGGACGTTCTTGCTATTGAGGGAGTGCAGTGAAGTGCAGACTGATTCCCGGGATGGCAGGACTGACATATGAGAAGAGACTGGATCAACTGGGCCTGTATTCACTGGAATTTAGACGGATGAGAGGGGATCTCATAGAAACATATAAAATTCTGATGGGACTGGACAGGTTAGATGCAGGAAGAATGTTCCCGATGTTGGGGAAGTCCAGAACCAGGGGACACAGTCTAAGGATAAGGGGTAAGCCATTTAGGACTGAAATGAGGAGAAACTTCTTCAATTAGAGAGTTGTTAACCTGTGGAATTCTCTACTGCAAGAGTTGTTGATGCCAGTTCATTGGATATATTCAAGAGGGAGTTAGATATGGCCCTTATGGCTAAAGGGATCAAGGGGTTTGGAGAGAAAGCAGGTAAGGGGTCCTGAGGTGAATGATCAGCCATGATCTTATTGAATGGTGGTGCAGGCTCGAAGGGCCGAATGGCCTACTCCTGTACCTATTTTCTATGTTTCTATATTTCTAACTGGTACAGATAACAGGAGTTACACTCTTACTTGCTGTTGCTGTATACTATTTGCAACTTGTAATGGACTGTGCATGAAATAAAAGATTATATTATTCAAATTGCCTTTCTTTACTATTTAAGTAAAGTGAAGAGTGATCCGGTATCTTAATGAGATGGTTTTCAGTTTGATCAATATCCTGCTTTTTTCTTATTCAATGAACTCTTTTGCCTGCCCCCATCTATGTATGGCCAGCATGTATGGCCAGTATCCCATTCAACTATTTTAGTTGTGCACTTTAAACAAATGCCTCCTGCAAGGGGGGTCACACTCCAAAATACATTTTGTTTCCAGTGCCCCCTTTTTTTTTAGGGCACTAAAAAGAGAAATTATACAAGTGCCCCCTGGCTAAAAGGGGTTGGGCACTAAAACCGGCAAATTTAACAAATTAAACTTTAAACTTAAATTATCAAATTAAAATTTGGTTGCCGAGGGTAATGATGCACTCTAGTCCTTTGGCGCCCATCTCTCGCGGAAGAGCGTACCGGTGGACACCGCGTGTGTAAAGTCCTGACCCTGCAGTACAGACTTACACGAGGCACATGCTGAAGTCAAGGTCACTCTGTACCTGCACCTTTATTTCACAACTCTCGAGTGCCACACTTGCCTGAGACCTGCCTTTAAATACCTATGTGGAACAGGTATGCAGTGTCTCCTGCAAGTGCACCCCTGGTGATAAAGTATGCTTGTGGTTACAGGTCATATTTAGTTAGTCATGTATAGCATGGTAAGATACAGTTATATACAGTAGTGTGAGATACATGACATCACCCTCCCCCAAGGTCTTATTGTCTTTATGGATTCAGTCTCTCAGGTGGTCTACGCTCTTGCATGGAGCGTCTTAGTTGTGGTTCAGCTGTTTGCCTTGGTGCCTGTTTTTCTTTCGGTGTGATTGCTGGTATCTCGCCTGAGCTGTCTGTTTCATTCAGTATGATTACTGGTATCTCGCCTGGGCTGTCTGTTGAGACTGCCCTTTCTTCAGGTTGTTCCCTCTGTCTGTCCACCAGGTGTGGTGTGAGCTCCACATTGCAGTCAGCCACCGGTTCCGCAGTGTTGTTGGTGAATCTACTTTTGACTTGTTCTACATGCCTCCGGCAAGTTTGGCCATTGTCCATTTAGTCTGTTTCCTTCCTTGCCTGTTACTGTCCCTGCCATAGTTTAGCACAAACACTTTGTCCCCTATCTCATTCCACCTCCCCCTTGAATTTCGGGCATGGTACTCAGTTAGCTTCCGGCGCTTTGCCTCAACAACTTCATGCATGTCTGGGAGGATTAACGAGAGCCTAGTCTTTAAGGTCCATTTCATCAATAGTTGCGCGGGGGGAACCCCAGTCAACGAATGCGGACGAGATCTGTATGCCAGCAGCAGTCGCGACAGGCGGCTCTGCAGCGTGGGACCTTGAGTTTTTAGCATGCCTTGTTTAACGATTTGCATTGCTCACTCCGCCTGGCCATTGGAGGCCGGCTTGAACGGTGCCGTCTTAATGTGGTCAACTATAAAGTCTTAAAATTCTGCACTGGTGAAGCACGGACCATTATCACTGACCAATATGTCAGGAATTCCGTGCGTTGCAAACATGGTTCTAAGGCGCTCAAGTTTAAAATGGTGCACTCGATCTACTTTGAAAATGCATCGACGACTACGAAGAACATTTTGTCCATGAATGGGCCCGCATAGTCTACATGCACCCACGACCACGGTTTGGTGGGCCAGGGCCAGGGGCTTAGGGGGGCCTCCCTGGGGGCATTACTGAGTTGGGCACAAATGGTGCACCGACGGACGCAGAGCTCCAAGTCCGCGTCAATGCCAGGCTACCAGACGTGGGATCTGGCTATGGCCTTCATAAGGACGATCCCCGGGTGCTCGCGGTGGAGCTCCCGGACAAATGCCTCTCTGCCTCGCAAGGGCATAACTACTCGGCTGCCCCACATCAGGCAGTCTGCCTGTAGTGAGAGTTCATGCATGCGCCTATGGAAAGGTTTGATCTCCTCGGGGCAGGCATCGCTAGCCTCTGCCCAGTCACCAGTTAAAACACATCTTTTGACAAAGGATAACGTGGGGTCGCTGGTCGTCCAGGCTTTGATTTGGCAAGCCGTCATGAGCAAACCTGTGGATTCAAAGGCATTGATTGCCATGACCATCTCACAGTTCTGTTCGTCGGACCTTTCCGTGGTCGCCAGGGGTAGTCTGCTAAGCACGTCGGCACAGTTGTCTGTGCCTGGTCTGTGCCTTATTGTGTAGTCGTAAGACGCCAGCATGAGAGCCCACTGCTAAATGCACGCCGAGACATTGGTGTTTATCGCCTTGCACTCGGATAGTAGGGACGTGAGGGGTTTGTGGTCGTTTTCTAATGCGAACTTGGCCCCGAAAAGGTATTGGTGTATCTTTTTGATACTGTACACGCACGCGAGCGCCTCCTTCTCAACCATACCGTACCCGCGCTCCGCCCGCGAAAGTGACCTGGAGGCATAAGCAATGGGCTGTAAGTTACCTGCATCATTGACATGCTGTAAAACGCACCCGACCCCGTACGCTGACGCATCACATGTAAGAACTAGCTTTTGGCCTGGGTCAAAAAAGGCTAAAACACTGTTGGAACATAGAAGGTTGCGTGCCTTATTGAAGGCGCATTCTTGGGCGTCCCCCCCAAAACCAATCGCACCCCTTTCTGAGTTGCATGTGGAGAGGCTCCAGCAGCATGCTCAAGTTCTGTATAAAGTTCCCAAAATAATTGAGTAGCCCGAGAAAGGCACGCAGTTCCGAGACATTCCGGGGCCTGGGAGCCAGACAAATTGCTTCGGTTTTGGATTCTGTTGGGCGGATTCCATCAGCGGCAATCCTTCTGCCCAAAAATTCAACCTCGGGCGCGAGAAACAGATACTTGGATTTCTTAACTCTTAGGCCTACCCGATCCAATCGACTTAGTACTTCCTCCAAATTGCGGAGCTGGGAGTCGGTGTCTCTGCCCGTGATGAGTACGTCGTCTTGAAACACAACCGTCCCCGGGATGGACTTGAGCAGGCTCTCCATGTTGCGCTGGAATATAGCAGCTGCCGACCTGATGCCGAATGGGCATCGATTGTACATAAAAAGGCTTCGATGTGTGTTGATGGTGGTGAGTAGCTTAGACTCTTTGGTCAGTTCTTGCGTCATATATGCAGATGTGAGATCTAGTTTCGAGAAAAGTTTTCCTCCAGCCAATGCGGCAAATAGGTCCTCCGCTCTGGGCAGCGGGTATTGGTCCTGTAGGGAGACTCTGTTTATGCTAGACTTGTAATCCCCACAGATTCATACGGATCCATCAGGCTTCATGTCAGGGATGATGGGACTTGCCCAGTCGCTAAATTCCACAGGTGAGATAATGCCTTCCCGCAGAAGCCGGTCCATTTCGTGTTCAATTTTTTCCCTCATCACATAATGCACAGCTCTAGCCTTGTGATGGACCGGTCTGGCATCCTGTGTGATGTAGATTTTAACTTTAGCCCCTTTGAAGGTGCCCACACCTGGCTGAAAGAGATGTTCAAAACGACTTAGAACTGTTGAGCAGGAGGTCCGTTCGTCTGACGACATGGCGTGAACATCATCCCATTTCCAATTTAGTTTTGCCAGTCAGCTTCTCCCCAACAGATCTTCGGGGACAATCCACAGGGGAAGTTGGTTCACCGTCCCTTTGTGTGTGACTGAGAGCAAGGCACTGCCAAGGACTGGGACGATTTCTTTGGTATAGGTCCTTAGTTTGGTGTTGATCCTTGTGAGTTTTGGTCTGTTGCTTTTATGCGGCCACAGCTGTTCAAATTGTTGAACGCTCATGAGCGATTGACTCGCTCCCGTGTCCAGTTCCATGTTAACGGGTATCCCGTTGAGTAGGACCCTCATCATTATTGGAGGCATCTTGTTGTAAGAACAGTGGACATTGATTGTGTTGACCCGCTGTACCTCGGTGTCCTGGGCACTGTCCCCACCGTCTTCTGGTCCGCTTTCCGACCCTTCCGATTCTTTTACCAGCCAAGCTGCTGTTTTTCTGCACATGCGGGCCAGATGCCCTGTATAGTTGCAGTTTCTGCAAACAGCATGCTGAAATTGACACCCCCTTGTTGAGTGCCTTCCCCCACATCTCCAGCACAGACCGCTTCCATTGTTTCTGAAGGATGAGCTGCGTCTGGCTGATCTCTCTTGAGCTTCTCTCAGTCTGTAGTTGATTGCTCGCATTGTGGGTTGATGAGGTGTGAACGGCCGTTCATGTGGCCCTTGATGGCTTCTGGCGCCACTGCCTGCTGTTGAAGGCCTGCTCTCCTGCCTTTGTCTTTGTGTGGGGGTAGCGGCTTGTTTCACGCTGTGAATCCCTTGTTCCGATGTTTCGTTAGTTGTCGTACCCACAGTATAGATCAACCTCATTTCTTTTTATCGTGCCAAGAATGTCTGTGAGACCAGTGCTGCTGCCTCTAGGGTCAAGTTCTTGGTCTCTATAAGTTTTCGGAATATGCCTGCGTGGCCTATTATTTCAATAAAAAAGTCTCTCAGTAATTCTCTCCTTAGTTCATCGGAGAACTCACATAAACTTGCCAGCCTCCGAAGTTCCACCACAAAGTCGGGTAGGCTCTGGCCCGCACAGCATCTGTAGTTGTAGAACCTGTGTCTGGCCATGTGTAGGCTGCTCGCTGGCTTCAGGTGGTCTCTCACCAGTGTGCTCAACTCCTCAAACGACTTGCTTGCTGGTTTCTCGGGTGCCAGCAGGTCCTTCATTAAGGCGTATGTTTTCTAGCCACAGCTGGTCAAGAGATGGGCTCTTCTCTTGTCTGCCTTATCGTCGCCCAACCCCAGTCCTTGGTTACAAAGCTTTGCTGGAGCCTTTCTATAAAGTCCTCCCAATTGTCTCCAGCATTGTATTTCTCATCTGAGCTGTTGGTAGCCATTCTGTGGATTCTGTGATCCTGTAACTCGTCGCCACTGTAAAGTCCTGACCCTGCAGTACAGACTTACACAAGGCAAATGCTGAAATCAAGGTCACTCTGGAACTGCACCTTTATTTCACAGCTCTCGAGTGCCACACTTGCCTGAGACCTGCCTTTATATACCTGTGTGGAACAGGTATGCAGTGTCTCCTGCAAGTGCACCCCTGGTGGGAAAGTATGCATGTGGTTACAGGCCATATCTAGTTACAATCATGTATAGCATGGTAA
Source organism: Pristiophorus japonicus (assembly GCF_044704955.1). Taxonomy (NCBI): domain Eukaryota; kingdom Metazoa; phylum Chordata; class Chondrichthyes; family Pristiophoridae; genus Pristiophorus; species Pristiophorus japonicus. The sequence goes on along the minus strand of NC_091977.1, from coordinate 222,043,773 downwards.
GATACAGTTATATACAGTAGTGTGAGATACATGACATCGTGCTCCATCTCCAAGGACACCCTGACTCGGATGTAACCGCAGAAGAGAGGCAGGCAGTCGGGCTGAACGACCTCCTTGACTGCCCGCTGCCTGGGCCCAGTACCCCATTCAAGCTTGGTTTCAAAAAGGGTTGGAGTGGAATAGTTATAGCCAACAGTGGTAAAGCATGTGACATATAACATACCTAAAGAATTGTAGTAAAGACCAAGACAAAAAGACACACCTCTCTGTCAGGGAGGCAGAGTAAAGCATTTATGAAAGTATTATAAAAAAAAAACTGGCAGTGCTGTTGCAAGTTAGGTTAAACTTTTTTTTATCGTTAGTCGGGTACATGTTTAACGTGTATGACATCTGCTCTTTCAGCGCAGGCGTTAACCATTTAAAATTGACTCGTGATCAATTGGTTTCCTTTTATCATATTCCCCCCACATGGCAAGTTCTGTGCAGCAGCACTTGCGAATTTTATTAATCGGGTTCCTGGTTGCTCTTGATAGTTCTCGTGTTGTTGATAGTTTCAAGATTCCAGAGTATATGTCTGTGTGAGCTGCAGCTCCTGCCGATTCCTCTCCCATTCCTACAGGAAACAGGAAAAAGGAACAGCCACTGACTCCCTGGCATTGAATAACCTCGAATCCGCCTTATTCTAACTCAAATTTGGGAATAATCAGCGAACTTGCTGATCAGTTTAATTGTCAATTTTAAGTTGTTCACTTACAGCTTACAAGAGGATCGCGCGACACAGAGAGAAAGAAACCCCGGTCTAAATCGTTAATAACCTTTGGGATAACGGACAGAAAGAAAAAATAGCGATGTGACGGTGATTGGGCACTACGGGGATCGAGACATGGAATTATTGGGAATTTTGATCATTCACGTTTACTGCTTGTCAATTTCAGGTAAGACTGGTTTACAGCTTCTGCTAATCGTGTCCTTAGACAAAAAAAAGTTTAAGACTCCACTTTACTACTTTTTTTAAAAACGAAAACCAATTTGCTCGATATTCATTGCGTTTGGTCAGTGTGATGATCTAATTTCAGTGTTGAAGAACCGGCTGTTTATGATCACTTCATAAAACTTAAAATCTGAGGACAAGTTTAATTAAAAGCGCATCCTGTTTAAAAAATGTGCGCGTTCAAAGGAACGCATGCTCAGCATAGCTTTCTAAAGTTAATCGAATTCCACGATTGCTTGTTTCTGTATAAATAGAGAAATGAGACGCATTAATTACAAAATATAAATAAATGTGTTGAAATGATGCCTTTCTCTGCAGTTAAGATGGTGCCTAAGGTTGTAAGATAAAACTCTCCACTGATTTTCAGCTAGACTTTTATTGATGAAAAATATTGTGTGTTTTGGGATGTTTTACAGTAATAATTACATGAGTTTTAATAGATTTGCAATCAATTTCACTACCTCAGCAAATCTCACGGCTGGCAATAGGCGAATCGTGGCAGCTTTCCTGTTATTGTCAAGGTTTATTATTTACGTTTAGTTTTTAAAGATACCTCTAAATAGACCACTCACTAGTCAGCCCAACTATCAAATACACCAGTATTTATTTCGGCCAATATTTCAAAAAGTCAGAGATCGGTTATCTTTGATATATAACATGTCCGATACATAAACATAGTTTTAGACAATACGCACGGTCCCCAGTGCTGGCGGTTTATTCGGTCTAGTTGACGCTCCCTACAAGTAATCATCAGATCACTTTCTGCACTCATTTACATCTCTGCCGTTGAGAATTATTTTTTCCGACAAGGCTGCTATCAACACAAGACAATTCTAGTTTGTGTATTCCCTTTTTGATCTAGTCTACAACAGTGACTACATTTTAAAAGTACTCCGTTGGTTATGAAGCGCTTTGGGATACCATGTGGGTGTGAAAGGCGCTATATAAATGCAAGTTCTTTCTTCGCCTTCCTTCATCATCCCCACTTAAATATTTTGAACATTGGCTTTTATTTCATTTCTCGCTTTGGAAGTCTTTTAGTCTCCCAACATGGTAAGTTTAAAAAAAAATGTTTTCAGAATGTGGGTGGTGCTGACAAAGCTACATTTTAATTGCCCGTCCATAATTGCTCTGAGAAAGCGTTGGCCGGCCTTCTTCCTGATCCACTGCGTCCTTATGCACTCACAATAATGTTAGGTAGGAAACTCCAGGATAATGCTCCAGCAACGATGAAGCAACATCAAATGTCCAAGTCAGGATGGTGTATGATTTGGAGAGGAACCTGGAGGTGATGGTGTTTCCATGACCTTGTTGTTCTTCTCGTTGGTAGAGGTCATGAACTGGGAGGTGCTGTCAAAGTAAGCTTCATGCGCTGCTGCAGTGCATCCTGTAGATCATACAGAGTGGAGGTGGGGATGAATATTGAGTCCTGGTGTTGCACTGATTGGCTTTGAACAACCATAACCATCAGCCTTTATGTCAGATATGATGCCAACCACTGACTGCTTTTTCCTTTGACCTCCATTGATCTCAATTTTGTCCCGGCACTTTGGTGCCATATTCAGTTGAATGTTGCCTTGATTTTGAGAGCAGCTATCCTCTGACATTGAGCTTTTAAGTCGATGTCAGAATCATGGCTGTAACCAAGTCTGACAGAGCATAAACTGAGCATTGACATGCTGGTTATTGGTAGCTAGGTGTCCCTTGATGCTACTGTTGATGTCTCCTTCTATCACCCTGAAGATGATTGATAGGACAGTACTTAGACACATTAGATTTGCCCAGCTTTTTGTGTATAGGACATTCCTGAGCAATTTTTCACATTAATGGGTAGATGCCAGTGTTGTAGCAGCATTGGAATAGCTTGACTGGGACAGTGTGGCTAGTTCTGCATTGCAGGTCTTATTCACTACAGCCTTTGCTCTATCTAGTAAGAACATAAGAACATAACATAAGAAACAGGAGCAGGAGGAGGCCATTTGGCCTATCAAGCCTGCTCCGCTATTCAATAAGATCATGGCTGATCTGATCATGGACTCAGCTCCACTGACCCAGCCTCCACAGCTCTCTGGGACAGAGAATTCCATAGATTTACAACCCTCTGAGAGAAGAAATTTCACCTCATCTCAATTTTAAATGGGCGACCCCTTATTCTAAGACTATGTCCCCTAGTTTTAGTTTCCCCTATGAATGGAAATATCCTTTCTGCATACACCTTGTCGAAACTCCTCATTATCTTATATGTTTCAATAAGATCACCTCTCATTCTTCTGAACTCCAATATGTATAGGCCCAACCTACTCAATCTATCCTCATAAGTCAACCCCCTCATCTCCGGAATCAGCCTAGTGAACCTTAAATGCAAGTATATCCTTCCTTAAATATGGAGACCAAAACTGTACACAGTACTCCAGGTGTGGCCTCACCAATCCCCTGTACCGTTGTAGCAGGACTTCTCTGCTTTTATACTCTATCCCCCTTGCAATAAAGGCCATCATTAAATTTGCCTTCCTGATTACTTGCTGTACCTGCAGACTAACTTTTTGTATTTCATTCACAAGGACCCTAGGTCTCTCTGTACTGCAGCACTTTGCAATTTTTCTCCATTTAAATTATAATTTGCTTTTCTATTATTTCTGCCAAAGTGGGTAACCTCACATTTTCCCACATTATACTCCATCTGACAAATTTTTGCCCACTCACTTAGCCTGTCTATATCCCTTTGCAGGTTCTTTGTGCCCTCCTTATAATTTGCTTTCCCATTCATCTTTGTATCATCAGCAAACTTGGCTATATTACACACGGTCCCTTCATCCAAGTCATTAATATAGATTGTAAATAATTGAGGACCCAGCATCGATCCCTGCGGCACCCCACTAGTCACTGTTTGCCAACCGGAAAATTACCCATTTATCCCGACTCTCTGTTTTCTGTTAGTTAGCCAATCCTCTATCCATGCTAATATATTACCCCCAACCCCGTGAGCTTTTATCCTGTGCAGTAACCTCTTATGTGACATCTTATCGAATGCCTACTGGAAATCCAAATACACCACATCCACTGGTTCCCCCTTATCCACCCTGCTCATTACATCCTCAAAGAACTCCAGGAGATTTGTCAAACATGATTTCCCTTTCATAAAATCATGCTGACTCTGCTTAATTGAATCATGCTTTTCCAAATGTCCCACTACTGCTTCCTTAATAATGGTCTCGAGCATTTTCCCAACAACAGATGTTAGGCTAACTGGTTTAGAGTTTCCTGCTTTTTGTCTGCCTCCTTTTCTAAATAGGGACGTTACATTTGCGGTTTTCCAATCTGCTGCGACCGCCCCAGAATCCAGGGAATTCTGGTAGATTACAACCAATGCATCCACTTCTCTTAAGATCCTAGGATGTAAGCCATCAGGTCCAGGGGACTTGTCCGCTTTTAGTCCCATTATTTTCCTAGTACTACTTCATTAGTGATAGTGATTGTATTAAGTTCCTCCCTACCTATAGCCCCTTGATTATCCACTATTGGGATGTTTTTAGTGTCTTCTACCGTGAAGACCGATACAAAATATTTGTTCAACATCTCTGCCATTTCCCTGTTCTCCATTATTAATTCCCCAGTCTCATCGTCCAGGGGACCAACATTTACTTTAGCCACTCTATTCCTTTCAATGTACCTGTAGTAACTCTTACTATCTGTTTTTATATTTCTTGCTAGTTTACTTTAAAATCTATCTTCCCTCTCAATCATTTTTTTAGTCGTTCTCTGCTGGCTTTTAAAAATTTCCCAATCCTCTGTCCTCCCATTAGTCTTGGCCACATTGTATGCCTTTGTTTTCAACCCCTTTGTAATATCATATGGAGTGAACTAAGCAATACCATCTATGATCGGGATTTCAGGAGGATGCGGAATGGGATCATCCACTTTGCACTATTGACTGAAGACATTTGCACATACTTCAGCCTTGCTCTCAGGTGCAGGGATCTACCATTGTTAAGGATGGAGATGTTCAAGAAGCCTGCTTCTCCTGTTAGTTGCCTGATTGTCCACCACCATTCTCTGCTGGATGTGGTAGGGCTACACAGATTTGCCCTGATCGATTGATTGTGGGACCGCATAGCTCTGTATTTAGCCTACTGCATTTATTGTTTAATGTGTAGATAGCCCAATGTAGTTTCACTAGGTTTGGTGCATCATTCTACGGTACGCCCTTCTACACTTCCTACTAAACCAGCGTTGATCTCCCAGCTTAATGGTGGAAGAAGAACATAGGAACAGGAGGAGGTAATTCAGCCCCTCGAGCCTGTTCTGCCATTCAATTAGATCTTGGCTGATCTGTATCTTAACAAGATTGTAAGTACAGATAGTGATCATCAAATCAGTAAAGTAACTCATAACAAAGCTTTTGACAGGCTCTTCTTGCATGTTTGAGGAACTGAGCCATTAAACTTTACAACATCATCACTTTAAAATATTTGAATCTAGGTCATCTATTGATGATGTGAGAATTGAGTAAAATCCCCAGTATTCTTAAACTTTACTGACAGGTTAATTCATTAGTTACAATATAACTATATCAAAACCCTTGTATCTGCATGCATCACCTGTCGAATTTTACCATTATAAATTCACCTGTCCACATTTATAACTGCAATTTGCCTATGTAAATTCATTATGCTGTCATGCACTTTCACACTAGTAGAGATGCTACAGCTTTATTATTAATGACCGGTGTTCATTTTCACTTGTAATTTATTTCTGTCAATTCTATAGATTCACGAAATCGGCATAATATACATCCCAGCAAGATTAATTTATTCTACAGTTCTTCTATGAAGGATAAGTCTACCTTTAAAAAGAGATCATGTCATATACACCACTGAAATCAGTGCATAAGTATTCAAAATGGGTACTTGCAAAGTTAAAGAATGTAATAATTTTTCATATTTAAAAGCGATTTATAAATGTTTTTCACAGATTCGTCTTGTTAACTGACACATTGGTTCTCATTTGCTACAGTCACTTCATCACAATGCTATTATCGTAAAATTAAAGCTTGTCAGGGTGGGGAGAGCAGTTATTGCAAATCCAAACACAAGCTGCTGGTGATTTTCTGTCCTTGGAAAGAAAATCATCAGCAGCTGTGCCCCAATTTGCCAAAGAAAAAAATCTTCCCCCTGTGCTCCTTCCATTCAAAAGTAAAACAGGATGGTCATAATCAGCAAACTTCAGGGGGCCGAAATTGATGGCCTTACCACCCACTGCCACCTACTGCCGCCGAGATCCGCTGACATTCCTCTCCAGGTTGCGCCCTGTGCCAGTTTGCACTTGGGCTGGAGTGGGCGGGAGGGGAGAACTGCCGGGAACCACCCGCTGATGTCAGCGGACGGCCAAGTGGTGCAAGTGACTTCCCCCCCACCGAGATGCCAGATTGGTGCGGGTGGGAATCGGCGGATTGGTGCGGGGGAAGGACTGCCGCAAGGAGGCTGGTCTAACCCCCAAGGTAAGTTTAAAAAACTGAAAAAAAAAAGGTTAGTGAACTTTTTAATACATTTTTTTTCACAGCGACTTACCTTAATGGGTTCCCCTGAAGGTCTTCCGGGTAATTTTTTTTTTTCAATCATTTTTATTTGAACGTCTTCGACCCTCCGTGGGCCTGACTCCATCCTCAGTGGCACTTCGGCGGCTAGAGCCTTTGCCGCCGAGATTGTGAGCTCCCGCCCGCCCCCGCCCAGTTTGATGGTGTACATCGCTCGTTTGCCGCCGGCCCAACTTTTAAATTATTTTTCATCAATTTCCCACCCAAAGTGCCGCCCGGTCTCTTGGCAGCCATCGGCGGCCTTTTGGGCGGGACTTGGAAATCACCAAGTTCGGCCCTAAGGCTTGGAAAGGACAAATAAAATACTTTCAAGTAAATAATAAATGCTGATACCTTTTCTCGTAAACTATAATGTTGATGGAGTTGATTCACAGTACATCTCAAAGTGAAGAAGCTGGAGAAGCTGGAATTGTTCTCCTTAGAGCAGTGAAGGTTAAGGGGAGATTTATTAAAGGTTTTCACAATTCCAAAGTTTTTCAATAGAGTAAATAGGAAGAAATCTGGTCAATAACCAGAAGACATGGATTTAACGTAATTGGCAAAAGCAGCAGGAGGGAGATTATGTTACGCAGCAAATCGTTATAATAATCTGGAACGCACTGCCTGAAAGGTTGGTGGAAACAGTAACTTTTGAAAGGGAATTGGATAAATACTTGAAATGGAAAAATCTGCAGGGCTATGGGGAAAGAGCAGGGGAGCAGCATTAATTGGTTAGTTATTTCAAAAAGCTGGCACAGGCACAATGGGCTGAATAATCTCCTGTGCTGCATGATTCTGTGATATTGATAGTGCTCATCGGTATGAAGTGAAGATGCAGTGCTCCCTACAAGAAACAGGGAAAGTGGCTGAGTGTCACTATGGAGCTGCAGTATTCCAACATTGATCTTACTGGGTTTTAGTGGATGTCACTCTAATTTTAGAATTCATCTTTCATGGGGCAAGTGTCAGGTTTCAACCTAAAATCAGAAGCCTTACAAAAAGCAAGATCAGGAACGAGAGATGTTGAAGGTTAGCAACAGCCATGGGGTTTGGAAAGGTGGTGGAAGCAGATTCAATAGTAATTTTCAAAAGGGAATTGGATATATACTTGAAAAGGAAAAATGTGCAGGACCATTGAGGAAGAGCAGGGGAATGGGTAGTTCTTTCAATGAGTTGGCACAGACAGGATGGGCCTCCTTCTGTGCTGCAAAATTCTATGATTCTATGATATAATATTGGGCCTAAAATTCCAGTCAGAGGCTTCCTTCGGACGATCGCCTCCAACCCAACATTTTTCTACGAATGTACCTGGTGGTCCCGGAGGTGCTTTCGATTCTGGTCGGAGGCCGAGATTCGATGTGTAGCCTATGGGAAGAGGACTTCCTCGCACGCACGAAAAAGCTGAAGTCACGTGGGCCTGCACCACCAATCACTCTGCAGTATTCTCTGATCGTAATGGGAACTCGGACAAATGAGAATAACACCCTATAACACAGAAACACAACATAATAAATTAAAAAATACATTACATATTTAAAATTTATTGAAATTGAAGTTAATTAAATGTTTTAGAAAAAAAAATATATATTTTGGGATTTTTTTTTTAATGTGTTTTAATAGGGTTTAAAATAAACTTACCTTAATGGACAGGGTTTTTACTCTAAAAATGGGTATTTAAATTAATTTTTTATTTGTTTTAAAACTCTTACGCTGATAAAGTAGGCTATGCGCCTGCTTTTACTAGGCATAAAAGTTTCAAGGACATTCGCAGGGCAAGAGATGGGCAAATAGCCAATCACTCCCGCGCGAATGTCGTTTCTGCAGGGCTGCAAAGGATCTATCTGTCAAGCGAGGCCTCGCCGGGTCCATACGCATTCCGTACGGACCCAGCGAGGCCGGGATTTTACCCCCTATATAAGCAATTTGAGTCACGTGAGTGTAGTGTGCTCAAGAGGAACAGGTGACTTTGGATCTATGGCTCCCAAAGCTCTCCACTACTGGTGATTTTCCTTGCCTCATGTCTGGGTCTGTTGTAGATTAATTGATAGAGAGTGATTGCTATGATTAGTCAACAACTCCATTATCGTTCTATCATACAACTACCAGGATGGTAGAAGGTGAACTAGATGGACCTTGGTCTTTTTTCATCTAGTAATTTCTAGGTTCTTAAAGGAACTAAAAGCTGTAAATTCAAATTTAGAAATATGGGGCCCGAGTTTGGTCAAACCTAAGTTTTGCCCATGTACCATCAAAAGGACCGTTAAGAACCTGACGGTACTTTGGGTGGAAAAATGGGGAAAAAAATGCCCGGCGGAAAAAATGGGCCTTACACACTGAATCTGGGCAACAGCGCGCAGTAGGTCGGATTCTGGGCAGCAAATACGATCCTAGGCAAAGTAACGTCAAAGATAGAGTCGGGCCCAGAGAGGGGGCAGCCGGCGGTAAGTCCACCAAATTCGGTCAAAGAGGCAGTTTTAATAAAACTTTTGAAGATTGGTGTAAAGTCCTTACTGTACAGTATGAAACCACACGAGGCACATTCTGGGGACAAGGTCACTCTGTGACCTTAACCCTTTATTCACTGGACTCCAAAGACGCTGACCCTGCGTGGGACATCCCTTTTTATACCTGTGTGATCAGGTAAGGAGTGTCTCCCACAAGTTCACCCCTTGTGGTCAAGGTGTGTATCTAGGTTGAGTGTATACAGTGGTGTTACATTGTAGTTACATACATGACATCACCTCCCCGCCTCCCCCCCGCCAAAGTCTTATTGGGATCATAGGTTTAGTCTTTCAGGTGGTCTACACTCCCTCGTGGAGCGCCACATTTGGGGCTCTGGTTGTTGGACACTGATGTGAGTTGTCACCTGTGGTGATTCCGGCCTGTCCGAGTTGACCGCAGGGACTGTGCATTCTTCTGATTGCTCTTGTTGCTCATTCACTGGCAGTGTTGTGAGCTCCATCTCATGGTCTTCTTCAGGTTCCTCCGTGTCGATGCTGAACCTTTTTTTTACTTGGTCCAGATGCTTACGGCATATCTGACCATTGTTGAGTTTTACCCCGATGACCCTATTCCCCTCTTTGTAAATTACAGTGCCCTCAAGCCATTTGGGCCCCATGGTGTGATTGAGGACGAATACAGCATCATTTATGTTTATACATCTCCCCCTCGAATTGCGGTCATGGTATTCATTTTGTGACTTGCGCTTGCCCTCAACTATGTCGGTCAGGACTGGGTGAATGAAGGACAACCGAGTTTTGAGTGTCTGTTTCATTAGTAGCTCTGCGGGCAGGACCCCCATGAGCAAGTGCGGGTGGGATCTATAGGCCAGCAGGAGACGCGATAGGCGGCATTGTAGGGAGGGTCCTTGAAACCTGCGTAATGATTTGGACCGCACATTCCGCCTGGCCATTGGAGGCCGGCTTGAACGTCACAGTCCTAACATGGTTGATGCCATTGCCCGACATAAACTCTCGGAATTCGTAGCTAGTGAAACATGGGCCATTATCACTAACCAGGATGTCCGGCAAGCCATGGGTTGCAAAGATCGCACGTAGGCTTTCCACGGTGGTGGATGATGTGCACGAATTCAGAATGATGCACTCGATCCATTTCAAGTACGCATTTACCACAATAAGGGACACCTTTCCCATGAACGGACCCGCATAGTCAACATGAATGCGTGACCATGGCCTGGTGGGCCAGGGCCACTGGCTGAGCGGGGCCTCCCTGGGGGCATTACCCAGCTGGGCACACGTCGTGCATCTGCGAGCACAGTGTTCCAGGTCTGAATCAATTCCAGGCCACCAAACGTGTGACCGGGCAATGGCCTTCATCAGCACAATGCCTAGATGCTCGCTGTGGAGTTCCCTGATGAATGCCTCCCTGCCCTTCTGGGGCATAACTACCCGGCTGCCCCATAGTAGGCAGTCGGCTTGGATGGAGAGTTCATCCATCCATCTGTGGAACGGTCTGACCTCCTCAGGGCATGCTCCGTGTGTGGGCGCCCAATCCCCAGTCAGGACACATTTCTTAATCAGGGATAGGAGGGGATCTCTGTTTGCCCAGGTTTTGATCTGGCGGGCTGTGATGGGGGAGCCTGCGCTGTCAAAGGCATCGACAGCCATGACCATCTTGGCGCTTTGCTCCGCTGCCCCCTCAGTGGTGGCCAGTGGAAGCCTGCTGAGCGCATCAACGCAATTTTCAGTGCCGGGCCGGTGCCAGATGGAGTAGCCATAAGCAGCCAGCATGAGAGCCCATTGCTATATGCGAGCTGATGCGTTGGCATTGATAGCCTTGCTGTCTGACAACAGGGATGTTAATGGCTTGTTGTCCGTCTCTAATTCACACTTCCTACCAAAGAGGTACTGATGCATTTTTTTTACATCATAGACACATGCAAGTGCCTCCTTCTCGACCATCCCATATCCCCGTTCTGCTTGAGAGAGCGACCTGGAGGCATAAGCCACGGGTTGTAGTTGACCCTCAGCATTGCCCTGCTGCAACACGCACCCAACCCCATAGGACGATGCATCATATGTCAGAACCAATTTTTTTACAGGGGTCGTACAGGGTCAACAACTTGTTTGAACAAAGTAGGTTTCGCGCCCGATCAAAAGCCCGTTCCTGACAGTCCCCCCAAAACCAATCGCAACCCTTACGCAGGAGCACGTGTAGCGGCTCCAACAACGTGTTCAAATTCAGCAGAAAGTTCCCGAAATAGTTCAACAGTCCCAGGAATGAATGCAACTCCGATGTGTTGCAGGGCCTGGCTGCTCGTTGGATCGCCTCTGTTTTGGATTCGGTGGGCCGAATCCCATCTGCAGCAACCCTCCTGCCCAGAAACTCAACCTCAGGAGCTAAGAACACACATTTAGACTTCTTGAGTTGCAGGCCTACCTGGTCCAGTCGGCGTAGCACCTCCGCCAGGTTGTGGCGGTGTTCCTCGGTGTCTCGACCCGTGATGAAATTGTCATTCTGGAATACGATTGTTCCAGGAATGGATTTAAGCAGGCTTTCCATGTTTTGTTGAAAAATCGCGGACGCTGATAGAATGTCAAATGGGCACCTGTTATAAACGAACAGTCCCTTGTGCATAGTGATGGTGGTCAGTAGTTTAGATTCGTTGGCCAGTTACTGGGTCATATAGGCTGAAGTGAGGTCCAACTTGGTGAACAGCTTGCCGCCTGCCAGCGTGGTGAAGAGGTCCTCTGCTCTCGGGAGCGGGTATTGATCTTGTAGGGACACCCGATTGATGGTGGCCTTGTAGTCACTACAGATCCTGACAGAGCCATCTGCTTTTAGGACGGGAACGATGGGGCTCACCCAGTCGCTGAATTCAACAGGCGAGATGATGTCCTCTCTCAACAGTCGGACCAATTCGCTCTCGATCTTTTCCCGCATCACATACGGCACCGCTCTGGCTTTGTGGTGCACTGGCCTGGCGTCCGGGGTGATGTGTATCACTACTTTAGTGCCTTTGAAAGTCCCGACGCCAGGTTGGAATAGTGAATCGAATTGTTGTAGGACTTGTGAGCACGAACTTCGCTCCACAGATGACATTGCGTGAACCAGTTCATCTCGGCTAACCAGCTCCTCCCCAACAGTGCGGGACCATTGCCCGGGACAATCCAGAGCGGCAGCCAATTCACTAACCCATTGTGGGTGACAGCCAACATTGCACTGCCTAGCACCGGAATGATTTCTTTAGTGTATGTCCGTAATTATGTCTCGATATGTGCTAATTTGGGTCTACTGGCTTTAAGTGGCCATAGCTTCTCAAATTGCTGAACACCAATGAGTGACTGGCTGGCCCCAGTGTCCAGCTCCATGCGTTCTGGGATACCGTTTAATAAAACCCTCATCATTATTGGTGGCATTTTGGTGTATGAACTGTGAATATTCGCCACATAGACCCGCTGAACCTTGGCGTCCATCGATTTGCCCCAAAAGTCATCCTGCTTCAAAGAACCCTCTTCTGGTCCATCTGCCTCATATAGTAGTCTGGTTGCAGACTTCCTGCACATTCGAGCTAAATGGCCACTGAGATTGCAGTTCCTGCAGACAAACTGTTGAAATTTGCAAGATCGAGCTGAGTGTTTTCCCCCACACCTCCAGCATGAGTTAAAATTTCCATTGTTGGGAACAAAGGGACTATGGCCAGGCATTCCGCGCTGACTGTCCCTTTGACTGCTCTTAAGTACCCTATTAGTGGGTGTCAGTGACCCCATCCCAGGCCGCATTGTCCACTGTGATGACGTGAATGTCCGTTCAGCCTGCCATTGTCTCTGTTGAAGTCCTACTCTGGGGTCTATTGCTGCCTGGGGAGTATCGGACTGCCCCTGTCTGCCTGCGAGTCTCTGAGTCGCATTGATGATGTTGACTCCCTCATCCATCGCCCTGTTAGAGGCAGAATTGCGCGCGTATATTATTTTCGTCTCTTCCTCCCCCGCCATGAAAGATTGAGCTATCAACGCCGCCGCTTCCAATGTCAAATCCCTGGTCTCAATTAATTTGCGAAAAATTTCCGCATGACCGATGCCCTCGATAAAGAAGTCCCTTTGCATCTCCCCCCTGCAGGCATCTGTGAACTTACAGAGGCTGGCCAAACGCCGGAGGTCCGCTACGAAGTCCGGTATGCTCTGTCCTTCACGACGCGGTGGGTGTAGAATCTGTGTCGGGCCATATGTATGCTACTCGCCAGTTTGAGGTGCTCCCCGATCAATTTGCTAAGTTCTTCAAAGGTTTTGTCCGCTGGCTTTTCGGGTGCTAGTAAGTCCTTCATGAGCGCGTAAGTCTTTGGTCTGCAGCTGGTCAAAAGATGAGCCCTTCGCTTGTCGGCCGCTGCATCCCCCAGCCATTCTTTTGTAACGCAGCTTTGCTGAAGCCTCTCGACAAAATCATCCCAGTCTTCCCCAACACAGTACCGTTCCTCTGTGCCACCGGTGACCATTCTCGTGGGTCGTGAATTCCCGTTTCTCGTCGCCGATGTAAAGTTCTTACTCTACAGTATGAAACCACATGAGGCACATTCTGGGGACGAGGTCACTCTGTGACCTTAACTCTTTATTCACAGGACTCCAAAGACGCTGACCCTGCGTCGGACCTCCCTTTTTATACCTGTATGATCAGGTAAGGAGTGTCTCCCACAAGTTCACCCCTTGTAGTCAAGGTGTGCATCTAGGTTGAGTGTATACAGTAATACAGTAGTGTTACATTGTGGTTACATACATGACAGTTGGGATGGACCACTTCTCTAATCATATTCATGGCCCTTGATAAATTTTAATCACTTAGTGTTCATACCTTTACTGAACAATCTCAGCTTCTAAAGGAATTACTAACAGTAGTTTTATTTTGAAAAGTGCCATTTTATCTGATGAAAGTAAGTAAAGCCTTTTACACTGAAGGAATCAAAAGCATGGGGAATTAATAATGGGGAACAGGGAAATGGCAGAGACGTTGAACAAATATTTTGTATCGGTCTTCACGATAGAAGACACTAAAAACATCCCAATAGTGGATAATCAAGGGGCTATAGGGAGGGAAGAACATAGTACAATCACTATCACTAACGAAGTAGTACTCGGTAAAATAATGGGACTAAAGGCGGACAAGTACTCTGGACCTGATGGCTTTCATCCTCGGGTCTTAAAAGAGGTGGCTGCAGAGATAGTTGATGCATTGGTTGTAATCTACCAAAATGCCCTGGATTCTGGGGAGGTCCCAGCGGATTGCAAAAGTGCAAATGTAATGCCCCTATTTAAAAAAGGAGGCAGACAAATAGCAGGAAACTGTAGACCAGTTAGCCTGACATCTGTCGCTGAGAAAATGCTGGAGTCTATTATTAGGGAAGCAGTAGCGGGACATTTTGAAAAGCATAATTCAATCAAGCAGAGTCAGCGTAGTTTTATGAAAGGGAAATCAGTTTGACAAATCTCCTGGAGTTCTTTGAGGATGTACCGAGCAAGGTGGATAAGGGGGAACCAGTGGATGTGGTGCATTTGAATTTCCAGAAGGCATTCGATAAGGTGCCACATAAAAGGTTATTGCACAAGATAAAAATTCATGGGGTTGGGGGTAATATATTAGCATGGATAGAGGGTTGGCTAATGAAAACAGAGAGTCGGGATAAATGGGTCATTTCCGGATGGCAAGCCGTGACTAGTGGGGTGCCGCAGGGATCGGTTCTGGGTCCTCAACTATTTACAATCTACATTAATGACTTGGATGAAGGGACCGAGTGTAATGTAGCCAAGTTTGCTGATATATAGATGTGTGGGAAAGCAAATTGTGAGGAGGACACAAAAAATCTGCAAAGTGATATAGACAGGCTAAATGATTGGGTAAACATTTGTCAGATGGAGTATAATGTGGGGAAATGTGAGGTTATCCACTTTGGCAGAAAAAATAGAAAAGCAAATTACAATTTAAATGGATAAAAATTGAAAAGTGTTGCAGTACAGAGGGACCTGGGGGTCCTTGTGCATGAACACAAAGTTAGTGTGCAGGTACAGCAAGTAATCAGGAAGACAAATGGAATGTTGGCCTTTATTGCAAGGGGGATAGAGTATAAAAGCCGAGAAGTCCTGCTACAACTGTACAGGGTATTGTTGAGGCCACACCTAGAGTACTGCGTACAGTTTTGGTCTCCGTATTTGAGGAAGGATATACTTGCATTGGAGGCTGTTCAGAGAAGGTTCACTAGGTTGATTCTAGAGATGAGGGAGCTGACTTTTGAGGATAGGTTGAGTAGGATGGGCCTATACACAGTGGAGTTCAGAAGAACGAGAGGTGATCTTATCGAAACATATAAGATAATGGGCCCAAGTTTCGACCGACCTATAGAACAACGCACCTCCAAGAGGTCTGCCGACTTTCTAGAACGAAAAACACACCTAATATTTACCTCGGTATTCTCCACCATGATCAGGCCTGCTTTGGACTCGGTGCAGTGCAGCACAAGCTGTGGGGGGCGGAGCCAGGTCCTGCCGTTGAAAACAGTGCCGGGACTTCTGTACATGCGCGCTAGAGTGTGTGCGCATGTGCAGTAGCTTCAGGCCGCCGAGGCTGCGTGGGAGGGGCCCGAAGCACGCCGCCCCTAGTGCTGGCCAAATGGGCTCACTGGGGTGGCGAAGATCGGACTGGACCTCCCTCGTCTTGAGCTTCAGTTCACGCTCTGACGCCCCCCCCCACCCCCATTCAGGTCCACTCCGGCTCTCTCCGCACCCCCCCTCCCCTTCAGGTCCGCTCTGACTCCCCCCCCACCCCTTCAGGTCCAGTCCGCACCCCCTCCCGTTCAGCCGTCCCCCTCCCTCCACTTCCTCGGCGGGGCCCGCCCGAAATCTTCAACCCGGCTTCCTCTCGTCGGCCGGGCCCGTTCAGCCTCCGCCCCCTCCCTCCTCTCCTCCCCCCCTCCCTTCTCTCCCCACCCTTCCCTCCTCTCCTGCCCCCCTCCCTCCTCTCCCCCGCCCTGTCTCCCTCCTCTCTTCTCCTCCCCCCCCTCTCCCTCCCTCCCCCCTCCCTCTCCTCTCCTCTACCCCCTCCCTCCTCTCCTCCCCCCCTCCTCCCTCCCTCCACTCCCTCCCTCCTCTCCTCTCCCCCCTCCCCCCCCACCCCTCGCTGTCAGAAACACAGAGAGACACTGACAGATAGAGAGAGAGAGACACTGACAGAGAGAGAGAGAGAGACACTCACAGAGACAGAGAGAGAGACACTGGGGCAGGGTGGGGGGGCACGAGGGCCATCCCAGTACACTGTTGGAGGGCTCCCGGTGCTGCAGTTGGTGAGTAGAAACTTAATTTTTTATTTATTGATTTTTTAAAAAAATTATTTTTATTTTTTAATTTTTTTTCTTTTATTTATTGGTTGATTTATTGATTTAGTTATCATTTATTATTGATGATGGCTCTTTATTTGTAAAAGTGATGTGTTTCATGTTTGTAAACGTCTCTCCCTCTCCCACCATCTCTCATTTCCTACGCCTGATTTTCTAAGTGTAGGCAAGGTTTTTCTGAGCGTACAAAAATCTACACTTACTCCATTCTAAGTTAGTTTGGAGTAAGTTTTCGCTGCCTAAACTTGCAAAACAGGCGTAAGTGGCCGGTCACACCCCCTTTTGAAAAAAAAAATCTGTTCTAAAATGAAACTGTTCTAACTCACTAGAACTGGAGCAAACGAAATGCCGAGAATTGCAATTTCTAAGATATTCCATTCTAAACTAGTTGCTCCAAAAAAATAGGAACAACTCAGGCCGAAATTTGACCCCAAAGAGGGGGCTCAACAAGGTGGATGCAGAAAAGATATTTCTACTCATACTGGGAACTAAAACTAGGGGACATAGTCTCAGAATAAGGGGCCGCCCATTTAAAACTGAGACGAGGAAGAATTTTTTCTCTCAGAGGGTTGTAAATCTATGGAATTCTCTGCCCGAGAAAGCTGTGGAGGCAGGGTCATTGAATATATTTAGTCGGTGATAGACAGATTTTTGAATAATGAGGGAGTAAAGGGTTATGGGGAGCGGGCAGGGAAGTGGAGCTGAGTCCATGATCAGATCAGCCATGACCTTATTGAATGGCGGAGCAGACTCGATGGGCCAAATGGCCTAATCCTGCTCCTATTTCTTATGTTCTTGTGTTAATGTTTTCCTCTAGTACTTACCAACAGCAATATTTTTGTAAATTGTTTTTTTAATTAAAAACATGTTGTTATGTGCAATTATAGAAACGCTTGAATAGCCTAGCTGTTCAATGTCTTAATTCCAAAAAAATGGTGTGGGTCAGTAAAGTGACAGAACAATTAAATAAAACTCTTTTTTTTTTAAACTGTTGTAAATAATTTATTGTCGCACAGATTGTTCAGGAAGAGTCTGATTATTAAATAAAGAAGAAAGAAATGCCTGCATTTATATAGTGACTTTTACAACCTCAGGATGTCCTACTGCATTTTACAGCCAATGTAATACTTTTGAAGTGTAGTCACTGTTATGATGCAGGAAACGCAGCAGCCAATTCATGCACAGCAAGGTCCCATAAACAGAATTGTGATCATTACCAGATAATCTGTTTTAGTGATGTTGGTTGAGGGATAAATATTGACCAGGACACTGAGGAGAACTCCTCTGCTCTTCTTCAAAATGCTGCTATGGAATCTTTTACGTTCACCTGAGAGGACAGACAGAGCCTCGGTTTAACATTTCATCCAAAAGATGGCATCTCCAACAACACAGCACTCCCTCTGTACTGTACTGAAGTACCAACCTAGATTTCTGTGCTCAAGTCTCTGGAATGGGACTTGAACCCACACTCTCTGACTCCAAGGCAATATTGCTACCCACTCAGCCATGGCTGACACCTTAAGTGTTGATGGGTACGAAAAGACTAGTTGCTCCATTAAGTCTGTCTCACACCATGATGTCTGGAGCATCATGACTAGACAGTTACCACCCCCACTCTCTCTCTTTTTCCCCCCTCATCCCCCGCCTCATCATTCCTGCAGCTATGTTATCTTCTGGGAGAGGCAAAAAAAAGATAAAAAAACACACGGTCAATAAGGGAGAAAATACTCTAAAATTCCTGTCTGATGCCCTCAGGCGCTCGAAACTAGTCCAGGAGATCACATGCACCAAGTATTATCTATAAAAGCTTTTGCAATGTTAATTGTGGCACTTGTGATGTACCATTCGCATTGCTCATGGATGGAAACATTTGTTGCTCTTCCTATAACTGTTTCTCTCTATCTATTCCACTTTCTACTTGTTCCTATTCTCTTTTTCTTTTCCTTCAACCTTTTTCTCTCTCTCTCTTTCATTGTATGGCTATCACACCAGAATGTTTCTCCTTCTGGTGTGTGTGCATCACTCAATCCAACATTTTCTGCCATTATTTCTGTAAGTGTCACCTCCTTTGTTTACTCTCTCTTTTGTGTAACCCTGATGTCTCTATGTGGCCTTGCCCATGCTTTTTTACCTTTATTGATGTACAGGCAACTCTCGATTATCTGGGTCCCTCGGGGATCGGGCTATTCCGGGTAAATGATTTTGCCACTAAGGCGAATGCAAGTACTTGGCGAGAATGTTTGGGTCCCAAATTTGACGTGGAAAGGTAAAAACACGGGCAAGGACACAGTGAATCCTATTGTGTTGGAAGCGGATATTTTGAAACTCTCTGGAGTGGAACATTCAATAAGTAATTAATTGCACCCAGGGCTGCAGCTACTCACTGATGTCAGCACTTTCGTGCGAACAGAAGACGGTGCAGAAAGTGGTCAGCTCAGGACTGTGCGTGGGGTGGGTTTAATGGTCGTGTGTAAGAGCACGTTAAAGACCAAAAATGAGTAGTTTGGACAGGACCTTTGCATTGCTTTCTGTTGCAGTTGGGATCAGCTTGTTTTCCGGTGCTGAGATTAGAAAAACAGCGAAATATCCATCTCGATGCAACTGTACATGGGACACTATCACAGTTTTTAAAAGTGCCGTTACATAGAAACATAGAAACATAGAAAATAGGTGCAGGAGTAGGCCATTCGGCCCTTCTAGCCTGCACCGCCATTCAATGAGTTCATGGCTGAACATTCAACTTCAGTACCCCATTCCTGCTTTCTCGCCATACCCCTTGATCCCCCTAGTAGTAAGGACCTCATCTAACTCCTTTTTGAATATATTTAGTGAATTGGCCTCAACAACTTTCTGTGGTAGAGAATTCCACAGGTTCACCACTCTCTGGGTGAAGAAGTTCCTCCGCATCTCGGTCCTAAATGGCTTACCCCTTATCCTTAGACTGTGACCTCTGGTTCTGGACTTCCCCAACATTGGGAACATTCTTCCTGCATCTAACCTGTCTAACCCCGTCAGAATTTTAAATGTTTCTATGAGGTCCCCTCTCATTCTTCTGAACTCCAGTGAATACAAGCCCAGTTGATCCAGTCTTTCTTGATAGGTCAGTCCCGCCATCCCGGGAATCAGTCTGGTGAACCTTCGCTGCACTCCCTCAATAGCAAGAATGTCCTTCCTCAGGTTAGGAGACCAAAACTGTACACAATACTCCAGGTGTGGCCTCACCAATGCCCTGTACAATTGTAGCAACACCTCCCTGCCCCTGTACTCAAATCCCCTTGCTATGAAGACCAACATGCCATTTGCTTTCTTAACCGCCTGCTGCACCTGCATGCCAACCTTCAATGACTGATGTACCATGACACCCAGGTCTCTTTGCACCTCCCCTTTTCCTAATCTGTCACCATTCAGATAATAGTCTGTCTCTCTGTTTTTACCACCAAGGTGGATAACCTCACATTTATCCACATTATACTTCATCTGCCATGCATTTGCCCACTCACCTAACCTATCCAAGTCGCTCTGCAGCCTCACAGCATCCTCCTCGCAGCTCACACTGCCACCCAACTTAGTGTCATCCGCAAATTTGGAGATACTACATTTAATCCCCTCATCTAAATCATTAATGTACAGTGTAAACAGCTGGGACCCCAGCACAGAACCTTGCGGTACCCCACTAGTCACTGCCTGCCATTCTGAAAAGTACCCATTTACTCCTACTCTTTGCTTCCTGTCTGACAACCAGTTCTCAATCCATGTCAGCACACTACCCCCAATCCCATGTGCTCTAATTTTGCACATCAATCTCTTGTGTGGGACCTTGTCGAACGCCTTCTGAAAGTCCAAATATACCACATCAACTGGTTCTCCCTTGTCCTCTCTACTGGAAACATCCACAAAAAATTCCAGAAGATTTGTCAAGCATGATTTCCCTTTCACAAATCCATGCTGACTTGGACCTATCATGTCACCTCTTTCCAAATGCACTGCTATGACATCCTTAATAATTGATTCCATCATTTTACCCACTACCGATGTCAGGATGTTACAGCGGGTTCTCCGTTAGATCCGTGGTGCGGATAATCGAGAGTTGCCTGTACTCAAGAGAGCCGATGTTCCAAAGTCACTCTTCTCGATCCATGCACCTCACCCCAATTCATTCAAGTTCTTGCCCAAATGCTACCATTCTTCGCAACTTATGTGATTAAATAACACTTTAAAAGGGCTGGATTTTCGGCTTTCAGGGTTTTTCGGTGAAAACGGTAGCGATATGTGAAACTTACCGTTTGTACCGCTCTACCGTTTTTAGCCCGAACTTTCGGCCTTTACGTCTGCACCAGGGTTAGGGTTAGGGTTAGTAAGGGGGGCACTGCACAAGTATTCGCGGCGCAAACCCGCGAGTATCGGCAACTTTATTCCAGGGCTGGGAGCGCTGTGAGAGAGGCCTTGGGAAGGGGGGAAAAAACATTCCAAAAAACATTCCAAAAACATTTACAAGACTATCGAATCACTGAAAAAAATGTAAAAATAAAAACTTTAACTTACCTTTTTGCAGGTTTTCATACTTACCGCTGCTGGCAGGGCTGCACCGACAGGTTTGACCTGTCGCTATTCTGGGCACGGTGTATGGGTCGGGAGAGTGCCGAAACTCGGATGCAAATGCAATCTGAGTCATTGCACATCGGCGCACCTCTCCCCGGTGATACTTGAAAGCGCCGTCACAAACAGGTAGCTGAGGATCCTGCCCGTGCTTTGCGACTGGGTTTTCGCGCGGAGGGTCAAATCACGATGAAAACCCGGTTGCAAATCTGCCGAAAATCTGGGCCTTTGGTCCAAGAGAGCAGTATAGCGATGGGAAAAACAGCAATGTGTTGATCTGATGATCAGGTTTTCTAAGAATGCAGTGGGGGAGAGGGTTGAAAGGAGAGCAAAGCAATCAAATGTGGCCCTAAAGATTGAGAGCAAAAGCTTAATCGGTATAGGTTTCCGGAAAGAGGATAAGAAGAATGACTGCAGGAGTGAGAGAAATCTGTCTCTGGATCTGGGAACCAATATAAACTTTCAATGAAGACTTTTACTGAGGAACTGGTTTTGCTTTGTATACTTTATTTCAGTGTAATAGTAACTCAGGTGATTAAAATAAAATGCTTGTTTTGTTTTTTAAAATGCAATGTTTGTCCAACAGATGTTAGTTTGGGTTGTCAAGTGGATCATGAGTTGATTTGTCACGTGGTAAAACATACTACAACCATAGCTTAGTTCAAACTCAGAACCTTTTTCTCTTTCCATTTTCAGTCTGAACAATCACAGGTCTCAGCAATAAGAAATTAAGAAATTAAATAAACCACTAATGGCTACAGTCAACAGGAAGGTGTGCGTTTATTATGAATGACGTTTTAGTGAATTCCCTAAATCCACCAGAGTTTTGGTTTTTGGGTACCAGAACTCCCTACAGCTGGTATTCCATTGGGACATTTATGGCCTTTCCTTTCTGTCTAAAACTTTCAAAAGTATTCACATTTTTATTGTGTATTTTATTAAATATTTCCGTCAATCCAATGGGGTCCCACAAGGCTCCCATGTAAGACTGACCGTGGGACTTGACATCACACGAATGTAACTTCCTTGTTCTTGTTGCCTAAATAGATCCATGTCGGAAATACAATCGCTTTGCATTGTTCTAGTGTGTCGAGATAAGTCACTTTTAGTTTATTGTATAACTAGCTTCCATAATTTTCCAGAGAACATTTGTGTATGTTTTCTTGTATAGTTACAAAGCAACCCTGATGTGTCACAGGTAAAATTAAAACATTTGGGTCTACTTCTCTATGCATCTTTCCAAGTCAATTTTCTTTCTGTCTAAACGAATAAACCTGACACAAACCATTGAAACATTAATCCATTTAATGCTTGGTTGTTCAATATTTATTTAGTCATTCAAAGTGTCAGAAAGCACAATGTGCCTTATAGCTTCACAAAATCACTGTAAAAGAAAATTGCAAACCTTTTACTTTCCTTACACAAATTATGTGAATTATGTTTTAAGACATCTTCATATAATTTACGAACGATGAAAATTACACTTCCGACTCAAACAAAAAGCGATTTGTCATAATTTTTTTCATGAAGGCAGTCCCTTTTAACAGCATGTATATAGGGTTCAGGTTAAGGTTAAGGTTCACAAGAGATTAAAAGCAGCACCTCAAGTGGATAAGGCCATTCAAAAGCTAATGGATTATTGAATTTTATAGTAAAATGTACAGCATTGGATGAGCAGAAATGTCCACCAATTAAATATTGGGAAGATACTATGCCACTTCCTGGTTGCAATAATTTAAACATAGAAAAGGATTCTGTGGGATTTTAAGATCAGCCATGATCTTATTGAATGACAGAGGAGGCTCAAGGAGCCGTATGGCCTGCTCCTATTTCTTATGCACTTAGGTGTGAGTTTAGTGACTC
The DNA here is from genome assembly GCF_044704955.1 of Pristiophorus japonicus. Classification (NCBI taxonomy): domain Eukaryota; kingdom Metazoa; phylum Chordata; class Chondrichthyes; family Pristiophoridae; genus Pristiophorus; species Pristiophorus japonicus. Next base: position 222,020,916 of record NC_091977.1, on the reverse strand, counting down.
TACTGTGAATCATTAATCTTTTTATGAGTTTATGTCAGAAATTTAATGTTTGCACTAATGGGACAAAATTAACTTCATCCAATAAATGCCAAAATTTACACTGGTTTCTATGTTGATCTTGCTGGTAGCAATTTATGCCGATATTTCCTGCGAATTTCATTAGCCTATAGAATGTAAAAAACGATTTAAAACAAGTGAAAATCAGCGTAAAGAATCAGGACCCGAGGCAAGCGCTGAACATACACTACTTTTCTTCTTTAAGTTCCTCTTTATCTTACTGATATTATGAAATTAAAGTTTGAAGCCTCAAACCATTATTGATGCATATTAAGGACAGCAGCATGGAGTTTCCGCTAGGGGCGCAATCAGCAAAATGTGCCCAGAATGCGACAGACACTGCGAGGTGAAGTTATGCTCAAGTTTCCGCACAGATTCATTAGCATAAGCCCGAATGTAAAATCTCCCGTGAATCAGCGCAATCAAGCAGTGCAATCGATCAATCACTGCAACATGGCATCCTCCAACATCCCGAAGAGCAGTGGGTCTGCCAGGCAATGAGCCGTTCTTCAACTGACTGATTTAGTGCTCTGTTACATTTTGATTAGAATGAAGCCAATCAGGCATATGGTATTGGAGGACATGATGTACATTTTACATGTATGATAGATTAATGATAGAGACAAGGGGTAGAAATTTGTCTCGGGCAGTGGCGCAAATCAGGCAGCATCTGATCGGCTGCACGTTATACGCAGCGCCTGATATTCAATTCAGTTGGCTTCAGTCGACTGAATATCAGGCAGGGTGTAAAACAGTTGGTAGTTGCAATATTGCCCATTTAGTGCTATTACCAAGACTGATTTCTACCTCAAGATGTTTAATTATAGAGATTATTGAAGTGGTTTCTTTTATGTAGGCAACATTGTCGAAGAATGATGCTTAAAATTACAACATTTTACGAGGGAATGAGAGTACCCTAGTCCCCATTTAGTCAGAATATTTTCTTAGCTGGCCAAGGACAAAGCTAATTACATGAGTCATATGTTTTGCAGTTGCTGCGTCAGTGAAATTACTACGCAAGACCACCTCTGGGCCCACATCTGTCAGAATTATTTAATGTACAGCAGAATATACTGCTTTGAAAAGTTTAACAGATGGCCAAAACATACAAATATCAGTCCTATATATTACCTCACCTGGGACAATTTGGTTAATGGTCTCAAGACATTCTATTCATAATAACTAGTGTGTAATCATATCTATGTGGTAACTTCAATTGAATCTCTAAAAGCTGGATACAGGCAGGGATTCCATGACCTTGAGTTAAGACCAAATTCCCCGTTCCTTCTTAAATTAGTCTTTCAAGATCAATTTGCCAGGTGTGCCTCCATGATCTCCCACTGCCTGCCTCCCTGGAAATATAAGCACTGTTAATGTGGTAATATCAAAACCTCTAAGGCCTAGAAATTTGAGAACGCTAAAAACCTGCCAATGCCACAGCGGGCCAGAGGTAATGGCCGCTGAAAATAATGGCACTGCCAGGACCGTGATATTAGCGCTGATTGCTAATTAACATTAGCCCAGGGCTAAAGCTACCACGCAAGGCCGTTTTCGTGGTGGTAGTCCCAGCAGGAGGTCCAATGTAGCATGGCCGTAGTGTCACTGTGGCGAGAACAGTCTTCTCTTAAAATAAGGTTATGATTTTACAAAGCAGTGTGATCCCTTAAAGGGGCACTGCCTTCTAGAATAAAAAAAATAAAAATCATTTAAAAATAGGCAGTTTTTAGACCCTACTGCTCAACTGCCTTCTGAAAAAAAATTAACATTAAAAAATGGGAATCTTCAGCTCTTAAAGCTGAATTGTCTTCCGCACCTAAAAAAATGGGAAAATGCTTCAGCACTAACACAAATGCTGGAAGCTAGGGAAATGGCACCCAGGGTCTCACACGCAGCACTCCAGCTTGGCGCAGGGGGTCAACACTGCAAGAGAGGTCCTCTACCCACAGGGGCCAGGAGGCCCTCCAGAAAGAACGACGTGGGACCAGCAGTGTCACCCCCAGGACCTGGCTCCAGTGCCCAAAGAAGCTTCATGACCTCAGGCTCAGCAGGATATCGGAGAGGCAGTCGAGGAGGCGGGAGTCCGGGGCAGTGTCCGACGTCTATAAAAAGGCCCAGCAGGAGATCGGAGAGGCAGTCGAGGAAGCGGGACTCCAGGGCAGTGTCCGAGGCCTATAAAAAGACCCAGCAGGAGATCGGAGATGGAGTCGAGGAGCCGGGAGTCTGGGACAGCGTCCGAGGCCTATAAAAAGGCCCAGCAGGAGATCGGAGAGGCAGTCGAGGAGGAGGGACTCCGGGGCAGCATCCGAGGCCTAGAAAAAGGCCCAGCAGGAGATCGGAGAGGGAGTCGAGGAGCCGGGAGTCTGGGACAGCGTCCGAGGCCTATAAAAAGGCCCAGCAGGAGATCAGAGAGGCAGTTGAGGAGGCGGGAATCCAGGGCAGCGTCCGAGGCCTATAAAAAGACCCAGCAGGAGATCGGAGAGGCCTACCGGTGCAGCTGCAGCAGGGCGAGAAGGCAAAAATGAAGCAGAAAGAAATCGAAAGGTGACGTCACACCCAAGGAAGTAAGTGATTGGCTGGTGATTGGTAAGTAGTTTTTCTTTTTCTTTTCTATATCAGTAAGTAACCTTTTAGCCTTGCTGTTGCCAAATTAAGTTTATCTAGGGTTTAAGTCATGGAAGGACAGCTCGGACACGTGTTATGCTCCTCCTGTGCTATGTGGGAAGTCAGGGATGCTTCCGGTGTCCCTGACGACTTCATGTGCGGGAAGTGTATCCGGCTGCAGCTCCTGACAGACCGCATTGCGGCACTGGAGCTGCGGGTGGATTCACTCTGAAGCATGCAGAGTAGCACGTTTAGTGAGTTGGTCTTACCGCAGGAAAAGGGTACACAGCCAGATAGGGAATGGATGACCAACAGGAAGAGCAGTGCAAGGAAGGTAGTGCAGGGGTCCCCTGCGGTCATCCCACTGCAAAACAGATACACCGCTTTGGGAACTGTTGAGGGGGATGACTCATCAGGGGAGAGAAGCAGCAGCCAGGTTCATGGAACCGTGGCAGGCTCTGCTGCACAGGAGGGCAGGAAAAAGAGTGGGAGAGCAATAGTGATAGGGGATTCGATTGTCAGGGGAATAGATAGGGGTTTCTGTGGCCACAACCAAGACTCTAGGATGGTATGTTGCCTCCCTGGTGCAAGGGTCAAGGATGTCTCGGTGCGGGGGCAGGACATTCTGAAAAGGGAGGATGAACAGCCAGTTGTTGTGGTGCATATAGGTACCAACGATATAGATAAAAAAAGGGATGAGGTCCTACAAGACAAATTTTGGGAGCTAGGAGCTAAATTAAAAAGTAGGACCTCAAAAGTAGTAATCTCAGGATTGCTACCAGTGCCACATGTAGTCAGCATAGGAATCGCAGGATAGCTCAGATGAATACGTGGCTTGAGGAATGGTGCAGCAGGGAGGGATTCAAATTCCTGGGACATTGGAACCAGTTCTGGGGGAGGTGGGACCAGTACAAACTGGATGGTCTGCGCCTGGGCAGGACCGGAACTAATGTCCTAGGGGGAGTGTTTGCTAGTGCTGTTGGAGAGGAGTTAAACTAATATGGCAGGGAGATGGGAACCTATGCAGGGAGACAGAGGGAAGTAGAATGGGGGCAGAAGCAAAATATAGAAAGGAGAAAAGTAAAAGTGGAGGGCAGAGAAACCTAAGGCAAAAAGCAAAAAGGGCCACATTACAGCAACATTCTAAAGGGGCAAAGTGTGTTAGAAAGGCAAGCCTGAAGGCTCTGTGCCTCAATGCGAGGAATATTCGGAATAAGGTGGACGAATTAACTGCGCAGTTAGCAGTTAACGGGTATGATGTAATTGGCATCACGGAGACAAGGCTCCAGGGTGACCAAGGCTGGGAACTCAACATCCAGGGGTATTCAACATTTCGGAAGGATAGACAGAAAGGAAAAGGAGGCGGGGTGGCATTGCTGGTTAAAGAGGAAATTAATGTAATAGTAAGAAAGGACATTAGCTTGGATGATGTGGAATCGGTATGGGTGGAGCTGCGGAATACCAAGGGGCAGAAACCGCTAGTGGGAGTTGTGTACAGACCACCAAACAGTAGTAGTAAGGTTGGGGACAGCATCAAACAAGAAATAAGGGATGCATGCAATAAAGGTACAGCAGTTATCATGGGTGACATTAATCTACATATTGATTGGGCTAACCAAACTGGTAGTAATGCGGTGGAAGAGGATTTGCTGGAGTGTATTAGGGATGTTTTCTAGACCAATATGTCGAGAAACCAACCAGGGAGCTGAGTGATGTGTAATGAGAAAGGATTAATTAGCAATCTTGGTGTGCCAGACCCCTTGGGGAAGAGTGACCATTATATGGTAGAATTCTTTATTCGGATGGAGAGTGACACAGTTAATTCAGAAACTAGGGTCCTGAACTTAAGGAAAGGTAACTTCGATGGTATGAGGCATGAATTGGCTAGAGTATACTGGCAAATGATACTTAAAGGGTTGACGGTGGATAGGCAATGGCAAACATTTAAAGATCATATGGATGAACTTCAGCAATTGTACATCCCTGTCTGGAGTAAAAATAAAACGGGGAAGGTGGCTCAACCGTGGCTAACAAGGGAAATTAAGGATTGTATTAAATCCAAGAAAGAGGCTATAATTTGGCCAGAAAAAGCAGCAAACCTGAGGACTGGGAGAAATTTAGAATTCAGCAGAGGAGGACAAAGGGTTTAATTAAGAGGGGGAAAATAGAGTATGAGAAGAAGCTTGCCGGGAACATAAAAACTGACTGCAAAAGCTTCTATAGATATTTGAAGAGAAAAAGATTAGTGAACACAAACGTAGGTCCCTTGCAGTCAGATTCAGGTGAATTAATAATGGGGAAATGGCAGACCAATTGAACAAATTCTTTGGTTCTGTCTTCACGAAGGAAGACACAAATAACCTTCCGAAAGTACTAGGGGACAGAGGGTCTAGTGAGAAGGAGGAACTGAAGGATATCCTTATTAGGCAGGAAATTGTCTTAGGGAAATTGATGGGATTGAAGTCCGATAAATCCCCGGGGCCTGATAGTCTGCATCCCAGAGTACTTAAGGAAGTGGCCCTAGAAATAGTGGATGCATTGGTGATCATTTTCGAACAGTCTATCGACTCTGGATCAGTTCTTATGGACTGGAGGGTACCTAATATAACACCACTTTTTAAAAAGGGACGGAGAGAGAAAGCGGGTAATTATAGATTGGTTAGCCTGACATCAGTGGTGGGGAAAATGTTGGAATCAATTATTAAGGATGAAATAGCAATGCATTCGGAAAGCAGTGACAGGATCGGATATAGTCAGCATGGATTTATGAAAGGGAAATCATGTTTGACACATATTCTAGAATTTTTTGAGGATGTAACTAGTAGAGTGGACAAGGGAGGACCAGTGGATGTGGTGTATTTGGACTTTCAAAAGGCTTTTGACAAGGTCCCACACAAGAGATTTGTGTGCAAAATCAAAGCACTTGATATTGGGGGTAATGTACTGACGTGGATAGAGAACTGGTTGGCAGATAGTAAGCAGAGAGTCAGGATAAACGGGTCCTTTTCAGTATGGCAGGCAGTGACTAGTGGAGTGCCGCAGGGCTCAGTGCTGGAACCCCAGCTCTTTACATCGTACATCAATGATTTGAATGAAGGAATTGAGGAATGAAGGAATAATATCTCCAAGTTTGCAGATGACACTAAACTGGGTGGCGGTGTGAGCTGTGAGGGGGATGCTAAGAGACTGCAGGGTGACTTAAACAGGTTACGTGAGTGGGCAAATGCATGACAGATGCAGTATAATGTGGATAAATGTGAGGTTTGTGTGCAAAATCAAAGCACTTGATATTGGGGGTAGACAGAATATTATCTGAATGGTGGCAGATTAGTAAAAGGGGAGATGCAACGAGACCTGGGTGTCATGGTACATCAATCATTGAAAGTTGGCATACAGGTGCAGCAGGCGGTAAGGAAGGCAAATGGTATGTTGGCCTTCATAGCTAGGGGATTTGAGTATAGGAACAGGGAGGTCTTACCACAATTGTACAGGGCTTTGGTGAGGCCTCACCTGGAATATTGTGTTCAATTTTGGTCTCCTAATCTGAGGAAGGACGTTCTTGCTATTGAGGGAGTGCAGTAAAGGTTCACCAGACTGATTCCTGGGATGGCCGGACTGACATATGAGGAGAGACTGGATCAACTGGGCCTTTATACATTGGAGTTTAGAAGGATGAGAGGGGATCTGATAGAAACATACAAGATTCTGACGAGACGGGACAGGTTAGATGCGGGTAGATTGTTCCCGATGTTGGGGAAGTCCAGAACCAGGGGACACAGTCTTAGGATAAGGGGTAGGCCATTTAGGACTCAGATGAGGAGAAACTTCTTCACTCAGAGAGTTGTTAACCTATGGAATTCCCTGCCGCAGAGAGTTGTTGATGCCAGTTCATTGGATATATTCAAGAGGGCGTTAGATATGGCCCTTCCGGCTAAAGGGATCAAGGGGAATGGAGAGAAAGCAGGAAAGGGGTACTAAGGGAATGATCAGTACCAAGATCTTATCGAATGGTGGTGCAGGCTCGAAGGGCCAAATGGCCTACTCCTGCACCTATTTTTTATGTTTCTATGTTACGGTCCGTGAATGCATCTTCAAATACTGTCCCCTATCAACTCATCATCATAGGCAGTCCCTTGGAATCGAGGAACACTTGCTTCCACTCTTAACATGAGTTCTTAGGTGGCTGTACAGTCCAATATGAAAACCACAGTCTCTGTCACAGGTGGGACAGATAGTCGTTGAGGGAAGGGGTGGGTGGGACTTGTTTGCTGCATGCTCTTTCCGCTGCCTGTGCTTGATTCTGCATGCTCTCGGTGACGAGACGCAAGGTACTCAGCGCCCTCCCGAATGCACTTCCTCCACTTAGGGCGGTCTTTGGGAAGGGACTCCCAGGTGTTGGTGGGAATGTTGCACTTTATCAGGGAGGCTTTGAGGGTGTCCTTGTAACCTTTCCGCTGCCCACCTTTGGCTCGTTTGCCATGAAGGAGTTCCGAGTAGAGCGCTTGCTTTGGGAGTCTCATGTCTGGCATGCGAACTATGTGGCCTGCCCAGCGGAGCTGGATCAAGTGTGGTCAGTGCTTCAATGCTGGGGATATTGGTCAGGTTGAGGACGCTAACATTGGTGCGACTGTCCTCCCAGGGGATTTGTAAGATCTTGCGGAGACATCGTTGATGGTATTTCTCCAGCCACTTGAGGTGTCTACTGTACATGGTCCATGTTTCTGAGCCATACAGGAGGGCGGGTATTACTTCAGACCATGAGCTTGGTGGCAGGTTTGAGGGCCTGGTCTTCAAACACACTTTTCCTCAGGCGGCCGAAGGCTGCACTGGTGCGCTGGAGGCGGTGTTGGATCTCGTCGTCAATGCCTGCTCTTGTTGATAGGAGGCTCCCAAGATATGGGAAGTGGTCCACGTTGTCCAGGGCCACGCTGTGGAGCTTGATGACTGTGGGGCAGTGCTGTGCGGCGAGGACAGGCTGGTGGAGGACGTTTGTCTTACTGATGTTTCGCATAAGGCCCATGCTTTCGTATGCCTCGGTAAATATGTCAACTATGTCCTGGAGTTCAGCCTCAGAATGTGCGCAGACGCAGGTGTCATCCGCACATTGTAGCTCGACAACAGAGGTTGGGGTGGTCTTGGACCTGGCCTGGAGATGGCGAAGGTTGAACAGGTTCCCACTGGTTCTGTAGTTTAGTTCCATTCCAGTGGAGAGCTTGTCGACTGTGAGGTGGAGCATGGCAGCGAGGAAGATTGAGAAGAGGGTTGGGGCAATGACGCAGCCCTGTTTGATCCCAGTCCGGACATGGATTGGGTCTGTAATAGATCCGTTGGTAAGGATCAGGGCCTGCATGTCATCGTGGAGCAGGCAGAGGATGGTGATGTACTTTTGGGGCACCCGAAACGTATGAGGATGCTCCATAGACCCTCGCGGTTGACAATGTCAAATGCCTTTGTAAGGTCAAAGAAGGCCATGTATAAGGGCTGGCGCTGTTCCCTACATTTTTTCTGCCACTGTCGCGCTGCAAAGATCATGTCTGTTGTGCCCTATAGGGGACGAAATCTGCACTGCGACTCCGGGAGGAGCTCCTCGGCCACAGGGAGAAGATGGTTGAGGAGGACTCTAGCGACGACTTTCCCAGTGGCTGATAGCAGGGAGATTCCTCTGTAGTTGCCGCAGTTGGACTTGTCCCCCTTTTTAAAGATGGTCACGATCACTGCATCTCTGAGATCTCCCGACATGCTCTCCTCCCTCTAGATGAGAGAGATGAAGTCATGTATTCGTGCCAGTAGTGCCTCTCCGCCATACTTCAGTGCCTCAGCAGGGATTCCAGCCGCTCCCATAGCCTTGTTGTTCTTAAGCTGTCTTATGGCTTTTTCTACCTTGTGTAATGTTGGGGTTTTACTGAGGTGGTGGCGGATAGCATGCTGCGGAATGGAGTCGAGAACTCTCGAGTCAAAGGCAGAGTCTCGATTGAAGAGATCTTCGAAGTGCTCCTTTCAGCGGACCCTGACTGCCTCGGTTTCCTTGATGAGTGTTTCCCCTTTCATGGCCAGCAGTGGGGTGGGTCCTTGGGTGTTTGGACTGTAGATGGCCTTGACTGTGGTGAAGAATCCTCGCAGATCATGGCCGTCGGCCAGCTGGGGTATCTCCTGTGTTTTCTCCATCCACCACCTGTTCTTTAGGTCCCAGGTTTTTTGTTGGACCTCAGCCTTGAGCCATCTGTAACGTTGTTTTGCTGCTCCCACGTTGGGTTGTTGTTTAAGGCTCAGAAATGCCCTGTGCTTGCGATCTATTAACTCTTGGATCTCCTGATCATTCTCATCAAACTAATCCTGGTGTTTCCAGGTTGAGTGACCGAGCGTCTCTTTGCAGGCACTGGTTATGGAGGCCTGGAGGGCACACAAAGCGCTGTGGGCATTCTGCGTCTCGGGGTCATCAAGGCATGCCAGGTTAGCTGTGAGGCACTGGCTGTATAGGGCTCTCTTAGCTGGGTCCTTAAGTGCTCCGGCATTGACTTTTTTGCGGCACCACTTCTGCTGCCCCCTCCGCTTTGGGACAATGTTGATGTCAATGACTCATCGGATTAGCTGGCGGTCCGTCCAGCAGTCGTCAGCTCCTGTCATGGCGCGGGTGATGCGCACATCCTTGTGATCCCTGGCTTGGACAATGACATAGTCGAGCAGGTGCCAGTGTTTGTAGCGAGGGTGTTGCCACGATGCCTTATATTTATCCCTCTGGCGGAACAAGGTGTTGGTGATGATAAGTTTGTGCTCTAGACATTTTGTCAGGAGTAATGGGACCGCTGGAGTTGACTTTCCCTAACCTCTCTCTGCCGATCACGCCTCCCTAGAGGGCTGTGTCCTTGCTGACCCTGGCGTTGAAGTCACCAAGGAAGATCTGTTTGTCGCCCGCGGGGACGCGGGACAGGGATTTTTCTAGGTTGGAGTAGAAACCCGCTCTGGTCTCATCTGTTGCATCGAGTGTTGGGGCGTACACACTGGTGACTGTGGCACATTGATTCCAAGATAGGATGAGTCGAAGAGTCATAAGGCGTTCATTAACCCCACAGGGGGAGTCTTTGAGGCGGTCGACCAGCTCATTTTTGATGGCGAAGCCGACTCCGTGGAGGTGGTGTTCTTCCTCTGGTTTCCTTTACCAGAAGAAGGTGTAACTCCACTTTTTTCCTTGAGCTGGCCTTCCCCTGTCCGCCGGGTCTCACTTAGGGCGGTGGTGTCGATATCAAAGTGTCTAAGTTCCCAGGCAACTATGGCGGAGCGGAGTTCCGGCCTGTCGCTGTTGGAGTTGTCCATGAGGGTCCTGACGTTCCAGGTCCCAAACTTCATGTTAGAGGAGTGGAAGATGCCTATACGCGAGTTCTTTTAATGTGGGGTGGTCGTTGCACACCGGCTACCGCACGGGCTTAGCTGAGCAAGGTTTTGGTCCAGTGACAAGGGGGTCCAAGACCACTGGAGACCAGACACTGCTGTGTGAGCCTAATTGCCTGTGGCGAGGTGTTAGCTGCAGGTTCGGCGCTGAATAACGCCCTTGATGGTAGGTGGTCCGAGGCTTGGTTGGTGGCAGGCATTGGGAAAGTCAGTGGCCCACTGGGGTTCAGAGTGGGAGGTCAGGGGGGGTCGCAGCCATGATGCTCACCTTGTGCTGGAGGAGGAGAAGAGGCCAGGTCTCCAGTGGGGAAGGAGAGGTCCAGTCAACGCTGAGGAAGGAGGGGAGGCCAGCCACCATTATAGGAGAGGAGACCAGGTCACCGTTGAGGAGGAGGTCACCTGTGGGAGAGGCCCAGACACCATTGGAAGGGTGATGTTCTGCTGCTGGAGGGGTGATGGCCCGCCGCTGGATGGTTGATGGCCGCTGCTGGAGGGGTGATGGCCCGGTCGCCTGGTCGGAGGCTCACCTGCTCACCGGGCATCATCGTAGAGCAAGGACCCCGGTTGTCGTCGTCGATGGGTGGTGTGGTGGGAAGCCTGAGGTAGGCCCAATCTTGTGGGATACGCAGGGTTGGATTTAGAGTAAGGGTTTAAGTGTTTAAGACCCCCTATTAGGGTCTATTAGGGCTAGGGGAAGTTTAGACAGTGGGAGGGGGGAGGCTGGGGGTGGAAAGTTGCCAGATGGTAGAAGTAGGTAGCCATATTGATCCTATCAACTACGCCACTAGCCTCACACACATCCCAATGCATGACTCCCCACCCCATCACTCACCTGTATTAAACACGAGGCACACCTCCAATTCCTAGCTTCACCTCACTCCCTTGGAGGAGGCAATGCTGGAAGTACTCAGCAGGTCAGGCAGCATCTCATCCTGAGCCCTGGGTCGGAATTTTCTGGCGTCCATGCAGACAGGATTGGAGATGGGTTGGGAGGGAAATTTTAAATAACTTGGAGCGCGTCGGGAACTCAGCATCATCCTGCCCCCACGTGCAATTGCCTCGAGGGCGTTTGCCAACCAGCAGCAACCCGAACGGCAGAGGCGGCAGAGCTAATTTAGATGATTTATGAGGTACTTGTTAGACCCTTAAGTATCTTTTTAACCCTACCTTTCAAATTTCCCTAGATGACTACGGGATTCACGCAACTCAGGAACCACGTCTGTGAACCTGAGACAGAAGTTCAGTGGCCACTGATCTAGCTCATTAGAGCATGGCATAGAATGCACAATAAATACTCCTACCTGACACCAGGCAGATGCTGCTGCTGAGTGCATTGTCAGCACACATTTAGCTTTCTAGAGTTTGGAAGTCTTTTCAGCAAAGTCGGCATTTACTGTCACCTTATTGGTGCAACCTATCACACCATTGACAGATTGCTTCTGTCATCTCTATTTGACCTGCCATCTATTACATAAGCATGGGTGCCGTTTATACTGTCTCACTTTAGTCCTCAGAATCAGACCATGATAAGCCCTAATACCAGCAGAACCAGACACACCAGCAGCACCAACTACAACATCACCAACGTTCTCCTCAACCACTGCTCCACAGGACACAGGGCTGCACCCTGCTGAAGGCGATACCCCCAACACAGGATATACAGACAGAGGATGAGCTTCCTCAACATGACTGAGCAGCAGTGCCAAAGGAGGCTCAGACTATTGTGGCAGGTTGTCGCAGACATTTGCAAATTGCTGGAGCAAGACCTGCAGCCCAGAGGACCTGGTGAACATGCCTTACCAGTGACTGTCAAAGTCACCAGCGCCCTCAACTTCTTCGCTTCAGGCTCCATCCAAGGATCTGCAGCGGACATTTGCGGTATCTTGCAGTTGGCTGCCGATAGATGCAGCATACAAGTCACTGATAGAAACATAGAAACATAGAAAATAGGTGCAGGAGTAGGCCATTCGGCCCTTCTAGCCTGCACCGCCATTCAATGAGTTCATGGCTGAACATGCAACTTCAGTACCCCATTCCTGCTTTCTCGCCATACCCTTGATCCCCCGAGTAGTAAGGACTTCATCTAACTCCTTTTTCAATATATTTAGTGAATTGGCCTCAACAACTTTCTGTGGTAGAGAATTCCACAGGTTCACCACTCTCTGGGTGAAGAAATTCCTCCTCATCTCAGTCCTAAATGGCTTACCCCTTATCCATAGACTGTGTCCCCTGGTTCTGGACTTCCCCAACATTGGGAACATTCTTCCTGCATCTAACCTGTCTAACCCCGTCAGAATTTTAAACGTTTCTATGAGGTCGCCTCTCATTCTTCTGAACTCCAATGAATACAAGCCCAGTCGATCCAGTCTTTCTTGATTGGTCAGTCCCGCCATCCCGGGAATCAGTCTGGTGAACCTTCGCTGCACTCCCTCAATAGCAAGAATGTTCTTCCTCAGGTTAGGAGACCAAAACTGTACACAATATTCCAGATGTGGCCTCACCAATGCCCTGTACAACTGTAGCAACACCTCCCTGCCCCTGTACTCAAATCCCCTCGCTATGAAGGCCAATATGCCATTTGCTTTCTTAACCGCCTGCTGTACCTGCATGCCAACCTTCAATGACTGATGTACCATGACACCCAGGTCTCTTTGCACCTCCCCTTTTCCTAATCTGTCACCATTCAGATAATAGTCTGTCTCTCTGTTTTTACCACAAAAGTGGATAACCTCACATTTATCCACATTATACTTCATCTGCCATGCATTTGCCCACTCACCTAACCTATTCAAGTCACTCTGCAGCCTCATAGCATCCTCCTCGCAGCTCACACTGCACCCAACTTAGTGTCATCCGCAAATTTGGATATACTACATTTAATCCCCTCGTCTAAATCATTAATGTACAGTGTAAACAGCTGGGGCCCCAGCACAGAACCTTGCGGTACCCCACTAGTCACTGCCTGCCATTCTGAAAAGTACCCATTTACTCCTGCTCTTTGCTTCCTGTCTGCCAACCAGTTCTCAATCCATGTCAGCACACTACCCCCAATCCCATGTGCTTTAACTTTGCACATTAATCTCTTGTGTGGGACCTTGTCGAAACCCTTCTGAAACTCCAAATATACCACATCAACTGGTTCTCCCATGTCCACTCTACTGGAAACATCCTCAAAAAATTCCAGAAGATTTGTCAAGCATGATTTCCCTTTCACAAATCCATGCTGACTTGGACCTATCATGTCACCTCTTTCCAAATCCACTGCTATGACATCCTTAATAATTGATTCCATCATTTTACCCACTACCGATGTCAGGCTGACCGGTCTATAATTCCCTGTTATCTCTCTCCCTCCTTTTTTAAAAAGTGGGGTTACATTGGCTACCCTCCACTCAATAGGAACTGATCCAGAGTCAATGGAATGTTGGAAAATGACTGTCAATGCATCCACTATTTCCAAGGCCACCTCCTTAAGAACCCTGGGATGCAGTCCATCAGGCCCTGGGGATTTATCGGCCTTCAATCCCATCAATTTCCCCAACACAATTTCCCGATTAATAAGGATTTCCCTCAGTTCCTCCTCCTTACTAGACCCTCCGACCCCTTTTATATCCAGAAGGTTGTTTGTGTCCTCCTTAGTGAATACCGAACCAAAGTACTTGTTCAATTGGTCCGCCATTTCTTTGTTCCCGTTATGACTTCCCCTGATTCTGACTGCAGGGGACCTACATTTGTCTTTACTAACCTTTTTCTCTTTACATATCTATAGAAACTTTTGCAATCCGTCTTAATGTTCCCTGCAAGCTTCTTCTCGTACTCCATTTTCCCTGCCCTAATCAAACCCTTTGTCCTCCTCTGCTGAGTTCTAAATTTCTCCCAGTCCCCGGGTTCGCTGCTATTTCTGGCCAATTTGTATGCCACTTCCTTGGCTTTAATACTATCCCTGATTTCCCTTGATAGCCACGGTTGAGCCACCTTCCCTTTTTTATTTTTACGCCAGACAGGAATGTACAATTGTTGTAGTTCATCCATGCGGTCTCTAAATGTCTGCCATTGCCCATCCACAGTCAACACCTTAAGTATCATTCGCCAATCTATCCTAGCCTCATACCTTCAAAGTTAGCCTTCTTTAAGTTCTGAACCATGGTCTCTGAATTAACTGTTTCATTCTCCATCCTAATGTAGAATTCCACCATATTATGGTCATTCTTCCCCAAGGGGCCTCGCACAACCAGATTGCTAATTAATCCTCTCTCATTACACAACACCCAGTCTAAGATGACCTCCCCCCTAGTTGGTTCCTCGACATATTGGTCTAAAAAACCATCCCTTATGCACTCCAGGAAATCCTCCCCCACCGTTTTGCTTCCAGTTTGGTTAACCCAATCTATGTGCATATTAAAGTCACCCATTATAACTGCTACACCTTTATTGCATGCACTCCTAATTTCATGTTTGATGCCCTCCCCAACATCACTACTACTGTTTGGAGGTCTGTACACAATTCCCACTAACGTTTTTTGCCCTTTGGTGTTCTGCAGCTCTACCCATATAGATTCCACATCATCCAAGCTAATGTCCTTCCGAACTATTGCCTTAATTTCCTCCTTAACCAGCAATGCTACCCCACCTCCTTTTCCTTTTATTCTATCTTTCCTGAATGTTGAATACCCTTGGATGTTGAGTTCCCAGCCCTGATCATCCTGGAGCCACGTCTCCGTAATCCCAATCACATCATATTTGTTAACATCTATTTGCACAGTTAATTAATCCACCTTATTGCGGATACTCCTTACATTAAGACACAAAGCCTTCAGGCTTGTTTTTTTAACACCCTTTGTCCTTTTAGAATTTTGCTGTACAATGGCCCTTTTTGTTCTTTGCCTTGGGTTTCTCTGCCCTCCACTTTTCCTCATCTCCTTTCTGTCTTTTGCTTTTGCCTCCTTTTTGTTTCCTTCTGTCTCCCTTGCCATGCTTGACAAGTCAGCCAATTATATCTTTGCCACTGATGAAGCCCGTGTTACTGAATGGAAATGGGTGCAGGGCATCATCGACTGCACACATGTGGCCATCAGGCCACCCCATCATCACCCAAGATTTTTTGTCAACCACAATAGCATCCACTCCCTCAATGTGCAGCTTGTCTCCAACCATAGGAAGATCATCATGCATGTGTGCACCAAATTCATGGCAGCTGCCATGACTATTTCATCCTGTGCCAGTCAACCCTCCCTCAATTCCTCGTTTCTCCAAGCAGACTTTCCGGCGGGCTGCTTGGAGACGAGGGCTATTCACTAAAGACGGAGCTCATGACACCCTTGAGGCCAAGTACTGAGGCCGAGGACAGATATAATGAAAGCCACATTTCCACCAGATGTGTCATAGAGCAGACAATAGGCATGCTGAAAATGCACTTCAGATGCCTTGGCAGATCTGGAGGAGCCTTTCAGTATGCACCAGCCAGATTATCCAGAATCAGTGTGATCAGCGTGCGCTGCACAACATAGCACAGCAGCAGGGATTAGCGCTGCATGAGAAGCAAGGCTCTGAGCTCAAAGCCTCTTCAGAGTAGGAGGAGCATCAGCTGAAAGATGAGGAGGAGCAGGAGAAACCTACGGTGTAGATCCCACTAGCACCCAAGCATATTTCTGCCTGGGAGGCCAGGGCTGGCCTCATCATGGCCAGATTTACTTAATTTAAGGAATTACACCTGGCTGCCACATGCTGCGCCAGACTCGCAACACCCCACAGCAACACCATAAAGCATCCCTACAATGACCAGGCCATTCCTTTCACACTAACCCCCCATTGCTGGAGGTAGTATTATGTATCACCATTCACTCCAACTCACTAAGCTACTTCCAAAGTTGCAGACAGAATTGATCATGACCGCAAAGTGGTGAAAATATAATCTTTATCTGTGACATCAGATTAACATAAACTTCATACAAACAGTTATTAAAACATCCAAGTGCTTACCCTTGTGCATCTACTTGTGCGTCATCTTTCTCTTGTGCTTGCTTCTACGAGGTGCTATCCCTGTGGCTTCAGCAGAGGTAGAGACAGGCTGCTCTCTTCTCTGGTGTGACTGCATCGACACTTTTGGTGGATGTCCTGTGGGTCTTCGAGCCTGTGAGGGCCCCGCCAAAGTCTGTTCCTCCTGAAACTGGGCAGGGGCAGACTCGGCCTTCCCAATCCCAGGAGGTATGTGGGGCTCTGACTGAGGGGGAGGCAATGGGGAGAACTGTGAGCGCTTTGAAAGAAGCCCTCACTTCCATGTCCCCTCTCACCAAGTCATCCCTCTCATGGGCCACCTGCACTTCGCTACTAGCAAGGAGTTGGAGAGCACCTTGCTGCATGGTAGTGGGGCCATGAGGACTATGTTAACATCCCTCCTAGAGAGGAGGTCAAGAGCATCTGCCATCTATTCTCCATAGGTAGCCATCTATTCTGTAGTGGCGCATTAGATGCTCCATGCAGGTTGCCATCCTTTCCATGGAAGAGCATACAGTCGCCATCATCTGCAACATGGTGATGCTCATGTTGAAGATTGACTCCTCCATTCTCTGCACATTTTCAGACATCGCAGTCGCAAAACCTGTCAAAGCCTCCTGCACTTCTTCCTGCATCATCCTCTTTCTGGATGGCCCCCGAGGCTCCACATCTGCGTGAAGCTGAGCAGAGCTAGGAATGCCCTGCTCCCTCTGGCTGGGTGTCTCCACTGTTGATCCTGTCTCCACCATCTCCTCTTGCTCATTTGTGACTTGTGTCTCGCATGGGACCCACCGAGGTGTGTGTATTTGCGCTGATGCTGGG
Source organism: Pristiophorus japonicus (assembly GCF_044704955.1). NCBI lineage: Eukaryota > Metazoa > Chordata > Chondrichthyes > Pristiophoridae > Pristiophorus > Pristiophorus japonicus. Next base: position 222,004,056 of record NC_091977.1, on the reverse strand, counting down.
TGTGCTTATGTCTGGTGACGGTGCGTCCTCAGAGGCTGGAGGCTCCTCTGAGGAGCTGTCTTACGATTTTTCCTGGTCAGTGGTAATGAAACCATTATGCACATGATGAACATTCACTGGCTGTTGACATCAGTTCCCATATGAGTGACGGCTGTATGCTATGTGATTGTATGAGTTGTAATTCTATCACCAGATTGCTGAGAAGTCCCCCTCTCTCCCTCTCCCACCTCCAGCTGCCCTACGACTCTTGAGACTTCCAGGGTGACTTCCTCTGCTGCAGTTAAGGTGGCCAATAATGGAGGGCCATCTCCGGTTCTCTCCCTCTCCTGCTTATTGTGGGCTCTCTTCTCCTGTAAGGAGGGAAAAAAGGGAAGTTTGAGTGAGAGTGATGGACTGAGTGTAAGGAATGGATGGATAACATCTTTAGAGGGTGACTATGATGGAGTGGGGTGCCAATGCCAAATAGCTTCCTTGTGTGTTGGTATGATTGCACTAGGATAAGGGTGACTGCGAGGAGTGGTTAGTCAGATGGGGATGTAATAATGTAGATAGAGAGGGATGGGTGGACATGCAAGTATGTAGGTGTGAGTAATGATGTATAGGAGTAGGGAAGACAGAGTGATGGGGATGTGATGAGAGACACAGCAGGATGAAGTTGAGTGTGGCTTTGCACTCACCTTTCCTGATCTAATGAGATTATTGAAGCATTTCCGGCACTGCACCTAGGTCCTCCTGATCCTCCTGACCTCCTCTGGTCTGCTGGGGAGGTCTCTTCCGTCCATCCAAAGGGAAGAGGATCTCCCTGCGTGCTCTGAATCTCTCCACAAGCATACGGAGGGAGTCATCTGGGAACCAGGGTGCAGCCCACTGCCTCTGTGCAGTCATGTTTCCAAGTGTTTGGAACATTGAAAAGCTTCAGCACAGTGCCTGCACAATCCGAGATGAACCTTCAAATGCAATGTGTCCATGGCTCCTTTAAATACCCAGTTGAAAACGCGTCATTGATGATGCCATCAGCCCCGCACCATTTAATAGGCTGAGTAACGCACAGGGCTGCCTTAATAAGCTCCATTAATGGAAATTTGATCTCAGGAGCAGAATGGAATGAGGAACGGGGTCACGACCACCTGCATCCGACCCGTCCAGGTACAGAAAACTCCAGCCCTGAACTCTGTTTCTTTTTCCACGGATGCTGTCTGACCTTTTGAGTATTTCAAGCATTTTCTGCCTTCTCAGAGGCTTTCCTTTACCATCCGATACCTTGTAAATGCCCAGCTGCACTCCCTGCACACTTTAAAAACTTTTAACATGTATTGCACCAAGCCACTACTTCAACAAAATATTAAAAATCCAGTCTAAATGCTTAAATGCAAACTTACCTGAAAGATATATGTGGCCCTTTAAGAAGTACTGACAGCATTTCTCTCAGTCTGCTGCATGCTCGCTTTTCAGAGCGAGCTTAGGGCCCAGCAGTAAACTCAGTGCAAAGATCCAAGTTCACAGAACCTGACATTAAGTCGGCGTTGCACGCCAACTGGTGTCATGCTCTCCATTTTTGCATGTCCAGAGCTAGTGCTGTTATTGGCAGTTCAAAGGCCCTTACCAAAATGACGGCAGCTGAGTCCTGTGGCAGAGGCGGGTGTTAGAGCGGCGATCGCCATTTTATTCCAGGATTGTGGTGCAAACGGGTGGTGGTAAGTAGCCCAATTTCTGGGCTTTAGTGCCTGGTACACAGCTGACATAAACAAGATGTATAATATTGGGACTAACATCTTAGTTATGTCATTTTTTTAAAATAAATCTTAACAGCTTCTAACAGGTTTCAATTGAATGATTTATCAGAAGCCCGTTGAATAAAATATGCATTTCACAATTATTCATAAGAGAAACAAGAAGGGTCGCTGGCTCTGATGAGCCTCTTTTAATAGTTGCAGAATAGACTGAAGAATACTGTCTTTAAAAATAACTGAAAGCAGACTGGGCCTTTTCTGCAACACTTTTGATGAATTGCCTTGGGTAACAAGGTGAGGAAATCTGGATATACTCAAACTGTTGTCATTGGAAAGAGTTTTCTGCCTTTTCAAAAAGAAGAACACAAATGCATGCATATTTCATTGAGCACTGCATCCAAGTAGCGGCCACCAAAGGGCCTGCAGAGTGCGCAGCAGCCCTCCCCTGTAACTGAAGAGGAGGGGCATTGTAGCACGTTAGCGCTACGCAGAGCTTCCGCATAGCGCTGACCTCTTCAGTGCAATGCTGAGCTAATGCCCCGAGAGTGCCCCTCGAACGAGGCGGAGTGCCTGAGACAGTGCTCCGCCTTGTTTGAGGGGTGCAAAGCCCAATCGCATGCCGGAAGCGGGACTTCCAGCCCAGGCGGTAAAAGGGGTGCGGGGCAATTTCAGCCCCTTTCTTTTTTATAGTGATGAGGTGCATCATAGAACCATCAAACAACTGATGGTGAGCTTCTTGGAGAATCATAGAATTTTACAGCACAGAAAGAGGCCATTCAACCCATTGTTCTACTGTCAGGTTTCTGAAAGAGCTAACCATTTAGTCCCATTCCCCTTCCCTTTCCTATATCTTTAAAATTTTTATTTTTCACATCTTTAACCACTTGCTTTTTAAAAGCGGTTATCTTTTCTACTTCCACTACTGTTTCTGGTAGGACATTCTGGAGCCGAAATTGTCCCCCCTTAAGGCCTATTACCACTGCAAATCGGTGGCCATGCTGCGGAGTGGAGTGGCCGCTGACTTTTCGTGGAATGGCCGCTGATATCCCAATTGCCCTCCCGAGTTTTCCCGGTGATGCCCTGAACCCCCCCACCGCACCACCGCTGCTAATCTATGGTAAGCGGGTCATCACCATGTGCACCGCCGATCTTACCCCACAACAGCGATATTCCCCATCAAAAATATTCGGCCCGCCCAGTGGTGCCAAAGTCTGATTTTCTTGGTTGTCCAGTGAGGCTGTGGCCTCCTGCAATGGCGGTGCGGTTTCCCTTAAAGGGGAGGACGCACTGCCGCTGCCGCCATGTTTTTTTTTGTCAGCCGACTACCATGTCGGCCCGACAATTATGCCCCCGGGTTCAGCCGGGCCACCAACAGGCAGCCTGGCACCCTCTCTTGGGTGCCAGGCCGCTGGCCCAGCCGAAACCCTCCCTGGTGGACTAGTGGGCCGAAGTTTTTAAAATCGAGGAGGCTCTCCCCTTTAAGTCAAGAGGAGAGCCATGGTGACGTGGCGTCATGATGATGTCATCGCGGTGGTCACTCCACACCCCCTGCAACTTGCGCTCCTCAGGTGTTACCACCGCCCCCATTAAGAGCGACTTCCAAATCCAAGGGAAAAAAAACAATAAAAAGCAGAGTGTCGCTCAAGAGGCGACCTGAACCGCAACTGTGGTAAAAAGCATTCAAATGCATGCACCCCATTTCGGGAAGGGGGCCAATTTCTACTCCTCTGTGCCTTAAGAAACCTTTATGTATAAAAACAAATTCCTAACCTCTCCACCTGTTAGTTTGATGATTATCTCAAATATTTGCCCTCTAATTACCAACTCACCAACCAGTAGAAATTGTTTGATCAAGAATTGAAAAGGCAATTTGAAGCTCTGTCCAAGGCAAAGACAGCTTCTGGTATTGCGTTTCAAATTCAGCTCCAAGCATTGAAAATGCTGGAAACACTCAGCAGTTCAGGCAGCGACTGTGGAGAGAGAAACTGAGTTCACGGGGCCGAAATTCAAGGTCTCGTTAAGACCTGTAACCGGCCGTTTGTGGCGGAATCCCGTGGCCGCCGCTTTGCCGTCAACTGGCCGCCGCGGCATACATTTGGCCCGAGAGGTTTTGCGGCCATGTGGACCTCCGCCCGGATCGATGGAGTTTCGTGGCGGTTATGGGGCGTGCGGCAGTGATGACGCGATCAAAGTGCGCACCACTGCTGCTCCGCCCCCGAAAGCATTTTCAGCTTTAAAAAGCCAACTCTTTTACTGACAGTGCCTCCGCCAGCTTTTAGGGTCAGTGCACAGTGGGAGTGCGCCAGCTGGTGCACTGAGAGGTTTTTTCTTCAAAATCGATGGCCTTTTTTTTCCATCAAAATTGATCAGAGTTTTTTTTTTCACCATTTCCAAAAAGGCAGGAGGATTCTGAAAAGTTTTGCTGAGTGGAAAAAATGTTCCCCTGTCTCTCATTGGTCGTGGCCACTGGGATTAATTCTCTACTGCATAGAGGGTCGTGCCTCCACCCATAATGGGCTCAGTTTTGGCAGGGGAACACCTGCACCACATTGTCAGAGGCAGGGAGGCATGCAGCAGGAGACGTCGCCGTCACCAACGAGTCCTCAGGCAGCGGCCAAGGGAGGCAGCAGCCATGGCTGCCCAACATGTAGAAGGGCCTGCAGATGTCCGCAGATGTCAACGTCCAGAGGCTGGACAGCAACGAGATGGCATGAGGAGGAGGGTGAGGTACGCTGACCCCCCCCCCCTCACCAGATAGTGGTCAAGGAGCCATGCCAGCAGCAGCCTGCAGAGGCTCTACATCATGATGAGGAAGAGGGAGAAGGCGTTCATGCAGCTGGCATGGGAGGGGCCCAGCACATACCTCTGCCAAGGAGGCCCTACTGTTGTGTATGTAAATAAACAGACTACCTGAAACAGAAGTAATGTAACTAACTGTGTCCTTTATAGCAACTTCCAAAATGGTGTCCCAAAACCAGCATGAACCAGCATGTTTACAGCAGTGTGTGACTAGCTCCCGCAGGGTCCTAATACCTGTCTAGTGTTCTGTAACAAACAGATAGAGTATGAACACAGCATATTTCCCCCCCTTCTGAAAACATAGTCTATCAACAGACAAAGTGCTTGAGATAGCCAGGTCATGTTCTGATACGCTGAGACCGGCGTGGAGCTTGCGGTGTTTGATCAAGGTTTTCGGTTGGGAACCAGAACGGTGCCTCTGTTCCATCCTGCTGGTCTGTTGGCCTGTGAGTTGAGATCAGTCTACGAGCGTTCCATCATTGAGCTCGTAGGTGTGAGGGTAAACTTTCGCCCGATCTGTTTTGGAGGCGAAAGTGAAGATGCGAGCTTATGACTCCGGTTTGGGCACTTAACTCTGACCCAATCTCCGTTCTTCAGTTGGGGCTTTTGAGCGCGTCATTTTGTGTCAGTGTATGACTTTGCTTTTCGTTGACGTTCCGAAATCTGGGATGCGAATGTGGTTATCTTTGCGCTAGGTTTGGCTGGGGGTTTGAGAATGTCCAGTAGTCAGCGAAGATTCCGCCCAATCATGAGCTCAGCAGGTGTCTTCCCCGTTAGCGAGTACTTTGTCGAATGATAAGTGTGGAGAATGGTTTGAACCGCTTTGTTGAATGTTTGGCCTGCTGTGAGGTTAGCTGTCAAACCCTCTTTGATGACGCGGTTAAATCGCTCAACACCTCCGTTGCTCCGTTGCTTTGAGGATTGTAGCGAGCTGTAAGGCGATGCCCGATAGCATGATGAGTGAGGAAATCCATGAACTGGTCGGACACAAACTGTGGTCCATTGTCAGTGATTATGACCTCTGGGAGGCCCCAATTCGTGAACATACACTGCAGAATAGTGACAATCGTTGATGAGGTCACTAAACTTGTAGCGATTTGTGGCCATTTGGAATGCAGGTCATGTACTATAACAAGGAACCTCTGGTGCTGTGGTGTTGCTTCAACTGGACCGAAGATATCCAACTGAAGTTGTTGCCATGGTATAGAATGAGCTTCATTGGCGCTGGTCGGATGTTTGTGGCCTTTTCACTCGGACTATATGCTTCGCAGTGTGAGACAAACTCCTCGATGCAAGTGTCAATCCTAGGCCACCATACTGAATTGTGACATCTCTGCTTCATGCGGACAATGCCAGGGTGTCCATTGTGTGCCAATGAGAGAACGCGCTGTTGAAGCGACTTGGGAATTACTGCTCTCTCACCACAAACTAGGCAGCCATGGTTCCAAACGGAAAATTCATCGCGAAGTCTGTGGAAGGTTTTCAGCTGTTCCGGAATTTGCTTAGGCCACTCACTCTGGAGGAAGTGGCACATGTGCTGGAGCATAGCATCACTCTGTGATTCAGTTTTGAGTTCGTCACAGGAGACAAGCTTTCTGATGGACTGAGTGATGATCGATGTGACATATGTGTCGTCATCTGTGACCAAGTCAGTACCAGAGTCTGAAGCAGGTGTCGAGTGGCTGAGCATGTCAGCTACATGGTTGCAACTGCCAGCTATACATCAAAATTATACTGAAGAAGGCGATCTGACCATCAGCTGATTCATAGTGGTTTGTGCCCAGATCCAGTTATAGCGAGTAGTGTAGTTAGCGCTTGGTGATCTGTACGGAGGATAAATTTCTTGCCAGCTTTCACATGCGTAGATGCAAGCGAGTGCTTCATGTTCCCCTGTAGGCTATTTACGTTCTGCAGACGAGAACGTACGAAGGCAACTGGGAGTTCCAGGCCATCAATCCATTGCGAGAGCACAGCACCCATGTTGTTGCCTGACGCATTCGTGGTGACATACCTAGTGACATTTGGATCAAAGTGCGCGAGGGTAGGAGTGGATGTGATTTTCTCCTTAAACGTGGTGAATGCCCGAGCCTGGAAATCTGTCCATTCCCAAGGGACGTCCTTGTGCAGCAACTTGCGAAGTGGTTCGGCAATGTGTGCATAGTGCGGGACGAACTTCAGATAGAAGCTGCAAGTGCCGAGAAATGATAAAAGTTTGTTGACATTGGTAGCCTCCTGCATTTGCTGGATCGCGTCAATTTGTGCTGTGACTCTGTAGCCCAGAAAGTTTATTTCTCCAGCAGCGAATGTACAGTTATCGGCATTAAGTGTAATGTTATGTGCAGCAAGTCTAGCCATAACTGCGTGGCGTCGCTGGTCATGTTTTTTCATTGTCCGTCCATGGACGACGATATCGTCAGTCAGATTGAGGGCTCCCTCTATGCCTGATAGCCTAGTAGTGATAATCTTCTGAAATGCATTTGGTGCAGAAGATAGTCCGTAGGGCATGCGTCGATACTGATACAGACCATCATGCGTCGTGAATGCTGTCCTCCGCGAGGGGTATTTGCAGGTAACTGTGGCGCATGTCGAGTTTCGTAAAGACTATTGAGCCGTGGAATTCTGAAGACAGTTCGTCGATGGTAGGAAGAGGGTACTTGTCGGGGATGATGGCCTTGTTGACCTCTTTCAGGTCGATGCATAGGCGGATCTCCCATTTTTACGCCAAGCAATGACTAAGTTCGAGATCCAGGGTGAGGAGTCGATGCTCTCAATGATTCCCTGGGATTCGAGTCACGTTAATTCTGCGGATACTTGGTCACGAACCGCGAATGGGAGACGGCAAAGTCGCTGCGTAACCAGTTTGACGGAAGAGTCAACGCGGGGACGATGGCAGAATTTTGTTGTCACTCCAGACCCTGTGAAAATTGGAGGATACTGCTTGTCAAAGTCCATCGTGTAAACAGGTCTGCTGGTTGGGTCGTAAACTTTGAACCCAGGCTTATCAAAAAGGTCAACACCCATGAGGCTTCGTCCCTTCGCGACATGGAAGGAAAAGTTCTCCAATATTATGTCCTTGTAGTATATCCGGACAGATATGACCCCAGGTACCTCAATTTTGGAGTTGGAGTATGCATGTCGAGTGGAAGTTGCGGGCTGCAGTTGACAGTGAGTGAACTGGGTTTTGTACATAGCCTCGCTCAATATGTAGACTTTGGCTCCAAGGTCAATGAGGAGGCAGATGGGCGTGGTGTCAATGTTTACATCACAATCCTTGAATTTGCCCAGACTGATGTGTGAAATGTCACTAACAGTGTAAACCATACTGGGTTCATCACTATCGGGGTTGTCCACATGTCGAATATGCTGCGATGAGCGACAGACACTAGCAAAATAGTTCATTTAACCACATGCAGAGCAGTTAAGACTCTTTGCTGAGTGTGATTTGTCTCCACAGTTAAAGCAGTGGAAGTTAGACGCGCGATCCGTAGTGTATTGCTAGCCTTGGGTTTTTGCTGTGATTTCCGCTTTGGACGAATGCCTTGCACCTGGGCTGTAGCTGAAGTCTGCTGCACAGCAGGAGCAGGAGATCTGATCGCTTTTGAATCGGAAAGCGCTGATTCGATTTGAATGGCCAAATTAGTTGCTTTATCCAATGTCAATTTGTCATTAGCCATTAGCCTCCATTAGCAAGCGTTCCCAAATGCGGGGGATCGTTGTTTTCGCAATAATTTTATCCCTGATCATTTCCTCTGTGAGTGCTCCAACGTTACATGTAGCGGCCAGTTCAGTTAATGAAATGATACACTGTTTGATTGGTTCACCGTTCCCTTGCCCCCTTTGATGAAATTTGTATCTCTCCTTCATGATACTTTTCTTTGGCCCAAAATGTTTCTCTCGGGCGCTTACCGCTTTGTCGTAGGACTCTGTCTTCGATTTGGCCAAAGATGCGTTGGTCTTCGGTGCCGATAAGTACTGCACGGTGGCGAGCTGGTATTGCGTTATCATCTAACCCACTCGCCGTGATGTACGTAGAAAAGCTTTTTATCCATCTCAGCCCCCGGGTGTGGAGAGGAAAGGCGGTGGGGGGGGGTGGGGGGGTAGGGAGGTTAGTTTGATTCATCCTTATCACCAAATTATGTTGTGTACGTAAATAAACAGACTAACTGAAACAGGAGTAATGTAGCTAACTATGTCCTTTATAGCAACTCCCAAAATGGTGTCTCAAAACCAGCATGAACCAGCATGTTTACAGCAGTGTGTGACTAGCTCCCACAGGATCCTAATGCCTGTCTAGTGAGAGTTTGTATAACAAAAAATTGAGTATGAACACAATACCTACCATGCTGGGGTCTACTGGCATCAGTTTTCCTTCCTGCAGTTCAGCAACGAGCAAAGTATGCGAAGGCTGAAATTCACGAAGGACATCTTGACCGAGCTCTGCAGTGACTTGTGGCCAGATTTGGAGCCTCACACAAGGCTGAGGACAGCACTCAGCGTGGAGACCAAAGTAACGATAGCTATGAACTTTTACGCAATGAGTTTGTTCCAGTCTGCAAGTGCAGACATCTCGAACATCTTCCAATTCTCATGACTACGCTGTACAAGCGAAGAATGCAATATATCTCCTTCCCCATGACAAGGGAGAAACAGGTGGAGTGCCAGGCGGATTTGTCCGGATTGCAGGGTTCCCCAGGATGCAGGGGGCCATTGACTGCACACATATCGGACTGAGAGCACCATAACACCATCCCGAACTGTTTATCAACAGAAAGGGGTACCACTCCCTGAATGTTCAGTTGGTGTGTGACCACTACTGAAGGATCTCGGCAGTTGATGCCAGGCATCCTGTGCCAGAGACGTTATCCACCCTCTATACCGGCCCAAACCAGGATTGTGGGTGGTTGCTTGGGGATAAGGGATATCCCCTGTCCACTTGGCTCCTCACTCCACTTTGCAACCCCAGGACTGCGGCCGTGCATTGCCTATAACAACGCTCATTCTGGGACCAGGTGCATCATTGAATACTGCATTGGGATGCTTAAACAAAGGTTCCATTGCCTTGACAGCTCTGGTGGCACCTTGCAGTACTCATATGAACGGGTCTCCACCTTTTGTGGTCATCTGCTGCATGCTGCATAACCTGGCTGTCATGAGTGGACAGAAAATCAAGGCCGAACCAGCAGTACCACTGCAGGAGGAGGCACAGCAGCAGCAGCAGGAGGAGGAGGAGGAGGAGGAGGAGCGTCCTGAGCCACCCAAGAGGCGTCATCATCATTCCAACCCTGCAAGGGAAGCCCAGACTTATTGCTGCGCAATTTCGATAATTTCCTTCCCACATGACCTTTCAAATTCTACTTTCCATGGCCATCCCAATGAGTGCCTTAATACATCAGTGCCTACCCAGCAGCTCAGATATAGGTGTAAAAAATAAAGATTTAATACATAATATCACTCCAAACAACTAACAGAACAATAAACAGTGCAGAAAAGTAACATATAACCATCATTTGCCACCCTTGTGCATTTCCAAATAACCCCTCTTATGCGTGCCTACCCTACTACTTCGCCTCCCCTGTGGCTGCCTCATGGGTCTGGGAAGGCTGCAATCTTCCATGTGTGGAAGCTGCAGATGTTCTTCTAGGATGCCCTCGAGCAGCTTTGGGCCTGGAAGACCGGTCAACACCCTCCTGGGAGGGTCGAGTCTGGCTTGGCTCGGGCAAGGCTATGCGTGGAAGCACTGGCGGAGTGACAGGTCTGGGGCCAGGAATGCTGTGATCCTGAGGAAGTGTATCATCCATAGCCTGGCCCAAGGAGTCTGAGTCACTCACCGGGGGTGGCACATTACCACCACCACCAATCTGAGGGAGGTGCTGTGGCGCCACACCGGAGGTCCCCAGTGGCCCGTGGTGGACCCAGCCGTGAAGGCAACACTCTCGGGTGGCATTGACTTATGACTGCATGAGAGCAGCCAGAGTTTCAAAGCCACCAGATATGACAGCACTTAGACGCTCCGTCAACTCTTGTAGAGCCGCGGCCATCCTCTCCAAAGCAGCACCGATACGTTTGTTTCCTTGCGCCTTTGCTGCACTAGCAGCTGCCACATCACCTACAGGTTACGGCTTCACAGCAGGATCCGCACGGACAGTCTGGGAGTCCAGCATCTCCTGCACACTGGCAATGATGGGCTCCATGGAGTGCACAGAACTGCCGACTATGCGGGAGGCGGACTCCTCCACGCTCCTCACCACTTCCGACAGGCTCCCTGGCACCCTTGTCAGTGCTCCCAACATCTGGGACTGCATGGCCTCCACCCTTGCCTCGTAAGTCGCAACATCGATGGGCTCGTCTGAGTCCTCCTCAGCAGAACTCCGGTGCGGACTCACCCCCCGGAGAGGTGGCACCTCAGGTTGCCTAGCCCCATCACCATGTTGCAGCTCGCTATTCCCTGGTGCAACACCCAGTGCAGACCCCTGTACTATCTGAACTAGATCGGACCGCGCACTCACAGTATCTGAGCTGGCGCGTGTGGGTGGAAGTTGTGACGCGGTGCTGCCAGCAGTGTCCTCCCTCTTCCTCATCACTGAGGTCGCCAAAAGATGGAGTCAGATCCAGGGTATCAGCAATGCTGGAAAACTCAGTATTCTCAAAGCTGTCCGTATGCTCATCTGGCTGGCTTTCATCAAGGGTCTCCTGCAGACCTGGCGGCGGTCCTTCAGCAGGATCCTCTCCCTTGCCTCGGCTGCCACTCGGCCTCTCATCTGCAAGCATCAATAGGAGAAGGGCTGCCGTGAGGGGAAGGTAGGGGATTGATGCATGTAGCCTGCAAATAGCAAAGTTTCAGAAGGAAAGGCAAAGTGTGTGCGGTTGCTTTCAGGGAGAGATAGCATTAAAGGAAGGCCTTCACTTACCCATGCTGCCCACATCAACATCACCAGTACTGGAGCCCACAGGCGGGGTCTCATCTGCAAACATAAATGGGAGAAGTCCTGCCGTGAGGGGGAGGTGGGGAATTTACGCATGGAGCCTACAAATAGCAGACTTTCACAGTCAAAGGCACAGTAGGTGCTGGAGCATTCAGGGATAGATAGCAATAAAGAAGGGCCTTCACTCACCCTCATTGGCATTGCCAGTGCCCTGGACCACAGAAAAGGCACCATGCCTGCCGACGAGCACCTCGACCCTCGCCTCCAACGGTGTGAGGATTTGTATGTCGGCCTTGCCACCACCAGTCCTCCTTTGCTCAAAGCGATTATGAGCAAGTTTGGCCTGCAAAACATGTTGGTTTGTAGCACCGTGATGATGCATCAGAAATGAGAGCAAAAGTGTGTGTCTGTGACATGCAGCTGTCAATGTGAGATGAGAGGGCCTCCATTGCAAACACACACACATATAGAGGCCTGAGCAATGAAATGCTGTGTCAGTGACTAAAGAGTGAAGGTGGGAAATAAGGGAAGGATAAAGGAGAGGCTCGCAGATGGAAGGTCAGCATTTAGTGGAACAGGTACTCACTTTCATCTAACGAATGATGTCGTTCATCCTTTTTTTACATTGGGTTGCCGTCCTATTATGGATGGAGGTCCTCGATACCTCTACCACTATCTCTCTCCAGGCATTACTAAACAGTTGGCGAGTTGGTCTCCCTACATCTGGGTACAGGTCTCGCCTCCTTCCCTCCACACCCTGCATCAGGGTCTCCAACTTGGTGTCGGAAAATCTCATAGCCCTTCATACCACAGCAGCACCAGCTATCCTTGCACATCACTCGTTCCCTCCTCAGGGCCTAACTGCAAACCCTGGCCTTTAAGAAAGCCAGGAAGCAGCTGGTTCGTTGGCTACCCTAAGGGTGAATTTCCCCGTGGGAATACCACCCCAATCAACCCACCCAATCTGCTGCAAACTATTAGATTTGAAGTGCAATTAGCACTAGAGGACATTTTTGGGCTCAAAAAGGTGAATTTGGATCCAATGGCTGCCGCAACCATAGCGGTGCTAATCGGGGGGAAAAGACATCCACGCCGCCAGCTTTCTGACAGCACTGAATTTCAGTCCCCATGTTTCAGGTCGATGACCTTTCATCAGAACTGGAAGATCTACAAGGTGTCTTATAAAGATGAGGTGGCTCCAGTCATCAACCTGATACGTTAGCTCTATGTCTCTCTCCACAGATGCTGCCTGAGCATTTCCAACATTGTCTGTTATTATTTCAGATTGCCAGCATCTACAGTATTTTGCTTTTGTATATAAACTACTGCCTGTTTTCATTATGTGAAGGGCCTTTGCCTGTCCCCCTCCATTAGATAACACCATAGTGTGGAAACCTCATTCTGATATCTCATGAAATAAAGTATGAGCAAAACTGGCATTTATTACAAGGACAGTCTGACTACACTGACTTTCTACAAAGTTGTGTCTCAGCAACAGGCTGCATTAATCAGAACATCACCAAGAAACATAGAAACATAGAACCATAGAAAATAGGTGCAGGAGTAGGCCATTCGGCCCTTCGAGCCTGCACCACCCTTCAATAAGATCATGGCTGATCATTCATCTCAGTACCCCTTTCCTGCCTTCTCTCCATACCCCTTGATCCCTTTAGCCGTAAGGGCCATATCTAACTCCCTCTTGAATATATCCAATGAACTGGCATCAACAACTCTCTGCGGTAGGGAATTCCACAGGTTAACAACTCTCTGAGTGAAGAAGTTTCTCCTCATCTCAGTCCTAAATGGCTTATACCTTATCCTTAGACTGTGTTCCCTGGTTTTGGACTTCCCTAACATCGGGAACATTCTTCCAGCATCTAACCTGTCCAGTCCTGTCAGAATTTTATATGTTTCTATGGGATCCCCTCTCATCCTTCTAAACTCCAGTGAATACAGGCCCAGTCGATCCAGTCTCTCCTCATATGTCAATCCTGCCATCCCGGGAATCAGTCTGGTGAACCTTCGCTGCATTCCCTCAATAGCAAGAACATCCTTCCTCAGATTCGGAGACCAAAACTGAACACAATATTCCAAGTGAGGCCTCACCAAGGCTCTATACAACTGCAGTAAGACATCCCTGCTCCTATTCTCAAATCCCCTAGCTATGAAGGCCAACATACCATTTGCCTTCTTCACCACCTGCGGTACCTACATGCCAACTGTCAATGACTGATGTACCATGACACCCAGGTCTCGTTGCACCTCCCCTTTTCCGAATCTGCCGCCATTCAGATAATAAACTGCCTTCATATTTTTTCCACCGAAGTGGATAACCTCACATTTATCCACGTTATACTGCATCTGCCATGCATTTGCCCACTCACCTAACCTGTCCAAGTCACCCTGCAGCCTCTTAGCGTTCTCCTCACAGCTCACACCGCCACCCAGCTTAGTGTCATCCGCAAACTTGGAGATATTACACTCAATTCCTTCATCTAAATCATTAATGTATATTGTAAATAGCTGGGGTCCCAGCACTGAGCCCTGTGGCATCCCACTAGTCACTGCCTGCCATTCTGAAAAGGATATATTTATCTCTACTTCCTGTCTGCCAACCAGTTCTCTATCCACATCACTATATTACCCCCAATACCACTTGCTTTAATTTTGCACACCAATCTCTTGTGTGGGACCTTGTCAAAAGCCTTTTGAAAGTCCAAATACACCACATCCACTGGTTCTCCCTTGTCCACTCAACTAGTCACATCCTCAAAAAATTCCAGAAGATTTGTCAAGCATGATTTCCCTTTCATAAATCCATGTTGATTTGGACCGATCCTGTCACTGCTTTCCAAATGCGCTGCTATTTCATCTTTAATAATTGATTCCAACATTTTTCCCACTACTGATGTCAGGCTAACCAGTCTATAATTACCCGTTTCCTCTCCCCCCTTTTTTAAAAAGTGGGGTTACATTAGCTACCCTCCAGTCCATAGGAACTGATCCAGAGTCGATAGACTGTTGGAAAATAATCACCAAAGCATCCACTATTTCTAGGGCCACTTCCTTAAGTACTCTGGAATGCAGACCATCAGGCCCCGGGGATTTATCGGCCTTCAATCCCATCAATTTCCCGCCGATTAAGGATTTCCTTCAGTTCCTCCTTCGCACCAGACCCTCGGTCCCCTAGTATTTCTGGAAGTTTATTTGTGTCTTCCTTTGTGAAGACAGAACCAAAGTATTTGTTCAACTGGTCTGCCATTTCTTTGTTCCCATTATAAATTCACCTGAATCTGACTGCAAGGGACCTATGTTTGCCTTCACTAATCTTTTTCTCTTCACATATCTATAGAAGCTTTTGCAGTCAGTTTTTATGTTCCCTGCAAGCTTCCTCTCATACTCTATTTTCCCTCTCCTATTTGGACCCTTTGTCCTCTGCTGATTTCTAAATTTCTTCCAGTCCTCAGGTTTGCTACTTTTGCTGGACAATTTATATGCCTCTTCCTTGGATCTAAAACTATCCTTAATTTCCCTTGTTAGCCACGGTTGAGCCACCTTCCCCATTTTGTTTTTACTCCAGACAGGGATGTACAATTGTTGAAGTTCATCCATGTGATCGTTAAATGTTTGCCATTGCCTATTCACCGTCAACCCTTTAAGTATCATTCGCCAGTCTATTCTAGCCAATTTACGTCTCATACCATCGAAGTTACCTTTTCTTAAGTTCAGGACCCGAGTCTCTGAATTAACTATGTCACTCTCCATTTTATATATTGTATCATATATGTGAACCCTGCCTCAGTTGGTAGTACTCTCGCCTCTGAGTCAGAAAGTTGTGGGTTCAAGTCCCACTCCAGAGATTTATGCACAAATTCTGGGCTAATACTTCAGGGAGTGCCGTCTTTTAGATGAGACATTAAACTGATGCCCTGTCTGCCCTATCAGGTGGATGTAAAGAACCCTATGGCACTATTTTGAAGAAGAGCAGAGCAGTTCTCCCCAGTGTCCTGGCTAATATTTATTCCTCAACCAACATCACTAAAACAGATTATCTGGTCATTATCACTGTTATATATGCAGACTACGATATACTCTCTGTGTAGTCACTGTATAGTTGCATAAGATGGAGACTTGTTACCTGATGTACTATCAATAAGGTTTACACTGTGTCTACACTATTCTGGCACCACGAGAGTGTGCAATTGGTGGAGACCGGGGCTTCCTGCCCCTGTGGCAGAGGCTGTCCACCAGAGGGCACTGTGGTGGGAGACCTGAGGGTCACCTGCAGAGGTGTGCAGGGCCCAGTACAAAAGGCTGCCCAGCCAGCTTGTGCCTCACTCTGGAGTTATGAATAAAGGACCAAGGTCACTACAGTTTGTATACAACACATTGCCTCGTGGAGTCATTCATAAGTGCATTACAGACATTACAACTGGCGACGAGAATATGGACTTTCACGCGATTATGGCTACCTTTGGCACACTAAAAGACTTTGCAGCGGGTGATGATTGGGATGCTTTCATGGAAAGGCTCGAGCAATATTTACTGGCAAACGATCTGTCACGGGTGAAGGACATATTGGCAGAGAAGTGCAAAGCTATACTGCTGACCAGTTGTGGGCCTGAGGTCTACTGCCTCATCAGAACTTGCTGGAACCCATGAAGGCCAAGGATAAGACACACAATGAGCTGGCTGAACTAACTCGCGACCAACTAAAACCAAAACAGAGCATCCTCACGGCCAGGCACAAATTCTACACTCCCTGCAGACCTGAGGGCCAGGAGATTGCAAAATATGCTGCCGACCTCAGGAAACTTGCGGCACCACGTGATTTCGGCATGCACCTCAAAACATAGAAACATAGAAACTTAGAAAATAGGTGCAGGAGTAGGCCATTCGGCCCTTCGTGTCTGCACCACCATTCAGTTAGTTCATGGCTGAACATGCAAATTCATTACCCCATTCCTGCTTTCTCGCCATACCCCTTGATCCCCCTAGTAGTAAGGACGACATCTAACTCCTTTTTGAATATATTTAGTGAATTGGCCTCAACAACTTTCTGTGGTAGAGAATTCCACAGGTTCACCACTCTCTGGGTGAAGAAGTTTCTCCCCATCTCAGTTCTAAATGGCTTACCTCTTATCCTTAGACTGTGACCCCTGGTTCTGGACTTCTCCAACATTGGGAACATTCTTTCTGCATCTAACCTATCTAAACACGTCAGAATGTTAAATGTTTCTATGAGATCCCCTCTCATTCTTCTGAACTCCAGTGAATACAAGCCCAGTTGATCCAGTCTTTCTTGATATGTCAATCCCGCCATCCCGGGAATCAGTCTGGTGAACCTTTGCTGCACTCCCGCAATAGTAAAAATGTCCTTCCTCAAGTTAGGAGACCAAAACTGTACACAATACTCCAGGTGTGGCCTCACTAAGGCCCTGTACAACTGTAGTAACACCTCCCTGCCCCTGTACTCAAATCCCCTCGCTATAAAGGCTAACATGCCATTTGCTTTCTTAACCGCCTGCTGTACCTGCATGCCAATCTTCAATGATGTACCATGACACCCAGGTCTCATTGCACCTCCCTTTTTCCTAATTTGTTACCATTCAGATAATATTCTGTCTCTCTGTTTTTACCACCAAAGTGGATAACCTCACATTTATCCACATTATACTTGATCTACCATGCATTTGCCCACTCACCTAACCGATCCAAGTCACTCTGCAGCCTCATAGTATCCTCCTTGCAGCTCACACTTTCACCCAACTTAGTGTCATCCGCAAATTTGGAGATACTACATTTAATTCCCTCGTCTAAATCATTAATGTACAATGTAAACAGCTGAGGCCCCAGCACTGAACCTTGCGGTACCCCACTAGTCACTGCCTGCCATTCTGAAAAGTACCCATTTACTCCTACTCTTTGCTTCCTGTCTGACAACCAGTTCTCAATCCACATCAGCACACTACCCCCAATCCCATGTGCTTTAACTTTGCACATTAATCTCTTGTGTGGGACCTTGTCGAAAGCCTTCTGAAAGTCCAAATACACCACATCAACTGGTTCTCCCTTGTCCACTCTACTGGAAACATCCTCAAAAAATTCCAGAAGATTTGTCAAGCATGATTTCCCTTTCACAAATCCATGCTGACTTGGACCTATCATGTCACCTCTTTCCAAATGCGCTGCTATGACATCCTTAATCATTGATTCCATCATTTTACCCACTACTGATGTCAGGCTGACCGGTCTATAATTCCCTGTTTTCCCTCCCTCCTTTTTTAAAAAGTGGGGTTACATTGGCTACACTCCAGTTCATAGGAACTGATTCAGAGTCTATGGAATGTTGGAAAATGACTGTCAATGCATCCGCTATTTCCAAGACCACCTCCTTAATATTCAAGGATGCAGACCATCAAGCCCTGGGGATTTATCGGCCTTCAATCCCATTAATTTCTCCAACACAATTTCCCAACCAATAAGGATTTCCCTCAGTTTCTCCTTCTTACTAGACCCTTTGATCCCTTTTATATCCGGAAGGTTGTTTGTGTCCTCCTTAGTGAATACTGAACAAAAGTACTTGTTCAATTGGTCTGCCATTTCTTTGTTCCCCGTTATTACTTCCCCTGATTCTGACTGCAGAGGACCTACGTTTGTCTTTACTAACCTTTTTCTCTTTACATATCTATCGAAGCTTTTGCAGTCCATTTTAATGTTCCCTGCAAGCTTCCTCATATACTCTATTTTCCCTGCCCTCCTCTGCTGAGTTCTAAATTTCTCCCAGTCCCCGGGTACGCTGCTATTTCTGGCCAATTTGTATGCCACTTCCTTGGCTTTAATACTATCCCTGATTTCCCTTGATAGCCACGGTAGAGCCATCTTCCCTTTTTTATTTTTACGCCAGACAGGGATGTACAATTGTTGTAGTTCATCCATGCAGTCTCTAAATGTCTGTCATTGCCCATCCACTGTCAACCCTTTAAGTATCATTCGCCAATCTATCCTAGCCAATTCACACCTCATACCTTCAAAGTTACCCTTCTTTAAGTTCTGGACCATGGTCTCTGAATTAACTTTTTCATTCTCCATCCTAATGTAGAATTCCACCATATTATGGTCACTCTTCCCCAAGGGGCCTCGCACAACGAGATTGCTAATTAATACTCTCTCATTACACAACACCCAGTCTAAGATGGCCTCCCCCCATAGTTGGTTCCTAGACATATTGGTCTAGAAAACCATCCCTTATGCACTCCAGGAAATCCTCCTCCATCGTATTGGTTACCAGTTTGGTTAGCCCAATCTATATGCATATTGAAGTCACCCATGATAACTGCTGAACCCTTATTGCATGCACCCCTAATTTCCTGTTTGATGCCCTCCCCAACATCACTACGACTGTTTGGAGGTCTGTACACAACTCCCACTAGCGTTTTTTGCCCTTTGGTATTCCGAAGCTCCACCCAGACCGATTCCACATCATCCAAGCTAATGTCTTTCCTTACAATTGCATTAATTTCCTCTTTAACCAGCAACGCCACCCCGCCTCCTTTTCCTTTCTGTCTAGCCTTCCTAAATGTTAAATACCCTTGGATGTTGAGTTCCCAACCTTGCTCACCCTGGAGCCATGTCTCCGTAATGCCAACCACATCATATCTGTTAACTGCTATCTGCACAATTAATTCGTCCACCTTATTCCGAATACTCCTCGCATTGAGGCACAGAGCCTTCAGGCTTGCCTTTTTATTACACTTTGACCCTTTAGAATTTTGCTGTAAAGTGGCCCTTTTTGTTTTTTGCCTTGGGTTTCTCTGCCCTCCACTTTTACTCTTCTCCTTTCTGTCTTTTGCTTCTGTCTCCATTTTGTTTCCCTCTGTCTCCCTGCGTTGGTTTCCATCCCCCTGCCATATTAGTTTAACTCCTCCCCAACAGCACTAGCAAACACTCCCCCAAGGACATTGGTTCCGGTCCTGCCCAGGTGCAGACCGTCCGGTTTGTACTGGTCCCACCTCCCCCAGAACCGGTTCCAATGCCCCAGGAATTTGAATCCCTCCCTTCTGCACCACTGCTCAAGCCACGTATTCATCTGAGCTATCCTGCGATTCCTACTGTGACTAGCACGTGGCACTGGTAGCAATCCTGAGATTACTACTTTTGAGGTCCTACTTTTTAATTTAATTCCTAGCTTCCTAAATTCATCTCGTAGGACCTCATCCCGTTTTTTACCTATGTCGTTGGTACCTATATGCACCATGACAACTGGCTGTTCACCCTCCCTTTTCAGAATGTCCTGCCCCCGCACCGAGACATCCTTGACCCTTGCACCAGGGAGGCAACATACCATCCTGGAGTCTCGGTTGCGGCCGCAGAAACCCCTATCTATTCCCCTTAGAATCGAATCCCCTATCACTATTGCTCTCCCACTCTTTTTCCTGCCCTCCTGTGCAGCAGAGCCAGCCACGGTGCCATGAACCTGGCTGCTACTGCTCTCCCCTGATGAGTCATCCCCCTCAACAGTACCCAAAGCGGTGTATCTGTTTTGCAGGGGGATGACCGCAGGGGACCCCTGCACTACCTTCCTTGCACTGCTCTTCCTGTTGGTCTTCCATTCCCTATCTGGCTATGTACCCTTTACCTGCGGTAAGACCAACTCACTAAATGTGCTATTCACCTCATTCTCAGCATCGTGCATGCTCCAGAGTGAATCCACCCACAGCTCCAGTTCCGCAACGCGATTCGTCAGGAGCTGGAGATGGATACACTTCCCGCACACGTCTCCGGTGTCCCTGATTTCCCACATGGTACAGGGGGAGCATAACACATGTCCGAGCTCTCCTACCATGACTTAACCCCTAGATTAACTTAATTTGGCAACCACAGAGCTAAAAGGTTACTTACTGAAATAGAAGAGCTACTAACCAATCACCAGCCAATCACTTATGATGGAGCATTGCGAGACATCTTAATTCTGGGAATTGGCCACAAGGGCCTCCTTCACAAGCTATTACCTGCCGACATCACAGTCAACCTGCAGACGGCCATTAGCATCAGTCAGGCGTTCATGACCTCGACCTGCAGCACCAAGCAAATTATTCATCATGTGGACTCAAACCCGACAAGTACTGTACACAGAATGGTGCTTTTCACAGGCAAGACTGTAGAATGTGGCTCCGCCCAGGGCAGGGAGCACAGACCTCAGGGTTCCAGAACTCAGAGTCCGCTGAGGGGTGCTAATCGAGTAGCATCATGCTGGCGTTGCAGAGGAAACCATAGGGCTCACCAGTGTTGGTTTGCTGAGTACGTATGCAAAGCCTGTAACACGAAGGGCCACCTCCAGCGTATGTGTAAAATAATTATGACTCACCATCTAGCAGAGGAGTTGGTAGATGAATTTGAATTCAGCTGGGAGTATGATGATTTGGCCAGGGAGGCAGCTCAGCCCCAAGAAGAAGTTTATGGAGTGTATACCTGCACCACCGATTGTCCTCCAGTGAAGATGAAAGTCGAGATAAACAGCGTTCCAGTCTTCATGGAAGTGGAGACAGGAGTGAGCCAGTCAGTGATGAGCCAGGATGCCTTTGAGAGGCTATGGAACGAAAAACGACCCGAGCTGATTCCAGTACAGGAAAAGTTGCGCACCTACACCAAGGAGCTGATCCCAGTCCTTGGTAGTGCGAATGCAAATGTAATCCATAATGGCGTGGTGCACAAGTTACCTCTGTGGATTGTTGCAGGTGATGGTCCAACGCTACTCGGAAGAAGGTGGATGGGGAAGATCCAGTGGAAATGGGAAGACCTCTTCACTCCAGCAATCAATGTCCCCCATGATGTGTATAGATCACCAAATAGTAGTAGTGAGGTTGGGGACAGCATCAAACAAGAAATAAGTGATGTGTGCAATAAAGGTACAGCAGTAATCATGGGTGACTTTAATCTACATATAGATTGGGCTAACCTAACTGGTAGCAATGTGGTGGAGGATGATTTCCTGGAGCGTATTAGGGATGGTTTTCTAGACCAATATGTCGAGGAACCAACCAGGGAGCTGGCCATCCTAGACTGGGTGATGTATAATGAGAAGGGACTAATTAGCAATCTTGTTGAGCAAGGCCCTTTGGGGAAAAGTGACTATAATATGGTAGAATTCCTTATTAAGATGGAGAGTGACAAAGTTAATTCGGAAACTAGGGTCCTGAACTTAACTTCGACGGTATGAGATGTGAATTGGCTAGAATAGACTGGCAGAGGATACTTAAAGGGTTGACGGTGGATAAGCAATGGCAAACATTTAAAGATCACATGGATGAACTTCAGCAATTGTACATCCCTGTCTGGAGTAAAAATAAAACTGGGAAGGTGGCTCAACCATGGCTAACAAGGGAAATTAAGAATAGTGTTAAAACCAAGGAAAAGGCATATAAATTGGCTAGAAAAAGCAACAAACCTGAGGACTGGGAGAAATTTAGAATTCAACAGAGGAGGACTAAGGGTTTAATTAGGAAGGGGAAAATAGAGTACAAGAGGAAGCTTGCAGGGAACATAAAAACTGACTGCAAAAGCTTCTATAAATATGTGAAGAGAAAATGATTAGTAAAGACAAACGTAGGTCCCTTGCAGTCGGATTCAGGTGAATTTATAATGGGGAACAAAGAAATGGCAGACCAATTGAACCAATACTTCAGTTCTGTCATCACAAAGGAAGATACAAATAACCTTCCGAATGTACTCGGGGACAGTGGGTCCAGTGAGAATGAGGAACTGAAAGATATCCTTATTAGGCGGGAAATTGTGTTAGGGAAATTGATGGGATTAAAGGCCGATAAATCCCCGGGTCCTGATAGTCTGCATCCCAGAGTACTTAAGGAAGTGGCCCTGGAAATAGTGGATGCATTGGTGATCATTTTCCAACAATCTATCGACTGCGGATCAGTTCCTATGGACTGGAGGGTAGCTAATGTAATGCCACTTTTTAAAAAAGGAGGGAGAGAGAAAGCGGGTAATTATAGACCAGTTAGCCTGACATCAGTAGTGGGGAAAATGTTGGAATCAATTATTAAAGATGAAATAGCAGGCCATTTGGAAAGCAGTGACAGGATCGGACCGAGTCGGCATGGATTTATGAAAGGGAAATCATGCTTGACAAATCTTCTGGAATTTTTGAGGATGTAACCAGCAGAGTGGACAAGGGAGAACCAGTGGATGTGGTGTATTTGGGCTTTCAAAAGGCTTTTGACAGGGTCCCGCACAAGAGATTGGTGTGGAAAATCAAAGTGCATGATATTGGGGGTAATGTACTGGCGTGGATAGAGAACTGGTTGGCAGACAGGAAGCAGAGAGTCGGAATAAACGGGTCCTTTTCGGAATGGCAGGCAGAGACTAGTGGGGTGCTGCAGGGCTCAGTGCTGGGACCCCAGCTCTTTACAATATATATTAACGATTTGGATGAAGGAATAGAGTGTAATATCTCCAGGTTTGCAGATGACACTAAACTGGGTGGCAGTGTGAGCTGTGAGGAGAACGCTAAGAGGCTGAAGGGTGATTGACAGATTAGGTGAGTGGGCAAATACATGGCAGATGCAGTATAATGTGGATAAATGTGAGATTATCCACTTTGGGGGCAAAAACATGAAGGCAGAATATTATCTGAATGGCGGCAGACTAGAAAAAGGGGAGGTGCAATGAGACCTGGGTGTCATGGTTCATCCATCACTGAAAGTGGGCACGCAGGGACAGCAGGCAGTGAAGAAGGCAAATGGCATTTTGGCCTTCATAGCTGGGGGATTTGAATATAGGAGCAGGGAGGTCTTACTGCAGTTGTACAGGGCCTTAGTGAGGCCTCACCTGGAATATTGTGTTAGTTTTGGTCTCCTAGTCTGAGGAAGGACGTTCTTGCTATTGAGGGAGTGCAACGAAGGTTCACCAGACTGATTCCAGGGATGGCTGGGCTGTCATATGAGGAGAGACTGGATCATCTAGGCTTTTATTCACTGGTGTTTAGAAGGATGAGGAGGATCTCATAGAAACATATAAGATTCTGATGGGACTGGACAGGTTAGATGCGGGAAGAATGTTCTCGATGTTGGGGAAGTCCAGAACCAGGGGACATAGTCTTAGGATAAGGAGTAGGCCATTTAGGACTGAGATGAGGAGAAACTTCTTCACTCAGAGAGTTGTTGATCTGTGGAATTCCCTGCCGCAGAGAGTTGTTGATGCCAGTTCATTGGATATATTCAACTGGGAGTTAGATATGGCCCTTACGGTTAAGGGGATCAAGGGTATGGAGAAAAATCAGGAAAGGGGTACTGAAGGAATGATCAGCCATGATCTTATTGAATGGCGGTGCAGGCTCGAAGGACCGAATGGCCTACTCCTACACCTATTTTCTATGTTTCTATATCTATGTTTCTATGCTCAGAGACAGAGAAAAACCTCACCTTCACTTGGGCCAGGCACCAGAGAACAGACCAGCGCAGCACCTGAGGTACAGACCGTCCATCATGACTGCGTGGCAATGATCCGACCGGAATGACCTAAAAGTACCTTCCCGGCTCCAGTAGCAGGAGTTCTGGGGAGGAAGATCGAATTCACAGGCACTCTTCCAGCTTTTGTGGCAGAATCGCGGGAGAGAAGGATCAAGTCTGTCGACCAGAAGCAAAATGGCGTCCCTGCTGCAGCGAGGTGCAGCGTGGGTGAAAAAAAAGATGGCCACAGCCATATCACGAGGTGCAGCGCTGAGGGACCAACACGTGGTGTCTAACAAAGGATTTTATTGGGGTAAAGCCAGCAGAGTTCTCTTAAAGGAGACCTGCAACCAACTGAACTTAGTGACATTGTATGCATGGCAATCAATGTAATGAATCGATTAAGATTGTGAATAAAATGTTGCGAGATGTTGGTACCAGTCCTAATGTAAAGAACAAAATGTTGTTGCGAGATGTCGGGAATGTGGTGTATGTAGCACACAAATCACTTGACTCCACACGGTCTGGTGTTAATCTAACTGCTGTGACCTTCGTCCTTTATTGTTCAGCTCCAGAGTGCCTCTCAGGTGTGGTGGTCAGCCTTTTATATTGCCTGTTGTAGGTACTTCCAGGTTTCCCACCACAGTGCCATCTGTGGTGTACCATTGTGCTTATATTACATTTAAGGTACCAGGACGATACACACATCAATACATAACATCACACTTCCCCTCCACCAGGACGCAGGACGACGATACACACATCAATACATAACATCACACTTGTCCAACGGAAGGCAGGTAGGCATAGACAGTGCGTTTGTATGGTACATGTTATCTGGTACATTAACTAGTTATTGACTGGTAACGGATCCCTGATTTTCTTGTTAGCCCTTATCATTAATTGTACTTCATATCCATTATTTTACACAAATACTGTGGCCATTCAGCATTAAAATATTAATTCTTATTATAAATTCGCCATCTCACATTAACATAGCTCATTTTAGACTCGCTGTGCCTTACAGAAGTCCTTTGTGGGACCACCACATGGTAAGGCCCTTTTAAGACTCCCGGGTGCATTTCCTTTTTAAGGCGCCATCTTTGATGCAGGAGGATTCCACGAGGCTGCTCCTTGGGCGCCGCCATCTTTGATGCTCTGTTGCTCTGGACCGAGGCCGCAGCAATCTTGCTCTCCGCCGCTCCGGATGCCCTCCGCCGCCACAACCTCCGCTGCCACCAGACTTGCCGCCTTTCCTGCGGCCGTTGTTGTCGCTTCTCCGGCGGCCACCGTAGCCGCCTCCCCTGCGGCTGTCGTGGCCCCTCCAGCGGCCGCACTTGCCGCCTCCCCCGCGGCCTCCATAGCCGCCTCCCCTGCAGCCGCCGACCTCCAGCTGCTGCCACCGCCCGACTCTCCCTCTGCGTGGGCCCCTCCGATCCGCTGGCCATCCTGGATCCCTCGCACCCCGCCCGCAGCGCCCCGCCGGCTCACCACTCTCTTCCTTCCCCCCCCCCCGCACGAGGCCCGCCTCTGCAGGGCTGCTTGCCTGTGGGGGCTGAGGCTGCAGGATCTCTGTGAGGTCCGGGGCTGGGACTTGCCTGTGGGTGGATTGAGGCTGCAGCTCCAGCTCGGTCGGCGCTGCTCTCTGGGGACCCGGGGCACGGCAGCACCCTGGGGAGCAGCAGGCTGTGGAGTGGTGAAGTCTTCCCAGCTCCCACGGACCGTCCCCATCCACCTCCGGCCGAGGAGCGTCGGCCCATCACCTGCAACGACCCACAAAGGTAAACTGTGCGTCTCGTCCCCGTGGGATACCTGCACCTCCGCTCTGCCAAGAACAGGTATTAGTTCCCTGGTGTAGGTATGCAGCTTCGCCGTGACCGGGACCAGCTTGTGTCGTGCAGCTGGGTTAGTCCACAGTTTATCAAAAGTTCTCCGACTCATCAACGATGGACCCGAGCCCGTGTCCACTTCCATACTCACAGGGACTCCATTGATATTTACTTCCCTTATCACTGGGGGCGAATCGTCGGTATATGTGTACAGTCCCAACACTTCATCATCTTCTGCCTGCTCCTCGCTGGATGGTGGATCATCTCCCATCTCCTCAGCTACATGGTAAGTCCGATTTCTTTTACACATACGCTGAAGGTGGCCTTTCGTGTGGCAGGTATTGCATGTGTACTCCGCAAACCTGCACTGGTGAGCCCCATGGTTTCCTCCACAGCGCCAGCATGGTGCTGCTTGATTGGCCCCCCTCAGCGGACTCTGAGTTCCAGGACCCCGAGGTCCATGCTCTCTGCCCCGGGCAGAGCCAAGTTCTGCAGTTTTGTCCGTGGTGGGCGCTATCCTGTGGACAGTGCCTGCCGGGTTCGAGACTGTGTGGATTATTTGCTTGGTGCTGCAAGTCGAGGTCATGTGTGCCCGGCTGATGGTGATGGCCTTTGTCAGAGTGACTGTGGGTTCCGTGGCTAACAGCTTGTGAAGGAGGCCCTTGTGGCCAATCTCCATGACGAAAACGTCCCGTAACGCCTCGTCAAGGTGTGCGCCAAAATCACACGGCGCCGCGAGTCTCCTGAGGTCTGCAGCATATTTGGTGACATCCTGGCCCTCAGGTCTGCAGTGATGGTAAAATTTGTATCTGGCCATGAGGATGCTCTCCTTCGGTTTCAACTGGTCACAAATGAGTTCCAGTCAGCTCCTCGTATGACTTGTCCCTGGCGCTCCCGGGTGCCAGCAAATCCCTGAAGAGACAGTAAACCTCATCTCCACAACTGGAGAGCAATATCGCCTTACGCTTATCTCTCATTGCGTCCGTGTCCTCCGTCAGGTCATTTGCTGTGAAGTAGTACTCAAGCCTTTCCGTAAAGGCCTCCCAATCATTGCCCACGGTAAAATCCTTTAGCGAGCCCAGAGTAGCCATGGTTGCGTGGAGTTCGTCCGCTTCCTTGTCGCCAATGTGGTGTATGTAGCACACAAATCACTGACTCCACACGGTCTGGTATAAGTCTAACTGCTGTGACCTTAGTCCTTTATTGTTCAGCTCCAGAGTGCCTCTCAGGTGTGGTGGTCAGCCTTTTATATTGCCTTATGCAGGTACTTCCAGGTTTCCCACCACAGCGCCCTCTGTGGTGTACCATTGTGTTTATATTACATTTAAGGTACCAGGATGATACACACATCAATACATAACAGGGAATAGAGTGTCCCCAGAATGAGCAAGCGAGTGAATTTGGGAGGGTAAAGGCGCTGATCTTGATGTCCTGCCCCAGGTGGCCCCACAAGTTATAGGCCAGCAACCTTAGGAGGGTGAAGACACTGATCCTGATACCCTGCCCCAGGTCTATCCCACGCTGCAGGCACCCGATGGCACTATTCGCCACGGACCTGGAAACGTAAACGGTGCCAATACTCGCAGTCGGCCGCTGTTGCCCACCACCCGGGTGTAGACGGTGCAGCCCCCAGACCCAGTCGCTACCTCGGCCATGTCCAGGAGCGAAAGGTCAGAACTAACGAGTTCCCCAAACGGGACCTGGAACAGCCAGGTTCCCAACACCATTAGAGAGCAGGCAGAAGATTCTGCAGCCCTCAAAGGAGGACATGGAGGCCACATGCATCTGTGGCTCTGCCCACCACTAGGCAATGGCAAAGGCCCTGAATCCTTGCTAGGTGAGCGAACTAAGCTCACCCCACTAGCAGGGGACACAGCACCATTATCAGACGACTAGGACCCCATCCGGTTGTTCTGGAACCTGCGTCCTCGCATACCTGTACTGCTACCTCAGTACTTACCATGACTGAACCATGAATGCAATCTATCCAATCCTGGTGCATGACCGCAAAATATAATAATGTAAGTCACTGAACCAAGATGTCATGATACAAACTGTAACTTGCTTTCTTTGTACTTACACTGTGTCTGATTCTGTATGTTAATGTAATGAGCCTGCTGCATGATCTCGCTGTGGGTGGAGGGGGGGTGGGGTGGCGCGGGGGCAGGGGTGGAAATGGATGTAGCCATGGACACACACATGGAGCACACCCAGAACCCACTGGAACCTCCACTGTATCATCGAACCATCCAAACTGGTAACCACTACCCAACGTTGTGGCAAAAGGATTGGGGGCTAACAGGGAGAGAGCCAAGCCAAAGCACAGCCAAGATGCAAGGGCTTTTGGCGCTTAAGTCTGGGGAGAGCTAAGCCAGAGCACATAGTGCAAAGGTAATCGGCACAAAGGACAAGGGGGAGAGTGATGTTATATATGCAGACTATAGATATACCCTCTGTGTAGTCACTGTATCGTTGCATAAGATGGAGACTTGTTACCTGATGTACCATCAATAAGGTTTACACTGTGCATACACTATTCTGGCACCACTCGAGGGTGCAACTGGTGGAGACCGGGGTTTCCTGCCCCTGTGGCAGAGGCTGTCCACTAGAGGGTACTGCGGTGGGAGACCTGAGGGTCACCTGCAGAGGTGTGCAGGGCCCAGTATAAAAGGCTGCCCACCAAGCTTGTGCCTCACTCTGGAGTTACGAGTAAAGGACCAAGGTCACTACAGTTTGAGTACAACACATTGCTTCGTGGAGTCATTCATAAGTGCATTACAGACTTAACAATCAAATTGCTGTTTGTGGGAACTTGCTGTGTGCAAATTGGCAGCCATATTTCCTACATTTGAACAGTGACTGCGCTTCAAAAATATTTCATTGGCTGTGAAATGCTCTGGGACTTCCTGAGGGTATGAAAGGTGCTATCGGAAAGAAAGTCCCTCTTTCTTTTGTTTCTCTGTGGATTCAACTCTCTTCTAATGTATACGTTTGTGTTTGACTCCAGGCTTAATCGAGGCATTGCTGGACTTGACATTAATAAATTCAAGCCCTCTGATCTCCACCTCAGAAACCTCGTTGCTATGCGTTCCTGGTGACATACCTGTTCCAGACCAGGTTTCCATAAGAGCACAGGATATTGCAGCCTTCCCTGAGTTGCTAAGAAGCCAGCTGGAGCAGAGCAACACTAAAAACTACTCTTCAAAAGTTGTGTGGAGAAAGGAAAAGAAACATGATTGCATTGGAGTATTCTTTTGTGAGGGGAGATTTAAAGAAGAAGTCACCAGAATAACTACAGTTAAGATGTCACAACAAGGTAAACACTGACACATTCTGGAGACGAGATTCTATTGTGATGACTGGGATCAGTTTTGGCCAGGTGTGCTGTTCATGGATTGTATTTAGTCTATTGGCAGGATTTGTAGCTGAACCTTGAAACTAGTTATGGCCGTTCTTTCTAACTTTTTGTGCCTAGTGTTCTGATGCGTCTAATTTTTATAAGAACATAAGAACATAAGAAATAGGAGCAGGAGTAGGCCATATGGCCCTTTGAGCCTGCTCCGCCATTTAATACGATCATGGCTGACCCGATCATGGACTCAGCTCCACTTCCCTGCCCGCTCCCCATAACCCCTTATCCCCTTATCATTTAAGAAACTGTCTATTTCTGCCTTAAATTTATTCAATGTCCCAGCTTTCACAGCTCTCTGAGGCAGCGAATTCCACAGATGCACAACCCTCAGAGAAGAAATTTCTCCTCATCTCTGTTTTAAATAGGCGACCACTTATTCTAAGATTATGCCCTCCAGTTCTAATCTCCCCCATCAGTGGAAACATCCTCTCTGCATCCACCCTGTCAAGCTCCCTCATAATCTTATACGTTTCGATAAGATCACCTCTCATTCTTCTGAATTCCAATGAGTAGTGGCTCAACCTACTCAACCTTTCTTCATAAGTCAACCCCCTCATCCCTGGAATCCACCTAGTGAACCTTCTCTGAACTGCCACCAGAGCAAGTATATCCTTTTGTAAATATGGAAACCAAAACTGCACGCAGTATACCAGGTGTGGCCTCACCAATACCCTGTATAGCTGTAGCAAGTCTTCCCTGCTTTTATACTCCATCCCCTTTGCAATAAAGGCTAAGATACCATTAGCCTTCCTGATCACTTGCTGTACCTGAATACTACCCTTTTGTGTTTCATGCACAAGTACCCACAGGTCCCGCTGTACTGCAGCACTTTGCAATCTTTCTCCATTTAAATAATAACTTGCTCTTTAATTTTTCCTGCCAAAGTGCATGACCTCACACTTTCCAACATTATACTCCATCTGCCAAGTTTTTGCCCACTCATTTAGCCTGTCTATGTCCTTTTGCAGATTTTGTGTGTTCTCCTCACACATTGCTTTTCCTCCTATCTTTGTATCATCAGCAAACTTGGCTACGTTACACTCAGTCTCTTCTTCCAAGTCGTTAATATAAATTGTAAATAGTTGGGGTCCCAGCACTGATCCCTGCGGCATTGCTGGACTTGACATTAATAAATTCAAGCCCTCTGATCTCCACCTCAGAAACCTCGTTGCTATGTGTTCCTGGTGACATACCTGTTCCAGACCAGGTTTCCATAATAGCACAGGATATTGCAGCCTTCCCTGAGTTATTGATTGCCAACCATAGAATGAACCATTTATCCCAACTCTCTGTTTTCTGTTAGTTAGCCAATCCTCTATACATGCTAATATTACCCCCAACCCCGTGAACGTTTATCTTGTGCAGTAACCTTTTATGCGCCACCTTGTCAAATGCCTTCTGGAAGTCCAAATACACCACATCCACTGGTTCCCCTTTATCCACCCTGTTCATTACATCCTCAAATTTGTCAAACTTGACATCCCCTTCATAAATCCATGCTGACTCTGCCTGACCGCATTTTGCTTTACTAAATGTCCTGCTGCTGCTTCTTTAATAGTGGACTCCCAACATTTTCCCAGCCACAGTAGTTAGGCTAACTGGTCTATAGTTTCATAGAAACATAGAAAATAGGTGCAGGAGCAGGCCATTCGGCCCTTCGAGCCTGCACCACCATTCAATATGATCATGGCTGATCATGCAACCTCAGTACCCCACCCCTGCTTCCTCTCCATACCCCCATGATCCCTTTAGCCGTAAGGGCCACATCTAACTCCCTTTTGAATATGTCCAACGAACTGGACTCAACAACTTCCTGTGACAGAGAATTCCACAGGTTCACCACTCTCTGGGTGAAAAAGTTTCTCCTCATCTCAGTCCTATATGGCTTACTCCTTATCTTTAGACTGTGACCCCTAGTTCTGGACTTCCCAACATCGGGAACATTCTTCCTGCATTTAACCTGTCCAGTCCCATCAGATTTGTATATGTTTCTATGAGATTCCCTCTCATTCTTCTAAATTCCAGTGAGTATAAGCCTAGCCGATCCAATCTTTCCTCTTTTGTCAGTCCTGCCATCCCGGGAATCAGTCTGGTGAACCTTCGCTGCACTCCCTCAATAGCAGGCACATCCTTCCTCAGATTAGGAGACCAAAACCGCACACAATACTCGAGGTGTAGTCTCACCAAGGCCTTGTACAACTGCAGTAAGAACTCCCTGCTCCTATACTCAAATCCCCTCGCTTTGAAGGCCAGCATGCCATTTGCTTTCTTTACTGCCTGTTGCACCTGCATGCCTACCTTCAATGAACCATGACACCCAGATCTCGTTGCTCCTCCCCTTTTCCTAATCTGTCACCATTCAGATAATATTCTGCTTTCCTGTTTTTGCCACCAAAGTGGATAACCTCACATTTATCCACATTATACTGCATCTGCCATGCATTTGTCCATTCACCTAACCTGTCCAAGTCACTCTGCAGCCTCTTAGCATCCTCCTCAGAGCGTGCACTGCCACCCAGCTTAGTGTCATCTGCAAACTTGGAGATATTACATTCAATTCCTTCGTCTAAATCATTAATGTATATTGTAAATATCTGGGGTCCCAGCACTGAACCCTGTGGCACCCCTCTAGTCACTGCCTGCCATTCTGAAAAGGACCCGTTTATTCCCATTCTTTGCTTCCTGTCTGCCAACCAGTTCTCTGTCCATGTCAATACATTACCCCCATTACCACGTGCCTTAATTTTTCACATTAATCTCTTGTGTGGTACCTTGTCAAAAGCCTTTTGAAAGTGCAAATACACCACATCCACTGGTTCTCCTTTATCCACTCCACTAGTTACATCCACAAAAAACTCTAGATTTGTCAAGCATGATTTCCCTTTCATAAATCCATGCTGACTTGGACCGATCCTGTCGCTGCTTTTCAAAGGCGCTGCTATATACACCTTTAATAATTGATTCCAGCATTTTCCCCACCACCGATGTCAGGCTAACTGGTCTATAATTCCCTGCTTTTTGTCTGCCTCCTTTTTTAAATAGGGGTGTTATATTTGCAGTTTTCCAATCTGCTGGGACCTCCCCAGAATCCAGGGAATTTTGGTAAATTACAACAAATGCAATCCACAATCTCACAATCCCTGCCATTACTGCTCTTAAGACCCTAGGATGCAAGCCATCAGGTCCAGGGGATTTATCTGCCTTTAGTCCCATTATTTTACTGATTACCACCTCCTTAGTGATTGTGATTGTGTTAAGTTCCTCCCTCCCCTACAGCCCCTTGACAATCCACTGTTGAAATATTATTAGTGTCCTCTACCGTAAAGACTGATACAAAATATTTGTTCAGAGTTTCTGCCGTCTCCATGTTCCTCATTACTAATTCCCCGGTCTCGTCCTCTAAGGGACCAACATTTACTTTAGCCACTCTTTTCCTTTTTATATACCTATAGAAACTCTTGCGATCTGTTTTTATATTTTGTGCTAGTTTACTTTCATAGTCTATCTTCCCTTTCTTAATCATTTTTTTAGTCGTTCTTTGCTGGCTTTTAAAAGCTTCCCAGTCTTCTGTCCTCCCACTAGTTTTTGGCCACTTTGTATGCCCTTGTTTTTAATTGGATACCGTCCTTTTTTTCTTTAGTTAGCCATGGATGGCTATCTTTTCTCTTACACTCTTTCCTCCTCACTGGAATATATTTTTCTTGTGAGTTGTGAAATATCTCCTTAAATGTACACCACTGTTCATCAACTGTCCTGCCCTTTAATCTATTTTCCCAGTCCACTTTAGCCAAATCTGCCCTCATACCTTCATAGTCTCCTTTATTTAAACTTAGTACGCTGGTTAGAGATCCAACTTTCTCACCCTCCATCTGAATTTGAAATTCAATCATGGTATGATCACTCATTCCAAGGGGATCCTTTACTAGGAGATTGTTTATTAATCCTGTCTTATTACACAGAACCAAATCTAAGATAGCCTGCCCCCTGGTTGGTTTCGTTACATACTGCTCAAGGAACCCGTCCCTTATGCACTCTATTTTTGTTGGATACTTGCACAATATTGGAACAATTGGTTGCCAATGGAAATCTCTCCTTACTTATGTTTTTCTCTGAGGTAACAGAGGGGCAGCAATCAAGGTGACCAGGCAGGTCAATTTACACAAGACGTATGCGGGCCCTTTCGGTACCATCCCACCCACACGTATCTGACAGTGACCATATGGAACTCACTAGATAGCCTGTAGGTCAGCAGAGAGCCAGGTGCAGTGTTGTACCATATTCACTGCAAGGACATTTGCAGCGAATATGCACCATAAGGCTGGCACTGCCAGTAACAATAATAATAATCAAGCCCTCTTCCTCCATCTCCTCTCAGGCACTCTGCAGACTTCCTTTTATGGGAATGTTCTCCTTAGAGAGAAAAGAAGGTGAAGGGGAGATTTAATAGAGGTGTTCAAAGTCATGAAGGATTTTGATAGAGTAAATAAGGTGAAGATGTTTCCACTGGCAGGAGGGTCAGTAACCAGAGAACACAGATGTAAGGTAATTGGCCAAAGAACCAGAGGGGAGATGAGAGGAGAAATTTTTTTATGCAGCAAGTTATGATCCGGAATGCACTGCCTGAAAGGGCGGCAGAAGCAGATTTAACAGTAGCTCTCAAAAAGGGAATTGGATAACTACTTGAAAAGGAAATTTTTTTCAGGGCTATGGGGAAAGAGCAAAGGGGAGTGGGATTAATCGGATAGCTCTTTCAAAGAGCCGGCACAAGCACGATGGGCCGAAAGGCCTCTTTCTTTGCTGGACAATTCTATGATTCACTGGAAAGTCAATGGAGGAAGATTTCTAATATGCAGTCCAGTATGTGAAACAAAATCATAAACTTTGTCACAATGTGCATAGCGGAAATCTTCCTTCAGTACTGAATGAGCTTCTGAAATGCGATGCATCAGCTGTTAGTTTACTAATAGCATTTCAAGTTCCATGCTGATGTGGTCAGGAGATTGATATGTTTGACACATCACTAATCATGCTGTTGGCACCCCATCTTTCTTGAAAGTGATCCTAAAACAGATACAGAAAACATCAGAATGTGTGCTGGGAAGCTGTTTCCTGTCTCTTTCACAGACCCCTAATCATTGTCTGTATGCGACCTGGTTGAAGAATAAAAGGTTTGATCTGATCTGGTGAAAACAATGTTTTTTTTTTTCAGCGCATTTCCTCCCAGAGGCAATTACTGTTACTGCAAATAAGGGCGACAAAGTGACCATTCGTTTCAAACAACAACTCCAGACAGATGCTGATGTTATGATCTATAAAAATGGTAATAAAACTATGCCGTTATAATCCATTCTCTTTCAGGCATTAGACACCAAATTAACTTTATAAAGCTTTGTATTTCACAATAAACCATTTTATTGCAAAATACAATTAAATAGCATTGTTCTTAATCAGTTCCTAATTGAAGTTACTAAATTTTGTTCAAACATCTGTCTATAAATAAGAAGTATGTTATTTTGCATTCCTCGAATTCTGGCCTCTTGCGCATCACCGATTTCCATCATTCCACCATTGGCAGCTGTGCCTTCAGCCGCCTAGGCCCTAAGTTTTGGAATTCCCTCCCTAAAACTCTCCGCTTCTGTCTCCTCCTTTGAGATGTTTCTTAAAACCTACATCTTTGACCAAGCTTTTTGTTACCTGTCCTAATATCTCCTTATGTGGCTCGGTGTCAAATTTTGTCTGAAAATCTCTCCTGTGAAGCACCTTGGGATGTTTTACTATGTTAAAGGCACTATATAAATGCAAGTTGTTGTTGCTATGCTTTAAGTGTGTACACTATTAAACCTATATAATAGTTCTGAATGGATGGTAATGGTGCCATTTTTCTGTTCACAGTTCTTGCTAAGGTTACCATCACCATCCGGATCAGTCTCTTCACCAGATTTAAATGTGATTCCTGGTCTAAAAATTACATTCTACCATGTACAGGGGAGTCACCCCTTTGGCCTTGTGATGTCAGAGAAGTCAGATTACAAGCGCTGTGACATAAGCAAGCACCAGTTTGCTAATCACATAATTTAAATTGGAACAACTTTTCAAAGATTAAGAGCTAGAAAAAAGATTGTGAATAGGAGCCCAACATTTTAAATCTATTATTGTGCTTCGATATTCTCACGGAAACTATAACTATATCATGCAAGTAATTTTAATGCAACTTTTGACATGCTTTGTTTGCAACTATTTCCTCACAGTCTCCCCCTCAATCCCATTTTCTCTTTCCAGTTCCCTCGCTCTCTTTTCTCTCTCTCTCCCTCTCGTTTGCTCTATCTTGCTCTCTCTCTCTCCTTCTCCCTCTTTCTCTGTTTTTCTCTTTCTCCCTCTATCTCTCTCTCTTGTTCTTTTTCACTCTCTCTTGTTTTCTCTCTGACTCCCCATCTATCTTTCTCCATCTCTCTCTTTTTACGTCTTCTCTCTCCCTCCCTTTCTCTCTGTTATTCTGCTTCATCTTACAGTTACCACTCCAGCTAACACTGATTGGCCACTTTTCCCGAGACCAGCAATGCACCCTGATTTCTGCTTGTAATAGTAGCAATATGCGCCAGGTCTGGACAAGCTTATGGGTTACAATCTGACCTTGCTAAATCTGGTGGCACATTCAGACTAAAATTAATTGGTGTATTTGCACTGAAAAAAAATATTGTTTAGCTGAATCAGAATGGAAGGAGAGCTGCCTGTTTTGCAATGCTGGTTTGCGCCCCTTATATCCTGCTCCTTCACATCAAGATTAAGTGTGTAAATAGATGCTTATCAAAGCATTCAAAGAGCCGAACTTCAGCTACAGAAGAGCTGCCTGTGATGCGAGAGATATTGGTTAACTTAACAATATAATTTTTTTGCAATGGGCTGTTCAGTAGTGTCAGCTGTGGCTCAGTAGGTAGCACTCTCACCTCTGAGTCAAATAATTGTGGGTTCAAGCCCCACTCCAGAGACTTGAGAGCATATAATCCAGGTTGACACTCCCAGTGTAGTACTGAGGAGGTACTGCACTTCTGGAGGTGCCTACTTTCAGATGAGACGTTAAACCAAGGCACCATCAGCCCTCTCAGGTGGAAGTAAAAGATCCTGTGCCATTATTCAAATCAGAGCAGGGGTGTTCTCCCGGTGTCCTGCTCCAATATTTATCTCTTAACCAACAGAAAAAAACCCAGATAACCTAGTCGTTATCACATTGCTGTTTGTAGGCAAATTGGCTGCCGCGTTTCCTACATTACAACAGTTATTACACTTCAAAAAGTACTTCATTGGCTGTAAAGCGTTTGGGACAACCTGAGATTGTGAAAGGCGCGATAGAAATGCAAGTTCTTTCTTTCTTAATAAGTTTATTCTATTTATAACTTTTTTCCTTTTTAATGTTGCAGAGGTATTTATCTCATCGGTGCCCCGAAACGATGTCACTCACACGGTTGAACATCAGCTCGATTCAGCCACTTTAGACGATGCGGGCATCTACTCTGTATTTTTGATTGGAGGGGAGATTTTAACTGCAGCATTCACCCGGCTGATAGTAAGAAGTAAGACTTTTAGATGGTTTTAATTGACTGCTTTACTTTTTTCAGGCTTCTGCTAGTCCAGCTTTACAACCCATAGATAGGATACCGAGGCTAGATTATGAGCACAGGTTGCATAGACTGGGCTTGTATTCTCCCAAGTTTAGAAGATTAAGGGGTGATCTAATTGAGGTGGTTAATATGATTAAAGTAGTTGATAGGGTGTGTAGAGAGAAACTATTTCCTCTGATGGGGAAGTCCAGGACAAGGGGGCATAACCTTACAATTAGAGCTAGGCCGTTCAGGGGTGATGTCAGGAAGCACTTCTTCACACAAAGGGTAGTGGAAATCTGGAACTCTCGCCCCAAAAAAGCTGTTGAGGCTGGGGGGTCAATTGAAAATTTCAAAACTGAGATTGATACATTTTTGTTAGGCATGGTTATTAAGGAATATAGAAGGCTAGATGGAGTTAATATACAGATTAGCCATTATCTAATTGAACAGGCTCGAGGGGCTGAATGGCCTACACATGTTCCTATGGAACAATACATCATACATTACTTTTTCCTGCATTTCTACAAACCGGTAAAAACGGAAAAAGATTATCTTACCTCTGTCCTGACTCTAATCTTCCTGGATTTTCTTTGGATTTTTTCTGAACTCCCAATGGACTATGAACCTTCACGTTCGGAGTTAAAGTTTAACTTTGAACATAGGGCACTACACGAGGTTTGGACTGGGCTGTCTGGTTTTGTCGCTCCAGAAATTTCAGTGCTCCAAAAAGGGGATTTTAAAATGGAGGTACATTTCTTTTCCACTTATTTCTATGGTTTATGATATGCAGCCATTTGTTTCTAAGGTCACAGAGGTTTTCAGCACGAAAGCAAAGCATACATCAGAACTCAGAGCAGGGTTCCCCCCAGTGTTTTGTCTGATCTTTTCCTCCTGTCTGGTTTTCAACCAGACAGCAAGCATATTTTGACTTTGTCATGTATGTACATGCTGTTTGTAGCCACCAGATGGTGTCATTGTTGGCCACTGAGCAGCACGCACATGGTGCTGCTCTGGTATAAAAGGTCAGCCATTTTGTGAGTCAGGCACTTTGGGCCATAATAAAGCAGGAATAAGGTTGTACCTTGTTCAGTTAAACAGTACTTAGTTTGTACCTTTATTGTATAGATAACATTTGGCGACGAGAATACAAGAACCTTTGTTTGCAAAATGAGCACGATTGGATTTTTAGAGTGTTTCATGGAAGGAGAAGATTGGACAGACTTTGTGAGCCATTTGAACAAGTACTTCGTGGCCAACAAAATGATGGGGGTCAACGATGCAGATCGGCGCCGGGCCGTGTTCCTTGCTGTGTGCGGTTCAAAGATCTACGGTCTGGTAAAGAATTTACTCATGCCTAGTGATCCAACAGTGTAAACGTACAAGGAGTTGTGTACATTGGTATGGGAGCAGCTCAAGCCAGACGACAGCATCAACATCTCAAGATACAGGTTTTATACACACGTTCAATCGGAGGGCCAGAGCGCGGTGGAATTCGTTGCCGACCTGAGACATCTAGCGGGACCGTGCAAGTTCGGGACGATGTTGGCAGACATGCTGCGGGACTTCTTTGTTATCGGTATCAACCACGAGGTGATCCTGAGCAAACTTCTGGTGGTGGAGGAGTTGGATTTAAAAAGGGCCAAACAGATCGCTCAATCATGTATGACGACGGACAGGAGTTTAAAGCAAATATCGGTGAAGAACCGAACCTCGGCAAGTACTGTAAATGCGATTGGTTTGGCAGAGCGGCACATGGCAGGGCCTATCCGGTTGCGTTTGCGAAACCTATGGCTGCCCAAAGTCCGCCAGCGGGAATGTATCCGACTTCTCCATGTTGGCGTTGTGGGGGAAATCATCGGCACCAGCAGTGCTGATTTAAGCAATATAGTTGCAAAGGCTGTCTGAGAGCGGGGCATCTCCAGCGCAAGTGTCCGCAGATGAGCAAACGAGCTGCAACACACCATGTGGCGGATGAGAGTCAGACTAGCGCAGATCCGGATACGCAATCCGAGATGCCAGAGGAGGAAGTGTATGGACTGTACTCCTTCATAACCAAGAGTAAACCAATGTTGATTAACATGAAGTTTAACAGGATACCGGTATCGATGGAACTGGACACGGGGGTGAGTCAATTGATCATGAACGAGAGAGCATTTAATAAGCTGTGGGATACTAAGACTGAGAGGCCCAGGCTGAGCCCTGTTAACATCAAGCTGCGCATGTACACCAAAAAACTGATAAAGGTGATTAGCAGTGCACAAATTAATGTGTCGTATAACGGTGCGGTTCACGAGTTACTGCTGTGGATTGTTCCAGGCAATGGCCCAACGCTGCTCGGCAGGAATTGGTTGGAGAAAATCAGATGCGACTGGAATGACATAAAGGCATTGTCGTCAGAGGAAGATACACGTGCCCAAGTATTGAGCAAGTTCCCCTCGCTGTTCGAACCGGGTATCGGCAACTTCACGGGAGCCAAGGTGCAGATCCACGTGGAATCAGATGCAAGACCCATCCATTATAAAGCTCGGGCAGTGCCGTAGATGATGAGGGAGAAGGTCGAAAGTGAACTGGACAGACTCCAGCGTGAAGAGATCATATCACCGGTCGAATATAATGAATGGGCCAGCCCCATTGTTCCCGTGCTGAAAAGTGATGGCACAATCAGAATCTGTGGAGACTACAAGGCTACGATCAACAGGGTTTGGAAACTAGATCAGTACCTGTTACCGAAGGCTGATGACTTGTTTGTGATGCTAGCCGGAGGAAGTCGTTCACAAAACTGGACTTGACGTCGGCCTATATGATGCAGGAGTTGGTTGAGACGCCGAAGAGACTTACGTGTATTAACACGCACAAAGGACTGTTTATTTACCATAGGTGCCCGTTTGGAATTCGTTCGGTTGGAAGGTCTACTCAACTACTTTGGTAACTTCCTACCTAAATTGAGCACTTTACTTGAACCACTGCACATGCTGTTGAGAAAAGACAACAACTGGGTGTGGGGCGCATTGCAAGACAGAACTTTTGAGAAAGCCACCAATCTGCTTTGCTCGAACAAGCTGCTGGTACATTATGACCTATGTAAAGATTTAGTTTTGGCCTGTGACGCATCGTCATATGGAATTCGTTGCGTGTTACAACAAGCCAATGAGTCGGGGAAACTTCAACCTGTCGTGTATGCATCCAAATGTTTGTCTAAAGCTGAAAGAGCCTACAGTATGGGAGAAAAAAAAGCTTTAGCGTGTGTGTACGGTGTTAAAAAGATGCATCAATACCTGTTCGGTCTGAGGTTTGAATTAGAGACCGATCACAAGCCGTTCATTTTGTTGTTTTCTGAGAGCAAAGGTATCAATACCAACGCTTCATCCCACATCCAAAGGTGGGTGCTGACATTATCTGCCTATGATTATGTCATTCGTCACAAACCTGGCACAGAGAATTGATGCTTTGAGCCGGTTGCCGTTGCCCACACCGGAGGTGGAAACGCCACAACCGACAGATTTAATGTTAATCATGGATGCTTTTGAGAGTGAAGGTAACCCTGTCACGGCTCAACAAGTTAAGACCTGGACCAACCAGGACCCGATATTATCGGTGGTAAAGGGTTGCATCCTCAAAGGGGATTGGTCTGCCATACCTAAGCAAATGTGCGAGGAGGCCAAACCGTACATTCGTCGCAAGGACGAACTGTCTATTCAAGCAGATTGCATATTGTGGGGCAATCGAGTTGTAATGCCAAAGAAAGGGAGAGAGAAGTTTGTGCGTGAGTTACACAGCACACATCCTGGTATAGTAATGATGAAGGCCATCGCCAGGTCCTATGTATGGTGGCCAGGAATTGATTCTGAGCTGGAAGCATGCGTGCATCAGTGCAACACCTGCATGCAGCTCAGCAAAGCACCAGCGGAATCACCGCTGAGTCTGTGGACATGGCCATCCAAACCTTGGTCCAGGATCCATGTAGATTTTGCAGGTCCCTTCCTGGGCAAGATGTTTTTAGTGATGGTGGATGCTTATTCGCAGTGGATAGAATGTATAATCATGTCATCCAGTATGACCATGGCAACCATAGAGAATCTCAATGTCATGTTCATGACACATGGTCGACCTGACATAGTGGTGAGCGACAATGGGTCGTGCTTCACCAGTCAGGAGTTTCAGGAGTTTGTAAAACTTAACGGCATAAAACATATAAGGTCAGCACCGTTCAAGCCTGTGTCCTACGGGCAAGCAGAACGTGCAGTACAAATTATCAAGCAAAGCATGAGGAGAGTAACCCAAGGGTCACTGCAGACCCGCTTGTCTTGCATACTGCT
This sequence comes from Pristiophorus japonicus, assembly GCF_044704955.1. Classification (NCBI taxonomy): domain Eukaryota; kingdom Metazoa; phylum Chordata; class Chondrichthyes; family Pristiophoridae; genus Pristiophorus; species Pristiophorus japonicus. The sequence goes on along the minus strand of NC_091977.1, from coordinate 221,962,985 downwards.
GAGTTACAGGACAAGACCCCACACACTCACAGGGGTCTCGCCTGCTGAACTCATGATGAAAAGAGGTCTTAAGATCAAGCTATCTCTGGTACACCTGGATTTAAGTAATCATGTTGAATACAGAAGACAGAGTCAACAAGGGTACCACGATCGCGCAACTGTGTCACGTGAGATTTCTGTGAATGATCCTGTATATGTGTTGAATTATGGTCAGGGTCCCAAATGGATCGCTGGTATGGTCATGGCCAAGGAGGGCAACAGAGTATTTGTTATTAAGCTCAAGAATGGGCAAACTTGCAGGAAACACATGGATCAAACAAAGCTGAGGTACACAGACGAGCCAGAGCAGTCGGACGAAGAAACCGTCGACAACCAACCAACCTACCAGCAGCCTTCAGTGGACTCAAGGGTCATCAGTGAACCCGGAATTTCCATCACGGACTTGTTCAATAAAAATGGACTTGCAATTCCTGACATAGCCACTGCCACCTCCAACAAGTCAGCCATCCAACCACCAGCCACAACAGACTCCGCACATTCACCCAAGGCCGGAATCAAATTGAGACGGTCAACCCGGGAGCGTAAAGCACCAGACCATCTCAACCTGTGAAAGAAAGTGATAAGATCTCAGAGGAGGGTATTGTCTTGCATGTACATACTGTTTGTAGCCACCAGATGGTGTCATTGTTGGAGGCCACTGAGCAGCACGCACATGGCGCTGCTCTGGTATAAAAGGCCAGCCATTTTGAGAGTCAGGTACTTTGGGCCATAATAAGCAGGAACAAGGTTGTACCTTGTTCAGTTAAACAGTACTCAGCTTGTACCTTTATTGCATACATAACAGACTTCAAAATGTTGAGAAACTTCATTGGTAAAATGCCCGGCAGTCCGTGGGATAGCAGGAAAAAATCCAGGCCAGGATTTCAAGGATATTGAATAGCAATGTTACTATTGGTGACTTCAATGGAAATAAATATCGGGAGAGATGTAATACTTGCTGCCGATTCGCTATCGCCCGTTTTACACCATTGCACAAAGTCAAGACCTCCCCAATGAGTTATCTCTTTCCATTGCACCTACATCAGGACAAGATATCACAGTTGCATCTCACCCTCATGGTTAAACACCAGTTGATATTTTCAAGGTATTACCTTCTATTTTGTAATGACTTGTTGCCATGTATAACACCTCGATGTTACCAGCTGCCATATCTGCCTCATTTATGTCAGGTGCACTTCTACTTCCTTGTTCTACTTCCTTGTTCTGATCTTTATTTGTATTTATTACTGTTTATACCCTGGGTGGGCACACATTGGAGGCATTACTGAACCATCACACATTTGTGACTCTCATGCATTAATATTCTCTTCAACTTTAGTTGTTCTCTGCAATGCAAACCATGTCCTTTCCCTCAGATTTCTCAGTAAAATAAAATACAATTGAGTTTGCCAGTTTGATTAATATCCATGCACCTAGTCTCAAGAGAGATAATATACATGGATATATAAAGGCTGCATTTAGAAATTAACATAATCAGTAATGTTTTTATAAGCTATTCTACAATTAGCAGCAATAACACTTACTCCATTCAAAACAACTTTTGACATTGATTAATTAATAATAACCAATCCTAGAAAAGGCACTTATTTCAATACTGTCAAAAATTGTTAATTGTGTCGATAAATCTTTTTACCACATGGATTGGAAGGCATGACCTCGCCCCTCCCTATCTCTGTAACCTTCTCTAGCCCTAAAACTCTCCGAGATCTATGCGCTCCTCCAATTCTGGCCTCTTGCACATCCCCAATTTTAATTGCTCCACCATTGGCTGCTGTGCCTTCAAAGGTGCTATATAAATGCAAGTTGTTGTTGTTGAGCAAAGATTCTTTTGATCACAGTTTTTGTTGGGATTAGTTGAATGTCAACTGAATTGCAGAACAGTCGAGTACATTAATAATGAAATATTGGCATTACAGAATGTGAAGCTCACAAGTGGGGAGCCGACTGCACAAAGCAGTGTCCGGTCTGTTTGAACGGCGGGATTTGCCACGACGAGATGGGAGAATGTACCTGTCCACCAGGTTTCATGGGGGAGCGGTGCGAAGCAGGTAAGAATTTCACAGGGAGGGTAAAGGTCATACTTTCTAATATGTCCTTACTATACAGTAGAAATGCACACGAGACCCATACTAGAGAGAAGGTCACTCTGTGACCAGTAACCTTTATTAGCCAGCACTGAAGTGGGGAAGATGGGTGGAGCTCCCCCTTTTATACCTGAAAGTCCAGGTTAGGAGTGTCTCCCACAAGTTCACCACCTAGTGGTCAGTGTTCTCATGGTGTACAACTTAGGTCAGTTTATACATAGATTACAATGACAGTTGAATACATGACATCACCTCTCCCCCAAAGTCTTATTGGGATCACAGGTTAAGTCTCTCTGGTGGTTTACGCTCCCTTGTAGAGCGTCTGAGTTGGGGCTCCGGTTGTTGGGCGCTGGCCTGAGTGTCTGCTGTTTGCGGTGCCTCAGGCCTGTCCAGACTGCCCACAGTGTCTGGGCTCTCCTCCACTTGGTTCCAGTTTTAGATCACCTGTGGTGGAGTGAACTCTACATCATGTTCTTCCTCTGCTTCTGCTATGAGGTTGCTGAACCTCCTTTTTGTTTGATCCACGTGTTTGCGGCAGATTTGTCCATTGGTAAGTTTAACTACCAAAATCCTATTCCCCTCTTTGGCAATCACAGTGCCTGCGAGCCATTTGGGCCCTGCAGCGTAGTTGAGGACCAAGACAGGGTCATTGACATCAATGCATCGCACCCTCGCATTCCCGTCATGGTAGTCACATTGTGACCGGCGTCTGCTCTCAACAATTTCTTTCATGGTGGGGTGTATAAGGGATAACCTGGTTTTGAGCATCCTTTCCATTAGCAGCTCTGCGGATAGAACCCCTGTGAGCGAGTGTGGTCGGGATCTATTGGCCAACAGGAGGCGTGATAAGCGGCTTTGTAGGGAACCCCCTTGGATTCTGAGCATCCCGTTTGATTATCTGCACTGCTCGTTCCGCCTGGCCGTTTGAGGCCAGCTTGAACTGTGCCGTTCTGACATGGTTGATACCATTTCCTACCATGAAGTCCTGGAATTCAATGCTTGTAAAACACGGGCCATTGTCGCTGACCAAGACGTCCGGTAGTCCATGGGCGGCGAACATTGCCCGTAGACTTTCTACCGTGGCAGAGGATATGCTTGAATTGAGAATATCACACTCGATTCATTTGGAGTAGGCGTCGACTACAACCAAAAATATTTTTCCCATGAAAGGACCTATGTAGTCCACATGGATGCATGACCATGGCTTGGCGGGCCAGGACCAGGAGCTAAGGGGGACTTCCCTGGGCGCATTGCTCAGCTGGGCACACGTGTTGCACCTGTGAACACAAAGTTCCAGGTCTGCATCTATCCCTGGCCACCAAACGTGTGACCTGGCAATTGCCTTCATCATGACAATGCCCGGGTGCTCATTGTGGAGTTCCCGGATGAACGCCTCTCTGCCCATCTAGGGTATGACTACTCGGCTTCCCCATAGTAGGCAATCAGCCTGAATCGAGAGTTCATCCCTGCGCCTGTGAAATGGTTTAAATTCCTCAGGGCATGCCACGTACGTGGCTGCCCAGTCCCCATTCAGGACACTTTTTTTGACTAAAGACAGTAGCTGGTCTCTATTTGTCCAGACTTTGATCTGACAGGCTGTCACGGATGAGCCTTCGCTTTCGAAAGCTTCAACAGCCATGACCATCTCAGCAGCATGCTCGGTTGCCCCCTCGGTGGTGGCTAGTGGGAGCCTGCTGAGTGCATCGGCGCAGTTTTCAGTGCCCGGTCTGTGCTGAATTGTGTAGTCATAGGCGGCTAACGTGAGTGCCCACCTCTGTATGCAGGCTGACGCATTTGCATTTATGGCCTTGTTGTCAGCCAAAAGGGACGTTAGGGGTTTGTGATCTGTCTCCAGCTCAAATTTCCTGACAAACAGGTACTGGTGCATTTTTTTCACTGCATATACACATGCAAGCACTTCCTTTTCTAGCATCCCGTAGCCCCATTCTGCCTGGGACAGACTTCTGGAGGCATAAGCTACCGGCTGTAACTGACCATTGGCATTCACATGCTGCAACACACACCCGACCCCATAGGACGACGCATCGCACGTTAAAACAAGTTTCTTACATGGGTCATATAGCATTAGCAGATTGTTGGAGCATAACAAATTGCGTGCTCAATCAAAAGCCCTTTCCTGGCTGTCCCCCCAGACCCAATCGCGACCTTTGCGTAGGAGCACGTGTAGCGGCTCTAACAGCGTGATCAATTTGGGAAGAAAGTTACCAAAATAGTTCAGGAGCCACAGGAACGAATGCAGCTCCGTCGTGTTACGGGATCTGGGTGCTCTCTGGATCGCTTCCGTTTTGGACGCAGTAGGTTTGATCCCGTCTGCTGCTACCTTCATCCTCAGGAATTCTACCTCTGGAGCTAGGAAGACGCACTTCACCTTTTTCAGTCGCAGACCCTCCGGTCCAGTCTGCGTAGCACCTCCTCCAGGTTGTGGAGGTGTTCTTCAGTATTACAACCCGTGATGAGGATGTCGTCTTGAAAAACCACCGTCCTTGGAATCGACTTGAGGAGGCTTTCCATATTTCGTTGGAAGATCGCGGCGGCCGAGTGAATCCCGAACGGACATCTGTTGTACTCAAACAACCCCTTGTGTGTCGTGATGGTGGTCAGCTTCTTCGACTCACTTGCCAGCTTCTGGGTCATGTAAGCTGAGGTCAGGTCCAATTTTGAAAAAAGTTTGCCACCGGATAGCATCGCAAAGAGGTCCTCCGCTCTCGGTACCAGTTACTGGTCTTGGAGTGACACCCGATTGATGGTGGCCTTGTAATCACCACATATCCTGACCGACCCATCCGCCTTGAGCACCAGCACAATCGGGCTCGCCCAGTCACTGAATTCGACTGGCGAGATGATGCCTTCCCTCAGCAGGCGATTCAATTTGGCTTATATCTTTTCCTGCATCACATACGGCACCGCTCTGGCCTTGTGGTGTACTGGCCTGGCGTCCGGGTTTATGTGAATCACTACCTTGGTCCCCATGAAAGTGCCAATGCCGGGTTGAAATAGTGAGTCAAATTTGTCCAGGACCTGAGAGCATGATATTCGCTCCACAGAAGAAATTGCATGGACATCGCCCCATTTCCAGTTCATGATAGCAAGCCAACTCCTCCGCAGCAGTGCGGAACCGTCCCCCGGGACAATCCAGAGTGGCAACCTGTTCTCCGAATCTTTGTGGGCCACGACTACCGTGGCGCTGCCGAGCACCGGAATGATCTCCTTTGTATATGTCAGTAGCTGTGCGTCAATCGTCAATAATTTTGCCTGACCTTGGACGCCCACAACTTGTCGAACTGTTTGATACTCATCAGAGACTGGCTGGCCCCCGTGTCTAGCTCCATTGATACTGGGATGCCATTGAGGAGCACTTTCATCATTATCGGTGGCGTCCTGGTGTACGAACTGTATATATATATTTTTTTTTAATTCGTAGCCAATCGTTCCAATTCTTTGTCAAATCACAAACGCCAGAGGTCACCTTGCACACATCAAGGATCACTCTGCGCCAATGCTCTTAGCCAAAAGGCCTAGAGCCACTGCACCGTTCCTGGAAGTACTGCAATACCAGGTTCGTGCCATGGAGGTGGATGGGTCAGGCCCCCCACACACCTCCGTGGAGGTGGAAATGCTCCACATGAATTCGCTGAACTTCAGCTTCCAGCGATTTCCCCAGTGTCCATTTGGCCTCGTAGGGCTTACATCGGGCCCGTCCTCCTCGTACATCAACCTGGCTGCAGGCTTCCTGCACATACGCGCCAAGTGACCGCTTACATTGCAATTTCTGCAGGTATATTGCTGATACCTGCAAGCTCTGGCTGTGTGTTTGCCTCCACACCTCCAACATGAGCCGTTGTTGGAAACAAAAGGTCCATTACCAGTCGATCGTCTCTGACTGTCTTTGTAACTGTCCTTAAACACACCATTGACAGGTCTTGATGGCCCCATTACTGGCCGCATTGTCCCTTGCGATGGCATGAATCGCCGTTCAGCTAGCCATTGTCTCTGTTGAATTCCATCTTTGGGTTTGACTACATGCTCGGGCATATCCGATTGCCCCTGTCTACCTGAAGAACTGTGTGCCGCGTTAACAATGTTGACTCCCTGTCCATTTGCTGCATTTAAACCAAGATTTTTGTCAAACATCATTCTGGTCTCTTCCTCCCCTGAGATAAATGTCTGGGCCATCAAAGCCGCCATTTCCAGGGTCAAGTCTTTGGTCTCAATCAGTTTCCTGGAAACCCCAGCGTGCCCGATGCCCTCAATAAAAAAGTCTCGCAGTATCTCCGCTCTGCATGCATCTGGGAACTTACATAGGCTCGCCAGTCGCCGGAGGTCTGCCACGAAGTCTGGAACGCTTTGCCCTTCTCGCCGTCGGTGCGTGTAAAACCGGTGTCTCGCCATGTGCATGCTGCTCGCCGGTTTAAAGTGTTCCCCGAACTTACTGAGCTCTTCAAAAGTCTTGTCCGTTGGCTTTTCTGGCGCTAGAAGGTCCTTCATCAGGGAGTACGTCCTGGATTCACAAACCGTCAGGAGATGAGCCCTGCGTTTGTCGGCCAAATCCTGTCCCAGCCATTCCTTAGTGACGAAACTTTGCTGTAGTCTCTCAATAAAATCGTCCCAATCATCACCAACACAGTACCTCTCATCTGTGCTGCTAGTGGCCATGCTCGCGTGATTTAAATCCCAGTTTCTCGTCGCCAATAATATGTCCTTACTATACAGTATAAATGCACACGAGGCCCATACTAGAGAGAAGGTCACTCTGTGACCAGTAACCTTTATTAGCCAGCACTGAAGTGGAGAAGATGGGTGGAGCTTCCCCTTTTATACCTGAATGTCCAGTTTAGGAGTGTCTCCCACGAGTTCACCACCTAGTGGTCAGTGTTCTCAAGGTGTACAACTTAGGTCAGTTTATACATGGATTACAATGACAGTTGAATACATGACATTTTCTGCATATGTGGCAGCGATCACAAGGCAGGAATCTAATCAAAGGTTTTAGGTTACATCAGCAACCACAAAAGGAAAAGAACAAACCTTTTGGAAACTTAGATTACTTTCTGAGACTGTATCTGACTCCTTTTATAGCATATGCATTGAGTTTTATTGGGTTGCATTATTCAGTTTTGAATGAGGTGATTTTTGTTTGCAGCTAGCATGCTGCTTTTATCTCTCTGAGAAGGCAAGCGTTAGATAATAATAATAAATTAGTGTCTGCTTTCCAGATCACTGGTTAATATCAATCTTTTCATTATTTAGATTTTAAAATATGGGCTGTAAAATTTCCAATCTAATAAAATAAAGACTTGCATTTATATAGTGCCTTTCACAACCTCAGGATGTTTCAAAGTGCTTTACAGCCAATGAGGTACTTTTTGAAGTACAGTCACTGTTGTAATGCAGGAAATTACTGATTGCTTCTTTTCGACCTTGTAGTGATTACCTTATAGTGATTACAGTTTGTGAAGGATTTCTCCAGCATGGAAGCTTGCTAGATACAAGTGCAGTTCCATACTGGGGCAGATTATGAACTTACTCCATTATTGCGGGATTATAATTGTGTGAGGCTCTGTTCCAGTGGAAGGGGAGCCAGCTCCGGAATTCCTGAAATGCACACCTGGTGGTTGAACTTCCGTGCCGGGAGCGCAAGTTCATAAACTGTATCCTACAGTGTTACTGCCCCAGCGTGGATCTGCACTCGTATCTAGCAAGCTTCCATGCTGGGAGAAGTCCCTCACAAACTGCAATCACTACAAGGTCATCACTACAAGTTATCAAGAAACAATCTGTAACTTCCTGCTTTGCAACAGTGACTACACTTCAAAAAGTACCTCATTGGCTGTAAATCGCTTTGGGATGTCCTGAGGTTGTGAAAGGCGCTGTATAAATGAAAGTCTTTCTTTTATTAGATTGCAAATCTTATGGCCCGTATTTTTAAATCTAAATAGTAATAGATTGATATTAACCATTGACCTGGAAAACAGACGCTAATTTATCATTATTATTTAAAGTTTGCCTGCTTAGCGAGATAAAAGCAGCTTGCTATAAATTAATTTTAAGATTGTATTAGAAATTTCAGATTCAGGAACTCTTGTTATTAATACCCTCGATTAATTTTCTCGAGTGTTTAATGCTAGAAACATAGAAACATAGAAACATAGAAAATAGGTGCAGGAGCAGGCCATTCAGCCCTTCTAGCCTGCACCGCCATTCAATGAGTTCATGGCTGAACATGAAACTTCAGTACCCCCTTCCTGCTTTCTCGCCATAACCCTTGATCCCCCGAGTAGTAAGGACCTCATCTAACTCCCTTTTGAATATATTTAGTGAATTGGCCTCAACTACTTTCTGTGGTAGAGAATTCCACAGGTTCACCACTCTCTGGGTGAAGAAGTTTCTCCTCATCTCGGTGTTTAATGCTAGACTGGGGACACTTGAATTAATTAAGTCAGCTCTGTTTCCCCTGCTCCAGCCTAAATTCCATAGGAACATTCATTATAGTCAGTGTGATCCCAACTTTCAAAACTGATGAATTAAAATTGCAATACAGCCCCCGCCAATCACACTGTCCACGCTTATCTCAGACATGGCCTATATCGGACAAATGGCGCTGACCATTTGCTGTCACCATGGGCGTCCATTGTACTAAACGCACCAACTGTTTCTTGCAGTTCAGTAAGTGCTTACCCTGTGCTTACCCAATTAAAAAACTCTGCTGATTTCAGCCAATAATGGGGCTTTGAGCAGTTTCAATCAGCTGTTCGTGCCTGGTTACAGTGCGATGACCTTAGTGATGAGATTTGGATGTAGGTGCGAACAAGTAGTAGTGGCAGATGCTAAAAGGAGAATGCCTGTTTAAAAAAAAATGTTGGTACAATACTTACATTTTTGCTTTTAATGCCCACCATGTGTAGTGGGTAAATCTCATGTGATGGGAAAACTGCAAGTAACGGGCAAACCGCGTTGCCACCAACACATCTGTTATAAGTGGTGCGGACTGTATTACAGTCTATGAGTTAAAGGTGTAGAATCCTTATTTCCCACCTGTGACTGTTTTTCCATCTGGAAAAATCAACTGGTTACCACTTTTAGCATTTTGATGAAATGCCAAAGTTGTTTGAATTTTTCTTAGAACGTTTGAACTTCTAGCATCATTGGAGGCACTCATTCCCCTGCGCCCTCCCCCTCAATGTAAAAGCCCCTAAATACACTGGCTGGTCCTGATGCACCTGTTCACCCCATGTCCAGGGATTGGACAGGTGAGTTGCCCCTTTGCCTTGCAGCCTGGTCTTCCCCTGATCCACCAGTCGGATGCATTGAAAGAAAAGTGAGGAGGGGTGGGGGGAGGGGGGAGTTCCTGGGATCATACCTTGCTGCCTCATTTCCATGCCCCCCCGCCCTTTTCCTGTACCTTCAATAACTAAGACAATGAGGCAAGAGGTACATTTCTTTACACAGAGGGTTGCAGGAGCAAGGAATGCTTCAACAGAGGCAGTGTTTGAGGCAGTGACCAGTATATCTTTTAAGGGGAAATCGGATAAATAATTGAAGCAGAGGAAGATACAGGAGTACAAGGAGAGAGCAGGGCAGGTTAGGTTTGGATTGTTCTAGCAAAGAGGCAGCACAGACAAGATGGCCTGAACGGCCTCCTTCTGTGCGATAAACATCTGCGATTCAATGAGCACCTTCCTTTGACTTTATGCTATTTTAGTTAATTAAAATCCTTTGGCTTTCAGCGTGTGGGGAAAATACGTATGGGAGAAGCTGCAAGAGACCATGTAAAGGAGGGAACTGTAGTTTCTCTACGTTCTGCTTACCCGATCCTTATGGCTGTTCCTGTGCGACTGGATGGAAAGGACTTCAGTGCGATAAAGGTACAGTTTGTGGAAATAGGCAGTGAACAAGGATACTTAACTCTTTAAGGACTTTAGTAATAGCACTAAACCTCAAATAATCAAATAGAGGGCTCGACATTATCCCAAGAACCTCGCGAATGAAAAAATGCTCCTTGGTTCTGTACAGTTTTTAACAAACATTTATTTTCATAAACAAACAAATATTACTTCATAAAACAAACAAGCATTGTTATTAGTTTCCAGGTGTTTATAGAAACATAGAAACATAGAAAATAGGTGCAGGAGTAGGCCATTCGGCCCCTCGAACCAGCACCGCCATTCAATAAGATCATGGCTGATCATTCTCTCAGTACCCCTTTCCTGCTTTCTCTCCATACCCTTTGATTACTTTGGCCATAAGGGTCTTATCTAACTCCCTCTTAAATATATTGAATAAAATCATTAAAATTTGTTCAAGGAGATTTTTTTATTGAAGTAAAAGCGATAATGACAAAGAAACTTCATTGACTGTAAGTAATATCTCTTCTTTTCTAACTATCAACAAAAAAAACCACACCAGTTGTTATTTCTACTGGTGTCTCTCATATTCTAACCGCTGTTTATATTCACACTTCTTGTGGGACATTCATGATAGAAAAAAACAATTGTAATATATTTATGTAATTCATCACTTGCCTGAAATAAAAGCTTTGATTATTCAATCTCCAAATTCTTTCAAATTCTTTTGAAAAAAGCAAAAAAACTTTCAAATTCTCAGACTGAGGAGATGCACTCTTCAACCCTTCAACCCTTCTGCCTTTCGACCCTGAGACCCTGCTTGCCTTTGACCTTCCGACGACTCTACCTTTTGACCCCTCGACCCTTCGAGCCCTCGACCCTTCGAGCCCTCGACCCTTCGACCCCTCTACCCTTCGACCCCTCTACCCTTCGACCCCTCGACCCTTCGACCCCTCGACCCTTCGACCCCTCGACCCTTCGACCCCTCGACCCTTCGACCCCTCGACCCTTCGACCCCTCTACCCTTCGACCCCTCTACCCTTCGACCCCTCTACCCTTCGACCCCTCTACCCTTCGACCCCTCTACCCTTCGACCCCTCTACCCTTCGACCCCTCTACCCTTCGACCCCTCTACCCTTCAATCCTTTGACATTTTTACCCTTGGACCCCTTTTACCCTTCGACCCTTCTTCCCTTCAACCCTTCTATCCTTCGATCCCTCTACCCTTCGACCCTTCTACTTTTTGACCCTTTGACCTTTCTACCCTTGGACCCCTCTACCCTTCCATCCTTCTACCTTGCGAACCTTCGACTCTTCTTACCCTATGAACCTTTGACCCTTTAACCCTCAGCGCCTTTTACCCTTCGACCCCTGTTGACGTACAGATTGTATTCTGGAAAATTCTGCAAATTGCACAAGCTCAGAATGCACTGATGTGATTGAATGCTTTTTTTTAACTGTTCTGGAGTTAAAAACTATTCAGTCAAACCCCAGGCATTTAAGTGAGGTCTTTAAGCACACACTTTACTTAACATAATTTATGCTGAATAGTTTTATTTACCTGAGGTTTGCTTGCAGCCTGTGATCCTGGGCAGTATGGGGCTGACTGTCGACTGAAGTGTGAGTGTGTCAATGGAGGAACGTGTGATCGCTTCCGAGGGTGCCTTTGCGTCCAGGGGTGGCATGGCCTGCACTGTGAGAAAGAAGGTAAAGCACAATAATGACTTAACAAGATCGTTAATAAGAGCACCTTAATGCAGTAGAAACATTACGAAGGGGAAATTGCTAATTTAGAAAATAGAATGCAACCTGGTTACGCAGGTAAATGGAGTTAAGATACGGATCAGCAATGATCTAACTGAATGGCGGAAAAGGCACAAGGGGCTGAATCACCACTCCCTGTTCTTATGTAACCCAGTGGCTGTGACAGTGAAGTTTGCCTTGGTCAGTATTTTATATTTAAAGGGAATTATTGACTGGAATGTGTGATTTCAGTACAAAATCACAGCCTGCTTTGAGGAACTCAAAGATGGCAGTGTACATCATTGGGTGAGGACATACTGGGTTCTGTTGTGATGCCTCCCTGTGGCTGAATAATTGGCCAGCGTTGACTGTTTAGGCTCACACATGAGATATGGCCACTTGGGCAAGGTATTGCAAGGGTCATTTTCACCCACGGAACTAAGGAGTCATTGACCCCAACATGAACAAAACAAGAAATAAAAACAGAAAATCCTGGAAACACTCCGTTGGTCAGGCAGCATCTATGGAGAGAGAAACAGAGTTAATGTTTCAGGTCAATTACCTTCCATCAGAACTGGAAAAAGCTTGAGATGTAACAGGTGTTAACCAAATACAGAGGCAGGGAAAGGGGGCAAAGGAGGAAAGAACAAAAGGGAAAGTCTGAAATAGGGTGGTAGGCAGGAGAGATTAAATAACAAAAGGACAATGAACAAAACAAGGCTTGTTTCCAGCGCACTTTTAATATATGGCCAGTGTTGGCCTTGAACTTGCTGGAGTGGGGTTGAGCCCTCCAGCACTAAACGTGTGGGAGTGGAAGGAAATCTTATTAGCATGGGGTGCAAGGGCTGTTACAGCCACATTTATGTTGTCATCCTGCCTCATAGACACAAGAACATGGCTGCATGCTCACCTTCACAGGGGAGCCCGACTCCTGCTCCCCCCACCCCCCCCGAACTCTGCGCTTGTTGCAGTTTCTTCATCAAAAATGATCCTGCTGTTCATAAATTCTATTTTTTCTTCCAGGTTTTGGCGATGTGCCTCCTCAGTTGGTGAATCCCAGTGATAGTATCGAGGTGAACACTGGAGTGACCTTGCATCTCAACTGTACTGCGACAGGACATCCACTGCCAGTGCATGACAACATTCAGCTCATAACACCCCATGGAAGAGAAGTTAATGTAGGTACTTTGGGAGAGCAATAGCTTCCTCCAGCTCTCTCAATTCAGCAACCCTTGATGCACTTGCGTATTGATGCTTGGTGGGGTGGTGGGAGATGTGTTCACTGTCTGAAAGCCCCTAGATATTGACTTTCTGAGTTCTGTCAGCTTGTATGGAGGATGGCACTGAGCAAAAGTGAAATCTGAGGTCCAGTCAATTCACAGTTGTCATGTATTCAACCAGCATTGTAACCCATGTATAAACTGACCTAAGTTGTACACCGTGAGAACACTGACCACTAGGTGGGAGACACTCCTAACCTGGACCTTCAAGTATAAAAGGGGAAGCTCCACCCACCTTCATCACTTGAGTGCTAAGGAATAAAGGACAGGTCACAGACTGACCTTCTCTCAACCATGGGCCTCGTGTGCAGTTATACTGTATAGTAAGGACATATCAACAGTGTCATTATTTATCTCCCTGTGCTTTGGCAACAAACTAAATAGAATTGCTTTCACGAGCTCCATGTTCCTGCCCTGCCGGTGTTCCCACCCCATCGACCCCTTACCGACCGGCGGTGACCCCCTTTCCGTCCCACGATGGAAATTGCCCCGTGGGAGCGGATCGGCTGCCGCTTGATGCCCCTGACAGCTTTCCCCTGCGGGAAGCTGCTTGTGGCTTGGCGGCGCATCCTCCCTTAAAGGAGAAGGTGCACTGCTGCGGCCACCGTTTTATTTTAATGTTAGCCGACTCCGAGGTCAGCCTGACAGTGGCGGCCACGTGGCGGTCTGGTACCTCCTCCTGGGTGCCAGACCACTGGCGTGACTGAAACCCTCCCTGGTAGCCCAGTAGGTGCCACTATCGTGGCTACAGAGTTCGTAGCGGCCCTCCCCTTTAACTGAAGGAGAGGGACATTGCTACGCGTTAGCGGAATGTATGGCGCTGATGACACATACCGACATCCACCCCGCTCCCCACACACTTCCACCCCGCCGCAACCCGACTTCACTGCCCGGAACAAAATAAACTACAAAGAGCTGAATTTCCCTCTACTCTCCGCCCCATGGAATTCGATGAGTGCTCCCCCTTTCGGTCAGAGGGCAATTTTGGTTCCAGTCTACAGCATAGAAACAGGCCATTCGGCCTAACTGTTTTATATTGGCATTTATGCTCCACTCGAGCCGCCTCCCACCTTACTTCATCTCACTGTCACCATATCCCTCTATTCCTTTCTCCCTCATGTACTTAACTAGCTTCCCCTTAAATGCATCTATGCTATCTTGTTTTCTGATATTATGTAAATCCTAAATCTGTGAATCCTTCAATGAGATTACTCTCAGTTTGGTTCAATTGGTAGCATTCTCATTTCAAAGTCAAAACGTCGTGTGTTCAAACCCCCACTCCACTATTTGAACACATGATTGGGGTTGATTGCATCATTGCTGTTTTAAGGAATGCTTGAACCTTGTCAGAGGTTCAATCTTCAGATAAGAACATAAGAAAAAGGAGCTGGATTAGGCCACTCAGCCCTTCAAGCTTCCTCTGTCATTCAGTAAGATCATGGCTGATCTTCTACCTCAACTCTACCTTCCTGCACTTTCCCTATATCCCTTGATTCCCTTAGTATCCAAAAATCTATCGATCTCTGGCTTGAATATACTCAATGGCTGAGCATACATAGCTCTCTGGGGTGGAGAATTCCAAAGATTCACAACCCTCCGAGTTAAGAAATCTCTCCTTATCTCTGTCTTAAATGGCCGACCCCTTATTCTGAGAGTATTCTGTGACCCCTATTTCTAGACTCTCCAGCCAGGGGAAGCATCCTCCCAGTATCTAGCTTGTCAAGCCCGTTAAGAAATTTATACATTTCAATCAGCAGATCACTTCTCATTCTTCTAAACTATAGGGAATATAGGCCGAGTCTCCTCAATCTCTCCTCATAGGACATACGCACTAAAGCAAGTATATACTTTCTTATGTAAAATTGTTAAACTAAGGCCCCATCTACCTTTTTAATTGGTTCGGCTGAATATATAAAACTCCGTAGCATTTTTCGCAGCAAAGCAAGGCAATATGCTGGCCAACATTCTTCCCTCAAGTAACACCTTCAAAAATCAGATTATCTGATTATTCATCTCGTTGTAGTTTGCGGGGGCTTACTGTAGATAAAATGCCTACATTACAACAGTGACTACACTTCAAATAATAATTAATTAGATGTGAACCACTTTGATTGATGTGATAAGATGCAGTATAAATGCAAGTTCTCTTCCTGATTATCCTTTCGTAATTACTCTTGTGCATTTACTATTCTTAATATTGAAAAAGGGAAACTTTGTTTTTTGAAGACTCCAGGGGTCAATGAAGTCCAGGCGTTCACTGATTAATTAAATACTGAAGTTGTGGCAAATAATGACAATAAGCTCAAGGGGAAATGAATTTTATATTATAAAACCCTGTACTCATTCTTAGTGGTAGGAGAGCTGGTCATCGACATAGCTGGTAAATAAAGAAAAAGCTTGCATTTATATAGAACCTTTTACAACCTCAGGTCATCCCAAAGTGCTTTACAGACAGTTAAGTATTTTTGAAGTGTTGCAATGTAGGAAACGCTGCAGTCAATTTGCGCACAGCAAGGTCCCACAAACAGCAATGTCTTAATGACCAAATCATCTGTTTTAGTGATGTTGGTTGAGAGATGAATATTGACCAGAACATCTCTGTTCTTCTTCCAATGGGATCTTTTACAGTCACCTGAAAGGGAAGATGGGGCCTCAATTTAATACCTCATCTGACAGTGCAGCACTTTTTTAGTACTGCACTCAATTTTGTGTTCAATTCTCTGGAGTGGGACATGAATCCACAACCTCCTGACTCAGAGGTGAGAGAGTTATCCACTGAACCATGGCTAACACTGTTAGATTCAGGTTTAGAGGTGAAACAGTGCCACCCACGATAGGAGGGCTGAAAGGTCCGTATTATGGTAAGCTTCTTTGGCCCTCCACTGTTTCTAGCTTTTCACCATTTGGAAAGTACTCTGCTCTCTCCTTTAGGTCCAAAATAGATGATCTCACATTTGCCTCATTGAAATCCATATGCCACAGTTTTGCCCATTTGCTTATCTTTGTAATTTTATGCTTCCATCTACACTACTTTTAATACCACCTACCTTTATGTCATCGGCAAACTTGGATATGTGGCTTTCTATCCCATTATCTAAGTCATTAATAAATACGGTGAATATTTGAGGCCCCAACGCAGATCCTTGAGGGACACCACTAGTCACAATGTGCCAATTAGACTACCTGCCCATTATCCCTACTCGCTGTCTCCTGCCACTCAGCCAATTTCCTAACCAGGTCATTAATTCCATAAGCTGCAACTTTAGCTAACAGTCTCTTATGTGGGACCTTATTGAATGTCTTCCAGAAGTCCATATAAATAACATCTATAGACATTTCCCCTGTCCACTACATTATATGTTGAAAAAATTCAATCTGGTTTGTCAGGCATGACCTTTACAAATCCATGCTGGCTCTCTCTGATCAGCTGAAAATTTTCAAGGTGTTCAACTACTCTATCCTTAATTATAGACGCTAGTAATTTCCCAACAACAGATGTTAGGCTAACTAGTCTATAATTCCCTGGTTTTCATCTCTCATCTTTCTTAAATAGCAGAGTGACATGCGCAATTTTCCAATCAAAAGAAACAGTTACTGAATCAAGAGAACTTTGGAAGATTACAGTTAGGGCTTGTGCAATGTTCTCACCTATTTCCTTTAAAACTCTCTGGTCCTGTGGATTTGTCACTCTTTAGTGCCATTATTTTCTTCATTGCTGTTATTTAATTTTCGTGAATTTTGGTGAGTCCCTGTCCCTAATTCAATGGCCCTGAAATCCCAGTTTCTTCTTCCTGAGGGCGTTTGACTAAAAATAGGAGAAAAGATGCACACTTACCTTTTGGTCGAACTCTCACCAGAGATCCCGGACTCGAGGCCTCCTCTTCTTGCGCAACGGAGCGCGTTCACATTGGGACGTCCGTAGGAGTCACATGGGCCTGGACACCCAATCACGGTAAAGTATTTTCTCATTCATAGTAATAGGAGTTTCGTAAGTCCAAAAGTCCTATTACTATGAATGAGAAACACCCCCAAACACCCAAACACTGCATAAATTTTTTTTTTAAAACACCTCACATAAATACATTATAGAAATTAAAGTTGATAGAAATGTTTCTGAAAAAAAAATATTTGCTGCTGTTTTAAAAAAGTTTTAATTATGGTTTAAAATAAAATTACCTGAGTGGGCAGGATTTTTAACATAAATATTTTTGTTTTTGATATGTTTTAAAACTCTTACACTGGTAAAAGTAGGCTATGCACCTGCTTTTACCAGACGCAAGAGTTTTAAAGACATTCGCTGGGCAAGAGATGGGCAATCTCCCATGCGAATGTCCTTGCTGCCAAGATGCATGCGATCTGTCAAGCCAGAAACTTGACAGATTGGAAAATCGGCTTTTGCAATGCCTTCCCGGGTGGGGAGGCCAGAATTTCAGGGCCAATATTAGTTCCCTTGGGATGTCCATCATGCTATCCTCTTCCTCTACTGATGCAAAGTAAGTATTCAACATGTCCGCCATTTTCTTCTTTTCATTGACAATATCACCGTTATCAGTTTTCTAAGGGTGGACATTTCTCCTGACCAATGTCCCGTGTAAGCTGCACGACTCCGCAGCACTCCAGGGAACCTGCGCAGCCAGCTTCCTGGCTTTTCAATACTAAAACAGCGCATGCATGGTATTCTGAATAGCCCGTGCAGCACAAGGCCAAACAAGATTAGAGGGCATATTGCTCCTGACCAACCTCGTTTTCCTAATATAATTGTAAAAACAATTTTGTGTTGACTTTCATATCATTTGCAAGTTTATTTTTATACTCGCGTTTTGTAACTCTTACTATCCGTTTTGTCACCATTTGTTATTTTTTGCATCGCTCCTATTTACCAGGATCTGTGCTAATTTTTTCATTTTTTAATGCTTTTTCTTTTAGTTTTATGTTGTCCCTTACCTCTCTAGTTGTCCATGGCTGCTTTTTTTTGGCAAGTAGAGCTCTTGCCCCTCAGGGGCTCTGTATCACATTGAATTCTTCCTTGAACAACTTCCACTGATCTTCTGTCATTTTACCCATTAACAGATTTGTCCAGTTTACTGTGGACAGTCTCTGTCTCATCGCGTTGAAGTCAACAAGCATTCAATGTCAAAAGCCAAGATTGTACGTTTTAGCACAATTCTTAATTTAGAAATAAAAACAAGCACAATGCATAACACTTGGAAAAAAGCAAGCATTAGACCAGCTGCATTAAAAATTAATCAACACAAAATGTGTTGAGAGTGCAAATAGTGTATAAATCATCCACTTTTGTGAATATATGCCCACCTCCTGGATTTCAATCTGATTTTCAGTGCTAATTTTGGCCATTATTTCCAGTTAATTGCGGGGTCAGTGTTTTTCCTGAAAAATGTAGTTAAAGTGGGTGCAAGTGTTTCAAAGTGTTCACCTCACAAAGACTGACTGTGCTCAGTGCAAACTTACAAGGATGCACATATTGATCTCTTTTGGTTACTTTAGATAACGTTCAGAAATATAATACAGCATTATTAAAAGTAAAATCACACAAAATATTGTGAAATAATATAAAGATTGCATTTTAGGTATTTTATTCAATGTTGCTAAATACTCACTGATTTGATTCTTTTTTTGTACTTGGTTGGGATGGAAATCTGTTTAATATAATCATAGAATCTTACAGCAGAGAAGGAACCCATTCAGCCCATTGTGCTTGTGCCGACTCTTTGAAAGAGCTATCCAATTAGTCCCACTCCCCTTCTCTTTCCCCATAGCCCTTTATTTTTTTTTCCTTTTCAAATATTAATCCAAATCCCTTTTGAAAGTTGCTATTGAATCTGCTTCCACCACCCTTTCAGGCAGTGCATTCCAGATCACAACAATTTGCTGCATAAAAAAAAATTCTCCTCATCTCCCCTCTGATTCTTTAGCCAATTTTCTTAAATGCTGATAAGAATTACTGAAACAGTAGATGTGGAACTTTGTAGCAAACCAGTTCATACTCTATTAAGTGTTTTACTGAAACTATATGAAAGCTCCCCTTCTGATGTGTACTTGAGAAGGATGTTGCATTTATCAATCATCCATTACACTCTCTTGTTTCTCCGTCCAGCCTACGAACACAAAGATAATAACGCATCCAGTCAACCACACCATAACGTTCTTCAAAGTGTTGAAAATGTCACCGTCAGATTCAGGAGAGTGGGTCTGCCGTGTCAAAACAGCAGTTGGAATCGCTGAAAGGTCATTTAATGTGTCTGTCAAAGGTAGGTTATTATTACGTAGAATTTTACAGCACAGAAATTAGCCATTTGGCCCAACAGGGTTGTGCCAGTGTTTATGCTCCACACGAGCCTCTTCCCACTATTTACTTCCTCTCATCCTATCAGTATGTCCTCTATTCCTTTCTCCCTCTCCTGCTTATTTAGCTTTCCATTAAATGCATCTATGTTATTCACCTCAACTACTCCCTGTGTTAGCGAGTTCCACATTCTCATTACCCTCTGAATAAAAAAGTTTCTCCTGAATTCCATATTGGATTTATTAGTGGCTATAGACTCAATTTTGCCCAAACCCGTTTTCTGGCATATTGCCAGAGTTACACTGGGTTTTTAGGTCCAGAAATGCGCCAGAAAAATGTCCAAACTTTCCCTGATCTTTATACTGCAATCTGGAGCTGTGCAGTGTGGCCAGTCACCAGTCACCTCAGGGGGTGGAGTCTGTGACGAAAAATGCAGCTGGGCCATCTGCGCATGCGCGGGGAAAAAAACGTAAGTTTTTGACGTTGCTGCAATGGACACAAAGCGCAGTACAGCTCCGAGTTGGCAATTGAGAGGCCTCCAGACCGGGACTGGGATCTCAAGCAGACTCAGCTAGGAGAAGCAGTAGAATAGGAGAAAGAAAGGCACATGTGGATATCCAGGGTAAGCATAGAGTAAGGAAAGAATGGGATGATTTATGGTCACTTTTAAGTTGCTTGTAATAAAGGAGAATGTTGACTTATTTTGTCTTTAGTTATTCATGGAAATTATAGTCATACAGAAAACTGTGGACTTATGTCATGCTCGGTTATTCATTCATGTTATGTAGGTTTGGATGACCATGTAGGGCCAAAGAATTCCGATGTGATGTGATGATATAGGATGGGTACTGGATTAAAGGACTTGTACTTTTTGGGAAGGTGGGGTTAAATGATGACGAAGGGAGATCGTTAAACAGTTGCAAATACTTAATTGATAAGTTGAGTTTGGATTCATGCTTCTGCCGTCACTAAGGAGTTATCTGAGTAATGGTTCAACTGATACTCCATGTTCTTTTACCTCCAAAACAGCTATGGCACTTCCAGAGGCATCTCCATGCCCAGGTCTTTCTGGATAAAACAGTTGCTCCCTCCTCTGCCGACCCTCTCCGGTCCCTGAGTGAGTGCTTTCCCGGTCCGCTCCGCTTCCCGTCCCTAGCCCAAGCCGAAGGATTTGCCGGTAATTGCGCTTCCTCCCCGGCGACCCTTTCCGGTCCCCGAGTGAGTGCTGGTCCCGGTCCGCTGTGGCCCCGAGTGAGTGCCGGTCAGTGTGTTCCCTCCCCCGCCGACCTTCTCCAGTCCCCGAGTGAGTGCCGGTCCCGGTCCGCTGTGGCCCCGAGTGAGTGCCGGTCAGTGTGTTCCCTCCCCCGCCGACCTTCTCCAGTCCCCGAGTGAGTGCCGATCAGTGTGTTCCCTCCCCCGCCGACCCTTTCCGGTCCCCGAGTGAGTGCCGGTCCCGGTCCGCTGTGGCCCCGAGTGAGTGCCGGTCAGTGTGTTCCCTCCCCCGCCAACCTTCTCCAGTTCCCGAGTGAGTGCCGATCAGTGTGTTCCCTCCCCCGCCGACTGTTTCCGGTCCCCGAGTGAGTGCCGGTCCCGGTCCGCTGTGGCCCCGAATGCATGCCGGTCAGTGCGTTGCCTCCCCGCCAACCTTCTCCAGTCCCCGAGTGAGTGCCGGTCTCGGTTCGCTCCGCTTCCCGCCCTTAGCCCATGCCGAATGGCCTCAGATTTACTTACCTGCGCCGATTTCTTTAACTCTCCACAAGGGTTTTCTCGAGAGGCCACATACGCTGGCCTGAGCAGAAATGGAGTAACTACCAGCTGGCCAAAGTTCACTAAATGGCCACAATTGACATAGGTGGCTGGTTATGCCCCCTTTGGATGATAAAAAAACTTATCTAAAAAAAGGTAACTAAATGAGTTACACTGGTGCAAATTGATTGGGGAGACTGTAGATTTTTAAGTTAGGCCAGAAAAAGCAGCCTGCTCCAAAAAAACGGCGCAAGTAACAGGGGAAAATTGAGCCCTGGTCCCTACTGCTGATCTCGCCCGCAATTGGAAACATCTTCTCTTCGTCTACCCTATCAAACCCTTTCAGAATTTTAAAGACCTCTATCAGGTCAGCTCTCATTTTTCCTCTTTTTGCCAAGAGTAGCAATATCATAACAATGTTCTTCTACAATTGTCACTATGCATGCAACTAGACTGATTCCTTCACCCCTTATTACAGAAGTAACAATCTGCTCTTCTGACCAGTGCAACATGCCGTATATTTCCATCTACTGTAGCTTACTGCCATCTTACAATGTCCTACTTTCAGTTGTTACCTTAACATGTTACCCTACCCCAACAGAAACTAAGGGGAAATAGAGCGTTCAAAATCGATTAGGTGTTATTTACATAACAAAATGTTTCTAGTGCATAATGCCATGCATCACCTTGGTGATCCTATAAGAAATGCTTCTTCAACAGTTTTCCATTAATGCTATCTTAACTTACTGCCAAATGTGCACTTTCAACAGTCCCTCCTTCACCTCAGACCCCTCCGACTAAGGCCAACAGTGGCACTCGATATATTGTTGTTAATGCCAATATTGAGCCACATATTGGAGATGGACCAATCATCCTAACAAGACTCCTGTATAAACCTGCTGGAGGATATCAGTCATGGTCATCAGTTGAAGGTAAGGACAAGTTTCTACATGGTTTCATCTTGTTTAGAGGAATTGACAGTATTTATAATGTGAGCAGTATAGGTTCATACCTGCACTCTCCACAGGCTAGGTTTGCAATCCCTGTGAGCGGAGGCCATGCATTTCCTGAGACGAAGAGAGGAAAAGTAATTGGAAAGTCATTCACGTTGTTCTCCCAGATCTCCATGTGTCCTGTCACAGAGTAACATTGGCAGACACCAAGAGACAGTTTGCATGTCTCTCCTCTCATGAGGGTGGTCTGTGATGTGGGAAGACTAAGGCAAAAAGAAAGTAAACATAAGGACTATCAAAACATAAGCACTTTTAGGAGCAGGAAATGGCTATAAGTAGCCACAAACCATTGAATATATTTAAGGCGGAGATAGACAGATTTTTGAACAATAAGGGAATAAAGGGTTATGGGGAGCGGAGAGGGAAGTGGAACTCAGTCCATGATCAGATCAGCCATGATCTTATTAAATGGCGGAGCAGGCTTGAGGGGCCAAATGGCCAACTCCTGCTCCTATTTCTTTTGTTCTTATGTAAGTCCACCATTTTTGATACATTAAGTCAGATATTCTTAATATGGAGGGGAAGAACTATTGGGACACGTCAATGATAAGTTAATTTATTGAAGAGTAGGAAGATGCCATTGATTTCATTCATAAAAATGCTATCACTGATAACTGAACTTCCATATATATCAAGTTGCTTCATAATAAGATTGCTGCCCTTGTCAGTTATAGGATGATTCAGCTGAATGTACGAGGTGGCAATAGAATTATGAGGGCGTAGGTTTGGACAGGTCAGGTAGGAAGGCTGACATTGGGAGTCAGATAGGGTCAGGGCGCTGACAACAGCGGTTCGGTGGGTGCAGAGCACTGATAGTGGGTATTGGGTCGGGTGTGGATTTACTAAACCCTGGGCCAATTTTACTTACTCCATGACTAGATTAAAGATATTTGTTTTTGTTAGTTTCCCAGTTTGGGCGCTTCAGATATGTGAAAATAATATTGGCCTAGAAATCCTGGTTGGCTGCTTCCCGTGAGCGATCCGGTAAAAAAGTTTTTTAAAAATGCGCACTTACCTGAACCTGTTGCGCCCACGAGGGATCCTAGTCCTGAGTCCTTCACTGACTGAAGCTGCAGTCACATGGCTCTGGGCAGCCAATCCAGGTAAAGTATATACTCATTCATAATAATGGGATCTCTGTAAGTTGGAGTTCCCATTATTATGATTGAGAAACTCCCCAAACATCCAAAACACAAATAAAAAAGACACCATATATTTTTACTAATTTAAATTAAAGTTATTTATGTATTATAAAAAAAATTATTTTTCCGATTTTTTTGAAAGTTTTTAAAATTATGGCTCCAGTATGACAGATCGGAAAAGCCGGTTTTCAACGCATGTGCATTGTGTACTGAAAACCGACTTTTGCGATGCCTTCCTGGATCCGTGCACACTCCGTACCGACCCGGGACGCCGGAATTTCTGGGCCATTATTTCACATGAGCTGCTGAAGCAGTTGGCCAAGAATTAGGAGAAATACTGTATACAAAAATAACCACACCAAAAATGATTGGAGCTATAAGGAATTTTAAATCAGAAACAGTTCCTGGATCTGATGATGTCCCAATAGATTATATAATTTTTTTTTAAACCTGTTGAACAGATATCTTGAAATATAATGCAAATCAGTGTTATAAAAATCAGGAGGGTTCTATATCAGGCGGGTTCTACATCGGGGGTTCGATATCAGGCGGGTTCTATAATGGGTAGCGATCCACTCCACATGATTACCCCCTGTGTGATCAAGAGGACAATTTTCTCCAGCAGATCTTACCTGAGACTTGGGAAATAATTAATAGCGTTCGAAAGAAAGAAAGATTCACTTTGATACTGCGTCATTCACAACCTCAGAACATCCAAAAGCGCTTTACAGCCAATGACTTTCTTTTGAAATGTCGGGCCCAAATTTGGCCAGGAGTTGCTCTGTTTTTTTTGGAACAATTTGATTTTTCTGGAGTATCTTAAAAATCCCCATTCTGCACATTTAATTTGCGCCAATGTAAGTGAGTTAGTTAGGATTTTTTTTAGTTTAGTTTCTTTTTCAAGAAGGGGGCGTTACCAGCCACCTACGCCTGTTTTGGCCATTTAAGCCAGTTTGGGCAGCTAATAATTGCTCCAAACTAACTTAGTGTATATGGCCACTTGTGGCCCGAACAGAAAACCCTTGGAGAGTTAAGAAATCAACGCAGGTTAGTACATTCTAAAGCACCAAGCACTAAACAAAGCACAAAAATAAGCATTCAATAACAAATAAAAAATACAAGAAGCTGAGGACCTGCACCTAGCACGAAGACTTACAAAGTACTAAACAAAGCACAAAAATTAATAAGCAATTAATTAACAAATAAAAAATAGAAGGCCCTGCACCTAAAGCACCAAGACCAAAGTAATAAGCAATCAATCAATCAATAACAAATATAAAATAGAAGTCCTACCAAAACACAGCCCGGGAAGGCAGCGGGCCGCCGATGAGGGAGACCATTCGGCCAGGGATAGGGGCGGTGTGCTTTGGCCCCTCCCACACAGCCTGCAGCACACTCTCTCAGATTCTGGGGGCGAGGAGCTACTACGCATGCGTGCACACTCTAGCGCGCATGTGCAGAGGTCCAGACACAGTTTTCTGTGCCGGGACCTGGCTCTACCCCTGAATCCAGTGGCCACGCTGCGCCACCATCGAGGAGAGGCTGGGGAGCAGCCAAACTCGGCCTGAAGATTCTTGGAGCACTTCGAGGCGGACAAAAGCGCCGCATCTCTGGTGAGTGCGCCAGAAATCTGTACTGGCCAAATTCTACCCCATTGTAATGTAGGAAATGAGGCAGCCAATTTTCACACAGCAAATGCCCACAAACAGCACTGAGAAAAATGACCAGATTTTTAGGTGCTGGTTGAGCGATAAATGTTGGCTAGGACACCGAGTAGAACTCCCCTGCTCTTCTTCAAAATAGTGATATGGTATCTTTTACATCCACTGAGAGGGCAATTATTCTTTAGATGTGGAAATGGTTTCTGACTCTCCTGCACATTAACAGAACAATTTATTTTCATTTTGATAGTTTTTGATTTGCTGAATGGTCTGTTGTACTCCTACAAGTATTATCCATAGTATCCCAGCGAGTTGGGAGGCTTTCAACCTTGTTACTTGTGCCTGGTCCATTATGGGAATTTTAACAAATAAGCATTTCCTTGAGTCTGTGTGCACAGGACCTGTTGTCAAGTTTCCCTCATCGGTATAGCTAGAGTTAAATACTTCAAGTTGTCGATTATTGAGGTTTTTCTGCATCTGACTGAGAAGGAATGCTGATTTTGGATTGAGGTCTTTAGTGTATGTAAACATTTCAAAGGAAGGAAGAAGAAATGCCATGTGCAATTTTTTATTAGGAGGAAGTAACTATGCCATAATTTATCTTGATGTGATTTAAGTCATCCTGTTATGTGTTTGTGAACAGTTGATGATTTTGGTGAGCAATGAAGGATGCCACTGCAAATTACTGACATCCTCTCCATTAAACAAAGAAAGAGATACGGAGGTCCAGGTATTTAAGTCATTAAAAGCTAGCTCACTAGTTCAAAAAGCAATTAAAAGGATAATTAATATGCTTTAAGGCACAGATGATTAAAACAAGGAAACATTACTGCAATTATACAGTGCTAGTCACACTTCATCTGGAATATTGAAAAGAATTGCCAGTACCCAAATTATAAATTTGGGTTGGTTAATTTCTAAGTTGTACTCAGAATGGCCAAAAAGTGTTCTGTTATGGGCAATGATGAGGAACTGAATAACTCACTGGAGATAAGAAAGTTAATAGATAATCTGATTGAGGTGTTCATAATAATGAAGGGAATGAACAGGGTAGATAACGAATGACTCGTAGCTCGAGCAAATCAAGAGGATGTAGTCTTAAAATTCAGATTAAGCCAGCTAAAACCGATACAGAAACAAATTCTTGTTATGAAGAATGTAGAATGCACTACTGCACTGCTGCAGAAAGGTCAGTGATGCAAAATCAATGTAGCCAGTTAATAATGCAGATAGATCCTGAGTTATGAAGTAACTGATATTAAGATAGGGCAGGGAATTGAGATTAAGAAGATAGAGCTTTTTTAAATATTCATTTTTGGGATGTGGGTGTTACTGGCAAGGCTGGCATTTATTGCCCATCCCTAATTGCCCATGAGAAGGTGGTGGTGAGCCGCTGCCTTCTTGAACCACTGCAGTCTGTGTGGTGAAGTATGGTGCTCTTAGATAAGGAGGTTCAAGATTTTGATCCAGTGACAATGAAGGAACAGCCGCTATATCGGGGTGGTGAGTGACTTGGAGGGGAACTTGGAGGTGATAGTGTTCCCATGCACCTGCTATCCTTGACTTTCTAGGTGGTAGAGATGGCAGGTTTGGGAGGTGCTGTCGAAGAAATGCAACAAAACACGAAAGATCTACTTGCTGTTCCTGCCAATGGTTGGAGATTGACTGGGGTGGGGAGTTTAATTCTACAGTTCTTCAGACCTGCTAGTACCATTGGTTCAGTGAATCGCTGTAACAACTCAAAGTAAGGTGTATATTCTTTTACCTTCAGTAACAGATGCATCAGAAGTGGTGAAGCTGGATAATCTACAACCAATGCACCAGTACAACGTGTGCGTACAGCTGAGCCGGCCAGGAGATGGGGGAGAAGGACACCCTGGTCCAGTGGCAAGTTTCTGGACTGACTGCCCAAGTAATGGAGTGCACCTGTTTTATTACTAATTACCCCTATGCCTGCGTTGTAACAGTTTTGTACAAAAATCTAGGGCAATTATACAAATGGAAGAAGATCTTTACAACACTAGCTCTTAAACGAGCTATCCTTAGGGCTGCCAACCCTACAGGATTCACCTGGTGTCTCCAGGAATTATAGATTAATCTCCTGGACACTGCTGCAAGCAAATACCGGTGGTGTTAAACATAGGGGGCATTAAAACAAAATTGTGGGCTTTTTAAAATTTGCTTTGAACACTTTTCCTCATTACTTATAAAATATTGGAGATTGACCGGGTAGGGTGAGGCGTTGGATGAGGAAGGTCATGTGTTGAAACCTCCAGCAATATATCCAACCAGATTTGGCAACCCTAGTTATCCTATGGGAATTTTATTTCCCAATAGGTGTAAAATATGAATGTGACAGTTCTGTAATTGGATTTACATTTTCCACATTTCTCATATAAAGTGTAGGTTTTTAAAAGGAAATTGAAACAAGCCACTTCTATTCTTCCACCAGATTACCAGTAAAAAATGGGAAAAGTAGCAAAAAGTTTATTTGTCATTTAAAAAAATAATTGGGGGTGGATGCTAGACAGTGTATTGAATGAGATCATTGCCCCTTTTACATCTGGGTTTGTTTGAATTCATCCCAAACTGGTAGGATGAGAGAATGACTAATTAATGGGGGGGAGGGTTCAGTGAGCGGAAATTTAAAAAGTCAAAGAGCAAGGAGAAGGCAATAGAGCAGGGTAGGGGTGGGGGAAATGATAACCAGAGCGTGACAGGAAAGGACAGAATGTATAAACATAAGAGTGTATCAGAAAGTGGGGTCAAAGCAGGGAAAAATGGTAAAAATACAGAATTAAAAGCTCTACATCTGAATGCAGCATTCATAACAAAATAGATGAATTGACGGCACAAATAGATATAAATGGGTATGATCTGATAGCTATTACAGAGAAGTGGTTGCAAGGTGACCAAGACTGGGAACTAAATATTCAGGGGTATTTGACAATTCGGAAGGATCGACAGAAAAGAAAAGGAGATGGGATAGCTGTGTTAATACAGGATGAGATCAGTGCAGTAGTGAGAAATTATATTGGCTCAGAAGATCAAGATGTAGAAGCAGTTTGGGTGCAGATAAGAAATAATAAGGGGAAGAAGTCATTGGTGGGCATAGTCTATAGGCCGCCCAACAGTAGCTATACTGTTGGACGGAATATAAATCAAGAAATAATGGAGACTTGTAAAAAAGGAATGGCAATAATCATGGGCAATTTTAATCTTCATAGTGATTGGACAAATCAAATTGGCTAAGGTAGCCTTGAGGAAGAGTTCATAGTGTATCTGGGATAATTTCCTTGAACAGTGTGTAGCGGAACCAACCAGGGAGCAGGCTATCTTAGATCTGGTACTGTGTAATGAGACAGGATTAATAAATGATCTCTAGTAAAGGATCCTCGAGGAAAGAGTGATCATTGCATGGTTGAATTTCAAATTCAGTTGGAAGGTGAGAAAATTGGATCTCAAACCAGTGTCCTAAGCTTAAATAAAGGAGACTATAAAGGTATGAAAGCAGAGTTGGTTCAAGTGTAAGACGGTTGATGAGCAGTGGCAGACATTTAAGGAGATATTTCATAACTCTCAACAAAAATATATTCCAAAGAGAAAGAAAGACTTTAAGAGAAGGGATAACCATCCGTGGCTAACTAAGGAAATAAAGGATGGTATCAAATTGAAAACAATGGCATACAAAGAGGCCAAGATTAGTGGGAGGCCAGAGGATTGGGAAGCTATTAAAAACTAGCAAAGAACGACTAAAAAAAAAATAACAAAGAGAGGGAAGATAGATTATGAAAGTAAACTAGCAGGAAATATAAAAGCACATAGTAAGAGGTTCTACAGGTATATAAAAAGGAAGAGAGTGGCTAAAGTAAATGTTGGTCCCTTATTGTCTCCCCCGTATTTTGAGGCTGTGCCCCCTAGTTCTAGTCTCCCCGACCAGTGGAAATAATCTCTCTACCTCTATCTTGTCTATCCCTTTCATTATTTTAAATGTTTCTATAAGATCACCCCTCATCCTTCTGAACTCCAACGAGTAAAGACCCAGTCTACTCAATCTATCATCATAAGGTAACCCCTCATCTCCGGAATCAGCTTAGTGAATCGTCTCTGTACCCCCTCCAAAGCTAGTATATCCTTCCTCAAGTAAGGTGACCAAAACTGCACGCAGTACTCCAGGTGCGGCCTCACCAATATCCTGTACAGTTGCAGCAGGACCTCCCTGCTTTTGTACTCCATCCTTCTCGCAATGAAGGCCAACATTCCATTCGCCTTCCTGATTACCTGCTACACCTGCAAACTAACTTTTTGGGATTCATGCACAAGGACCCCCAGGTCCCTCTGCACCGCAGCATGTTGTAATTTCTCCCCATTCAAATAATATTCCCTTTTACTGTTTTTTTTCCCCAAGGTGGATGACCTCACATTTTCCGACATTGTATTCCATCTGCCAAACCTTAGCCCATTCGCTTAACCTATCTAAATCTCTTTGCAGCCTCTCTGTGTCCTCTACACAACCCGCTTTCCCACTAATCTTTCTGCCACCTGCAAATTTTGTTACACTACAATCTGTCCCCTCTTCCAGGTCATCTATGTATATTGTAAACAGTTGTGGTCCCAGCACCGATCCCTGTGGCACACCACTAACCACCGATTTCCAACCCGAAAAGGACCCATTTATCCTGACTCTCTGCTTTCTGTTAGCCAGCCAATTCTCTATCCATGCTAATACATTTCCTCTGACTCCGCGTACCTTTATCTTCTGCAGTAACCTTTTGTGTGGCACCTTATCGAATGCTTTTTGGAAATCTAAATACACCACATCCATCGGTACACCTCTATCTACCATGCTCGTTATATCCTCAAAGAATTCCAGTAAATTAGTTAAACATGATTTCCCCTTCATGAATCCATGTTGCGTCTGCTTGATTGCATTATTCCTATCTAGATGTCTCGCTATTTCTTCCTTAATGATAGCTTCAAGCGTTTTCCCCACTACAGATGTTAAACTAACTGGCCTATAGTTACCTGCCTTTTGTCTGCCCCCTTTTTTAAACAGAGGCGTTACATTTGCTGCTTTCCAATCCGATGGTACCTCTCCAGAGTCCAGAGAATTTTGGTAGATTATAACGAATGCATCTGCGATAACTTCCGCCATCTCTTTTAATACCCTGGGATGCATTTCATCAGGACCAGGGGACTTGTCTACCTTGAGTCCCATTAGCTTGTCCAGCACTAACCCCCCTAGTGATAGTGATTGTCTCAAGGTCCTCCCTTCCCACATTCCCGTGACCAGCAATTTTTGGCATGGTTTTTGTGTCTTCCACTGTGAAGACTGAAGCAAAATAATTGTTTAAGGTCTCAGCCATTTCCACATTTCCCATTATTAAATCCTCCTTCTCATCTTCTAAGGGACCAACATTTACTTTAGACACTCTTTTCCGTTTTATATATCGGTAAAAGCTTTTTCTATCTGTTTTTATGTTTTGCACAAGTTTACTTTCGTAATCTATCTTTCCTTTCTTTATTGCTTTCTTAGTCATTCTTTGCTGTTGTTTAAAATTTTCCCAGTCTTCTAGTTTCCCACTAACCTTGGCCACCTTATATGCATTGGTTTTTAATTTGATACTCTCCTTTATTTCCTTGGTTATCCACGGCTGGTTATCCCTTCTCTTACCACCCTTTTTCACTGGAATATATTTTTGTTGAGCACTATGAAAGAGCTCCTTAAAAGTCCTCCACTGTTCCTCAATTGTGCCACCGTTTAGTCTGTGTTCCCAGTCTACTTTAGCCAACTCTGCCCTCATTCCACTGTAGTCCCCTTTGTTTAAGCATAGTACGCTCGTTTGAGACACTACTTCCTCACCCTCAATCTGTATTACAAATTCAACCATACTGTGATCACTCATTCCGAGAGGATCTTTTACTAGGAGATCGTTTATTATTCCTGTCTCATTACACAGGACCAGATCTAAGATAGCTTGCTCCCTTGTAGGTTCTGTAACATACTGTTCTAAGAAACAATCCCGTATGCATTCTATGAATTCCTCCTCAAGGCTACCCCGTGCGATTTGATTTGACCAATTGATATGTATAAAAGCAGAGAAGTCCTGCTACAACTGTACAGGGTATTGATGAGGCTACACCTAGAGTATTGCATACAGTTTTGATCTCCTTATTTAAAGAGGGCTATACTTGCATTGGAGATAGTTCAGAGAAAGTTCACTCGGTTGATTCCTGAGATGAAGGGGTTGACTTATGAAGATAGGTAGAGCAGGTTGGGCCTGTACTCATTGGAGTTTAGAAGAATGAGAGGTGATCTTATTGAGACATATAAGATAATGAGGGGGCTCGACAAGGTAGATGCAGAGAGGATGTTTCCACTCATGGGGGAATCTAGAACCAGGGGGCATAGTTTTAGAATAAGTGGTCATCCATTTGAAACTGAGATGAGGAGAAATTTCTTCTCCCAGAGGGTCGAAAATTTGTGAAATTCTCTGCCCCAGAGAGCTGTGGAGGCTGGGTCATTGAATATATTTAAGGCGGAGATAGACAGATTTTTGAGCGATAAGGGAGTAAAGGGTTTTGGGGAGCGGGCAGGGAAGTGGAACTGAGTCCATGATCAGATCAGCCATGATCTTATTAAATGGCAGAGCAGGCTCGAGGGGCCAAATGGCCTACTCCTGCTCCTATTTCTTATGTTCTTATGTTCTTATGAAAGTCGCTCGCCTTGTCTGCTGACTTTGTGACCCCTACATAAAATGAGGTTGCAAGCAGTTGTACTGGCTGGGCCCACAGCACAAAGTGAGACAGCAAGTTGTCAGTCCCATGGGAGGCATAGAAAATGAAAATGTTACACTGGTCCAGTAGGTTAAGGCTAAAGTTAAGGCGCCCTGTCACAGTAACCTTCTCCAGCCCTCCAACCCTCTGAGATCTCTGCACTCCTCCAATTCTGATTTCTTGCGCATTCCCAATTTTAATCGCTCCACAAATGGTGACCGTGCCTTCAGCTGCCTAGTGCCTAAACTCTGGAATTCCCTCTGTAAATCTCTTTGCCTCGCTACCTCTCTCCCCTCCTTTAAGACGCTCCTTAAAACCTACATCTTTGACCAAGCTTTTAGTCACCAGTCCTAATATCTCTTTTTGTAGCTCAGAGTCAAATTATATTTGTTAACATTGCTGTGAAATGTCTTGAGACGTTTTGCTATGTTAAAGGCGCTGTATAAATGCAATGTTTTTCTTGTTGAAGCAGCAGTCTACATTTGGTTCCTCTGTACCTGTCCTGGGACTGTTTCATGGCGACACTGAATGACAAGGGTGAACTTGTAGCATTGAAGAACAAAATCTCACACAAAAAAAACCTGTTGTTCTCAGTAGGATGGCTTTTGTTTTAAATTGAGGGCATGTGCTGTCCTATTATAGTGACCCCCCTTCACTTTGAGCCCAAATGGATGGGATGAACAAAGCTCCCAGACCCCCACCAATACCGCCTCTAGTTGGCTTCCAAGAAGAAAAAACTTGTGGAGAGTCTCCGGTTCTCCCACCCACATGGAGATGGTTGGCTTTCCCTTCCATCTCCCAACGGAATGGCTGAGGGCATTCGACCCCCCTTCCCTTCTCTCGTTCCATTATGCTGTGTGATACCAGAGTTTCACTCTTTAAGGAGTTTTTGGAGATCGAAGGTTGGGTAGCTCAATAAATGGAATAAAAAACAGACAATGCTGGAAATACTCAGCAGGTCAGGCAGCATCTATGGAGCGAGAAACAGAGTTAACGTTTCAGGTTGATGACCTTTCATAAGAACTGGAAAATGTTAGAGATGTAACAGATTTTTAAGCAAGTGTAGAGCAGGGAAAGCGGGGAGGGGAGGATAGAAGAAAAAGGTAGGTTTGTGATTGGGTGGAAGGCAGGAGTGATTAAAAGACAAAAGGAATGATGGTGCAAAGCAAAAAAAGATGGTAATGGGACAAGTTAAGAAACAAAAGATGAGTCTAGATAAGATATAAATGCAAATGGCAGAATCATCAACAGCTTCCTTGGGATAGAGAGAAAATATTGAAAAAAAATTTTTTTAAAGTAGGGGCACGGGTTACTCTCTGAAATTGTTGAACTCGATGTCGAGTCCAGAAGGCTGTAAAGTATCTAAAAGAAAGATGAGGTGCTGTTCCTCGAGCTGCATTGCGCTTAATTTGAACAGTATAAGAGGCCGAAGACGGAGAGATCAGAGTGGGAGTGGAGCGGAGAATTAAAGTGACAGGCAATCAAAAGCTCGGGGTCACGCTTACGGACTGAACGGAGGGTGTTATGCAAAGTGGTCACCCAATCTGCATTTGGTCTTCCCAACATAGATGAGACCTCATCGTGAGCAGCAAATACAGTATACAGTATTTCCAGCATTTTATGTTTTTATTTCAGAGTTCCAATATCAGCAGTATTTTGCTTTTGTATTAAATAAATGAAATGCTGGACACGGAACTAGAAGATTCATAATTCCTTCAAGGTGCATTTCAGAGTGAATGATGCTGTGGCGAGTAAACAGGAGGCTCAATGACTGGGCAGTGCTTGCTCACATCTCCTGCCTCTTTGCCAATGGAAGTGGGGATTAAGCATTTTTCCTCCTAAAGGAGACTGCTCTGTGGGGTTAATCTCTGTTCTTGCAGGAAGATCTCCATACTGTACACCACTCCCAAAAGAATCACTAACTCCTTATCGAAGGGTATCAGATATCGACTGGTCTTTTGCTTTATGTTTTATCCTGGCTCTGGGAGTTGTGGATGGCGAGTCAGAGGCACATAGATCAGCACCTCCGCTGACGGCCACATTTGAAGAGGGGGTATGGATGAGAAAATAGGTTCTGTTTGAGCATTCCGTGTACTATGGCAGGACGTGCATGTAACCAGGGAGGGAGATGTCCTTGATGTCACTGACCTTCATGCCATATGCTGATCATCTTCTCTATGTTTGAAGGCACTAAGTGTTATTGGCCTGGTGACCTGTTCAGACTTTACGCTAGCTCTGAAGCTGGTCTCAGACAGTGCCCCATTACACCATTAACTGTAGCCAGCAACAGAAATTCTGGGCTGGATTTTAAGGAAGGCAGGTTGGGGGTGGGTAGGGGCTCTGAGGCAGGCGGGAAACCTGGGAGGCTGGGATTCCCGCAGGCCTTGACGACTTTAACAGCGAGGCTTGATTTTCCCATCCGCAGCCAGCCTGATTGAGAGGCTGGCAGGCTGTGGACATGTAGGCCTGCGGTGCTAGGCTGAACAGAGGAGGGAGGGAAGGTTCGCATGGGTGCCAGTCCGTTAAAAGGATCGGGAGGGCGGGGGATGTCGGGAAGAGGATTAGGGGTGGGGTGGGGCCGGGCCAGGACGCTAAAAGGATTGGATGTGGTGTTGGGGAGGGGGGTGGTTTGGGTAGAGGATCGTGGGGTGAGGATTGGGGCTGGATGAACGGGGGGGGTGGGAGGTGGTGAAGGGAAGATCGTGGCTGGCCACTAGAGGATCGGAGCCGGTCACAGGAGGATCTTTGTGGGGGAGAGAAGATCATGGCCAGCTTCGGCATCATTGGTGGTGGGGTGGGATGGGAAGCCCGGGGGGTGATTGGAGGTCTCGTGACGGGGTCTGCTATCATAAGAGGTGGGTTAGGTAGGGACCCTGAATCCAGGAGGTAGTTGTAAAGGCACTTACCTCCTGGATTCAACAGTCGCTGCCTTGCTGTAAGAGCCGGGTTTTACGAATTGTGTGAAATTGTCCACATGCAGTTAAAACAAAATGGAGGTTAAAAAAGAGGCTTTCAGCCTCATTATAATATTTCAATTGATGCCCCGCCTCCTGGGAGCTGATTGGCTGTCCGCCCCCGGCTCCATTAAAACTGGAATTGGGCAGGTTGGAGGTGGGTTCAGGTCGGGAATACAATTTTTAACATTTTAAGTACCCCCCAAGTTCCAAACCCACCACTTTGTTTAGATTAAAATTCCCCCCCACTGAGTTTTGTTTAAACTCCTGCATATTGGGTGAAGTGTCATGTTATCCAGGATAGTACAGTGAGCCATTTCGTTGTGAATTTTGTTTAAAATTATTGTTTGTACGCCCAGCTTCACTAAGTAAACATTTCTAAGAGCTTATGTGTGCAGCATATGTGAACATACTGCCTGTAGTGATTTATCTTTACTGCACTGACAGCTTATTTGAGTATTCTGTACCAAATATTGTCAACAAAACTTGGCTGCATCTGTGAACATAGAATACTGATTTTAGAATGAATTGTGCAGTGTTCGAAGCACTTTAATATGCTGCAAGCATATAATTGATCTTAGCCAGGGTAGCAGAGGGGACCTTACAGTCTCCCTGGTTTAAGGAGGGAAAAAATGATCCAAGGTTCTCATTCCTGATCACAATCCAATGACCCCTGGTGTAAATACAAGTGTGTAAATGTTGACTGAGGATAGAAATGCACTTGACTATAATACCCTGCATTGTGCAATTGCTTGCCCCCACTTGTCTAGACTCACGCGCAAAGAATCACAATTGGTTAGGTACCAGAGGACCACCAGCACCATGAAACTGTACCCTAGCTTGAGTTATTACCCTCAGGAAAGGAAAGAAAAAGAGTGGGAAAAAAAATGCTATAAAAACAGTGGGATTAAAATGCCACATGCCATGATTTGCCTGCCGATGACCTTTGACACTGACCGGTCTTCAGATCAAGGGGAGGTCACATCATTTAAAAATGATAGTTCAACACTCATGCCACCGAAGTCCATCTTGAGCTCCCCCTGCCAGGTAGAGTTGCCAAACCTCCAGGATTGCCCTGGAGTCTCCAGGAATTAAAGATTAATCTCCTAAACTCTGCTGCGAACATCAAAAACGTGGTGTGTTTTTTTACAATTTTTTTT
This sequence comes from Pristiophorus japonicus, assembly GCF_044704955.1. Lineage (NCBI taxonomy): Eukaryota > Metazoa > Chordata > Chondrichthyes > Pristiophoridae > Pristiophorus > Pristiophorus japonicus. Next base: position 221,927,199 of record NC_091977.1, on the reverse strand, counting down.
GAGCACCTTTGTTCATTAGTGATAGTGAATATTGGAGACAGAACAAAAGGCTATTTGACTGTGTGGAGCAGTTGGAGATGGGAGATGGGAGGTCACGTGATTAAACCTCCAGGAATATGTCCAACCAGAGTTGGCAACCCTGCTGCCTGAGAATCCTGGCAGAAGGGTGGCTGATCTAGGATGGGATTGACCTACTTTGTAAGGGGGCCAAAAAGGACTCGCAACTTTATTTAAAAAAAAACATTTGAGGGTCCAGACTGGGACAAAGAGGACTCCACATCCCACCAATATGTAGGTTGGTAATGCCTGTTTTTTCTTGACATACCTGGCTAATATCCCATCAGACCAAGGGACATGACATCTTTAGACTTTGGGAGTCCCTGCCCCTTGGCTATGGTCCCCTCCTAGGCCACTGGCCTTGTTTGGGGGTTGTGCAGAGGTTCCACCCCTTACAGGGCCCTGTGGAAACTGCTGGGGAAGATCAGGAGTTGGCATAAACAGGTCCCAGCTTAAATTGAGGCCCTTCTATTGAACTATGACAGAGTTCCAGTGGGAGTGTGCAGAAAAAGCTGCAGATTTTTGACCCCAGTACATTTGAGTGCAAGAATGCACACTTTAACAACAACAATAGTTGGGGGACCCTAACTATTTACAATCTATATTAACCACTTGGAAGAAGGGACTGAATATAACATAGCCAAGTTTGCTGACGATACAAAGATGGAAGGAATAGCAAAGTGTGAGGAGGACACAAAAATCTGCAAAAGGACATAGACAGGCTAAGTGAGTGGGCAAAAATTTGGCAGGTGGAGTATAATGTTGGAAAGTGTGAAGTCATGCACTTTGGCAGAAAAAAAATCAAAAAGCAAGTTATTATTTAAATGGAGAAAGATTGCAGAGTGCCGCAGTACAGCGGGACCTGGGGGTACTTGTGCATGAAACACAAAAGGATAGTATGCAGGTACAGCAAGTGATGAGAAAGGCCAATGGTATCTTGGCCTTTATTGCAAAGGGGATGGAGTATAAAAGCAGCGAAGTCTTACTACAGTTATATAAGGTATTGGTGAGGCCACACCTGGAATACTGCGTGCAGTTTTGGTTTCCATATTTACGAAAGGATATACTTGCTTTGGAGGCAGTTCAGAGAAGGTTCATTAGGTTGATTCTGGGGATGAGGGGGTTGACTTATGAGGAAAGGTTGAGTAGGTTGGGCCTCTACTCATTGGAATTCAGAAGAATGAGAGGTGATCTTATCGAACCTTATAAGATTATGAAGGGGCTTGACAAGGTGGATGCAGAGAGGATGTTTCCACTGATGTGGGAGACTAGAACTAGAGGGCATGATCTTAAATAAGGGGCTGTCCATTGAAAACAGAGATGAAGAGAAATTTCTTCTCTGAGGGTTGTAAATCTGTGGAATTCACTGCCTCAGTGAGCTGTGGAAGTTGGGACATTGAATAAATTTAAGACAGAAATACACAGTTTCTTAAATTATAAGGTGAGAAGGGGTTATGGGGAGTGGGCAGGGAAGTGGGGCCGAGTCCATGATCAGATCAGCCATGATCGTATTGAATGGCGGAGCAGGCTCGAGGGGCTGTATGGCCTACTTCTGTTCCTATTTCTTATGTTTTTATGTAACAACAACAACTTGCATTTATATAGTGCCTTTAATGCAGTAAATCATCACAAGGCATTTCACAGGAGTGATTATCAAACAAAATCTGACACCGAACCACATAAGGAGATATTAGGACAGGTGACCCAAAGCTTGGTCAAAGAGGTAGGTTTTAAGCAGCGTCTTAAATGAGGAAAGAGAGGTAGAGAGGTGGAGAGGTTTAGGGAGGGAATTCCAGAACTTAGGGTCTAGGCAGCTAAAGGCACGGACGTGAATGAGAATTTTAGAATGGAGCTGTTGCCAGACCGGGAGCCAATGTAGATCAGGGCTGATGGGTGAACGTGAATTGGTGTGAGTTAGAACACAGCAGCAGACTTATGGATAAAGTAGCAGATTTATCTAAATAGTTTTGATCTACAGTGGAAATAATAGCCTAGAAGTTACAGTTGTCAATATTATGGGGCGATTGCTTAACATGTTCACGAGTCATTTATGTATCTATTGTTTTATCTGAGCCCTTAACCTGTTACAATAAATAAGATATTAACCTCTGTTAATATTGCAGGTAAGTAAATGTCAGACAAGTTAAATGTTTGTACAGTTATATCACCACCAGTAATTTCTAAGACTTTACTGATTTTAAAATAATGTTTTTTCCCTATTTTCAAAGAACATGATAATGATTGTTCTTAAGCCTTTCCCAATAAAAGGACTGGCATTTTAAAATTTTAATCAATGGCATTTTATCCTTATTAATAAACAGTAAAAGTGTTGATAAACATCAACAGTCGATAGCTAAAGTATCTGTTCTTCTTTGTTGCGCGTGTGATACAGGTCTCCCTGCTCCACTGGGTTTCAAAGTCCTGCCCAAAAGCCAAACGACCCTTAGGTTAACGTGGCAGCCAGTCTCTGAGACCCTGGAGGAACTCACCTACCACGTTGAGTGTCAAACAGTCAATGACAGTAAAGGGAAGCCTACCGCCCGGGAGGTCCCTGGGAACCTGTCCAGCCTGGAAATCAAGGGCCTACAGCCTAAGCAGCAGTACCAGTGTCGAGTGCGAGCACAAACCAAGGCGATGGGAGAGTGGTGTGAAATGGTGACCTCATGGACGTACAGCAACAGTAAGTTATTCCCTTCCCAATTACTGCTTCTTGAGTTTGTGTTCACTGATATAATCTAGAAAAGAGAAAGTCGAGCGGTGACATGATAGGGATCTTTAAGATTATGAAAGGGTTTGATAGGTCGGATACAAAAAAGATGTTTCCACTTCTGGGGGAGACCAGAACTAGGGGACATTAATAAATCCAATACGGAATTCAGGAGAAACTTTTTTCTCAGTGAGTGGTTAGAATGTGAAACTCTCTACCACAAGGAGTAGTTGATGAGAATAGCATAGATGCATTTAAGGGGAAGCTAGATAAACACATGAGGGAAAAAGGAATAGAAGGGTCTGTTGATCAGGTCAGATGAAGTAAGGTGGGAGGAGGCTTGTGTGGAGCATAAACACTGGCATAGATCAGTCAAGCCGAATGACCTGTTTTTCTGCTGCAAATTCTATGATACCTTACCTGAACCCCTGTCTTGCATCAAAAATAAGACTTAACTTGCAGCTTTATATAAATGTATTAATTTATTAATTTACTTTAACTATTTATAAGTGCTCTGATACCTCTTCCTGTATGCAAGGAGCTCTATAGAAATTCAACTGATAAATGTTTTTTTGCTTCAAGAAAGAAAGACTTGGATTTATATAGCGCTTTTCACCACCACCGGACGCCTCAAAGTGCTTTACAGCTGATGAAGTACAGTCACTGTTGTAATGTAGGAAACACGGTAGCCAATTTGCACACAGCAAGCTCCTACAAGCAGCAATGTGATAATTACCAGATAATCTGTTTTTTAATTGTGATGATTGAGGGATAAGTATTGGCCAGGACACCGTGGACAGCTCCCCTGTTCTTCTTCGAAATAGTGCCATGGGATCTTTTACATCCATTTGAGAGAGCAAATGAGGCCTCGGTTTAACATCTCATCCAAAAGACAGCAGCTCTGACAGTGCAGTGCTCCTTCAGCACTGCACTGGAGTGTCAGCCTAGATATTTTTGTGCTCAAGTCCCTGGACTGGGACTTGAACCCACAACCTTTTAACGCAAAGGCGAGAGTGCTACTCACTGAGCCACAGCTGACACTGTGTTCATTATTTCATTATTTTCCTGTTAGACTTTTTATTAATGCTTTAAACAAAGAGGGAATGGGTAGCACAGTGTTTCACTGTCACTTTAACTCTGGGGCCTGGATGTGAATCCAGTTCAGACCTATGGAAGGAAAGTCAGTTTCACTGGTGCCCCAGAATTTAGGATCTACAGTCCCCACCACTTACTGCTTCCGGGTTTGTGTGTATGCAATTTGCCCGCTAGACACGGTGGCTGGTATAATGTGGTAGTGCTACAAGAATGTTATTGTCGCTCATCAGCGTCCGCAGCTCCATGAACCGCTACCTGAACGAACCTCCTTACTGCAGGACCCTAGACCTGATCCTCGACCTGGCACTTGACCTGGACCTGTTCCTCGACCCAACGCTCAAACTGGCCCTCGACCTGACCAAGGACCCCAAGTTCCGCAGCGTAAACCTCATCCTGGGAGCAGGACAACTATTTAAACAACCCAACCGCCACTTTAGGGCACTAAATTTTGGCTGCTGGGATTATTGTGCATGGTGTCATTTTTGTTAAATATAAATATATTTTAATAAACATGCATCAGCTTTTTATGTGTACTTCACTCGTACAAATATCCCAGGCGAGTCAACACAGCTGTTTCTGCCTGAAATAAACGGAATACTTAAGATGCTATTATCAGAAAATTTGAAGTTGACCTTAGTGCAAATGGCCAAAGGTTAGCGCATTTTGGCCGATGCAAGCGACTGCTTATTTTAAGTGGTGGAAACTGTGGCCTAGAAATTAGTCTCGGGTGGTGGCACAAAACGGGCAGTATCGGAAGGGCTGCCCGTTATACGCAGCACCTGATATTCAGTTCCATTGCCGTCATTATCAGGCACTGTGTATAATGGGCGGCCGATTTGATACCGCCCGTTTTGTGCCAGAGGAGGCGCTGCAATCTCGCACAATCCGTTACAACAAACACAGCTGAGCGACGCAGCATTCCCCCGGACCAACAAGGCCACAGGAGACTCACTAGCAATAATATAAAAAATATATTTCTCATTGCTTTAAACCAAGTTGTATGTTCATAGAATGAAACAGCATAGAAGGAGGCCATTTGGCCCATCCTGCCTGTGCCAGCTCTCTGAAAGAGCTATCCAATTAGTTCCCCTCCCCCTGCTCTTTACCCATAGCCCTGCAAATTTTTCCCCTTCAAGTATTTATCCAATTCCCTTTTGAAAGTTACTATTGAATCTGCTTCCCCCATCTTTCAGGCAGTGCACTCCAGATCATAACAACTCGCTGTGTAAAAAGATTTCTCCTCCTCCTCTCCCCTCTGGTTGTTTTGCCAATTAACTTAAATCTGTGTCCTCTGCTTACCAACTCTCCTGCCACTGGAAACCTCATTTACTCCATCAAAACCCTTCATAATTTTGAACACCTCTGTCAAATCTCCCCATAACCTTCTTTGCTCTACGGAGCCTCACCAGTCTCTCCTCATAAATGAAGCCCCTCATCCCTGGTACCAATCTAGTAAATCACCTCTGTACCCCCTCAAAGGCCATGTCATCCTTCCTAAAGTGCAGTGCCCAGAATTAAACACAATACTCCAGCTGAGGCCTAGTCAAGGTTTGGCATAACGTCCTTGGCTTTGTATTCAATTCCTCTATTAATAAAGCCAAGGATCCCGTATGTTTTTTTAACAGCCTTCTTAAATTGTCCTGCCATCTTCAAATACTTGTGTACATACATCTCCAAGTATCTCTGTTCCTGCACCACCTTTAAAATTATAGCTCATTCACCTAGACTTTACCAGGATTCCACTGTCAGCGTGGTCCCTAAATAAGTTGGTTTGAAAGCAGAGTGCAATGCGATTGACACCAAGATCCCATTGATTCTGACAGAACGGCCTCCCGCTCCTACCAACGTCAAGATTTTTAACATCTCCGACTCCTCGGCTTTCATCTCCTGGTTAATCGAAGATGGCAACTCCATATCTTCCATCATCATACGATACAAAATCTACGGGGCAGAGGATTACACCCAGGAGACAGAAATCAAAATGAGAGACAACATTGTTTCACGGTTTCAGCTGCGAGGGCTAGAGGCAAATTCACCATACCTGGTGGAACTGTATGCAAAGAATAACATTGGGGAGAGTTACCCTAACCCGACCATGGAACTACATACGCTGCAAGAGTCTGCAGGTACAGTGTCCTCACCTTTAGTAATAAGTGTGCAACTTGTGAGCGTATACTTCCGCTGTGTGTATACATGTCATAGATAAACTCCTGGTAAGTCTATAAGAAATTGTAAAGCCTGTTTAATGCACTTACATGAAATGCCTGTCTTTTATTTGAGCACAGGCGTTAAGCTGCTTATCTTAACACCTCAGTTAAACCAGCGGACAAAGGATGTATAAAATATTAACTGAATTCTTTCTGCTTTTGTTAAGTGTTTATTGTTTGACATGATAATAGCTGGCTCATACAGAAAATAAATAAAAGGTGATTTTGTTTATTATATTACAAATTGTCGTGGCCATCCTGACTGATTGGAAGCACATTTGCCATTATCAGCAAGCAATCTAGGAACTCTTGGTCACAATCATTTAATGTGCTGACCATTTGTTTTACATCATTCTGAGGAATGGCAGCAGATGTAAGCTACTGCCAGTGCACTCCATGTTGCTGTGTGCTGATGTGGCTTAACAATTATTACTTGGTATTCACAGTGTAATTGTGTTGTTGAGTGCTCCTGATGCTCATAGGGAGCTGGGAAATTGTGGGCAGATAGCGCCTGCTTCTCCATCCGCTTCAATCTGAGCGTTAATTTTATCTCCAAACTTTATCATTTGAAATTCACAATGTGCCTAAAATCCCCAATAATTGGTGATCTTGATGCTTTAGTCCATTAGGGTAAAAGACTAACCACTTTGTTAAATCAGTGTGGGAGTTTACAAACTGATATTAACAATCCCCTAAATGTGACTTATACAATCACAGAATCATAGAATAGTACAGAACAGATGGAGGCCATTCGGCCCATCAAGTCTGCACCGGCTCTTTCGAAGAGCAATCCAGTTACTCCCACTCCGTCGCGCTTTCCCCGTTTTCCTGCAATCTTTTCTCCTTCAAGTATTTATCCCATTCCTTTTTGAAGGCTACTATTGAATCTGTTTCCACCACTCTATCAGCAGTGCATTCCAAATTCGAACCACTCGTTGCATAGAAAGTTATTTCCTTATCTCCCCCCTGGCTTTTGCCAATCACCATAATTCTGTGCCCTCCTATTATCAACCTATCAACGATTGGAAACAGTTACTCTTTATTTACTCTATCGAAATACTTCATAATTTTAAACACCTCTATCAAATCTCCCCTTAACCTTCTCTACCCCAAGGAGAACAACCCCAGCTTCTCCAGTCTATCCACGTAACAGTAATCCCTCATCCCTGAATCATTCTAGTAAATCTCTTCTGTACCCTCTCCAAAAACTTCACATCCTTTCTAAAGTGTGGTGCTCAGAATTGGACATAATAATCCAGCTTTTTTTTAGGGGAAAATTCTGACCATATGCCTCTAATTATAAAGCCCAGGATCCCATTTGCATTATTAACTGTTTTATTAATCTGTCCTGCCATCTTCAAATACCCTGCACCCCCTTTAAAATTGTACCATTAAGTCTATATGGTCTTTCCTTGTTCTTCCTTCCCAAATGTATTACCTCGTCTTCTATAAAAAAAAAATAAAAGATATAAAAATATCAACAGTTGGAACTTTACCTTATACAGTTTACAGGGATATCACCCCCATACACCAATTATATAAGGATGTCAAGCAATGTTCCCTTTAAGTGCGGCCGGGCAGCGCTCTGAAGGACCCCCGCAGGTGGCTTGCCGGCTTTTAAATAGAAAAAATGTGCATGCGCTGTATTATAAATGGGTTGCGCGGCCCCCTAAAAATTATATCGAATGTTGATGCCTAGGCCTTGGAGAAGGTGCAGAGGTGGGTTTACTAGAATGGTACCAGGGATGAGGGTCTTCAGTTATGTGGAGAGACTGGAGAAGCTGGAATTGTTTTCCTTAGAACAGAGAAGGTTAGAGGGAGATTTAATAGAGGGGTTCAAAATTATGAAAGGTTTTGATGAGTTTAAATAAGGAGAAACTGTTTCCACTGGCAGCAGTGTTGGTAACCAGAGAACACAGATTTAAAATAATTGGCATAAAAAGCAGAAGGGAGATGAGGAGAGATTGTTTTACATGGCAAGTTATGATTTGGAATGCACTGCCTAAAAGGGCGGTGAAAGCAGATTCAATAGTAGCTTTCAAAAGAGAATTGGATAAATACTTGAAGGGGAAAAATTTGCAGGGTATGGGCAAAGAGCGGGGGAGTGGGACTAATTGGATAGCTCTTTCAAAGAGCTGACACAGGCATGATGGGATGAATGGCCTCTTGTATTTTATGATTCTGAGGAAAGGGTGTAAGAGAAAAGATAGCCATCCGTGGCTAACTAAAGAAATAAAGGACAGTATCAAATTAAAAACAAGGGCATACAAAGTGGCCAAAACTAGTGGGAGGACAGAAGATTGGGAAGCTTTTAAAAGATAGCAAAGAATGACTAAAAAAATGATTAAGATAGACTATGAAAGTAAACTAGCACAAAATATAAAAACAGATAGCAAGAGTTTCTATAGGTATATAAAAAGGAAAAGAGTGGCTAAAATAAATTAGAGGACGAGACTGGGGAATTAGTAATGGGGAACATGGAGATGGCAGAAACTCTGAACAAATAGTTTGTATCAGTCTTTACGGTAGAGGGCACTAACAATATTCCAATAGTGGATAGTCATGGGGCTAAAGGGAAGGAGGAAATTAACACAATCACAATCACTAAGGAGGTGGTACTCAGTAAAATAATGGGATGAAAGGCAGATGTCTTGCATCCTTGGGTCATAAGAGAAGTAGCAGACGGGATTGTGGATACATTGGTTGTAATTTACCAAAGTTCCCTGGATTCTGGGGAGAACCCAGCAGATTGGAAAACTGCAAATGTAACACCCCTATTTAAAAAAGAAGGCAGACAAAAAGCAGGAAACTATAGACCAGTTAGCCTAACATCTGTGGTTGGGAAAATGTTGGAGTCCATTATTAAAGAAGCAGTAGCAGGACATTTGGAAAAGCAAAATTCGGTCAGGCAGAGTCAGCATGGATTTATGAAGGCAAAGACACGTTTGACAAACTTGCTGGAGTTCTTTGAGGATGTAACGAACAGGGTGGATAAAGGGGAACCAGTGGATGTGGTGTATTTGGACTTCCAAAAGGCATTTGACAAGGTACCACATACGGGGTTGGGGGTAATATATTAGCATGGATAGAGGATTGGCTAACTAACAGAAAACAGAGAGTCGGGATAAATGGTTCATTCTCGGGTTGGCAATCAGTAACTAGTGGGGTGCCGCAGGGATCAGTGCTGGGACCCCAACTATTTACAATCTATGTTAACGACTTGGAAAAAGGGACTGAGTGTAACGTAGCCAAGTTTGCTGACGATACAAAGATGGGAGGAAAAGCAATGTGTGAGGAGGACACAAAAATCTGCAAAAGGACATATACAGGCTAAGTGAGTGGGCAAAAAATTGCAGATGGAGTATTAATGTTGGAAAGTGTGAGGTTCACTTTGGCAGAAAAAATCAAAGAGCAAGTTATTATTTAAATGGAGAAAGATTGCAAAGCGCTGCAGTACAACGGAACCGGGGGTACTTGTGCATGAAACACAAAAGGATAGTATGCAGGTACAGCAAGTGATCAGGAAGGCCAATGGTATCTTGGTATTTATTGCAAAGGGGATGGAGTATAAAAGGAGGGAAGTCTTACTACAGCTATACAAGGTATTGGTGAGGCCACACCTGGAATACTGCGTGCAGTTTTGGTTTCCATATTTACGAAAGGATATACTTGCTTTGGAGGCAGTTCAGAGAAGGTTCACTAGGTTGATTCTGGGGTTGAGGGGGTTGACTTATGAAGAAAGGTTGAGTAGGTTGGGCCTCTGCTCATTGGAATTTAGATGAATGAGAGGTGATCTTATCGACGCGTATAAAATTATGAGGGGGCTTGACAAGGTGGATGCAGAGAGGATGTTTCCACTGATGTGGGAGACTAGAACTAGAGGGCATGATCTTAGAATAAGGGGCTGCCCATTTAAAACAAAGATGAGGAGAAATGTCTTCTCTGAGGGTTGTAAATCTGTGAAATTCGCTGCCTCAGAGAGCTGTGTAAGCAGGGACATTGAATAAATTTAAGACAGAAATAGACAGTTTCTTAAACGATAAGGGTATAAGGGGTTATGGGGAGCGAGCAAGGAAGTGGAGCTGAGTCCTAAATGGCGGAGCAGGCTCAAGGGACCGTATGGTCTACTCCTGCTCCTATTTCTTATGTTCTTATAATGGTTTTGATAAAGTGTAAAATCCCTGAGATATATATGAGCGTCGACACTTTATATTTTCAGCTGAGTACTACAGAGGCCAGCACGAGGGGAGGCTGCTGCTCTATGCCATCCTGGGCTCAGCAGGAATGACCTGTCTGACCATCCTACTGGCCTTTTGCATCGTGCTTCACTTCAAGAGGAACAACTTCCAACGGAGAATGGTGCAAGCTTTTCAAAACAGCTCGGTAGGTTCGCGCGACCAAACATTGCCAGGTCGAGAGTATTGTTTCCCAACAGCGAGTTATAGTAAAATGTTCCAGTTTGTTCAGAGCTCAGTGATAACTCCTGGGAGTCAAGGATGCAACATTGGTATAAATATAGCACGTGCTTATTTGTACTGCAAAATGACCACCATGCTCCATCCTATGTTTCTTATTGGTCCCCTTGGAGGATAAGCCACACCCTGAAGTTTCACTGGAATGTGTAACTGGAACCGCCCATCCCAAGGTCTCACTGACTTTGCAAATTTTTTACTCGATCCACTTTCACTTCCCGAAACGACAGAGGACAGAGCTCCCCAGAAGACACAAGGGTTAGCCAAAGTGCCTTACTCCAGTCCAAGTACATCCCTCCCCCAGCCGAAGTGCCTTATCCCAATCCATGTGCATGCCTCTCCAAGCCAAAGTGCCTTACCCCAGTGCATGCCTCCCCCAGCCGAAGTGCCTTACCCCAGCCCAAGTGCATCCTTACTCCATCCCCTCCTCCCCCCCCTCCCCTCCCTCCCTCCCCCCCTCCCCCTCCCCCTCCCCCTCCTCCTCCTCCTCCCCCCCCCTCCCCCTCCCCCCCCCCCCCCTCCTCCCCCCCCCCCCCCCCCTCCTCCTCCTCCCCCCCCACCACCATGGATGGGGCATTGTGTATGGATTGTTAACAGGTTTATTGGGACATCATCACAGGCGGTCCATAGAACAAAGATTACTTGCTTCCACGAGTTCGCAGGTGTTTCGATGAAGGACCCGATGTTCTGAACTCCAATTGAGGGGGTGGAAAATTCATGCCTATGCGTGAATTTTTTTAACGTGTGGTTACCGTTGCACACCAGCCACCACACGGGCTTGACAGAGCTAGGCATTATCCAGTGGCAAGGGTAAACCAAGACGACTGGAGACCTGCTCTGCTGCACGGACCTAGTGCATGCACACATATCGCAGTGTGGGCTGGCCCGTGCTGCCCCTGGGCCCCCGGCTCTTCTGGGCCCCGTACCCTCATCTGTCGCACCCCGCCATGATCTCTCACCACTTCTCCGCCATAAACATTCACCGTATCTCGCCACAAACATTCGCCGCTTATCCTCCCGGACCTTCCCACTCCTCTGTACTTGGGCCCTGCCGATGTTCCTGCCCATGCGCCAAAACGGCGACCGGGGTTTTGATGACGTCAGCCGGTCGTCCATCTCAAAAACGTCGCTCACTTGGAGCAACTCGCGCTGGCGGTTGAAATGGTACGCTGCTCCAGCTCTTATATAGCCCGACCTGCGGAGCTGTTCTCTCGCAGTCGGGGGGGGCCACGGGTTTATTGGGTATGAAGTGAATAGAGACGGTGTCATGACTTCTAGATATCATCCACTCCAACGATGTCTCTTCTAGGGGGTTGGAAGAAGGTGATCTGTCGTCCCCCCACCTGCGTGTGTCTCTCTCTCTCTCGCTCAGTCTCCCTCTCTCCACACCCCCCCCACACGCCCCCCAGCCTCTCACCCCCTCAGCCTCTCTCTCACCCCCCCAGTCTCTTCACCCCCAACCTCTCTCTTTTCCCCCCCCCCCCCCAGTCTCTCTCTCGCTATCGGCCCCCCGCCTGCCGCTCTCGGCCCCCTGCCCACTGCTCTCGGGACCACGCCGGCCGCTCTCGCCCTCAGGACCGCCGCTCTCAGGCCCAGGCCTGCCAAGGGGGGAGAGAGTTGGAGCCTCAGGTCCTGCTTCTCGGCACCACGTGCATAGATCATGGCTGATCTGTATCACAACTCCATTTACCCACCTTGGTCCGTAACCCTTAATCCCCTTGCCGAACAAAAATCTATCATTCAGTTCTGAAAGTTTCAATTGACCCCGAGCCTCAACAGCTTTTTGGGGGAGAGAGTTCCAGATTCCCATTACCCTTTGTGTGAAAAAGTGCTTCCTGACTTCACCCCGCCATCTCGCACAAAATCTGGCGGCAGCAGATGGCCGAGAAAGAAGGAGATTTCCCTCCTGCTGCCCCACCAGTATTGCCACTGGCCGCTCCCCATCCCTCCCCCAAAGGACCCACTGCCCTCAACGCCACTCTTCAGGGCGGCCATGTCCAAGGTGGTGGCAGACCCCAAGACATGATGGTAAAGGCCCTGAGATGTACTAATTGTGGTCTGTGTAGCAGCCTCTTCTCTCGCCAAGTTTGAAGAGGGTACAGAGACGATTCACGAGGCTGATACCAGAGATGAGGGGGGTTACCTTATGATGATAGATTGAGTAGACTGGGTCTTTACTCGTTGGAGTTCAGAAGGATGAGGGGTGATCTTATAGAAACATTTAAAATAATGAAAGGGATAGACAAGATAGAGGCAGAGAGGTTGTTTCCACTGGTCGGGGAGACTAGAACTAGGGGGCACAGCCTCAAAATACGGGGGAGCCAATTTAAAACTGAGTTGAGAAGGAATTTCTTCTCCCAGAGGGTTATGAATCTGTGGAATTCTCTGCCCAAGGAAGCAGTTGAGGCTAGCTCATTGAATGTATTCAAATCACAGATAGATAGATTTTTAACCAATAAGGGAATTAAGGATTATGGGGAGCGGGCGGGTAAGTGGAGCTGAGTCCACGGCCAGATCAGCCATGATCTTGTTGAATGGCGGAGCAGGCTCGAGGGGCTAGATGGCCTACTCCTGTTCCTAATTCTTATGTTCTTATGTAAGCACTCAGCTGCCGATGGCCTCGGTCTCAGTCGAACCCCTTAGTGAGAGCCTTGATGCAACCTTTGGGGCATCTCTGCCACCTTGATGGTCCCTTGCCACCTCCTCTGGTGCTTTGCACTCTTGGGCTCCCTCTTGACAGTGGGAATCCCTCTGGGAGCCCACCAGTCCATACAGGATTAACCCCAATCCAGGTAAATGGGCCACAGTGGAGGCGGGTTTGAGGGGCAGCTGAAGTCCTGCCCTACTGGATCTCTGCCCGAAAGAGGAAATTGCCAGTGTGGCCCTTGGAATTGCACTGGAGTAAATCATTTTAATGGTTTTAGGTTCTTTTCTAGCTGATTGACCTTCCACCTTTTCTTTCCTTTGAAGAGGGAGGAGCCTATTATTCAATTTAATTCAGGGACCCTCACTCTGTCCAGGAAACCAAAACCTCAGCTGCGAATGCCAATCGTCTATCCCGTCCTCCAATGGGATGACATCAAATTTGAAGACATTATCGGCGAAGGGAATTTTGGACAAGTCTTGAAAGCTCGAATTAAGAAAGACGGACACAAGATGAACGCTGCCATTAAAAGAATGAAAGGTAAGATAGCCACAATGTCAAAAATCTCCTTTGTTGACAAAGAATAATTATTTTTATATCAACAAAGGAACAGGAAGAGGCCATTCAGCCCCTCCAGCCTGGTCTGTCAATCAACTAGATCTTGGCAGATCTGTATCCCAATCCATTTACTCCCCTTGGTTTCATAACCTTTAATACCTTTGCTTAGGAAAAATGTAATCTCAGTTTCGAAATCTCTAATTGACCCCAGCCTCAACAGCTTTTTGGGGGAGAGAGTTCCAGATTTTCACTACCCTTTGTGTGAAGAAGTGCTTCCTGACATCATTCCTGAATGGCCTAGCTCTCATTTTAAGGTTAAGCTCCCTTGTTCTGGTCTCCCCCACCAGAGGAAACAGTTTCTGTTGAACTCTATATGTCATGTATGTAACCATCATTCAACAGTAACCTTCATGTAACTGTAACCTTCATGCAACTCCTGTACACTGTACTTATACCCTAGAAATGAACACCCCGACCTCAGGGGGTGAACTTGTGGGAGGCAGCAGCCAAGTTCATGGCACCGTGGCTGGCTCTGTTGCACAGGAGGGCAGTAAAAAGAGTGGGAGAGTGATAGAGATAGGGAATTCAATTGTGAGGGGAATAGATAGGCGTTTCTGCGGCCGCAACCGAGATTCAGGATCGTATGTTGCCTCCCTGGTGCAAGGGTCAAGGATGTCTTGGAGCGGGTGCAGGACATTCTAAAAAGGGAGGGAGAACAGCCAGTTGTTGTGGTGCACATTGGTACCAACGACATAGGTAAAAAAAAGGGATGAGGTCCTACGAAACGAATTTAAGAAGCTAGGAGCTAAATTAAAAAGTAGGACCTCAAAAGTAGTAATCTCGGGATTGCTACCAGTGCCACGTGCTAGTCAGAGTAGGATTCGCAGGATAGCGCAGATGAATACATGGCTTGAGCAGTGGTGCAGCAGGGAGGGATTCAAATTCCTGGGGCATTGGAACTGGTTCTGGGGGAGGTGGGACCAGTACAAACCGGACGGTCTGCACCTGGGCAGGACCGGAACCAATGTCCGAGGGGGAGTGTTTGCTAGTGCTGTTGGGGAGGAGTTAAACTAATATGGCAGGGGGATGGGAACCAATGCAGGGAGACAGAGGGAAACAAAAAGGAGACAAAAGCAAAAGACAGAAAGGAGATGAGGAAAAGTGGAGGGCAGAGAAACCCAAGAAAAAGAACAAAAAGGGCCACTGTACAGCAAAATTCTAAAAGGACAAAGGGTGTTAAAAAAACAAGCCTGAAGGCTTTGTGTCTTAATGCAAGGAGTATCCGTAATAAGATGGATGAATTAACTGTGCAAATAGGTGTTAACAAATATGATGTGATTGGGATTATGGAGACGTGGCTCCAGGATGATCAGGGCTGAGAACTCAACATCCAAGGGTATTCAACATTCAGGAAGGATAGAATAAAAGGAAAAAGGAGGTGGGGTAGCATTGCTGGTTAAAGAGGAGATTAATGCAATAGTTAGGAAAGACATTAGCTTGGATGATATGGAATCTATATGGGTAGAGCTGCAGAACACCAAAGGGCAAAAAACGTTAGTGGGAGTTGTGTACAGACCTCCAAACAGTAGTAGTGATGTTGGGGAGGGCATCAAACAGGAAATTAGGGGTGCATGCAATAAGGGTGCAGCAGTTATAATGGGTGACTTTAATATGCACATAGATTGGGCTAGCCAAACTGGAAGCAATACGGTGGAGGAGGATTTCCTGGAGTGCATAAGGGGTGGTTTTCTAGACCAATATGTCGAGGAACCAACTAGGGGGGAGGCCATCTTAGACTGGGTGTTGTGTAATGAGAGAGGATTAATTAGCAATCTCGTTGTGCGAGGCCCCTTGGGGAAGAGTGACCATAATATGGTGGAATTCTGCATTAGGATGGAGAATTAAACAGTTAATTCAAAGACCATGGTCCAGAACTTAAAGAAGGCTAACTTTGAAGGTATGAGCCGTAAATTGGCTCGGATAGATTGGCGAATGATACTTAAGGGGTTGACAGTGGATGGGCAATGGCAGACATTTAGAGACCGCATGGATGAACTACAACAATTGTACATTCCTGTCTGGCATAAAAATAAAAAAGGGAAGGTGGCTCAACCGTGGCTATCAAGGGAAATCAGGGATAGTATTAAAGCCAAGGAAGTGGCATACAAATTGGCCAGAAATAGCAGCGTACCCGGGGACTGGGAGAAATTTAGAACTCAGCAGAGGAGGACAAAGGGTTTGATTAGGGCAGGGAAAATGGAGTGCGAGAAGAAGCTTGCAGGGAACATTAAGACGGATTGCAAAAGTTTCTATAGACAAACGTAGGTCCCCTGCAGTCAGAATCAGGGGAAGTCATAATGGGGAACAAAGAAATGGCAGACCAATTGAACAAGTACTTTGGTTCGGTATTCACTAAGGAGGACACAAACAAACTTCCGGATATAAAAGGGGTCAGAGGGTCTAGTAAGGAGGAGGAACTGAGGGAAATCTTTATTCGTCGGGAAATTGTGTTGGGGAAATTGATGGGATTGAAGGCCGATAAATCCCCAGGGCCTGATGGAGTACTTAAGGAGGTGGCTTTGGAAATAGTGGATGCATTGACAGTCATTTTCCAACATTCCATTGACTCTGGATCAGTTCCTATCGAGTGGAGGGTAGCCAATGTAACCCCACTTTTTAAAAAAGGAGGGAGTGAGAAAACAGGGAATTATAGACTGGTCAGCCTGACCTCAGTAGTGGGTAAAATGATGGAATCAATTATTAAGGATGTCATAGCAGCGCATTTGGAAAGAGGTGACATGATAGGTCCAAGTCAGCATGGATTTGTGAAAGGGAAATCATGCTTGACAAATCTTCTGGAATTTTTTGAGGATGTTTCCAGTAGAGTGGACAAGGGAGAACCAGTTGATGTGGTGTATTTGGACTTTCAGAAGGCTTTCGACAAGGTCCCACACAAGAGATTAATGTGCAAAGTTAAAGCACATGGGATTGAGGGTAGTGTGCTGACGTGGATTGAGAACTGGTTTTCAGACAGGAAGCAAAGAGTAGGAGTAAATGGGTACTTTTCAGAATGGCAGGCAGTGACTAGTGGGGTACCGCAAGGTTCTCTGCTGGGGCCCCAGCTGTTTACACTGTACATTAATGATTTAGACGAGGGGATTAAATGTAGTATCTCCAAATTTGCGGACGACACTAAGCTGGGTGGCGGTGTGAGCTGCGAGGAGGATGCTATGAGACTGCAGAGTGACTTGGATAGGTTAGGTGAGTGGGCAAATGCATGGCAGGTGAAGTATAATGTGGATAAATGTGAGGTTATCCACTTTGGTGGTAAAAACAGAGAGACAGACTATTATCTGAATGGTGACAGATTAGGAAAAGGGGAGGTGCAACGAGACCTGGGTGTCATGGTACATCAGTCATTGAAGGTTGGCATGCAGGTACAGCAGGCAGTTAAGAAAGCAAATGGCATGTTGGCCTTCATAGCGAGGGGATTTGAGTACAGGGGCAAGGAGGTGTTGCTACAGTTGTCCAGGGCCTTGGTGAGGCCACACCTGGAGTATTGTGTACAGTTTTGGTCTGCAAACTTGAGGAAGGACATTCTTGCTATTGAGGGAGTGCAGCGAAGGTTCACCAGACTGATTCCCGGGATGGTGGGACTGACCTATCAAGAAAGACTGGATCAACTGGGCTTGTATTCACTGGAGTTCAGAAGAATGAGAGGGGACCTCATAGAAACATTTAAAATTCTGACGGGTTTAGACAGGTTAGATGCAGGAAGAATGTTCCCAATGTTGGGGAAGTCCAGAACCAGGGGTCACAGTCTAAGGATAAGGGGTAAGCCATTTAGGACCGAGATGAGGAGAAACTTCTTCACCCAGAGAGTGGTGAACCTGTGGAATTCTCTACCACAGGAAGTTGTTGAGGTCAATTCACTAAATATATTCAAAAGGGAGTTAGATGAAGTCCTTACTACTAGGGGGAACATTGGGTATGGCGAGAAAGCAGGAAGGGGGTACTGAAGTTGCATGTTCAGCCATGAACTCATTGAATGGGGGTGCAGGCTAGAAGGGCCGAATGGCCTACTCCTGCACCTATTTTCTATGTTTCTATGTTTCTACCTGGGTTTCCAGGTATAAAAGGGGAGGTCCCACCCAGGGTCAGCACTCCTTCGTCCTGGGAATAAAGGTTAAGGTCACATAGTGACTGTGTCTGCAATACATGCCTCGTGTGAGTTTGTAGTAAGGTGCAGGGACACCACACTATATATTTCATATCAGCTGAAGCTACACAACACCCATATCATATCTTCCCAGACTGGTTGTGAATGTAGTTTTAACCTGTGCACCCACCCCTTCCCTTTGCTGTGCATGTTGAGTTCTATATCTTTAAAATGAGTCTATAAGAAGGCGCCATGAATTACATGGGTTAATTTTGAAGTGACCGCTTCCATTGGGTGGGAGGTGACAGCAGCGACTCTGCCGCCCATCTGGTGGAAGTGGTCAGTGGCTGCAATTATTTCCTTGGTCTTTCGAGCAGCATTGGAATTCGATTGACAAGCTGGTTAGAGTCACTCGCCGATTAATGGAGGGAGCACAACAGTAAGACAGTACCTGCTCCTCCTCCTCCGAGGAAACAAGATGGCCCAGGTGGGATAAAGGGGCCTGGGAGACCATCACTGGGGAGGATCATGCATGTGGTGGGGTTGGATTTTTTGCTGGGCCAAGAGGTGCATTAATGTGCCTCCTGACTCTACAAAACTCATTTAAAGATATTGGCCTGGATTTTGTGATCAGAGGCAAAGGAACGGTGTTATGCATTTAACCCTTTGTAACTTGCATTACACCTGACTACCAGAGGGCCCACCTGTTGGAGTCCCAAGGGCTCCCAGCATTCCTTGGGAGCACAGTATATAAGGCGGCCACCCACGAGGTATCTGCACTCTGGAACCTTAATAAAGGAGCTAAGGTCACCCTTGCTCTTTACACACAGTACTCAGTCTCACCATTTATTATGAGTTTAACAATTGGTGACGAGGTAACGAAAAACCGCGTGAAAATGCAAAGAACAGTCGGCATCCTGGAGAATTTCTCAAAAGGGGATGATTGGGAGGCCTTCGTGGAGAGGCTCGACCAATAATTTGTGGCCAATGAGCTGGAAAGGGACGAGAACGAAGGGCGATCCTCCTGGCTGTGGGGCAACAACCTGTGGCCTCATGAAGAATCTCCTGGCCCCGGCAAAACCAACAGAGAAATCCTACGAAGAATTGTGTATGCTGGTACGGGAACGCCTAAATCCTAAGGAAAGTGTTTTGATGGAGAGATATCGGTTCTACACGTGTCAACGATCGGAGGGCCCGGAAGTGGCGAGCTACGTTGCCGAACTAAGGTGCCTCGCAGGGCATTGTGAGTTTGAGGGATTCCTAGAACAAATGCTCAGAGACTTTTTTGTACTGGGCATTGGACATGAGTTAATCCTTCACAAACTGTTGACTGTAGAAACTCCGAATCTGAGTAAATCCATAACGATAGCCCAGGCATTTATGTCCACCAGCGACAATACCAAGGAGATTTTGCAGAACAAAGAAGTTTTGGCCAGTACTGTGCATAAAGTATCGTCGGTTTTGAGCAGAAAAGTACAGGGCAGAACGTACACGCCGGCTGCTGTGGCCCGACCTCAATTGACCCAGAGTCCGCCATCATCTGTTAATGCGAGGCAGTTAACACCCTGTTGGTGCTGCGGAGGTGATCATCGGCCCCATCAATGCCACTTTAAGCACTGTGCGTGCAATGGTTGCAGAACAATGGGACACCTCCAACGAATGTGCAGGAGAGCTGCAAACCCTGCAAACCACCATGTTGCAGAGGAAGATTGATCCACAGTGGATCAGATTGAGTTGGAGACTCGTACGGAGGAGGCAGAAGTGTACGGGGTACCCATGTTCACGACGAAATGCCCACCGATAATGTTGAAAGTTGAACTGAACGGCATTCCAGTATCTATGGAACTGGACATGGAGGCAAGTCAGTCCATAATGAGTAAAGAGGCCTTCGACAGGTTGTGGGGAAAGAAGGCACACAGGCCCAAGCTCAGCCCCATTCACACTAAACTAAGGACTTACACCAAGGAACTAATCCCTGTAATTGGCAGTGCAGAAGTCGAAGTCTTCTATGACGGAGCAGTACACGAACTCCTACTGTGGATTGTGCCAGGGGATGGCCCCACGTTGTTTGGCAGAAGCTGGCTGGGGAAAATCTGCTAGAATTGGGACGACATCCGAGCGCTTTCGTCCGTCGATGACGCCTCATGTATCCAGGTTCTAAGCAAGTTCCCATCGTTATTCAAGCTAGGCATTAGAAGCTTCTCGGGGGTGAAAGTGCAGATCCATTTGATTCCCTGTACTCGACCCATCCACCACAAGGCTCGGGCGGTACCGTACATGATGCGTGAAAAAGTGGAAATTGAGCTGGACAGGCTGCAACGTGATGGCATCATCGCGCCGGTGGAATTCAATGACTGGGCCAGTCTGATTGTCCCGGTACTCAAGGAAGATGGTACGATTAGAATTTGCGGGAACTATAAAGTAACGATTAACCGTTTTTCACTGCAGGACCAGTACCTGCTACCCAAGGCAGACGACCTATTTGCGACCCTGGCTGTAGGGAAGACGTTCACTGAGCTGGACCTTATCTCGGCCTACATGACGCAGAAGCTGGAGGAGTCTTCAAAAGGCCTCACCTGCATCAACATGCACAAGGGTCTGTTTATCTACAACCGGTGCCCGTTCGGGATTTGGTCGGCCGCGGCGATTTTCCAGCGGAACATGGAGAGCCTGCTTAAGTTGGTTCCTTGCACAGTGGTCTTCCAGGACGACATATTGGTTACAGGTCAGGACACCATGGAGCACTTGAAGAATCTGGAGGAGGTTCTTAGTCAGTTGGATCACATGGGGCTCAGGTTGAAACGCTCGAAGTGTGTGTTCCTGGCACAGGACGTTGAATTCTTAGGAAGCAGAATCACAGCAGACGGTATCAGACCCACCAACGCCAAGATAGAGGCCATCAAGAACGCATCGCGACCACAGAACGTGAGGGAGCTGCGGTCGTTCCGGGGACTCCTTAACTATTTTGGTCATTTCCTACCTGGGTTAAGCACCCTGCTAGAACCCCTACATGCGCTACTGCACAAGGGAGATGACTGGGTATGGGGGAATTCACAAGAGGTTGCCTTTAAGAAATAAATTTATTATGTTCTAACAAACGGCTTGTCCTGTATAATCCATGTAAACGATTATTATTAGCTTGTGATGCGTCGTCATACGGGGTCGGGTATGTGTTACAATAGGCTAATGATTCGGGGATTTTGCAACCGGTTGCATTTGCATCCAGGAGATTGTCCAAGGCCGAAAGGGCCTACAGCATTGCTGAAAAAGAGGCTCTGGCGTGCGTTTACGGGATAAAAAAAATGTACCAGTACTTATTTGGCCTCAAGTTCGAGCTTGAAACTGACCACAAGCCGCTCATATCGCTGTTCTCTGAGAGCAAAGGGATTAGTACCAATGCCTCTGCCCGCATCCAAAGATGGGTGCTCATGCTGTCAGCATACAACTATGTAATCCGCCATAGACCGGGCACAGAGAACTGCGCACATGCTCTCAGTCGGCTACCATTGCCCACCAACGGGGTGGAAATGGCACAGCCAGCGGACTTGCTCGTGGTCATGGAGGCATTTGAGAACGAGAAGTCCCCCGTTACGGCTCGCCAGATCAGGATCTGGACAAGCCAGGATCCTTTACTGTCCTTGGTTAAAAAAACTGTGTCCTCCATGGGAGCTGGTCCAGTGTCCCAGTGGAGATGCAGGAAGCGATTAAGCCGTTCTACAGTCACAAAGACAAGTTGTCCCTGAAGGCAGATTGTCTTTTGTGGGGCAATTCCATGGTCTTGCCCAAAAAAGGCAGATACACACTTATTTGCGAACTTCACAACACCCACCCAGGCATCATAATGATGAAAGCTATAGCCAGATCTCACGTGTGATGGCCTGGCATCGACTCAGATTTAGATTCATGCGTGCGCCAGTGCAACACTTGCTCTCAGTTGAGCAATGCACCCAGAGAGGCACCGCTGTTTGTGGTCGTGGCCATCCAAACCATGGTCGAGGATCCATGTAGACTATGTGGGCCCATTCCTAGGCAAAATGTTTTTGGTTGTCGTGGACGCTTACTCAAAATGGATTGAATGTGCAATAATGTCTGTAAGCACATTCACGGCCACCATTGAAAGCCTACGAGCCATGTTTGCCACGCATCGCTTGCCTGATGTCCTAGTGAGCGACAATGGGCCGTGCTTCACCAGTGCTGAATTCAAGGAATTCATGACCCGCAACGGGATCAAACATGTCACATCTGCCCCGTTCAAGCCCGCATCCAACTACCAGGCAGAACGGGCAGTTCAGACCATCAAGCAAAGCTTGAAATGTGTGTCGGAAGGCTCCCTGCAGACCGGTTGTCCTGAGAACTGCTCAGCTACTGCACCAGACCCCACTCTCTCACTGGGATTCCCCCAACTGAGCTGCTCAAGAAAATGGTGCTTAACACAAGGCTCTCTATTGTCCACCCTGATCTCCATGATCACTTGGAGGGCAAGCAGCATCAACAAAGTATGTACCATGACTGTGCAAATTTGTCAATGATCCTGTGTTTGTGCTCAATTATGGACATGGTCCCAAATGGCTTGCTGGCACAGTCACAGCCAAACAGGGGAGTAGGGTGTTTCAGGTCAAACTGACCAGTGGAAAAATGTACAGAAAACATTTGGACCAAATCAAATTGCGGTTCACCAACAGCTACGAACAACCTGAAGAGGACACCACCAACTTTGACCCTCCAACACACACACAAGTGGCAACTCTCATCACAGTTGACCACGAAACCGAACTCATCATCCCCAGCAGCCCGGCAAGGCCGGCTGCCCACCAACCCACTGAAGAACTGACCAACCCACTCACACCAGCATTTGTACCAAGATGATCGATAAGGGAGCACAAAGCCCCAGATCGTCTCACCTTGTAAATAAGTGGATTGTTGACTTCATGGGAGAATGATGTTATGTATTTAACCCTTTGTAACTTGCATTGCACCTGACCACCAGAGGGCCCATCTGTTGGAGTTCCAAGGGATCCCAGCATCCCTTGGGAGCACAGTATATAAGCAGGCCACCCACGAGGTACCTGCACTCTGGAACCTTAATAAGAGCTAAGGTCACACTTGCTCATTACACACAGTACTCAGTCTCACCATTTATTATGAGTATAACAAACGGCATCGACTTTCTTCACGTTTACAACTGCTCACAAATTTTGCACAGAGTTTTGAGCGGCAACTTGCTGTCATCGGGCATCTGACACAGGGCACCACCATCTACAAGGGAACTGTGGCGTCTCTTCAACCAATCAGATTAAAGAATACTCACTGAGACACACAGGGCTGGATTTTAATGGGGAAGGCGGGAGGGGGGCACCGAGGCAGTCGTAAAATTCAGAAGAACGGGTTTCCCGCAGGACCTGCCTGGTTTGCATGGAAATCATGGGAGGGAAGATTGTGGTCGGCCTCCAGAGGGTCAGGGCTGGCCTTTGGATGATTGGGGGGGGGGGGGGGGGAGTGGGGAGGGAAGGAAAGAATAGATCGTGGCTGGTCTCTGGATGATCGTTGGGGGGGGAGGAGATTGGAGCCAGAGGATTGGGGCAGGCAAAAGATCGGGGCTGGCCTTAGGATCCTTGGTGGGGGGGGGGGGGGAAAGAGAACATCGGGGTCGACTTCAGGATCATCTATGGGGTCGTGGGGGGTTGTCCGGGAAGGTGATCGCAGGACTCGTGTGGGGTCTCCTATCAGTGGTGAGGGGGAAAGGCTGGTGGGTGAGGCAGGGTCCCTGGATCCAGGAAGTAAATTTAAAAGCACTTACCTCCTGGATCCAGCAGTACTCACCTTGCTGTATGAGTTGGGTTTTACTAGGTGTGTAAAGCCAGCCAGCTAAACACAAAATGTAGGTTAAAAAAAAGAGACCTCCAGCCTCATTGTAATATTTAAATTGACGTCCCGCCTCCTGGCAGCAAGTTGGCTGCCCATCCCCGTCCCAGCTCCATTAAAACTGCAAGTGGACGGGTTGGAGACGGGTTCAGGTCGGGATTCCGATTATTAACACTTTAACTGAAATCATGTACAGAAAGCAAAATAAAGAGAGGGAAAGAAAGATGGGATTGAGAGAGACAGAAAAAAAGAGACAAAGATAAATTTTTAAAATGGCTTTAATTTTTTTTAAAGCTCCAACAATATTTAAAATCTGAAGGAATGAGACTCCACACTTCTAAAATAAAATTTTCAGGGCCAGAGAGGTTGTTTGGCAGTAATTAAGATTTGCCACACTATTAAAAATTCACTTACCCCTGAATGCACCAGTCCTAACTTTTTCTGGTGTGTTTATTGGGTATCTATTGGGTAAATACCACAACTTCATGTGTTTCAATGCCGAGTCTCTTGGCGAGGTACCGATGTAGCAAATCTTGTGGAGGAGTATGATAACTCGGACAGCAACTTCTAGATTTACATGTTTAACCGCCCATGTGTGGACTCTGGAAGTTGCTGTCTGATTTACTCCTTGGTCTCACTGTTATTCGTACTGCAAAATCCAGGCCAATGTTCTCGCAGCGATAGCTGGGGCAAATTTAAAGTAACATAAATCAGTGGTGAGAAGAATGTCACATGAATGCGTTTAGTTGTTGATCCGCTGTTATCAGCAACAGTAATTTCCTGATTCATATTCCTTCTACTCTCACTTTATTAATTCTTAGTATAATTAGTTTCACATTTCTAATAGATTTCTCTCTCCATCTACTCTACTCTTCGTAACTAATCTACTGTCTAGCTGACTCCTTCGCAAACTCTTAACCAGAGTCGCCATCTCTGGTTGAATGTATTCCTGGATGGTTCATCACATGATCTGCCCCGCCCTCATGCTCACCCCATTGATTGCCTGATATGCTCTTTCTCATGGGACTCCGCCTTTCTGCGGTCAATAGGAAAGCGAACAAACTCTTCATTAACCTATTGGATGATTTTTGACTGTCAGTCAAACAGCATTTTTTTCCCAAATCCAACATTTTTATAACGAAATGTGTTGAAAGATTTTTTGTTACTGCTTCTTTGATTTTTATCCTGGATTGCTCTCAGCAGTGCCTTGGAGATTAATTTTCAATTCTTGGACACTCCAAGGCAATCTAGAGAATCTACTCTCAACCCAGCTCTCTCTCAAAGACAGTCTCTGTCAAATCAACCTACCTTCTGAGGTGACACTTCCTGCTCTCCCAGGGTCAAGGACCATAAGAACATAAGAAATAGGAGCAGGAGCAGACCATTTGGCCCCTCGAGCCTGCTCTGCCATTCAATAAGATCATGGCTGATCTGATCTTGGCCTCAACTCCACTTCCATGCCCGCTCCCCATAACCGTTGACTCCCTTATCGTTCAAAAATCTATCTCCGCCTTGAGTATATTCAATGACCCAGCCTCCACAGCTCTCGAGGGTAGAGAATTCCAAAGAGTCATGACCCTCAGAGAAGAAAATCCTCCTCATTTCCGTTTTAAATGGGCAAACCCTTATTCTGAAACTATGCCCCCTAGTTCTAGATTCCCCCACAAGTGGAAACATCCTCTCTGCATCTACCTTGTTGAGCCCCCTCAGACTCTTATACGTTTCAATAAGATCACTTCTCATTCTTCTAAACTCCAATGAGTATAGGCCCAACCTGCTCAACCTTTCTTCATAAGACACTAAGGAAAACATAAATAACCTTTCGTAAATACTAGGGGACCGAGGCTCTAGCGAGAAGGAGGAACTGAAGGAAATCCTTATTAGTCAGGAAATTGTGTTGGGGAAATTGATGGGATTGAAGGCCAATAAAATCCCCAGGGCCTGATAGTCTGCATCCTCGAGTACTTAAGGAAGTGGCCCTAGAAATAGTGGATGCATTGGTGGTCATTTTCCAACATTCTATCAACTCTGGATCATTTCCTATGGACTGGAGGGTAGCTAATGTAACCCCACTTTTTAAAAAAGGAGGGAGAGAGAAAACAGGGAATTATAGACCGGTTAGCCTGACATCGGTAGTGAGTAACATGTTGGAATCAATTATTAAAGATGTAATAGCAGCGCATTTGGAAAGCAGTGACAGGATCGGTCCAAGTCAGCATGGATTTATGAAAGGGAAATCATGCTTGTCAAATCTTCTAGAATTTTTTGAGGATGTAACTAGTAGAGTGGACAAGGGAGAACCAGTAGATGTGGTGTATTTGGACTTTCAAAAGGCTTTTGACAAGGTCCCACACAAGAGATTAGTGTGCAAAATTGAAGCACATGGTATTGGGGGTAATGTATTTATGTGGATAGAGAACTGGTTGGCAGACAGGAAGCAAAGAGTAGGAATAAACGTGTCCTTTTCAGAATGGTAGGCAGTGACTAGTGGGGTACCGCAAGGTTCAGTGCTGGGACCCCAGCTATTTACAATATACATTAATGATTTAGATGAAGGAATTGAATGTAATATCTCCAAGTTTGCAGATGACACTAAACTGGGTGGCAGTGTGAGCTGAGAGGAGGATGCTAAGAGGCTGCAGGGTGACTTGGACAGGTTAGGTGAATGGGTAAATGCATGGCAGATGCAGTATAATATAAATAAATGTGAGGTTATCCACTTTGGTGGCAAAAACAGGAATGCAGAATATTATCTGAATGGTGGCAGATTAGGAAAAGGGGAGATCCAACGAGACCTGGGTGTCATGGTACATCATTCATTGAAAGTTGGCATGCAGGTACAGCAGGCGGTGAAGAAGGCAAATGGCATGTTGGCCTTCATAGCAAGAGGAATTGAGTATAGGAGCAGGGAAGTCTTACTGCAGTTGTACAGGGCCTTGGTGAGGCCTCACCTGGAATATTGTGTACAGTTTTCATCTTCTAATCTGAGGAAGGACACTCTTGCTATTGAGGGAGTGTAGCGAAGGTTCTCCAGACTGATTCCCGGGATGGCAGGACTGATTTGAAGAAAGACTGGATCGACTAGGCTTATATTCACTGAAGTTTAGAAGAATGAGAGGGGATCTCATAGAAACATATAAAATTCTGACGGGATTGGACAGGAAGAATGTTCCCGATGTTGGGGAAGTCCAGAACTAGGGGTCACAGTCTTAAGGATAAGGAGTAAGCCATTTAGGACCAAGATAAGGAGAAACTTCTTCACTCAGAGAATTGTGAACCTATGGAATTCTCTACCACAGAAAGTTGTTGAGGCCAGTTTGTTAGATATATTCAAAAGGGAGTTAGATGTGGCCTTTACGGCTAAAGTGATCAAGGGGTATGGAGAGAAAGCAGGAATGGGGTACTGAAGTTGCTTGATCAGTCATGATCATATTGATTGGTGATGCAGGCTCGAAGGGCCAAATGACCTACTCCTGCACCTATTTTCTATGTTTCTATGTTTCTATATAACCCCTATATCTCAGGAATCAACCTAGTGAATATTTTCTGAACTGCCTCCAATGCAAGTATATCCCTCGTTAAATAAGGAGACCAAAACTGCACGCGGTACTCCAGGTGTGGTCTCACCAACGCCCTGTACAGTTGTAGCAGGACATTCCTGCTGTTATACTCCATCCCCATTGCAATAAAGGCCAAGATGTGGATTAGCTACCCTTAAAGCACAATTCATTTCTCAAAGTAGAGTTTAATTAAAACTTTTCACAAACTGACGTGAATTTTGTTTCCAAATATCGGCTAAAAAAAAGTGCATCTTTCATTTCTACATTCATTCTCGTGTTCGAATCCTTCCATGGCCTCGCCCCTCCCTATCTCTGTAACCTTCTCCAGCCCTACAGGCCTCCAAGATCCATGCGTCCTCCAAGTCTGGCCTCTTGCGCATCGCCGATTTTAATCACGCCACCATTAGTGACCGTGCCTTCAGCTGCCTAGGCCCTAAAGTCAGAAATTCTCTTCATAAACCTTTCTGCCTCTTTGTCCTCTTTTAAGACACTCCTTAAAACCTACTTCTTTGATCAAACTTTTGGTCAGCTATCCAAATATATTGCCTTGGGACATTTTACTACATTAAAGGCAGTCTATAAATGCAAGTTGTTGATGATTGTTGCGTAAAACGGCGAGAAAGTGGTTCCATGAATTTAGCCATTTGCTCATTCTTCGCAATTACAATTTCAAGTTAAAAATCAGTGGCATTGGAACTAACTCTGCCCTAGCCCTAACTGTGATTCTTACTTCTCCTTTAGAATATGCCTCCAAAGATGATCACCGGGACTTTGCTGGTGAATTGGAAGTTCTGTGCAGACTTGGACATCACCCAAATATAATTAACCTGCTAGGAGCCTGTGAACATCGGGGTAAGAGTGCCTCTTACTCTTCTGTCTCATTATATGGTACAGGTGGGCAATGTGATGGAAATACATCAAGCACAAACTGGAGGGAAGCACAGATTCAATCCGTGTACTGCTGTATTTATAACATTTCTGCGGAGGAACATTAGTGTGATTAAAACTATTGTCACTGGTATAATTAGTGTAATTTTACAAGCCCCCAGTGTGAGTCTCGTGTGTTGACAGAGCATTTTTGCAATTCACATGCACAGTGCCTGTGATTTCTGACTTTTAAAATGAACAGAAGACTAGGGACAGTGCAATTGCAAATATTTCAATATACACTTCTGGTGGGTGAGATTCCTCGCTGGAATCGTAGACTTGTTAAATCAGCCGTAAAGTATCCGTCATAAAACAGTTTCAACTGATTTCTAGGGCTTAGAAACAGTAAAGATATTTTTTAGAATGTACCTACTACAAGTGTCTTACATACAATGTAATCAATCACATAACATAATCAGTGCTCCCAACACTACAGAAGTCGCTCAATTTTCCCCAAACCTTGATCAATATATGGATATTGTTCGGGAATGGATGTACGTACTTATAAATTTGTAAGTTAATTGACAAGATAATAGATTCCAATGTCATTTATTGGCTTTCATACACATTAGGCATATAATAACTGTTATTACCAATATTCACACATGGACAATGATAACTATTACTACTAATAATCACACTTACATAATGATGACTTATTAATAATAATCACGCATATATAATTATTATTAATAATCACATATGCAGTGATAACTATTATTACTAATAATCATGCATATACAATGATTACTATTAATAATTACACATATACAATCATAACTCATTAATAATAATTACACATATACACTGAACTTATTAATAATAATCACATATATACAATAATCACACATATACAATGATAACTATTATTAATAATAATTACACATATACTCAGGGTCATCTTATGGTATAGGTAGCAGGAAATTCACCGCATCACAAGTTTCGAGTTCGAGGGGAATGACTGGACAAGCCTTGTCGAATCTGGAGTATCTATTCTAACGCCCTCTCTATTTATACCTTTCATTCACTTTGGCTAAATGAGAATTGACATGTTTCAGAGTCTTACCTCATCCAATGGACTTCAGTTTTAATTTTTTTTAAAAACACAACTTGACTCACTCCCTAATTTTCAGGATCTATGGCAGGTGCCTTTTGAAGGCTCGAGCTGACAGAGAGAGTTTGTTGCTTTGCTAATGAATCCCTGATCAGCAAAGACTGTCCCTGCTTGTTCTGTGCTTCTGACTGGAAATCCATTTCATTTAAACTGTCCTTCGAACAGAAACTTACCTAACAGGCAAAAGCTACAAGTGAAGAATTAACCATTTCCTTATAATATACCTGTTTCTATGGTTTGCCATGAATCTTGAAAACTATAAACGTTCTTTAATTGTTTGTTTCATGTATGAATGCGCACAAAATATTGCTTACACGTGTTCATTAATACCTGTGTGCAATGTTCCCCGTAATTGTTTTGGGGTGTGCGGCCCCTTTAAGGGGCTCCAGGGCCCAGTCATAGTCACAAAACTTAACGTTAGAAAAGCCGGTCCTGGGCTTAGACGTTGCCTGTGCATATAGAAAGCTGCAGAGTTTTATCTTTATTAAGGCCCTGTCAGGTATAAGAACTTTATCATGACCACTCCCCACAAAAACAGCAAAGAGACATTCCCAATCTTTTCCTCCTGACTCATACAACTTTAATAGGGCAGTCTGTTGCACATAAATCAGTGAACTGTACCATTACAGAGCTCGGCAGAGGAATCTTGTAAGTTAAGATAAGTGAAAAACTGGGACAGGAAAGAAATATTACAGACCAGGAAGGGACTGCGTGGATAAGTATCTTGTAGATTTGTTAATTGGAGGAGTTTCTTCTCCTTTCAAGGTATGTTAGTTTCAGATATCTACATGGGAAACATAAACTCCGTGGTCCGAAACACAGGGCAGAGAAGATTAAGGGGAAATTTAATAGAGGTGTTCAAAATTCTGAGGGGTTTTGATAGCGTAAATAGGGAGAAACTGTTTTCACTGGCTGGAGGGTCGATAAGCAGAGGACACAGATTTAAGGTAATTGGCAAAAGTGCCAGGAGAGAGCGGAGAAAACAATGGCCCTGAAATTCCGATGTCCAGGGTCCGTACAAAGTTTCTACGGACCCGGGAAGGCATCGGAAAAGCCGGTTTTCAGCGCGCAATGTGCATGCGCTGAAAACCAGCATTCCCGATCTGTCAAGTTTCTGGCTTGGCAGATACTCCATATCTCGGGAGCGAGGACACTTGCAGGGCAAGATTTCCGATATTTACGAATATCTTGCCCTGCAAATGTCCTTTAAAATCTTACGCCTGAAAAAGCAGGCGTATAGTCTACTTTTACAGGCATAAGAGTTTAAAAACATAGAAAAAACATGATTAAAATAAAAATTTTAAAAACACATTTATGTTAAAACCCTGCCCACTAGGATAATTTTATTTTAAACCCTAACCCTAACTTTTTTTAAGAATCAGGAATTAATTGGATAGCTCTTTCAAAGAGCCGGCACAGACATGATGGATCGAATGGCCTCTTGTGCTGCAAGATTCTATGAATTTCTCAACACTGACAGTGAGGATGATCTATCAGTCCCCTTTCTAAATCTGAAGAGTTTATGCAGCACAATCCTCAGACTGAAGCTTCCATTCTAAACCTGGTTTACAAGTTGGGATCTGTTTGCAATCACTTGGGAGGAGTTGGATTCCACTTTCTCTGCCTTCCCTCAGTTCTCTTCCATGATCGAGAACTGTGAGGCATTAATCCAACAGTTCCAGGTTATGCACGATATCTGAGGTGGTGGTTCCAAGTATGACTTTTTAAACTTCAATCCAAAACACAAAGCAGAACTCACGTTCTCTCTGATTATTGAAAATGTTTCTGAGGTCGGGAAATTAGTCAGAAGAATTATAACTGTTAATAATCTCTGTAACAGAAGTACTTAACAGCAGTAAAAGCAGGAAATGCTGTAACTACTCAGCAAGTTAGACAGCATCTGTGGAGAGAGAAACAGTTAACTTTTCAGGTCAATGACCTTTCGTCAGAACTGCTTTTGTACTTAACATCAGTGTTAATGCACAGTATGTGGACAGTCCTAGGCACCATTTACTCAATATTGTGCTGTTGGAAACTTCTGAGATATGCGTCCTTGCCTCAGCTTATCTGGAGTTGAAACCCTTAACTTTGCCTTTGTTATTTCCAGACTTTCCTGGCCGGTCTCCCACCTTGCACCCTCTGTAAACTTCAACTCATCATGGTGCCCATATCCTAACTTGCACCAAGTCCTGTTCACCCATTACCCGTGTGTTTGCTGATCTACATTGGCTCCTGGTCCGGCAACGCCTCAAATTTAAAATCCTCATCCTGGTATTCAAATCCCTTCATGGCCTCACCCCTTCCTATCTCTGTAACCTCGTCCAGCCCTACAGCACTCCGAGATCTCTGCTCTACTCCAGATCTGGCCTCTTGCACAATCCCGATTTTAATCGCTCCACCATTGGTAGCTGTGCCTTCAGCTGCCTAGGCCTCAAGCTCTAGAATTCCCTCCCTAAACATCTGCACTTCTCTATCTCTCCTCCTTTAAGATGTTCCTTTAAACCTATCTCTTTGACCAAGCTTTTTAAAAATGTATTTGTTCATGGGATGTGGACATCACTGGCAAGGCCAGCATAAGTGGATTGACAGAGTAGATGCTGAGAGGTTGTTTCCCCTGGCTGGCGTGTCTAGAGCTGGGGGGCACAGTCTCAGAATAAGGGATAGGACATTTAAGACAGAGATGAGGAGGAATTTCTTCACTCAAAGGGTTGTGAATCTTTGGAATTCTCTGCCCCAGAGGGCTGTGGATGCTGAGTCTCTGAATATATTCAAGACCGATATAGATAGAATTTTGGAGTCTAGGGGAATCAAGGGATATGGAGATCGGGCAGGCGGGAAAGTGGAGTTGAGGTCGATGATCAGCCATGATCTTATTGAATGGTGAAGCAGGCTCGAGGGGCCATATGGCCTACTCCTGCTCATATTTCTTATGTTCTTACATTGCCCATCCCTACTTGCCCTTGAGAAGGTGGAAGTAAGCCACCTTCTTGAACCGCTACAGTCCATGTGGTGATACTTCATTGTAATGGTTGTGTACAACTGAGTGGCTTGCTTGACCATTTTAGAGGGCAGTTAAGAGTCAACCACATAGCTGTAAGTCTGGAGTCACATATAGGCCAGACCAGGTAAGGATAGCAGATTTCCTTCCCTAAAGTGACATTCTGGGAGTTTCCTGGTCATCATAACTGATACTAGCTTTTTTTAAATTCCAGATTTATTTAATTAACTGAATTTAAATTTCCCAGCTGCCATGTTGGGATTTGGACTCATGTCTCCAGATCATTAATCCAGGCCTCTGGATTACTAGTCCAGTTAAATATGCTACCATTGTGCTAATATCTCTGTGTGGCTCGTTGTCAAATTTTGTCTGATAACGCTGCTGTGAAGTGCCTTGGGACATTTTACTATGTTAAAAGGTGCTATATAAATGCAAGTTGTTATTGTTATAAGTCTATTATATATATTATCCCTTGCCTCGACAGTAATGCTACTGGGTCCCACCGTGCCTCTACAGCATCTCTTCTCTGAATCTTCTTGGAAATCTTTTTACTTTTGTAGGATATTTGTATGTAGCGATTGAATTTGCACCGCATGGAAATTTGTTGGATTTTCTGCGAAACAGCAGAGTGCTCGACACTGACCCGGCTTACGCCATTGCGCACAGCACCGCCTCCACCCTCTCCTCACAGCAGTTGCTGCAGTTCGCAGCTGACGTGACTAAGGGCATGGATTATCTCAGCCAGAAACAGGTTTGCTCTATTTTTATTATGTCTTCTCAGTCATTTTCTTCTAGCATTTCTTTTGCACATCGTTCTGACTTTTGTCATTTTGTCTTTAATTGTTCTATCTCGCTATTTTGCTTGTGTGTTTTCAGTCACGTTTTAGTATGGTAGGGGGAGGGGAGCTGAGATAGTGCAGTGGGTTAACACACTCAAACTTTCCTTTTGAGAGCCGAGTATGAATCCAGCCCAGACTGATTGGATTAGCGTCCCTTCCTGTTGGTTGTAAGCGTCCTATTAAGAAATGAGTCTCTACCTCAATCTCTATTAGCTGCGGGCCCACGGAACAACATTTCTATTTTTCAAGACTAACTGGTACGTGTTATATATGTGAACTTGTATTTACTCTGGACAGCCACCAAGGGATCATCCCCTGGAGTCCCAAGGGATCCCATAATCCCTTGGGAGCACAGGTATTTAAGGAGGCCTCACAGGTTGGAGAGGCACTCTGGAGACCTGCAATAAAAGACTAAGGTCACACTTTACTTTGAGCTCACAGTGTTCAGTCTGACTCTTTCTCCATACATAACAGTACAGGCACGAGATATTTACTTGGAGCCCCATCTGACATTTGCTCTCTCTAGCCAGTTGCAATGTCCACCACCATGATTGGCTAACACATGACAGACCAGGGATTAAATTTGGATCTCCCTTTTCGGTTGGCCTCGGTACCATATGCCACACTGTATATCTATCCACTGAATCATTGGAGGACTCGTTGAAATCTTCACTTCTCTACCCACATTGTCTTTCAGTTACACCATTAGGAAATTAAAAAGAAAATGCATGCGAGCCAAAACTGACTTCCCTGAGAGTCTGGCAATTATAGCAGTCACCTCACAGGTTTCAGGGTGAAGTTAAAATCTGCACCCCCCCCCCCACCCCCCAAAAGGTATTGAAACTCAGCTATCGATGTTTTCCATGGTTCCCAGTTGGACTCCATTTGGACATCGTGCCTTGGGATGTTTTACTACATTAAAGGTGCTATATAAATGCAGGTTGCTTTTGTTGGCAGCGGTGTGTTATTGCAGTGCTTGATCTCAGCCAAGGTGGTTAGGTCTCCCACTGTGATCTGTAAAGTCCACCTTCAGCCAGTCATTCTGATTGATAATGGTCATGGAGAAACAGCGGGGATAGGAGGGGGCCAGGGAGTGATAGAGAGGAAAGAGTACAAAAGCATGGCCAAATTATTCAATATACCCATGTAATATTCAGTTATTGACAGCTGTTTCATTTTTTTAGTTTATTCACAGAGATTTGGCGGCTAGAAATGTTCTTGTGGGAGACAGCTATGTTGCAAAGATTGCAGATTTTGGATTGTCCAGAGGGAAGGAAGTTTATGTAAAAAAGACAATGGTGAGTGTAAAAAATTTATTTGGGCGTTTCACAGGTAGAATCACATCGCTGAACTCTAAAGGCAGTAAGTCTCAACGTTCTTACAGCTATCTGCAGGCCTTGGGCTCTGGATTTACCTCCCGAAACCACTCCTATAAGATGCTCCTTAAAACCTTATTTTTCATTTATTCAGGATGTGGGTATCACTGCCATTTATTGCCCATCCCTAGTTGCCCTTGAGAAGGAGCTGCCTTCTTCAACCATTGCAGTATTTCTTTGTAATGGTTTGATACCACTGAGTGGCTTGTTAGCCATTTCAGAGACCAGTTAAGAGTCAACCATATTGCTGTGGGTCTGGAGTCACATATAGACCAGAATGGGTAAGGACGGCAGGATTTCTTCCCGAAAGCACATTAGTGAACCAGATGGGCTTTTGCGGCAATCTGACAGCTCCATGGTCAAATTTTATTTAAGATTTATTAAAACATTTTTTAAACTGAATTCAAATTTCCAAACTGCTGTGGTGGGATTTGAACGAAAGTCTCGCAGGTTATTAGTCCAGACCTCTCGATTACTAATTCAGTAACATAACCACCACACTACACATAACCACAACACTACTATACCCAATGGGTACCTTTTTGCCCAAGCTTTGGGTCACCTGCCCTAATGTCTCTTTCTGTGGTTTGGTGTCAAATTTTTTTTGATAAAGTCCTTGTGAGGCAGCTTGGGATGTTTTACTATATTAAAGGCACTATAAAAACACAAGTTGTTGTTATAGAAACATAGAAACATAGAAAATAGGTGCAGGAGTAGGCCATTCGGCCCTTCGAGCCTGTACCGCCATTCAATGAGTTCATGGCTGAACATGCAACTTCAGTACCCCATTCCTGCTTTCTCGCTATACCCCTTGATCCCCCTAGTAGTAAGGACTACATCTAACTCCTTTTTGAATATATTTAGTGAATTGGCCTCAACAACTTTCTGTGGTAGAGAATTCCACAGGTTCACCACTCTCTGGGTGAAGAAGTTTCTCCTCATCTCTGTCCTATAATGGCTTACCCCTTATCCTTAGACTGTTACCCCTGGTTCTGGACTTCCCCAACATTGGGAACATTCTTCCTGCATTTAACCTGTCTAAACCCGTCAGAATTTTAAATGTTTCTAGAAGATCCCCTCTCATTCTTCTGAACTCCAGTGAATACAAGCCCAGTTGATCCAGTCTTTCTTGATATATCAGTCCTGCCATCCCGGGAATCAGTCTGGTGAACCTTCGCTGCACTCCCTCAATAGCAAGAATGTCCTTCCTCAAGTTAGGAGACCAAAACTGTACACAATACTCCAGATGTGGCCTCACCAAGGCCCTGTACAACTATAGTAACACCTCCCTGCCCCTGTACTCAAATCCCCTCACTATGAAGCCAACATGCCATTTGCTTTCTTAACCGCCTGCTGTACCTGCATGCCAACCTTCAATGACTGATGTAGCATGACAACCAGATCTCGTTGCACCTCCCCTTTTCCTAATCTGTCACCATTCAGATAATAGTCTGTCTCTCTGTTTTTACCACCAAAGTGGATAACCTCACATTTATCCACATTATACTTCATCTGCCATGCATTTGCCCACTCACCTAACCTATCCAAGTCACTCTGCAGCTTCATAGCATCCTCCTCGCAGCTCACAATGCCACCCAACTTAGTGTCATCCGCAAATTTGGGGATACTACATTTAATCCCTTCGTCTATATCATTAATGTACAATGTAATAGCTGGGGCCCCAGCACAGAACTTGCGGTACCCCACTAAGTCACTGCCTGCCATACTGAAAAGTACCCATTTACTCCTACTCTTTGCTTCCTGTCTGACAACCAGTTCTCAATCCATGTCAGCACACTACCCCCAATCACATGTGCTTTAACTTTGCACATTAATCTCTTGTGTGGGACCTTGTCGAAGGCCTTCTGAAAGTCCAAATACACCACATCAACTGGTTCTCCCTTGTCCACTCTACTGGAAACATCCTCAAAAAATTCCAGAAGACTTGTCAAGCATGATTTCCCTTTCACAAATCCATGCTGACTTGGACCTATCATGTCACCTCTTTCCAAATGCGCTGCTATGACATCCTTAATAATTGATTCCATCATTTTACCCACTACCGATGTCAGGCTGACCGGTCTATAATTCCCTGTTTTCTTTCCCTCCTTTTTTAAAAAGTGGGGTTACATTAGCTACCCGCCACTCCATAGGAACTGATCCAGAGTCTATGGAATGTTGGAAAATGACTGCCAATGCATCCGCTATTTCCAAAGCCACCTCCTTTATTACTCTGGGATGCAGTCCATCAGGCCCTGGGGATTTATCGGCCTTCAATCCCATCAATTTCCTCAACACAATTTCCCGACTAATCAGGATTTTCCTCAGTTCCTCCTTCTTACTAGACCCTCTGACCCCTTTTATATCCGGAAGGTTGTTTGTGTCCTCCTTAGTGAATACCGAACCAAAGTACTTGTTCAATTGGTGTGCCATTTCTTTCTTCCCAGTTATGACTTCCCCCGATTCTGACTGCAGGGGACCTACGTTTGTCTTTACTAACCTTTTTCTCTTTACATATCTATAGAAGCTTTTGCAGTCTGTCTTAATGTTCCCTGCAAGCTTCCTCTCGTACTCTATTTTCTCTGCCCTAATCAAACCCTTTGTCCTCCTCTGCTGAGTTCTAAATTTCTCCCAGTCCCCGGGTTCGCTGCTATTTCTGGCCAATTTGTATGCCACTTCCTTGGCTTTAATACTATCCCTGATTTCCCTTGATAGCCATTGTTGAGCCACCTTCCCTTTTTTATTTTTACGCCAGATAGGGATGTACAATTGTTGTAGTTCATCCATGCGGTCTCTAAATGTCTGCCATTGCCCATCCACAGTCAACCCCTTAAGTATCATTCGCCAATTCACGCCTCATACCTTCAAAGTTACCCTTCTTTAAGTTCTGGACCATGGTCTCTGAATTAACTGTTTCATTCTCCATCCTAATGTAGAATTCCACCATATTATGGTCTCTCTTCCCCAAGGGGCCTCGCACACGAGATTGCTAATTAATCCTCTCTCATTACACAACACCCAGTCTAAGATGGCCTCCCCCCTAGTTGGTTCCTCGACATATTGGTCTAGAAAACCATCCCTTATGCACTCCAGGAAATCCTCCTCCACCGTATTGCTTCCAGTTTGGTTAGCACAATCTATATGCATATTTAAGTCACCCATGATAACTGCTTCACCTTTATTGCATGCACCCCTAATTTCCTGTTTGATGCCCTCCCCAACATCACTACTACTGTTTGGAGGTCTGTACACAACTCCCAATAATGTTTTTTGCCCATTGGTGTTCTGCAGCTCTACCCATATAGATTCCACATCATCCAAGCTAATGTCTTTCCTAACTATTGCATTAATCTCCTCTTTAACCAGCAATGCTATGCCACCTCCTTTTCCTTTTATTCTATCCTTCCTGATGTTGAATACCCCTGGATGTTGAGTTCCCAGCCCTGATCATCCTGTAGCCATGTCTCTGTAATCCCAATCACATCATATTTGTTAACATCTATTTGCACAGTTAATTCATCCACCTTATTACGGATACTCCTTGCATTAAGACACAAAGCCTTCAGGCTTGTTTTTTTAACACCCTTTGTCCTTTTAGAATTATGATGTAGTGTGGCCCTTTTTGTTTCTTGCCTTTGTTTATCGGCCTTCCACTGTTGCTTTTTACCTTTCTACCATCTGTTTCTGACTCCATATTACTTCGCCCTGTCTCGCTGCATACGTTCCCATCCCCCTGCCATATTAGTTTAAACACTCCCGAACTGCATTAGCAAATGTTACCCCTAGGACATCAGTTCCAGTCCTGTTCAAGACCGTCCCTTTTGTACAGGTCCCTCTTCCCCCAGAACTGGTTCCAATGTCCCAGGAATTTGAATCCCTCCCTCTTGCACCACTGCTCAAGCCACGTATTTATTCTAACTATCCTGCTCCCTCTACTCTGATTAGCACGTGGCACTGGTAGCAATCCAGAGATTACTACCTTTGAGGTCCTACTTTTTAATTTAACTCCTAGCTCCCTAAATTCAGCTGGTAGGACCTCTTCCCGCTTCTTACCTATATCGTTGGTACCTAGATGTACCATGACAACTGGCTGTTCACCTGTTGTATATTTTCTTTCTAGGATTCTTCACCTCAAAATGTTTATAATTTATTTTTCACTCTACCTCAGTTCTTCTCGGGCTGAGTACCATTCCCCAATGAGATGGTGAGTAGACTGCCTTCTCTGAGGTTGCATCAATTTGTAGACTGCAGGAAGATATCAATGAACTGGTCTGGCGGGCAGAACAGTGGCAAATGGAATTTAATCCAGAGAAGTGTGAGGTAATGCATTTGGGAAGGGCTAACAAGACATGGGAAAACACAATAAATGGTAGGACACTGAGACGTGTAGAGGAACAAAGAGACCTTGGAGTGCATGTCCACAGATCCCTGAAGGTAGCAGGCCAGGTAAATAAGCTGGTTAAGAAGGCATACGGAATGCTGGCCTTTATTAGCCGAGGCATAGAATGCAAGAACAGGGAAGTTATGTAGAATTGTATAAAACACTAGTTAGGCCACAGCTAGAGTACTGCGTGCAGTTTTGGTCACCGCATTACAGGAAGGATGTGATTGCACTGGAAAGGGTACAGAGGAGATTTACGAGAATATTGCCGGGAATAGAGAATCTTAGCTATGAGGATAGATTGGATAGGCTGGGTTTGCTTTCCTTGGAACAGAGGAGGCCGAGAGGAGACCTCATTGAGGTTTATAAAATTATGAGGGGCTCAGATATAGTGGGTAGAAAGGACTTATTTCCCTTAGAAAAGGGCTCAACAACCAGGGGGCATACATTTAAAGTAAATGGTAGGAGGTTTAGAGGGGATTTGAGGGGAAATTTCTTCACCCAGAAGGTTGTGGGGGTCTGGAACTCACTGCCTGAAAGGGTGGTAGAAGCAGAAACCCTCACCTCATTTAAAAAGTATTTGGATGTGCACTTGAAGAGCTGTAACCTGCAGGGCTACGGACCAAGAGCTGGAAAGTGGGATTAGCCTGGATAGCCTCTTGTTGGCCGGCACAGACACAATGGGCCGAAATGGCCTCCTTCCGTGCTGTAAATTTCTATGTTTCTATGAAGTT
Source organism: Pristiophorus japonicus (assembly GCF_044704955.1). Classification (NCBI taxonomy): domain Eukaryota; kingdom Metazoa; phylum Chordata; class Chondrichthyes; family Pristiophoridae; genus Pristiophorus; species Pristiophorus japonicus. The sequence goes on along the minus strand of NC_091977.1, from coordinate 221,887,509 downwards.
GGTTCTTCACATGACCATGAGAATACACCGAGAGAGACTCACCATACATTGTTTCCTAAGAATGGGAATTGCAAGCACACATTAGCATTAATAGTGGGTACAGTAGCATAGTGGTTATGTTATGGGACTAGTAATCCAGAGACATGAGTTCAAATCCCATGAGGGCAGCTGGGAATTTAAATTCAATTAAACAAATCTGGAATTTTTTTTAAAAGCCAATATCATTCATGAAACTATTGGATTGTCTTAAAAACCCATCTGGTTTGCTAATCTCCTTTAGGGAAGGTGATCTGTTGTCCTTACCCAGTTTGGCCTACATGTGATTCCAGACTCTTAACTACCCTCTGAAATAGCCACTCAGTTGTACTAAATCGCTACAAAGAAGTATCACAGACTGCAGTGGTTCAAGAAGCTGGCTCACCACCACCAAGGGCAATCAGGGATGGGCAGTTAAAGCTGGACATGCCACATCCCATGAACGAATTAAAAAAATTCCCCCATGTCATGTGGCACAGTAACGACTCGCTACTGATGCATTTACAATTATCAACCATCATCGAAGTTACTTTCAAGTTTACGCTATGAGAAATTAAACATGATGAACATTTTTTTTAAATTCATTCTCAGAATGTGGGTGTTGCTGCAGGGCTGGGATTTATTGCCCATCACTAGTTGCTCCTTGAGAAGGTAGAGTGCACCACCTTCTTCAACCGCTGCAGTCTGTGTGGTGTAGGTGCTCCCACAGTGCTGTTAGGAAGGGAGTTCCAGGATTATGACCCTGCGACGATGAAGGAACGGCGATATATATCCAATTCAGGATGGTGTGTGACTTGGAGGGAAACTTGGAGGAGGTGGTGTTCCCATGCGTCTGCTGCCCTTGTCCTGCTAGGTGGTGGAGATCGTGGGTTTGGGAGGTGCTGCCGAAGAAGCCTTGCCGAGCACATTCAGCGACGATTGGCTTGTGGGGGTCAATTTTTCAAAACTGCTCCCTGTGGGGAGTGTCGCTCAATCAGCAATATCAAAAGCAGAGCCCATTTCAAGATGCTCCTGATCTTTGGAATATCAGAAGGACTGTGAATTGAACACACTGCTTCTGTGCCCAACTCTCCGTTCGGCAACTTCCAGCAAGCAAAATCCCGCATAGGGAGAAGAGACTTCAAAAATTGACACCTTATCCTGTAGATCATCCATGGGCAAAATCTTCTGAGGAACCCAGAGCACCAAGGGGGCCTTGTCGGCAGTGGAAAGTTTATTGGAAAACTACAGGTGCACTGGCATTGAAATCAGTGGACAGAAAATCCTGGGTTACACACCTGTCATATTCCAATAAGCTGATAGTTCAAGGTCTTGAGAAATATTGTTGCTTTTTCTTTTCATTTATTTACAATGGAACATTAACGCCATTACAATTGCGACCATTTATTTTCACTGCTGTTTTTCCATCCAAATAGGGAAGATTACCAGTCCGATGGATGGCCATTGAATCCTTAAATTACAGTGTTTATACAACAAACAGTGATGTGTAAGTTTTTTTTTTATGGACTTCATAATACGAACATGTCAGGGTCCCTTCTACGTGTTGATGTGTTTTCTTATTTCATCCTTTTCAAAGTAACTGCCTAACAGTTACTGATTGGCCTTACTTCCCAAAATGTATGAACAGCATAGTGAAGATCTTCCTACAGGAAGGAAGACTTCTTGCTCAGGGTTGGAGTTAGTGCACGGCCAAAGGCATCAAGGCAGGAAAGAAAAAACAGTGAGAAACTAATGGGAAAAATACACTCAAAGTCACAAAAAAAAACCTGCACAAAATCCGATATGGTGTTGACAAGCTGGATTGATGGCGAGAGTTAAAGATATGGGGACCAAAATTGTCCCTCTCCTTAAGGCCTGTTACCACTTCGCAGCGTGGCCGCTGACGTTTAATAGATTGGCCGCTGATGGCCCAATTGCCCTTCCGAGTTTTCTCGGCGGTGTCCCGATTCCACCCCACCCCCCACCGCTCCACTGCTGCCGATCCGTGTTAAGTGCGTCATCACCGTGCGCACCGCTGATCTACCCACCCCCCGCCCGCGGTGCCAAAACTTGGTTTTTCCCGGTGTTCCAGTGAGGCTGTGGCCTTCTGCAATGGCGGTGCGGCTTCTCTTAAAGGGCAGGACGCACTGCCGCTGCCGCCATGTCTTTTTTTTGTCGGCCAACTGCCATGTTGGCCCGACAATTATGCCCCCGGGTTCAGCCGGACCGCCAACAGGCAGCCTGGCACCCTCTCTTAGGTGCTGGCCGCTGGCCCAGCCGAAACTCTACTTGGTGGCCCAGTGGACCGAAGCTTTAAAATCGCGAAGGCGCTCCCCTTTAAGTGAAGGGGAGAGCCGTGGTGACGGGGCGGCGTGATGACATCATCGCGGCGGTCACTCCGCACCGCCAACTTCCGCCCCTCAGGTGTTGCCACCACCGCATATCCGCCCCTCTAGTGTAATCACCGCCCCCATTAAGAGCGACTTCCGGATCGGAATTTTAAAAAAAAGAGCGGAATATCGCTGAAGAGACGACCTCAACGACAGCTGTGGTAAAAACCATTGAAACGGAGTGCGTGCGCCCCATTTTGGGTTGGGGCCTTTTGGCCCCATGGCTTCCTTCTTGCAATTCTCCACACCTCAGGGATCTGTGTTTAAGTTCAGCTGAGGCTTATGGGTTTCCCTTTACAGTAGCTGAAAGAGTAGGAAACAGACATGGTGTGTGACGGGTGAGGTGTATAAAATGCCGAGCAGGCTCAAAGGGCCGAATGACCTACTTCTGTTCACATTTCTTATGTTCTTATGATTCTGGGCAGCTTCAACCCAGTTCTGAATGGGTGTGATTTCATAGCACAATACCAAATTTGGCACCAAATTAGCAATTGCACTGAGAGAGGCAAATACAGAAGGGGCACTGGCAAGGTTCCCTCTAAGCTGCGCGGCCGTGCAGTAATGAGAAAGTCAGGCACAGGCCGCTCACCGGCTTCTCCATTATAAATACCACGCATGCACGAAGTTTAAAGGAGCCACACATTAAAAGAAAGATATCGTGCAGAACAAAGTGAAGCTTACAGGGAACATTTGGCACCAATGTAGAGAACTGAAAAAAGGTTACATTGGTGCAGTAAAGGGAGGCTTTCCTGAGGTTGGGATTTCATTAGATTGTTGAGGCAGAGCGTAAGGAATTTTATTCTGCAGCTGGCTGCACTTTACTTAATGTAGGAGTACTCGATGCTGATACTGGGTGACAGAAATGGAAAAAAGATTAATTCCCCACCATTACATCCCTCATCCTGATTAGCAGAATAAAGAGGAATGCTCGAAAGAATGAACTGAACATTATCCAGGCTCTTAACTGCAAGGAATGATTGACCCCACCTTCTTGCAACCAGTTCAAAAGAGGCATTGTCAGAGGTCTGAGGCGAGATTCCCTGTTGGTTGCGGGAATGAAATGTGACTTGAGATAAGCAAAGTGAGCAGGAAGGCATTTGTTATGTGTTCGTGCTGTTTTTTTTTAAGCAACATGGAACTTTTTGCCTCATTCTATGAACCATGCAGATAATGGGGTAGATTTTCACCTTCACTGCCTGGGCTATAATCTAGCAGGGTCTTCAATCGCCCTGTACAGAACCCACCTGATTCTTATTCAATCAGTTCTATAAAGGGCAGACAATCTGCTCCACTAGATTACTGCCCAGAAAGTGGAGACATAGGGGCTGAAATTGCCCCTTCCGATAAGACCTCTGGCCGCCTGAAAGCAGTGGCCACAGGTCGGCGCAGAATGGCCGGCGACTCTCTGCGGATGGGCGGCAATTTTGTAAATTGCCCTTCCTCAGGGTTAGAGCGGTGTAGGGGACCGTTCCGCCCGTTTTCCCGCTGCGCCGTGCATGTGCAGACCTCTTACCGACCGGTGGCAACTCCTTCCCGAAATTGCCCCGCGGGAAATATCCCTTTTGCACAATTGCCCCGCAGGAGCAGCACCACCACCGGTCGGTGCCCCCGACAGCTTTTTCTGTCAGTGCACTTGTTGGTCGGCGGCATGGCCGCCCTTAAAGGGAAGGTGGTGCTGCCAGCGATGCCATTTTATTTTTTATTGTTGGCCGACTGCCAGGTCGGCCCGACAATTATGCCCCCGGGTTCGGCCGGGCCACCAGCAGGCAGCCTGGTACCCCCTCCTGGGTGCCAGGCCGCTGGCCCGGCCAAAACCCTCCCCGATGGCCCAGTGAACCTATCTGAACAAGATGCAGAGCTCGCAGTGGCCCTCCCCTTTAACTGATGACTGGTCGGGGCGGGTGACCCGTTGCAAGGACATTTCCGCCCCTCAGCTGCCGCGACTTCCGCCCAGACCGAAAAAAAATTCAAAGTGCCGAATTTCGACAGCATCTCAGCTGCAACCCAAACATCACAAAACGGAGGGTGCTCCCCATTTCAGGTGGTGGGCAATTCCGGCATGATAAACTCCACCCTATGTGCTGAAAATTTACACTTATTTATCTGAATTTGCAAGAGGATTACAGTGTTTAGCCATCACAGGAACTGATTATTGCCTTATACACTCTCAATAAATTGACATTACTGCTAAATTAGATTGCCTGAGTTTATGTTGTTATGTAATTTCATAAAAGATTGACTTGTGTGTACGGAAGGTACTTTATTTACCTGTTACCAAACATCTCTCGCTCACTGAATGTTTTCTGTAGGTGGTCGTATGGGGTTCTCTTGTGGGAAATTGTTAGTCTAGGTAAGTAATGTCATTATAAGCCATTCATTTAGCTCTGTAATCTCCAGCTAGCCCAGTGTGTCATTTTCAGGAGACCCATTGAGTCCTCCGTGGCAGGTTTTTCTGGCCGTCAAACGTGGCAGGATGTGACAGGGTGAGTGGCGGAAGGGGGTGGGAGTGGTAACAGTGTGGGTCTGTGACGGGGGGGATGGGTAGGGTGTGATGGGGATGTGTGATGGGGGTGACGTGCGGCGGTTGTGACTGGGGAGGTGCGATGGGGAGTGACGAGAAGGGTGATGGGCAGTGTGTGATGTGCAGGGGGTGACGTGGGGTAACGGGGGGGTGATGGGGTAATGGGGGTGTGACATGGGGTAATGGGGGGTGAGGGGTGATGGAGTAATGGGGGTGACGGGGTAATGTGGGTGTGATGTGGGGTAACGGGGGGGTGATGGGGGTGACGGGGTAATGGGGGTGTGACGGGGTGTGACATGGGGTAACGGGGGGTGAGGGGTGACGGGGTAATGGGGGTGACGGGGGTAATGGAGAGGTGACAGGTGGGGGTGACATGCGGGGGGTGAAGGGGTTAACGAGACGGGTGACGGGGGGGTGTGATGGGGTGACGAGATGGGTGACAGGGCGGTGACGTACGAGGGGTTGTGACGCTGGTGATGAGGTAACGGGGAGTGACGAGAGGGGTGATGGGGGCGAGTGATGTGCGGGGGGGTGACATGGGTAACGGGGGAGCGTGACGGGGATGAGTGGCGGGAGGGGTGACGGCGATAAGTGGGGTGACGGTGGGTGACAGGGGTTGTCGGGGGAATGATTAACATGGGGGGGGGGTAACGGGGTGGGTGACGGGGGTGTATAATGGGCAGCTAATTCAAAATTGCCCATTTTACACCATCGCCCGAATGTAAGTAACTCAAAGCAAGTTATATTTAATAATATGTTAGTTACATGGTTAGTTTGGGCAAAGTTTCCAGTGATAAGGTAAAATAACCCTTTCTTACTCTATATTTCTGGCTAGGTGGCACCCCCTATTGTGGAATGACCTGTGCTGAACTCTACGAGAAGTTGCCCCATGGATACAGGATGGAAAAACCACTCAACTGTGTTGATGAAGTGTAGGTTTCACAAATCCTTTCCTACAGGGTCACATTGAGTGACCTCTGCGCTCCGTTGCTGCAGAAACCTTCTGCGCTTAAATAGAGGGCAGCTTGTTCGGCTCCACACCATGTTTGCAAATGTTTACAGGAACACAATTAATAACGCAATGCGGACTAGTTAATAGTGGTCTTTGCTAGTAAATTAGAGTTCGTTTTCTTTTTGGTTAGAGTACTATGGAGTATTGTGGAGTTTTCCATCGAGAGGAGAATTTCTGCAGGTTCCTCCCGATTTCCTGCCATAACTTCACTGAGAGATCAGCAAATGCCCTTGAGAAGCAGCAGAAAGAGTCAGTTACATTGTTTCTCCGGGGGTTCCACTGATCTTTTGATGGGGACGCCAGGCAATCGCGTTCTGTATTCTCAAGGAACTCCGATGTCGAGACCGCTCTTGTGACTCTCCCCACTTGCTGTAATGTTAATGCTGATTTCCTGTTTCTGATCAATTAGTTCCCTATTTCCCACCTTTCCAACCAAGTCCCTGACCCTTTCGCCAAAGATAAATCAAGCAGAACTCGTTCAAAGCACCGTGTGTCCTGGCAGTGAGCATGGGCAGAGGAGTGGTCCCGGGCATGTCTTGATTGGCCACTTCCTACTGTGTGAAAACAATGTGAATTTCTTCACTTTCATTTATGAACGAGTCTTGTACATACAAGAAAATCAGAGCAAAGTTACATCCTGATGGTTTTTCCTTTTAAGAGATTTGTAAAAGTATGCGTATTTTTTATTGGCTTAATCTGCTTTATAGTCTCCCTTTTCTAGATTATCTCATGTATGCTATACTCAAGAGTTGACCTAATTACATAGAATTACATAGAACGTGCAGTACAGAAACGGGCCATTCAGTCCAACAGGACCATGCCAGTGTTTATGCTCCACAAAAAGCTTCCTCCCACACCACTTCTTCTCACCCCATCACCATAACCTTCTATTCCTTTCTCCCCCTCTTGCTCATCTAGCTTCCCCTTAAATGCATCTATGCTAATTGCCTCAACTGCACTCTGTGGTAACGAGTTCCACATTCTCAGCACTCTCTGGGTAAAGAGGTTTCTCCTGAATTCCCTATTGGATGTATTAGTGACTATCTTATATTGCTTGATGGTGGGACGGAGGTGATGCAGCTTTAAGACTGTTTTAATTAGATTAAAGGGTAGGACGGTTGATGACCAGTGGTGTACAGTGAAGGAGATATTTCACAACTCTCAGGAAAAATATATTCCAGTGAGGAGGAAAGGGTGTAAGAGAAAAGATAGCTATCAGTGGCTAACTAAAGAAATAAAGGACGGTATCCAATTAAAAATAAAGGGCATACTAATTGGCCAAAACTACTGGGAGGACAGAAGACTGGGAAGCTTTTAAAAGCCAGCAAAGAATGACTAAAAAAATGATTAAGAAAGGGAAGATAGACTATGAAAGTAAAATTAGCACAAAATATAAAAATAGATAGCAAGAGTTTCTATAGGTATATAAAAAGGAAAAGAGTGGTTAAAGTAAATGTTGGTCCCTTAGAGGACGAGATCGGGGAATTAATAATGGGGAACATGGAGATGGCAGAAACTCTGAACAAATATTTTGCATCAGTCTTTACGGTAGAGGACATTAATAATATTCCGACAGTGGATAGTCTCGGGGCTATATGGGGGGAGGAACTTAACACAATCACAATCACAAAGGAGGTGGTACTCACTAAGATAATGGGACTAAAGGCAGATAAATCCCCTGGACCTGATGGCTTGCATCCTAGGGTCTTAAGAGAAGTAGCGGCAGGGATTGTGGATGCATTAGTTGTAATTTACCAAAATTCCCTGGATTCTGGGGAGGTCCCAGCAGATTGGAAATCTGCAAATGTAACACCCCTATTTAAAAAAAGGAGACAGACAAAAAGCAGGAAACTATAGACCAGTTAGCCTAACATCTGTGGTTGGGAAAATGTTGGAGTCCATTATTAAAGAAGCAGTAACAGGACATTTGGAAAAGCAAAATTTGGTCAGGCAAAGTCAGCATGGATTTATGAAGGAAAAGACATGTTTGACAAACTTGCTGGAGTTCTTTGAGGATGTAACGAACAGGGTGGATAAAGGGGAACCAGTGGATGTGGTGTATTTGGACTTCCAGAAGGCATTTGACAAGGTGCCACATAAAAGCTTACTTCACTAGATAAAAGTTCACGGGGTTGGGGGTAATATATTAACATGGATAGAGGATTGGCTAACTAACAGAGAACAGGAAGTCAGGATAAATGGTTCATTCTCTGGTTGGCAACCAGTAACTAGTGGGGTGCCACAGGGATCAGTACTGGGACCCCAACTAATTACAATCTATATTAACGACTTGGAAGAAGGGACTGAGTGTAACATAGCCAAGTTTGCTGACAATACAAAGGTCGGAGGAAAAGCAATGAGTGAGGAGGACACAAAAAATCTGCAAAAGGACATGGACAGGCTGAGTGGGCAAAAATTTGGCAGATGGAGTATAATGTTGGAAATGTGAGGTCATGCACCTTGGCAGACAAAAAATCAAAGAGAAAGTTATTATTTAAATGGAGAAAGATTGCAAAGTGCTGCGGTACAGCGGGACCTGAGGCCACTTGTGCATAAAACACAAAAGGATAGTATGTAGGTACAGCAAATGATCAGGAAGGCCAATGGTATCTTGGCCTTTATTGCAAAGGGGATGGAGTATAAAAGCAGGGAAGTCTTACTACAGCTATATAAGGTATTGATGAGGCCACACCTGGAATACTGTGTGCAGTTTTGGTTCCCATTTTTGACGACAGGATATACTTGCTTTGGAGGCAGCTCAGAGAAGGTTCACTAGGTTGATTCCGGGGATGAGGGGATTGACTTATGAGGAAAGGTTGAGTAGGTTGGGCCTCTACTCATTGGAATTCAGAAGAATGAGAGGTGATCTTATCGAGACGTATAAAATTATGAGGGGGCTTGGCAGGATGGGTGCAGAGAGGGTGTTTCCACTGATAGGGGAGACTAGAACTAGAGGGCACGATATTAGAATAAGGGGCCGCCCATTTAAAACAGAGATGAGGAAAAATTTCTTCTCTCGAGGGTTGTGAATCTGTGAAATTCGTTGCCTATGAGAGCTGTGGAAGCTGGGACATTGAATAAATTTAAGACAGAAATAGACGGTTTCTTAATCGATAAGGGGATAAGGGGTTATGGGGAGCCGGCAGGGAAGTGGAGCTGAGTCCATGATCAGATCACCCATGATTTTATTGAATGGCGGAGCAGGCTTGAGGGGCTGTATGGTCTACTCCTGTTCCTATTTCTTATGTTCTTATGTTCTTAACTTTACACTCAGTCAAAACAGCAAATGTAATAATGTGCTTGCAATAAGACACGTTGTCATAAACAGTGACATCCAATTCTTTCAGATATGAATTAATGCGACAGTGCTGGCGTGAGAAGCCTTATGAGAGACCAACATTCGCTCACATTCTGGTGTCGCTCAATAGGATGCTGGAGGAACGGAAGGTAAGTCTGTGCAGATTGATATCAATCCTCACTCCCAGAGGGGAACTGCACTCAATGGGAACCTGGGCTGGACAACTGGGTTACAATGTTCTTCTCTCATCTCCGACTTCATAGAATTGTACAGCACAGAACGAGGCCAATTCGGCCCATCATACCTGTGCTGGATCTTTAAAGGAGCTATCCAATTAGTCCCACTCCCCTGCTCTTTTCCCATAGCCCTGCAATTTTTTTCTTTTCAAGTATTTATCCAATTTCCTTTTGAAAATTACTATTGAATCTGCTTCCTCCACCCTTTCAGGCCGTGCAGTCCAAATCATAACAACTCTCCTCATCGTCCCCCTGGTTTTTTCCCAATTACCTTAAATCTGTGTCCTCTATTTACGGACCCTCGTGCCAATGGAAGCAGCTTCTCCCTGCTTATATCAAAACCCGTCATGATTTTGAGCTGCTCTATTAAATCAATCCTTGACCTTCTCTGCTCTAAGGAGAATAATCCCCATTTGTGCTCACTTTGAGCATGGTTTCTCAATTGACAGCCAGGATTGCTGAATCGCCCCGTTTCATGGCACGTGTTCTTCTGATTTGCAAATGGTCGGATGGGATCTATGACATTTGTTGTCTTTGTGCATTCATTTAGACCTATGTGAACACAACACTGTTCGAGAAATTCACCTATGCAGGCATCGACTGCTCTGCTGAAGAAGCTGGTTGATCGTTCCACAGGGCAACAACACACGTGAAAAATGAGCTAAATTGTGTTTTGTAAACTTTTGTAAAATACAGAATTTCCAACACATACTGTGCATTATAGTATATTTTTGATGTGGAAATATGAAAGTGATTGTTTGATTAAGGCTGACCAATAATGTAAGTTCATAAAGAGCAAGTGTCACCATCAGGTCTGGTTTTCAAATTAGGTTACACAGTATTATCAGGTCAGGCAGCATCTGTAGAGAGAAAAACAGAGTTAAGGTTTTGGGTCGATGACCCTTCATCAGAACTGATGAAGGGTTGTCGACCCGAAATGTTAACAGTTTTTCTCTTCACAGATGCTGCCTGACCCACTGAGATTTCCAGCATTCTCTGTTTTTATTTCAGATTCCAGCATCTGCAGTATTTTACTTTTGTACAAAATATTATTGTTGCTTTTATATTTTGTATTCATTTTTTTGGATTTTTTGAGGGTTGTACAAAATAAGTAACTTTACCAGGGATCTGTTTGGGAGGAGTTGCTGAAGTGGATATTTTTTACATTCAAATCAGTAGAGATGCAGTCATTAATCTAAAAGCTTTAACTCTTGTAAAATAAGTAACTTTACCAGGGATCTGTTTGGGAGGAGTTGCTGAAGTGGATATTTTTTACATTCAAATCAGTAGAGATGCAGTCATTAATCTAAAAGCTTTAACTCTTGTGTGTGTTACTCTTCTAAACTCCCAGTGAAGCCAGCAACAATATTGTTGAATCAAAGATATCCCACTCATAAATCCACACACAGGCCTTGAAATTAGGCTGTAGAATTATAGGTACAAATACCTACATTCGCATTTGAAATTCTTCTTTCCCTTACTTTAGTGGAGATGTTAATCTGTGTATTTTACTTTAATCTAGCAGTGAAAGGAATTTAAATGAACACATTAATTGTATGTATCTTATTATCCCAGATTGTAATCCAAGGCTATAGGGTGAAAAGGAATCAACAAGATGAAGAGTAAACAAATCGAGGTTAAAATTAATTGTCGGAAAAGATTTGCATTTATACAATGCCTTTCACAACCTCAGGACGACCCAAAGCGCTTTATGATCAATGAACTGTTTTTTGAAGTGTAGTCACTGTTGTAATGCAGGAAATGCAGCAGCCAATTTTCACACAGCAAGCTCCCACAAACATCAGTGCGATAATAACCAGATAATCTGTTTCAGTGATGTTGGTTGGGGGATAAATATTCACAGTGACTATTTTTCCTAACTCGCACTTCTGCACGAGTCTCCCAACGCCGAAGCGAGTTAGGACAAATAGTCTCCGACTCCGCACCCCCGCCTCACCCCCACTCCCCCCAGCGTAATTTACACTAACCCTTTTCTGTGCATGCGTAGGAACCGGCCCAGAACACCACGCTGCCCGTTGAGCCCCGAGTTCCCCGCTGGGTCGTGCCGAGCCTTCAGCTCCCCGCTGAGCCGCCGGCCGCTGAGCTCTGAGCTGGGAGGAAGAGAGGTGGGCAGAGAGAGCTGGGGGGGGGGGAAAAGAGAGCCTGGTTTGGGAGGGGGGGGGGGGAGGAGAGCCTGGCTGTGGGGGGGGGGGGGGGAGTGAGAGCCTGGTTTGGGGGGTGGGTAGAGCCTGTTTTGGGGAGGAGAGAGAGATGCGGTGACGGGGGGGGGGGGGGGGGGGGGGAGCGGTAAGGGAGGGAACAGTGAAGACAAATCACATTCTTCCAACCCCCTGCTGGGGGAAGACAGCACTGGTGCTGGGATAAGGGACTTTGACTTGGGGAGGGATGTGTCCTTTCTGACTTCTGAAATCCAAATGGATTATGTTACAATGTGCAAAGTTAGGCTGGGCGGTTCCATTTACACATTCCAGAGAAACCTCAGGATGTGGCTTATCCTCCAAGGGGACCAAACAGCAATAGGTCATGTGATAATGGAGAGTCAATCAGAGAAACGGCTGCAATTCAGTTAGTACAATTAAACGCATCCAGCAATATTGGCCGGGACGCTGAGGATAACTCCCTTGCTCTTCTTCAAATTATATCTACCTGAGGGGGCAGACAGGGCCTCGATTTAACATCTTACCTGAAAGATGATGCTTTGTAATTATTCAATTTTGAAAAATAGTCTAATTGGAGTCATTTACTCATTAAATTAAACCTTTGTTTATGCAGCAAGTAGGAGCTAAGTGAGTTTTTAGCCAGACTGTCAGGTTGATTCAAACTTGGAAGAAGGAAATGTATAGTATTTAAATGTTGTGTCATTTGAGAGATGTCTCCACTGTTTGCCAGTTATTACTTTGTATATAGTTCTTGGAGCCTCCATGTTAATCATGAATAAGAAGCAGTATAGTTTGTAGTTGGACTCATGTTTAGCTGACAGTTTTAATTACAAGGATAGAGATTTTTTTTGGTAGCCAATCCTATGACTAACCTATTTTTTAAGTTTCTGGTAACCTCGGTGCGGCTTAAAGATCATGTCTGCTTATTTCCCCGGTGTTCGTGTGTGAAGGCCAGAGTTGACATTTACTGGAAAAGTGAGGATCTGCCACACGACAGAAATGATTAGCGGCGGATATAAATTTCCAAAGTTCATTAAATGACATTTGATATTTTTAGAACCTGTGAATTTCAATCCAATTTTTTATCAAACAAAAACCGACATCCTTGTGCTCTTATATTTTTGGATTTCAAAGAATGTGTAAAAAAAATCGTACTGTTATTAAATGTCTGACTCTTTCGTAAAAAGGCCTATTTAATTACAGTTACAGCAATTTATTAATGGTAGCATAGCCACATGTACTGAAAAAGTATTATTTTTAATCTGCTTTCTTGATTATTGTATCAATATTTGTGTCTGGCTACCTGCATGCATGCGTACTATTATACATATTTGTAAGAATGCTCTCCACATTAGAAGCTGCCTAGCTATCTTAGCTGAAGGCCAATTTTGAAAGGATGGCAGTGTGCAGTGAGATATATTCATGTGTGCCACTTGCTAATCATGGCACCAGCATTCTTTGAGCTTTGCTGGATTTGATCAATCATCTATAAGAACAACAACATTTCTTAAAATTTTTTGTGAAAAGATAATAAATGTTTCTTCGTTTTTACCAAGTTGCTGTATTTCATCTCTGTATATGTACATAATTCCTTTGAACAAACACTTGTTTGTTAGGCAAGGGTACTAAGTTAAGTAGAGGCAATAATACCACAGGCTGGAGACTGCGGAAGGGGCAGCGTGAAGTCTTTAGTCTTTCCAGTCACTACTGTTGAGATTAATGATTACTTTACCCACCCAAGTCCATTTCACATTGGCAGGTATTCAGCCATAGATCTAGCCTGAATTGTTTTAAGATGTGTTTGATTTAGTCTCACTTTGTACAGGATTGTATTTTTAAAAAATATATACTTTTTTATTCATTCACAGGATGTGGGTGATACTGGCAACGCCAGCATTTATTGCCCATCCCTAATTGCCCTTGAGAAGATGGTGGTGAGCCGCCTTCTTGAACCGCTGCAATCCGTGTGTTGAAGGTACTCCCACAGTGCTGTTAGGGAGTGAGTTCCAGGATTTTGACCCAGCGACAATAAAGGAACGGTGATATACTTCCAAGTCAGGATGGGGTGTGTGACTTGGAGGGGAATTTTATTTAAAAAATTTAAAACTGGATCTGTTTTCTGCTGAAATGAAGGTTTTGTTACAAAAAGGTAAAATAGACAAACTTGAAACTTATTATTACATTCAATGATAGAAATTGCAGCACAGAAAGAATCAATTTGGAAAGTTGGCTCATCAGCTAAAGTTAACTAATGTCAATCCCATTTCCCAAAACTCAGCCTGTAAACATTTTCACTAGAAGCCTTTCTTTTCAAATACAGAGAATATTGATAGCATGCTAAAAAAAAATCGAGACAAATTAACAAGGGCATGACAATATTTTAATAAAAACAGAAAATGCTGAAAACACTCAGCAGGTCAGGCAGCATCTGTGGAGAGAGAAACAAAGTTAATGCTTCAGGTCGATGACCTTTCGTCAGAACTGGAAAAAGTTAGAGATGTAACAGGTTTTATAGGTGCATAGATGCTACATCACTATTGCCAGATCACAAGTGCTGTGCCATTGCAATACCTTATTTGGTACACTCAACAAAAGTTACTCACAGATCTACAAACCCGCATGGTCTCCGGCCGGGTGTGACGTGACACTCTCATATGCCTCTGTGCTCTATATTATAGAAAGAGGCCAAATCAAGCAGCCAGGATTTTTGCTATTGATCGAATGCAGTGACTCCCACTCAAAGCTGTGCACGTGATTTAGAGAAAACAGGTTCAGATCCCCTTCCTCACAGTCAAATCACTTGCCAATATAGGTTCTTGCATGAAGAAATTGTCATTTGTGAAAGGTACTGGATGGCTGTTGGCATTATTGAGCTAAATCCCAATATTAAGTCACTGTCTTTAGGAGAGGAAAATAAGATGAAAAATTGGGTGTGGGGGAATCAGTAATAAAGAGATCTTTTAAAGGATTCCTTCAAATATTCACTAGTGGATAGGTATCCTGTTACTAATCCCACTCTTCAAATAAGCACTAGGAAGTGTGTGAAAGTAGTTCAGCTTGACTTGCCTACTTCCTTTTCCCTTCCTCTCACCCTCTGAGGAAATACAGTAGGGTGACCATAACCTAAACCGGATACACACAGGTTGGGAGCACGGCAAAGTAGCCAGGACACGTTTCAAGAAATCCCGAATACGCATAGAGACACCATTTTCACTTTACAACGAATCTCGAATCTTGTGTGTGTTCTGGCAATAGTGCTGTACCATTAATATTCGTCCCCGAATACCCTAACTTTTAATTTCTCAATTTTAAATTTGTTCCATAAATATTTTCATATAAGATGTGAAACAACCTCAGTCTCAGATTGTTTCAGAAACTTCTTCGCGATGGGAGAATTTAGAGCTTGCTTTATTCAGTAAAAAAAACACAATTCACCGTACTAATCTGATGTAAAGTAAATCTGCTCACCCACCAGCTCTCAGTGTGCCCTCGGCTTCTGCTGTGCATTTCAAAGGTTCCGACCTCCGGCCAGTCGCTATCGGCCGAAACCCGAGCTCAGGTGACTAAATCCCCCAAAGTGCAGTGTGGCCTGAGCCATCGATGGGGCCTTTTCACTGCCACGCTGCATTGTGGGAAGGCGGGGCCACCATCATCGCCTCCGTTTAACCAGCTCCTGGATTCTGTCCTTGAACTCAAACAGGCCAAGAATGTCCCCCTGGGGTTTCTGTACATTTGTGTATAAAAAAACAAAGGGGCCGAAATTGCCTCTCTCTTTAAGGCCTGTTACCACCACAAATCAGCGGCGACACTGTGGATTGGAGTGGCCGCCAACTTTTGATGGAATGGCCGCTAATAGCCCAATTGCCCTTCCGAGATTTCCTGGTGGTTCCCCAATCCCCCCTACTCCACTGCTGCTGATCTGTGTTAAGTGTGTCATCACTGTGCGCACCGCCCATCTACCCCCCTAACGGCGATATTCCCCTCTGAAAAGCTTTGGCCCACTCATCAGAGCCAAAATCTGTTTTTCCCCAATGGTCCAGTGAGTCTGTGGCCTTCTGCAATGTTGGTGCGGCTTCCCTTAAAGGGGAGGATGCACTGCTGCTGCCGCCATGTTTTTTTTGTCGGCCGACTGCCATGTTGGCCCGACAATTATGCCCCCGGGTTCGGCCGGGCCGCCTCTTGGTGCCTCAGTGGACCGAAGTTTTTAAGTCGCGAAGGCGCTACTCTTTAATGAAGGGGAAAGCCGTGGTGACGCGACGCTGTGATGACATCATCGTGGCAGTCACTCCGCACCGCCCCCAACTTCCACCCCTCATGTGTTGCCCCTCTCGTGTAGTCACTGTCCCCATTTAAGAGCGACTTCTGGATGCAAATAAGCAAAAACAACCAGGAACGGAATTTCGCTCAAGAGGTCACCTCAACCACAGCTGCGGTAAAAACCATTGAACACCTGTTTCAGGCAGAGGGAAATTTTGGCCCCAATGTCTCTATACGGGACGGGTTTTCAGAACCGGGGACTCTTCCAGGGACATAGTTTGCCTGGGACACAGTACTTCATCCAGGGCCTGTCCCTGGAAAAGGGGGACATTGGGACAGCCTAAAATACTGAGACTAGCAATTCAGCACGTTGGGACTAGCAGTGATAGGTTTTGCATCTTCCAAGTGGCACAGTGCACTGGCGGCTTACAGGTGCCTCATCAGGACAACAGAGAAGATGCCTGTGAAGGGAGGCAATTCATAGTTTTTCTCGTCCAACCCAGGGCTCTTACGAGGCATGTTACACCTGGGTATTGTCACACTCTATGAAAACGAGTATAGAAACTAAGCGCAGTCACATGCTGTTTTGCAAGAAGCCAAAGATTTTCTACACTTGAAGTTTTTGAGTTCATCTGTGCTTCTTTTCATAGGACGCTACAAGGCCAGAGTTGCTGTGGACTTTACGCTGATGTATATTATGCACAGAGGTAGCTGCATTCAGGCCCATGTATGACATAGATCTAGATCCCAATGAAAGATCACAGGAGAAACAGTATCCAAAGTCCCAGGTGTTGGGCATGTGTCTGCAAAAGCTGCCCTGGAAAAGGCAGACATTTAGAGACCGCATGGATGAACTACAACAATTGTACATCCCTTTCTGGCGTAAAAATAAAAAAAGGAAGGTGGCTCAACCGTGGCTATCAAGGGAAATCAGGGATAGTATTAAAGCCAAGGAAGAGGCATATAAATTGGCCAGAAATAGCAGCGAACCCGGGGACTGGGAGAAACTTAGAACTCAGCAGAGGAGGACAAAGGGTTTGATTAGGGCAGGGAAAATAGAGTAAGAGAGGAAGCTTGCAGGGAAGATTAAGACAGACTGCAAAAGCTTCTATAGATATGTAAAGAGAAAAAGGTTAGTAAAGACAAACGTAGGTCCCCTGCAATCAGAATCAGGGGAAGTCATAATGGGAAACAAAGAAATGGCAGACCAATTGAACAAGTACTTTGGTTCGGTATTCACTAAGGAGGACACAAACAACCTTCTGGATATAAAAGGGGTCAGAGGGTCTAGGAGGAACTGAGGGAAATCCTTATTAGTCGGGAAATTGTGTTGGGGAAATTGATGGGATTGAAGGCCGATAAATCCCCAGGGCCTGATGGACTGCATCCCAGAGTACTTAAGGAGGTGGCCTTGGAAATAGCAGATGCATTGACAGTCATTTTCCAACATTCCATAGACTCTGGATCAGTTCCTGTGGAGTGGAGGGTAGCCAATGCCACC
This sequence comes from Pristiophorus japonicus, assembly GCF_044704955.1. Lineage (NCBI taxonomy): Eukaryota > Metazoa > Chordata > Chondrichthyes > Pristiophoridae > Pristiophorus > Pristiophorus japonicus. Next base: position 221,870,099 of record NC_091977.1, on the reverse strand, counting down.
CCACTTTTTAAAAAAGGAGGGAGAGAGAAAACAGGGAATTATAGACTGGTCAGCCTGACATCGGTAGTGGGTAAAATGATGGAATCAATTATTAAGGATGTCATAGCAGCGCATTTGGAAAGAGGTGACATGATAGGTCCAAGTCAGCATGGATTTGTGAAAGGGAAATCGTGCTTGACAAATCTTCTGGAATTTTTTGAGGATGTTTCCAGTAGAGTGGACAAGGGAGAACCAGTTGATGTGGTGTATTTGGACTTTCAGAAGACTTTCGACAAGGTCCCACACAAGAGATTAATGTGCAAAGTTAAAGCACATGGGATTGTGGGTAGTGTGCTGACGTGGATAGAGAACTGGTTGGCAGACAGGAAGCAAAGAGTAGGAGTAAATGGGTACTTTTCAGAATGGCAGGCAGTGGCTAGTGGGGTACCGCAAGGTTCTGTGCTGGGGCCCCAGCTGTTTACATTGTACATTAATGATTTAGACGAGGGGATTCAATGTAGTATCTCCAAATTTGCAGATGACACTAAGTTGGGTGGCAGTGTGAGCTGCAAGGAGAATGCTATGAGGCTGCAGAGTGACTTGGATAGGTTAGGTGAGTGGGCAAATGCATGGCAGATGAAGTATAATGTGGATAAATGTGAGGTTATCCACTTTGGTGGTAAAAACAGAGAGACAGACGATTATTTGAATGGTGACAGATTAAGAAAAGGGGAGGTGCAATGAGACCTGGGTGTCATGGTACATCAGTCATTGAAGGTTGGCATGTAGATACAGCAGGCGATTAAGAAAGCAAATGGCATGTTGGCCTTTATAGCGAGGGGATTTGAGTACAGGGGCAGGGAGGTGTTACTACAGTTGTACAGGGCCTTGGTGAGGCCACACCTGGAGTATTGTGTACAGTTTTGGTCTCCTAACTTGAGGAAGGACATTCTTGCTATTGAGGGAATGCTGCAAAGGTTCACCAGACTGATTCCCGGGATGGCGGGACTGACATATCAAGAAAGACTGGATCAACTGGGCTTGTATTCACTGGAGTTCAGAAGAATGAGAGGGGATCTCATAGAAACATTTAAAATTCTGACGGGTTTAGACAGGTTAGATGCAGGAAGAATGTTCCCAATGTTGGGGAAGTCCAGAATCGGGGGTCACAGTCTAAGGATAAGGGGTAAGCCACTTAGGACCGAGACGAGGAGAAACTTCTTCACCCAGAGAGTGGTGAACCTGTGGAATTCTCTACCACAGAAAGTTGTTGAGGCCAATTCACTAAATATATTCAAAAAGGAGTTAGATGTAGTCCTTACTACTAGGGGGATCAAGGGGTATGGCGAGAAAGCAGGAATGGGGTACTGAAGTTGCATGTTCAGCCATGAACTCATTGAATTGCGGTGCAGGCTTGAAGGGCCGAATGGCCTACTCCTGCACCTATTTTCTATGTTTCTATGTTTCTATCAGGGAGCGCAGATGATGCATACCTTCAACATCAGAAGTGACGTTGGAAAGGAAAACATACCCAGCAGCTTAGAAACTGTTTCTCTGCGGTCGTCCTCACTTCACTGTCAATTATAGTGTGCTTCAGATCAAAGGATAGTGTGATCCTCACTTACAGTGAACTTAATGGGGAAAAAACAAACATTCTTATTTATTTACTGTGGAACCAAATGGAATGATATTTCTATCAGAATGAAATTATATCCAATCAGTAGTTAAAAACTCTGAACATTCCTCACAATTAGCCTGGTGATGGAATCTACCGTAGCAATTCTCTGACCCGCTTCAAGTTTTGCCATTCAAGTTCAAAGTTCTCTTTCTATTTTCCCTCCCAAAGTAGTGTTTCTTTTTTCTAACAATTCCTTTTCCCCAATTGTCTTCCCTTTTCTCATCTCCTCGCTCGGATTGGTTACCAGCAGCAGCACCATACCCAAGTGCCCGCTGTTGATGTGTGACGGTTGGCAGGCGAGCTGACAGCCTATCTGACCCTGTCCTTGTCCACACAAGTGCACGGCCCCAGCAGGATTCACTAGATAGAGACCGGATGGCGTTTCTGTCGTTCTCCAATCTCTGCCATGGCCAAAGTCACAGCACTCAGCAGGGACCAGGGATGAAACCTGTGATATCCATGACGGCTCTCCTAATTATATAGTCAGACACCTCTGGAAAACTAACACTAGTGGGAGTCCCACATTTTCATAGGTATCGCGATCTGCCATCAGGTCACCATTTATATTGAAAGATACGGAGCTGGACCATTAGTCTTTCCCTATCCAGGATCCCTGAGTTTCTGGCCTCCAATGGCTTTGTTTTGGAGCACCTACAAAATCATAGAATTACAAAAAGTTACAGCACAGAACGGGAGCTTTTTATACAAAACAATTGTTTGCCCCACAAAAAATTGATCAGGATTTAGTTATATTCAGAGTTGGAAGATTGAGGTGCACTCAAAGTACAGGCAGTAAGTTAGAGAAACCAAAATTAGATTGATTATAATTTACAGAACAAAAACAACCAGTTAAGGCAGCAGAAGGAAAGATCCCATTGCAGGTCAAGTACGGTATTGCACGGAGGCAAATGGATAGCTTGTTTCAGAAGCTTAAAGAAACAGCAAAAGGAAATGCAAGCCCACCCCTTCCAGTAGGCTGAATGGGAAAATACAAGATGTGGTTTCTTAGAGATGTTCAAAACCATGAAGCATTTTGATAAGAGTCCTATCGCAGGTCTGTGCTGAGCTAACTGATCTCAGGATGGTAGTAGAGGTGCTAGAACAACAACAACAACAACTTGTATATCTATAGTGCCCTTAACGTATTAAAACGTCCCAAGGCACTTCACAAAAGAGTTATCAAACAAAATTTGACACCGAGTATAACATAAGGAGATATTAGGGCAGTAAAGTGTTTTTTTTTTAAAGGAGAGCTTAAAGGAGGAAAGAGAGGTAGAGAGGCATAGCAGGGCCTCTAGGCAACTGAAGACATGGCTGCCAATGGTGGAACGATTAAAATTTGGGATGCTGAAGATGCCAGAATTGGATGAGCGCAGATATCTTGGAGGGTTTAGGGCTGGAGAAGATTACAGAGATAGAGAGGGGTAATGCCATGGAGGGATTTGAAAACAAGGATGAGAATTTCTTTAATTGAGGTGTTGCTTAACCGGGAGCCAATGTAGGTCAGCGAACACAGAGTTTTGGATGACCTCAAGTTTACGGAAGGTAGAACTAGGGAGACTGGTCAGAAGTGCATTGGAATAGTCAAGTCTAGAGGTAACAAAGGCAAGGATGAGAGTTTCAGCAGCGGATGAGGCAGGGTGGAGTACATCTGATCATTGTGCCCTTGGATCACCCAGAATTCCCTGATTGCTACCCAGTGACCCCTGCTGGTAGCGTGCTTATATGGTAAATGCAGAATTGGGTTCAGATGTGATGATAGTTGAATAGCCTACTAACATTAAAGGTATTATAGGTTCATTATTAAGAATGGTAGATGCCAGAATGCTGCCTTACCTTGCAAGAGTTTTTTATTAATTTGTTCTGGGACATGGGCATCGCTGGCAAGGCCAGCATTTATTGCCCATCCCTAATTGCCCTTGAGAAGGTGATGGTGAGCCACCTTCTTGAACTGCTGCAATCCGTGTGGTGAAGGTACTCCCACACTGCTGTTAGGGAGGGAATTCCAGGATTTTGACCCAGCGACGATGAAGGAACTGCGATATACTTCCAAGTCAGGATGGTGTGTAGCTTAGAGGGGAACTTGCAGGTGTTGGTGTTCCCATGCGTCTGCAGTCCTTCTCCTTCTAGATGGTAGAGGTGCGGGTTTGGGAGGTACTGCCAAAGAAGCCTTGGTGAGTTGCTGCAGTGCATCTTATAGATGGTGCAGACTGTAGCCACGGTGTGCCGGTGGTGAAGGGAGTGCCGGTGGTGAAGGTGGTGGATGGGATGCCAAACAAGCGGGCTGCTTTGTCCTGGATGGTGTCGAGCTTCTTGAGTGTTGTTGGAGCTGCACTCATCCAGGCAAGTGGCAAGTATTCCATCACACTCCTGATTTATGTCTTGTAGATGGTGGAAAGGCTTTGGGGAGTCAGGAGGTGAGACGCTCGTCGCAGAATACCAGCCTCTGACCCGCACTTGTTGCCACAGTATTAATGTGGCTGGTCCAGTTAAGTTTCTGGTCAATGGTGACTCCCCCAGGATGTTGATGGTGGGGGATTCGGCGATTGTAATGCTGTTGAGTATCAAGGGGAGATGATTAGACTCTCACTTGTTGGAGATAGTCATTGCCTGGCACTTGTGTGCCATGAATGTTAGTTGCCATTTATCAGCCCAAGCCTGAATGTCGTCCAGGTCTTGCTGCATGCGGGCACAGACTACTTCATTATCTGAGGAGTTATGAATGGAACTGAACACTGTGCAATCATCAGCGAACATCCCCACTTCAGACCTTATGATGAAGTAGCTGAAGATGGTTGGGCCTAGGACACTGCCCTGAGGAACTCCTGCAGCGATATCTTGGGGCTGGGATGATTGACCTCCAACCACCACAACCATCTTCCTTTGTGCTGGGTATGACTCCAGCCAGTGGAGAGTTTCCCCCTGATTCCCATTGACTTCAGTTCTGCTAGGGCTCCTTCATGTCACACTCGGTCAAATGCTGCCTTGATGTCAAGGACAGTCACTCTCACCTCACCTCTGGAATTCAGCTCTTTTGTCCTTGTTTGGACCAAGGCTGTATTGACGTCTGGAGCCGATTGGTCTTGGTGGAACCCGAACTAAGCATTGGTGAACAGATTATTGGTGATTAAGTGTTGCTTGATAGCACTGTCGACGATACCTTCCATCACTTTGCTGATTATTGAGAGTAGACTGATGGGGCGTTAATAGGCCGGATTGGATGTGTGCTGCTTTTTGTGGACAGGACATTCTTGGACAGTTCGCGGGGGTCATTTTAACTATTGCCGATTGTCTAAAACAGAAGATATCAGATCAGCCGTCGTTACACACCCCGCCCCACTTCCCTTCCCACTGTTACTATTATGTTTGAGGGTGCAGAGAGTGAAAAAAAGGGGAGATCAACAGGAACCAGATTTGAACTTGTTCCATTCCACTCCGAGTCAGACTATCCATCGATTGCCGAAAACAGAGGGCGAGAGAGATAAAATCTCAAATCAAAGGACATGACTAGAGAACGTGTGCGATGATCAGAGGATTGGGAAGAAAATAAGCCAAAAAAATCTTAACCCGACAGAAATAAAATCCCAACTTTTAAACTGTTAGAAAAACTTGGTTAAGGTGGCTTGTGTAAATTATAAACGTGTTTCTGACACCCTTCATTGTGTTAACCTGCTTTATAATTCCTCCCCATATAATATACATGTAAAACACAGTTACCTCTATTATCGTGGAATTGAACCTCCATGTCCCATGGTTCCTGTAATATTGTATAATCAGGATTCGGCACCACTGAACTTAGAGGGGCGTAGTCATCAGCAAAACATTTGTTCCTCTGTAACAAAGTGAGCTAGCTGCTGGTTCCCTTGCAGCCTGGCCGCTTCCTCTCATTGTTAGTCAGCTTCAAGCCTCTTTCCTGTTTCTGTCTGACTCTGTAACCCACCATCCTCCGTGTGTTCCTCTTGCAGAGCTCTGCTGTTTGTGAAACTTTGCTCTCCTGTTCTTGAACCACACCTGGAAAATCGAAGGGATTGGAATATCTGTTTCTCAAGGACTGAATTAAAACAGCCCTTATCCTGTCACCAACAACAATAACTTGCATTTATATAGCGTACTTAACATAGCATAACGCTCCTCCCCTCAAGGCACTTCACTGGAGCGTTATAAATCAAAATTTGAGACTGAGAAACAGAAGGCGATATCAGGACAGGTGACCAACAGCTTAGTCAAAGAAATGGTTTTAAGGAGTATCTTGAAGCAGGAGGACGAGCTAGAGAGGCGGAGAGGTTTGGCTTGGGAATTCCAGAGCTTAGGGTTTTGGCAGCTGAAGACACAGCCGCCAATGGTTAAAATCAGGTATATGCAAGAGGCCACAATTGGAAGAGAGCAGAGATCTCGGTGGGTTGTAGGGCTGGAGGAAGTTACAGGGGTAAGGAGGGACGAGGCCATGGAGGGCTTTGAAATTAATATCACTCTATTTGTAAAATGAAATAGTGTGTAACGAGATCCTGTCTAATTCTCTGCAGCATATGATTAAGTAATAAATGGTACACTGCACATACTTTGGAAAAGAATCCATACTACATGGGTGAACTAATAACTGGGATAATACAAACTCTTATGGACCATTACAATATTACAGTTCACCGAGAACATCCCCATCTCTAAACGATAAGTCATGGTTATAGTGAGTGACTTTGTGCAGCCTGGGTATCTGTGAGAAATCCCGAGAATTTCTACATTTAATGCGATTTGCTGTCCCAAATACTGCAACTTTTGCATAGACTCCCACAGGCAATCAATCACTTGCCCTAATCATGGGAAGGGATTCCCAGCACTCAATCTGGGAGGCAAACTGGTGTCCATTTCTATTCAGCAAAATAAAACCCAAGTCCTAATATAAAAGGGGTTGACCATTTAGGACTAAGAAGAGGAGAAATTTCTTCACTCAGAGGATTGTGAATCTTTGGCATTCTCTACCCCAGAAGGCTGTGGATGATCAGTCAATAAGTATACCCAAGACAGAGATCAATAGATTTTTGGATGCTAAGGGAATCAAGGAATATGGGGATAGTGCAGGAAGACGAAGTTGAGGTAGAAGATCAGCCATGATCTTATTGAATGGCGGGGCAGACTTGAAGAGCCAAATAGCCTACTCCTGCTCCTATTTCTTATTCTAACAAGGATTGCTTCTTATTGACTCAAGTAATTCAGATAGTGCTTTCCCCCATAACAGGATTCCTGAATTTTATGGAGCTGCTGGTGGGACTAGAGGGACAGATAATGAACTGCCAAGAATGTCTGATCTACTGGATTTCCAACCACCTTGGAAAGTATGACATTTGTTGCATATTTTCTCCAAGAATATCAGCAGCCATTTTGTTTCAGCCCAGTGAATGTGTTCTTTCTGTTTGTTTCTTTCTTTAACCAATCCTCTTACAACTACCCAGCACAAGCATTCCTCTAGCATTGTCCCAATGATTTGTCACAATAAACCCACACAATGTTATGAAGCAATCCTATACCATGTCTGCACATCCAGTCATATCCTATAGGAGAAATGTGTTACGGGACAAAGGCAGTCACAGAACAAAGTCCAAATTCCCAACACTTATTGGTCCAAAGTGGTGCTTTGGGTGATGGGGTAATTTTAATTATTGGAGATATTGGATCGGCTGCCCATCATGCGCCTCCGCCAATATTCGTTTCCATTGGATCCACGAAGCGTTTCAGACCTGTGTTAAGAAGGGCCTCCCTGGAGGAACCCATGGGCTGCAATTCCGTGAGGTGGTCCAACATCACTCTGCAGATGCGGGCGGCGTACTCCCCATACTTGCTGTCGTACTTTGCAGGGTCCTTTGCACACTCTCAAAGAACTCATTGAAAGTACAGTGCTCAGGAAGTAGCCCTTTCTGGTGAGCAGATCCTGGATGACACCGGCCCCAGAACACAGTACTTGCGAGTGGCCTGGAGTTCGCCCATTGTCCAACTCCTCCCCGCTTCTCCGCTCGTACCTGCACTTGCTCTTCCTCACTTCACACTCTTCCCCATCCTGGGGGTGGAACAATACAGATAGTGAACAGCACAAATGCCGCTCTTTGTTGGAACAATGCAAGCAGATGCTCAAAAGAAGCTTAATGGCATAACATTCCACAGGTAGTGTTTGCTCCTTTTCCCAGACTACTTGGGTAGAACTGAATCCCTATTGAAAAAAAAATGCTTTTGCATTTCTGCACAGACTGGAATGGTATGTAAAATACCTGAACTCTGCCCTTAGGCAGATTGGTAACTGCTGCAAGTCTCTGTCTCATTACTACATTGGGATAGCGAGTTTTCTGGAATGCATTCTCCAGGGTTTCCAACTACCGAGTCATGAACGCTGCCCTGTGATATCACTGCCTCTGTCTCTGCCTCACACAGTGATGATTCCTGTACCTCACCTCCAGGACAATACCTGCACAGCAACAACAGGATGAGCAACTGGCTTACTCAATCAACTTTACAGCTTCATATAATGTTACCGAACAAAGGGGATGTTTACATTTTTGTGAACATAAAATCTCTTTAAAATAAAGTAACTATGATTCTAGTCCAGGTAGAAAGAAATAATAAATAGTATTTTGTCTCGGGGACTATCTTCATGAAAAAGCAATTTTTGTCATAAAGAGATTCATTATTGGGGTTGGCGACAGCTGCAGGAAAATTGCAGGGAACAGCACTAGCCCTTATACATGGCTTTCGACCTTACAAAGGCCTTTGACACTGTCAACCGCAAGGGTCTATGGAGCATCCTCCTCCACTTCGGATGCCCCCAAAAGTTCGTCACCATCCTCCGCCTGCTCCACGACGACATGCAGGCCGTGATCCTTACCAACGAATCCATCACAGACCCAATCCACGTCCAGACCGGGGTCAAACAGGGCTGTGTCATTGCCCCAACCCTTTTCTCAATCTTCCTCGTTGCCATGCTCCACCTCACAGTCAACAAGCTCCCCGCTGGAATGGAACTAAACTACAGAACCAGTGGGAACCTGTTCAACTTTCGTCATCTCCAGGCCAGGTCCAAGACCACCTCAATCTCTATCGTCGAGCTACAGTACACGGACGACACCTGCGTCTGCGCACACACAGAGGTTGAACTCCAAGTCATAGTCAACGTATTTACTGAGGTGTATGAAAGCATGGGCCTTACACTAAACATCCGTAAGACAAAGGTCCTCCACCAGCCTGTCCTCGCCGCACAGCACTGCACCCTGTCATCAAGATCCACGGCATGGCCCTAGACAACGTGGACCATTTCCCATACCTCGGGAGCCTCTTATCAACAAGAGCAGACATTGATGACGAGATTCAACACCGCCTCCAGTGCGCCAGTGCAGCCTTCGGCCACCTGAGGAAAAGAGTGTTCGAAGACCAGGCCCTCAAATCTGCCACCAAGCTCATGGTCTACAGGGCTGAAGTAATACACGCCCTCCTGTATGGCTCAGAGACATGGACCATATACAGTCAACACCTCAAGTTGCTGGAGAAATACCACCAACGATGTCTCCGCAAGATCCTGCAAATCCCCTGGGAGGACCTATGCACCAACATTAGCGTCCTCGACCAGGTCAACATCCCCAGCATTGAAGCACTGACCACACTTGATCAGCTCCGCTGGGCAGGCCACATCGTTCGGATACCAGACATGAGACTCCCAAAGCAAGCGCTCTACTCGGAACTCCTTCACGGAAAATGAGCCAAAGGTGGGCAGAGGAAATGTTACAAGGACACCCTCAAAGCCTCCCTGATAAAATGCAGCATCCCCACTGACACCTGGGAGACCCTGGCCAAAGACCGCCCTAAGTGGAGGAAGTGCATCCGGGAGGTCGCCGAGCACCTCGAGTCTCATCACCGAGAGATCAAGCAGGATCATGCAGAAATCAAGCGCAGGCAGCAGAAAGAGCGTGCGACAAACTAGTCCCACCCACCCTTTCCCTCAACGACTATCTGCCCCATCAGTGACAGGGACTGTGGTTCTCATATTGGACTGTTCAGCCACCTAAGGACTCATGTTTCGAGTGGAAGCAAGTCTTCCTCGATTCCGAGGGACTGCCTGTGATGATGATGATGAGAAGGAGTTTTGGCCTAGAAATTGGCCATATTTGCGCCTCCCGTTATCACCTCCGGGGGGCGATAACGGGAGGCTTACTGACCGAGAGCGGTGAAAGAAACGATTCCCACTAAATCCCCCTGGAGGTTTGAGGCGGTGGTAACCCCGAGCACCATGATCTCCTGTGCCCGGAGATTGTGATGTCATCGCCCTGTGCGTCGTCCCGGTAGCGCCCCGGACCCAAACTTTGTTCCGCCCTCTGCAGCATCGCCGGTGACAACACCGACAGCTGCAGGAGGCATTGTTCGGGTGGCTGGGCACTTAGGGGGCGCAATTTAAAGGGGATGTTGATGCGGGGCAAAAAAAATGTTGTTAATGCATAATGACCATTTTTGAGAATTTTCTTTGGCCGCGATCGACCAGCCCTGCACTGTGCTAAAGCGTTTGGCGCTGATCGGGCCAGATCGCAGCTGCCGTCAGTGATAAAGTACCTCATTCCAAGGGAGAGCCTGCAGCGATGGCCTTTCCCTTTAAGGGAAGGAAGGAACCTCCATTCCTGGCAGCGCTGCATTGGGAGTGTGCTGTGCTGCACCGCTACCGCCCCTCTTACCAGCTTTAGCGCTCAAAGGGAAGTGGTAGCGCTTGATTTAGTGCTCCACTTCCTGGAGAGCTAAACCGGAAGTTCGCGATGGAGTCCCTCACGTAGCCCCCACCGGTACTTTTGCGCTACTGCAAAAGTTACCGCCCCAAACAAGGCGTTGCGCAATTTCTCTCCCCCCCACTAGCTTTACACTGAAAACTCTCTCATACTGAACTTAAGTTAATTGCCTGTCTTCATAAAAACAAACATGGAAAAATATTTTTACTTAATTTTCAAACTTAAGATGCAATCATATATATTACAACAGCAACTTGTATTTATGTAACGCCATTAACGTAGTTAAATGTCACAAGATGCTTCACGAAAGCGTTATAAAACAAAATTTGACAGCGAGCCACAAAAGGAGATGTTAGGTCAGATGGCCAAAAGCTTGGTCATAGAGGTAGGTTTTATGATGTCTTAAAGGAGGAAACAGAGGTAGAAAGACGGAGAGATTTAAAGAAAGACTTGGATTTATATAGCGCCTTACATGGCCACCGGACGTCTCAAAGCGCTTTACAGCCAATTAAGTACTTTTGAAGTGTAGTCACTGTTGTAATGTAGGAAACGCGGCAGCCAATTTTGCACACAAGCAAGCTCCCACAAACAGCAATGTGATAATGACCAGATAATCTGTTATTTTGTTACGGATAAATATTGGCCAGGATGCCAGGAATAACTCCCCTGCTCTTCTTCGAAATAGTGCCATGGGATCTTTTACGTCCACTTGAGAGAGCAGACGGGGCCTCAGTTTAACATCTCATCTGAAAGACAGCACCTCCGACAGAGCAGTACACCCTGAGCACTGCACTGGAGTGTCAGCCTAGATTTTTTGTGCTCACACAAAACCCACAACCTTCTGACTCAGAGGCGAGAGTGCCACCCATTGAGCCACAGCTGATACTGAGGGAAAGGAAGGGGGTTTAGGGAGGGAATTACAGAGCTTAGGGTCTTGGCAGCTGAAGGTACAGCCATCAATGACGGAGCGATTGAAATCGGGAATGTGCAATAGGTCAGATTTGGAGGAATGCAGATGTCTCAAATGGTTGTGGGGCTGGAGGAAGTTACAGAGTTTGAAAACAAGGATGAGAAATTTAAAATCGATGCTTTGACAGAAAGTCTCATTGACAGATTAAACTACACATGTGCGGCAGCACTATGTCACGGAAAGTTATGTTAAACCTGAGACTGTCTCAGGGTCAGTACTGAGGGAGTACTGCACTTTCAGGGGGTTTTACGGAGGGAGAGCTTCACTGTCGGTGTGTCAGTACTGAGGGAGCGCTGTACTGTCGGAGGGGCAGTACTGAGGGAGCGCTGTACTGTCGGTGTGTCAGTACTGAGGGAGTGCTGTACTGTCGGTGTGTCAGTACTGAGGGAGCGCTGTACTGTCGGAGGGGCAGTACTGAGGGAGCGCTGTACTGTCGGTGTGTCAGTACTGAGGGAGCGCTGTACTGTTGGTGTGTCAGTACTGAGGGAGCGCTGTACTGTCAGAGGGGCAGTACTGGGGGAGCGCTGTACTGTCGGTGTGTCAGTACTGAAGGAGCGCTGTACTGTCGGAGTGTCAGTACTGAGGGAGAGCTGTACTGTCGGTGTGTCAGTACTGAGGGAGCGCTGTACTGTCGGAGTGTCAGTACTGAGGGAGCGCTGTACTGTCGGAGTGTCAGTACTGAGGGAGCGCTGTACTGTCGGAGGGGCAGTACTGAGGGAGCGCTGTACTGTCGGTGTGTCAGTACTGAGAGAGCGCTGTACTGTCGGTGTGTCAGTACTGAGGGAGCGCTGTACTGTCGGAGGGGCAGTACTGAGGGAGAGTTGTACTGTCGGAGTGTCAGTACTGAGGGAGCGCTGTACTGTTGGAGGGGCAGTACTGAGGGAGCGCTGTACTGTCGGAGTGTCAGTACTGAGGGAGCGCTGTACTGTCGGAGGGGCAGTACTGAGGGAGCTCTTTACTGTCGGAGTGTCAGTACTGAGGGAGCGCTGTACTGTCGGAGGGGCAGTACTGAGGGAGCGCTGTACTGTCAGAGGGGCATTACTGAGGGAGCTCTGTACTGTCGGAGTGTCAGTACTGAGGGAGCGCTGAACTGTCGGAGGGGCAGTACTGAGGGAGCGCTGTACTGTCGGAGGGGCAGTACTGAGGGAGCGCTGTACTGTCGGAGGGGCAGTACTGAGGGAGCGCTGTACTGTCCATGGGGCCATCTTTCAGGTGAGATGTTAAAACTGTCCTCTCCGATGGACGTAAAAGATCCTATCGCAACATATAAATAACAGCAGGGAAGTTCTCCCCGGTGTCCTGACAAAATTACTATAACAGCTGCTGCCTGACTTGCTGAGTATTTCCAGTATTTTCTGTTTATATTTCACTAAAACGGATTATCTGGTCATTATCATATTGCTGAATTGTGGGAGCTTGCTGTGCAATAATTGGCCACTGCGTTTCCTGCATTACAGCAGTGACTACATTTGAAAAATTTTAATTGGCTTTAAAGTGCTTTGAGATGTCCTGAGGTTGTGAAAGGTGCTATATAAATGCAAGACTTTCCTTCTTGTCTTTGTTTAATACATCCTAACAATTCACTTACATTCATGTTCTATGAGAACTGTGTATGTCTCACTGTCAATTGCTATGCTGTAAGATAAATCATACATAGCTCATAGTACAGCACTGGTATTATGCAGCACATTAGTTATTGAGAAGCCAACGTTTATTTGCCCCATGTCTCAGGTAGGTGCAGCACTGGTACAAATAGTGTTCATCTTCCTTACAGTGCATGTCTTCCATATGCATGGAATAGTGTGCCAGTGTGATATGTATGTGACACTTTTCTCTGTATTAACCTGTAATTACAGGAAACAATAGTCTTGTGGTTATGATACTGGACGAGAAACTCAGGTGGTGAGCTCCAATCCCATCATGGTAAATTGTGAAATTCAGTAATCTGGTCATTTGTAGGCTGACACCAGATAAGCGCCATAAATGGCCATGATGTATTGTCAGAGAACCCCATGGATTCACTAACACACTTCAGGGAAGAGACTTGGCTATGCTGCCTGGTCTGGGCCTACCCGTGACTCCAGTCCCACACTGTGTAATTGATTCTTAATGCCCTCAGGGAATCGGCAATAAATATAGATTTGCCGTAACTACAGTTTTGCCTAGATTTCAAAAACAATTTTTTCAAAAAATCTGAACTAACACATTAAAGGAGTGGTGATTTCTTAAATGGTGTTTTTGCAATATAATTATTACTACTGCAAATTTACCTTAAATTTTGCTGTTCAAAACATATTAATCTCAAACAGAATAACACTTATGGACCCCAGTCAGAGCCATTTTTGGGGATGAGATTAATTTTTCATATAAGGAATTTATTTAAATTAAATTAAGCTGTTGCTACAGCACATGTGTTAAATAATCACTAATTAACCCATGTCAACGGAAGAGATTATATAGAAATTAGTTTGTGAATCGCTTAATGCTTACTGATCAAATGATGCAATAATTGAAGATATATTACATAGGATTACATTCGGCCCAACCTGTCCATGCTGGAATCTATGCTCCACTCGAGTCCTCTCCCATCTTTCCTCAACTTTATTCCCTTCTCCCTCATATGCTTATCTAGCTTCACCTTAAATGCATCTATACTATTCGTTTCAACCACTCCCTGTGTTCTCATCAATCTCTGGGTATTACGAATTCTCTATTTGATTTCTTGACTATCAAATATTGATGGCCTCTAGTTTTGCTCTTCCCCACAAGTGGAAACACTCTGTTTCCATTCTTTCAAAACCTTTCATAATTTTAAAGACCCTTAGCCCAACCCTCCGCCTTCTCTTTTCAAGAGAAGAGACCCAGCCTGTTCCTGATTCTTTTCTAGTATCATCCTTGTAAATCTTCTCTGCAGTCTCTCTAGTGTCTCAATATTCTTTTCATAGTATGGCGACCAGAATTGCACAAGTGTGGTCTAACCAAGATTTCTTACAAGTTTAGCATAACTTTTCAAATCTATCCCTCTGAACTAAACCCTAGTGCTTGGTTTGCTTTTTTAATGGCCTTGTTAACCTGTGTTCCTACTTTTAGTGATTTATGTATTTGTACTCCGGGACCCCTTTGCTCCTCTACCCCATCCAGACTCGTACCCTCCGGGTAATACATGATCTCTCTATTCTTCCTAGCAAGATGTGATACCCACACATTAATCTGTGTTGAAATTCATTTGCCAATTATATACCCATTCTGCAAATTTATTAATGTCTACCTGTAATTTTTTGCAGTCCTCCTCAGTATTGACTATTCTCCCCCACCCCCCACCCTGCACGCCACCAATTTGGTGTCATCTGCAAGTTTAGAAATTATGTTTTGATTGTGGGGACCAATGTTGTTCACAATTTATATTAATGAATTAGAATTTAGGGCTAGACTTTCCCGAGAGCCCCTCAACGCCCGATTGCTCACCCAGAAAAACCACTAACGTTCGGTAAGTAACGCTGGAACAAATTTCCACTTTTAAGTTAAAACGAATTAAAACTAATCGCTTGGTGAGAAAATGGGTCTTGCACCATTATTCTCGGCGGTTTTCTCAGCGGTTAAGGGGATACTAAGTAAAACGGGCGTTTTTTAAAAAATTTAGTCCGAGGCTGCGGTCGGGCCTAGGGAGGGGGGAAACCTTTAAAAAAACATTTTCACTAAAAAAAAAGTTAAAAAACATTCCCAAGACAGTTTTACACCTAGTCGCCATTTAAAATTAAAAAAAAATATAAAGAACCTTTAACTTACCTTTCTTTGCAGAATACTCACCTACCGCCCTGTTTACACAGCTTTTACAGGGCAGTTCCCTCGGCGATCTGGACAGGCTTCCGTTGAGACAAAACTTACACCCTGGTGATTTTCTCGGCGGTGGTCCAAGTCGGCGGTTTGGTCCCGGTGGGCGTTTTCAGATTTGGGCGATAACATTGAAAAACAAAAGGGGAAACCTTCGCCGGGCAGAAAAACTGCTGTACCGCTGAGAAAATTCCCGAGAACCCGCCGAAACTGAAAGGAAAGTTTAGCCCTAAATTATAATTCATTAATATAAATTATGAACAACATTGGTCCCCACACCGATCCTTGTGATACACCACTTTCTACCTTCTTCCACTCTGAATAGATACCTTTTAACCCTACTCTCTGCTAGCTATCCATTCTCTACTTGTCTCCTGACTCTGTATTCTCTGACCTTATTCATTAATCTATTATGTGGTATCTTATTAAAGGCCTTTTGAAAATCTTGATAAATTACATCTACTACATTACCCTTGTCTACTCTCGCTGTTACCTCTTCAAAAAATTCAATTAAGTTGGTCAAGCAAGACTTTCCCTTTTGAAATCTATGCTGACTATTCATCATTATATTTTTGGTTTCTAGATGTTCTTCTATTTTCTTCTTTAGTAGGGATTCCATTTCTTTTCCTACCACCGATGTTAAGCTGACTGATCTATAGTTCCTTGAACATGTTCTATCCCCCTTCTTGAATATAGGTTTTACATTAGCTATCCGCCAGTCCTCTGGCACTACACCTGTATACAGGTGCAACGTCCCAAATCCGGAACTCCTAAAACCGGAATTGTCCGACCGGTGAGTGGAGGATCGGCGGGCGGTAAGGTCCGAAATCCGGCAAAACCCGAAATCCGGCACAGATTGGGTCCCGAGGATTCCGGATTTCAGACTATTGATTTTTTTGTCTGAAATCCGGAAAAGCCCAAAAACCGGCACAGTCACAGTTCCGAGGATTCCAGATTTCAGACGCTGTACCTGTACTACACATATATAAATATAAGATAATCACTAATAAATCCAATAGGGAATTCAAGAGAAGTTTCTTTACCCAGAGAGTGGTGAGAATGTGGAACTCGTTAGCACAAGGAGTGGTTGAGGTCAATAGCACAGATGTATCTAAGGCAAATCTAAATATGCATATGAGGGAGAAAGGAATAGAAGGATATGCTGATGGGGGAAATGAAGAGGGATGGGAGGAGGCTCGTGTGGAGCATAAACACCAGCATGGACCTGTTGAGCCATATGGCCTGTTTTGGTGCTGTAAATTATTTGTAATTCTATATAATAAACCAGATTTCCCAGAGTGCTCTCTGCTCAGGAAGATTCTGTAAGCTTTTCCGAATATAATCCCTACCTGGGACAGTCTTGTGGCCCTGGGAATCTCACAGTTTGCTCACTCGGCTGGCAGACCTTAGCCTTTTTGCTTCCCCCAGCATGGTCATGCTCAGAGTCACATTTAGACCCTAACTTCTAATCTCAGGTTTTGCTGCTGATCTCCAGATTAAAAGGAAACATTCAGTGACTTTATGTTACTCTGCATGGAAGGAGATTTTAATATTCACAGTCATATATTAATCACTCATTTCTGACTAAACAAATTTACTTTGGACTTTTTAACTTAAAAGTAACTTGGCACGAACTTGAACCCATTTGTAAAGCCTGCCAAGTCACACCAGAGGACATTGGGAGAAGCTGCTGACAGCACACACACACACACACACTGGCTTTTTCCAGCGCGAGCCGCTCCAAGTGACTGGTTCCAAGTGACTGGCTCCGTCCACTGCACCACACAATCCAAGTTCCACAAAAAGAATTACTGTTGCACATCGAGTAGCAGCTGTTGGCAAGGATCATGTCAGAAACAGCACCCACAGCCCGCTTGCACAGAGAGGGGGAGCCAACACTTACCTGGGTGAGGGGTGCTGAAGATGGGCCCTGTTATATATGTGGACTTGATTTACTCTGTACAGCCACCAGAGGACTCATCCCCTGGAGTCCCAAGGGATTCCATAATCCCTTGGGAACACAGGTTGAAGAGGCACTCTGGAGGCCTGCAATAAAAGACTAAGGTCACACTTTACTTTGAGCTCACAGTGTTCAGTCTGACTCCTTCTCCATACACAACAACTGACGATGAGATACAGATAGCGAACCCAAAGATGCAGAGAACAGTGGGCATCCTGGAGAAATTCTCAGAGGGAGATGATTGGGAAACTTTTGTGGAGCGACGCGACCAATATTTCAAGGTCAACGAGCTAAATGGGGAAGAGAACGCTGCCAAACAAAGGGTGATCCTCCTCACCGTCTGTGGGGCACCAACGTATGGCCTCATGAAGAATCTGCTCACTACAGCAAAACCCACAGAGAAATCATACGACGATTTGTGCACACTGGTCTGAGAGCATTTGAACCCGAAGGAAAGCGTCCTGATGGCGAGGTACCTACAAAAGGTCTGAAGGTCAGGAAGTGGCAAGTTATGTCACCGAGCTAAGACGCCTTACAGGATATTGCGAATTTGAAGGACATTTGGAGCACATGCTCAGAGACTTTTTTGCACTTGGCATTGGGCACGAAAACATACTTCGCAAACTTTTGACTGTAGACACCCCACCTTGAGTAGGGCCATAGCGATAGCCCAGGCGTTCGTTGCCACCGGTGACAATATGAAGCAAATCTCTAAGCACACAAGTGCTGCTACAAGTACTGTGAACAAAGTGATGTTGTTTTCGAATCGTAACTTACAGGGCAGATCACACATACCTGCAGCTGCACATCCGCAGATGACTCAGAGTCCACCATCAAGGGTGATGAATGCAAGGCCATTAACACCTTGTTGGCGCTGCGGGGGTGATCATCGTTTCCATTCATGCCGATTCAGAGTACATTTGCAAGGGCTGTGGAACAATGGGACACCTCCAATGAGTGTGCAGGCGAGCTGCAAAGCCTGTTAAACCTGAAAACTACCATGTTGCAGAGGAGGACAGATCCATGGAGGATCACGATGAACCAGAGCCTCAGATAGAGGAGGCAGAGGTACAATGGGTGCACACATTCACCACGAATTATTCCCCGATAATGCTGAATGTTGAACTAAATGGACTCCCGGTGTCAATGGAGTTGGACATGGGAGCAAACCAGCCCATCACAGGCAAAAAGACTTTCGTAAGGTTGTGGTGTCACAAGGCCTCAAAGCCAGTCTTAACTCCAGTTCGCACGAAACTAAGAACTTACACGAAAGAACTGATTCCCGTAATCCGCAGTGCGACCATAAAGGTCTCCTACGATGGAGCGGTGCACAAGCTACCACTCTGGGTGGTACTGGGCAATGGTCCCACGCTGCTCGGCAGGAGCTGGCTGGGAAAGATACGCTGGAACTAGGACGACATCTGAGCGCTATTGCCCGCTGACAACACTTCATGTGCCCAGGTCATAAACAAATTTCCTTCGCTGTTCGAACCAGGCATCGGAAAATTCCAAAGAGCAAAAGTGCAGATCCACCTAATTCCGGGGACGCGACCCATCCATCACAAGGCGAGAGCAATACCGTACATGATGAGAGAAAGGGTAGAGATCGAGGTAGACCGGCTGCAAAGAGAGGGCATCATTTCACCGATCGAGTTCAGCGAGTGGGCCAGTCCTATGGTCCCAGTACTCAAGGGAGACGGAACCGTCAAAATCTGTGGCGATTACAAAGTAACTATCAATCTGACCTCAGCCTACATGAAGCAGGAACTGGAGGAATCATCGAAGGCCCTCACCTGCATTAACATGCACAAAGGCCTTTTTGTTTA
The DNA here is from genome assembly GCF_044704955.1 of Pristiophorus japonicus. NCBI lineage: Eukaryota > Metazoa > Chordata > Chondrichthyes > Pristiophoridae > Pristiophorus > Pristiophorus japonicus. Next base: position 221,851,108 of record NC_091977.1, on the reverse strand, counting down.
TAACAGATGCCCGTTTGGAATCCGATTAGCGGTGCCGATATTCCAGAGAAACATGGAAAGCATACTGAAGTCGGTCCCGCACACCGTGGTCTTCCAGGACGATATCTTGGTCACAGGTCGGAACACAGTCGAGCACCTGGAGGAGGTTCTTAGTCGACTCAATGGCGTGGGGCTCAGGTTAAAACGCTCGAAGTGTGTTTTTACTGGCGCCTGAAGTGGAGTTCTTAGGAAGGAGGATTGCAGCAGACGGCATCAGGCTCACTAACGCGAAGACAGAGGCAATCGAGAATGCACCGAGGCCACAGAACGTGACAGAGCTGCGGTCATTTCTGGGACTCTTGAACGACTTTGGTAACTTCTTACCAGGTCTCAGCACACTGCTAGAACCACTACATGTCTTACTATGAAAAGGGGGCGAATGGGTTTGGAGCAAAAGCTAAGAAAATGCCTTTGTAAAAGCGAGTAAATTGTTATGCTCAAACAAATTGCTTGTGTTGTATGATCCATGTAAGCGTTTGGTACTAGCAGGTGATGTGTCGTCATATGGCGTCGGTGTGTATTGCAACAAGCTAATGATTACGGGAAACTGCAATCGGTTGCTTATGCATCCAGAAGTCTGTCTAAGGCTGAGAGAGCCTACAGCATGATTGATAAAGAAGCGTTAGCGTGTGTCTATGGAGTAAAGAAAATGCATCAATACCTGTTTGAGCGAAAATTCTAATTGGAAACTGACCATAAGCCACTTATATCCCTGTTTTCCGAGAGTAAACGGATCAATACCAACGCATCGGCCCGTATCCAGTATCCAGAGATGGGCGCTCACGTTGTCCGCATACAACTATGCCATCCGTCACAGGCCAGGCACAGAAACTGCGCCAATGCTCTCAGTAGGCTGCCATTGCCCAGCAGGGGGGTGGAAATGGCGCAGCCCGCAGATCTAGCCATGGTTATGGAAGCATTTGGGAGTGAGCAATCACCCTTCACTGCCCAGCAGATCAAAACCTGGACAAGCCTGGACCCCATATTATCTCTAGTCAAAAGCTGTGTGCTTCATGGGAGCTGGTCCAGTGTCCCAGTGGAAATGCAGGAAGAGATAAAGCCGTTCCAGCGGCGCAAAGATGAAATGTCTATAATTTGCAGACTGTCTTCTGTGGGGCAATCGAGTAGTGCAGAGACACCTTCATCAATGACCTCCACAGTACCCACCCCGGCATCGTAATGATGAAAGCGAGAGCCAGATCCCACGTGTGGTGGCCCGGTATCAGTGCAGACTTAGAGTCCTGCGTTCCCAGATGTAATACATGCTCACAGTTAAGCAATGTACCCAGGGAGGCGCCGCTAAGTTTATGGTCTTTGCCCTCCAAACCGTGGGCCGAGGGTAGACGTCCACTATGCAGGCCCGTTCTTGGGTCAAATGTTCTTTGTGGTTGTAGACATGTACTCAAAGTGGATTGAATGTAAGGGAAGGCATTAGCCTGGATGATGTGGAATCGGTATGGATGGAGCTACGGAATACCAAGGGGCAGAAAACGCTAGTGATAGTTGTGTACAGACCTCCAAACAGTAGTAGTGATGTTGGGGAGGGCATCAAACAGGAAATTAGGGGTGCATGCAATAAAGGTGCAGCAGTTATCATGGGTGACTTTAATATGCATATAGATTGGGCTAACCAAACTGGAAACAATACAGTGGAGGAGGATTTCCTGGAGTGCATAAGGGATGGTTTTTTAGACCAATATGTCAAGGAACCAACTAGGGGGGAGGCCATCTTAGACTGGGTGTTGTGTAATGAGGGAGGATTAATTAGCAATCTCGTTGTGCGAGGCCCCTAGGGGAAGAGTGACTATAATATGGTGGAATTCTGCATTAGGATGGAGAATGAAACAGTTAATTCAGAGACCATGGTCCAGAACTTAAAGAAGTGTAACTTTTAAGGTATGAGGCGTGAATTGGCTAGGATAGATTGGCGAATAATGCTTAAGGGGTTGACAGTGGATGGGCAATGTCAGACATTTAGAGATCACATGGATGAACTACAACAATTGTACATCCCGGTCTGGATTAAAAATAAAAAAGGGAAGGTGGCTCAACCGTGGCTATCAAGGGAAATCAGGGATAGTATTAAAGCCAAGGAAGTGGCATACAAATTGGCCAGAAATAGCAGCGAACCCGGCGACTGGGAGAAATTTAGAATTCAGCAGAAGAGGACAAAGGGTTTGATCAGGGCAGTGAAAATGGAGTACGAGAAGAAGCTTGCAGGGAACATTAAAATGGACTGCAAAAGCTTCTATAGATATGTAAAGAGAAAAAGGTTAGTAAAGACAAATGTAGGTCCCCTGCAGTCAGAATCAGGGGAAGTCATAACGGGGAACAAAGAAATGGCAGACCAATTGAACAAGTACTTTGGTTCGGTATTCACTAAGGAGGACACAAACAACCTTCCGGATATAAAAGGGGTCAGAGGGTCTAGTAAGAAGGAGGAACTGAGGAAAATCCTTATTAGTCGGGAAATTGTGTTGGGGAAATTGATGGGACTGAAGGCCGATAAATCCCCAGGGCCTGATGGTCTGCATCCCAGAGTACTTAAGGAGGTGACTTTGGAAATAGCGGATGCATTGACAGTCATTTTCCAACATTCCATAGACTCTGGATCAGTTCCTATGGAGTGGAGGGTAGCCAATGTAATCCCACTTTTTAAAAAAGGAGGGAGAGAGAAAACAGAGAATTATAGACCAGTCAGCCTGACATCGGTAGTGGATAAAATGATGGAATCAATTATTAAGGATGTCATAGCAGCGCATTTGGAAAGAGGTGACATGATAGGTCCAAGTCAGCATGGATTTGTGAAAGGGAAATCATGCTTGACAAATCTTCTGGAATTTTTTGAGGATGTTTCCAGTAGAGTGGACAAGGGAGAACCAGTTGATGTGGTGTATTTAGACTTTCAGAAGGCTTTCGACAAGGTCCCACACAAGAGATTAATGTGCAAAGTTAAAGCACATAAGATTGAGGGTAGTGTGCTGACGTGGATTGAGAACTGGTTGGCAGACAGGAAGCAAAGAGTAGGAGTTAATGGGTACTTTTCAGAATGGCAGGCAGTGACTAGTGGGGTACCGCAAGGTTCTGTGCTGGGGCCCCAGCTGTTTACATTGTACATTAATGATTTAGACGAGGGGATTCAATGTAGTATCTCCAAATTTGCGGATGACACTAAGTTGGGTGGCAGTGTGAGCTGCGAGGAGGATGTTATGAGGCTGCAGAGTGACTTAGATAGGTTAGGTGAGTGGGCAAATGCATGGCAGATGAAGTATAATGTGGATAAATGTGAGGTTATCCACTTTGGTGGTAAAAACAGAGAGACAGACTATTATCTGAATGGTGACAGATTAGGAAAAGGGGAGGTGCAACGAGACCTGGATGTCATGGTACATCAGTCATTGAAGGCTGGCATGCAGGTACCGCAGGCGGTTAAGAAAGCAAATGGCATGTTGGCCTTCATAGCGAGGGGATTTGAGTACAGGGGCAGGGAGGTGTTACTACAGTTGTACAGGGCCTTGGTGAGGCCACACCTGGAGTATTGTGTACAGTTTTGGTCTCCTAACTTGAGGAAGGCTGTTCTTGCTATTGAGGGAGTGTAGCGAAGGTTTACCAGACTGATTCCCGGGATGGCGGGACTGACATATCAAGAAAGATTGGATCAACTGGGCTTGTATTCACAGGAGTTCAGACGAATGAGAGGGGATCTCATAGAAATGTTTAAAATTCTGAAGGGTTTAGATGCAGACAGAATGTTCCCAATGTTGGGGAAGTCCAGAACCAGGGGTCACAGTCTAAGGATAAGGGGTAAGCCATTTAGGACCGAGATGAGAAGAAACTTCTTCACCCAGAGAGTGGTGAACCTGTGGAATTATCTACCACAGGAAGTTGTTGAGGCGAATTCACTAAATATATTCAAGAAGGAGTTAGATGTAGTCCTTACTACTAGGGGGATCAAGGGGTATGGCGTGAAAGCAGGAATGGGGTACTGATGTTGCATGTTCAGCCATGAACTCATTGAATGGCGGTGCAGGCTCGAAGGGCCGAATGGCCTACTCCTGCACCTATTTTCTATGTTTCTATGTTTCTATAATGTCGACTAGCACGTCCGCTGGCACTACTGAAAGCCTGCGGGCCATGTTTTACCAGTGCAGAGTTCAAAGAATTCATGATCCGTAACGGGATCAAACATGTCACATGTGCCCCGTTTAAACCAGCATCCAATGGTCAGGCAGAGAGAGCAGTGCAAACCATCAAGCAAGGCTTGAAGAGGGTAACTGAAGGTTCACTGCAGACTCGCATATCCCGAGTCCTGCTTAGCTACCGCACGAGACCCCACTCACTCACTGGGATCCCACCTGCTGAACTGCTCATGAAAAGAGCACTTAAGGCAAGGCTCTCATTAGTTCACCCTGATCTACATGAACAGGTGGAGAGCAGGCGGCTTCAACAAAGTGCATACCATGATAGCGCAAATGTGTCACGCGAGATTGAAATCAATGATCCTGTATTTGTATTAAATTATGGACAAGGTCCCAAGTGGCTTCCCGGCACTGTCGTGGTCAAAGAGGGGAGCAGGGTGTTTCGGGTCAAATTTTCAAATGAACTCATTCACCGGAAACACTTGGACCAAATCAAACTCAGATTCACGGACTATCCTGAGCAACTCACCTTGGACCCTACCTTTTTTGATCCCCCAACATACACATCAGTGGCAACCTGCACCACGGTTGACCACGAAGCAGGACCCATCATCCACAGCAGCCCAGCAGGGCCCAACACACCAGGCAGCCCAGCAAGGCCAGCTGCACAGCAGCCCAGCAAGGGCCAACAAATGATTCAATAATACCAGCTTTCACACCGAGACGATCAATCAGGGCAAGAAGGGCCCCAGATCGACTCACATTGTAAATAGTTACACTATTGACTTTGGGGGGGCGGGGAGTGTTGTTATATATGTGAACTTGTATCACATGTAATACAAAGGATCCCATAATCCCTTGGGAGCACAGGTGTTTAAGGAGGCTTCACAGGTTGGCGAGGCACTCTGGAGACCTGCAATAAAAGACTAAGGTCACACTTTACTTTGAGCTCACAGTGTTCAGTCTGACTCCTTCTCCATACACAACAGGCCCCACATTCATTGGCTGCTGAATGGCTGCTGAAAGCCGCAATGATTGAGGCGGCGAAGCGGCGAGAGATCGAGGCAGAAATGCGGCAGATGATTGGGACGGAGGAGCAGTGAGGGATTGTGGCTGAGATTCGGTGAGTGATTGCGGCGGAGGTGCGGTGAGAAATCATGGCGGAGATGCGGCGAATGTTTTGTGGCAGAGGAGCGGTGAAAGATCGTGACGGAGGAGCGGCGAATGTTTGTGACGGAGGAGCGGCGAGAGATTGTGACGGCGGTGCGGCGAATGAGGGTATGGGACCCAGAAGAGCTGAGGGCCCAGGGGCAGCACGGGCCAGCCCACACTGATATGTGCGCGCACTAGGTCCATGCAGCAGAGCAGGTCTCCAGTCATCCTGGTTAACCCTTGCCACTGGATAAAGGCCTAGCTCTGTCAAGTCCGTGTGGTGGCTGATGTGCAACGGTCACCACACATTAAAAAAAAATCCACGCACAGTCAATTGGAGTTCAAGATTGGAACATCGGGTCCTTCATTGAAACACCTGTGAACTCATCCCTTTTTGGCGAGGAAGCAAGTCATCCACGTTTGAGGGACTGCCTATGATGATGATGACGTTAGCTTTAAATTACACAGATTATTTGCCTTACGGTGAAATTGTTTTTTTAAATGTTCTCTGATCTGGAACTGGTGAGCTGGATGAATTTCTGAATGTAGGTCAATAAATAACCAAGCAGGCATCAGCATTTTGTGGTCACTTCAGCAAACAGTAGTTCTGTCAGTGTTCTTGCACTGAGATAATTAGTAATTCCATAACAACCATTATAGTGACTGACCTGCCAAACATACACTGACCTGTACAGTAAGTGTTTAGTCCAATAAATACACACCAACATGTAGAGTAACTGACCAATCAAACAAACAAGTTGCATTTATATAGCGCCTTTAACATTGTAAAAATGCCCTAAGGTGCTTCACAGGAGCGATTATCAGACAGAATTTGACACCGAGCCACATAAGGAGATATTAGGACAGGTGACCAAAAGCTTAGTCAAAGAGGTAGGTTTTAAGGAGCATCTTACAGGAGAACAGAAAGGTAGAGAGGCGGAGAGGTTTAGGGAGGGTGTTCCAGAGCTTAGGGCCCAGGCAGCTGAAGGCACGGCGACCAATAGTGGAGTGATTGAAATAGGGGCCAGAATTAGATGAGTGGTGAGATCTCGGGGTATCCTATACAGTAACTGACCAATCAAATACAATGATCCTAAAATAATAACTGACCAGTCAAATAAACCCACACAGTAACTGACCAGTCAAATAAAGATGTACTGACTTAAAAATGACTGACAGATAAATGCATAATGAGCCTGGAGTGCCTCTGATCTGCAGAGAGACCGATGGATCAGAAAAACACACATCAACCTGTGCAGTAACTGACTAGCCAAATAAGCTGTACAGTAACTCTCAAACCATTCAGATAAAGTTTCAGAACCATACAGGAACTAAACCTTACAGAAAATGACTAGTTATGTGTCATGTATCTCACATTACTGTACATAACTGTATCTTACCATGCTATACATGACTGTAACTAATCATGACCTGTAATCACTAGCATACCTTACCACCAGGGGTGCACTTGCAGGAGACACTGCATACCTGTTCCACACAGGTATATAAAGACAGGTCTCATGCAAGTGAGTCATTCAAGAGCTGTGAAATAAAGGTGCAGGTCCTGAGTGACCTTGACTTCAGCATGTGGCTCATGTGAGTCTGTACTGAGGGGACAGGGCTTTACAGTGGCGACGAGTTACGGGATCACAGAATCCACAGAATGGCGACCAACGGCTCAGATGAAAAATACAATGCTGGAGATAATTGGGAGGACTTTATAGAAAGGCTCCAGCAAAGCTTTGTAACCAAAGACTGGTTAGGCGACGATAAGGCAGACAAGAAAAGAGCCCATCTCTTGACCAGCTGTGGCTCGAAAACATACGCCTTAATAAAGGACCTGCTGGCACCCGAGAAACCAGCAAGCAAGTCATTTGAAGAATTGAGCACACTGGTAAGAGACCACCTGAAGCCAGTGAGCAGCCGACACATGGCCAGACACAGGTTCTACAACTACAGACGCTGTGTGGGCCAGAGCATACCCGACTTTGTGGCGGAACTTCGGAGGCTGGCTAGTTTATGTGAGTTCTCCGATGAACTAAGGAGAGAAGTACTGAGAGACTTTTTTATTGAAGGAATAGGCCACGCAGGCATATTCCGAAAGCTCATAGAGACCAAGAACTTGACCCTAGAGGCAACAGCACTGGTTGCACAGACATTCTTGGCAGGAGAAGAAGAAACGAGGTTGATCTACACTGCGGGTACGACAACTAACGAAACATCGGAACAAGGGGTTCACAGCGTAAAACAAGCCGCTACCCCCACACACACAGACAAAGGCAGGAGAGCAGGCCCTCAACAGCAGGCAGTGGCACCAGAAGCCATCAAGGGCCACATTAACGGCTGTTCACACCTCATCAGCCCACAATGCGAGCAATCAACTACAAACTGAGAGAAGCTCAAGAGAGATCAGCCAGACGCACCTCATCCTTTGGAAACAATGGAAGTGGTCTGTGCTGGAGATGTGGGGGAAGGCACTTATCAAGGGGGTGTCAATTTCAGCATGCCGTTTGCAGGAACTGCAATTATACAGGGCATCTGGCCCGCATGTGCAGAAAAAGAGCAGCTCGGCTGGTATACGAATCGGAAGGGTCGGAAAGTGGACCAGAAGACGGTGGGGACAGTGCCCGGGACACCGAGGTACAACGGGTCAACATGATCAATGGACACCGTTCTTACAAGATGCCTCCAATAATGATGAGGGTCCTACTCAACGGGATACCCGTCAACATGCAACTGGATACGGGAGCGAGTCAATCTCTTATGAGCGCTCAACAATTTGAACAGCTGTGGCCGCACAAAAGCAACAGACCAAAACTCACAAGGGTCGACACCAAACTAAGGACCTATACCAAAGAAATCATCCCAGTCCTTGGCAGCGCCATGCTCTCAGTCACACATAAAGGGACGGTGAACCGACTTCCTCTGTGGATTGTCCCCGGAGATCTCCCAGCACTGCTGGGGAGAAGCTGGCTGGCAAAACTAAATTGGAAATGGGATGATGTTCATACCATGTCGTCAGAGGAACGGACCTCCTGCTCAACAGTTCTAAGTCAATTTGAACATCTCTTTCAGCCAGGTGTGGGCACTTTCAAGGGGGCTAAAGTTAAAATCTACATCACACAGGATGCTAGACCGGTCCATCACAAGGCTAGAGCTGTGCCCTATGTGATGAGGGAAAAGATTGAACATGAACTGGACAGGTTTCTGAGGGAAGGCATTATCTCACCCGTGGAATTTAGCGACTGGGCAAGTCCCATTGTCCCAGTCATGAAGCCTGATGGATCCGTACAAATCTGTGGGGATTACAAATCTACCATAAACAGAGTCTCCCTACAGGACCAATACCCGCTGCCCAGAGCGGAGGACCTATTTGCCACAGTGACTGGAGGAAAACTTTTCTCGAAACTAGACCTCACATCTGCATATATGACGCAAGAACTGACCGAAGAGTCTAAGCTACTCACCACCATCAACACACATCGAGGCCTTTTCATGTACAATCAATGCCCATTCGGCATCAGGTCGGCAGCTGCTATATTCCAGCGCAACATGGAGAGTCTGCTCAAGTCCAGCCCGGGGACGGTTGTGTTTCAAGACAAAATACTTAGCACGAGCAGGGACACCAACTCCCATCTCCGCAATTTGGAGGAAGTACTAAAGCGGTTGGATCGGGTAGGCCTATGAGTTAAGAAATCCAAGTGTCTTTTTCTCTCGCCCGAAGTTGAATAGTTGGGCAGAAGGATTGCCGCTGATGGAATCCGCCAAACGGAATCCAAAACCGAAGCAATTCGTCTGGCACCCAGGTCCCGGAATGTCTCGGAACTGCGCGCCTTTCTCGGGCTACTCAATTACTTTGGGAACTTTATGCAGAACTTAAGCATGCTGCTGGAGCCTCTCCACGTGCTACTCAAAAAGGGGTGCAATTGGTTTTGGGGGGACGCCCAGGAACGCGCCTTCAATAAGGCACGCAACCTTCTATGTTGCAACAGTGTTTTGGCTTTCTTTGATCCAGGTAAAAAGCTAGTTCTTACATGTGATGCGTCAGCGTACGGGGTCGGATGCATTTTACAGCATGTCAATGATGTGGGTAAATTACAACCCATAGCTTATGCCTCCAGGTCACTTTCGCGGGTGGAGCACGGGTACGGTATGGTGGAAAAAGAGGTGCTCGCGTGCGTGTGCGGTGTCAAAAAGATGCACCAATACCTTTTCGGGGCCAAGTTCGCATTAGCAACCGACCACAAGCCCCTCACGTCCCTGCTATCTGAGAACAAGGCAATAAATGCCAACGCCTCGGCGCGCATTCAACGGTGGGCACTCATGCTGACATCTTACGACTATACCATAAGGCACAGACCAGGCACAGACAACTGTGCCGACGCACTTAGCTGGCTACCACTGGCGACCACGGAAGGGTCTGACGAACAGGACTGTGAGATAGTCATGGCAATCAATGCCTTTGAGTCCACAGGTTCACCCATGAAGGCTCGCCAAATCAGAGCCTGGACGACCAGCGACCCCACGTTATCCTTAGTCAAACGATGTGTCTTAACCGGTGACTGGGCAGAGACTCGCGATGCCTGCACGGAGGAGATCAAACCTTTCCATAGGCGCATGCATGAACTGTCACTACAGGCAGACTGCCTGATGTGGGGCAGCCGAGTAGTTATGCCTCTGTGAGGCAGAAAGGCATTCGTCCGGGAGCTCCACCGCGAGCACTCAGGAATCGTACTCATGAAGGCCATAGCCAGATCCCACATCTGGTGGCCTGGCATTGACGTGGACTTGGAGCTCTGTGTCCGACGGTGCACCATTTGTGCCCAACTCAGTAATGCCGCCAGGGAAGCCCCCCTGAGCCCCTGGCCCACCAAACCGTGGTCGCGGGTGCATGTAGACTATGCGGGCCCATTCATGGGCAAAATGTTCCTCGTAGTCGTCGATGCATTTTCAAAGTGGATCGAATGCACCATTTTAAACTCGAGAACCACCTCCACCACTGTGGAGAGCCTTGGAACCATGTTTGCAATGCACAGAATTCCTGACATATTGGTCAGTGATAATGGTCCGTGCTTCACCAGCGCAGAATTCCAAGATTTTATAGTTGACCACGGCATAAATCACATTAAGACAGCACCATTCAAGCCAGCCTCCAATGGCCAGGTGGAGCGAGCAATGCAAATCATTAAGCAAGGCATGCTTAAAATCCAAGGTTCCACGCTGCAGGGCCGCCTGTCGCAACTGCTGCTGGCATACAGATCTCATCCGCATTCATTGACTGGGGTTTCCCCCGCGCAACTATTGATGAAACGGATCTTAAAGACAAGGCTCTCATTAATCCTCCCAGACATGCATGAAATCGTTGAGGCAAAGCGCCGTAAGCTAACCGAGTACCATGACCGAAATTCAAGGGGGAGGTGGAATGAGATAGGGGACAAAGTTTTTGTGCTAAACTATGGTAGGGGTCCCAAATGGCTTGCAGGGACAGTAACAGGCAAGGAAGGAAACAGGCTACTGGTGGTACAAATGGACAATGGCCAAACCTGTCGGAGGCATGTAGACCAAGTAAAAAGTAGATTCACCAACAACTATTGATGAAACGGATCTTAAAGACAAGGCTCTCATTAATCCTTCCAGACATGCATGAAATCGTTGAGGCAAAGCGCCGTAAGCTAACCGAGGCAGACTACAATATGGAACTCACACCACACCGGGTGGACAGACAGAGGGAACAACCTGAGGAACGGGCTATCTCAACAGACAGCCCAGGCGAGATACCAACAGTCACACTGAACGAAATAGACAGCCCAAGCGAGATACCAACAATCACACTGAAAGAAAAACAGGCACCAAAGCAAACAATTGAACCACAACTAAGACGCTCCATGCGAGAGCATAGGCCACCTGAGAGACTGAACCTATAAAGACAATAAGACCTTGGGGGAGGGTGATGTCATATATCTCACATTACTGTACATAACTGTATCTTACCATGCTATACATGACTGTAACTAATCATGACCTGTAACCACTAGCATACCTTACCACCAGGGGTGCACTTGCAGGAGACACTGCATACCTGTTCCACACAGGTATATAAAGACAGGTCTCAGGCAAGTGAGTCATTCGAGAGCTGTGAAATAAAGGTGCAGGTCCTGAGTGACCTTGACTTCCGCATGTGCCTCGTGTGAGTCTGTACTGCAGGGACAGGACTTTACATTATGGACCATGACTGACTATTCAGATATATAAGCACAAACTCTCAGGTACAAAGTGACTCACCTGTCAAATCAATACAGACAGGAAGTCTCTGCTTTAATTTTCCCAATCTTCTCTGCAGGGAAAGATTCTTCTTAATCCAGCTCCAGCTGTAATGGGGAACAAATGAAAAATAAACCGGTCCTAAAGGTGGTCTTCTAGCTTAAATACTTGTGTTATGTTCAGAATAACTCCATAAGACTGTACATTGTAAGCTCAAACTGTTGTGACCTTAGTCTCTTTAATGTAACTCCAGAGTGAGGAAGCAGCATGGGAGACTGCCTTTTATACCTGCTTGCCCAAGGTATGCAGGTGACCATTGGGTCTCCCACAGATGCACCTCCTAGTGGCAAGTCTTACACATTGGAAATGTTTACATGCATAACATCATTCCCCCTCCCACCCAAAGTCTTAGATACAAGTTATTTACAAGTTGAGGCGATCCGGGACTCTGCGTTCCCGGGTTGATCGCCTGAATTGAAGTCCTGGCCTGGGTGAGTCGGTCGGATCATTGCTGCACTGCAGTGTGGCTGGTCTGATCAGACTGTCGGGCATGGTGGGTTCATCCTTGTGGTTGACCGCAAGGTCGATTGCTGGTTGGGTGTGTGTGGGTGGATCATTGATGGTAATGTCCTCTTCAAAATGTTCTTGGTTGTCAGTGAACTGCAGTTTGGTCTGATCCAAGTGCTTTCTGCACGTTTGTCCATTCAAAAGTTTGTCAACAAATACTCTATTCCCCTCCTTGGCTAACACAGTGCCAGCAACCCATATGGGACCATGGCCGTAATTAAGAACAAACACAGGGTCCTTAACCTCAATGTCACGCGATACAGCCGCGTGATTGTGGTACATGTTATGCCGGTGATGCCGGGTTTCTACATGATCATTGAGACCTGGGTGGACTAAGGAGAGCCTGGTTTTGAGTGCTCTCTTCATTAGCAATTCTGCAGGGGGAGTCCCAGTAAGCGAGTGGGGTCACGTGCGGTAGCTGAGCAGGATCCGAGATAACCGGGTCTGCAGGGATCCGTCCGTCACGCATTTCATGCTCTGCTTGATAGTTTGTACTGCCCATTCCGCTTGACCATTGGATGTGGGCTTAAATGGTGCAGACCTGACATGCTTGATGCCATTGCGCGTCATGAACTTGTTGAATTCCGAGCTGGTGAAACATGGTCCATTGTCACTAATAAGGATGTCGGACAAACCATAGGTGGCGAACATGGCCCGGAGGCGTTCAATGGTGGCAGTGGCCATACATGATGACATTATTATACATTCAATACATTTAGAGTAAGCAGCCACTGCTACTAGGAACATCTTTCCTAGAAAGGGGCCAGCGAAATTTACGTGGACCCTGGACCACGGTTTGGAGGGTCATGACCACAGGCTCAGTGGGGCCTCCCTGGGTGTGTTGCTCAACTGTGAGCAAGTGTCGCATTGGTGTACGCATGACTCCAATTCCAAGCCAATGCCGGGCCAGCAAACTTGTGACCTGACGATAGCCTTCATCATGACTATGCCTGGGTGGGTACTGTGAAGGTCGCGTATAAACGTTTCCCTGCCTTTTTTTGGCAAAACTGCATGATTCCCCCATAGGAGACAGTCGAATGGATGGACATTTCATCCTTGCGTCGGTGGAATGGCTTAATTTCGTTTGCATTTCCCTGGGAACTGCCTACCAGCTCCCATTGAGGACGCAGCGTTTTACTAGTGATAATAAAGTCCTGGCTAGTCCTTGTCCTGATCTGGCGAGCCGTGTCGGGTGACCCCTCGCTCTCAAAAGCATCCATTACAAAAAACAAGTCTGCGGGTTTGCCATTTCCACCCCGGTGGTGGGCAATGGTAGCCGACTGAGGGCATCAGCACAGTTCTCAGTGCCTGGTCTATGGCGGATTACATAGTCATACACAGATAACATTAGTGCTCATCTTTGGATGCGGGACGAAGCATTGGTGTTAATACCTTTGCTTTCTGAGAACAGCGAAATGAGCGGCTTGTGGTCGATTTTGAGCTCAAACCGGAGTCCAAATAGATATTGGTGCATTTTCTTAACCCTGTATATGCATGTTAATGCTTCTTTCTCAACAATACTTGTTATGTATGGAGAAAGAGTCAGACTGAACACTGTGAGCTCAAAGTAAAGTGTGACCTTAGTCTTTTATTGCCGGTCCCTCGAGTGCCTCTCCAACCTGTGAGGCCTCCTTAAATACCTGTGCTCCCAAGGGATTATGGGATTTCTTGGGAATCCAGGGGATGAGCCCTCTGGTGGCTGTACAGAGTAAATACAAGACCACATATATAACAACACACCCCCCGCCAAAGTCAATAGTGTAACTATTTACAATGTGAGTCGATCTGGGGCCCTTCTTGCCCTGGTTGATCATCTCGGTGTGAAAGCTGGTATTGTTGAATCATTTGTTGGGCCCTCGCTGGGCTGCTGTGCAGCTGGCCTTGCTGGGCTGCCTGGTGTGTTGGATCCTGCTGGGCTGTTGTGGATAATGGATTCTGCTTCATGGTCAACCGTGGTGCCGGTTGCCACTGGTGCGTATGTTGGGAGATCAAAAAAGGTAGGGTCCAAGGTGGGTTGCTCAGGATAGTCCATGAATCTGAGTTTGATTTGGTCCAAGTGTTTCCGGTGAATGAGTTCATTTGAAAATTTGACCCGAAACACCCTGCTCCCCTCTTTGACCACAACAGTGCCGGGAAGCCACTTGGGACCTTGTCCATAATTTAATACAAATACAGGATCATTGATTTCAATTTCATGTGACACATTTGCGCTATCATAGTATGCACTTTGTTGAAGCTGCCTGCTCTCTCCTGTTCATGTAGATCAGGGTGAACTAACGAGAGCCTTGTTTTAAGTGCTCTTTTCATGAACAGTTCAGCAGGTAGGATCCCAGTGAGCGAGTGGGATCTCGTGATGTAGCTAAGCAGGATTCGGGATAGGCGAGTCTGCAGTGAGCCTTCAGTTACCCTCTTCAAGCCTTGCTTGATGGTTTGCACTGCTCTCTCTGCCTGACCATTGGATGCTGGTTTAAACGGGGCAGATGTGACATGTTTGATCCCGTTATCGATCATAAATTCTTTGAACTCAGCACTGGTAAAACATGGCCCGTTGTCGCTCACCAGGACATCGGGTAGGCCGTGTGTGGCAAACATGCCCGCAGGCTTTCAGTAGTGGCAGCAGACGTGCTAGCCAACATTATCTCACATTCAATCCACTTGGAGTACACGTCTACAACCACAAGGAACATTTTACCCAAGAACGGGCCTGCATATTCGACGTGTACACTAGACCACGGTTTGGAGGGCCAAGACCATAAACTTAGCGGCGCTTCCCTGGATACATTGCTTAACTGCGAGCATGTATTACATCTGTGAACGCAGGACTCTAAGTCTGCATCGATACTGGTCCACCACACGTGGGATCTGGCTATCGCTTTCATCATTACGATGCCTGGGTGGGTACTGTGGAGGTGATTGATAAAGGTGTCTCTGCCCTTCTTGGGAACCACTACTCGATTGCCCCACAGAAAGCAGTCTGCCTGTATAGATGTTTCATCTTTGCGCCACTGGAACGGCTTTATCTCTTCCTGCATTTCCACTGGGGCACTGGAACAGTTTCCGTGAAGCACACAGCTTTTGACTAGAGATAATAAGGGGTCCTGGCTTGTCCAGGTTTTGATCTGCCGGGCAGTGATGGGTGATTTCTCACTCTCAAATGCTTCCATAACCATGGCTAAATCTGCGGGCTGCGCCATTTCCACTCCCGTGGTTGGTAATGGCAGCCTACTGAGAGCATCGGCGCAGTTTTCTGTGCCTGGCCTGTGGCGGATGGTATAGTTGTATGCGGACAACGTGAGCGCCCATCTCTGGATGCGGGCCGATGCGTTGATATTTATCCCTTTAGTCTCAGGGATATGAGTGGCTTATGGTCAGTTTCCAATTCGAATTTGAGCCCAAACAGGTATTGATGCATTTTCTTTACCCCATAGACACACGCTAACGCTTCTTTCTCAATCATGCTGTAGGCTCTCTCAGCCTTAGACAGACTCTTGGATGCATAAGCAACCGGTTGCAGTTTCCAGAAATCATTAGCTTGTTGCAATACATACCGACACCATATGACGACGCATCACATGCTAGTACCAGGCGCTTACATGGATCATACAACTCAAGCAATTTGTTTGAGCATAACAATTTTCTCGCTTTTACAAAGGCATTTTCTTGGCTTTTGCCCCAAACCCATTCATCCCCTTTTTGTAGTGAGACATGCAGTGGTTTTAACAGTGTGCTGAGACCCGGGAAGGAGTTACCAAAGTAGTTCAGAAGTCCCAGAAACAACCGCAGCTCCATCACGTTCTGTGGCCTCGGTGCGTTTTCGATTGCCTCGGTCTTCACATTGGTGGGCCTGATACCGCAATCCTCCTTCCCAAGAACTCCACTTCAGGTGCCAGGAAAACGCACTTCGAGCTTTTTAACCTGAGCCCTACATGGTTGAGTCGACTAAGAACCTCCTCCAGGTTCTGCAGATGCTCGACGGTGTCCTGACCTATGACCAAGATGTCGTCCTGGAAGACCACGGTATGCGGGACCAACTTCAGTCAGCTTTCTATGTTTCTCTGGAATATCGCCGCTGCTGATCGAATTACAAACATGCATCTGTTATAAATTAAAAGGCGTTTGTGTGTGTTGATGCAGGTGAAGCCCTTTGATGATTCCTCCAGTTCCTGCGACATGTAGGCTGAAGTCAGATCCTGTTTCGTGAATGTCTTTCCTCCCGCCAGCGTTGCAAAGAGGTCGTCGGCTTTTGGAAGTGGGTATTGGTCCTGCAGGGAGAAACGACTGATAGTTACTTTGTAATCACCACAGATTCTGACGGTGCCGTCTCCCTTGAGGACTGGGAAAATAGGACTGGCTCACTCGTTGAACTCGATCGGTGAAATGATGCCCTCTCTTTGCAGCTGGTCTAGCTCGATCTCTACCCTTTCTCTCATCATGTACGGTATTGCTCTCGCCTTGTGATGGATGGGTTGCGCCCCTGGAATTACGTGGATCTGCACTTTTGCTCTTTGGAATTTCCCGATGCCTGGTTCGAACAGCGAAGGAAATTTGTTTATGACCTGGGCACACGAAGTGTTGTCAGCGGGCGATAGCACTCAGACATCGTCCCAGTTCCAG
This sequence comes from Pristiophorus japonicus, assembly GCF_044704955.1. Classification (NCBI taxonomy): domain Eukaryota; kingdom Metazoa; phylum Chordata; class Chondrichthyes; family Pristiophoridae; genus Pristiophorus; species Pristiophorus japonicus. The sequence goes on along the minus strand of NC_091977.1, from coordinate 221,834,336 downwards.
CGTATCTTTTCCAGTCAGCTCCTGCCGAGCAGCATGGAACCATCGCCCGGTACCACCCAGAGTGGTAGCTTGTGTACTGCTCCATCGTAGGAGACCTTTACAGTAGCACTGCTGATTACAGGAATCAGTTCTTTTGTGTAACTTCTTAGTTTCGTGCGAACTGGAGTTAAGACTGGCTTTGAGGCATTGTGGCACCACAACCTTACAAAAGTCTTTTCGCCCATGATGGACTGGTTCGCGGCCGTGTCCAGCTCCATTGACACCGGGAGTCCATTTAGTTCAACATTTAGCATTATCGGGGGACAATTCGTGGTGAATGTGTGCACCCCATGTACCTCTGCCTCCTCGATCTGAGGCTGTGGTTCGTCGTGATCCTCCATGGATCTGTCCTCCTCTGCATCATGGTCGTTTGCAGGTCTAACAGGATTTGTAGCTCGCCTGCACATACATTAGAGGTGTCCCATTGTTCCACACCCCTTGCAAACGTACTCTTTGAATCAGCATGAATGGAAATGATGATCACCCCGCAGCGCCCACAAGGTGTTAATGGCCTTGCACTCATCACCTTTGATGCTGGACTCAGAGACATCTGCAGAGGTATAGCTGCAGGCATATGTGACCTGCCCTGTACGTTGCGATTCGAAAACAACATCACTTTGTTCACAGTACTTGTAGCAGCACTTGTATGCTGAGAGATTTGCTTCGTATTGTCACCGGTGGCAATGAACGCCTGGGCTATCGCTATGGCCTTACTCAAGGTTGGGGTCTCTACAGTCAAAAGTTTGTGAAGTATGGTATCGTGGCCAATACCAAGTACAAAAAAGTCTCTGAGCATGTGCTCCAAATGTCCTTCAAATTCGCAATGTCCTGCAAGGCATCTTAACTCGGCAACATAACTCACCACTTTCTGGCCTTCAGACCTTTTGTAGGTGTAGAATCTTGCCATCAGTACACTTTCCTTCAGGTTCAGATGCTCTCGGACCAGTGTGCACAAATCATCATATGATTTCTCCGTGCATTTAGCTGGAGTAAGCAGATTCTTCATGAGGCCATACGTTGGTGCCCCACAGACGGTGAGGAGGATCGCCCTTTGTTTGGCAGTGTTCTCTTCCTATCTAGCTCATTGGCCACAAAGTATTGGTCGAGTCGCTCCACAAAAGCTTCCCAATCATCTCCCTCCAAGAATTTCTCCAGGATACCCACTGTTCTCTGCATCTTTTGGGTTCGCTATCTGTATCTTGTCGCCAGTTGTTATGTATGGAGAAAGAGTCAGACTGACACTGTGAGCTCAAAGTAAAGTGTGACCTTAGTCTTTTATTGCAGGTCTCCAGAGTTCCTCTCCAACCTGTGAGGCCTCCTGAAATACCTGTGCTCCCAAGAGATTTTGGGATCCCTTGGGACTCCAGGGGATGAGCCCTCTGGTGGCTGTACAGAGTAAATACAAGTTTACATATATAACAATACTTTTCAGCCTTAGATAAGCTTCTGGACGCATATGCAAACGGTTGCAGTTTGCCTGTCACATTGGCTTGCTGTAACGCACAACCGACCCCGTATGAAGATGCATCACAAGCGAGTACTAAACGCTTACACGGGTCATATGATACAAGTAACTTGTTAGAACATAGCAGGTTTCTGGCCTTGTTAAAGGCTGTCTCTTGAGATTTACCCACAGCCCAGTCGTCACCCTTGCATAGCAATAAATGCAAAGGTTCCAGCAAAGTGCTCAACCTCAGTAGAAAGTTACCAAAATAGTTGAGGAGTCCCAGGAACGAACGCAGCTCCGTCACATTCTGTGGTCTGGGTGCATTCTTGATGACCTCCGTCTTGGAGTCCATGGCTCTGACGCCGTCCGCCGCAATCTTTCTCCCCAGAAATTCAACCTCCGGCATCAGGAAAACACACGGAGCATTTCAGCCTGAGTCCCACTCTGTCCAGTCGCTTTAGAACTCTTCCAGTTTGTGCAAGTGTTCGGTGGTGTTGCGGCCAGTGATCAAGATGTCGTCTTGAAACACCATGGTGCGCGGAACCAATTTCAGCAGACTCTCCATTTTCCTCTGGAAAATGGCCGCAGCCGAGCAAATCCCAAAGGGGCATCTGTGGTGTATGAGCAGTCCTTTGTGCGTGTTGATGCACGTCAATTTTTTCGAAGGTTCAGCCAGCTCTCAGCAGTGGTTAGATCCAGCGTTGCGAACAGGTCATCCGCTTTGCGTAGTGGATATGGGCCCTGTAACGAAACTCGGTTGATCATTACCTTGTAGTCCCCGTAGATTCTGACTATTCCATCATTTTTCAACATAGGAACAATTGGACTGGCCTATTCGTTGAACTCGACTGGCAATATGATGCCCTCTCATTGAAGTCTGCCCAGCTCAATCTCGATTTTCTCTCGCATCATGTATGGAATCGCTCAGGTCTTGTGATGAACGGGTTGTGCATTAGGGACTAGATAGATCTGCACTTTGGCGCCTGTGAAGTTGCCGATGCTTGGCTCGACTAACGACAGGAATGTGTTTAGCACTTGGGCGCACGAGGCGTCATCCAACGAAGACAGTGCTTTGATGTTGTCCCAGTTCTATTGGATCTTTCCTAGCCAGCTTCTGCTTAACAGCATTGGGCCATCGCCTGGTGCAATCCATAGTGATAAATCATGCACAGCTCCATCGTACGATACCTTCACTGCCACACTGCCAATGACTGGAATGAGCTCTTTGGTGTAAGTGCGCAGCTTGATGTGGATCGGGCTTAGTTTTGACCTTTGTGCCTTGTTGCCCTGCAGTTTCTCAAAAGCCTTCTGGCTCATAATTGACTGACTCGCCCCGTGTCCAATTCCATAGAAACTGGAATGCCGTTTAATTTGACTTTTAACATTATTGGAGGGCTTTTGGTAGTGAAGGTGTGTACCCCATACACTTCCTCTTCGGCCTCGGGTTGTGTTGCCACCTTACTCGTTCAGCGTGATCCGCGCCGGATCGGTCATCTTCTGTCGACTCTGCCACGTGGTGAGTCACAGTACGTTTGCACATTCGCTGGAGGTACCCCATTGTTCCACAGCCCTTGCACACATAGTGCTTGAATCGACATTGATGGGCTTGATAATTACCCCCGCAGCACCAACATAGTGCTAATGGATTCACATTCTCGCCCCACGGCGGACTCTGAGTCATCCTAGATCTCGCCTCTGCAGGTGTGTAGGCTCTGTCATATACAGTTCTGCCTGCTGAAGGCGTTATTTTATGCACAGTGCTTGCCGGTGAGCTTCGATGCTGCAATTATATCTGTTTAGTGTTATCTTTCGTGGACATGAAAGCCTGGACTATCGTGATGGCCTTGCTCAGATCTAGGCACTAAAAAGTCCCGCAACACTTCCCCCAAAAATCCAGCATATATGCACGGTCCCGCAAGGCATCTTAGGTCGGCGACATAACTCGCCACGTCCTGGCCCTCGGAGCGATGGTGCGTATAAAAGCGATACCTGGCCATCAAGATGCTCTCCTTCGGCTTGAGGTGTTCCCAAACCAGCGTGCACAACTCTTCATATGTCTTCTCCGTTGGTTTCGTCGGTGCTGCCAGGTTTTTGGTAAGTCCATATATCGTGGATCCGCAAATGGTGAGGAGAATTGCCCTGCGCTTGACCGCGGTTTCTGCCTTTTCCAGCTCGTTGGCCACGAAGTACTGGTCAAGACGCTCAATGAAGGCTTCCCAATAATCACCCTCAAAAAATCTCTCAAGAATACCAACGGCAGCCATAACCGCATGAAAGTTCGTGATCTGTTACTCGTCATCAATTGTTATGTTCAGAATAACTCCACAAGACTGTATATTGTAAGCTCAAACTGTTGTGACCTTGGCCTTTTTAATGTAATTCCAGAGGGAATAAGCAGCATGGTAGACTGCCTTTTATACCTGCTTGCCCAGGGTGTGCAGGTTACCCTTGGGTCTCCCACGGGTGCGTCCCCTGGTGGCAAGTCTTACACATTGGCAATGTTTACGTACATAACAACTTGAAAGCCACACAGCAGGAAACCCAGATGGTTTACGATATCCTTGGGACTGGTTTAACTGCTGACAACAGCATTATTGAATAAGAACAGAGCCTGATGTGGGCCAATAGGAGTAAAGCGAAACTGCAGCCTGTAGCAGGTCTGAGTGAGCACATGTCGGAGCAGGGATAGAGGTCTCTACAGGGCAAACATGCAGCTGAAAGGCACATGGTTATTTCCTAGTCTTAAAGGGGCATTGTTCTCCTGCTGAGGAGGTTGGCAATTACGGTAATGAGTGATAATGATCAAAGCTCTGGTCAGCGGTGAAGACACTGTCCAACATTGTGCCAGACTTTGATCCTTCATATCACAGTTCCAAACCTGTTAACCTTTTGGGGACTGTTGCAATTTCTTGCTTGCAAAGCAACACTTCCCCTTGACAGTAGAGAAAGCCACTGTTTTGCAGTTGGCATGGGAAAAAAATGGATGGAATCTTGAAATGCGCTCCACAAAATACCAGTAAAAATCCTGGAAAATCCATAATCACATAAAATAAAAATAGCATTTGATTTATTTAGTCATGTAAACCAGCCATTTTTGCTTCCCTCCTTTGCATGGGTAATGCTTCATGTTGAGATGTTCCTGCCCCAAATATATCCCCAAAGAGACAGTTTCACGTTCAATCCTAGACGCAATGTTTTTAATAAACTTTGGGGAAGTAATTAAAAGAAAATCCCCCTTTAACAAAGTAGAGATAGAAACAAAGAAAGTCCAAAAAGTATAATCTTGTATTGGATTTTTTTCAGATGTAGTTTTGAAAATATCCCATAAAAAATATTTTCATATTGTTTTTTTTATTTACGACATGTTTTTGGAATATTTCTACTTAAGCAGAGAATGTTAGTGACACATCCCGGTAGGAATGGTGGTGCAAAATCAGTTAACTAACCAGAGGAGGAGGTTCCATAAACATTCCCATCCTGAACTATGTTGCACCCAGTGTAAGAGAGCAAGAGACAAGGCTGAAGTGTTTGCAAATGTCTTCGGTCAAAAGTGCCAAGTGGATAATCCCATTCTTCTTCCTCCCAGGGAATCCAGCATCATAGATGTCAATGTCCAGCCTCTTCAGATCACTCCACATAACATTAAGAAGTGGCTGAGTATACTGGGCACAGGGAAAGCTATGTGCCCTTGCAACATCCCAGCTGTAATGCTGAATCGCGCCCACCAGAACTAGCTCAGCAATTGCACTGCATCCACCGGACAATGTGGAAAATTAGGCAGGTAAGTCCTATACATAACAAGGGTGACAAATCAAAACCTGACCTATTACAATCCAATCGGCCTCCTCCCAATTATCAACAAACTGAAGGAAGGAGTCATCAAACTGACCTGTCAAGCAACACCTACTCATTTAAAACCTGATGCAGTCATTCAATTCAGGTTCCACCAGAATCATTTGGCTCTTGACATCACAGCCCTGATCCAGGCATGGACGCAAGAGCTGAATATCAGTGGTGAGGTGAGAATAATTGTCCTCAACATCAAGGCAGCATTCAGTTGAATATGGCACCAAGAAACCCTATAAAATGGAAATCAATGTGGTCAATGGCTGGACTCATACTTAATACAAATATGATCGTGGTTGTTGGAGGTCAAACATCATAGCCCCTGGATATTGTCGCAGGAGTCCATCAGGGCAGTGACTTCGACCCAACTATATTCAGCTTCTTCATTAATGGTGATAAATTTAGAAGTGGGGCTATCCACTGATGTTTTCACAATGTTCAGCTCCATTCACATGTCCCCAAGACCATGCCAAACCACAGCAGAACCTGGACAACATTCTGGTTTGGGCTGAAATATGTCTGCCGCATAAATGCCAGACAATGACCATCTCAAATAAGAAAAGATTCTCGCACCTCTCTCTTACTTTCAATGGCACTATCATCAACAAGGTCCCTATCATTAACATCCTTGGGGTTACCACTAGCAATATCAACAATATGGCTACAGGAGCAAGACAGCGGTTTAACCTAATGACATCATGGGAGTGCCAACAGCACAAAGAACTCCAACAGTTCAAGAAAGGCCCTGCACTACCTTCCCAAGGCAACTAGGGGTGGTGCTTGCCAGAGACAACTCACCTAAGAACAAATAAAATAAATATCAAACTACTGGAGGAATTCCTGAGCTTGTTGGTATGAGGGAGATGAATTACCATGGAGAAGATTAAGCCATTGACCTGGTAATGCTTTATTTTAAACCACATTAGTTAATTGAATTCCTTCACACTGTCAGGCTCAATAACAGTGTTGAATTGACTCCCCGAAAGATATCATCAGTGCTCATTGTCAAAACAAAAATCTTTAAAGGAACTGAAATATATGATTTAAAAAAACAAATAATAAGTTAATCCTGATTCTTATTAACTGTTTTAAAAGGGGATGAGGGACTTCAGTTATGTGGAGAGACTGGAGAAGCTGGGATTGTTCTCCTTAAAGCAGAGTAGGTTAAGAAGAGAGTTGATAGATGTGTTCAAAATTATGAATGGTTTTGATAGAGTAAATAAGGGGAAACTGTTTCCACTGGAAGGAGGGTCGGTAAACAGAGGACACGGATTTAAGGTGATTGGCAAAAGAACCAGAGGCGACATGAGGAAACATTTATTAAGCAGCGAGTTATGATCTGGAATGCACTGACAGAAAGGGTGGTGGAAACAGATTCAATGATATTATTCAAAAGAGAATTAGATAAATACTTGAAGGGAAAAACAAAAGGGGAATGGGGATTAGGATGAATTGGATAGTTCTAAAAAAGAGTTGGTGCAGACACGATGGGCTGAATGGTCTCCTTCTGTGCTGTATCATTCTATGATTCTATGAAAAGTAATACTGAGAGTAAAACATACTCTTCAAAAAAACTGTGATTGCAAAAATGGGGACACGTTCTTTTCCCTATGTGTTATGCCATGGCCCAAGGCAGTGGGACGCAGGTATGTGCCCATGGGGCAGTGGGACACAGGTGAGTGTCCATGGGGCAGTGGGATGCAGGTATGTGCCCACGATTTCTCACTTGCCCATTGTCCAACATTAACAATTGAAGAATTGGTACTCACCCGCAAGGAAACAAGATTCCAGGTTAGGATGACACAGGTGACTGGTTTAGTATCACCTTGAGGTTTAGGGGAACATTGTGTATTATCATCGTGGTTAGGGTTTAGTCATGGTGTGGGACCTCAAGAAGGGCAATAAAAAACAAAAAATGCATCTATAGTTCTCGCAAAAGATCAAAGAAGTGAATAACGAAACTTAAATTTAGTTTAAAAAATCATCTCTATCTATAGCAGAAAATGTATTCCTTGATTTGTTCTCTTGCTTTTTCTTAATCATTTTTCCAAATTCCTTCTTACTCATTACCTTTCTTTTTTTCCTTAGGCATTATCATCGTTTGTAAACTTAATTCCACAACTTTCAGTAAAATCTCCAGTTTCCAAAGCCTGTGTCTTACAATCTATTAACCACAGAAAAAGTGACAATCCTCTTAGTGGGAGAGTATTAGAAGGATTAACCTGCATGGTGGCTGAAAGTAGATGCAATGAGTGCAGTCTAATACAATAGGAAATTACTTTATATTCTTGCTACAAGGAAAATAGACCAAGAAACAAATCAAAAGCCAAGAATTATAAAATCTACTGATTTGCACTGTTAGTGTAGGAAGATTGGATTGTGATGTAGTCACTAACTCAGAGGTAGGCAATTATTTGGGCTGGAGAGCCAGTTAACAAGTTTTATGAGCTGTTGAGGGCCGCACACCAATGTTCCCCCTCAACTACTTAATTGACTATTTAATACTTCATAATTCACTATAGCATTCATTACAGTGTAACTGTAAAAATAAGAAACACGCTAATAAAACATTCAGCATCTTAAAAGTAACATGGCGATCGGATAAGAGATGAGAACCATGAGACAGTGGATGAGCAGAAAAGATAGTTCATAATCTGAATAATTACTTCCTATAAAGGAGATATGAGCAACAGATATAACCTTAGAGAAGTTATAGAACCTTGATTGGACCACACTTGGGGCTCAAGTTTCGGCTTGAGTTGCTCCTATTTTTTTGGAGCAACTAGTTTAGAATGGAGTATCTTAGAAATTGCAATTCTTGGCCTTTAGTTTGCTCCAGTTCTAGTGAGTTAGAACAGTTTAATTTTAGAACAGATTTTTTTTCAAAAGGGGGCACGTCCGGCCACTTACGCCTGTTTTGCAAGTTTAGACAGTAAAAACTTACTATAAACTAACTTAGAATGGAGTAAGTATAGATTTTTGTACGCTCAGAAAAACCTTGCCTACACTTAGAAAATCAGGCGTAGGGAACGAGAGATGGGGGGAAGGGGGTTGGGTGGGGGAGGGGGGTTTACAAACATTAAACACTTCACTTTTACAAATAAAGAGCCATCAACAATAATAAATGATAAATAAATCAATAAATAAACCAATAAATCAATCCATTAAAAAATTTAAAATTAAAAATCACTCAATAAATAAAAAATTATTTCTACTCACCTACTGCAGCACCAGGGAGAAGAGGGGGGTGGGGAGAAGAGAAGAAGGTGGGGGTGAAGAGAAGAAGATGGGGGGGGCGAAGAGAAGAAGATGGGGGGGGAGATGGGGGAGAAGAAGAGAGAAAGATGGGGGGGGAAGAGAGAAGATGACAAGGAAGAAACCCCGCACGCAGCCGATGTCGGGCTGCTGCCGCCTCTGCCGACTCTTCGGGCGGGGTCTGCCCCAGCGAGATGCAGGGCGGGCGGGCGGGCCCTGTCGACGTCGAGGAAGCCGGGCCCCACCGAGGACTTCGGGAGGGGCCCGCACACAATCGATGCCGGGCTGCTGACATCTCTTCAGACGGGGCCCGCCCCAGCGAGAAGACGGGTGAGCCCCGCCGCCGAGGTAAGATGCGCAGGCCACTTGGCCAGGGATCGGGGCGACGTCCCTTCGGCCTGGGATAGGGTCCGGAGACAGGACGCCGGCAGCTACTGCGCATGCGCGCAACCTCCACTGCGCACGCGTGCAGCTGCCGGCACTGCTTTCGGTGCAGGGCTGTAGCTCCGCCCCCAGCAGCTCCTGCTGCGCAGTGCCGCGGTGGAATTGGGCCTACAGATATCACAGTATTCGGCGCAATTTTTGTTCTATAAATTAGGCGGGCCTCTTCTAGCGGGTGGCCGAAACTTGACCCCTTGGTTACTGTGCAGTTTGCTAGTCTCCATATTATAAAAAGGATACAGAGACATTGGAGAAGGTGCAAAAATGTTTCACAAGGATGATACCAGTACTGAGAGGATGTGCTTGGCTGAACAGGCTGGGGCTCCTTATTCTAGAAAAGAGAAGTTTGAGAGGTGACCCGATAGAAGTCTTTTAGATTATGAAGGGGTTTGTAAGGTTAAATGTAGAGAAAACATTTCCATTGTGGGGGTGTCCAAAATTCAAGGCTATAAATATAAGATAGTCACTAATAAATTTCAGAGAGTGGTGAAAAGGTGGAATGTGCTGCCACAAGGAATGGTTCGGGCTAATAGCATAGATGCATTTAAGAGGAAGCTAGATAAGCACATGGGGGAGAAAGGATAGGTTATGCTGGTAAGGTCAGATGAAAAGGGGTGGGAGGAGGCTGGTGTGGAGTATAAATACTGCATAGACCAGTTGGGCCGAATGGCCTGCTTCTGTGCTGTAGACGCAATGTAATTCTATATATTTCAAATAAATGCCTTTGATTGAAATGAGATGGAAGGACTACATATGCTAAGAGATCTCAAAACAAATAAATCCCCAGGGGTGAATAGTTTAAATGCTAAGGGGGCTGGGAGGGTGGGTGGGGGGGATATTTGTGAGGCATTGATGGTCAGTATGAGGGAGTTGATGAGCACTGGGGGAAGTACCAGTAGATCGGAAACCAGCAAAGATGGAGTCTGTTTTTAAAAAAATGGAGATGGCAGAAACAGATTATCAAGAGCAAACATACAGGGTGTGCACTGCGCTAGCTTGTAATGAAGGAAAAGTACAAAAAATAATTTTATTAATCATATGAGAAATTACGTTTATCATACTATTATCTTTGAGATTGCGTATAGACCATTTGGAACACACTGATAAGCACAGCATGGATATTAACTAACATTAATATTAATGTCAAAGTAAGCACCTTCAGGTGAGTGAAATAGCTGAAATATTATTCATAGGGATGTGAAAGAATATCGAGACCCACTGAAATATATATAACTCCACCTAGTGGACTACTGTGGCATTGCAGCCATTGCAGTCACCTGACAAACTTCCTGACGTTATCAGCTATCTTACAGCCTGTGTGTGTTTGTGATGTTGTACTGAAAACATAACATTGGCGATGAGGATAGGATAATCGGATAACCTAGCTGAAATTTTTGTTGGTGAATGATTTAGCCAACTGACAGAGAGACTTTGAGAGCTTCTCTGTTTTGATTAATAGCTAAAAATCCAAGGTAAATTACAAGCACAATTGGCCGTGCCTATGGGAATAATAGGGCGCTTGGAGGAGTTTCAACATGACTTTGAAAGTTTTGGAGCGTATGTGGAGCGGCTAGAAATGTTTTTCACCGCAAATAGTATCATCGAAGTCCCCGATGATGAAAGCCATAACCGGGTGGTGTTGGAAAGACAACGGGCTATTTTCTTAACTGAAGCAGGCCCCGAAGTGTATGGAACCCTAAAAAATGTACTTGTCTCTGTCAAGCCAAAGGACACATCACTTAAGCAGATTCTAACTAAGTTAGAACAGCATTACAGTCCTGAGCCCCTGGAAATTGCTGAAAGTTATCATTTCGGAATACGAGATCAGTTAACTGACGAAAGCATCAGTGAGTACATGGTAGCATTAAAAATGTAATTCACTGTAATTTTGGAAACTTTCAGGACCCAGCATTGCATGATCGCTTTGTTTGTGGGATGAAAAATGATGCCATCAGAAGAAAGTTGTTGACAACTCCTAAGTTGACTTTTGATTTAGCTTGTCAGCTATGTCAATGGACATGGCCGACCAATATTCCCGAGAATTTCGTACCATTTCCAGTCATCAGACAACTGAGGTGAATCGCCTGCAGGTAAAAAGTAAAAGGCAGTTCCGCCCCAAGGTCTCAGCAACTGGCAATGGTAACAGAGCATTGAAGTTATGCTATCAGTGTCTGGGACAACACATTGCTCAAAGTTGTCCTTATGTGAAGGCAGAGTGTTTCTTCTGAAAATTGGGCATCATGCAAAGGCATGGCAACTGAAGAATAAACCAACTTTCAAGGCTATAAGTAGAAATCCCCAGAGACTACATAGCATGGAAGAAAAACAACAGGATGAGGAGGTTTTAGAGCTACACATCAGGAGCACGAGGGTATCTAACAGCGATTCAAAAAGTATCATCATCCACATAGATGTTGCAGGAATCAAGATACCCATGGAAATCGACATTGGTGCATCCGTGAGTGCAGGACCGGAATCGCTATACCTCGACAAACTACTTGATTTCCCATTGGAGAAATCCAAGATAGAGCTGCGAGGCTACTCGGGAGAGAACATTCCTGTGGTAGGTCGTATCACCGTACCAGTGAAATGCAAAGATCAATTTCAGAACTTGCCTCTCTTAGTAGTGGCAGAGACAAGCCTGCTTTACTAGGAATAAATTGGTTGGGATCGCTGAAGCTGGATTGGAGTGAGATTTTTCATGTTGAAACAAGATTTGCATCAAAGGATGATCTCATCAAGAAGTATCCGAAGGTGTTCTGTGAAATGGGCAGCCTGATCCAAGGCTTCAAGGCAAGTGTCAGGGTACAGAAGAACGCTAGACCAGTTTACTGCAAGCCACGTCCCGTACCATATGAACTCAAGGAGAGAGTTGAGCAAGAACTTAAAAGACTAGAGTCTGAGATCAATGTAATTGGGCTACACCCATTGTTGTTGTGCCTAAGGTAAGATTGTGTAGTGATTCATCATCATAGGCAGTCCCTTGGAATCGAGGAAGACTTGCTTCCACTCTTAAAAATGAGTCCTTAGTTGGCTGAACTGTCCAATATGAGAACCACAGTCCCTGTCACAGGTGAGACAGATAGTCATTAAAGGAAAGGGTGGGTGGGACAGGTTTGCTACACATCTTTCCGCTGCCTGCACTTGATTTCTGCATGCTCTCGGTGATGAGACTCGAGGTGCTCGGCACCATCTTGGATGCACTTCCTCCACTTAGGGCGGTCTTTGGCCAGGGACTCCTAGGTGTCAGTAGGGTTGTTGCACTTTTTCAGGGAGGCTTTCAGGGTGTCCCTGTAACATTTCCTCTGCCCACCTTTGGCTTGTTTGCTGTGAAGGAGTTCCGAGTAGAGCGCTTGCTTTGGGAGTCTTGTGTCTGGCATATGAATGATTTGGCCTGCCCAGTGGAGCTGACCAAGTGTGGTCAGTGCTTCAATGCTGGGGACGTTGGCCTGGTCGAGGACGCTAATATTGGTGCATCTGTCCTCCTCAGGGGATTTGTAGGATCTTGCGAAGGCATCATTGGTGGTATTTCTCCAGCGACTTGAGGTGTCTACTGTACATGGTCCATGTCTCTGAGCTATACAGGAGGGCGGTTATTCCAAAGCTTTGTGGACCATGAGCTTGGTGGCAGTTTTGAGGGCCTGGTCTTCAAACACTCTTTTCCTCAGGCGGCTGAAGGCTGCACTAGTGCACTGGAGGCGGTGTTGAATTTCTGCTCTTGCTGATAATAGCTCCCAAGGTATGGGAAATGGTCCATGTTGTCCAAGGGCTCGCCGTGGATCTTGATGATGGGGGGGCAGTGCTGTGCGGCGAGGACAAGCTGGTGGAGGACCTTTGTCTTACGGATGTTTAGCGTAAGGCCCATGCTTTCGTACGCCTCAGTAAATACATCAACTATGTCCTGGAGTTCAGCCTCTGCATGTGCGCAGATGCAGGCATCGTCCGTGTACTGTAGCTCGACGACAGAGGTTGGAGTGGTCTTGCACCTGGCCTGGTGATGGTGACGGTTGAACAGGTTCCCACTGGTTCGATAGTTTAGTTTTACTCCAGCGGGGAGCTTGGTGACTGTGAGGTGGAGCATAGCAGTGAGGAAGATTGAGAAGAGGGTTGGGGCGATGACACAGCCCTGTTTGACCCCGGTGCGGACGTGGATTGGGTCTGTAATGGATCCGTTGGTAAGGATCACAGCCTGCATGTCATCGTGGCGCAGGCGGAGGATGGTGATGAACTTTTGGGGATTATAAAGTAACCATAAACCAAGTTCGAGAGGGTAATTTCCCTAATACATTGCCAAATATAGATTTGTTCACATGACTGACAGGTGGTCAGATCTTCTCAAAGTTGGATTTACGAATGCCTACTTACAACTTGAACTAGATGAAGAGTCCAAGTCATGCTTGACTGTAAATACTCATCCAGGCCTATATCAAATTAATAGGCTACCATTTGGAGTGTCTTCCACCCCCACCATGTGGGTGATGAACCAGATTTTGCAAGGTATTGAAGGGGTAGTATGTTATTTAGATAACATACTAATTTCAGCACCAAACAGGCAAATTCATAATAACATATTGAATGAAGTCCTCAAATGACTAAAGAAGCACAGATTACGAGTGACTGCTCGCAAGTGTGAGTTATTTCAAAATTCAGTGGAGTACTTAGGGCACAGAGTAAACAAAGATGGTTTACATCCAACCATGGGAAAGCTGGATGCAATCAGAAATGCACCCACTCCCAAGAATGTCACTGAACTTCGATCATTTTTGGTCTTTTGAACTATTATGGGAAGTTCATACTAAATTTGGCTACAGTGTTATATCCACTGAATGAACTATTGAAAAAACAGGTCCATTGGAAGTGGTCAGAAGAATGCGATACAGCATTCAAGGAGTGCAAAAGTAAATTGGTAGCGAGCACCATGTTAGTTCACTATGACGTATCTAAGGAGATCAAGCTAGCATGTGATGCCTCACCATATGGAGTTGGGGCAGTGATCTGTCATGTACTACGTAGTGGGGAGGAGAGACCAATTGCTTTTGCTTCATGCACTCTCAGTGCCAATGGGCGTAATTATGCGCAAATCGAAAGGGAAGCTTTGGCATTACTTTTTAGGGTTAAGCAGTTCCACAAATACTTATAATGGTCGTCATCATCATAGGCAGTCCCTCGGAATCGAGGAAGACTTGCTTCCACTCTAAAAATGAGTCCTTAGGTGGCTGAACAGTCCAATACGAGAACCACAGTCCCTGTCACAGGTGGGACAGATAGACGTTGAGGGAAAGAGTGGGCGGGATAGGTTTGCCGCATGTTCTTTCCGCTGCCTGCGCTTGATTTCTGCACGCTCTCGGCGATGAGACTCAAAATGCTCAGCGCCTTCCCAGATGCACTTCCTCCACTTAGGGCGATCTTTGGCCAGGGACTCCCAGGTGTCAGTGGGGATGTTGCACTTATTCAAGGAGGCTTTGAGGGTATCCTTGTAACGTTTCCTCTGCCCACCTTTGGCTCATTTGCCGTGAAGGAGTTCCGAGTAGAGCGCTTGCTTTGGGAATCTTGTGTCTGGCATGCGAATAATGTGACCTGCCCAGTGGAACTGATCAAGTGTGGTCAGTGCTTCAATGCTGGGGATGTTGGCCTGGTCGAGGATGCTAATGTTGGTGCGTCGGTCCTCTCAGGGGATTTGCAGGATCTTGCGGAGGCATCGTTGGTGGTATTTCTCCAGCGACTTGAGGTGTCTACTGTCCATGATCCATGTCTCTGAGCCATACAGGAGGGCGGGTATTACTACAGCCCTGTAGACCATGAGCTTGGTGGCAGTTTTGAGGGCCTGGTCTTCAAACACTCTTTTCCTCAGGCGGCCAAAGGCTGCACTGACGCACCAGAGACGGTGTTGAATCTCGTTGACAAGTCTGCTCTTGTTGATAAGAGTCTCCCGAGGTATGGGAAATGGTCCACGTTGTCCAGAGCCATGCCATGGATCTTGATCACATGACGCAGTGCTGTGCAGTGAGGACAGGCTGGTGGAAGACCTTTGTCTTACGGATGCTTTCATACGCCTCAGTAAATACGTTGACTATGACTTGGAGTTCAGCCTCTGTATGTGTGCAGATGCAGGCGTCGTCCGAGTACTGTAGCTCGACGACAGAGGTTGGGGTGGTCTTGGACCTGGCCTGGTGATGACGAAGGTTGAACAGGTTCTCACTGGTTCTGTAGTTTAGTTCTACTCCAACGGAGAGCTTGGTGATTGTGAGGTGAAACATGGCAGTGAGGAAGATTGAGAAGAGGGTTGGGACGATGATGCTGCCCTGTTTGACCCCGGTCCGGAAGTGGATTGGGTCTGTAATGGAGCCATTGGTAAGGATCACGGCCCGCATGTCGTCATGGAGCAGGTGGAGGATGGTGACAACGTTTTGGGAGCATCCGAAACGGAGGAGGATGCTCCATAGACCTTCGCAGTTGACAGTGTCAAAGGCTTTTGTAAGGTCGAAGAAGGCCATGTATAAGGGTTGGTGCTGTTCCCTACATTTTTCCTGCAGCTGTCATGCTGTAAAAATTATGTCCGTTGTGCCCCGTAGGGGTCAAAATCCACACTGTGACTCTGGAAGGAGCTCCTCAGCCACAGGGAGAAGACGATCGAGGAGGACTCAGCGTCGACTTCCCCAGTGGTTGATAGCAGGGAGATTCCCCTATAGTTGTCGCAGTCAGACTTGTCCCCTTTTTTAAAGATGGTCACGAGCACTGTATCTCTGAGATCTCCCGGCATGCTCTCCTCCCTCCAGATGAGAGAGATGAGGTCATGTATTCGCGCCAACAGTGCCTCCCCGCCATACTTCAGTGCCTCAGCGGGGATTCCATCCGCTCCCATAGCCTTGTTATTCTTATGCTGTCTTATGGCTTTTTCTACCTCGTGCAGGACTGGGGTTTTACTCAGGTGGTGGCAGGTGGCATGCTGTGGGATGGAGTCGAGAATGCTCGAGACAAAGGCAGAGATCTCTGTGTGGTCATAGGTTTACCATCATGATGGATCATAAGCCCCTGGCAGCAATCCTCCATCCAAAATCCCCAATTCCAACATTAGCTGCAGCCTGAATGCAGAGATGGGTTTTGATTTTGTCAGCATATACATATGATATTGAATATAGCCGATCAGCTGATCACAGTAATGCTGATGCTATGTCTAGATTGTCTGCCCCATCACAAGTTACACCCGATAGGGAAAAAGTGTTCTATTTTTCGTACATTGATAAACTGCCAGTCACAGCTGAAGAGATTGGTAGAGCAATGAAACGTGACCCAGCTATGTCAAAGATGTATGATTGCATCGCAAATGGCTGGCCAAACCAGGTAACAGACAAAGATATTCATCCATTCTTCATTCATAGAAATGAACTATCAGTCGATAAAGATTGTATCATGTGGGGTGCAAGAGTGGTTATACCAAATAAATTCGGGTCCAAATTATTAGGATACCTTCATGACCAGCACCTGGGAATGTGCTTGACCAAGAGTTTTGCACAGTTACTTATGGTGGCCAGGTCTAGATAAAGATATAGAGGACATCGTCAGTTAGTGTACGACATGTCAATCGGTAAGCAAGAACCCACCATCAGTACCATTACAGCCATGGAAATGGCCTCCCGTGGTGTGGTAAAGGTTACATATCAATTTTGCTGAGCTAGAAGGACAACAATTGTTTATTAGGATTGATAGCCATTTGAAGTGGGTCAAGTTGTTTCCAATTCGGAAAATAACAAGTAAAACATTAGATATTTTGCGAAGATTATTTTCTTCATATAGCCTCGCGGGAGAAATTGTTTCTGATAATGGACCACAACTTTGTTCAGAAGAATTTGCACAGTTCACGAGCAAAAATGGTGTAAAACATATCAAGGTTCCATTGTACCACCCTACTTCAAATGGAACAGCAGAGCGCACAGTACAAATTGTAAAATGTGCTCTCATCAAACAGATGCTGGATCCAAATCCAAAGAAATGACAGTTGTCGTTGGACCACAAATTGGCTAATTTTCTAATTACGTATCGTAGTACTCCTCATAAAATACTGGTAGAACACCAGCGGAGTTGTTTCTCAAATGACAGCCACAAACCAGATTCTCGTTGTTAAAACCAAACTTGGCACAGTCCATAGAAGAGAAACAATTAAGACAGAAAGAGAATCATGACAGAGGTTGAGTAAAAGAGAGAAGTGTGAAATTAAATCAGGTGGTGAGGGTGAAGAACCATCACCATAAATGGGTAAAGCGATTACCAGGAAGAGTGGTGAAGCTATGTGGTCCTCTCACATATCTTCACCACTGTTTTATGTTTGATCGTGGACTGGTTAGGTTTATTCATATTGATCATATTTTAACGACAGACATGGAAGGAGTTGCAGGTTGGAATTATTTGATTATTTCTGACTCATCAGATAGTTTTGATACAAGTAAAGTACCAGTAGCATGTCCTACATCAAATGTACTGGAAACAAGTCCAAGAGAAAGTCAGAATTTAAGTCTGAGTCTGAATCAGGCAGACAAACAGTCTGAACTTGTAGACAGTTCAAATGTCAGTTTGAACAGTTCATTCGTTATAATCTGCCAAAATTCTCTGGACTCTGGAGAGGTACCATCGGATTGGAAAGCAGCTAATGTAACGCCTTTGTTTAAAAAAGGGGGTAGACAAAAGGCAGGTAACTATAGGCCGGTTAGTTTAACATCTGTAGTGGGGAAAATGCTTGAAGCTATCATTAAGGAAGAAATAGCGGGACATCTAGATAGGAATAGTGCAATCAAGCAGACGCAACATGGATTCATGAAGGGGAAATCATGTTTGACTAATTTACTGGAATTCTTTGAGGATTTAACGAGCATGGTGGATAGAAGTGTACCGATGGATGTGGTGTATTTAGATTTCCAAAAGGCATTCGATAAGGTGCCACACAAAAGGTTACTGCAGAAGATAAAGGTACGCGGAGTCAGAGGAAATGTATTAGCATGGATAGAGAATTGGCTGGCTAACAGAAAGCAGAGAGTCGGGATAAATGGGTCTTTTTCAGGTTAGAAATCGGTGGTTAGTGTGCCACAGGGATCGGTGCTGGGACCACAACTGTTTACAATATACATAGATGACCTGGAGGAGGGGACAAAGTGTAGTGTAACAAAATTTGCAGATGACACAAAGATTAGTGGGGAAGCGGGTTGTGTAGAGGACACAGAGAGGCTGCAAAGAGATTTAGATAGGTTAAGCGAATGGGCGAAGGTTTGGCAGATGGAATACAATGTCGGAAAATGTGAGGTCATCCACCTTGGAAAAAACAATAGTGAAAGGGAATATTATTTGAATGGGGAGAAATTACAACATGCTGCAGTGCAGAGGGACCTGGGGGTCCTTGTGTATGAATCCCAAAAAGTTAATTTGCAGGTGCAGCAGGTAATCAGGAAGGCGAATGGAATGTTGGCCTTCATTGCAAGAGGGATGGAGTACAAAAGCAGGGAGGTCCTGCTGCAACTGTACAGGGTATTGGTGAGGCCGCACCTGGAGTACTGCGTGCAGTTTTGGTCACCTTACTTAAGGAAGGATATACTAGCCTTGGAGGGGGTACAGAGACGATTCACTAGGCTGATTCCGGAGATGAGGGGGTTACCTTATGATGATAGATTGAGTAGACTGGGTCTTTACTCGTTGGAGTTCAGAAGGATGAGGGGTGATCTTATAGAAACATTTAAAATAATGAAAGGGATAGACAAGATAGAGGCAGAGAGGTTATTTCCACTAGTCGGGGAGACTAGAACTAGGGGGCACATCCTCAAAATACGGGGGAGCCAATTTAAAACCGAATTGAGAAGGAATTTCTTCTCCCAGAGGGTTGTGAATCTGTGGAATTCTCTGCCCAGGGAAGCAGTTGATGATAGCTCATTGAATGTATTCAAATCACAGATAGATAGATTTTTAACCAATAAGGGAATTAAGGGTTATGGGGAGTGGGCAGGTAAGTGGAGCTGAGTCCACGGCCAGATCAGCCATGATCTTTTTAAATGACAGAGCAGGCTCGAGGGGCTAGATGGCCTACTCCTGTTCCTAATTCTTATGTTCTTATGTTCTTATGTAAATCAAGGGCATCCCTTGGAGGAAAACTTTCCTCAGGATCAGCTTCGAATGAGTCCAAGTTCGACACTATGTTTGGAAGGTTCTGTTCAAGAGCGAAGGTATCCTCTTTGAAACAGAAAACAAGTGGTTAAGCTTGATTTGTAAATATGGCAAAGTAAGTCCATTTCTTTTGTTAAAAGTAGGAAGCCACATAATACTATGAGGGATTAAATCACCTGCTGATCGAATTGACTCAAGGGACAAAGCAATCCTCTGATCCTTTGCTAATTACTTCCAGCAAGTTTCTCTCTTTTAATCTTGTTATTCGTCAATCTTTTCTTTTTTTTTGCTCCAACAGTTAATTCTCAAATGTGTGGCATCTGCAATGGAGGCTAAATGGATTTAAGGTTCTAAACCCCCTTACTAGATTTAGGTTAATCCTACCTCAATCACCTGTACAGCTCCTAAGAAAATAAACTCTTCTGTACACTAATGAATCCTATAATCCTTCATTTCACCAAAAGATTTTTACTTTCCCTGCACAAGCACCAAACCCACTATAATTATTGTGTCATGTGAAAATCAGCCTCCACATAAGTTTCTGGGTAAACCTTTTCTGACCTCCATACAAGAAATGACTGGCATGTTAAACATTTTGTTAATATTAATTCAGAAACTACTGCTCCTAAATGTTAATATCAAAGTGCTCATAGTCTGTGATACTGAGATTCAGGTCAACCTGCTGAAATTGGTGTTACAACCTCAAAATGGGGTGGGTAGATTTATTGCCCCATTAACCCTGACGCATCAGCCCACTGGGACTCTCACAGACACCTCGCACTGGGAAGCCAAAGACCAGGCCTGTTTCAAGTGGTAGGCCCCTTTTAGTATGTGAATCAAGGTCTGGTGACATACATAAAACCCTGACTGTCATTTTACGAGAGATAGTCAGAATCTGTGCCATGGATTAAGGATGAAGAGGCACTGGGCAGATACATGTCATATTATTATTGTAATAACTGAGTGTTCCTCTAGACCCCACAGAAATACTGCAGGTCGCTGCCGGCCCAGGCAGGACTTCACTGTGAAGCGCTTTGGATTTCCTTAAGTCAAGGAAAGGTGCTATATAAATGCAAGTTCTTTCTTACAGGAAGCTACAGTTAGAAGTACAAGAAATAAAAAAAAGAGATGTTTAAAATAAACACTTGCATTTATATAGTGCTTTTCACGACCACCGGACGTCCCAAAGTTCATTAAGCCAATGATGTACTTTTTGGAGTGTAGTCACTGGTGAAATTAGGAAACCCCGCAACCAATTTTCACACAGCAAGCTCCCACAAACAGCAATGTGGTAATTACCACATAACCTGTTTTAGTGGTGTTGGTCGACTGATAACTATTGGCCAGTGCACCGGGGAGAACGCCCCAGGTCTTCTTCGAATGATGCCCTCGGTTCAATGTCTTATCTGACAATGAAGCACTCCCTCACTGCTAGATTCGAGTGTCAGCCTAGATTATATGCTCAAGTCTGGAGCGGGACTTGCACCCACAACCTTCTGACTCAGAGATTAGAGTGCTACCCACTGAGCCATGGTTTTAGTACAGTGTAACCTCCCAAGATGGCAAATGCAAGGCATAGCAGCCTTGGACATGGCACTGACAACTGGTGGGCAATATACCAGGACATGAGTTTTCCTCCCCCAATTTCCCACTTGATGAGCTGCCAATCTGAGTTGTGTTGTATAATGGAGTTGGGCAAGTGGAGAAAAGCAGTTTCCTCAGAGGGAGTGGCAAGAATTGGAACACAGCTCAACCCTTCCGTTTACCTCCCACCAGCTGGATAAAAGAGCGCAGAGTTTGGGAGGAGGAGCAGCAGTTCGGGACATCGAGGCCCTGATAAAAGGGCGCGGAGCTCGGGAGGAGGAGCGGCAGCTCAGGAGCGGGAGATCGAGGCCGAAGATAAAACAGAGTTAAAAAAAAAATCGAAGTGTGACATAACAGCCAAGAGGGTAAGTGATTGGTGAGTGGTTTTTCTTTTTCGTATCAGTTGCCAAATTAAGTTAATGTAAGGGTTAAGTCATGGCAGGAAAGCCCAGACCTGTGTCATGCTCCTCCTGTGCTATGTGGAAAATTAGGGACACCTCCAGTGTGTGCGGGAAGTGTATCCAGCTGCAGCTCCTGTCAGTCTGCATTGCGGCACTGGAGCTGCGCATGGATTCACTCTGGAGCATCCTCGATACTGAGGATGCCATGAATAGCACGTTTAGTGAATTGGTCACACCGCAGGTTAAGGTTACAAAGGCAGATAGGGAATGGGTGACCATCAGGCAGAGCAGGAGTCCCCTGGGGTCATCTCCCTCCAAAACAGATATATCACTTTGGATACTGTTGGGGGAGTTGGCTCATCAGGGGAAGGCAGCAGCAGCCGCCAAGTTCAATGTACCATGGCTGGCTCTACTGCACAGGAGGGCAGGAAAAAGAGTGGGAGAGCGATAGTGATAGGGGATTCTATTGTAAGGGGAATAGCTATGGTAGAATTCTTTATTAAGATGGAGAGTGACACAGTTTATTCAGAGACTAGGGTCCTGAACTTAAAGGTAACTTCGATGGTATGAGACGTGAATTGGCTAGGATAGACTGCCGAATGATACTTAAAGGGTTGGCGGTGGATAGGCAATGGCAGACATTTAAAGATCACATGAATGAACTTCAACAATTGTACATCCCTGTCTGGCATAAAAATAAAACGGGGAAGGTGGCTCAACCATGGCTAACAAGGGAAATTAGGGATAGTGTTAAATCCAAGGAAGACGCTTATAAATTGGCCAGAAAAAGCAGCAAACCTGAGGACCGAGAGAAATTTAGAATTCAGCAGAGCAGGACAAATGGTTTCATTAGGAGGGGGGAAATAGAGTATGAGAGTATGCTTGCAGGGAACATAAAAACTGACTGCAAAAGATTCTATAGATATATGATGAATAAAAGATTAGTGAAGACAAAATGTAGGTCCCTTGCACTCAGAATCAGGTGAATTTATAATGGGGAACAAAGAAATGACAGACCAATTGAACAAATACCTTGGTTCTGTCTTCACTAAGGAAGACACAAATAATCTTCCGGAAATACTAGGGGACCGAGGGTCTATCGAGGAGGAACTGAAGGAAATCCTTATTAGTCAGGAAATTGTGTTGGGGAAATTGATAGGATTGAAGGCCGATAAATCCCCTGGGCCTAATAATCTGCATCCCAGAGTACTTAAGGAAGTGGCCCTAGAAATACTGGATGCATTGGTGGTCATTTTTCAACATTCTATAGACTCTAGATCAGTTCCTATGGATTGGAGGGTAGCTAATGTAACAGCACTTTTTAAAAAAAGGAGGGAGAGAGAGAAAACAGAGAATTATAGACCGGTTCACCTGACATCGGGTAGTGGGGAAAATGTTGGAATCAATTATTAAAGATGTAATAGCAGCGCATTTGGAAAGCAGTGACAGGATCGGTCCAAGTCAGCATAGATTTATGAAAGGGAAATCATTAATGATTTAGATGAAGGAATTGAATGTAATATCTCCAAGTTTGCAGATAACACTAAGCTGGGTGGCAGTGTGAGCTGTGATGAAGATGCCAAGAGGCTGCAGGGTGACTTGGACAGGTTAGGTGAGTGGGCAAATGCATAGCAGATGCAGTATAATGTCGATAAATGTGAGGTTATTCACTTTGGTGGCAAAAACAGGAAGGCAGATTATCTGAATGGTGACAGATTAGGAAAAGGGGAGGTGCAACACCTGGGCACCATGGTACATCAGTCATTGAAAGTTGGCATGCAGGTACAGCAGGCAGTGAAGGTGGCAAATGGCACGTTGGCCTTCATAGCCAGAGTATAGGAGCAGGGAGGTCTTACTGTAGTTGTACAGGGCCTTAGTGAGGTCACACCTTGAATATTGTGTACAGTTTTGGTCTCCTAATCGGAGGAAGGACATTCTTGCTATTGAGGGAGTGCAGCGAAGGTTCACCAGACTGATTCGCAGGATGGCAGGACTGACATAAGAAAAGACTGGATCGACTAGGCTTATATTCACTGGAATTTAGAAGAATGAGAGAGGATCTCATAGAAACATAAAATTCTGACAGGATTGGACAGGTTAAATGCAGGGTGAATGTTCCCGATGGCCTACTCCTGCACCTATTTTCTAGGTTTCCATGTTTCAGTGTCATTGGCAGTGGTCTGGGTAACAGGAAGACTGCAAGCCATTTCTCTCAGGGAATGGACCAAAGGAGATTGGAGTACGGTGACTGTAAAATGGGGTGCAATTTGTGATTGCGATTACAGATGCGAGGAAACAACTTTCATTTTTATAGCGCCTTTCACAACCAATGGACGTCTTAAAGTGCTTCACAGGCAATTTGTAATGTAGGAGATGGGGGGGGGGGGGGGGTAAGGCCAAGGAGGAATGTGAAACCAAGAATGAGAATTTTTAAATCGAGGCATTGCTGAACCTTTTATACCCTTTTCACCCATTACCCGTGTAGAAAAATCCATTTGATAACAGTTACTGCACTTCAAAGTAGTTCATTGTATGGGAGGTACATTGTGGCACAGATATATAAATACAATTTTTCCTTTTTATTTTAATGAAATTATTCCACAAGCTGAAGAGTGGATGTAAAGTTTCTTTAAAAACACACAACAATGTCATCTGAGCTGCCATGAAACACAAAAAGCAGGCAAAATATTTCTGGCAAATCCGTTACAAAAGCACAAACCAAACTGCTTTCATAAATTTTAATAGTCCATCTCCTAGCCCACATATTGCAGTATCAATGTTTAACAAAGATATGGATTCACTCTATCACAAAACACTTCCAGAACATTTGACAATCTAGCCACTAAATTCTAATTAACAATTGTTTAAAAAAAAACTTTAAGTACAGAATTGCTATTACCTAAATATATTCTGCACTTTGCAAGTAGATGCCATCCTTTCCAGTCTACGGCTTCCTGTTGCTCCCTAAATATCTAACGGTACAGCAGTAATTTGGTACCAAAATAAATCAGCATTTTGACACGAATCTGGTAGTATACCTGGGTGTCCAGATTCCTCAGTTTCACTCCATGCAAAAGAGCCTATATGTAAAATACACTGTAGGGAAGTGCACAGGACTAGGAGGAGGATGGATAGATATTGACTGATAAATCTGTACATGTTCACGACCATCCACTAGAGATTCCTTGAAGTAAATAGAGACTGAAGATCATCACAATCACAAAAATAATAGTTTTTTCCATTTTTATAAATCATTACTTTTCCTCAAGTTTCACTGCACTCTGTACCATGAATGCATCCAGAACAGATTTATTTTCCTAGAGGGTACTATGGTTTGACTGAAATACCTATCTCTACTAATGGAAGTTTATTAGCTTGACGAGGAGTTACTCCAGCATCCAGGAGTTACTCACAGTATTTATAGAGAATTAGAAATGACAAAGCAGTTACAACTTGGGAAAACCACCTCTAACTTTTATTTTTGAACAAGTTACATTTAAACCAGTGGTAATGATTGTGTATTTCTAAATCTTCAACAGCAGACCCAAATGAACCTGTAGTTGTGTCATCATTACCATAAATTATACTGTACATCACAAAACACCTAAGTAGTTCAAAAACCAGCCCCCCTCTTACACATTGAATTTAAGCTGTGTGCATCTCAAATGAAATGAGTGTGATTTGAAGGCAGTATTTTTTTTTAAGCTCACAAAGCCACTAGAGCTTTATTTGCCCAGTTTATATTGCAACCTGTACCCACTGATCAGGTTATTGCCTTAGAATAGCTATTTCTCAACACAAACACACTTGAACATAATATTGCATACAGAATTCTTCAAACTGGTGAGGTGGGAGGCTAGGTGTTCAGGATATCCACTTGGACATTGTAAGCTGGAAGGTTCTGAAGTGAATGTTATTTTCCTTCTGATGGCCTTTCCAAGAAGTCTCACCACTTCCGGGCTTTTGCATCCTCTTTCACTTTCCACATCACAAGCTCCATGCATGCACACCCATGCTCAGCAGATTGAGGGCCTACAACTGGTACAAGAAATGGAGGAAAGCAAGTCAAATGTATTCTCCTTCCCCATCCCCTCCCATTCCACCTCCCCTCGCCCCCAAACCCCTCCTGAAAGAATTCCATTCCCTTACTGCAGCACCCGACATCATCTGGTACATTGAAATCATGAGGGGTCTGGACAGAGTAGAGAGAGAAACTGTTTCCATTGGCAGAACGGTCGAGAACCAGAGGACACAGATTTAAGATGATTGACAAAAGAACCAAAGTTGACATAAGATAAAATAAACACAGCGAATGGTTAGGATCTAAAATGCACTGCCTGAAAGGGTGGTGGAGGTAGACTCAATCACTGCTTTCAAAAGGGAATTGGATAAGTACCTGAAAGAAAACACTTGCAGGGCTATGGGGATAGGGCGAGCGAGTGGGACTAGCTGAGGAGCTAGCAGAGAGCCGGCACAGGCTCGATGAGTCAAATGGCCTTCTTCCGGGCAATAACCATTCTATGATTCTATGAAACATATAGCACAAAAGGAGGCCATTCAGCCCATCGTGCCTGCTCTTTGAAAGAGCTATCCAATTAGTCCCCACTCCCCTGTCCTTTTCCCTGAAGCCCTGCAATTTTCTCCCCTTCAAATATTTAACCAATTCCCTGTTGAAAGTTACGATTGAATGTACTTCCACCACACTTTCAGGCAATGCATTCCAGATTATAACAACTCGCTGGGTAAAAATATTTCTCCTTATCTCCCACTCTAATTTTTTTTTTAAACTAATTATCATAAATCAGCTTCCTCTGGTTACCAACCTTCCTGCCACTGGAAATAGTTTCTCCCTAATTGCTACATCAAAACATTTCATAATTTTTAAAAACAGCTCGATCAAATCTCCCCTTAACCTTCTCTGCTCTAAAGGAGAACAATCTCGAGTCTCCCCATTTAACGCAAGTCCCTCATAATTCACCCAAAGGCTCATTGCTCATGTGAGAGTTTTGGCCAGGAGTATAAGACTGTGGAGACATCAGAGTGGAGCCAAGACCTCTGCCAGTATGCACAGACAGACTCTTCCAGCAGGAAAACAAGATCCAGGAAAGGGAACCTGGTCATATTTTCCCTTTCCCAAAATTGGGACACTGCAGCCAATTGTTGCGCCTCTGCTGTTGCCCTGGATGAAAGTGATTAAACCTGGGAATGTCCTTATCTGTGTGGGGCATAGAAAGAAACTGTGATCATCAGGCAGACCATCTGAAAACAATTAAAATCAGTGAAAGCCAACCACTAATACTGAGGACAGAAGATTGAGAAGCTTTTAAAAGTCAGCAAAGAATGACTAAAAATATGATTAAGAAAGGGAAGATGGACTATGAAAGTAAACTAGCACAAAATATAAAAACAGATAGCAAGAGTTTCTATAGGTATATAAAAAGGAAAAGAGTGGCTAAAGTAAATGTTAGTCCCTTAGAGGACAAGACCAGGGAATTAGTAAAGGGAAACATGGAGATGGCAGAAACTCTGAACAAATAGTTTGTATCAGTCTTTACGGTAGAGGGCACTAACAATATTCCAACAGTGGATTGTCAAGGGGCTATAGGGGGGGAGGTACTTAACACAATCACAATCACTAAGGAGGTGGTACTCAGTAAGATAATGGGACGAAAGGCAGATAAATCCCCTGGACCTAATGGCTTGCATCCTAGGGTCTTGAGAAGTAGCGGCAGGGATAGTGGATGCATTGGTTGTAATTTACCAAAATTCCCTGGATTCTGGGAAGGTCCCATCAGATTGGAAAACTGCAAATGTAACGCCCCTATTTAAAAAATGAGGCAGACAAAAAGCAGGAAACTGTAGACCAGTTAGTCTAATATCTGTGGTTGGGAAAATGTTGGAATCCATTATTAAAGAACTACTAGCAGAACATTTGGAAAAGCATAATTCGGTTAGGCAGAGTCAACATGGGTTTATGAAGGTGAAGTCATGTTTGACAAATTTGCTGGAATTCTTTGAGGATGTAACGAACAGTGCGGATAAAGGGGAACCAATGGATGTGGTGTATTTGGACTTCCAGAAGGCATTTGACAAGGTGCCACATAAAACGTTATTGCACAAGATAAAAGTTCACGGGGTTGGGGGTAATATATTAGCATGGATAGAGGATTGGCTAACTAACAGAAAACAGAGAGTCGGGATAAATGGTTCATTCTCGGGATGGCAATCAGTAACTAGTGGTGTACCGCAGGGATCAGTTTTGGGACCCCAACAATTTACAATCTATATTAACGACTTGGAAGAAGGGACCGAGTGTAATGTAGCCAAGTTTGCTGATGATACAAAGATGGGAGGGAAAAGCAGTGAGGAGGACACAAAAAATCTGCAAAAGGACTTAGACAGGGGCAAAAATTTAGCAGCTGGAGTATAATGTTGGAAAGTGTGTGGTCATGTGGCAGAAAAAAAATCAAAGAGCAAGTTATTATTTAAATGGAGAAAGATTACAAAGTGCTGCAGTACAGTGGGACCTGGGAGCACTTGTGCATGAATCACAAAAGGTTAGTATGCAGC
This sequence comes from Pristiophorus japonicus, assembly GCF_044704955.1. Classification (NCBI taxonomy): domain Eukaryota; kingdom Metazoa; phylum Chordata; class Chondrichthyes; family Pristiophoridae; genus Pristiophorus; species Pristiophorus japonicus. The sequence goes on along the minus strand of NC_091977.1, from coordinate 221,806,610 downwards.
TACACCACGTGATCAGGAAGGCCAATGGAATCTTGGCCTTTATTGCAAAAGGGATGGAGTATAAAAGCAGGGAAACCTTGCTACAGTTATACAGGGTATTGGTGAGGCCACATCTGGAATACTGCGTGCAGTTTTGGTTTCCATATTTACGAAAGGACATACTTGCTTTGGAGGCAGTTCAGAGAAGGTTCACTAGGTTGATTCCAGAGGTTGCCCTATGAGGAAAGGTTGAGTAGGTTGGACCTCTACTCATTGGAATTCAGAAGAATGAGAGGTGATCTTATCGCAACGTATAAGATTATGAGGGAGCTTGACAAGGTGGATGCAGAGAAAATGTTTCCACTGATGGGAGAGACTAGAACTAGGGGGCATTATCTTAGAATAAGGGGCCTTCCATTTAAAACTCAGATGAGGAGAAATTTATTTTCTCAGAGGGTTATAAATCTGTGGAATTCGCTGTCTCAGAGAGCTGTGGAAACTGGTACATCGTCTTAAATTTATTAGAGATAGACAGTTTCTTAACCGATAAGGGAAACATAGATAGAAACATAGAAAATAGGTGCAGGAGTAGGCCATTCGGCCCTTCTAGCCTGCACTGCCATTCAATGAGTTCATGGCTGAACATGCAACTTCAGTACCCCATTCCTGCTTTCTCGCCATACCTCTTGATCCCCCTAGTAGTAAGGACTACATCTAACTCCTTTTTGAATATATTTAGTGAATTGGCCTCAACAACTTTCTGTGGTAGAGAATTCCACAGGTTCACCACTCTCTGGGTGAAGAAGTTTCTCCTCATCTCGGTCCTAAATGGCTTACCCCTTATCCTTAGACTGTGACCCCTGGTTCTGGACTTATCCAACATTGGGAACATTCTTCCTGCATCTAACCTGTCTAAACCCGTCAGAATTTTAAACGTTTCTGAGATCCCCTCTCATTCTTCTGAACTCCAGTGAATACAAGCCCAGTTGATCCAGTCTTTCTTGATATGTCAGTCCCACCATCCCGGGAATCAGTCTGATGAACCTTCGCTGCACTCCCTCAATAGCAAGAATGTCCTTCCTCAAGTTAGGAGACCAAAACTGTACACAATACTCCAGGTGTGGCCTCACCAAGGCCCTGTACAACTGTAGTAACACCTCCCTGCCCCTGTACTCAAATCCCCTCGCTATGAAGGCCAACATGCCATTTGCTATCATAACCGCCTGCTGTACCTGCATGCCAACCTTCAATGACTGATGTACCATGACACCCAGGTCTCGTTACACCTCCCCTTTTCCTAATCTGTCACCATTCAGATAATAGTCTGTCTTTGTTTTTACCACCAAAGTGGATAACCTCACATTTATCCACATTATACTTCATCTGCCATGCATTTGCCCACTCACCTAACCTATCCAAGTCACTCTGCAGCCTCATAGCATCCTCCTCGCAGCTCACACTGCCACCCAAATTAGTGTCATCTGCAAATTTGGAGATACGACATTTAATCCCCTCATCTAATGTACAATGTAAACAGCTGGGACCCCAGCACAGAACCTTGCGGTACCCCACTAGTCACTGCCTGCCATTCTGAAAAGTACCCATTTACTCCTACTCTTTGCTTCCTGTCTGCCAACCAGTTCTCAATCCACGTCAGCACACTACCCCCAATCCCATGTGCTTTAACTTTGCACATTAATCTATTGTGCGGGACCTTGTCGAAAGCCTTCTGAAAGTCCAAATGCACATCAATTGGTTCTTCCTTGTCCACTCTACTGGAAACATCCGCAAAAAATTCCAGAAGATTTGTCAAGCATGATTTCCCTTTCACAAATCCATGCTGACTTGGACCTATCATGTCACCTCTTTCCAAATGCGCTGCTATGACATCCTTAATAATTGATTCCATCATTTTACCCACTACCGAGGTCAGGCTGACCGGTCTATAATTCCCTGTTTTCTCTCTCCCTCCTTTTTTAAAAAGTGGGGTTACATTGGCTCCAGGAACTGATCCAGAGTCTATGGAATGTTGGAAAATGACTGTAAATGCATCTGCTATTTCCAAGGCCACCTCCTTAAGTACTCTGGGATGCTCTGATGGTCCTGGGGATTTATCGGCCTTCAATCCCATCAATGTCGCCAACACAATTCCCCGACTAATAAGGATTTCCCTCAGTTCCTCCTTCTTACTAGACCCTCTGACCCCTTTTATATCCGGAAGGCTGATTGTGTCCTCCTTAGTGAATACCGAACCAAAGTACTTGTTCAATTGGTCTGCCATTTCTTTGTTCCCCGTTATGACTTCCCCTGATTCTGACTGCAGGGGACCTACGTTTGTCTTTACTAACCTTTTTCTCTTTACATATCTATAGAAGCTTTTTCAGTCCATTTTAATGTTCCCTGCAAGCTTCCTCTCCTACTCTATTTTCCCTGCTCTAATCAAACCCTTTGTCCTCCTCTGCTGAGTTCTAAATTTCTCCCAGTCCACGGGTTCGCTGCTATTTCTGGCCAATTTGTATGCTACTTCCTTGGCTTTAATACTATCCCTGATTTCCCTTGATAACCACAGTTGAGCCACCTTCCCTTTTTTATTTTTATGCCAGACAGGGATGTACATTTGTTGTAGTTCATCCATGCAGTCTCTAAATGTCTACCATTGCCCATCCACGGTCAACCCCTTAAGTATCATTCGCCAATCTATCCTTGCCAATTCACGCCTCATACCTTCAAAGTTAACCTCCTTTAAGTTTTGGACCATGGTCTCTAAATTAACTGTTTCATTCTCCATCCTAATGTAGAATTCCACCATATTATGGTCACTCTGCCCCAGGGGGCCTCACACAACGAGATTGCTAATTAATCCTCTCTCATTACACAACACCCAGTTTAAGAAGGCCTCCCTCCTAGTTGGTTCCTCGACATATTGGTCTAGAAAACCATCCCTTATGCACTCCAGCAAATCCTCCTCCACCGTATTGCTTCCAGTTTTGTTAGCCCAATCTATATGCATATTAAAGTCACCCATGATAACTGCTGCACCTTTATTGCAATTTCCCGTTTGATGCCCTCCCCAACATCACCACTACTGTTTGGAGGACTGTACACAACTCCCACTAACGTTATTTGCCCTTTTGGTGTTCTGCAGCTCTACCCATTTAGATTCCACATCATCCAAGCGAATGTCCTTCCTAACTATTGCATTAATCTCCTCTTTAACCAGCAATGCTACCCAACCTCCTTTTCCTTTTATTCTACCCTTCCTGAATGTTGAATACCCTTGGATGTTGAGTTCCCAGCCCTGATCATCCTGGAGCCACGTCTCTGTAATCCCAATCACATCATATCTGTTAATGGGTTATGGGGAGCAGGCGGGTAAGTGGACATGAGTTCATGATCGGATCAGCCATTATCGTATAAAATGGCGGAGCAGGCTCAAGGGGCCATATGGCCTACTCCTGGTCCTATTTCTTGTGTTCTTATGTTATAAATAAAATCTCAATTTATAAGTTAACCAAAGGTGTCTGCATTTTTTTGATTATTCGTCAAATTATAAAACCATTTGATTATGAACTCTACTGAACATTATACTGAAGTCACACATATATTTTTGGGGCAGTCTCAATCAGGTTTACCTCAATTTTCCCTCCGTATCTAACAAATAAATGCTTTGCGCAATTTCTACTCAACTTACTTACCATTGTCTGGGACGATTTGGCGGAGGTAATCTGCCATTAAACTCCTGAGCGCTCGCTTGTGGGGTATCCCTAAGCGATGTGGGAACAGAACTGATGTGTCAATGACCATGCTGTGTATAAGCTGTGAGGAAAGAAATAATTTCATGAGAAAGGATAAAGCTTTTCTCTCCGGTTAAAGAAAAACCTCAACACAAGCTTTATTTTTTAAATTAACAGTCACCCATATCATTTAACCTGATAAAATTGGCATTACCATCATGTGGAGGCCTGTACAAAGTCTCTAACACATGCCCCTGCCTCACACGGTCACAAAATCTGCACCAATCATCATCAAACTGGATGAATCACTGACCAGTGTTCACTATTGCAATCAATTAATCTCAATATTAATGGAGAATACACTGTGCTGAGGGACTGGGTGATGCTGTGGTTTACACTTTCACAGCTGTGACCTGGATTCCAATAGATACCAAGATGAAAGGTTTCCACTGTCTGCAAGGCTCCAAATGTGAAACGACTTGAGTTTTCTCACCCCACCTTGTGTAAATATTCCAAACAGTTCTCCATTTCCGGCACAGGCTCTGACAATTCTACCTCCCCAACCAGACAATATCCTATTTCCAATGTCGACATTGCATCTCCACAATGGCCAACAGGACACGTGACCACGTCAATCTCAATCCCAATCCCCACATCTGCTTCCATTTCTCCTTCTTCCCACAATCATGGCAGAGTCCCCCTCACCTTCCACTCAATCAGCCTCTGCTATATTTTTTCATCTTTCATGACCTACATTATTCCATAAATAAGCACATCTACACTTCTCCCTTTCCAGAAACATTCTTCTGCATCACTCTTCTATCCATCTTACTAATTTGCATGTTCTTCTGTTTCTTTAATGTCTTCAGTGCTTCTTCTTATTGCCCGACCTTTTATATTATCGAGAATCTCCCGCTTTTCTCTTCCGTCAAAAAATTCAACCTATTAACTTCAGCTGTGCCGAGAGTTCCCCTTCCATTTTAAAAATAAATAATAATTCTATTGAAAGACTTTCCTATCTTCAGTGCTGAAGGGCCCTCTGCGAATGACCAATCTCTTCATTATACACCGTCTGACTTGCATTTTTTGTTTTTGAGCAGATTCAATCTTGTTCATCGCAAGCAATGCACAAACTCACCCCTAATTCAGCACCAATCACCAACCTCACTCAGACTAGTGCAGTAGCTGGATAATTGTCACACCAACATAGCAGGGATCTTTTCCCGAGATACATTTAGGAATTTTGTTCGCTGAAACACAGCATTAGGTTCCACATGTACGCTGATGACACCCAGCTCTGCATCACCATTACTTCTGTCAACCGCTCCACTGTCTTTAACTTGTCATACTGCTTATCAGACATCCAGTACTGGATGAGCAGAAATGTCCTCCATATAGGGAAGACCGAAGCCATTGTATTCGGTCCTCACCACAAATTTTGTTCCCTAGCCACCGACGTCGCTCTGCCTGGCAACTGTCTGAGGGCGAATCCGATCGTTCACAACCTGGATGTTGTATTTGACCCAGAGATGAACTTCTGACCACAAATCTGCTCCATCACCAAGTCCGCCTACTTCCACCTCTAACATCTTAAGAACATAAGAAATAGGAGCAGAGGAAGGCCATTTGGCCTCTCGAGTCTGCTCCGCCATTTAATAAGATCATGGCTGATCTGATCATGGTCTCAGCTCCACTTTCCTCCCCGCTCCCCATAACCCCTTATTCTCTTATCGCTCAAAAATCTGTCTATCTCTGCCTTAAATATATTCAATGACCTCGCCTCCATAGCTCTCTGGGGCACAGAATTCCATAGATTTATAACCATCAGTAGAAATTCTCATCTCATCTCAGTTTTAAATGGACGGCCCCTTATTCTGAGACTATGTCCCCTGGTTTTGGTTTCCCCTATAAATAGAAATATCCTCTCTGCATACACCTTGTCAAGCCCCCTCATTATCTTATATGTTTCGATAAGATCACCTCTCATTCTTCTGCACTCAAATGAGTATTGTCCCAACCTACTCAATCTATCTTCATAAGTCAACCCACTCATTTCTGGAATCAACCTAGTGAACCTTCTCTGAACAGCCTCCAATGCAAGTATATCCTTCCTTAAATACAAAGACCAAAACTGTGGCGCAGTACTCAAGGTGTGGCCTCACCAATACCCTGTATGGTTGTTGCAGGACTTCTCTGCTTTAATACTCTATCCCCCTTGCAATAAAGGCCAACATTCCATTTGCCTTCCTGATTACTTGCTGTACCTGCATGCTAACTTTTTGTGTTTCATGCACAAGGACCCCCAGGTCCCTCTGTACTGCAGCACTTTGCAATTTTTCTCCATTTAAATTATAATTTGCTTTTCTATTTTTTTTGCCAAAGTGGATAACCTCACATTTTCGCACATTATACTCCATCTGCCAAAATTTTGCCCACTCACTTAGCCTGTCTATGGGCCCAAATTTGGCCCTCCGTTTTTTTTGCCGCATCTCCAAGGCCTCCGCCGAAATTTTACATCAGAAGCAGCGGCAAAAAAAATCCTTGCGATCATGGCCGATTCTCGGGCCGTCTGTGGAGCTGGCGTGGCGCAGGAGAGAGAGAGAGGGGGCGGAACTAGGTCCCGGCACTGAAAACACTGCAGGGACCTCTGCACCTGTGCGCTAGAGTGTGCGTGCATGTGCAGTAGCTCCTGGCAGGCCGTTTCTGCAAACGCGCGCTGCAGGCTGTGTGGGAGGGGCCGAAGCCCTGGCTGAATGGGCTCCCTCATTGGCGGCCCGCTGCGTTCCCTAAGGTAGGAGTTCTATTTTTTTATTTGTTATTTACGGATTAATTTTGGTGCTTTAGGTGCAGGGTTCCTTCTATTTTTTTTATTTGTTATTTATTGATTGTTTATTACTTTGGTCTTGGTGCTTTAGGTGCAGAGTTCCTTCTATTTTATTTGTTAATTAATTGCTCATTACTTTGTGCTTTGTTTGGTGCTTGGTGATGTTTTAAGTGTAGTTACTTGCATCGATTCCTTAACTAAGTTGTTTCTGTGGGGACAAAAGTGGACACATACATGCCCAAGTTAGTTTAGTACAACTTTTTTCTGGCCAAATTGGCGTAAATGGTGAAAGTGGCTGGGAACGCTCCCTTTTGAAAAAAAAAAACAGACCTAACAAAAAACCTAACTAACTCACTTACACTGGCGCAAATTAAATGGCCATATTTGCAACTTAAAAGATACACCAGAAAAATCAAGTTACACCAAAAAAACGGTGCAACTGGTGGGGAAATTTGGGCCCGATATCCCGTTGCAGATTTTGCGTCCTCCTCACCATTTGCTTTCCCACCCATCTTTGTATCATCAGCAAACTTGGCTACATTGCACTCGGTCCCTTCATCCCAGTCATTAACATAGATTGTAAATAGTTGAGGCCTCAGCACCGATCCCTGCGGCACCCCATTAGTTACTGTTTGCCAACCGGAAAATGACCCATTTATCCCGACTTTCTGTTTTCTGTTAGTTGACCAATGCTCTATCCATGCCAATATATTACCCCCCAACCCCGTGAACTTTCATCTTGCGCAGTAACCTTTTATGTGGCAGCTTATCGAATGCTTTCTGGAAATCCAAATACACCACATCCACTGGTTCCCCCTTATAAACCCTGCTCGTTACATCCTCAGGGAAACATAGAAACATAGACATAGAAAATAGGTGCAGGAGTAGGCCATTTGGCCCTTCGAACCCGCACCACCATTCAATGAGTTCATGGCTGAACATGCAACTTCAATACCCCATTCCTGCTTTCTCGCCATACCCCTTGATCCCCCTAGTAGCAAGGACTACATCTAACTCCTTTTTGAATATATTTAGTGAATTGGCCTCAACAACTTTCTGTGGTAGAGAATTCCACAGGTTCACCACTCTCTGGGTGAAGAAGTTTCTCCTCATCTCGGTCCTAAATAGCTTACCTCTTATCCTTAGACTGTGACCCCTGGTTCTGGACTTCCCCAACATTGGGAACATTCTTCCTGCATCTAACCTGTCTAATCCCGTCAGAATTTTAAAAGTTTCTATGAGATCCCCTCTCATTCTTCTGAACTCCAGTGAATACAAGCCCAGTTGATCCAGTCTTTCTCGATATGTCAGTCCTGCCATCCTGGGGGATCAGTCTGGTGAACCGTCGCTGCACTCCCTCAATAGCAAGAATGTCCTTCCTCAAGTTAGGAGACTAAAACTGTACACAATACTCCAGGTGTGGCCTCACCAAGGCCTTGTACAACTGTAGTAACACCTCCCTGCCCCCGCACTCAAATCCCCTCGCTATGAAAGCCAACTTGCCATTTGCTTTCATAACCGCCTGCTGTACCTGCATGCCAACCTTCAATGACTGATGTACCATGACACCCAGGTCCTGTTGCACATCCCCTTTTCCTAATCTGTCACCATTCAAATAATAGTCTGTCTCTCTGTTTTTACCACCAAAGTGGATAACCTCACATTTATCCACATTGTACTTCATCTGCCATGCATGTGCCCACTCATCTAACCTATGCAAGTCACTCTGCAACCTCATAGCATCCTGCTCGCAGCTCACACTGCCACCCAACTTAGTGTCATCCACAAATTTGGAGATACTACATTTAATCCCCTCGTCTAAATCATTAATGTACAATGTAAACAGCTGGGGCCCCAGCACAGAACCTTGCGGTACCCCACTAGTCACTGCCTGCCATTCTGAAAAGTACCCATTTACTCCTACTCTTTGCTTCCTGTCTGCCAACCAGTTCTCAATCCACGTCAGCACACTACCCCTAATCTCGTGCTTTAACTTTGCACATTAATCTCTTGTGTGGGACCTTATCGAAAGCCTTCTGAAAGTCCAAATACACCACATCAACTGGTTCTCCCTTGTCCACTCTACTGGAAACATCCTCAAAAAATTCCAGAAGATTTGTCAAGCATGATTTCCCTTTCACAAATCCATGCTGACTTGGACCTATCATGTCACATCTTTCCAGATGCACTGCTATGACATCCTTAATAATTGATTCCATCATTTTACCCACTACCGATGTCAGGCTGACCAGTCTAGAATTCCCTGTTTTCTCTCTCCCTCCTTTTTTAAAAAAAGTGGGGTTACATTGGCTACCCTCCACTCCATAGGAACTGATCCAGAGTCTATGGAATGTTGGAAAATGACTGTAAATGCATCTGCTATTTCCAAGGCCACCTCCTTAAGTACTCTGGGATACAGACCATCAGGCCCTGGGGATTTATTGGCGTTCAATCCCATCAATTTCCCCAACACAATTTCCCGACTAATAAGGATTTCCCTCAGTTCCTCCTTCTTACTAGACCCTCTGACCCCTTTTATATCCGGAAGGTTGTTTGTGTCCTCCTTAGTGAATACCGAACCAAAGTACTTGTTCAATTGGTCTGCCATTTCTTTGTTCCCCGTTATGACTTCCCCTGATTCTGACTGCAGGGGACCTACGTTTGTCTTTACTAACCTTTTTCTCTTTACATATCTATAGAAGCTTTTGCAGTCCGTTTTAATGTTCCCTGCACGCTTCCTCTCGTACTCTATTTTCCCTGCCCTAATCAAACCCTTTGTCCTCCTCTGCTGAGTTCTAAATTTCTCCCAGTCCCCGGGTTCGCTGCTATTTCTGGCCAATTTGTATGCCACTTCCTTGGCTTTAATCCTATCCCTGATCTCCCTTGATAGCCACGGTTGAGCCACCTTCCCTTTTTTATTTTTACGCCAGACAGGGATGTACAATTGTTGTCGTTCATCCATGTGGTCTCTAAATGTCTGCCATTGCCCATCCACTGTCAAACCCTTAAGTATCATTCGCCAATCTATTCTAGCCAATTCACGCCTCATACCTTCAAAGTTACCCTTCTTTAAGTTCTGGACCATGGTCTCTGAATTAACTGTTTCATTCTCCATCCTCATGTAGAATTCCACCATATTATGGTCACTCTTCCCCAAGGGGCCTCGCACAACGAGATTGCTAATGAATTCTCTCTCATTACACAACACCCAGTCTAAGATGGCCTCCCCCCTAGTTGGTTCCTCGACATGTTGGTCTAGAAAACCATCCCTTATGCACTCCAGGAAATCCTCCTCCACCGTATTGCTTCCAGTTTTGTTAGCCCAATCTATGTGCATATTAAAGTCACCCATGATAACTGCTGCACCTTTATTGCATGCAGCCCTAATTTCCTGTTTGATGCCCTCCCCAACATCACTACTACTGTTTGGAGGTCTGTACACAACTCCCACTAATGTTTTTTGCCCTTTGGTGTTCTGCAGCTCTACCCATATAGATTCCACATCATCCAAGCTCATATCCTTCCTAACTATTGCATTAATCTCCTCTTTAACCAGCAATGCTACCCCACCTCCTTTTCCTTTTATTCTATCCTTCCTGAATGTTGAATACCCTTGGATGTTGAGTTCCCAGCCCTGATCATCCTGTAGCCACGTCTCTGTAATCCCAATCATATCATATCTGTTAATATCTATTTGCAGTTAATTCATCCACCTTATTACGGATACTCCTTGCATTAAGACACAAAGCCTTCAGGCTTGTTTTTTTAACACCCTTTGTCCTTTTAGAATTATGATATAGCGTGGCCCTTTTTGTTTCTTGCCTTTGTTTACTCGGCCTTCCACTATTGCTTTTTACCTTTCTACCATCTGTTTCTGACTGCATATTACTTCGCCCTCTCTCGCTGCATAGGTTCCCATCCCCCTGCCATATTAGTTTAAACACTCCCGAACTGCATTAGCAAATGTTACCCACCCCGAGGACATCAGTTCCAGTCCTGTCCAAGAACTCCAGCAAATTTGTCAAACATGATTTACCTTGCATAAAACCATGCTGACTCTGTTTGATTGAATTATGCTTTTCCAAATATCCTGCTACTGCTTCCTTAATAATGGACTCCAGCATTTTCCCAATGACAGAAGTTAGGCTAACTGGTCTATAGTTTCCCACTTTCTGTCTGCCTCCTCTTTTTAAAATTGGGTCATTACATTTGCGGTTTTCCAACCCCCTGGACCTCCCTAGAATCCAGCGGATTTTGGTAGATTACAAACAATGCATTCACTATCTCTGCAGCCACTTATTTTAAAACCCTAGAATATAAGCCATCAGGTCCAGGGGACTTGTCCACCTTTGGCCCCATTATTTTACCGAGTACTACGTCATTAGTGATCATGATTGTATTTAGTTCCTCCCTCCCGATAGCCCCTTGATTATCCACTATTGGGATGTTTTTAGTGTCTTCCACCGTGAAGATCGATACAAAATATTTGTTCAACGTCTCTGCCATTTCCCTGTTCCCCATTATTAATTCCCCAGTCACATCCTCTAGGCGACCAACATTTACTTTAGCCACTCTTTTCCTTTAATGTACCTATAGAAACTCTTACTATGTTTTTATATTTTGTGCTAGTTTACTTTCATAATCTATCGTCCTGTCGTTCTTTGCTGGCTTTTAAAAGTTTCCCAATCCTCTGGCCCTCCCACTAGTCTTGGCCACATTGTATGCCCTTGTTTTCAATTTGATACCATCCCTTATTTCCTTAGTTATCCCGTCTCTTAGTCTTTCCTTCTCATTGGGATATATTTTTGTTGCAAGTTATGAAATATCTCCTTTAATGTCTGCCACTGCTCATCAACTGTCCCACTCTAATCTATTTTCCCCAGTCCATTTTAGCCAACTCCGCCTTCATACCTTTGTAATCTCCTTTATTTAAGCTTACGACACTGGTTTGAGATCCAACTTTCTCACCCTCCGAATGAATTTGAAATTCAACCATGTTATGGTCACTCATTCCTAGAGGATCCTTTACTAGGAGATTGTTTATTTATCATAACATAATAGGAGCAGGAGTAGGCCATAAGGCCCCTCGAGCCTGCTCCGCCATTTAGTACAATCATGGCTGATCCGATCATGGACTCAGGTCAACTTTCCTGCTCGCTCCGCATAACCCCTTATTCCCTTATCGGTTAAGAAACTGCCTATCTTTGTCTTAAATTTATTCAATGACCCAGCTTTCACAGCTCTGAGGCAGCGAATTCCACAGATTTACAACTCTTAAAAAAAAATTCCTCCTCATCTCAGTTTTAAATGGGCAGACCCTTATCCTAAGATTATGCCCCCTAGTTCCAGTCTCCCGTATCAGTAGAAACATCCTCTCTGCATCCACCTTGTCAAGCCTCCTCATTATCTTATATGTTGCGATAAGATCACCTCTCATTCTTCTGAATTCCAAGGAGTAGAGGCCCAACCTACTCCACCTTTCCAACCCCCTCATCTCCAGAATCAACTGAATGAACCTTCTCTGAACTGCCTCCAAAGCAAGTATATCCTTTCGTAAGTATGGAAACCAAAACTATACACAATATTACAGGTATGGTCTCACCAATACCCTGTATAACTGTAGCAAGACTTCCCTGCTTTTATACTCCATCCCTTTTGCAATAAAGGCTAAGATTCCATTGGCCTTCCTGATCACTTGCTGTACCTGCATACTATCCTTTTGTGTTTCATACACAAGTACCCCCAGCTCCCGCTGTACTGTGGCACTCTGCAATTTTTCTCCATTTAAATAATAACTTGCTCTTTGATTTTTTTCTGCCACATGACCTCACACTTTCCAACATTATACTCCATCTGCCAAATTTTTGCCCACTCACTTAGCCTGTCTATCTCCTTTTGTAGGCTTTGTGTGTCCTCCTCACACATTACATTTCCTCCCATCTTTGTATCGACAGCAAACTTGGCTATGTTATACTTGGTCCCTTCATCCAAGTTGTTAATATAGATATATATATATATATACAATCCTGTCTCATTACACAATACCAGATTTAAGATAGCTTGCTCCCTGGTTGGTTCCACAATGTACTATTCAAGCAAATTATCCCGGATAATGAACTCATATGAACTCTTCCTCAAGGCTACCCTGGCCAATTTACTTTATCCAATCAATATGAAGGTTAAAATTGCTCATGATTATTGTCATTCCTTTTTTACAAGTCTCCATTATTTCTGGATTTATACTCCGCCCAACAGTGCAGGTACTGTTAGGACTACGCCCACCAGCGACATTTTCCCCTTATTATTCCTGATCTCCACCCAAACTGATTCAACATCTTGATCTTCTGAGCCAATATCGTTTCTCACTAACGCACTGATCTCATCCTTTATTAACAGAGCTATCCCATCTCCTTTTCCTTTCTGTCTGTCCTTCTGAATTGTCAAATACCCCTAAATGCTTAGTTCCCAGTCTTGGTCACCTTGCAACCACATCTCTGTAATGGCTATCAGATCATACCCATTTGTATCTATTTGTGTCGTCAACTTATCTATTTTGTTACGAATGCTGCATGCATTCAGAAAGAGAGCTTTTAAATTTTTTTTAAACTATTTTTTCCTACTTTGACCCCACGTTCTGATTCATCTTTATATTTGTACATTCTGACCCTTCCTGGCCGTGCTAGTTTTCGTTTCCCCCGACCGACTCCACCACCCCTCCCTCCTCTCAGGACATCTGCTGCTGAAACCCTCATCCATGCCTTTATTACTTCTAGACTCGACTATTCCATTGCTCACCTGACCGACTTTCTATCTTCCACCCTCCATAATCTTGAGTTCATCCAAAACTCTGCGGCCCATATGCTGCCGCGCACCAAATCCCATTCACTCATCGTCATCATCATCATAGGCGGTCCCTCGAACGAGGATGACTTGCTTCCTCGAGTTCACAGATGTTTCAATGAAGGACCCAATATTCCAGGTGGCTATTGAGGGGGTGGAAGATGTCTTTGCATGGATATTTTTAACGTGTGGTGACAGTTGCACACCAGCCACCACAAAGCTAGGCCTTTATCCAGTGGCAAGGATTAACCAGACGACTGGAGACCTGCTCTGCTGCACAGACCTTGTGCACACACATATCGCAGTGTGGGCTGGCCCGTGCTGCCCCTGGGCCTTCAGCTCTTCTGGGCCCCATACCCCGATTCGCCGCACCTCCTCCACAATGTCCCGCCGCTCCTCCGCCTCAAAAACATTTGCCTCACCTCCGCACCAAACATTCGCCGAACTTAACATAACACGGCCTAACATGGAGTCTTGCGTCGGGCATGCGGACAATGTGGCCCGCCCAACAGAGCTGGTCGAGTGTGGTCAATGCTTCGATGCTGGGGATGTTGGCCTGATCGAGAACACTGGCGTTGGTGCGTCTATCCTCCCAGGGGATTTGCAAGATCTTGCGGAGACATTGTTGGTGGTATTTCTCCAGCACTTTGAGGTGTCTGCTGTATATCGTCTGCATCTCAGCCAATTTTGTTTGATAACGCTCCTGCGAACTGCCTTGGGACATTTTACTACGTTAAAGGTGCTATATAAATGCAAGTTGTTGTACATTAGCTGTCCTCTACCTGACCTGTTGATGCTTGCAGTGCGCATGAAAATCAAATCCCAGCAACGTACCTTCAAACACACAAGACATGCCAAAGTACAGATAACATATCCACAAAAAAGGTGGGCACGTGAACAACATTAAGTGTTCTCTAATGCCTTTATTAAAACCAACAGTATTTCAGTACAAAGTCAGCTGAAGAGGCTAACTTTCCAGTCAATAACTTCACAACCCCTGCTTCCTCTTTCAAATAAGCTGAAAGCTAATATCAAGCTATCAAAGTAATTCTTACTGAGGATTTGTAGCCAAGCAACAGTACTTTGATTCCAATCATCAAGTTCTCACATGATCCCATGGCATGTCTGCTTTTACTAAATGTTAAATGTCGTCATTTTCTTCCCCCAGGGCATTTTGAAAAAGATTTCATTTCATTAATCAAGATAACGGAGTCATGCAGGCCAAGAGTTAACAAGCATTCAGTTCTAGCTAAACCCAATGTCTGCTTTTGGAATCTGATGGTTATCTCCTGAAACTCAAGTCTGCAACAAACGGTTTTTCTATTTTCACTCACTGCATTATTCGCTGCGAATCTCTGGCAAAATCTTCTACTCCCAGGTATCTGATAACTCCTGTAATCTCCACCTTTGTATTCAAATTAAAGCAGGGTAACACAGAGTCTCAGAAGGCATTTGTACTGCATTTTTTTGCACATGCGCCTATCAAGCTCCGCCCCCCCCCCCCATGCGGCGTCTGTCAAGCTCCGCCAAACTCCCACCTGGCCCCAAATCATTCACTCCACGTGGTGCCAAGATGCAAGACCTGAGGCCTGAGACTGCCGGGGGCTGGAAAAGGGTGGAAAGAGAGAAAAAAAGAGAGAAGAGAAAAAAAGAGAGAAGAGAAAAAAAAAGAGAGAAGAGAAAAAAAAAAGAGAGAAGAGAAAAAAAAGAGAGGAGAGAAAAAGAAAGAAGAGAGAAGAGAGAAAAAAAGAGAGAAGAGAGAAAAGAAAGAAGAGAGAAGAGAGAAAGAAGAGAGAAGAGAGAAAAAGAGAGAAGAGAGAAAAAGAGAGAAGAGAGAAAAAGAGAGAAGAGAGAAAAAGAGAGAAGAGAGAAAAAGAGAGAAGAGAGAAAAGATGAGAAGAGGAGAAAAAGAGAGAAGAGAGAAAAAGAGAGAAGAGAGAGAAAAGAGAGAAGAGAGAAAAGAGA